>NC_058522.1:128100898-129350898 GCF_904849725.1 Hordeum vulgare subsp. vulgare | reverse complement strand
TGGCACGCGTGGGTGCGAGATCAGACGAGGGAATATAGCCTTGGACTTCAAGGTCTCGCAACCAAAGCTGGGGGATGGAGCAACTTGCCCAATCATCTGGTTGAGGGCCAAAGGGACGAGAGGAGGATCACACCATGGAGCTAAGTGCTGGGATTCTAGGGTTCCATGGCAGCACTTGTAGAGGAGTGAATGGCGATAAGGCATTAGACATGAGTCCCCGTTTATTTATAAGGAAGGTCACCTCCCCCCACGTCTGTAAGAGACTGTTCCATTGAATTATTGGGACGTGTGCTTACTTTAAGATGCACAACGTCCAATGATTATTATTAAAATTTAAGGGAAGGATTGAAAGTTATGGGTCCCATGACACTTGATATTCATGGATTCGTCGAAGACTATAAATCGGAGGAGGAACTCGCCTTTCAAGCTGACTACAAGAGATGTGTGAAAGCTGTCGAAGACTATACATAATGGCGTGGAAGGGTAGTTCTGGGGCTACCAAGGGAGTCCTGGATTAAGGGTCCTCGGGGCGTCGGACCATGGACCGAATCATCAGAGTCCGGATACTTGACAACTTCGTACGCAGGAAGGAAGGTTCTGGGGGATGGCTTGAACTTCAAGCTTAGAAGGACTATGTCGGCTCATCTGTCCTCGATTAATAGTTGGTAACTTGTAAACCATAGGGTTCCTGGTGTCTATATAATCCAGAGACCCCTATCCGTTTAGAAGGGGCTGAATCATCTAGGGTTTAGCATACACGCAATCGAGGTAGATCAACTCTGTAATCATCTTCATCAATACAATCAAGTAGGACATAGGGTATTACCTCCATAGGAGAGCCCGAACCTTGGTAAACTGTTGTCTCCCCCTTCTACCTACAACCGATCGATCCAAGGTCCACAGTTCAGGACCCCCTACACGATATCTGCCGGTTTTGACACCGACAACGGCCAAGAGGGTTGTCAACCCTATTGTCTTTCTATTTGCAAGCAAGTGAGGTGTGTATATAATTCTAGATAGCAACATAAAATAAAAACAAGTAAATGGCAGCAAGGTCATGAAGGTTTATCAATATGTTGTGAATAGAACCGGGGGCCATAGGTTTCCCTAATGGCATCTCTCATGAAGAACAACATACGGTGGGTAAACAAATTACTCTTGTGAAATTGACAGAAAAACAAATAGTTATGCGATATTCACGACAGTGATCATTTGTATATAGGCATCATGTCCATAAAAAGTAGGCCAGCTCCTGCGTGCACCTATTCCTATTACTCCACTCATCGATCAATATGCATCATGGCATCTAGAGTATGAAGTAAAATAGAGTAATGCTTGGAGAACAATGACATGATGTATACAAAGTAAACTCAAGCAATATGAATAAACCCCATCATTTTATCCTTAGTAGCAGAAACACAAAGACATATCTTGTCCCCTCCTGTCACTGGGATATAGAAATTCACCTGGTTGAACCTAACGCAACACACCTCTCTCACTAAAGAAATATTGATCTAGTTGGCCAAACTATTTCAACAGATCGGAGAGAATTACAAAGCTATCATAATCATGCACATAAGAATCATATAACATTCAGTGGAGACTCAAATATTTATCATCAATTATTGGAACATAAACCCACAATTCATGAGATCCATACAAACACACTGCACAAAAGTGAATTATGTCATGTGGATCAAAGCAAAGATGTGATGATCATTATATTGCAGATCAAAGATAGAGAGAGAGAGATTGCCATCTAGGTACTGACTGTGGACCCATAGGTTTGGGGTCAACACTCATACATCATCGTGAGGACAACAAGGTTAATGAAGAGGCCTACCGTAATCAACCCCCCTCCGGTAGGGTGCCGAAACCGAGCTCTAGATGGCCTCCCGTCGAAAAAGATACTTCTGGCGGTGTAAAAAGTGTTTTGGGACTCCCTCTGGTATTTTTAGGATAGATGATAATTTATAATCCAAACAATAGAGTCGGGAGGGCGCCCTGTTGGCTTGTGGGACCCTAGTGAGGCCTCCGTCCTTTTTTCGATGCTCGTTGGTCTTCTTTTTGTCCAGAAAAATCACCAAAAAGTTTCAGGGCAATTGGACTTCGTTTGGTATGGGAAACCTGAAAAGTGAAAAACATGAAGAAAACAACAATTGGCACTGAGCACTAGGTCAATAGGTTAGTGCTCAAAAATAATGTAAATATATAAATAAATACTGCAAAATGATTCTAGAATGATAATATATCAGCATGGAACTATAAAAAGTTATAGATACGTTGGAGACATATCAAGCATCCCCAATCTTTATTCATTCTTGTCCTCGAGTAGGAAATGGTAAAAATATAATTTTCTATGTGACATGCTATCCATGATGTAACCTTATGCATGTATGCTCATTGAGAAATGATGAATTAATACATACTAAAACAACAATACTTATTGGTATAAGCATCAAATAATTATTTTTTCAAACTATATAATCCTAAAATATTGTTTTATCCCCATCCATCTTTATTATATTAGCAAGGCATGTATCCATCTTCACCACATTAATACAAATGCCAAGCAACACGATGTCCGAGTCAGGCAATTGGATCGTACTTTTTCAATATGCATCAACTTTTTATTTTTCACGCAATACATGAGCATGAACCATTGAACATAGAATAAAGGTGGAATAGAATATGGTGGTAGGTTTCAAAGGGGTAAAAGTGGAGAAGATAATCTCACATCAAGTGGGCGTACCAGCGAGCTATGGAGATGGTCGTCGATAGATATTGATGCGAGGAGTAGGGATTGCCATGCGAATAATACACAAGAGCTATAAGTGTATGAAAGCTCCACTGAAGATAAGTGGGGAATGCATCCAACTTGGTTGCTCATGAAAACCTTGGGCATTTGAGGATTCCCGTCATCGGAATATACAAGCAAAGTTTATGAAAAAGTGACTCCCACTAGCATATGAATGGTATAACATGAGACTCTCTATTTGAAGAACAAGGTGCCACTTTGAGGCACAAGTGTGGTAAAGGATAGTAGTGAAGTCCCTTCTCCCTTTTTCACTTGTTCATTTTCTTATTATGGTGGGCTCATTTGGCCTCCCCCATTTTATTTCCTCACTTGGACAATGCTTTAACAATGATGATCATCACACTTTTATTTACTTTAAACTCAATATGAAAACGGATAGGACGATATGACTGTGAATGAATGCCTGTGGCAGTGTACCAGGATGTGCAAAGATCTAGCATGACATGAATCAAAAATATGATGAATGGTGGCTTTGTCACAAATACTATGTCAGCTCTCTATGATCGTGCAAAGCATTATGATGATGAACAAACTAGTCGTGTGAAGTCACAATGGCATTTGCATGGCAATATATCTCCAAATGGCTATGGAAATGCCATGATAGGTAGGTATGGTTGCTGTTTTGAGGAGGATATAAAATTGCACCGAGATGCTCAAGGTGAAAACGGGCGATGCACGGTACCGAAGAGGCTGGTAAATATGAGGAGGTGAGATTGCGTATGTCCATGGTGTGACATTAGTCATGAAGAACTCATGTACTATCGAGAAGGTTTATTAATTTTATGAAAAATCAAAGTACTACTCACATGTCCCGAGGGAGAGGCTTGGTAGGAATTAACCATCGCGTGACTCTGACTCAAAACAACACTATGATTTCGACGAGGAATCGAAATGCTCACACATCATCTCCATGCCTCATTAATTTTTTAGATGAACAAGAAGTTGAACTTCTCTTGATATCGGCACCTACCTCAATTAATAATAATGCGCTCACACCTTTTTCATATCACCACATCAATACTATTAACCCACAATTTCTCTATATGTGCTACATGATGGTTTTTTATTATCACTCATTGAATACTCATTATTTGTTATCTAGTCTTATGACCCATGCAAATTACCATCACTATCTGTCCAGCTCTCAAACAAATATAAGTGAAGAATGAGAGAATAACATTTCAATAAAATCTACACGCCATCGTGCTCATAATGAGATAATTGAAGTACTAGAGCAACTGCTAAGCTCAAAAGATATAAGTGAAGCACATAGAGTGTTCTAACAAATTGTGATGATGTGCTATCTCTCTAAAATAGGTGTGTCCAGCAAACAATGATTTTTTTTAAATTAAGCTAAAAGAAATAAAAAGCAAACGACGCTCCAAGCAAAACTCATATCATGTGATGACTAAAAATATAGCTCCAAGTAACATACCGATGGATTGAGACGAAAAAGCGGATGCCTTCCGGGGAATCCCCAAGTTTAGACGCTTGAGTCTTCCTAGAATATTACCTTCGGCTGTCTTGGGCACCGCTAAGCTTAGGCTTTTGCTTCTCCTCAATCCTTTGTCGATCGGGACAATACACAAAATTTGATAACTTCAATCACATAAAACTCGACAAAACTTCGCAAGATCCGTTAGTATAAGCAACATATCTAATACTTTCAGTCGCTATTAAAAATTTATGCTTATTTTATTTAATCATAGGGTACTGTATCTTAACTCCTCCATGGATTATAACCCCGATACAATCCATAGCATCATCAAAACAAGCAAACTACACTTGCAAAAACAAAATCTGACCGAAACAGAACAGTCTGTAGTATTATGTAATGAAACTATACTCATGTAACTACAAAAATTCTGAAAAGTAGGCTGGACTTAGGAATTTGTAAAGAAATATTGTGTAAAAAATCCAGCTTAAAATATGTCCGAGTCAAATAAGAGAAATTCTGCACTCGACGCCAAAGTTTTTTTTTTGCGTTGTCTCAACTCTACTCATCATGCATATCATCCCAAAGGCTTTACTTGGAACAAACACTAACTAAAACATAAAAACACAATCATTACAGAGGAAACAATCATGTTATCACAAACTAAGAGAAATTAAAAGAGCAAAAATAAAGATAACTGTTGGGTTGCCTCCCGACGACCGCTATTGTTTTACGCCCCTAGCTACACATATTGCACAATCTCAAGTGTTGGATACCTTCGTATCTTACAAAATTAGTTCCTCCAAAATTTTACTAGATAAACCACCCTTGTCCAACTTGGTTGAAGCACTCAAGTACTCAAAGGGATTTATACAATCATCGCTAACATAACTATCATCTAAAGCTCCCTCATATAAGACATGAATTTCATCACTAATAGGTTCCCTAATAGTATTTTCTTGACAATCTTCACTAAACCCTTCATTAATTCCTTTAGAAATCCATTCAGATTTATCACAAGTGTGAAGAAACAAAGATTGTGTTAATTCTTCGGGAAGCACGTTCCTCCTCATATTCATATCAAATCCAACATATTTATTATGGAGGATAGATTTTATTTGGGCGGACATTAAGATTTTATTTCAAAGAAGATAAAAAATTCCTTTCATTCACGCAAAATATAATAAAATTCATGGATAAGGATGGTGGTGGCAAATTCCTTATTCTAGGGATCATGCAAGCTATGGAGTCCCAAGAATATCTTTTGAAGCATAGGATGGAGATGCACAAATTTTCTTCCATTTTCAAAATAAGCATAGTGATAGCATCCACATAACAATTTGTTTCATCAATTATAGATCTTTTAACGAGTGGGTATGCTAATGAATACTCAAGGAATGTTTGGATGGCAGTCTTTACAATAATGTTACCACTACCCACATGATAAATTTTAGAATTTAGGGTTGTGTGAGTGTTAGTAGTAGGGACTTCATCCATAGGAGTGACATGACTGGGATCAATAAATTTTAATCCCTCTTCGTCCAAGTCACTAGTGCTATCTTCACTAGCACTTTCCATAATAACTTTCTCAAATTGAGACATGATAGCAACTTTCAAGCAAACTAGAGAGCGAAGATGCAATCTAGTGACACGCAACACAAGCTAAGATAAATATTTTTGTATTTTTATTTTCTAGGAGACAAAGTAAATATATCAGCAAATTAAAAGAGGAACAAGTGAATGCAATTTTGTGTGGAGTTACTTGGTAGTTGGTGACGATATTCCCCGGCAACGGTGCCAGAAATCCTTCCTGATACTTATGATCCGCGTTGGGTTTTCTGTGAAGAGGAACATCTTATCACAACATAATGTGGGTAAGTATTTCCCTCAATTACGAAATTCAGGTTTATTGAACCAATAGGAATAACAACCACAATTGTCTTCAGCGCCTGCACACAAAATAACAAACAACTTGCACCAAACACGGGCAACAAGGTTGTGAATCCTCTTGTCTTGTTATTTGCAAGCAAGTGAGGTGTGTAGATAATTGTAGATAGCAAGATAAAATAAATACATGTAAATGGAAGCAATGTAATGAAGGTTTTATCAATATGTGTGAATAGACCCAGGGCCCATACATTACCCTAATGGAATCTCTCAAGAAAAACAACATGCAGTGTGTAAACAATTTATTGTTGGGCAATTGACAGAAAATCAGACAGTTATGCTATATTCACGACAATGATCATGTGTATATAGGCATCATGTCCATAAACAAATATTCCGACTCGTGCCCACACCTATTACTATTACTCCACTCATTGGTCGCTATCCAACATGCATTTAGAGTATTTAGTAAAAGAGGGTAATGCATGGAGAACAATGACATGATGTAGACAAAGTAAAGTCAAGCAATATGAATAAACCACATTGTTTTATCCTTAGTAGAAGGAAAACAAAGACGTGTCTTATCCCCTTGTGTCACTGGGATATAGAAATTCGCCTGGTTTAACCTACCACAGCGCGCCTCTCTCACCGAAGAAATATCCATCTAGTTGGCCAAACTATTTCAATAGATCATAGAGAATTACGAAGTTATCATAATCATGCACATAAGAATCATATTAGTATTCAGAGGAGACTCAAATGTTTATCATGAATATCTGAACATAAACCCACAATTCATCAAATCCCAACAAACACACTGCACAAAAGGAATTACATCATATGGATCAAAGCGAAGATGCGATGATCATTGTATTGAAGATGAAGGACTCACACATCATCTGAGCATAGCAAGGTTGATGAACAGGCCCTCTATGATCGACCCCCCTCCGATAGGGTTCCGAAATGGAGCTCTAGATGGCCTCTCGTCAAAACAGAGACTTGCGGTGGTGTAAAACGTGTTTCGGGACTCCCTCTGGTATTTTTACGGTAGACGAGAATTTATAAGCCAAAGACCGGAGTCAGGAGGGCCACGAGGGAGGCACAAGTTATCAGCTTGTGGGCCCCTTGTGAGGCCTCCAGCCTTCTTTCGATGCTCGTTGGTCTTCTTTTGGTCTAGAAAAAATCACCAAAATGTTTTAGGCCAATTAGACTTCGTTTGGTATAGAAAACCTGAAAAGTGAAAAAGACGCAGAAAACAACAACTTGCAATGGGCACTGGATCAATAGGTTAGTTCTCAGAAATAATATAAGTTGGTAAATGAATATCCCAAAAGTATTCAAGAATGATAACATATCGGCATGGAATAATCAAAAATTATAGATACGTTGGAGACGTGTGAGTCCACTTTGACAATAATGGCAACCTGTTGCTCGACCTCGGATTCGCTAGTGCATTCACACGGGAAGGTTGAACTAATGAACAGAGGTGCATCATTTCTCTATTTGTCATCGTGGATGTGCTTATTGTGTTGTGTGACGCAATCGAAAGGTGGAAGAGATGATGATAATTGGCCGCGGGAATAAATGGGTGGGCGCCAGACGACCAAGAATTTCGGCACATTCGCATGTCAGTTTTGCAGGGCTTAACTACATGGTGGCACACATAAAACTACATGGTTGCGTCGGGCGTGTGGAGGGAAGATGGCAGAGCGAGCGCGGATGGACACAAGCAGAGCGTGCCATGGCCACCTCAACCGCCTCCTGCGTAGAGCAGTTTGCGACAGTACATACAGAATGATCATTTCCTATGTAGTAAAACACAAACGGTTTTTATTATTTTCTATTTGTGTACTTGTCATTTCTCCCACCCATGTCCCATCTTGTCACCATGTTGTCGCCTAAGGATTCCAGTGCACGCTTCGGGATCGCGCATGTGTTTCTTTTGCTGTGCAACCATGCAGTTTCCAGTTCAAGCTTCCCGTCTGGCTCGTTGAAATCTCCCCAAACCCCCAATTCTTGGCTGCCTTATTTATCATCCCTCACGTCTCGCAACTCCACATCGCATTCATCACCTCCCTGTCTGTAGATTCTCTAGTTTGCTCCTCCCCCAATCGCCAATGGTTCCCGTCCGTTGTCGTCGCCCCGCCACTCGCCAGAGGATAGCTCCAGCTGGGAGGCTGAACTACGTCAATGGTGCAGTCTCCAGAAGTGTGTAGTGCATGTGACGTCCTTGTTGGATGTGTGCACGCCACCCACCACATGCTCCAACATCTTCTCCGGAAGGCCGACATGGCCGCCACCCCATCGTCGGACACCGTTGTCGCCACCATACCGGCGGCCGCCTTGTCCGCCACCCTGATACGCCCATTTTGCATCATGAATTGTTATTGATATTTATGTTGTTCTTTTCAATTATTCCGCATTAAAATACAATTCTAATGCTTTTCTCTCCGAATTTACAAAAGGTACATCACAAAGGGGGGAATTACCGGAAAATGGAATTCTCGACGTGAAAACCAAGAAAAGGCTCAAAAATCACTCGACTCTAAATGATGTGTAACTTCACGGAGAATTTTTATGGACTATATGTGAATTATTGGGACAAAATTATATCAGACGGGGCCACCTATTGGCCACAAGCCTATAGGGCGCGCCCACCCCCTAGGCACGCCCTATTAGCTTGTGGGGCCCTCGCAGGTTCCGTGTCCCCGTCCTCTACTATCAGGTGTGTTTTGACCTAGAAAAATCAAGAAGATACTTTTGTGATGAAGCACTGCCATTTCAAGGTGAAAAACTGGGCAGATGCCCTTTTTCTCTCCCGCAAAGCGATTCTGTCAGGTAAACATCCGTCCTGTAGAGGGAGATCGAAGCCATCGTCATCACCAACGCTTCCTCCTTCGTGCGAGGACCAATCTTCATCAACATATTTACCAACACCATCTCATATCCAACCCTAGTTCATCTCTTGTATTCAATCCGTGTCTTAAAACCCCATAATAGTACTTGTGGGTTTCTAGTAGTGTTGATTACATATCATAGTTGATGCTTGTTGGTTTACTTGGTGGAAGATATTATGTTCAGATCCTTAATCATCATTGTTGGGTTCTACCATAGGTGCATCGCATGTGAATTTAAAACAATTCTACGCATAGAACGTCCAAGAACATGCTACAAAGATGGATCAAAGATCGATGCCACTAGACGTGCAGTGCCATGCATCGGAAGTAGAGTTGGGGTAGTACGTTCACGTGGTCCGTCTCCTCCTCGTCCGATCTCCCTCGAACAGCCGGTTGCCGGATCCCACATACAGGTTCGCCGGAGTGGCGCAGGTGCACCGCCTTTAATGGTATCCGCATGTGTAGGAGGAACACCGTGTGACAGACTAATAGGCCCGATCACAAAGTCGGCACTCGGTGGACGTGGCTAGTTGCAACAAATGCAAAGGCCTAATGACGGCACCGATGCGATCAACTTATTAAGTGTGTCACACCTCCACTATATATAGGCATCCTGTGCAAGCTCAACTCTTGGGCCTCGCAAGGATCCTAAAACCCATGTGTTCCTTCCCTTAAGCGCGCGACCCCTTAGGTTCTCGTTCACTTGGTCGTGAGTCATATCATATCCGACTCAACCAGTTAGTAGTGGCCTTTAGCAAAGCGTGCCAACTCCAAGTGTCCGATGAGGCTGGGTAGCCGAACCTGTACTTTGTACTTCTGTTCCCTTTGCCACACGATATATGTTGTCATGCACAAGGAGACATGATCACCCGAGGGGCCCCAGAGTATATCATAATCCTTGTTGCAACATGACCTCTTTCTCGTTCTGGTGAATCCGACCAACATTCAGATTATCTCATAATCCTCATCGCATGTCCATGTTTATCCAGGTTAGATCACCCGAGGGGGCCAAGAGTATATCTATCCTGATGGGAGGGGCAAATCCCATCTTGCTCGACCATGTCTCACAGCATGGGTCTGGACAAGCCCGAAACATACCTTTGTAACTACCAAGTCACAGAGTAGTTTTTGGTCGGCCCAAAGCTAGTATGTGACCATCCGGAGTACATGCCCAGCTCATGTCTTAGGACATAGAACATATGTTGTACTAGAGACTCACAGATGACCTATTGCTGCATCTCATAGTTGGGTCTGTCCAAGTCAGACCTTATCTCGACTTAGATCTGCCTACGTCGAACTCAAATAGATATTTTTGAGTGCATATTATTCGGCTAGCATCCAATGCTACATGGTCAGTGAGAACGGACCATCCACCATGTCATATGCTAGTCTAACTGGTTGTGCGCCCACACAATCCTTTCGACTAGGGACCATTTAGGACAGCATCGTGCGATGCATAGTCTCACAAACAAGTCACATACTTGTTAATACACATCATTGAGAATGTCCAAGGAATATCTTTATTCATACACACATAGGAAATATCACCATACATGATTGCATCTAGGGCATATCTCCAACAATCATTATTATACCTATGATCTTGAACATGTTGATAATTTGTAAGTAGTTACACTTGTTCCACGGGACATGGGAGAAGTCTTCGTATATGTAATCATGTGAAGTTGGTATTCGTTTGATATTTGGACGATATGTATGTTGTTGCTTCTCTTAGTGGTGTTGTGTGAACGTCGACTACAAGACACTTCACCATGTTACGGGCCTAAGGGAAGTCATTGTGGAGTAATAATTAGATGAGGGGTTGCGAGAGTTATAGAATATTAAACCCTAGTTTATGCGTCATTTCATAAGGGTACGATTTGGATCCACACATTTCATGCAATGGTTAGATTTATCATAATTATTCTTTCATAGTTGTAGATGCTTGCGAGAGGGGGTAATCATAAGTGGGTTGGTTTTTCAAGGAAGAACAACACTTTAGAACCGGTCCACCCACATATCAAATTATCAAAGTAACAAACATAAATCAATTCAACATGATGAGCATGAGTAGATGGAAATTCGCATGTGTCTTCGAGAGCACTTGCTTCGTATAATAGTATTTCCAGGCATGTCCTTTGATATAAAAAGGACTGGAATATCTTGCTGCACACTTCCTACTATTGTTACTTGTCACTTGTTATGAATTATCTTGCTCCAAAACTATCAATCATTTTTACTCACATCACTTGTAGAGAATGCCTTGCTAAAACTGATTATCATTTCCTGCTGCTTCTTGTTGGCTTGGACACTCTTACTTATCGAAAGTACTACTATTGACCCCCTATACTTGTGAGTATAAAGACTATTTTATGGTGTCGTTGCCGGGGAGTGAAGCGCCTTTGGTAACTGGAACTTGGTAAGGAAACATTTTGGGTATGTGCTGAAATTTACTGTTGCTTGTTACGATGGATAACCATCCTTTGAGTGCTTTGTTAGGGTTATCTACACCTCAAACGGAAGTGCAAAATTTTTCTCCTTGTGACGCCCTCGATTTAATCGTACGCTAATCATACACGCAAATGCGTACGATCAAACTCAAGGACTCACGGGAAGATATCACAACACAACTCTAGACACAAATAAAACAAAACAAGCTTATTATTACAAGCCAGGGGCCTCGAGGGCTAGAATACACAAGCTCGATAAACACACGAGTCAGCGGAAGCAACAATATCTGAGTACAGACATTAAACATGGGGTGCCTTAGAGACGACTAGCACAAAAGATACAATGATCGAACGAGGCGAGGCCTCCTTCCTGGGAACCTCCTAACTACTCCTGGTCTTCAGCGACCTCCACGTAGTAGTATGCACCATCGAGGTAGCAGTCCTCATCGGCGGGATACTCCATCTCCTGGGCTCCATTATCTAGTCGCAACAATTGATCAAGGGGGCAAAGGGGGAGCAAAGCAACGGTGAGTACTCATCCAAAGTACTCGCAAGTCTTAAATCAGAACTATGCTAAGTATGCATCCGTATCAAAGAAGGGGTTTCTATGTGGGCTGACTGCAGCAATGCGAGAATAGAGAGGAGGCCTAGTCCTATCAAAGACTAGCATCTTCAAGGTCTTGCAGCAATAGACGAGAGTAGAGCAAGGTAACACAATTAATAGTCATATTGTTGCAGCAATATTAATATGAGGTCAAGCCCAGAGATCCTCCCTCGACTCCCTGCGAGTAAGCAATCCCAGGGCAACAATTCCAGTTAAGTAACAATTGTAGTTGTATAAGAACGGGGCACAACTCCAAGTCGTCCTATAACCGTGGACAAGGCTATCTGAATAGATAAGTTCTTCCCTGCAGGGGTGCACAACATATTCCCCGACACGCTCGATAACACTCTGGCCGGACACACTTTTCTGGGTCCTGCCCGGCCTCGGAATATCGACACGTCGCAACCCCACCTAAGCTCAGCAGAGAGGCCAGCCCGTCGGTCAAACTCCTAAGCACAGAGGGTTCGTGGGCCCACTTTCCCTCCGCGCTCCTGCATGATGCGTGGGCGGCAGATGTTAGTCCTAACACCCCTTAATACAAGAGCGATGCATCTCGGGACCACTCGGTGTCGCGCCGCTCCATCGCTGACGTCTGAAGAGCTTCGGCTAATACCGCGACCTTGAGTACCCATAATTCTTCCCACGCAGATGGTTAGTGCGTAATAAGGCCTTCCGACCAACCTAGATCAAATATACAAATCCATTATCATTTTAATTAAGTCAACGACACAACCATGAGGGAATCCACCCGCCTAACATCTATTCATCAGGGTTCCCAGTAACATGGTCAAGTAACTGTGTGGTTGTAACATTAGGGGGGAATCCGAGGCATCACCCTCGTTTGATCCCGAACGATGTAACTGTCAAGGTGGACTTAGAGGAATCACCCTCGAGGGTCCCACACTTGAGGGGTTGCACGACAGAGGCATCGTCGGGAATGGTGAAAGAAGAATCACCCTCGATAACCACGACCGACTAGATGTACTATAGAGATATGATCAAGAGTACTTCGCGAGGTGTCACCCTTGGTACTCGATAGTATCTCTGTAGCGTCGCACAACTAAGGGGGGTGTAGGTGCCGTGTCGGGTCTGGCTCGTCGATCAGGGATCGAGACTTGATAATTAAGTAGGGCAACTGGACTACGGGGTAAGAGGGGAAGACTGCTCCACCTATACTAAACAAATTAAAAGTAGAGTACTGAAAGTAGCAGTTGTCACATCCCTAAACCTTAAGCTAGATAGCATTGTGCTCATGTCTTCTTTGCATTTGCATCCAAGAAGTTTCAACAAAAACAACAAAGTGGCAAAGGAAAAACTCTAAACCCTAGCCACCATTTCAATTAAAGGAAAATTCAACTAGTTCAAAATTCAATGAACCCAAAATGGCCTCAAGAAATGTTCAAACTTTCTGATAAATCATGAAAGCAAATGAGCATTGGAGAAAACTATTTTCTTGACACTTTAAGCATTTTAAATAAATGCAAAAGCCACTGGTTTCAAATTTAAAAATTTGAAATCAGAAACTATAATTTTCCAAAAATGTTGAAAGTTTTGGAAATGAGTGGGGATATTATAACAAATATTTCAGGAGGTCTAAAATAGTTTCTACTTTTTGTTTTGGAGCTGAAATAAATAGCAAAGCAATAAATAGCAAAACAGAAAAAACAGAAAAGGAGAAATAGAGAAAATCTTACCTGACGCCCAAGCCAGGCCCAGCCCATCTCGCCGCTCGTCCCCTTCCCCGCGCCAGTAGGCAGCAGGAGGTGGCCGCTGCCTCCTCCGGCGTGGCCACGCACCTGCGTGCCTACCTGGCCGCCGGTTCGCGCTGGCGACGACGGGGATAAGCTCCCCAGAGCCTCCCCTATCCATTCCCCGCCTCGGTTCTTCCCCTCCGCTCGGATCCCCTCCTTCTCCCTGCTGCCGCCATTAGAGCCGAGCTCGAGCTCGAGCTGGCCGTGCCCCTGGCCATAGGATCTCCTCCTCGAGCACGCCATTAGCTCCGCCTCGTCGCCCTGGTTGTCTCTGCAGAAGCCGAAGTCCCCTCGAGCCCTGCAACGCCCGCAACACCGTCGTCTTCTTCCTCCGGCCGCCGGACCTCTCCCGTCGATTCGTCGCCCCCAGGCCTTCCCCGAGCCGTCTGAGCTCTTCTCTGCACTCCCTGTGAGCATGCGGTGGTTTTCCCTAAGCTTTCCCCGTCGATCCCCTCCTCTAGCCCTAGTTTCACCGGAGCCTGACGAGCACCGCCGCTGCCGCTCGTCGCCGGTAGCCCTCCGATGTCCAGCTCGTCCTTCCGTGAGCACCAGAAGCTCCAGGACGATGCGTAGATGCCGTAGCAGCTAAGATCTAAGCGTGGATCCCCCTGATTCAAAGCCCCGACGACGCCCGAGCTTCGGCCGCCGCTCCGACTCGTTGCCGACGCCTCTTCCGGCGACCCTAGCCACCCCAGTTGGTCCTGCCAGATCGGCCACTTCGCGAGCTTGCTTTAGCTGCCAACCGCGTGCGTTTTCGTGTGGTGCAGCGCCGCCTAGGTCGCCTCCGGCGAGCCCTCCGCCGCGGGTTTGGTCGTCGGCGACCACCCTCCGGTGGCCGTCGACGTGGCCGGCCATTAGGGCCTAATCGCCCTCCTCTGAGTCGCTGACAGAGGGCCCCACGCCTGGTCAAACCCCAATTAGGGGCTGGTCAGCGCGGGATTAGTCCCAGAGAGGCTGACCAGTGGGGCCCCCCTGTTAGGTTTGACCTGCACAGGTCGGCTGACCTGCTGACGTCAGCCTGATGCAATAAATGGAATTTTCAGTATAAAAATAATTCAGGAAATTGCTAAAAATTGCAAAAATCATAGAAATTAATCTGTAACTCCAATGAAAATAATTTATATATGAAAAAGTATCAGAAAAATTCAAGGATTCTGATTATGCTATTTTTAGCTATGTTTGAAAAAGTTACAGAACCCTAAATTGTGAAATAAGGAATAATTCAATTCTTTTAATCACTTTATAAATGGAATTTGCAGAAATATCCAAATTTCATTATAAATGCAATGATCACACACTGCCCTAGATATAAACCAGTACCATAACATGACATTTCATGCATGTTAACATTAGGTTGATCTGAGCATCAGGTCGAATCAATTAAACCGGTATCCGAAAATACCCGTTTGAATTGCTATTCGAATGTGATTCAAATCAACTCTAAACCTAAAACATCTTGATTATAATAACTTATCACCTTGCATTCTCATGCCATGCTCATGCATCATTTTGATTGCATATGATTGTTATTGAATGTTGCCGTTCATTTCGGTAGGCTCCGCACCCCCCGGATTCCACCGAATATCCGTCCGACGGATATCGTTCCTCCTCTGAGCAACAAGGCAAGCACCCCTTTTGATCATCCCGATAACACCTATGTTCTTGCTCCTGCACCTATTTAATGCATTAGGATCAAATGCTTCAACTTCTTTTGCCACGATAGTTGGACCCACTTCCTTTGCATGACTTAACCTTGTCACAGTAAATAGCCGAACCTTGCAACCTAGCATACCTGGTAGTTGCTTGAGCTATGATGTGCCTTATCCTGCTATGCATGCTATGCTTAGAGTTGTGTATGGTCTGTCATCTGGGAGATGAACAGAAATGTGGAATGTGTTCGGTAAGCAAAGGTCGTGTGTTAAACTTGAGTTGGTAAAGGTACCGGTGAAAGGCTGTGTAGGAGTACATGGCGGGTTGTTTCATTGGAACCGTCCTTAGGAACTGAGTTCCTTGTATGTAATCCAAGACTAGATACTACCACATGCTGGGCCCTGAAATATGACCCCGCTCGGCCTATTAATCGCGTAGTACTCGGTCCAGGAGTTGCAAGTAGTTTCTGGTGTTTATAGTAATGCTGGAGGCCGTGCATGGTGCTGACCTGAGAGGTGGACCATGATGCGGTAGGCAGTGGCACGGTGTACCAAGTGGCACCCGGATGGTGGGCTTGGGAACCCTGCGCACATCGTTTGAGGCCGTGGCGGAAACCTCGGCCGGACTTCCGTACGGGTTACTCTCAGATAGGCGATAAACCTGGACTAGGTACTAGTGTGGTTAACGGTCGTGGCCGACTCCCTCGCTGGACTTCCGCTTGAAGGTTGCCGAGGTGCATGACGTGCACATGGCGATAAGTGGCGGGAGCGTGTGTGACGAAGTACACCCCTGCAGGGTTATGATCTATTCGAATAGCCGCGTCCGCGGATATGGACTACTTGGAGACATATGTTGTTCATAGATAACTTCAATGGCTACTCCTAAAATTGTCAAGATAAGCGTGAGTGTCGTGGACGGCATTTCCGTATGGAGACGGAATGATTCCATGATGGTGTATTGTTGTGGTGTTAGTGGACTCGTGTGCGAGAAATCAAGTTGTCAAAACTAATTTCAAAAGCAAGTGGTCTAGCCACGAGTCAAATGCTGGCTTTCCGCTTGGAACCCCACAATACCTTCTTGATACCTTACATGAGTAGTTAGCCATCCTAAAGTCTTGCTGAGTACCTTCGTACTCATGTTTGCTTAATAATGTTGCAGAGGTTGCTAATGACCCAAATGGAGGGTTCTTCGTAGACATCGACGACGACGAGTAGCTGGTGTCCCAGCTACGATCTGGCCCTACGTCGGCTCTGTAGTATAGTCAGGCCATGTGCCTTCTAGTTGCTCTGTCTGTACCCAGACAGTTTATAACTCTTCCGCTGGCTTGTATTGTATGACTGCTATTATGGGTCGTGAGACCCTTAATGTGTAATAATAGGTGTGTGGCTCTTCTGAGCCTCTTAAATAAAGCTTGTATGTTTATGGTTATGTTGTGATGCCATCGATGTATCTATACATATCGGTATGCCATGCGTACGTGTGTCTTACTTGATATGTATGGGGTTCGAATACCTAGTCGTGAACTTTAGTAGCACTCCTTACAAGGAAATGCCCCTTTGTGATCCAACGAGCCTTGGTAGTTCGCTACTGCTCCGGACACATTGGTTGACCGGCATGTGTCCTTCTTAGCTGCTGTGTCTGTCCCCTTTGGGGAAATGTCACGCGACGTAATGGAGTCCTTGTAGCTTGCTACGACTCGTCTACGTTCGTTGATGACCGACACCTGCTTTGTTGGGTCATGTATGCCTGTCCTTGTGCGGAACTGCCACTTTGGTTTATGACTAGACATGTCGATCCAGGTTCTTTGACATTGGAATGCTAGCGACACTATCGCATACGTGAGTCAAAAGACGCAAACGGTCCCGGCTAAGGTAAGGCTGCAGCCGTGGAGGTAACCGTGCGTGAGACCACAAAGGGATGCGATGTGTTACAGGCTGGATTCCTATGGCTTAGGATCGGGGTCCCGACAGCAGTTCATCAAAATTAGGCTATACATCAGATATAGGAGCTAACTACAACACTAGCAAAATTCTAATGCAAGCATGAGGGAGAAAGAATAGGCGATATAGGAATGATCAAGGGGGTTTGCTTGCCTTGTTGCTGTGCGGCAAAGCGCTGGTCGTCGGGAGGGTAGATGTACCCGGCAGCAGCGTCAGTCTTGGGGTCTACCGTAAGAAGAGGGGGGAGAAACAATAAATAAGAGCAACAGGTGCAACACTAAGCATGACATGGCAATATGCAGGCTAGGCATGAGCTAACGCAGCAATATCCGTCATAGATGGGTCGGGAGAATATCGGATGATATTTTCCGGGTCTTTGGGCTACTACCGGTCAGACGAAAAACGATGAAAAAGTTCCATGTTTTCTATGCTAGGGACGCGTGACACACGAATGGACCGTGTATCCGGTATCGTCTCGTTCTCGTGATCAATTTTCATGTTGAAAATATTTTGATCTGACTTATGGTTTATTTTATATTAATTTTTAAAGTTTTATTAATATTTAGGAATTAAAAACCCATTTAATTAATTCAACTAATTGCTAGTATGACATCAGCATGATGTCATGCTGACATCAGAAGTTGACTCGTCAACTGACCAGTTGGTCCTACGTGTCATTGACACAATTTATTAATTAAGGTTAAATATTAATTAATCAGATTTATTTTAGTGGGGGACCCACGTGTCATACTCTAATAGGATAATTAAATTATCCTAATTAATAGATTATCTTAATTAACTATTTAATTAATTAATATATGTAAAAATTTATTTATTTATTAATAAAAACACACATATATTTTTATATTATATTTTCTTTTTTTGGAAGGACCCCACATGTCATTTGGTCGGAGTGGTGGGGCCCTATTGTCATTGGGACAACAAGCCCACACATACGTTACACACAACATGCATACATACATAATACATACATACATACATACATACATCACATATACATTATCCTTTTTCTTTTTATTTTCTTTTTCTATCTAACATCTCTTTGTTAACTCTCCGCTCATAGACATCTCTCACAACAAAGAGATAGAGAGGAGGCAACCTCCACCTCCACCTCCACCTACAAGAGCTCAACGGCGTCGCAACGCGGCGGTGTTCGCCGGAACGGAACCGGAACAGGGGTAAGGAGGAGAGGGTGGCCACCTACTGAACCTACTTAAAATATTTATTATGAGATTCCTTCTGGTATGTTAGACAAACATGCTAGATAATCTCTATGCAGGGGACGTTACAACTCATCCTGATTGTCAATTAGTATATGTAGATGAGATTTGTGGATTATTTAAGCTTGCACGTTTATCTAACGACAAAGTCAAGAAGAAGATTTTTCTTTTTACCTTTGGAGGGAAAAGCATTAATTTGGTATAGGCTATTGGATGATATTGGATCATGGGACTCGAATCGCATTAATTTAGAATTTCATGAGAAATTTTATCCTATGCATCTAGATCACCGTGATCGGAAGTACATATATAATTGTTGGCCTCATGAATGAGAAATCATCGCTCAAGGTTGGGGGAGGCTTAAATCTATGATGCACAATTGCCCCAACCATGATCTCTCTAGAGAAATGATTGTACAAATTTTATATGCTTGGCTTTCTCATGATGATCAATTAATACTCAATTCTTCTTCTACACGTTCCTACAAGAAGGGAGCTACTGAATTCAAATGGGATATTTTGGAGAGAATTAAACGCAACTATGAAGATTGGGAATTCAAAATAAGTTAAATAGTCAGGTATAAGGCTTGAGTTTGTTTGTCTTAAATCTTTTCTGGAAACTGATACTTTTCATAAGTTTAGTAATAAACATGGGCTTGACTCTGACATAGTAGCTACTTTCTGTGGATCGTTTGCTACTCATCTTGATATCCCTAAGAAGAAGTGATTTAAATACCATCCACCTATTGAGAAACTCTTAGAGGAACCTATTAAAGTTAAAGAGGAAACAATTGTTTATCATGTTGATCTAGTTGTGCCTATTGTTATATTGAGAAACCGCCTTCTGTTGGGATTAAGGAACACGCTAAAGCTACAACTATGTTAATATAAGCTATATTAGGACACCTAAGCGTTCTGAACAAATAAATATTGAGCCTAATATTCCTATTTTTAAAGATCTCCTAGTTGATAATGTTGATGGACAAGTTATTTACTTCTATGATGAAGCTACTAGAATTGCAAACCTAGTTAGAAACAGGGACGATGAGTTAGATAGAAATAAACCAATGGTTGGCATGCCTATTGTTTCTGTTAAAATTGGAAATCATTGTTATCATGGTTTATGTGACATGGGTGCTAGTTTTAGTGCTATACTTTTTACTTTATATCAAAAAATTATGGATGACATAGCACCTTTTGAAATAGAAGATATTGATGTCACTACTAAACTTGCAAACAGCGTCACTATTTCACCACTTGGGATTGTTAGAGGTCTGGAAGTCTTGTGTGAAATAAATAACTTGTCCATTATATTTGGTAGACATTTCTTAAATATTGTTAATGCTAAAATTAATTGTGTTACCAAGAAGGTTAAAGCAAGATTTGGTGATGTGTTCCATGTATTTAATTTCTCTAAGTTTGGTAGACACCACATGAGAAAGAGTTATATAGCAAAGGTGAAATTATTGGTCTCGCTTCTATTGATGTGCCTCCTGCTAATCCTTTAGAACAATACTTTCTAGACCACGAGCATGATAAGCATATTTTTCTCACACACACACCCATTCTTAAATACAACTTGCATGTTGACATTTTAGGGGGTCCTCCTTGATGCTTGTGATCTCCGTTTGGTATTCCATGAAGAGGAACAGGTGATGCAGCACAATATTGGTAAGTATTTCCCTCAGCAGAGAACCAATGTTTATCAAACCAATAGAAGAAACAACCAACCCACATCTTCAACGTATGCACACAAAAGAAACAAACACTTGCACCCAACACGGGCAAAAGGTTGTCAATCCCCTTGGACTCGTTATTTGCAAGCAAGTAAAGTGTGTATATAGAAGTTGGAAAGTGCAAGGTAAATGAAGACTCCGAGGGAATTGTAACATTTGTAAACTTATAAGTGAATAGACCCGGGGCCATAGTTTTCCCTAATGGCGTCTAAAATGTAGTAGGCATACAGTGCGTATACAAATTACTGTTGGACAATTGATAGAAAAACACATAGTTATGTGATATTCACATAAATTATTATGTGTATATAGGCATCACGTCCATAATCAAATAGGGCAACTCCTGCCTGCACCTATTACTATTACTCCACCCATCGACCGTTATCCAGCAAGCATCTAGAGTATTAAGTAAAACAAAGTAATTCTTGGAGAACAATGACATGATGTGCATAAAGAGAACTCAATAAATATGAATTAACCCTATAATTTTATTCTTAGTGTCAACAATACAAAGATGTATGTTGCCTCCTTCTGTCACTATGATATAGAAACCTGTCAGATTGAACCCGCTACAACACACCCCTCTCACTAAAGAAGTATCATTCTAGTTGGCCAAACTATTTCAATATATCCCAGAAATTTACAAAGCTATGATAATCATGAAAATAAGAATCCTAATTAGAATTTGGAGAAGACTCGTATATTTATCATGAAAAATTTGAACATAAACCCATAATTCATCGGATCCCAACAAACGCAAAGCACAATAGGGTTAAATCGGATAGATCAAAGCAAAGATGTGATGATCTTTGTATTGAAGATCAAGAGAGAGAGAGAGAGAGCTAGAGAGAGAGAGGGATGGTCATCTAGGTACTAGATACATACCCGTAGGTCTATAGTAAACTACTCACAAATCACCATGGGAGCAGCAAGCTTGATGTAGAGGTCCTCTATGATTGACCCCCCTTCGATAACACACCAAAATAGGGCTCCAGATGGCCTCACGGCAGAATAGGCATTCGCGGCGGCAGAAAAAGTGTTTCCGATGGTGTTGTGGATATTACCTGCGGGTAACCCGCCCTTTGTGGGCCGGGTCGCCAAAGGGGCGACTTACCATTTACCGCGGGTCCCGTGGCCCAGAAGCCGGATGGCGGTTCAAGAGGTCGTGCGGATGATGGATTACCAAGAAAGTTCCTGATCATGGAGGACACGACGACTTACAGATAAGGAAAGCCAAAAAGAGTAGTATGGTAGGACTTTGTAAACCCTAGGGCCTCGACCTGTACATAAAGGCGAGTACCAGGGAGAGGTCACGCAAGTTAGAGAAAACTGAGAGCCGGGTCAGGCGAGTTACGCCCTCCCTGTAATCGAAACCACCATTAATACACACAAAGCATGACGTAGGCTTTTACCTCCTCACGAGGGGCCGAACCTGGGTAAATACGAGTCTTGCTTTCGCTCACCCCCTTCGAGTCGCCACCAAGGTGCGATGGCTCCATCTCTAAGTCCTTTCACGAGGACATCTGCCATGAAAAAACCACGACAGTTGGCGCCCACCGTGGGACCTGCGCACGGTGGAGTTGAGTTCTCGAAGGGAGCCCTACCGGGGTTAGAAAGCTACGCGGTCGACATCATGACGAAGAGCCGCCGCGGGAGGTAATACATCGACAACTCGATGTGGGAGCCGGAAGCCGATTCAGTCGAATCTGGCTACCGAGTCCCCTTTGGCAAAATCAACATCTTCATCGGCATGATTGGGACGCCCGTACCTGAGTTGGACACCTCCACCGACATCGTCGAGCCGGACAGGTATGCCCTTCCCATCACACGGCACGATAGGAGTCGCCACGTCTTCGTCGGCTTTATGCAGGGAAACGAGGTACAGGACAAAGTGGCGGTCCAGGAGATCACCCCAGTCAATTCTAATGGCGAATCATCCATGGGTGAGACAGATTCTATCCACCCTCTCCAGGAAGGGCAGCTCGGAGGGCTGTCGTTGGCAATGGATCACGAAGTCTTCGAGAGGTCCCGTCGGCAAATCGCCGTCTACATGTCGGGGTCTGCATAGCCTCAGCAAAATCCAACTGGCAACAATGATACCGGTGGAACATCCAAACCCCCAGCACAAACCATGGCGGAGCTATTGGCGGAAGTCGCAAGCCTCATGGCAACCACGGTCACGACCGAGAATCAGGAGTCTATCAACACCGAGCTAGCCAAGCTGTGGGAGGCCATGGCCAAGGCGCAGCGGGACATGGAGGCAGAAGCCGCCAGGGCGGAGATGCAGCAGGCTGCGATCGCGGAAGAGATGGAGCGGTTGAACGTCGAGGGATGGAGGCTCGAGAGGCGGAAGCACGTGTCCGACGCCGTTCACTAAAGGAGGCACCAAAGGTGCATCCCGGCCGACTTACACCCAACTCACCTTTTCGACACTCCACGCACCCCCGGGGCGGATCCTGATCGGCCTTTACAAACTGTCCCAGGGGGAGGAACGGTTCCACCGCCCAATCCGTCGCCGCCTCAGCCAATGGATGCCCACGCGACTCGGTTCCAGACGCCACGGGGTCACTATTCGAATCCCGTAGATAATGTGCTGGCAGCAACCCGCCACCTGGAGTCCCTTCCGATTTACGGAAACTTCCCGGCCGAGATAGAGGCTAGAAACGCCATCAAGATGCTGAAGACGGTCGTGGTCCAGCACGTGCAATATTCTCATAGCCTCGATCGGCTGCACTCCACGCCTCAGGCGAGTCACACCAGAAATCGCCATGAGGACTTCCCCGTAGTAACCAGTGGGCCACGGTTATTCCCTCAACACGACCCGCTCGGGATGACCGACATGCGAGCCCAAGATATCGTGGATGCAGCGCGAGCCGTGCGTCAAGTAGATCCAACAGCCGCGGCGGGTCAGGTTTACCCGGCTTACATACCGTCACCTCCCACGCCCCTAGACGCTGGGAGCAAGCACATCGGGGTATCGTGCCTTGCACCGATTTTGCACAACGAGCGCATGCCGAAAGACTTCAAAGGGCCCCGGAAGGTCCCCAATTACTCGCCGGATCTCGAACATGGTCATGGATCGAGAGCTACGAACTCGCCATGGATATGCTTGACGTAAACGAGGCGGTTTGCTCTATGTACTTCACTATGATGCTTGAAGGGACATCACGTGAGTGGTTGAAAAACTTTCCGCCCAACTCCATCAACACTTTGGCGAAGCTAAAGGAGCGCTTCATCAAGAATTTCAGAGGGACCTGCAAGCGCCCGATGACCATCGTCGACCTACAACACCATTGGACCCGGCAAGTCAGTTATTCATTCATCGGAAGGCATCTCGGCGGCTCAGGCGGTGTTGATCCTGGAGAAGAACTGCCATTACGAACCTCTGGTGCTAAGCTAGCGCGACTTAAGCAAAAAGTACAGGACATGGGTGAGTTAATGGATACCTTTACCAGGTAGGCTGAGTCGGACGACACCAAGGATCCTGGGGAGGACGACGACAAAGTTAGTACCGCCAGGAAAGGCGAGTTACATAAGGGCCATTCTCAGTTTCAGGGTCGGGGCAACCACCACCATGATGGGCACGGCAAGAAAAGACAACAGGAAGGTCCCACGGAATTTGTTGCCAATACTAATACCCACATAAGAAGAAGCGCGGTTTTAGCGGGAAGAAACCACACAATTATCACGAGATGCTTAAAGGCCCGTGTCCGCAGCATGCCACGGCGGAAGGACCGGCGACTCACTCGTGGGAGGATTGCTATGTGATGCAGGAATTTCGGGCCGAGGCGCTCAGGAGAGGTCAAGGTGGAAAACAGGGCCAAAGACAGGAACAACCCGGCGCATCGGGGTCACACCATGTCACGTTCGGTGGTTTTCCTAACCAAGGACCATAGGGCGGGTAACAGCCCAATGCTAGCCAGTACCAAGTTCACAACCAGCAGTACCACCCGCCGGGAGTGTTCCAGCACCCCCCTGCAAGGGGACCCCCAGCGATAGGAAGATCGAGGCGGGTTCCAGAATAACCCCAAACAATTGAACAACGGGCAGTACGACATGTTCACCACCAACACCTGTAAGCGCGATCAGAAGGTGAAGCATAGAACCCCGGCGACTTAGCTTTGGTCGTGGCTCCCCAAGTCTGAGGATACACCCTCTCCAAGGTCCTCATGGACGGAGGCAGCAACATCAACATCCTATATTTCATCACTTTCCGGCGGATGAACCTCTTGGAGAAAGACCTGATGCCATCATCCACGGTTTTCCACGACATCGTCCCTGGTAAGTCGGCATATCCAATTGGGCGGATTAAGCTTAACGTGGCTTTTGGCACATAGTCAAATTACACGAGCGAGTCCCTCCTATTCGAAGTGGTCAAAATCAAGAGCCCCTAGTATGCGCTGTTTTGACGGCCGGCGTACGCCAGATTCATGGCCCGCCAATGCTATGTTTATCTCAAACTCAAGATGCCCGGACCTAAGGGTCCTATTACCATCAGCGGTGACAGGAAGATAGCCCAAGAATGTGAAGAAGGAGACGCGGCTTATGCCGAGTCAGCTTGCGCGGCTGAGGAGCTCAAGTTTCACCAATCTAATGTTGACCCGGCGGACATGACGCCGCTCAAGAGGCCGACCACAGATTCTGAGCCGCCCCTCAAGTTTAAACCAATGGATGACCCCAAGGTTATTGACTTTACGCCTGGCGACTCCACCAAGCAGTTCACTATTTGGGCGGTCTTGACTCCAAATAGGAAAGCGCGCTCATCGAATTCATCCTTGAGAATTGGGACATCTTTGCATGGAAACCTTATGACATACCGGGTGTACCGAGAGAATTCGCTGAGCACCATCTTAATACTAACCCTAAAGTTAAGCCAGTTCGACAGTACCTTCGCAGATCTAATGAAGAGCGTCGTAAGGCGATTGGAGAGGAAGTAGCCCGGCTACTTGCCGCCGGGTTCATCATCGAGGTTTTCCATCCTGAATGGCTGGCTAACCCAGTCCTGGTGCTTAAGAAGAACGACACTTTCCGCATGTGCATCGACTACACTGACCTCAACAGAGCATGTCCGAAGGATCCCTTCGCCCTTCCCCCATTGATCAAATTATTGACTCGACGGTGGGTTGTGAACGTTTGTGTTTCTTGGACGCTTATTCGGGATACCATCAGATCAATAAGGTGGTGGCGGATCAGGAGAAGACATCCTTCATAACCCCTTTCGGAGCTTTCTGTTACGTGTCTATGCCGTTTGGGCTCAAGAGTGCATGGGCGACATATCAGCGTTGCATCCAAAATTGC
Source organism: Hordeum vulgare subsp. vulgare (assembly GCF_904849725.1). Taxonomy (NCBI): domain Eukaryota; kingdom Viridiplantae; phylum Streptophyta; class Magnoliopsida; order Poales; family Poaceae; genus Hordeum; species Hordeum vulgare. Next base: position 129,325,192 of record NC_058522.1, on the reverse strand, counting down.
TTGCACAACCAGATAGGCCGTAACGTCCACGCTTATGTGGATGACATCGTGGTCAGGTCTCACAGAAAGGAGTCGCTCCTAGGAGATCTCAAGGAAACCTTTGACAACCTGCGTGTTTACCAGACGATGCTTATCCCCACCAAGTGCGTTTTTGGTGTCCCTGCCGGGAAGTTATTGGGTTTCTTGGTTTCGGAGCGTGGCATTGAGGCCAACCCGGATAAGATTGAGGCAATTACCTCACTGGGAAAACCGGCCAACGTTAACCAGGTCCAGCATATGGCGGGTCGAATTGCAGCTCAGAGCCGCTTTATAAGTCGCCTTGGGGAGAAGGCCATCCCTCTCTATCAGTTGCTGAAGAAAACTGATCAGTTCGTTGTGACGGACGAAGCCAATGAAGCTTTTGAAGCCTTGAAGCGGCAGTTAGCTAACCCGCGAGTGTTGGCGGCTCCGGCAACAAGGAACCTATGCTCTTGTACATTGCAGCCAATTCCAAGGTGGTCAGCATGGCAGTAGTTGTAGAGCGGAAGGAAGAAGGAAAGGAGTATCCGGTCCAACGACCGGTGTATTTCATCAGCGAAGTCCTCACCCTCTCCAAGCAACGTTACCCACATTGCCAGAAGCTGGTTTTTTGGGTGTTTATGGCGAGTCGAAAGCTGAAGCATTACTTCCAGGAACACCCGATCACGGTCGTCAGCTCCGGCCCCCTCGGCGACATTATATAAAATCGAGAGGCCACTGGACGGATTGCTAAGTGGGCCATCGAGCTTGGATCCCATCATGTTCGATATACGCCTCGGACGGCTATCAAATGTCAAGCACTCTGGACTTCATCAATGATTGGACCGAGTTACAAATCCGGGAGGAGAGACCCGATCTCACTTATTGGACCATCTATTTCGATGGGTCCACGCAGTTAGAAGGCTTGGGGGCTGGTGTGGTGATAACATCGCCTCAAGGTGACAAGTTTTGCTATGTGCTTCGGCTCATGTTTCCATGTACAAAAAATGCAGCAGAGTACGAAGCTTTGCTCCATGGTTTGTGACTCGCCAAAGAGATGAATCTCACGCGAGTCCGGTGTCTGGGCGATTCAGATCTGGTGGCACAGTAGGTCTCTGGTACCTGTGATTCGCAAGACCCTCTGATGGCGGCTTACAAACGAGCTATGTCGGATGTAGCGGGTCACTTCAATGGTTATCAAGTGGATCACATCGACCGGCGGCTTAACAAAGCGGCGGATGCTCTTTCCCGTCTCGGTTCACAACGTAAGCCAGTTCCTCCCAATGTCTTTTTGGATGTATTGCATAACCCCTCGGTGAAACTACCTTCAAAGGAAGATTTAGCTGTACCGGACCCCGAGTCTCAGCTCGTGGCGGCTCTCCATGCTACTCCAGACTGGGCAATTCCTTACATGGCATATCTCACCAGAGGCGAGTTACCAGCAGACAAGTTACTAGCTCGCCAGATCATCCGACGGTATAAATCCATGGTCATACACAATGGCGAGTTACACAAACGAAGCACCTCGGGGGTATTTCAAAGATGCGTCTCTCCTGAAGAAGGATGTATGATCCTCAATGAGATTCACGCAGGCGACTGTGGTCATCATGCCGGGTCCCGATCCTTGGTCTCTAAGGCCTTCAGACATGGGTTCTATTGGCTGACGGCTCACGCAGACGCAAAAGAGATCATTCGCCGATGTGATGGCTGCCAGAATTTGGACGCCAGATGCACGTGCCGGCTCAGGAATTGCGGATGATACCAATCACTTGGCCGTTTGCAGTCTGGGGGCTTGATATGGCCTGCCCTTTCAAGATGTCTTCCACCAAAAAGACACTTATTGGTGGCAGTTGACAAATTTACCAAGTGAGTGGAGGCGGAACCTGTAACAGTTGTGATGCAGATACGACTGTCTAATTCTTGAAGAAACTAATTTTCAGATTTGGATATCCTCATAGTATCATTACTGACAATGGTACCAATCTATCCAAGGGTGCAATGCAAGAATTTTGTTCACGAGAGCATATCCGACTCGATGTTTCCGCGGTTGCACATCCCGAGTCTAATGGGCAGGCAGAGAGGGCGAATCAGGAAATATTGCGAGGGATTAAGCCTCGTCTCATGGTGCCTTCGGAACGTACCCCAGGATGTTGGGTGGAGGAGCTACCGTCAGTACTATGGAGTATCAGGACAACTCCAAATCGATCCAGGGTTTTACTCCCTTCTTTCTAGTCTATGGAGCAGAAGCCGTGTTACCAAGTGACATCAAACACGATTCTCCACGAGTCGCCGCCTACGTGGAACCGGACAACGAGCTTGCGCGACAGGACTCGCTGGACGCCTTGGAGGAGGAACGAGACTTAGCCGCATCATGATCGGCGATTTACCAACAAGACTTGCGATGTTACCACAGTCGCCGGGTCAAGAGCTGGACTTTCCAAGAAGGCGACTTGGTGCTCCGTCTGATTCAAGATCATACTGGTATGCACAAGCTGTCACCTCCATGGGAAGGACCGTTTGTCATCAGCAAGGCTCTTCGGAACGGTTCGTACTACTTGGGGGATCTTCGCCCAGATTGGCCAACTATAGAGGTTGAGAGAACTCGCCCCTGGAACATAGCCCATCGGCGGCCTTACTACACTTAGAACCATGAGCTCCCCCTTTTTTTTACCAGTTTTCAGACAATTGTAATCCATGAATTATGAAAGCAATAAAGCCGACACCCACGAATTTTGGGGTCCTTTGCCGTTTCAGCTTTTGAAAGCATGAGTCTTTATTTTTCTATAAGTCGCCCAAACATGGACGCTATCAAAGTCAAAGAGTGTAAGTCGCCATGTTATACTTACTTCAAAAGTGGGCTTTGATAAAGCCAAAGAGGACCAACGTTGCCACGTTGCACGATTCAAACATAGGCGCCTTATGTGGTTTTGAGAATTAAGCTGACTTACTTGGGGGCTACTAGTCCCCAAGTCGTTTCACAGTAAGAGCTATACGCTTCTGTGACCCTATGCCTGGTTTCTTCCTAAATCATAGGTCACTTGGGGGCTTCCACTCATTGAGTTCAGCGTGAATACCCTCTTGGCTAGCGAAAAATTACCGCATTACAAATGGTTATACTCGACTTTGTGTTGAACAACTCGCCACATGGACCTATGTACTCGGGGCGAGTCAATCCGCTATTTGGACCCTGAACTCACCTTGGTTAAAACATAAAAGGTACCGGCCAGAGTCACACATGGAAAAATAGAGAAACCATTGGTTCATTGAACCTGCTTCACGGAAGCTTGACTCGCGCCTGATCAACCGGTCTAAAACAACAAGGCTTTTTGCAAAAACCTTTCTAAGGGTAACACTAGAGTTTTGCAAACTCGTCTTATCCTATCGAAACTCACTGAGTCGATAAAATTTTACTTCTCGATGACAAGGTTTCTTAAAATATATTTGAGCCGACTTTTGATTATAACTTGCCCCGACTCATTTTTTGCCGTAACTCGAGGGCTGATTTATTTCTCGCCATAACCCGGGGGCTAATTTATTTCTCGTCATAACCCGGGGGCTGATATTTTTTTTGCCATGACTCGGGGGCTGATCAATTTTTTTGCCGTCATCCAGGGGGCTGGTCTATTCCGGGCCATGCACTTACTGAGTCGGCTGTTGTTTTTCCTAACACATGAGGAAAAACTTGTTTGTCACATTATGACATTCCCTAGTTTATCAAAATCGCAGGCGAGTCATGCATAGATTCAAGGACTACGAGTGGTTCCATCAAAAGGCGAGTCATGCATAGATTCGAGGAATAACAGTGTTTCCATCAAAAGGTACTGCTGCCTAATTATTGTTCCACAAACACTAACAAAGCTATTACATGGCTCGCGTGGCCAAAATGGGTGTCATCCCCGAGGGAAGGAAGGATCCATGGACAAATCAGGCTGCCGCCGAGTCAACTTGCCTTGAGCTCTCCCCGCCTTCGATTCGTAAGTCGCCCACTTTCCAATTACACTTGGACAAGGCAACAAACTCGTCTTCATCGTCAAGGAAGAGAGATAGGTCCATGTCAAGATCAAAAGGATTCTTCGGTCGACTAGGAACCAAGCTAGCAGTTTCATATGAAGGAGGCATGACCTTCTTTTTCTTCTCGTCATAGGCGGCTTGGTATTTGCTCAAATCCAAATTGGCTGCCAGTTGAGTCGCCGCATAGCGAGATTCTATGATAACTCGGTGATAGTCCACCTCAGTGAATTCTGACCCATCATCCTTCAGCTCGGGGTAGCCGGCGGCTATTTCTTTGGGTTTGAGCTCAGGGGAATAAGCTAAGCACCGACTCAGGGTGCTAAAAAACCCCTTCCGGGCGGTTGATCTTTTCAATTCCTCTATCTAAGGAGGCAATGTAGACAAAAAGCCGAGCATCTGCTTGATGGTCCTCACTGGCCCCTTGTTGCCCATCACTGCCTTAATTGTCAGCACGCCCCCAGTGTATAACTGCTCAGTGAAGGTATATATTGCTTTTAACTTCACCATACAGTCGTCTGGTAGATTGGCGGCTCGGGCACCTGCAAAAGACACATCAGTATTTGATAACTTTTGATACCAGATTGATTATTCAAACAGTCAAAGGTTAATGCTTACCAAACATAGCGACAGTCATGTTGGAAATATGTTTCTTTAAGCCGGAAAGCTCTTGCCGGGCGGCTTCCAATTTTTCTTCAGCCTGCTCAACACGCTTAAGAATGGCGGCTTGGTCATCTATGGCTTTCTTCTCAAGTTTTTATTGGTCAGCTTTCATTTTCTCCAGCTCAGCCTGAATTAAGCGGCATTTGTTCTCCAACTCGGAGTGCGCATCTTGTTGGCCAGCTAGATTTTTCTTTAAGTTGGCTACAGCCGACTCAGTCTGGGTCACAGACTCCTGCACATAAGTTTGGGGAAACAAGTTTCAGCATTACTGCAAGCAATACTCCTGATACTTGGGGGCTAATGTATGATTTTCTTCAAAATCATACCATATTCAAGACCCGGCTCATCTTTCAACTGATGACCCGGCCCTTGGGGGCTACAGGTTGAAGTTTTTATTATATTCAAGACCCGGCTCATCTTTCAAAAGACGACCTAGCCCTTGGGGGCTACAGGTTGAAGTTTTTATTATATTCAAGACCCGGCTCATCTTTCAAAAGATGACCCGACCCTTGGGCGCTACAGGTTGAAGTTTTTTATATTCAAGACCCGGCTCATCTTTCAAAAGATGACCCGACCCTTGGGGGCTACAGGTTGAAGATTTTTTATATTCAAGACCCGACTCATCTTTTGAAAGATGACCCGGCCCTTGGGGTCTACATGTTGAAGAATTTTTATTCAAAGACCCGGCTCATCTTTCAAAAGATGAGCCGCCCCTTGGAAGGCTAATGGGTGAAGGAAAATACATGAACCGGCGTACCTCATGCCTAGTCCTCATAAGACGAATCAAGCTCTTGTTAATGTCATAATCCCTCTCCAGATGACTTGCGAAGCCGGAACAAAGTTGGTCGAATTACAGCTTCTCGTATTGAGGGAGCTTGAAGTTGTCCGTGTCTTCATCAGGAGAAGGGCGAGTTGCCTTGGAGGTATGCTTGGAAAGTACTGCAGTCGCACGAGTGGAATAGCCAGTACCGGTGACCACGACGTCGTCTAGATCGTCAGTTGCCTTGAGAGGGCTTGGCGGGTTATCCTTATCAGCGGTTTCCTTCAAAATAACGGGCGAGTCATCCTAGGCTTCGGGAATATCGTCCACAGGAATATCATGAGCCGCCGTTTGCTCCTCATCAGTCTCAGGGACATAGGTGCTCGTGCCCAAGGCGTCAGATGCTTTAGAAACAGAAGATAGGTCGCCAGTTTTCCTTCTCTTCGCTTGTGCTCTGCGACAAATCACCAAGATTAAAAGCACATATCGTTGTTTACAAGAAATTGGGATTAACGAAGAGACTCACCCTTATACACGAATCATCAGCGGTAGAGCTGATATTGCCGAGTCGCCATATGTAGGGGGAGAAGTCTGATAGAACAAAGGTTTCAAGCTCAAGAAGCGGCGAGTCACATTTTACACAAGAAAGGGTATGATAAAGACAAAAGTATACCCCGCTGGTGCGTTTCCGACCGGTTGTCTTCTCAGGCAGTCCGGTGATTAAGTCGCCAGAGCGACTATGAGTCTTGCGTTTGGGGGTATATCTTGCTTTCTTCAGAAGTAAATCTGGGTCCATGTAAGCATATGGGTGAGACATGGGTACTTTTCCACAGATCTGCCTGGCTAGTCTAGGAGAGGGAGAAGGTGAGTCAGAAGAAATGTAAATTACCTCGACTGCATCGTCTTGGCTCTCGTTGTCCTCGCCCTACACACAAGGATGCATGGTGTAAACATAAGCCGAGATACATAGATAATGAGTGATGGGGAAGCATTACCTCTAAACACGCTTCGTCAGCTTGTGACTCACCAACAATCTTTGGTGGTGGCTTTTTTTTTGCTCACCGTCTTCTTCTTTTTTGGTGGCGGCTTGGTGGACTTCTGGACAGTCACTTTGGGGCCCCTTCACCAAAATGCATCGGTTTTCTGATGAATAGAAGCGAATTTCAGACCAAGAGCATTGTTAAAGCGTAAAATAAGACAAAAGGCGGCTTGGATTCTTATTGGTGGCACCGGGTTGGCGCGGCAGAAGGCCTTAAGTCCAATCCTGGCGCATTCTTCCAAGGTTTCACCGGTTTGTTTCTTGATGACTCCGGCAATTTCGCTCTCCGAGAGTCTTTTACGACTGAAACACTTTGGATGGTCTACCGTGCCATCATAGTCATACATCAGCCCGTCTTGGCGGCTCAAAGGGAGGATGTTGCATTCTGTCCAGCAGCGGAATAGATCAATCCCGATGAGCCCGTTTTTGGTCAAAGATTTCATCTCGGAGAAAATGGGATAAACTCCGACTCTTCTTCTTCTGTGAGCTTCTCGGGCAATTTAAAATCCATGGGCAGGCGATCTGCTATGAAGCCCGAGAGTGGATTCTCGCCGGGTGGAGAGGTGTCTCGGCAGTAGAACCATGACTCGGCCTAGCCTTTGGGATGGCTGGGCAGAAGAACTGTTGGAAATCCACGTTCGCGGCGTCTTTGGATGTTGACTCCTCCGAGCTCATGGTTGGGACCGTTGGGAAACTTGGTCTGGCGATTCAGATGGAAAAAGTTCTAGAATAAAGGAACTACGGGCTCTCTCTGCAAATATACTTCACACAAGACCTGGAACTGACATAGGTTGCTGATGGAGTTGGGACCCAGATCTTGAGGATGAACATTAAGGAAATGCAGGACGTCCCGGAAAAACTTTGAACCGGGCGGCTTAAAACCTCGCTCGAGGTAATCGATAAAGATTACTACTTCTCCTGGAGCGGGGTTGGGACTCAACTCTCCCGGAGCGGTTCTCCAACCAATGGTTTCTATATTATCGAGAAGACCCGCCTTGACAAACTTTTCAAGAGTGGCATCATCAACTTTGGTTGGTAACCAGTCGCACTTTGTAAAGGCCATGACTACAAATGAGAGGGGAACGAGGCGACTCAGTAACGACTAGAAATCATTCTAACTCACCGGTATGGGTCTACGGTATGCTCGAAAAGCATTTGGTGACTCGCCAATGGTTGATGAATATCATAACCCGCTATTCGGGCGATTCATGGACGTATCTTCAAAGTATTGTAACTCGCCTTTCAAATTGGAAGGGAAGGTGTCATAGCTATGGCGATTAAGTTAAGTCGCTATGGAGGCTGGAGCTAAACAACGACTCTCAGAGGTGCTTTTTTCCTTAGGGATATTATCGGCAGACGCGCAAACATGTTTCTAAAAACATGTAACAAACTATGGATCCACGAGTTGATCAAAATGAAAGAATATTGCTCGAAACATTGGAGGAAAGCTATGAGCATAAGATAATGACAGTGTTGGATCTACTACATGAAGACTTAAGATAGCAAAAGACGTGATAAAGTGGCCGAAGCCTGCTACTGCCTAAAATCTGTTTGCGAAAACATGAAATGGATCTAAGGCAGGCCAGGGTGTTCATTGCATCGCGGAAACTAGCTTGCAGGAAACTAAGGTCATGGTGTTCTCGGCCTAACCCTAAATGGGGGAATATGTGTACCTGGGAGAAGGAGATCGGTGCCGCGGACGAACACGTAGTGCTTCGTGCTTCTTGGCGCCCGGAAGACTGCGGTCGATGGAGGAGCTCTGGAAGCCAGTGGCGACGCCGGGGCGTTGGTGCTGGAAGAGGAAGTGCGCGAGGAAGACGAGGAAGAGATGGAGGTAGGTGACAGGATTTCCTCCCCCCATTTCTCTTGTTATTTAAAGGGCGGGAATGGAAATCGAGGCTGTCGAGGCGGAGATCAAGGCGACAAGTCAGAGACTGCGATGATGGCGCCTAGATTTTTGGGATAAGTGATTATGAACAAAAGATTAGTTGATGGTTGCAGTGCTAAAAGCCCCGGAATTAAGGGGATGAGGTGATGTCATCCAAGACTACACGGCGACTCAGATCAAGTTAAAGTAGGTGGCGACTTATCGTTCGTCGAAGGATGGAAGTGGTAAGAGTCGCCCCAAATTGGTGGAAGTTTATTGACATGAATGAATTCAGGACAATCTGGGGCCTAATGTTGGGGATATTACCTGCGGGTAACCCACCCTTAGTGGGCCGGGTCGCCAAAGGGGCGACTTACCATTTACCGCGCGTCCCGTGGCCCAGAAGCCGGATGGCGGTTCAAGAGGTCGGTCAGATGATGGATTACCAAGAAAGCTCCTGATCATGGAGGACACGACATCTTGGAGATAAGGAATGCCACAAAGAGTACTTTGGCAGTACTTTGTAAACCCTAGGGCCTCGACCTGTATATAAAGGAGAGTCCCAGGGAGAGGTCAGGCGAGTTAGAGAAAATTGAGAGCCAGGTCAGGCGAGTTACGCCCTCCTTGTAATCGAAACCACCATTAATACACACAAAGCAGGACGTAGGCTTTTACCTCCTCACCAGGGGCCGAACCTGGGTAAATCTGAGTCTTGCTTTCGATCACCCCCTTCGAGTCGCCACTAAGGTGCGATGGCTCCATCTCTAAGTCCTTTCACGAGGACATCTGCCGTGACAAAACCACGACAGATGGCTCTCTAGGTTTTTTGGGGGTAATTGAGGATCTTTAGAATGAAGAGGGACGCCAGAAGGCGCTAGGGGGGCCCATGACACATCAGGGCGCGACCACCCCCTAGGCGTGCCATGTTGTGTGGCGACTCCCTCGTGTGTCCTCCGACCTCCTTCCAAAGCTTCCAGGTCCTCTTTTGGTCTAGAAAAAATCATAAAAAAAGTTTTGGGGCCACAGTTTGGTACTATAAAACATGAGAAAAATAGCAAGTGACACTAGGCACTTGGTTAATAGGTAAGTGCTAAACACCCAAAAGTATCCTAGGATGATAATATTATTGAACGGAACAATAAAACAATTATAGATATGTTGGAGACGTATCATCATCCCCAAGCTTAATTACTGCTCGTCCTCGAGTAGGTAAATGATAAAAACAAATTTTTTGATGTGACATGCTACCCAACATGTAATCTATTGCGGGTTTGATTATTGAGAAACGATGAATTTATAAACATAAACATATCAATGTTCATAATCATAAGTAACATAATCATCAAGTTTCAAAATATATGATCCTTCAAGAATGTTCACGCACTATTCATTTTATCACATAAGTATATCATGTCTCCGTCTTAGCCACATAAATACAAAAGTTAAGCACCACGCTGTCAACTCAGGCAATTGGATCATACTATTTAACGCACTTTAGCTTTCATTATTACTCAATATATGAGCGTGAACCTTGCATACAACATAAGGGTGAATAGAATATGGTGGTAGGTTTCAAAGGATTGAAAGTGGAGTAGAAAGACTCGCATCAACTAGGCATATCAATGGTCTATGGAGATGCCCATCAATAGATATCAATGCGAGGACTAGGGATTGCCATGCAATGGATGCACTAGAGGTATAAGTGTATGAAAGCTCAACTGAAGCTAGGTTTGTGTACATCCAACTTTCTTGCTCATGAAGACCTCGGGTATTTGAGGAAGCCCATCATTGGAATATACAGTCCAGGTTCTAAAACGAAACATTCACACTAGCATATGGAAGTGACAAAACATGAGACTCTCTATATGAAGAGCATGGTGCCACTTTGAGGCACAAGTGTGGAAAAAGAGGTAGTAGCACTGTCCCTTCTCTCTTTACTCTCATTTTATTTCTCTTGTTTTTATCCTTTTTTCTTCTTTTTTCTCCATTTTTTGTTTTCCTCCTTTTTCCCTTTTTTCTCTTTCATTTTTTGTGTGGAGTCTCATCCTGACTTTTGGGGGAATCATTGTCTCCATCATACTTTCCTCGCTGAGACAGTGCCCTAAGAATCATGAACATAACACTTTTATTTACTTACAACTCAACATGAAAATTGTAGTATGACTCTATATGAATGCCTTTAGTAGTGTACCAGGGTGTGCAATTATCAAGCGTAACATATATAAAAATGATGACGGTGGTGTGCCAGAAATACGATGTCAGCTTACATGATCATGCAAAGCAATATCACAATGTAAGTATAAGTCATATGATGTGACGATGGATGTTGCAAGTCAATATATATCATAATGTCTATAGAAATGCCATGATAGGTAGGTATGGTGGCTGTTTTGAGGAAGATATACTGAGTTTTATGTGCAGTAGATCGTATCATGTAATAGGGTTTGGATGCACCGACGAAGGTTGCACCGATCCTTGAGGTGAGAAGCGACAATGCACGGTATCGAAGAGGCTAGCAAATATGTGGAGGTGAGAGTGCGTATACCCACAGATTCACATTAGTCATGAAGAACTCACATGCTCTCTCGAAGCAAAGCAGTACTCGCATGCCCCTAGGGAGGAGGTTGGTAGGAGTTAACCATCGCGCGCCCCCTACTTAACCAGCACTAGGATTCCAACGATAAATAAGTATGCTCACACATCATCAGCATGCCATAAAAAAATTGGATGAATAGCAAGTTAACACCTCTAATTTATGATACCAACATTAACCAAAGATCATGCACTTATGCTTTTTCACATTACCACTTTAATATCATTAACCATGATTTCTCTTTTATGTGCTACATGTGGTTTTGATTATGCACTCATTGAATACCTATTATTCTTGGACTAGTATTATAACCCATGAAAATTACTGTATCTGACTATTAACTGTCAAAAAATTATAAGTGAAGAACAAGAGTGCAATTATTTATTTAAAATCTATACGCCACCGTGCTCTAAAAGATATAAGTGAAGCACTAGAGCAACTCCTAAGCTCAAAAGATATAAGTGAAGCAGAGAGAGCATTCTAATAAATCATGGTAATATGTGTGTATCTCTCAAGTGGGTGTATTCAGAGAACAATGGTTTTGGAAAACTAAAGCAGAAAAACAAACTAAAACAAATGACGCTCCAAGCAAAACTCATATCTTGTGATGAATAAAAATATAGCTCTAAGTGACATATCGATGGATTGAGACGAAAGAGGGGATGCCTTCCGAGGCATCCCCAAGATTAGATGGTTAAGTCTTCATACAATATTACCTTGGGGTGCCTTGGGAATCCCCAAGCTTAGGCTCTTGCTGCTTCTTATTCCTTCGCCCATCGTGATAACACCCAAAACATGAAAACTTCAGCACAAAAAACTCAATAGAAACTTTGTGAGATTCGTTAGTATAATAAATATATCAAACACTATAGGTATTGTCATAAATTGATTCATATTTTATTATTGTATAAGGTACCGTATTATAACTTCTCCATGACGTATACCCGCTGTTACAATCCAAGGCATCATCAAAACAAGCAAGCTATCAAGCAAAACAGAATATGTCTAAAACATAATAGTATGTAATGATATAGTTAAGTACCATAACTTTGTAACTCCAAAAAATTCTAAAAAATTAGGAAGACCTAAGGATTTTGTATAAAAATATTGTGTAACAATTCAGATGAAAAAATGTTCTAGCAAAATCAGAGAAATGCTACACTGGACGCTAAAGTTTCTGTTTTTGCACCGCATCAATTCTACTAGCATTCAAATCATGCCAAAGGCTTTACTTGGCACAAACACTAAGTTAAACACAAAAACACAATCATTAAATAGGAAAAAATTATTTTATCACACACAAACATTAAGTAAAAAAATTAAGATAACTATTGGGTTGCCTCCCAACTAGCACTATTGTTTTACGCCCATAGCTATGCAATATGAATTCGATTCAAGGGATTGACCCCTTCATGTCCTTTTGGAATTGCTCTTCCAAAATTTTACTTCATAAATCAATTTTCTCAAATCTAGTTGGTGAACTCAAAGGTTCAAAGAGGTTCTTAATATTTGTGATATCATTACTAGCATCATCATCATCATAGGGGTCATCATATAGGACATGAATTTCATCATTAATAGGCTCCCAAATGGCTTCATCATACCAATTCTTACTAAAACCTTCAGTAATTGCTTTAGCAATCCATCATATTTTTCACAAGTTTTAAGGAATAGTGCTTGCACTAAGTCTTCGGGAGGACCCTTCCTCCTCATATTCTCACTAAATCCTTGAAGGTCATTAGACTCCAACTTACGTATATCACCTCTATTATGAAGGATCACATCTATGTAATCAAAGTCATGCATAAGGATATTAATTGCAATTTTCTTCATCTCAGGATCATGTATGCTAGGGAATCCCAAAAATATATTTTGAAGCATAGGATGAAGATGCAAAAACTTTCTCTATAACTTTAATATAAGCATAGCAATAGCATCTACATAGCAAATTGTTTCATCAAATATGGTTCCTTTAATATGGGGACAAGCTACGGAATACTCAAAGTATTCATGAATAACATGCTTTCCAATAATGTTCCCATTACCCATGTGATACGTCCAAAATGCATCACTATTTTGTATCATAATTTGTCTCTATTCATTGATATATCTCACATTATGATGATGTACTTATAGTATTTTGGCTTATTTTACACAGTTTACATCTTTCCGGTGCCAAAACAGCTAACGTAGGATTCAGCGGAGAAAATAGCACGAAGAGTTACCATATCAGAACATCTCCAACTGTGCTGAAATTTTGAGGGAATGAGTTTCTGACAGATCACGAAGACTGGCTGAAGGAGTGCCGGAGGGGGCCACAGGTCACCCAGGCGACCTGCTGGCGCGGGCCACCCCTAGGCCACGCCCAAAGGCCTCCTAGGTGGTGGGTCCTGCCTCCGACACTCTCCTTTGGCCTATATCACCTTCTTGGCCTAAAAGTTACAAGGCCAGAAGAGTTTCTGCAGTTTCAAAGACCTTTCAGGCGGGCAGATTCAGCCGGGGAGAACTCCTCCCGGAAGGGGAGATCGTCCTCATCGTCATCACCATCTTCACGGGCCTCATCGATATCATCATCACCATCATCACCAACACCAACACCATCTCCACCTTCATCCCATCTACTTCACCATTGCGATCGTAGTTGTACCTTGCACTATTCATCCCCTCTACTCTACCGGTGTTGATTACTCCTTTGTGGTGAATGCTATTGAGTTTTGTTGGAGGATTAATGTTATGACCAGATTGTTAATCATATTTTAATAACCACTGATCATGATCTATTATATGTCTGGTAAGTAGTTCCATTAGTTCTTGAGGACATGGGAAAAGTCTAGATGCTAGTAGTCATACGATGTTGAAGTAATATGTGTTGATTGATATTTAAGTTATGGTGTTATTCTCCTAGTGGTGTTATGTGAACATCGACTACATAACACTTCACCTTTTTAAGGACCTAGGGTAATGCATCGTGTATAAAGAATGCTTATGGTGGGTCGCTGGAGTGACAGAAACCTGAACCCAGTTCGCATACTTCTGCATGAGGGAGTATTGGATCCTAAAGCTTATTGCTATGGTTAGGCTTTGCCTTAATTTCTCTCTTGTATTTGAGGATGCTTGCAAGAGGGATTAATCATAAGAGTGTACTTGTCTTAGCCTAGACGGTGCACTAGTTAAGATCCACCCACATAACACTTATCAATACAAAACATAGTACTAGACGGAATATGGCAAAAGCACTTGACTATCTCTCACGTGTGTCCTCAGAAACACCTTAGTCTTTATAAGTTTAGTCCCTCAACTTATCCTTTGTGTTCAAAAGGATTAGGCCACTTGCCGCACCTCGACACCATTTACTTTCCTTGCATTTATTTCCTTGTTGCTATTACTAGAAAACCCATAAAAAGTTACCTTTCAGTACTTGCAGTTATTCCTTGCTCAACATCACTTGGCAATACCTTCTGCTCCTCGTTGGGTTTGACACTCTTACTTATCTAAAAGGCTATGATAGATCCCCTACACTTGTGGGTCATCAAGACCATTTTCTGGCGCCGTTGCCGGGGAGTGTAGCGCTATTGGTAAGGAAACTTTTACGTTGTACGTGCTATTTTTGTTTTACTGTTTCCGTTTCTTTTGTCCCTATGGACAACTCTCCTCTTGGTTTGTTGCTTGTGGGGAACCGCCCCAACGCTATTGTGGTGGAGAAGCCTCCCCACCTACTGAAATTGTGCCCTTTAAAATGCCAACTGGTATTATTGATTGTGTTTTGGCTAATCGATATGCAGGAGATAGACATCCAGGTGAATACTTGCTATATCTTTCACAACTATGCTCCTTATTTAAGCTCGCAAGTATATCGATGGATTTTGTTACGATAAAGCTATTCTCTCTACCATTAAAAGATAAGGCTTTCGATTGGTATAGGCTTCTTGATGACTCTCATTTACTAAATTGGCAAGATCTTATGCCTCTCTTTTATGCAAAGTTTTATCCTCTTCTTGAAATACATCGAGACAGTAATTATATTTATAACTTTTGGTCTCGTGATGGAGAAAGCATCGCTCAAGCTTGGGGGAGATTGAAGTCCTTAATGCTCAAATGTCCCAATATGAGCTCTCCAATGAAAATATTCTTACAAATTTTTATGCAAGTCTTTCTCGTCAAGATAAAGAGATGCTTGATGCTTCCTCTAGTGGGGCATTCTCCAACAAAAGCACTGAAGCTAAGTGGGATCTTATTGAAATGATCCAGAAGAACACTGAAGACTGGGAGATTGATAAAGGTATTGAACCCGTTATAAATTATGAGCGTGATTAGATTGAGAGCTATGTGAAAAATGATTACTTCAATACCTTTTGCGCTAAGATTGGTCTTGATTCCCAACTTCTAATTGATTTTTGCAAAGACTTTGCCTCTCATATTGACTCTTCTAAGGAGAAGGAGGATCAACACCATAAACCTTTAAGGAATTACCTGTTGATATTAATGTTGTTGACCCTATCTTGCTCGCATTTGAATATGAAAAGCCCCCTTTTCCTGCAAGGATGAGGGAGCATTCTTTTGTCACACGCATCCTTAATAAAAGTGAAAGAACGACTGATGAGCATGAGAATCTGATTAAAGTCAATCCTAAGTTGCATTAGTCAAGGATCTTGTTACTATCAATATTGAGGATTCCAATATAAATTTTTGTGTTGTTTCTACTAACCTTGTTATAGCCAAGAATAAAGGCCCAATTTCAGGTACTCCAATTGTATCTATTAAAATAGGAGATCATAATTATTATGGGCTATGTGATTTCGGATGCAGTGGTAGTGTTATTCCGTTTTCACTTTATCAATTGATCATGAATGAGATTCTACCATGTGAAATTGAAGAAGTCAATGTTACTATTCATCCTTCAAACAAAGAAATAATGATCCTTTGCAACAATTTATGGAAAACCACGAGAATGATATGCATATGCAGGAAAGGAATGAGCTAGATGACATATTCTTGAGACAACCTGCTATCCTGAAGCACAACCTTCCGGTTGAGCCTTTGGGAATTTTATCAAAACCAAAAGAAGACCCGGTGTTTGATCTTAAACCTCTTCCCAGTACGCTTATCTAGATGAAAAGAAAGTATATCCTGTTATTATCAATTCTAACCTTTGAGGATATGAAGAAGAGCGATTACTGGAAGTCCTTCGTAAACACCGACGCGCTATTGGCTATACCCTTGATGATCTTAAGGGGATTAGTCCATCTATTTGTCAGCATACTATCAATCTTGAGCCTGATGCTAAACTGGTTGTTGATCATCAACGACGGTTGAACCCGAAGATGAAAGATGTTGTGAGGACCAAAATCCTCAAGCTTCTAGCCGCAGGTATTATCTACCCTATAGCTGATAGTAAGTGGGTAAGTCTGGTACATTGTGTTCCCAAGAAAGGAGGTACAACTGAACTAATACCTCAAAGAATTATTATTGGATATAGAATGTGTATTGATTACAGGAAGTTGAACAAGGCAACCAGGAAGGTCCACTACCCGCTGCCGTTCATCGACCAAATGCTTGAAAGGTTATCCACAAACAGTCACTTTTGCTATTTTGATGGGTACTCTGGCTTCTCTCAAATTCATGTTAACACTTACGATCAAGAGAAGACCACTTTTACTTGTCCCTTTGGTACTTATGCTTATAGTTGTATGCTATTTGGTTTATGCAATGCTCCTGCTACTTTTCAAAGGTGTGTGTCTGCTATCTTTCATGGTTTTTGTGAGGAAATTGTGGAGGTCTTCATGGACAATTTCTCCGTCTATGGAAACTCTTTTGACCATTGTCCCCACAACCTTAATAAAGTTTTGTAGAGATGTGAGGAGACGAACTTGGTACTCAACTGGGAGATGTGACGCCCTCGGCTTAATCGTACGCTAATCATACACGCAAATGCGTACGATCAAACCCAAGGACTCACGGGGAGATATCACAACACAACTCTAGACACAAATAAAATAACATCAGCTTCATATTACAAGCCAGGGGCCTCGAGGGCTAGAATACGAAAGCTTGATAAGCACATGAGTTAGCGGAAGCAACAAATATCTGAGTACAGACATAAAACATGGGGTGCCTTAGAGAAGGCTAGCACAAAAGATACAACGATCGAACGAGGCGAGGCCTCCTGCCTGGGAGCCTCCTAACTACTCCTGATCATCAGCGGCCTCCACGTAGTAGTAGGCACCGTCGGGGTAGCAGTCGTCGGCGACGGGGACCTCCATCTCCTGGGCTTCATCATCTGGTCGCCGCAAGCGGATCAAGGGGACAAGGGGGGAGCAAAGCAGCGGTGAGTACTCATCCAAAGTACTCGCAAGTCTTACATCAGAACTATTCTAATAATGCATCAGTATCAAAGAAGGGGGTTATATGTGGACTGACTGCAGCAATGCGAGAAAAGAGAGAGAAGGCCTAGTCCTATCGAAGACTAGCATCTTCAGGGTCTTGCAGCAATAGACGAGAGTAGAACAGGGGGCAACACATTAATAGTCATATTGTTGCAGCAAAAATAAAGTGAGGTCACGCCTAAAGATCCTCCCTCGACTCCCTGCGAGGAAGCAATCCCGAGGCAAACTAATTATCCAGTTAAGTAACAATTGTAGTTGTATAAGATCGGGGCACAACTCCAAGTCGTCCTGTAACTGTGGACACGGCTATCCGAATAGTTAATTTTCATCCCTGCAGGGGTGCACCACATGTCCCGTCACGCTCGATAACACTCTGGCCGGACATACTTTTCTGGGTCCTGCCCGGCCTCGGAATATCGACACGTCGCAGCCCCACCTAAGACTAATCAGAGAGGCCAGCCCGCCGGTCTAAATCCTAAGCACAAAGGGTTCATGGGCCCAGTTCCCCTTCACGCTCCTGCACGTGGCGTGGGCGGCCGACGTCAGTCCTAGCATCCCTTAATCACAAGCGCGATGCATCTCGGGACCACTCGGGCGCGCGCCGCTACACTGCTGGCATCTGAAAAGCTTCGGCTGATACCGCGACGTCGAGTACCCATAATTCTTCCCGCGTAGCCGGTTAGTGCGAAAAGGTCTCCGACCAACCCAGATCAAATACCCAAATCCATTAGCATTTTAATTAGGCCAACAACACAGTCTCGCGGGAATCCACCCGTCTTACAACTAATCACCGAAGATCCCAGTAACATGGTCGAGTAACTGTGTGGTTGTAACATCGGGGGAATCCGAGGTATCACCCTCGTTGGATTCCGAACGATGTACCCGTCAAGGTGGGCTTAGAGGAATCACCCTCGAGGGTCCCACACTCGTGGGGCGGCACGACAGAGACGTCATCGGGAATGGTGAAAGAGGGATCACCCTCGATAACCAAGACCGACTAGCTATACTACAGAGATAGCATCAGGAGTACTTAGCGAGGTGTCACCCTCGGTACCCGATAGTATCTCTGTAGCGTCGTACAACGAAGGGGGGTGAATGTGTTGTGTCGGGTCTGGCTCGTCGATCAGAGATCGAGATTTGAAAACAAGCGGGGCAACTGAACTACGGGGTCAGAGGGGATGACTGCTCCACCTATACTAAGCAGGTTAAAGGTACAGGACTGAAAGTAGCAGTTCATCAAAAACAGGCTATGCATCAGATATAGGAGCTAACTACAACAGTAGCAAAATACTAATGCAAGCAGTAGGAAGAAAGACATAGGCGATATAGGAATGATCAAGGGGAGTTTGCTTGCCTTGCTGCTCTGCGGCAAAGGACTGATCGGCAGGGTCGTAGATGTACCCGGCAGCAGCGTCAGTCTCGGGGTCTACCGGTAAGAAGAGGGGGAAGAAACAATAAATAATAGCACCGATGCAACACAAAGCATGACATGGAAATATGCAGGCTAGACATGAGCTAACGCAGCAACATCCGTCATAGACGGGTCGGAAGAATATCTGACGATATTTTCCGGGTCTCGGGCTACTACCGGTTACACTGGAAACGATGGAAAAGTTCCATGTTTGCTATGCTAGGGACGCGTGACAGACGAACGGGCCGTGTATCCGGGTTCGTCTCGCTTTGCTGATCAACTTTCATGTTGAAGTTATTTTGATCTGACTTACGGATTATTTAATATTAATTTTCAAAGGTTTATTAATTATTTAGGAATTAAAAACAGATTTAAAAGATTTAGTAAAATCCTATTATGACATCATCGCGATGTCATGCTGACATCACATTTGACTGGTCAACTGACCAGCGGGTCCCGAACGTCATAGGCACAAGTTTTATTTAAGATTAATTATTTATTAATCAGATTAATTCAACGAGGGACCCACGTGTCATACTCTAATTATGTTAATTAATTATTTTAACTAATATATCTATTTATTTATTTATTTAAAAAAACATTATTTTTAATTATCGTGTGGGGCCTCCCTGTCATTGACAGCGGTGCATTGGCCCCACCGGTAAGTGACCTAAGGCCAAATACACATTTTAAATCACAAATAAATAAACATACAAATGTCGTATCTCTCCACATGACTATATACGCAAATACATACATAATACGGGTATCGAATACATACATACATTCATACGCATCTAATACAACATTTATTCTTTTTCATTTTTCTTCTCAAAAACTCTCATCTCTCATCTCTCTGTTAACAGAGACAGAGAAGTTCTTTTGCTACTCCACCTATAAGAACACAAACTTCGAATCCTTCTACCGGAGTCCACCGTCGACGGATCGAGGCCCCGTTTGCCGGAACGGAACCGTGACGTCGAGGGGAACGACAAGGTGGGAGGAGCCCGAGGAGGGGCTCACCGACGGTGACGTGACGGCCCGGTGAAGCCGGAGTTCGCACGTAGATGACGGTGGAGACAGGTGTGCCGGCGAGGAGGAGCCGGTGAGGAGGGCCCCCCGGAGATGGAGCCGCCGACGGTGAGGGGCTCGGCCGGCGGGGCTCCCGGGGTCGGCCGACGGGATGGGGAGGGCCCCGGCCGCCGGACCTGGAGGGGGGGGCCGAGGTGGCCGGCGTGGTGGTGCTGCCCGGCGTGGTGAAGGTGGCGCGCCGGCCGGGGAGGGGGGGGCTCGCCGTGAGGTGGGGGGCCGCCGGGTTGGGTGGCCCAGTGGAGGAGGTGGCCGCCGGGGGGGCGACGGGGGAGCTCGCCGCGGGAGGAGGGCCGGTGGAGGGAGGCCGCCGGCGGGAGGGAGGAGGCCGAGGGGCTTCGGCTCGCCGGCGGGGAAGGGAGGAGCCGGCCAGGGAGGGGCGAGGTGGAGAGGAGGGGGGCGACGGGGTGTGGAGGGGGGTCGGTCGTGGGAGGGAGATGGGGCGAGATGGGGGGGTGTCGGTGGGGTGGGGAGGGTCACGAGAGGGGAGGGAGAGGTGGCGGCGTGGGGGTGGGGCCCCCCACGAGGGGGGGGGGGGCTGGCGGCGGCGCCCAGGGGGGGAGGGAGTTGGCGTGGGGGTGCTGCTCCCTCGCCAGGGGCGAATTAGGGTTTGCGGGATGGGGCGCGGGAGGTGGCCGGCCGGGCCTTTGGGTGGCCCAGCTGGGCCGGGGAGGGAGTTGCTTTCTCTTTTTTTTTTTGATTTGTTTTTATTTTGTTTTTCCTTTTCCTTTTTTTTCATTTCTTTCTTTCAGTTTTCTTTTCTTCCTTTTATTAATTGATTTACTATTTGAATTTTTCTTTTGAAACACTTTCTCTTATTATATTTTCTTTTACAAATTATTATACGTACTTTTAATCCTATCTTTCATATCCCCATTCTTTTAATATTCGTAATGAACTTATAAGGTACTTTTCTTTTGTTTCCAAATCTTTTAATCCGGACAGACGCGAATCAACGCGGGTCTGAGATGGGAATTCGATGACGTGGCATCATTAGCGGTTGATCACTGTAGCTTAATTACAATCACTACTGTAGCAAAAGTCGAGGATGTCACAATTCTCCCCTACTAACAAGAATTCTCGTCCCGAGAATTAAGAGGTAGAGGGAAAGAGCCCGGGGTATTCATCACGAAGATGATCCTCGCGTTCCCAAGTGGCTTCATCTTCAGAGTGATTTGACCACTGCACCTTAAGGAACTTAGTGACCTTGCGACGAGTCTTACGTTCAGCTTGGTCGAGAATGCGGACCGGATGCTCTTTATAAGAGAGGTCTTGTTGTAGCTCAAGCATATCGTGATCCACTGCTCGAATAGGGTCCTTGAAGCAGCGACGGAGCTGAGAAACATGGAAGACATCGTGAACCTGAGAAAGGTTCGCCGGCAGTTCCAATTGATAAGCCACTCTTCCACGCCTTTCGAGAACAGTGAAAGGACCAATATAACGAGGAGCTAACTTGCCCTTGATTCTGAAACGGTGTGCACCTCTCATTGGTGTGACACGAAGATAAGCCCTTTCGCCAGGTTGATAGACCATATCTTGATGATGACGGTCATACTGACTCTTCTGACGAGACTGAGCAGCCTTCAGATTCTCATGAATAATGCGGACTTGATCTTCGGCATGTTGAATAATATCCGGACCGAAGAGTGATCGTTCCCCAGTTTCTGACCAATTCAGAGGAGTCCGACACCTTCGCCCATACAATACTTCGAAAGGGGCCATCTTCAGACTAGCTTGATAGCTATTGTTGTAAGAGAACTCGGCATACGGGAGAGATTCCTCCCATTTCTTACCGAAAGAAATGACACAAGCTCGAAGCATGTCCTCGAGAATTTGGTTGACTCGTTCAACTTGTCCCTGGGATTGAGGATGAAATGCAGTGCTGAAGGACAGATGAGTCCCCATAGCCTTCTGAAAACTTTCCCAGAATTTTGAAGTAAACAAGCTGCCACGGTCCGAACTGATCACCAACGGAATACCGTGAAGTGAAACAACTCTTGACATATAAAGATCTGCCAGTTGACTAGCATTAATCGTTTCTTTGACGGCTAGGAAATGTGCAACTTTGGACAGTCGATCAATGACGACAAGGATAGCATCATTACCTTTCTGAGACCTGGGAAAACCAGTGACGAAGTCCATTTCAACATGATCCCATTTCCACTCGGGAATAGAGATAGGTTGCAGAGTTCCCGCAGGCTTTTGGTGTTCTGCTTTGATACGCCGGCATATATCACATTCTGCCACATAGCGTGCAATGTCTTGTTTCATATTGGGCCACCAGAATCTTTTCCGGATGTCTTGGTACATCTTGGTACTACCCGGGTGAATAGACAATGGTGTGTCATGAGCTTCTCCCATCACCTTCCCAGTCATCCTGAGATTTTCCTTCTTATTTGGGACGAATAGGCGACCCTTGAAATACAAGGCGCCACCTTCATCAACAGTGAAAAAGGAGGGTTTACCCTTTGCAATATAGCTCTTAATCCTGTCGACATCATCGTCAAAGTTTTGTATATTGTTTATGGAGCTCACAAGATCTGGTTCAACCACTAGGTTACTGAGGGATCCCTGATTAACAACACGAAGGTTCATCTTTTGATACTCTTCAGGAGGCGGAACAAGGTAACCCTGAGGAACAATGTGGAGGTTCAGCTTACGGAATTCCTCTTGCAGACGACCGTGAACCTGATGAACCTGGAGGTGGTTGCAGTATGACTTGCGACTTAAGGCATCAGCCATTACGTTAGCCTTGCCAGGGGTATATGATATACTACAGTCAAAATCTGCTATACGCTCCATCCATCTTTGTTGGCGCAGGTTCAGCTCCGCTTGAGTGAACAAGTACTTCAGACTTTGATGGTCGGTGTAGATTTCACAGCGATTACCGACAAGGTATTGTCGCCATTCCTTCAATGCATGAATGACTGCGGCAAGCTCGAGATCATGAACTGGGTAGTTCTCTTCATGAGCACGCAGTTGACGTGAAGCATAAGCGATCACCTTGCGATCCTGCATTAGGACACAACCTATTCCTTGACGAGAAGCATCACAGTATATGACGAAATCCCTTTTCGTATCTGGAGGAGCAAGTACTGGAGCGGACGTCAGTTTGTCCTTGAGTGCCTGGAAACTTTCCTGACATTTATCAGTCCATTCATACTTAACACCTTTGTGAAGCAGGTTGGTTAAGGGCTTCGCAATATTGGAGAAGTTCTCGACGAATCGACGGCAATAGCTGGCGAGTCCGAGAAAACTTCTGACTTGCTTGACATTCTTCGGGGAAGTCCAGTCAAGAATAGCTTGAATTCGTTCGGGTTTGACCGCAATACCATCCTTGGAAATCACATGACCAAGGTAAGTCACTTCGTCTAGCCAAAACTCACATTTGGAATACTTCGCATAGAGTTTATGCTCCCGAAGCTTATCCAGCACAAGACGAAGATGTTTAGCATGCTCTTCTTTGTTCTTTGAAAACACCAGAATATCATCCAGATATACCACGACAAATTTGTCGAGGTAGTCCATGAATATATAATTCATCAATCGAGAGAAAGTTGCCGGTGCATTGGTTAAGCCGAAAGACATGACGGTGTACTCGTATGATCCATATCGAGTAACAAAGGCGGTCTTTGGAATATCCTCCTTGCGAACACGGATCTGGTGGTATCCCAATCTCAAGTCGAGCTTAGAGAAAACGGTGGAACCAGCAAGTTGATCATACAAATCATTTATCCGCGGGAGAGGATATTTGTTTTGAATAGTGGCCTGGTTGATAGGACGATAGTCTTGAACCAATCGATTTGTCCCATCCTTCTTCTTAACAAAGAGAGAAGGTGCTCCCCAAGCAGAGGAACTCGGACGGATGAAACCCAGACGGAGCGAGTTGTCAATTTCTTGCTTAAGTTCAAGGAGTTCATGTGGTGGCATTTTATAAGGACGCTTGGCAATAGGAGTGGTACCGGGTACCAAGTCAATGACAAACTCGACAGCTCGAGCAGGGGGAATCCCCGGAAGTTCTTCTGGAAAGACATCTTGGAATTCTCGGACCACTGGAATGTTTTCAATCCCTTCAAGAGGCGACGCATTTAATGCATTCAAGGCATACAGCCGTGCCTCAGCATTTCGGACGAGATGAGCATGGTAGCTTACTAGTTCATCTGAAGGGTGTAGGAGGTGGACGGTTTTGGTGGCACAAACGATCGATGCCGTATGAGCTTTCAACCAGTCCATCCCCAATATGAGATCAATGTTGGATGACTTTAGTAGGATGGGGTTGGCAAGGAATTCTAATCCTTCAATTTCAACTGGAACATGGGGGCAAACCACAGAGGTTCGGCATTCGCCCCCAGGGGTGTTTACCACTATCGGGATATTCATCTCTTCGCTCCTAATGTCATGCATGTATGCAAAAATTTTCGACATAAAGGAATGCGATGCTCCTGTATCAAACAATACAGAAGCAGGTACTGAGTTAACGAGAAGTGTACCCATCACGGTAGCAGGCTGGTCTTGAGCTTGACCCATATCAATGTTGTTGGCCTGACCACGAACATAAGCAGGCTTAGTGTTGAAGTTGCGGTTCTGGTTGTTGCCACGGCCAGTTGCGGGAAGTGCCAGCTGATTCTGATTCTGCCTGCAGTCTCGAGCACGGTGACCTGGACGGCCACACTTGAAGCACAGCCCGTCCTCAGGACGGGAAGGAGGAACTCGAGGCGGTGGAGCTGGGAGCCTCGGCTGCTTAGGTGGTGGAGGAGGCAGGCGAGGTGCAGCATAGGACGGCCTCGGAGTAGGAGCAGGTGCATGGTACATGTTGTTGGGAATCCAGATCTTCCGCTTCTGTGCAGATGAGCCCGAAGATGAGCCCATGTCACGGTTGCGCTTGCTGCTATCTTTGTATTCCTGCAGACCAGTCTCAACCTGAATAGCCTTGTTCACGAGGGTGGCGAAATCAGCATAGTCCTGAACGAGGAGTGTCAGCTTGATATCAGGGTGGAGGCCTTCACGGAACTTCTCCTGCCTGCGTGCATCAGTCGCAATGTCTTCTTCAGCATAGCGAGATAATTCCAGAAATTCCCGCTGATAAGCATCCACAGTCTTGTTTCCCTGGACTAAGTTGCGGAACTCACGCTTCTTCCGGTCCATGATTCCGTGGGGAATGTATCGAGCACGGAAAGCAGCCTTGAACTCTGCCCAAGTGATGATAGTTCCATCGGGCTGAGAGCGCCTGTGGCTGTCCCACCATTGAGCAGCGGGACCCTTCAGAAAGTAGGCGGCAAAGTTGACATAGCTCGCCAGGGGCACATTGGCAGACTCTAGCTCATAAGAAATGTCACGGAGCCAGTCATCAGCATCAAGAGGCTGAGTTGAGCTGCGGTAGATCGCAGGGTTGAGACGGCAGAAGTCTTGCAGTGTCACGCCTTGTGGTTGGTTCATGTTCGGCCTTTGGAACTGATCCATGAGCCCTTGCATAAACTGGCGGTTCAGCTCAAACTGTTGGATCATCCCCGCCATATACTCAGGAGGCGGGGGTGGTGCATCGTTGGCACGGCCACGCGGGCGGCCAGCTGGTCTAACCATCCTGTTAAATATTTAGCAGGGGTAGTTTAGCTTAAAGTAATTGAAAGGCATCGCACGCATTCATGAAGTAATCAAGCATAATGAAAGGGAAATGCGATAGATACTCCATAGTAGTTGAGTTCGACATACAGACCCATACATAAGTTCGATTACAGACTAACGATTAAAAACTCGAAATTTGGCGATAGCCCGGACGCATTTGACGATACCCTGGACTCACTAGGCGGCGCGCAGGCACGCGGTGGAAGAGTACCACAACGAGATGTAGCGATAAGGCTACATCAACGTCGGAGAGGACGAACGAATCCTGGTAGCTGGCGGTGATAGAAGGTAGGGACAGGACCCTGTGTCCCGTTGTGACTCTGGTGACGGTACCGCATCCAGTCGAGGAGCTGAGGTCCAAGTGCAGGGGTTCTACCCCCAACATCTGTCCACTCGAGAGCTGATGGTAGCTCTGTCCTGCTCGGCTCGCGGATGCGCAAAGGGGGAACCCTCGGACAGTGTGATGGCTGCAGCTCTGTCAATGCGTCGTAAAGACGAGTGCGCGTAGCATACAGCTCCACAGTCAGAGCTCGGAAAGCACGATCCATTGCCTCAGTGTACTGCACCAGAATCCGCGCGTCGTAGCGACGCGTCACGTAGGGGGCGCAGACAGCGACGTAGGAACGGTCGTTGCGCTCCCGAACGTCAGAAGCGTAGGCAGTGAGATCAGACCCAGTCTCATCCCCAGCAGGAGCATGCGGGATGTATCTGAAAGGGCTCTCCTCCAGGTGAGGGTACGCTCCACGGAGACGGGTGATGGCGATGTAGGCCGCATCATGGACGGTCATCTCGACCGACACTCCAATACCACAGAACACGTGGCGCTCGAGGGTCTCACCGCCCCTCTGGTCGAAGATGCGAACCTCAGCCTGGTACTGGTACTGGTTGTACTCGCGGAAATCCTCGAACACAGTGTACTCGGGGTACCAGCGATATCCCAGCCTGGTCAGGAGATCGACCAAAACGGCCGGGAACCCAGTCGTCTCGGTGGCCTGTGTCAGGCGCACGTGCTGTCTTGCGGGACGCATCTGAAAATAAGATTGACGAATGTCAATGACAGTGTGTGTAATACATATTCAGGAGAAAAAGAGTAGATAGTCCAGCGCTCCGGATTGATGTGATTCGAGAACCTAATGTTAGAGTTAGTAAAATCTTAGACCCGAAAGAGAAGAGAAAGTAGAGCCCAGAGTATAGAAAAGGAGTAAAAGATACTAATACCACCCAATTGAGATGTGGGCCCGTAAGCCACAACATCAGTGTTAGTAAAGTTTTTCAAACACTAGACTCGACTTCGGCCAAGGAGTTGGAAAGGGGGCTACCTACAGGCAGTTGGCTCTGATACCAACTTGTGACGCCCTCGGCTTAATCGTACGCTAATCATACACGCAAATGCGTACGATCAAACCCAAGGACTCACGGGGAGATATCACAACACAACTCTAGACACAAATAAAATAACATCAGCTTCATATTACAAGCCAGGGGCCTCGAGGGCTAGAATACGAAAGCTTGATAAGCACACGAGTTAGCGGAAGCAACAAATATCTGAGTACAGACATAAAACATGGGGTGCCTTAGAGAAGGCTAGCACAAAAGATACAACGATCGAACGAGGCGAGGCCTCCTGCCTGGGAGCCTCCTAACTACTCCTGATCATCAGCGGCCTCCACGTAGTAGTAGGCACCGTCGGGGTAGCAGTCGTCGGCGACGGGGACCTCCATCTCCTGGGCTTCATCATCTGGTCGCCGCAAGCGGATCAAGGGGACAAGGGGGGAGCAAAGCAGCGGTGAGTACTCATCCAAAGTACTCGCAAGTCTTACATCAGAACTATTCTAATAATGCATCAGTATCAAAGAAGGGGGTTATATGTGGACTGACTGCAGCAATGCGAGAAAAGAGAGAGAAGGCCTAGTCCTATCGAAGACTAGCATCTTCAGGGTCTTGCAGCAATAGACGAGAGTAGAACAGGGGGCAACACATTAATAGTCATATTGTTGCAGCAAAAATAAAGTGAGGTCACGCCTAAAGATCCTCCCTCG
This sequence comes from Hordeum vulgare subsp. vulgare, assembly GCF_904849725.1. Classification (NCBI taxonomy): domain Eukaryota; kingdom Viridiplantae; phylum Streptophyta; class Magnoliopsida; order Poales; family Poaceae; genus Hordeum; species Hordeum vulgare. The sequence goes on along the minus strand of NC_058522.1, from coordinate 129,297,721 downwards.
ACTCCCTGCGAGGAAGCAATCCCGAGGCAAACTAATTATCCAGTTAAGTAACAATTGTAGTTGTATAAGATCGGGGCACAACTCCAAGTCGTCCTGTAACCGTGGACACGGCTATCCGAATAGTTAATTTTCATCCCTGCAGGGGTGCACCACATGTCCCGTCACGCTCGATAACACTCTGGCCGGACATACTTTTCTGGGTCCTGCCCGGCCTCGGAATATCGACACGTCGCAGCCCCACCTAAGACTAATCAGAGAGGCCAGCCCGCCGGTCTAAATCCTAAGCACAAAGGGTTCATGGGCCCAGTTCCCCTTCACGCTCCTGCACGTGGCGTGGGCGGCCGACGTCAGTCCTAGCATCCCTTAATCACAAGCGCGATGCATCTCGGGACCACTCGGGCGCGCGCCGCTACACTGCTGGCATCTGAAAAGCTTCGGCTGATACCGCGACGTCGAGTACCCATAATTCTTCCCGCGTAGCCGGTTAGTGCGAAAAGGTCTCCGACCAACCCAGATCAAATACCCAAATCCATTAGCATTTTAATTAGGCCAACAACACAGTCTCACGGGAATCCACCCGTCTTACAACTAATCACCGAAGATCCCAGTAACATGGTCGAGTAACTGTGTGGTTGTAACATCGGGGGAATCCGAGGTATCACCCTCGTTGGATTCCGAACGATGTACCCGTCAAGGTGGGCTTAGAGGAATCACCCTCGGGGGTCCCACACTCGTGGGGCGGCACGACAGAGACGTCATCGGGAATGGTGAAAGAGGGATCACCCTCGATAACCAAGACCGACTAGCTATACTACAGAGATAGCATCAGGAGTACTTAGCGAGGTGTCACCCTCGGTACCCGATAGTATCTCTGTAGCGTCGTACAACGAAGGGGGGTGAATGTGTTGTGTCGGGTCTGGCTCGTCGATCAGAGATCGAGATTTGAAAACAAGCGGGGCAACTGAACTACGGGGTCAGAGGGGATGACTACTCCACCTATACTAAGCAGGTTAAAGGTACAGGACTGAAAGTAGCAGTTCATCAAAAACAGGCTATGCATCAGATATAGGAGCTAACTACAACAGTAGCAAAATACTAATGCAAGCAGTAGGAAGAAAGACATAGGCGATATAGGAATGATCAAGGGGAGTTTGCTTGCCTTGCTGCTCTGCGGCAAAGGACTGATCGGCAGGGTCGTAGATGTACCCGGCAGCAGCGTCAGTCTCGGGGTCTACCGGTAAGAAGAGGGGGAAGAAACAATAAATAATAGCACCGATGCAACACAAAGCATGACATGGAAATATGCAGGCTAGACATGAGCTAACGCAGCAACATCCGTCATAGACGGGTCGGAAGAATATCTGACGATATTTTCCGGGTCTCGGGCTACTACCGGTTACACTGGAAACGATGGAAAAGTTCCATGTTTGCTATGCTAGGGACGCGTGACAGACGAACGGGCCGTGTATCCGGGTTCGTCTCGCTTTGCTGATCAACTTTCATGTTGAAATTATTTTGATCTGACTTACGGATTATTTAATATTAATTTTCAAAGGTTTATTAATTATTTAGGAATTAAAAACAGATTTAAAAGATTTAGTAAAATCCTATTATGACATCATCGCGATGTCATGCTGACATCACATTTGACTGGTCAACTGACCAGCGGGTCCCGAACGTCATAGGCACAAGTTTTATTTAAGATTAATTATTTATTAATCAGATTAATTCAACGAGGGACCCACGTGTCATACTCTAATTATGTTAATTAATTATTTTAACTAATATATCTATTTATTTATTTATTTAAAAAACATTATTTTTAATTATCGTGTGGGGCCTCCCTGTCATTGACAGCGGTGCATTGGCCCCACCGGTAAGTGACCTAAGGCCAAATACACATTTTAAATCACAAATAAATAAACATACAAATGTCGTATCTCTCCACATGACTATATACGCAAATACATACATAATACGGGTATCGAATACATACATACATTCATACGCATCTAATTCAACATTTATTCTTTTTCATTTTTCTTCTCAAAAACTCTCATCTCTCATCTCTCTGTTAACAGAGACAGAGAAGTTCTTTTGCTACTCCACCTATAAGAACACAAACTTCGAATCCTTCTACCGGAGTCCACCGTCGACGGATCGAGGAACCGTTTGCCGGAACGGAACCGTGACGTCGAGGGGAACGACAAGGTGGGAGGAGCCCGAGGAGGGGCTCACCGACGGTGACGTGACGGCCCGGTGAAGCCGGAGTTCGCACGTAGATGACGGTGGAGACGGGTGTGCCGGAGAGGAGGAGCCGGTGAGGAGGGCCCCCCGGAGATGGAGCCGCCGACGGTGAGGGGCTCGGCCGGCGGGGCTCCCGGGGTCGGCCGACGGGATGGGGAGGGCCCCGGCCGCCGGACCTGGAGGGGGGGCCGAGGTGGCCGGCGTGGTGGTGCTGCCCGGCGTGGTGAAGGTGGCGCGCCGGGCGAGGAGGGGGGGGCTCGCCGTGAGGTGGGGGGCCGCCGGGTTGGGTGGCCCGGTGGAGGAGGTGGCCGCCGGGGGGGCGACGGGGGAGCTCGCCGCGGGAGGAGGGCCGGTGGAGGGAGGCCACCGGCGGGAGGGAGGAGGCCGAGGGGCTTCGGCTCGCCGGCGGGGAAGGGAGGAGCCAGCCAGGGAGGGGCGAGGTGGAGAGGAGGGGGGCGACGGGGTGTGGAGGGGGGGTCGGTCGTGGGAGGGAGATGGGGCGAGATGGGGGGGTGTCGGTGGGGTGGGGAGGGTCACGAGAGGGGAGGGAGAGGTGGCGGCGTGGGCGTGGGGCCCCCCACGAGGGGGGGGGGGGCTGGCGGCGGCGCCCAGGGGGGGGAGGGAGTTGGCGTGGGGGTGCTGCTCCCTCGCCAGGGGCGAATTAGGGTTTGCGGGATGGGGCGCGGGAGGTGGCCGGCTGGGCCTTTGGGTGGCCCAGCTGGGCCGGGGAGGGAGTTGCTTTCTCTTTTTTTTTTTTTTTTTTTGATTTGTTTTTATTTTGTTTTACCTTTTCCTTTTTTTTCATTTCTTTCTTTCAGTTTTCTTTTCTTCCTTTTATTAATTAATTTACTATTTGAATTTTTCTTTTGAAACACTTTCTCTTATTATATTTTCTTTTACAAATTATTATACGTACTTTTAATCCTATCTTTCATATCCCCATTCTTTTAATATTCGTAATGAACTTATAAGGTACTTTTCTTTTGTTTCCAAATCTTTTAATCCGGACAGACGCGAATCAACGCGGGTCTGAGATGGGAATTCGATGACGTGGCATCATTAGCGGTTGATCACTGTAGCTTAATTACAATCACTACTGTAGCAAAAGTCGAGGATGTCACAGGAGAAGTGCCACTTCATGGTCAATGAGGGAATTGTTCTTGGCCACAAGATTTCTGAAAAAGAAATCGAGGTGGACATGTCAAAGGTTGAAGCAATCGAGAGAATGCCTTATCCAAAGCACATCAGAGGTATTCGTAGTTTCCTCGGTCATGCTGGTTTCTATAGACGATTTATTATAGACTTTTCTAAGACTTCGAAACCCCTCACTAATCTTCTCCAGAAGGATATTCCTTTTGTGTTTGATGAAGATTGTAAGGAATCCTTAGAAGTTCTTAAGAAAGCCATGATAACCGCCCCTATACTCCAACCACCTGATTGGAATTTGCCTTTTGAAATCATGTGTGATGCTAGTGATTTTGCGGTTGGAGCTGTGTTAGGACAAAGGGTTGATAAGAAATTGAATGTCATCCATTATGCTAGCAAATCCCTTGATAATGCTCAAAAGAATAACACTAGTACTGAGAAAGAATTTTTAGCGAGTAGTGTTTGCTTGTGATAAGGTTAGGCCTTACATTGTTGATTCTAAAGTCATCATTCATACTGATCATGCTGCTATTAAGTATCTTATGTAAAACAAGGATGCCAAACCATGGCTTATCAGATGGGTCCTTCTTCTTCAAGAATTTGATTTGCAGATTGTTGATAGGAAAGGAGCAGACAACCCTGTAGCAGACAACCTTTCCAGGATGGAGGACATACCACATGATCCTATTCCGGTCAATGATAGTTTTCCTGATGAACAATTAGCTGTTTTGTAGGTGAAACCTAATTCAGATCCATGGTATGCAGATTATGCTAACTTTATTGTTGCAAAGATTTGCCTCCAGGTTTATCATTCCAGCAGCGGAAGAAGTTCTTCCATGACTTGAGGTATTACTTTTTGAATGACCCACATATTTTTAGAGAAGGTGCAGAGGGAATTGTGAGGAGATGCATACCGAGCATGAGCAGAAGGATATTTTGAGACAATGTCATAGAAGTCCTTATGGAGGACATCATGCCGGTGAGAGGACCGCTCACAAGGTTCTCCAATCAGTTTTTTGTTGGCCTACTCTTTTGAAAGATGCTAGAAATTATGTCTTATCTTGTGATAAGTGCGAGAGAGTGGGTAATATTAGTAGGAGGAATGAGATGCCTATGAATTATTCTCTGGTCATTGAGCCTTTTGATTGCTGGGGTTTTGATTTTATGGGTCCTTTCCCTCCTTCACACAAGTACACTCACATCTTAGTAGTTGTTGATTATGTGAACAAGTGGGTTGATGCAATCCCCACTGAAAGTATTGATCATAAGACATCTTTGAAAATGCTCAAGGATGTAATCTTCCCTAGGTTTGGTGTACCTAGGTACCTCATGACCGACGGAGGATCACATTTTACACACGGTGCTTTTATAAAAGCTCTAGACAAATATGATGTTAATCATAGAATTGCTTCACCTTACCACCCTCAAACAAGTGGGCAAGTTGAGATCACAAATAGCGAGATCAAGCTGATCTTGCAAAAGACAGTGAACAGTTCTAGAAAGGACTGGTCCAATAAGCTAGGAGATGCATTCTGGGCATATAGAACCGCTTACAAAAATCCCATGGGGATGTCTCTGTATAAGATGGTCTATGGCAAGGCATGCCATCTACCTCTAGATTTAGAGCACAAAGCTTTATGGGATGTTAGAGAGCTTAATGTTCATCCTAAGCTTGCTGGTGGAAAGCGTCTCATGAACTTGACTTCTCTAGATGAGTGGAGAAGTGAAGCTTACGAGAGCGCAAAAATGTTCACAGAAAAGGTAAAGAAGTGGCATGACAAGAGAATTTTGAAACATGAATTTACTATTGGTGACAAAGTTTTGTTGTATAGATCTCGTTTCAGGTTTTCTCCAGGTAAATTACTTTCCAAGTGGGAAGGACCACACCATATCGAAGAAGTCTACCGCTCCGGTGCAATCAAGATTAATTATTTTGAAGGCACAAAACCAAATGTTGTGAATAGGCAAAGACTCAAGCATTACATGGCTGGATACCGCATCAATGTAGAGGTGGATGTGATACAGGTAGCCACTCACGAAGAACATATTGCAACACCGTATCAGACACCGGCAGAAGCATAATAAGAATAGGTATGAAATATGGTAAGGAAACTTCGTGAACATCAATAAAAGTTCCGTATTATGTGTTTTTGCAAAATTAGGAAAATTATGAGCAGAAGCAGAGCCGGAGAGGAGCTCCAGGTGCTCCAAGCGACCTTGTGGCGTGGGCTAGCCCCTGGCCGCGCCAGGAGGCCGCCTGGACCACCCGGAGTCCGTCTCCGACTCTAATTTGGCTTGTTACCTTCCTTTTGGTGCAGAAGTTTTTGCTATATATTTCCCCGGATCGTCCCGGCTTTGTATTTTGTGATTCCGTGCATTTTCTATTTCGATATTTTTCTGCTAGTGTAAGAAGCTATTGGTCGCTATGTCTTCTTGCGACTCTAGCGGGGAAGACTACACGGGTCGTCGTCTCCGTCGTGTCCAGTAAGATATCAACCAAGGGAAGGTCACCGGATGGGCTACTAATGAAGAGATATCCGCAAGACAAGCGAAGATGGAGCACCTCGTGAGAGAGGAAGTCAATATGGTCACCACCCAGCAAGAAGGAGATCCTTCATCACGAGGATCCAGCTCCAACAACCCCATCCTCGTGGGGTTTATTAACCCTCAACTTGTTCTTTCTCTGAACATTTCAGAAATTGTCCCTCCGCCGGGAGCTCCACCTGTGTCACCTACTATATCCGAAGCCTACATAATCACTAACCAATTATGCGAAGACTTCCACGTGCTTAAATTATAGGTGGCCATATTGGAATCTGAAAACAAAACCCTTCGGTGCATAATAGCGGACTTGAAGAACAACAAGAACAATGGGTAATGGCATTCCCTTAACTTGTTCCAAGCTTGGGGGAGTGCCCAATATATTTATTTTTATCCTTTACCTTTTATGGTCAAGTTTAGTGTCGTATCATGTCTAGGGAATTTATCTTATGAAATAGGTGTTTGCAGTGAGGTCTATCACTCCTATGTGGAGAGTCTTGTATCCATGAGCGTGCACTGTCTATGGTGGAATATTACTGAGAAGGCTATTGGTTTCTTTGGTGCACTTGGTATTCTCTTCATGCAATCGATCTTATATGTTGATTCTTATGACAGTATTGATCTTACATATCAGGTATGGCTTTGAAAACTTTATTTAATCTTGGAAAACATAGCATTGGTCATAACAACAAGCATGAGTTTTTTCTGGTAGCGACATAGCCAAAACCTTTATGTTCCTATGCTTGAAGTGTTATTGTGACAAGGAATACAACTTGATGTTTTATGCCAATTCTTTATGTTAAACTTTATATTGTTTTGTATCCAAGTCAACATTATTTGTCTGCTCTCAAAAGCCTTTGTTAGGCAACCCTTGCACTAGGCGGGAATACTGCTTGTGCATCCATACCCTGAAACCTCAACCTTCCCAAGAGTCTTTCATACCTTCCCTATACGTGGTATTTCCCCACCAGTCCTTGCTAGGCAACCCTTGTTTGCTCTCAAAAGCCTTTGCTAGCCAACCTTTGTCTGCTCTCAAAAGCCTTTTCTAGCCAACCCTTGCACTAGGCGGGAATACTGCTTGTGCATCCATACCCTGAAACCTGAATCTTCCCAAGAGTCCGCCATACCTTCCTTATACGTGGTATTTCGCCGCGAGTCCTAAAGTATATTACTCATGTGCTATGTTTAAACCTTCAAATATTACTCCCTGTTTTGTGCCTCTGCTGTAGCTCATGAGGAAGTAGTAGGTAATTCATGATCTTCTCATACTAGACAAGTTTTATCCTGGGTTTGCATGTAATTTGAGAACGCCTAACACCAGAAGGGACTGGCATGAGCGCGCCGAGCTTGTAAAACATAATAACAACGAACAAAACCTCCTTCACGTTTTGTTCATGAGAAATCAGAAAACTTTGGTAGTGATAAACAAAGGAGACTAAGGGGATGTGATCGTCCCCACTTTGTGAGCCGTTCCTCAAAACTTGTCCAACATGAGAAGTATTGAGCTATCTACTAGCATTCGTTGACAACTTATGCACCTCTCAAAAGCTTGTTTTACAATCTTTTTGATTTCAAAATCTCTGAAAAGCTCTAGCACATGAGTTTTCCCAACTTCCCTCTGCGAAGGGCCAATCTTTTACTTTTATGTTGAGTCAGTAAAACCTACTTCTTTCTATCCTAAAAAGAGCAGACACCTTATGTTGACAAAGATGCATGCATTTATATTGTTTCATTGAGAATTACCATATCACACCTTTGTTGATATTATCATTAAGATAAGTAAGTTGTTTGTTAAAGCCTGGCTAAAGAAAACATCTTCCTTTGTGTTAACATTTTTCACTTCTTGACTAATAACATGTTCTTTCAAAAAGCTTCAGTTGATCTCATCAAAATATAAGAAGAAGAGCAAAAGTTAAAAGTTACTAGTTGTTCTATGACCAAGGACATGTTTGCCATGGTTTGTTGAGTTTTCTTAGCTCTACTTTTGATTGTAATTGATATTACTCTTTCATAAGGGCCTTATGAGTTGAGATTGCTATTTAGGATGGTTGAACTTAGTAGATAAATTATGATGCTTCTCGTCCGTATTCTTATTTATCGACACTTCAATCTCTAAACTTGTGGACAGGTTTACCAAGCTCAGTATTCGCTTGGGGACAAGCAAGGTCTAAGCTTGGGGGAGTTGATACATCCAAAATGCATCACTATTTTGTATCATAAGTTGTCTTTATTCATTGATATATATCACATTATGATGATGTACTTATAGTGTTTTGGCTTATTTTACACAGTTTACAACTTTCCGGTGCCGAAACAGCAGACGCAGGATTCAAGGGAGAAAATAGCACGAAGAGTTACCATATCAGAACACCTCCAACTGCGCTGAAATTTTGACGGAAGGAGTTTCCGAACAGATCACGAAGACTCGCCGAAGGAGGGCCGGAGGGGGGCCATAGGTCACCCAGGCGACCTGCTGGCTCGGGCCACCCCTAGGCCACGCCCAAAGGCCGCCTGGGTGGTGGGTCCCGCCTCCGGCGCTCTCCTTTGGCCTACATCAACCTCTTGACCTAAAAGTTACGAGGGCAGAAGAGTTTCCGCAGTTCTGCCGCCGCTCCAGGCCGAAACCTACAGAGAAGAAAAGACCTTTCCGGCGGGCAGATTCCGCTGAGGAGAACTCCTCCCAAAAGGGGAGATCGTCCACATCGTCATCACCATCGTCACGGGCATCATCAAGATCATCATCACCATCATCACCAACACCAGCACCATCTCCACCTTCATCCCATCTACTTCACCATTGCAATCGGAGTTATACCTTGCACTATTCATCCCCTCTACTCTACTGGTGTTGATTACTCCTTTGTGGTGAATGCTATTGAGTTCTGTTAGAGGATTATTGTTATGACCAGATTGTTAATCATATTTTCATCACCTCTGATCATGATCTATTTTTTGTCTTGTGAGTAGTTCCGTTAGTTCTTGAGGACATGGGAAAAATCTAGATGCTAGTAGTCATATGATGTTGAAGTAATATGTGTTGATTGATATTTAAGTTATGGTGTTATTCTTCTAGTAGTGTTATGTGAACGTCGACTACATACCACTTCGCTTTTTTAAGGACCTAGGGGAATGCATTCTGTATAAAGAATGCTTATGGTGGGTTGCCAGAGTGACAGAAACCTGAACCCCAGTAAGCATACTTTTGCATGAGGGGGTATTGGATCCTAAAGCTTATTGCTATGGTTAGGCTTTGCCTTAATTTCTCTCTCGTATTTGTGGATGCTTGCAAGAGGGATTAATCATAAGTGTGTACTTGTCTTAGCCTAGACGATGCACTAGTTAAGATCCTCCCACATAACACTTATCAATACAAAACATAGTACTAGACGGAATATGGTGAAAGCACTTGACTATCTCTCCCATTTGTCCTCAGGAACGCCTTAGTCTTTGTAAGTTTAGTCCCTCGGCTTATCATTTGTGTTCAAAAGGATTGGGCCACTTGCTACAGCTCGGCACCATTTACTTTCCTTGCAATTATTTCCTTGTTGCTATTACTAGAAAACCCATAAAAAGTTACCATTCAGTACTTGCAGTTATTCCTTGCTCAAGATCACTTGTCAATACCTTTTTCTCCTCGTTGGGTTCGACACTCTTACTTATCAAAAAGGCTACGATAGATCCCCTACACTTGTGGGTCATCGCCATTTGATAAATTTTGGATTTGAGAACCCTGTGAGCATCACTATGGGGAACTTGACTTTTAGGAGGATCATTAGTAGAATCAATAAATTTTGGTCTCTCCTCTTGTGAGTCATTAGCACTCTCAACAATGACTTTCTCAAATTCACACATGATAGGAACTTTTAAGTAAGGAAATAAGTAAAATAGTGACAAGATAAGATAAATATTTTTATATTTTTGATTTTTATGAAGCAAGACAAATATAACAGCAAATAATGAGAAGAGAAAGTTAATAATACTTTGTGCCAAGTTACTTGATAGTAGGTTGATGATACTCCCCGGAAACGGCGTCGGAAATCCTTTCTCATGCTTGTGATCTACATTTGGTTTTCCGTGATGAGGAACGAATGATGTAGTACATTATAGGTAAGTATATCCCTCAGTAGAGAACCAAGGTTTATCGAACCAATAGGAGTAACAACCAACCCCTATCTTGAGCGACTGCACACAAAAGAAACAAACAATTGCACCCAACACGGGTGATACGTCTCCAACGTATTGATAATTCATGAAGTATTAATGCCATATTTGACTATGTTTACAATACTTTTATATGGTTTTGATGCACTTTATATGATTTAATTAGAACTAACCCGTACTGACACTGTTTTCAGCACAATTACCATGTTGTTGTTTTTTGTGTAGAAAATGAAAGTTGTGGGAATCACCCAAAACTTTTTGATATTTTTTCGGAACATATGAGGATTATTGGAGAAAATATCCACTAGAGGAGACCCACCTATAACCCATGAGGCAACATGGCGTGCCGACCCCCCTGGGCGCGCCCTGTTGTGTGGTAGTCCCCACGGGGCTCTGTATGGCGTGTTTCCAATGCCGAAAAATCCTATATATGCCAAAAACCTCAGAAATTACGAGAAAACTTCTGCTCCGCCACCGCAGCTCTTTGTATCAAAGAAAAACCCATTTTTGGAGCCTTCCAAGTACATTTACGGAGGGGGAAATCATCTCCAGTGGCCATTTATGTCTACTACACAACTTGTTCTTGTATACTCGTGTTCGGCCTCCAAGCGCACAGTTTTGTAGGCCAGTAGCAAATTTCTCTCAAGTGGATGACCTAATGTTTATCAATCCGTGGGAGGCATAGGATGAATATGGTCTCTCTCAAACTACCCTACAACCAAATAATAAAAAGTCTCTTGTGTCCCCAACACACCAAATACAATGGTAAATTCTATAGCTGCACTAGTTCGATGAAGAGATGGTGATACAACTTTAGTAATGATAGTAGATATAGTTTTTCGTAATCCAAAAATATAAAAACATCAATGTATCAAGTAACAAAAGTGAGCATAAACGGTATTGCAACGCTTGAAAATGAGGCCTAGGGTTTGTACTTTCGCTAGTGCAATCTCTCAACAATGCTAACATAGTTAGATCATATAACAATCCCTCAACTTGCGATGAAGAATCACTCCAAAGTTCCTATCTAGCGGAGAACATAAGAAGAAATTCTTTCACTACAGGAATTATTGAATTTGCCATTTGCGTGACCTTTGCCGTCTGCTGGCTGATGGCAAAGAGACGATTTGCTGTCAGCTGCGAGCAAACATATGGCAACGATACTCTTTGCCATCAGTACATTCTTTGTCGTGTGCTGGCGGACGACAAAGATGGACCAGGCACACGACAAAGGAATAGTTGATGGCAAAGATGGTCCAGGTAGACGGTAAAGAGTCAACGCAGCTCGAGCCAAAACCTTTGCCGTCCAGGGCCTCTTTGTCGTCCTTCCAGAGCCTCTTTGCCATGTGCCTAATTCCCAGGCGGCCGACAAAGGGGACGACCACTAACGACGCCCCATCTCTCCACCCCCATCCCCCGATCCCCACTCGCTCTCTCCCTCTCCACTGATCCCCACCCTCATCTCCACACCTCCACATTTCCTCCCCGCGCCACCACACCACCACCACAACGCCATTCCCCTCCCGGCGGCTCCCCCGTCCATCGCGCCGCCCACCACCGTTGTGTTGCCCCACCCCGTGCAGCCCCCCTCGTGGTGCCAGCTCCCCCTCGCTGCTTCCCTCTCTGCGGCTCCCACCTCCAAGCACCACCCTCTCCCTGCGCCGGCCCCTCCCCGCGCCGCCCCTCGCTCCCGCCGTCCCCCTCCCCACGCTGCCACCTCCCTCGTGCCGCCGCCCTCCTCACGTCGCCCCTCACCCGCGCTCTCCCACTCCCTGCGCCACCCCTTCCCTATGCCACCCCCACCAGCGTGCCGCCCCCACCATCGCGCCGCCCCTCCCCGTGTCGGCTCCCGTGTGCCGGTACCCTCCCCGCGACTCCCCCATTCCTACGACGCCCCCACCACCACCAGCTATCTCAAGGTGAATTTTTTTATATTTTTTATTGTTTAGGTTTAGGGTAATTATTGTTTGGTTTAGGTTAGTGCTAGGTTTATATTTAGGTTTAGATGTAGATAATTAGAAGAACGACAAGAACAAAGATGAAAAAATAAGAAGAAAAGAAGAATAATTTAGTAGAAGAAGATGATGATAAAGGAAAAAAGGAAGAAGATGATGAAGAAGAACAAGAAGAAGAAGAGGAGGAGGAGAAGAAGAAGAAAAGAAGAAGAAGAAGAAGAAGAACAAAAAGAAGAGAAGAGGAGAAGAAGAAGAAGAAGAGGAGGAGGAGGGGGAGAAAAAATAATAATAATAAGAAGAAGGATAAGAAGAAAGAGAGGATAGGAGGAGAAGAAGAAGAGGAAAAAAGAAAAGAAGAAGGAGAAGAAGTGGAGGAGGAGAAGAAAAGAAGAAGAATAATAATAAGAAGACGACGAATAAGAAGAAGAGGAAGAAGAGGAGGAGGAAGAAGAAGAAGAAGAGGAAGAATAGGAAGAATAGGAAGAAGAAGAAGAAGAAGAAGAAGAAAAGGAAGAAGAAGAAAAGGAAGAAGAGGGGAAAAAGAAGAAATGGAGGAAGCAGACAATGACACCACGACACGCCGACACCCATAGACGACACCCCGACACGACGCCCCGACACCCCGACACGACACCCTGACACCCCGAGACAACAACCAGACACCCTTACATGACACCCGACACGCCGACATGATACCAGGCACCTGCACCTACGTGTGACAATGGGAAGAAGTCACTTATAGATAACCATTGCAATCCCCCACGTAGTTTTAATACACCGCCCCGACGCCACTCACCCCGACCCTCGACACAGTTTCGGCTTGTTGTTGACCAAAAAGGTCCTCTTCGGCCTTGCAGAGCCGATTGGGTCATAGTTTTGTAAATTATGAGTTAGGTCACATATTTTCCGATTTTGTAATAAAAAAACAAAATATTTGTGTTGATCGGGTGGATTTACACGTGCGGTTGTTTCATCGCTGCGAGGGTCTGGTGTTCGACGACCTCCCCATGTGTTCTACGAGCTCCGCCCTGCGTTCATAGGTGAGCAAAAGTCACATATCCTCCTCCCCCTTCATTTGCTCTAGGCCGGTCTTTGTGCTGAGGAAACTTGCTATATATAGGTACATTAAATCATCAGTATGCGTGACAAGTATGCGTCTTCTGTTTGAAAGGGTTACATTTTTAAATATGCATGCATTTGCATATATTTATAACCATGATTCTTTCAAATTTTCCAACATTATCCATGGACGACCCGAGTATATGTAGATTCGGATCGTTTTCCCATATGCTCTGCTCCGGGTCCGATGCAAAATTTCATCGTGCCTACGTGTTGTTCTCTCAGTACACATCCTCTATGTTTATTGCCGAGATGTGTATCAGCAGAACAGCGGGGAGGTGCTGCCGAAATTTTGTGTCGGATCCGGAGCAAATCATGGGAAAACAAACCCAATCTACACATACTCGAGTGGGATTAGGGCCTATCTTTATCTATTAGCGTGTAGGTTGCATGGACGTAATAAAACTGACAAACATGATTAAATGATGAATATATATGCTAAATTATATATATTTCTTGTGTGTTTACTAGCTAGGCAAGATGACTTATCGTGCGTGGATGTACACCGGTCACACTAGTCAGAAAGAGATGAACAAAGAATGGTTTCCAAAAACCAAGGAGTTTGTAAAAGACGCATTTGCAAATGGCAAGACAACAAACTGGTGCTCCTGTCCTGGGTGCGACTAACTTTAAAAAGAGGACACATTCTAAAATGAGTAAACACCTGCAGAGGAGGAGTTCTACGTCTCATTATATGGTGTGGATGTTTCATGGTGAGTCTGCTCAACGCACCAGAGCTGAGGTGGTTCGTCGTTGCACCGACAAGCATGGTACTGGGATCGAAGAGATAGTGCAAGACTTTGATGATGCTTGAGATTCGGATGATGAGATGGAGGAATCTGCAAAGGTCTTCTATGAAATGTTGGAGTCTTCAAAACATCGTCTCCACGAGCACACTGAGCTTTGTCGGCTGGATGTCATTGAACAGGTAGTGGCTTTGAATGCTCAATTCAACTTGGGAAGAGAATGCTACGACGCAATGATGACACTATTTGGAAGTTTTCTACCAAAAGGTCATGTCATGCCTGCAAACCTGTACCAGTCGGACAAAATACTTCGTGTACTTAAGATGCCCTGTGAGAAGATACATGCGTGTGAGAAAGGATGTGCCTTATTTAGGCTTGTGTATGCGGACTTGAACTATTGTCCCATTTACAAGTCTTCCAAGTATGTTGTGGTAGATAATGGTATGGGTGAGAAGAGCCAGACCCAAATCACAGTTAACATTCTTCGGTATATGCAAATCATACCAAGCTTCAACATCTTTTCATGGTCGAAGAGACAGCCATACATTTGACATGGCACAAATTGGGCAAAAGAACCAAACAAGATGTAGATGGGAATAAGATGTCGATACACACATCAGATGCAGAAGCATGGAAGTACTTCAATGCATTACATCCGGATAAAGCGGCAGATCCAAGGCATCCTCATGTGTGCATCACCACAGATTGGTTGAATCCCTTTGTCATTCCACTAAATCTCAGCCCTCAGACAGATTATGCAAAGAAAGTACATATTCCTGACGTTGATAATTCCAGGGCCCAACTATCCGGGGAAGAATATGATTGTGTAAATGTAGCAACTTAAGGATGAATTGCAGGAAGCTTGGGATAACGAGTTCAAGACATATGACGCCGCTAGAAAAGAAAACTTCAAAATGCATGAATCGTACATGTACTCGATGCATGACTTGCCTACGTTTGCACTATTCGCTGGCTGGTTTGTGCATCGAAGGTTCCTGTACCCCACATGCAAGGCAGCTCTTCAGTTTCATTGGCTGCAAGCGGTTTCAGAAGTATTCTTGCTTTGACTTGTATAAACAGTTCCTGGATCCTCGCCATCAGTTCATAAAAGACAATAAGAACGTTATCAAAGGTAAAGTTGTCAAAAACTCTACACCACCTGCGTTGACAGGCCAACAGATCCTAGATCAGTTAAATGCTCTCGAGCTTGATCCAAAGTGTCCAGTGTATTTCAAGGGCTATAATTCAGAACACGCGTGGACTCACAAGACATGCTTGTGGGACGTGCCTTACTTGAAAGACCTCCTTCTTCCACACAACATCGACATGATGCACATTGAAATAACGGAGAGGCCATCTTTGGTACATTGATCAGCCTAGTGGGGATGCCAAAGGATAATCCTAAGTCTAGAGTGGATTCAGAGACTCTATGCCATATACCATTACAAAACTTGCGACAATCAAAAGGAAAGCGGAACTGGTCGAAGCCAAAGGCCTGGATCAATCTTGGAAGGCCAGCTATGAGGGAAATTATCTTGTGGGACAAAATGAACTTGATGTTCCCCGATGGGTATGCAGCGAATCTAAAGAGGCGAGCGAGTCTTGAAAAAATGGAAATATTTGGTCTGAAGAGTCATGATTAGCACATATGGCTTGAGCGGGTAATGCCGATGATGTTACGTGGGTTTTATCCTGAGGATGAACGGCAGTACTGGCAGAGCTAAGCTATTTCTTCCGTGTTCTTTGTGTGAAAAAACTATCACGTGATGTGGCAGATGACATGGAGGAGTTGGCGCCGGAGTTTCTCTCAAAGTTAAAGAAGATATTTCCACCGGGCTTCTTTAATCCAATGCAACATTTCATTTTACATCTCCTGACCGAGGCAAGATTGGGTGGGGCCATGCAAAATCGTTGGTTCGTTGCAACTAAGAGGATGCACAAGATGCTTCAAGGAAAATGTAAACATAAACATAGAACTGAAGCATCGATGGCTGAGGCATTCATTACTAAGGAGGTGTCATACTTCATGACATCACACTACGAAGCTAGAAATCATCATTTGCAAAATCCGAAGCCTCGATACAATGATGGCGACCCTAAAAAAGGTTGATCTAACCTCAACCAATTCAAAGGGAAGGTTGCACCAGCCGGTGCTTCGAAACCAATAACGTTGGATGTCAAACAATGCCGGACCATTTCGTTGTATATCTTAAACAACCTAACAAAAGTATGGCCGTACATCCAGTAAGTTATCGATACATTTTTATACAACTTCTAATTCCTTTGAACTGCTCTTATTCCCAGATATTCGATACAGTTGATACTTCGCGAAATTCTTGGATGGAGCGGTGATCCAAAATGATTCCGTCGAAGAGTATGAGCTTCTTGCAAAGAATGGAGGCGGCTATCAGTGTTTCATTTCTTGGTTCAAACAAATGGTAATTTTCAATAATGGACAATTTCATTTATTGTTCTAATTTGCGGCTAATGCAACAATCATTTCGTATTAAACTTGTAGGCTAATTTAGAGTCTATGGATGCCGAGTTGAGACAAGCTGCTAATGGGTTTGACAATAAGGTCCATTCATTTGAGAAATACAACATCAACTGGTATCTCTTTTGTACCTTTGGCAAAGAGCTATCTATGCCCGACCGGAAATCTAAAAATTGTGGTGTCTCTCCTATCGGGAAAGGAGGTACCTAGTATTATGGAAGAGTTGAAGCAATTTGTGAACTTCAATTCTATGGTGAAAACCCATGGAACATCGTAGTCTTCAAATGTTATTGGTTCCAGCCAAAGGATACTAGAAGGACTCATCAACATATAGGGCTAGTCGAAATCAAACAAAGCGCCCATTTAGATGTTCCCAATCTCTATATTATGCCTCAACACGCGACGAAAGTTTTCTATCTACCTTGGGCCTGCCAAGCTGATGAGAATCTGAATGGTTGGGATGTTGTTTATGAAGTGCCGCCACATGCTAGACCACCTCCCCCAATGAAGAGTATTATGAACCTCACATTAACCCAAACACATATGACGGAGAATTTTTCCAAGAAACACGTCTTTCCAAGAAATGTTTCAAGAACCGCTCAACTTCACCCGAGAACATGGAAGTAGACAGCGACAATGAATCTGAATTCACCCCTGAGACGGAACCAGCAGAGCTGGAACTAGAAGATGTTACTTCTACGGATGACCTGTTAATGATTGACCGATTACACAAGGGCCATCGACATCTTGATGCCACTGAACCCGATGAGCACGTCATTTATGATGACACGCGTGATAGTTATAATGATGATGCATTTATTGATTTGGGAGCATATATCGACAATCCAGACTATTATTAGTTTGTATGCATCCCAACTTAAATTATATATGTACATATTATTATTCATGTCAGTTATTCAATTTTTTATGTGGAACTAATTTATTTTACGTTTTGTCATGGCAGGTGTTGAAAGATGGTGGGCGTGGGTCCAGATCGCTCGGCGGGTACTTCTTCGTTGGTGACCCGCGGAAGGGGTCCTTCCGTTCCACTCCTATCTCTCCGTAAGGTGTTGGCAGACAGTCTGGGGACACCTGGGGGTGCTTCTTCATCGGTGTTGTTGCCCATCGGGGAGGAGGTCGAGTAGGGAACAAGGCGAAGGGTACAAGATATGGCCACGGGAGAGTTAGGCGGACTGCTACACAGTCCTTGCCGCCAACCCTGCATAGTCATCTGAGCCCAAGACTACTAGGGTGGACCCATTTGAGGTGGAGGATACGGGGACTCCGAACGAGGAGCCTCAGCTTGACGGGCCTTCGACCCATGAGACCCCGGTTCTAGAGGCTTCGACCCACGAGACTCCTATACCTGGGGCTACATCCCAGGAGACTCCCGCCTAGAGGCTTCGGCCAACGAGGAGATGTCCGGATGGTGTACCTAGCCGGATCAGACCGAGGGGCCGGGTGTCCATGCTAATAGTGGCGGGGATGAGTATACTAATAGTGAGGGGAGGTTGTTGAGGGGGTCATCGTGTACCAGCATGGTAGTACACGTATCCCGGCCATGCCAGCGACCCATGAGCAGAGGTTGGTGATTAGGCCTGAAGGGGAGAAGTAAGTGCATTTACTCTTTTTGTACCTTTTGCCTCCAAGTTTCTTCAAATATCTAATGCATTGACCTTGTCATACTGCAGGGGTTGGGGTCACCCCCTTGGAGTCCGCAAGCCAAACACCATCCTTGGTATGCTTTGCCCACAAAATTTCCCGAGGTTTGTCATGTTGCCCGGTGAGGGTGAGGTTCCTACACTAGGATTTAGCTGGGAGCACTACAAGGCTGCCCAGGCCCCGCCGGAGGAGATGATCGATGGTGCCTTGTGCCACACGAGGGCCGAGATGGTGATCAACAACTTTTGGGAAATTTCTCCTTTTACACAATCTAACATTAACAATATGGATAGTTATTTTACTAATCAGTGTTGTCTCGTTTGATTGCAAAACTTCTATAGGTGTGAGGAGGGATATGAGGAGGCGACAACCAAGGTTATCGAGGCCGAGTGCAAGCGGCTATTAGAGAAATTACGCCATGAGGCTCGTCCACACACTGTTCAAGACTATATGTATCGTGTAGTATTAAGAAGGACAAGTCGGAGTGCCACGGAAAGTTTCTAAAGAAGGAGCAGTACATGAAGGTAAGTACCTATTCTTAAGGCCTTGTACGTAGTTTTCTTGATTTGATTTGTAGGCGTAGCACTAAAATTTCTCTTTACTAACTTATAGGTGCATTCGAGATGGTGTGATAAGATGGATTGTTGGGAGACGTTGGTGGATGAGTGGTGCACATGCCAATGGCAAGCCGTCCATGACAATCTGAAGGGCCGGCGTGCCCCAATGGTTGGTGTGCCACACCATCAAGGTAGCACCAACTTATTTCAGTTTGGACGGAACTGGGTATGTGGCTTGCTTCATGATTCATGCAATTAATTCTTCATGCTAGCTTGAGCCCTTTACTAATACTTTCTACTCTCTTTATGGAGCATCACATAACACGAGGTGCCAGAGGTGTACGACCTCTATGGCATGTCCCATACTGCCTCCTACAAGAAGGACAAATCATTCTCTGAGTCCGACCTCGATCATCCACACAAATTCACCAACATCACCTCCCACAACAATCTCGTCAGATACAAGTAGGAGGGGAAGGCGGGGAAAGGGGAGGACTTTAACCCGAGCCACAAACCTTTGGATCCAGAGCTGGTGATGATATCTGGTGGCAGCAGGCCCCATGGCTCGATAGCCATTGGAGATGGGATGTTATGTTGTCATCTCACTCTCCCGGAGATCAAGGCGCGCCAGACGAGCTCCTGTCCTAAGATAAGGCCTCGTCCACGGCCAGTCGGTCAAGCCATCGAGGTTAGTTATACACACTCAGAAATCTTAAGTCCATTACAGTGTATGTGTGTGTGTCCATCGATGATTACAATGCTAACGAGGAGTGGTTTTGCAGGCTGCTCTTCAGAGAGAGAGAGCGACAACCCAGGCTGCTATTCAGGAGCTCCTGTAGAAGTGGGACCGTGTGGTGGTGGAGACGGCTCGAGCCGTGGAGGAGAAGACGGCTCGGTTGTTGGAGGAGGAGAGGGCACGGAAGGAGACAACTCACAGGGCTATGTATGAGCTCCTTGTGGTAAGTTTCTTTTTCACATTAGCAAAATCATGCATGT
The DNA here is from genome assembly GCF_904849725.1 of Hordeum vulgare subsp. vulgare. Lineage (NCBI taxonomy): Eukaryota > Viridiplantae > Streptophyta > Magnoliopsida > Poales > Poaceae > Hordeum > Hordeum vulgare. The sequence continues at coordinate 129,278,097 of NC_058522.1, read as the reverse complement.
AATGTCTGTTTCATTACCAACTAATATGGCCAACGCTTCAAAACCAAATATGCAGTCTATGTGCGAGAAGACCAATCAGACCCCTCCACCGATGCCAGATATTTTTGCGATTGGAACAGTGAGTTTAATTCAATGGTTATTAATTGCTAGTTTCAACATTTGAGCATCATCATGCTAATAAGACGTTGCAAAATATATTTGGTGCAGAATAAGTCCCGAGCTGCATCGCACAACCCTTCTCGAGGAAAACTTTCTCCACGTGAACTTATCCCGAGAAACACCGGTTATTCACATCCTTGATGACGACAATAGTAAATTTTCTCTAGTGTTTTGCTTAACAAATGCATAATTAGCATCGTACATGCTAGTTAGCCCTATTATGCTACATACTTATCTTATTTTCCCCAAGAAATACATACTTATCTAATTATCCTCCAAAGCGACATAATTATCTTATTTAGTTCATTTATGACATAATTATCTTAGTTAAGTCAAAAATAGCATAAGAACCTTGGTTAGATCATAAATGTCATATACTTAGCTTATATTCCTCCAAAATGACATAATAAGCTCAAAATAAGATAAGTATGGTAAACATCTTCTCCTTCTTCTTCTCCTTACTCTCCTTCTTCTTCTCCTTCTCCTCCTCCTCCTCCTCCTCCTTCTTCTTCTTCTCCTTCTTCTTCTCCTTCTCCTCCTCTTTCTTCTTCTGCTTCTCTTTCTTCTTTTTCTTCTTCTACTTCTTCTGCTCCTCCTCCTTCTTATTATTATTGTTTTTCTTTTTCTTCTTTTTCTTCCTCTTCTTCTTCTTCTTCTTCTTCTTCTTCTTCTTCTCCTCCTCCTCCTCCTCCTCCTCCTCCTTCTCCTTCTCCTCCTCCTCCTCCTTCTTCTTCTTCATCTTCTTCTTCTTCTTCTTCTCCTTCTTCTTCTTCTTCTTGGCTAATTATCCTCGAAAATGACATAATTAACTTATTTAGTTCATTTATGACATAATTAGCTTTGTTAGGTCAAAAATAGCATAAGAACCTTGGTTACCTCAAAAATGTCATATACATAGCTTATGTTCCTCCAAAATGACATAATAAGCTCAAAAATGGCATAAAACAAAAATAAAGAATGGAAGAGGAAATAGGAGAAAAAGAAAGAATATAAGACGAGTAGTGAGCTTCTTCTTTCTTTCTTCTTATTAGTTTTCTTCTCTTTCTTCTTCTTCTTCTTCTTCTTCTTTTAGTCTTCTTCTTCTCATCCTAACTTTCTTATTCTCATTTTGCGGATTTGGTTCACCTCATGGAAGGTGGCATTGGTGGGCTGCTATTTTTTTCTTTTTGTTTCTTTTTGTATGGATGAACAATGTGATGTTCCAAACTATGTGTACATATGAATGAACTATGTGAGAATATTTGTTCTCTTGCTCAATATTTTCAGGATGATGTTGGTACATGGCCTATGCTTCTTCTATGATGTATGAATCTACATGTGATGTTTGAAATTATATATATCATAGAAGTATTCTGAAAATTCACAGAAATAACTGAAAAACAAAAAAGAGATAATACTGGCATTTTACCGTCTGCCAGCACACGACCATGGGCCTTTGCCGTGTGATAGCTGATGGCAAAGGTACCATTTGGCACCCACCTGTGCAACCCGGGAGCAGCACGGGTGACCTATATGGTCACTTGGCCATCAACTGGTGACTATGGCAGACGACAAAGACCCCCACCCTGGCGGACGACAAAGACCCCCCCCCCCCACCCGGTAAAAGGCAAAGATCCGACCACCCTCGCAGACCGAAAAGACCCCCCTAGTAGAAGACAAAGACCCCTCCGGCAGACTGCAAAGCCCCCCCCCCCCGACAGACGACAAAGACCCCCTGGTGGACGGCAAAGACCCCCCTAGCAGACGACAATGGCTCCATTAGCTGCCTAACTGAGTAGGTTCCTGTCGGCTTCCGTCTAACTGCTTTGTCGTCTGCTTGTTATGGAAGATCAATGGGAAAGATCTTTCCCGTCCACTGCAAGCCGGACACGGCAAAGAAGGTCTTTACCGAGGCTAGCTTCATCAATTTTTTTTTCCGTCGGGGGACAATAAAGGTCTTTGCCTTCCGTGGAATGGCCCTTTGTCGTCTTCTATTGCAGACGGCAGAGAAGCTGTTTCTTGTAGTGTTTGTAGGGTACAAAACCGCTTCAAAGTTATTCTTTCCAATCAATCTTTCCAAGAGTTTGTACTAAGATAACAAGATATCCTTTCTGATTGATCTATTAAGAGTTTGTTCTAAAATAACACCATAAAAAATTCGGATTCATAATACACAATCCAACACAAAGAACTTCAACGAGAATACCAAGATTTCTACCGGAGAACATAGTATGAAAATTTGCAATCAACACCTATGCCCAGATTACCCCATTGTCACCTCGGGAATCCGCGAGTTGATGGCACACCATATATCAATTGTATCACTTGAATACCTTAATGTCACTATGCGTATCCGCATGCAAGACATATATTATGTGCTCTCAAAACTGAATGTTCAATCCAACATATCGAGATCTTATAGTGAAAGATTCAATTTATCATAATAATAGCATGGTACAAACACCAAATGATCCAACTATATTAACAAGGCTCGTGATATATCAAGATCATGACATCCATGGAACACGAGAGAGAAAGATTAAACACATAGCTACTGGTACAATCCCTCAACCCCGAGGGTGGACCACTCCCTCCTTGTCATGGCCTTTGTCGGGATGATGAAGATGGCCATCGGAGATGATTAGTCCTCTCCGGAAGGGTACTAGAACATCTCCAAATTGGTATTTCATGGATATAGAGTCCTTCGACAGTGGAACTTCTCGTCTAGTGATATTTTTTGAGGTTCCTATATTTATAGAATTTTTGGGTGTTGGAATCACGTCAGATGGGCCACGAGCTGCCCACTAGACATCACGGCGCGTGATAAGTCTCCATCGTATCTACTTTTCCAAACTCTTTTGCCCTTGTTTTGGACTCTAATTTGCATGATTTGAATGGAACTAACCTGGACTGACGCTATTTTCAGCAGAATTGCCTTGGTGTTATTTTTGTGCAGAAATCAAAGTTCTCCAAACGTCCTGAAAATTTACGGGGAGCAGTTTTGGAAAATATCAAAAATATATGCGCCAAGTTCCACCTCACGGGGTGGGCCAGTGGGCCACAAGCCCCTGCTCCGCCACCACCTCCCTGGTGGCAGTGGGCAGGCTTGTGGGGCCCACACAGCCCTGCCGCCCCAACTACAGCTCTATAAGTTGCCTTTCGTCCAAGAAAAAATAAAAAGAGAAGTTTTCACTGTGTTTACGATATAGAGGCGCCGCCACCACCTGTTCTTCATCTGGAGGGCAGATCTCGAGTCCGTTTTGGGCTACGGAGAGGGGAAATCATCGCCACCGTCATCATCAACCTTCTTCCCTCTCCAATTCCATGAAGCTCTTCGTCGTTCGTGAGTAATCTATTCGTAGGCTCGCTGGGCGGTGATGAGTAGGATGAGATCTATCATGTAATCGAGTTAGTTTTGATGGGGATTGATCCCTAGTATCCACTATGTTCTAAGATTTGATGTTCCTACTACTTTGCCATCCTTAATGCTTGTCACTAGGACCTGAGTGCCATGATTTCAGATCTGAAATTATTATGTTGTCACCAATATATGTGTGTTTTAGATCCGATCTTGCAAGTTGTAGTTACCTACTATGTGTTATGATCCCGCAACCCCGGAGTGACAATAACCGGAACCACTCCCGGTGATGATCATAGTTTGAGGAGTTCATGTGTTCACCAAGTGCTAATGTGTTGGTCCGGTTCTTTATTAAAAGGAGAACCTTAATATCCCGTAGTTTCCTTTTGGACCCCGCTGCCACGGGAGGGATGGACAATAGATGTCATGCAAGTTCTTTTCCCTAAGCATGTATGACGACACACGGAATGCATGCCTACATCACATTGACGAATGGGAGCTAGCCACATATCTCTCCGTGTTATAGTTGTTGCATGATGAATATCATCCAAACAAATCACCGACCCATTGCCTACGAGTTTGTCCTACTACTGCTGTTACTTGTCTTGCTTTGCTACTGCTACTACTGTTGCTACTGCTGTTACTTGTCTTGCTCTGCTGCTACTGTTGCTACTACTGTCGCTTGTTACTGTTGCTACTTGCTACTGCTGTCACTACAGTTGTTCCTTGCCACTGCTATTTCTCGGTACACTTCCGTTACTCTTTACTTTGTTGTTACTACTGTGCTTGCAGATAGTAATCTTTCAGGTGTGGTTGAATCTGACAAATTCAGTTGCTAACACTTGAGAGTATTCTCTCACCTCCCGTCGTGCGAATCAACAAATTTGGGTCGAATACTCTACCCTCGAAAACTGCTGCGAACCCACGCGTTGGTGGGCCATCAACGACATTCTTCCAGTTTCATTGCCGGGGAGTGCTAGCAGCATTCTTCTGGTGACGTTGCAGGAGAAGGTTTGTTGTCATCAGCATTCCTCTAGCTAACGCCAGAGATTACAAATCAGCATTTTTCTGGCGCCGTTGACGGGGAGGTATTGCTATATTCTCTGAGTTACTTGGGATTTATATCTGCTGATCACTATGAAGAATCTAAAGGATCCGAAGACCAAAGTCTTGCCCTCAACTACGAGGGGAGGTAAGGAATTGCCATCTAGCTGTGCACTTGATTCACCTTCAGTTATGAGTAAGTTTGCGACATCACCTCCTGCTAGAAATCTTGATATGTCGCATGTGCTTGATGATGCTTATGATACTAATGCTAGAGATGCTATGCTTGATACTATGCCTGAAGATACTATGCTTGATACTGCTAGAGATGCTATGCTTGATACTATGCCTGATGATGCTATGCTTGATACTGCTAGAGATGCTATGCTTTATACTGCTTTGCCTGATGATGCTAGAGATGCTATTTTGCCTGATGATGCTATGCTTGATACTGATAGAGATACTCCTTTGCCTGATGTTCCACTAGGAGTGTTCCTTGATACTCATATCGCTAGAGTTACTGCCAATGCTCCTAATGCTTCTAAAACTACCGATACTATTGAGATAGAACCTACTTTTGCTCCTGCTAGATCTAGCTCTCCTAGATATGAACTGCCTGATATACCTGAGGGTTACGTTATGGAGGGAGAGATAGCTGAGGATTTTCTTGCGTGTAAGGATGCCTATGACGCTGAGAAATTACTTCTCAAGTGGAAGGAAAAATATCGGGAAGCTAGGATGAAAAATGACGTGAAGTTTGCCACTTCGCCTATCTTTGTCACCGATAAGGATTATGAATTCTCTGTCGACCCTGAGATAATCTCTCTAGTCGAATCTGATCCTTTTCACGGTTATGAGTCTGAGACGGTCATAGCCCATCTTGCCAAACTATCCGAAATAGCCAACCTTTTCACTAATGAGGAGAAGATCCGCCACTACTATATCCTTAAGCTGTTTCCTTTCTCTCTAAAGGATGACGCTAAAGCCTGGTTCACCTCTCTTGCTCCTGGATGTGTGCGTAGTCCCCAAGAGATGGACTATTACTTCTGTGAGAAATACTTCCCTGCCCATAAGAAGCAAGCTGCCTTGCAGGAAATATACAACTTTGCTCAACTCCAAGAAGAGAGTCTTCCACAAGCTTGGGGCAAGCTCGTCCAGCTACAGAATGCTTTGCCTGATCACCCTCTTAAGAAGAATGAGATACTTGATATCCTCTATAACGGACTTACCGATGCCTCTAGAGTCCACCTAGATAGTTGTGCCGGTTGTGTTTTTAGGGAACAAACTGTAGAACAAGTAGAGACTCTATTGAATAACCTCTTGATCAACGATAATGCTTGGACTATTCCCGAACCACCTCCTAAGCCAACTCCTAAGAAAAGAGGTATTCTATTCCTCAGTCCCGAAGATATGCAAGAATCCAAGAAATCTATGCAAGAGAAAGGCATTAGACCTGAAGATGTCAAAAATCTACCACCTATCGAAGAGATCCATGGTCTCGATAACGCGATACAGGTAGTGGAAGTGAATTCTCTGTGTAGGTTTGACGAGAGTGATATTCATTTTGATAAACCTGCGAGCCTATGCTTTGATGAATTTGACAACTTTGTTGCCAAACAACAGAGTTTCAATGATTATGTTAGCGGACATTTGGAACAAAGTGCTCGTATGCTTAGCCATTTAAGTGCTTGTGTAGACAGAAATGTCAATGCTCTGAAGCTTCTGAGTAAACATGCCTCTATGATTACTACTCAGGTAGAACAAGTACTTGAAGCTCAGAATGACTTGCTCAATGCATTAAATGACAACTCTGTTAGAGTCATTACTAGAGGAGGCAAAATGACTTAGGAACCTTTGTATCCTGAAGGTCCTCCTAAGAGAATTGATCAAGATTCTCAAGGAATCAATGCTGATACACCTAGTCATCCTAAGGAGAAGAAGAAGGATGATAGGAGCCTACACGTCAGTTCACCAAATACTATCACACCTGAAGAACCTAATGATATCTCCGCGTCTGATGCAGAAACACAATCAGGTGATGAACATGAACCTGGTGACAATATGGACACTCATGTTCATAATAATGCTCAACCTAGGAAAGATGAGGATGTGGAGATTGAACCTATGGTTAATCCTGATAATCCACAACCTAAGAGATACGACAAGAATGACTTCACTGCTAGGAAGCATGGTAAAGAAAGAGAGCCATGGGTTCAGATACCTATGCCCTTTCCTCCTAAGCCATCCAAGAAAAAGGATGATGAGGATTTTGAGCGCTTCGTTGAGATGATAAGACCCATCTTTCTGCAGATGCGGTTAACTGATATGCTCAAGATGTCTCCGTATGCCAAGTACATGAAAGATATCGTGACTAATAAACGGAAGATACCAGATCTTGAGATCTCCACCATGCTTGCCAATTACACTTTTAAAGGTGGAACTCCTAAGAAACTTGGTGATCCCGGAGTGCCCAGTATACATTGCTCCATTAAAGGAAACTACGTAAGAACTGCCTTATGTGACCTTGGAGCTGGTGTTAGTGTTATGCCGCTCTCTCTTTATCGTAGACTTGAGTTGGATAAGTTGACACCCACTGAAATTTCTCTACAAATGGCCGACAAATCAACTGCTTTCCTTATCGGCATTTGCGAGGATGTGCCTGTTGTGGTTGCTAACACAACTATCTTAACAGACTTTGTTATCTTGGATATTCCCGAGGACGATGCCATGGCTTTCATCCTCGGAAGACCCTTTTTGAACACTGCAGGGGCTGTTATAGATTGCAACAAAGGCAATGTCACTTTCCATGTCAACGGTAATGAGCACACAGTGCATTTTCCGAAGAAACGATATCCAGTACATTGCACCAATGCTATCGAAAAGACTTCATCGATTCTTATTGGGAGCTTTGAATGCTCTATTCCTCGTGTCAAGATGAAGTATGATTTGCTTGTTGGGGAGATACATATCCCCATTGAGGTGACTTAGTGGCTATTCGAAAATTCTTCGTTCTCTCTTGCGATTCGAGAAGGTTTTGTCATAAGGACTTGATCAATCCCATTGACGGATTTCTTTCGATGACCATGAGACGGATGAATCAAAGAGTCACATACCTCTGTTTTGAGCTTTCTTTTTCTGTTGCTTAGAAGAAAAATGATAGAATTAGTTTAGTTTTTCCCGTTTTCTGTTTTAGCGTCCCGGAGAAAAATACCTCGAAAATAAAAGTTCTCCGATGGTCCTGTAAATTTAGTATGATTTTTTCTGGAATTTTTGAAAATTTCTGGGCCTGAGAGCTGGCCTGGGGGCCAGACCAGTGGGCCACAAGCCCTCCCACCACCACCTACCCCCTGGTGGCGGGGTGCAAGCTTGTGGGGCCCACAGGCACCCCCTCCACTCATTCCAGCTCTCAGCCTCTTCTTCCACCTCCACAAAAAATTGTTTCGCAGCTCAAACCCGTGTTCTTGCTCATTTGGCTGTGATTTTCGATCTCCTTGCTCAAAGCACCATTCTCTGAACCGTTTTGGGGAAATTACTCCTTGGTTAATGACTTCTCCATTGGTCCAATAAGTTTTTTCTCTAGTGCTTTATCCTTCGCGTATTCTTGCTACCTTGGTGACCCTGTTCTTGAGCTAGAAAAGTTGATTTTAGCTGGTCCCAAGTAGTTTTAGCGTGTGATACGGTCTCTAGGCACTAGTAGGAGTAGTTGCTACAAGGTATGGTTGGTCCTCATTCACTTTTCTCTTGAACTTCAAAAAATTTCAGCATAAGGAAATTTTGTTCAGGAGGAAGTTTCATGCTGGTTCCTCAAGTAAGAAGGGTCCTCGTCTCTCTTTTCGGGAGCCCGAACCTTTTAAACTAAGGGATGCACCGGTACAACCGTGTGAATGGCCTTCTGATGAGTTCATGATCGAAGCAGGTTTCAAGGATGAGTTTGATGCACTTGTCCGCAATGTCGGGTTAGAAGAATTCCTCTCACATAAATGTGAACAGTATTCTATGCTCACTGCCTCTTTCGTGCGTAGATTTAAATTTTTAGCTAGTCGTGAATCATCCATACTGTTTGATCTGTACGATAAATCCTATAGCATGGATCTGGAGGATTTCAATAGAATTTGCAAGATACCTGATTGGGGTAGTGTTAATGATCCTCCTAAGTCTTCGGTGAGAGACTTTGTCTCCAGTATAATTGTTGGAGAAACCAGAGATATCACGCAGGCCACCATAGGAAGCATCCATTTCCCTGCCTTGCACTACGTTGCCCTCTTCATAGGTAGGTGCATTAATGGCAAGGGTGCACATTGTCACCTATGCGCTTTCGACCTTAGTATCCTTAAGAGCGCAGTAACAAGTGAAAGGAGCTTTAATATGGGAGCTATTATTGCAAGGAGGCTGAATAAAAATGCTAGTGAGGGGGATTTCTTTCGTGGAGTTTATGCTAGACGCTTAGCAAATTTTCTTGGGGTATCCATCCGTCCAGAAGACCCTCCTCTCCGTATAGCCTACCTTGATCGTGTCGCTCTAACACGCTACCAGTTCCTTGAGAGAGATCATGGATCCCTCCTGTACCGCTTGATATTTAACCGACAGCGTGTTTTCCATATTACCCTTCCTGCTCCTGCTTTCTTTGACTTTCAGGTAAAACGAAGATACTACATAACCATAGGAGAGGCAGAGGAGCATGAGAGGGAGGCGATGGCTGCTCGACTTCGTGAGGCAGCTATTTAGGCAGTGGCTGCAACACTCCTGTATAACACCCATTATGACTTTGGGTTTCGCCAGGATATCCTTGGAAGTAGACCAAGCTAAGCCAAAAGCCTAAGCTTGGGGGAGTACATGTTCTCACTGAATTTACATTCATGCTTATGCTTTCACTTTGTTAGTCGGTGTTTACACTTTGCCACTGTATTATCCATTCTAGTTTCTTTTTGTTTTCTTGTTTTCTTGTTCTGTGTCCTTTTGAGAAAATCCAAAAAGATTTTTCTTTCTTCTTTTGCTTGTTGGGAGCTTTCCCGTGTAAATAGTTTTCTTTTTCTTTGTGTCAAGGTAGAAGATATTGGTTACAATGTTTATTGGTTCTTGCATGCTTACCTGTTTAGCTTTCAAAGAGCCATATTACTTTGTCTTCTCCTTTATGTTTGCCTGCAGATTCAGCTTAGTCCAATGCGCTTATTATCGTTCTCATCGTTCGATCGTGAAAATGAAAGGCAATAATGATGATATATGATGAAGTGACTGAGACTGAAAAGCTGGTATGAACTCTATCTATTTTGTTTTTGTAAATATGACTAGCTTGTCAACGCAGATTTAGCTTTGTTGTGAGAGAACCATGTTTGCAATGAAAACTTAGAGATCATAGTTTCTGATGCCATGCTTATTTAGCTGAGAGCTTATAATGGTTTGTCTTGAATGCCAACATAGATTTTGAGATGACTATGATGTAGTATGATAGGATGGTATTCTCCTTTGAATGTTTCAAGTGGCTTGACTTGGAGCATGTTCATGCATGTAGTTGAAACAAAATCAACATAGCCTCTATGATGTTCGTATTCATGGTGATTTATATCATGTTCATGCTTGCATTCAATGTTAGTCAAACTCATTGCATCTTGATGAGTGTTGTCGCTCTCTAGTTGGTCGCTTCCCAGTCTTTTGCTAGCATTCACTTGTACTAAGCGGGAATACTGCTTGTGCATCCACTCCCATAAACCCAAAAGTTTTTCCATGAGAGTCCACCATACCTACCTATTTGCGGTATCTACCTGCCTTTCCAAGTAAATTTGCATGTGCCATTCTCTAAACCTTCAAGAAACAATCTGTTTTGCATGCCCGAACCGCTCATGTGGTGACAGAGGGCTATTGATATCTTCCATGCTAGGAGTGTTATCCTCGACATGTGTTTATTCACAGTCATTCACGAGAAAGGGGCCGGTATTTGGGATGCCCAGTTCCACGCTTAAATCAAAAACATAACTGTAAAACAAGACTCCCCCCGGATTGATGTTAGTATGGACGGTACCCGATGATTCAGCTAGCCGTGGAGTGTGATTGATTGGTGGTGGGGGAGTTAAAACTTTACTTTTATGTTTGGGAACCGCCTATAGCATGAGTAGCATGGAAGATATTGAGAACCCTTGGTCATTGCGTTGACAATGAAAGCATGCCACCCAAAATTATTATCTCTGTTTTCAAAGCTTGAGCTCTGGCACCTGTGCAAATCAATGCTTCCCTCTGCGAAGGGCCTGTCTATTTATTTTCCTGTCGATTCATCCTCCTCTTATATAAGCACCAATTAGAGAGCACCTCTGTCATTTTTATGCTTTGCTTTTGATTGATATTGAGTATGACTATGACTGGATCTTCGTTGCTATGAATTACAATGTTTAGTCAGCCCTTTATCTTTGAAAGTGCTCTGCATTTATGTTTTGCGGTCTCAGAAAGAGCTAGCGAGATACCACCTATTCATATTGCTTCATGCTTGTTTTGATTGAAGTGTTGGTATTTGAAACTCATTATTATTTGCTCGTTAGCTAATTATGCTATTGATATTAGTTTACCGTGAGACCTTTGTGTCATTTTCTTATGTGGTTAACTTGTGATCTTGCTGAAATTCTGGTTATGAGTTAGACATAGTTGCAACAACAAGATCAAACAGAGTTTGTCAAAGTTTTTCTTTCTCTCTCAGTTTATCAACTGAGTTGCTTGAGGACAAGCAAAGTTTTAAGTTTGGGGGAGTTGATACGTCTCCGTCGTATCTACTTTTCCAAACTCTTTTGCCCTTGTTTGGACTCTAATTTGCATGATTTGAATGGAACTAACCTGGACAGACATTGTTTTCAGCAGAATTGCCTTGGTGTTATTTTTGTGCAGAAATCAAAGTTCTCCAAACGTCCTGAAAATTTACGGGGAGCAGTTTTGGAAAATATCAAAAATATCTGCGCCAAGTTCCACCTCAGAAGGTGGCCGAGTGGGCCACAAGCCACTGCTCCGCCACCACCCCCTGGTGGCGGTGGGCAGGCTTGTGGGGCCCACACGGCCCTGCCTCCCCCAACTGCAGCTCTATAAGTTGCCTTTCGTCCCAGAAAAAAATAAAAAGAGAAAGTTTTCGCTGCGTTTACGATACGGATGCGCCGCCACCACTTGTTCTTCATCTGGAGGGCAGATCTGGAGTCCGTTTTGGGCTCCGGAGAGGGGAAATCATCGCCATCGTCATCATCAACCTTCTTCCCTCTTCAATTCCATGAAGCTCTTCGTCGTTCGTGAGTAATCTATTCGTAGGCTCGCTGGGCGGTGATGAGTAGGATGAGATCTATCATGTAATCGAGTTAGTTTTGATGGGGATTGATCCCTAGTATCCACTATATTCTCAGATTTATGTTGCTACTACTTTGCCATGCTTAATGCTTGTCACCACAGCCCGAGTGCCATGATTTCAGATCTGAAATTATTATGTTGTCACCAATATATGTGTGTTTTAGATCCGATCTTGCAAGTTGTAGTTACCTACTATGTGTTATGATCCGGCAACCCCGGAGTGACAATAACCGGAACCACTCCCGGTGATGACCATAGTTTGAGGAGTTCATGTGTTCACCAAGTGCTAATGCATTGGTCCGGTTCTTTATTAAAAGGTGAACCTTAATATCCCGTAGTTTCCTTTGGGACCCCGCTGCCACGGGAGGGATGGACAATAGATGTCATGCAAGCTCATTTCCCTAAGCACGTATAACGACACACGGAATGCATGCCTACATCACATTGACGAGCGGGAGCTAGCCACATATATCTCCGTGTTATAGTCGTTGCATGATGAATATCATCAAACCAAATCACCGACCCATTGCCTACGAGTTTGTCCTACTACTGCTGTTACTTGTCTTGCTCTGCTGCTGCTACTACTGTTGCTACTGCTGTTACTTGTCTTGCTCTGCTGCTACTGTTGGTACTACTGTCGCTTGTTACTGTTGCTACTTGCTACTGCTGTCACTACTGCTGTTCCTTGCCACTGTTATTGCTCGTAACACTACCGTTACTCGTTACTTTGCTGTTACTACTGTTCTTCCAGATACTAATCTTTCAGGTGTGGTTGAATCTGACAAATTCAGCTGCTAACACTTGAGAGTATTCTCCCACCTCCCATCGTGCGAATCAACAAATTTGGGTCGAATACTCTACCCTCGAAAACTGCTGCGAACCCACGCGCTGGTGGGCCACCAACAACATTCTTCCAGTTTCCTTGCCGGGGAGTGCTAGCAGCATTCTTCTGGTTCCGTTGCAAGAGAAGGTTTTTTGTCATGAGCATTCGTCTAGCTAACGCCAGAGATTGCAAATCAGTGCGCCAGGGGGGCTTGGCACAACCTCATTTCTAGTGAGCACCAGGGGGGCCTCTCTGATGGTTCTTTGCTCTATTATTTCTATTTTCCTCCAAAAACGTCAAAAAGTTTCATCCAATTTCAAGAAATTTTATTTCTGCACAAAAAACAACACCATGGTAGTTCTGCAGAAAACAACTTTAGTCAGTGTTAGTTCTAAATAAATCATATAAAGTGCAGCAAAACCATATAAAAGTATTGTAAACATAGGAAAGCATGGCATGAATACTTCATAAATTATCAATATGTTGGAGGCGTATCAACATCCCCAAGCGTAATTCCTACTCGTTGTCGAGTAGGTAAATGCCAAAATAAATAATTTATGAAGTGTGAATGCTAGCATAGTGCATAAGTTTGATCAATGATAATTTCAATCACTTTACCTAGCATCATAACGACAAATCTTTCTTATAAAACTCATTATGATAGAGTGGCAACGGAAAACTATCATATTCTTTTATTTATAGCATGTACATGTGGACTTGTAGATGATTCAATGGAATAGTCTATAATTTGACATGAAAACTTTAATATCCAAGCATGTCAAAAAGCAACCAAGTCTTTCCGGATATCAATCCTAAAGAATGCTATCCCTAGCCCATCATGCTCAATCATTGATCCATTCTTGCAACGCACCCAAATTTTAGCTACATCCAATGCTCAAGTATGATAATAGTGTTCTGTAGTTGGTGTTTAGTAAGAGAAGATGGAGACTCAAATTCAACAATAAAAATTGCATGAAGTAAATAGATAGGCCCTTCATAGAGGGAAGCAGGGATTTGTAGAGGTGCCAGAGCTCATCGACAAATTGAGATATAAAATTATTTTGGGTGGTATTCTTTTCCTTTCAGCGAAAATGACTAAGAGTTTCCAACATATCCATGCTAAAAAATCATAGGAGGTTCCAAAAGTAAAAATAAAGTTTATTCCTTTTCCCCCATTCTTTCATACTCCACGCCTAGCCGCATCCACGGGTACTGTCCATACCAACACTTCCCAAGGAATTTATTATTTGACAACATAAAATAATTTTTCTTTGCATTTTGGGACTGGGCATCCCTATTAACACCATACTCTCGTGCAATTTCAAATGAATAAACACTCATCTTGAGAATAGCCTATTTAACATGGAAGATAACATCCACCTCTCCCCGCTTCATGAGAGGCACGGGCACAAAAAACAGAAATTTATTTTGGAAGAATAGAGTTGGCACATACAAATTTACTTGGAATGGCATTGGAATACCGCATATAAGTAGGGATGGTGGACTCATTTGGCACAACTTTAGGTTTGGGATTTGGATGCACAAGTAGCATTCCCGCTTAGTACAAGAGAAGGCTAGCAAATAGATTGGGAAGCGCACAACCAAGCACTGAAAACCATCATAAGTGAACATTAAACATAACTACCACTGAATAATGCAACACAAGTAGGATGTAATTTCATTGTATAATTATTGACTTCATGTGCATGCATTGGGAATCACAAACCTTAACACCAATATACTTAGTAAAGCATAATTACTCATCAACATAATCAACAGATAACTATTTTCATATTGCAAAACTATTGCAAGGAATCAAACTTATCATATCCAATGATCTTCATGAATTTTATTATAATATATCCCTGAATATCTATAACTTTAGGACCAATTTCATTTAAAGCAAATTGCCATTGCTAATAACAAGCTCTCAAACAAATATAAGTGAAGAACGAGAGCACAAATTTCTTAAAAATTGCAGCACCAGCATGCTCAAAAAGATATAAGTGAGGCACAAGATAAAACAATTAAGTAGCTATGTGAGGACTCTCTCTCAATAAAGATTTTCATATATTATATTTTATTTTAAACAACAAATAAAACAAAATACATTCTAAGAATAGCCCATATCATGTGAACGAATAAAAATTTAGGCTCAACATAGGCTAACCGATATTTGTTTGATGAAGAGAGGTGGGATGCATAGCATACCAAGCTTATATGCTTGAGACTTATTTAAATATTTACTTGGGGTGCCTTGGGAATCCCCAAGCATGAGCTTTTGTGTCTCCTTAATTCCTCTCATATCATGGTTTCACCTAGGTCTCAAATACTTGATCCACACAAAACTTGAAAAAACTTCATGAGATACAGTAGTACACATAAAAGTAAATCAACTCTTTATGTACTGCCAATAAAAGTTTCATAATACTTTTCAAACATTATATACTTTATACTATCATTTCCACAATTTATATCTACCAATATAAGCCATGTAAACTATGGGATAAGTAGATAACGAAACTATGACGCCAATATGTCCAAGCAGAACAGTACGTAGAAATTTATTTAAAAAGTGTAATTATGTATCTCTAAAAAAATGAAAATTTCGAATGAACTAAATAGTTTGTATGGTAGTACTGTGTAAAAATTTCAGAAACTTTCCACGGTCCAGTAAAATTTGATTGTTCAAATACTACAACAAAAGTTTCTTTTTCTGTACAACACATATCACACATGCAATTCAAGCATTCTAAAGTCCATTATTAGTAATTTTTATTGAAAAAATATATTATAAATAACATCTAACAAAAAACAAAAAAAACAAAATGATACTCCAAGCAAAACACATATCATGTGATGAATAAAAATATAGCTCCAAGTAAGATATACTGATAATGTTGGAGACGAAAGAGGGGATGCCCCGATGCTTGAGTTTTCCTTTTATATTAGCTTGGGGTGCCTTGGGAATCCCCAATCTTAGGTTCTTGCTGCTTCTTATTCTCCTCATATTGGCATCTCACTCAAAACTTGAAATCTTCAATCACACAAAACATAACGGAACTTCGCGGGATGGGTTAGTATGAAAAATATAGATCATTCACTTAGGTGCTGCGAAGAGAAGATTCATAATTATTCTCACATAATACCTACTCTCTTCTATCATTTCAATAATTGATATCAGTCAATATAAGTAGGGAAACACTAAAACAAGCAAACTATGCATGAAAAACAGAATCTGTCAAAAACATAACAGTATGTGAAGGTCTGTATTACAATAATACTTCCACAACTCTAAAAATTATGGAAACTTAGGAAAACATAGAAAATTTGCATTAAAAACTGTGTAAAAAGTTCATAATTTTTTGAAGCTCCTGTAAAATCATAGAAATTCTGCACTAGACGTAAAAGTTTATGTTTTGCACAGAATCAAACAAGCTAGTATCCACACTATCCCAAAGGATTTACTTGGCACTTTATAGAAATAAAAGCTACAAAACATGATTACAAGCAGTAAATTAATCTTGTGAATAGTCAGAATTGGAAAGGTAAATATTTGGTTCTCTCCCAACAAGAGCTTTTCTTTAATGCCTTTTAGCTAGGCATGATGACTTCAATAATGCTCGTATAGAAATAAATAGTTGAAACATGCAAGAGAGCATCATGAATCACATGCAAAGCACATTTAACTCTAACCCACTTCCTATGCATAAGGATTATGAAATAAAAAAATTAGTTCTAGCAAGAATCATCTTTCATAGGAAGTCAAAACAAGCATAAATTGAAAAGTTTGAACACATAGAGAGGAAACTTGATATTATTGCAATTCCTATAAGCATATGTTCCTCCCTCATAATAAATTTCAGTAGCATCATGAAGGGATTCAACAATATAACTATCACATACAACATTCTATTCATGATGCACAAGCATAAAAGTTTTATTTCTACCCACACAAGCAAAAAAATTATCATTCATTGTAGTGGGAGAAAACTGAACAAAATAACTATGATGTGATACTTGAGTGGCATAATCCAATTGAAAATTAAAATCATGATGAAACGTTTCATGGTATTTATTACAATTTATAACATACATGTCATCACCATAATCATCATACATAGCAACTTTGTTCTCATAATCAATTAGATCCTCTTCCGAAATAGTGGAATCGTCGCTAAATAAAGTCATGACCTCTCCATACCAATTTTACCATTTTGACAATCAGATTTAACAACCTCCAAATTAGTGGGATCATTAGTAACTAGAGTTTACACTCTTCCAAACCCACTTTTCAATATACTCATCATAAATAGGACGCATTCTTTCATCATAATAAATTTTCTCATCAAAACTTGGGGGACTAGAAATATTGTCTTCATCAAACATAGCATCCCAAAGCTTGTGGCTTTGCATATCATTAGCATCATGGGTATTCAAAGAATTCATAACAACAATATTTCTATCATGTTCATCGTTCAAGGAATTCCCATAAAGCATTTTCATAAATTCTTCCTCTAGCAATCGAGCACAATTTTCCTTTCCATAATTTTCAAGAAAGACATGATAAAGATGAACAATATGAGACCATCTCAATTCCATTTTTTTGTAATTTTATTTTTATAAACAAAACTATTGAAAAACAAGAAATTTAAAAATTTAATTGCAAGATCTAAGGATATACGTTCAAGCACTCATCTCCCCGGCAACTGCGCCACAAAAGAACTTGATGTCTACTACACAACTTGTTCTTGTAGACTCGTGTTGGGCCTCCAAGCATAGAGTTTTGTAGGATAGTAGAAAATTGCCCTCAAGTGGATGACCTAAGGTTTATCAATTCGTGGGAATCATAGGATGAAGATGGTCTCTCTCAAACAACCCTGCAACCAAATAATAAAAAGTCTCTTGTGTCCCCAACACACCAAATACAATGGTAAATTGTATAGGTGCACTAGTTTGGCGAAGAAATGGTGATACAAGTGTAGTAATGATGTAGATATAGATTTTGGTAATTTGAAAATATAAAAAACAACAAGGTAGAAAGTAACAAAAGTGAGCATAAATGGTATTGCAATGCTTGAAAATTAGGCCTAGGGTCCATATTTCGCTAGTGCAATCACTCCATAATGCTAACATAGTTAGATCATATAACAATCCCTCAACGTGCGATGGAGAATCACTCCAAAGTTCCTATCTAGCGGAGGACATAAGAAGAAATTGTTTGTAGGGTACAAAACCACTTCAAAGTTATTCTTTCCAATCAATCTTTCCAAGAGTTCATACTAAGATAACAAGTTATCCTTTCCGATCGATTTATCAAGAGTTAATACTAAAATAACACCATAAAAAATTCATATTCATAGTACTCAATCCAACAGAAATAACTTCAAGCAGAACACCAAGATTTCTACTAGAGAACATAGTATGAAAACGTGTAATCAACCCCTATGCCTAGATTACCCATTGTCATCTTGGGAATCCACAAGTTGATGCCATAACATATATCACGTGTATCACTTGAATACCCAATGTCACTATGGTTATCCGCACGCAAGACATATATTATGTGCTCTCAAACCTGAATGTTCAATCCGACATAACGAGATCTTAAATTAAAAGATTCAATTTATCACAATAATAGCATGAGACAAACACCATATGATCCAACTATATTAACAAGGCCCGCGATATATCAAGATCATGATACCTCAAGAACACAAGAGAGAAATATAAAACACATAGCTACTGGTAGAAACCCTCAGCCCCGAGGGTGTACTACTCCCTCGTCGTCATGGCCTGTGCTGGGATGATGAAGATGGCCACCGGAGATGATTTCCCCTCTCCAGCCGTGTACTTGAATGTCTCCAGATTGTTATTTCATGGATGGAGAGGTTTGCGGCGGTGGAACTTCTCGTCTAGAATTATTTCTAGAGGTTTCTATATTTATAGGATTTTTGGGTGTTGGAATCATGCCAAGATGGGCCACAAGGTGCCCACTAGACATCAGGGCGCACCAGGGGGGCCTGGCACGGCCTGGTGTCTAGTGGGCACCAGGCCCCCCTCCCTTTGGTGGTTCTCTGCTCCAGTATTTCTCTTTTCCTCAAAAAAAATTGTCAAAAACTTTTGTCAAATTCCGAGAACTTTTATTTCTGCAAAAAAACAACACCAAAGTAGTTCTGCTAAAAACAACATTAGTGTGGGTTAGTTCTAAATAAATCATATAAAGTGGAGCAAAACCATATAAAAGTATTGTAAACATAGGCAAACTTGGCATGACTAGTTCATAAATTATCGATAAGTTGGAGACGTATCAGCCATATTCATCATCCTCATGGAGGCCATGATGAGGATGGAGTGGTTCACCCTCGAGGTTGAGGGTATGTACTAGTAGCTATGTGTCCAATCTCTCTCTCTCTCTCCCTCGCGTTCTTTATATGGCACGATCTTGATATATCACTGGCTTTGTTAATATAGTTGCATCATATGGTGTTTTCCCTTGCTATCTTGTTGTTATGAATTGAGTCTTTGCCTTTGAGATCTCGTTATGCTGGATTGAATGTTGGATTTAAGAACACTTGATGTATGTCTAGCAAGTGGATACCCGTGTTGACAATGGGGCATTCTATTAATTCACTTGATATATGTTATGGCATCAACTTGCGGATTCCGGTGACCTTGGGGATCTATGCATAGGGGTTGAGTGCACATTTTCATGCTATATACTTCGATAGAAATCTTAGGGTACTATTTGAAGTTCTATGTGTTGGATCAAATATGATTAATTTATATTTTATGCATGTTGAATAATTAACCCACGAATACTTGAGGTGACATTATGGTTGATTGATATGTATCATAGGTGTTATTCTAGTATGAACTCTAGGGCTGTTTGTGACACTTATAAGAATAGCTCAAAATATTGATTTAAAAGAATAACTTTCAGGTGGTTCTCTACCTACAAGAACTTCTTCTTATGTTCTCCGCTAATAGGAACTTTGTAGTGATTCTTTGTTGCACGTTGAGGGATGATCATATGATTGTACTATGTCAGCATTGTTGAGAGATTGCAGTTGTGAAATTATGAACCCTAGGATTTATTTCCAAGCATTTATACAATGGTTTGCTCGTTGTTTAGTACTTGTTACCTCGCTATTTTTATTTATTCATATTATAAAAATCTATCTCTACTATCCATACTACACTAATATCACCATATCTTCGCCGAACTAGTGCACCTATATGATTTGCCATTGTATTGGGTGTGTTTGGGACACAAGAGATTTCTTGTATTTGATTGCAGGATTGCTTGAGAGAGACCGTATTCACCCTACACCTCCCACGAATTGATAAACCTTAGGTCATCCACTTGAGCAAAATTTGATGTTGTCCTACAAAACTCTACACTTGGAGGCCCAACAACGTCTATAAGAGTTAATTTGCGTAGTAGACATCAAGCTCTTTTCTGGCACTGTTGTTGGGGAGGTGAGTGATTGAAGGTTTATCTTTAGATCTTGCAATTAAATCTTTTAGATTATTGTTCTCACTAGTTTGATTTTCTAAAATAAAACTACAAAGAAAATGGAGTTTAGGTTGCCTCATTTGCTTCGTCTTTATAATGTCTTCCGTGAAAATGATGGTTCAGAAAATTGTGCTCAATTGTTAGAGGAAGAATTTATAAAAATGTTTAATGTGAATTCCTTGAATGATGATCATGATAGTAATATTTTTAGTATGAATTCTCTAAAATCCATGATGCTAATGATACAAAAGGCCACAAGCTTGGGGATGCCGTGTTTGATGCAGATGATATTTTTAGTCCCCCAAGAATTGATGAGAAAATTTATTGGGATGAAATCATGCCTCCTATTTTTGATGATTATATAGATGAACGTGGGTTTGGAATAGTTTCAACTGTAGGTTTAATGATCCCACTATTTTGGAAGTTGTTGAATCTTTTCATCATGATAAAAGTGGATTTGGAGAGGTCGTGACTTTATTTAGTGATGAGTCCACTATTTTGGAAGAGGCTTCAGTTGACTATGACAACAAAGTTGCTATATCTCATGATTATCTTGATGACATGTAAGTTAAAAAGAGTAATAAAAACAATGAACTTGTCATCATGATTTTAATTTTCAATATGATTATTTCTCTCAAGTATCACATCATAGTTATTTTCTTGAGCTTGCTCCCACTATTATGAATGAGAATAAATTTTCTTGTGGGGAGAGTAATAAATTTTCCATGCTTGTGCATTGTTGAAAGAATACTTTATGTGATAGTTATATTTTTTAATTATTTCATGATGCTACTAAAAGTTATTATGAGAGAGGAGCATATGCTTCTAGGTATTGCAATAATATCAAGCTTCCTCTCTATGTGTACAAAGTTTTGAAGTGGCACTTGTTTTCCCTTCCTATGAAAGTTGATTCTTGCTACAATAAATTATTTGATTGCAAAATGACTATGAGTAGGAAGTGGGTTAGACTTAAATGTTCTTGCCATGTGGTTCATGATGCTCCCTTGCATGTTTCGAATAATTTTGTTATGTGAGCATCATTGAAATCATAATGCCTAGCTAAAACGCATTAAAGTAAAGCCCTTGATGGGAGAAAACTCGATACTTCTACATACTGTTTTTGACTATTAACATGATTAAGCTACTATAGTAATCATGTTGTATTGCTTTTATTTCAATAATGTGCCAAGTAAAGACTTTAGGATAGTACGGATACTTGTTTGTTTGATTCTGTGCAAAAACAAAAAAAATTGCATCCAGTATATGATGTGATTTTACCGGAGAATCAAAAAAATCTGAATTTTTTACAAACAATTTCCATGAAAATTCTGTGTGTTTCCCTAATTTTTTAGAATTGTCAGAGTTAGGTAAGTGTGGTGTTCATTCAGATTTTCGTCGACTGTTCTGATTTTGATAGATTTTGTGTTGAATGGATAGTTTTCTTGTTTTAATGTTTCCATAGCTTAACTTGGTGATATAAAATATTGGAATTATATAATTCAGTAGGTATTATGTCAGAACACTTATGAATCTTTTCTTGACAATACCTAAGTGAATGATCTATCTTTATTACACTCACCCAGCTCACAAAGTTCCGCAAAGTTTGTGTGATTTAAGTTTTCAAGTTTTGGCTGAGATACTGATATAAGGAGAATCGGGAGCAGAAAGAACCTAAGATTGGGGATTACTAAGGAACCCACAAGGTGATATGCAAGGAAGACTGAAGTGTCTAAGCTTGGGGATGCCCCGGAAGGCATCCCCTGTTTTGTCTGAAACATTATCGATATATCTTGCTTAGAGCTATATTTTTTATTTTTCACACGATATGTGTTTTGCTCGGAGCATAATTTCATTCTATTGTACCCTGTTAGATCTAATTTATAATCTTGTTTTTGAATAACAAGTTCCAAGAATTGCCTTCAGAATGCTTGAATTGCATGTGTGATGCGTGCTCTACAAAAATAGAAACTTTTGCCATAGTATTTGAGTTACAGATTTTACTAGAACGTGGCAAGTTTATGAATTTTCTTATAAAGTCAAGTCATAAAAATTATTTATCATTTCCTAAATTGTTATAATTTGTGTACATACATAAGTAGACATTTTAAACATATTGTCGGAGACTGTTCTATTTGGACAAATTGTTGTCATAATTTTGTTATCTACTTATCCTAGAGTTTTCATGGCTTATATTAGTAGATATAAATTGTCTAAGTGACAGTATAAAGTACCTAATTTTTGAAAATTATTATGCAACTTGTCTTTATAGTACATGAACTGTTGATTTATTCTTATGTGTACTAATCTATCTCATGAGTTATTTTCAAGATTCGTGTGGATGAAGTTTTTGTGACTTAGTTGAAACCCGGATATGATAGGATTGAACGAGATACAAAATATCAATATTGGGGATGCCCAAGGCACCCCAAGTAAATATTACAAGAAGACTCAAGCACCTAAGCTTGGGGATGCTACGCATCCCACCTCTCTTCGTCAAGAAATATCACTTAGCCTATGTTGAGCCTAAGTTCTTATTGTCGACATGATATGTGCTATTCCTGGAATGCATTTTTGTTATGTTTGCTATTTGAATACAATTATATGATATGAAAATCTTTTTCGGAAGAGAGACAGTCTTTAAACAACTAATTAATTGTTTAACTACTCATTGATCTTCACTTATATCTTTTGAGAGTAGTTTGATGTTTACTCCAGTGCTTCACTTATATCCTAAGAGTAAATTGTGAATTAATTAAATACAATAAATCTGAAATTATATTGTACGTTACGCCTTGTAGTAGTTTCACATTTCGTATATAAAGAAAATCTGTCAAAGTTTGAAAATCGCCAGATTGGTCATATAAGCAATTCATGAATGGTTAGTTTAAGAAATAGAACTTTCACTTACAAATATATTATGTTGGACATCTTTTATGATTGTGAATACCCATTAATTATTTTAAAGATCGATCAAATATTTGAACTTGGAAAAGGAAGACAATGTAATGGTTAAGTTTGGATATAATTGCATAGAATTTACATTATTCTGGATCCCCCAACATGTGGTGCTTGTTTAGAACCTTTTGCTAGCCAAAACTTTGTACCAAGTAGAGATACTACTTGTGCATCCAAAAGCTTGAGCCGAGATTCTTCCATGAGAGTCCACCATACCTACCTAAATATGTTATTTCACTACAATTACAAGTAAATTTGCATGTGCCACCTCTAAAACCTTCAAATAAACATATGTTTTGTGTGCTCGTACCACTCATGGAGCGATCGGGGCAGTCACTATCTTCCATGCTAAGTAGGTTATTCTCAAGATGAGTGTTTATTCACTTGTTTTTGCATGAGAGAGGCTGGTAAAAAGGATTCACAGTCCTTCATAATACAAAAATAAATAAAGAAGAACCCACCTAGAAAGTTGATTGTTTGGAGGTGATACGTCTCCATCGTATCTACTTTTCCAAATTCTTTTGCCCTTGTTTTGGACTCTCATTTGCATGATTTGAATGGAACTAACCTGGACTGATGCTGTTTTCAGTAGAATTGCCTTGGTGTTATTTTTGTGCAGAAATAAAAGTTCTGCAAACGTCCTGAAAATTTACGGGGAGCAGTTTTGGTAAATATCAAAAATATATGCGCCAAGTTCCACCTCAGGGGGTGGGCCAGTGGGCCACAACCCTTGCTCCGCCACCACCCCCCTGGTGGCAGTGGGCAGGCTTGTGGGCTCACACGGCTCTGCCACCCCCAATCTCAGGTCTATAAGATCCCTTTCGTCCCAGAAAAATAAAAAGATAATTTTTCGTCGCGTTTGCGATACGGAGGCGCCGCCACCATCTGTTCTTCATCTGGAGGGCAGATCTGGAGTCCGTCTTGGGCTCCGGAGAGGGGAAATCGTCGCCATCGTCATCATCAACCTTCTTCCCTCTCCAATTCCATGAAGCTCTTCGTCGTTCATGAGTAATCTATTCGTAGGCTCGCTAGGCGGTGATGAGTAGGATGAGATCTATCATGTAATCGAGTTAGTTTTGATGGGGATTGATCCCTAGTATCCACTATGTTCTGAGATTGATGTTGCTACTACTTTGCCATGTTTAATGCTTGTCACTAGGGCCCGAGTGCCATGATTTCAGATCTGAAATTATTATGTTGTCACCAATATATGTGTGTTTTAGATCCGGTCTTGCAAGTTGTAGTTACCCACTATGTGTTATGATCCGGCAACCCTGGAGTGACAATAACCGGAACCACTCCCGGTGATGACAATAGTTTGAGGAGTTCATGTGTTCACCAAGTGCTAATGCGTTGGTCCGGTTCTTTATTAAAAGGAGAACCTTAATATACCGTAGTTTCCTTTTGGAGCCCGCTGACACGGCAGGGATGGACAATAGATGTCATGCAAGTTCTTTTCCCTAAGTACGTATGACGACACACGGAATGGATGCCTACATCACATTGACGAACGGGAGCTAGCTACATATCTCTCCGTGTTATAGCTGTTGCATGATGAATATCATCCAAACAAATCACCGACCCATTGCTTATGAGTTTGTCCTACTGCTGTTACTTGTTTTGCTCTACTGCTGCTGCTACTACTGTTGCTACTGCTGTTACTTGTCTTGCTCTGCTGCTGCTACTACTGTTGCTACTTCTGTTACATGTTTTGCTATCCTCCTGCTGCTACTACTGTTGCTATTACTGTCGCTTGCTACTGTTGCTACTTGCTACTACTGTTCCTTGCCACTCCTGTTACTCTTTACACTGCTGCTATCTGGTACAATTTTGGTTCACTGGACGTTGACGGGAAATGACAACTTCCGTCAACGCGGCAACGGAGGCGCCATTGATACAATCGTTAGGAATAGTCTCCCGTCAACAGATCGTTTCTGACACCGTTGTTATCATATTACTTTGTTGTTACTACTTTGCTTGCAGATACTAATCTTTCAGGTGTGGTTGAATCTGACAAATTCAGCTGCTAACACTCGAGAGTATTCTCTCACCTCATGTCGGGCTTATCAACAAATTGGGTCGAATACTCTACCCTCAAAAACTGCTGCGAACCCACACGCTGGTGGGCCATCAACAACATTCTTCTAGTTCCATTGCAGGGGAGTGCTAGCAGCATTCTTCTGGTGCCGTTGCAAGGGAAAGTTTGTTGTCATCAGCATTCGTCTAGCCATCGCCAGAGATTGCAATTAGGACGACACCCGTGGATACTGCTAGCCATGGGAAGTGTTTGAATGGTTGATGGGGAGAAAAATTTCAATTTTGTTTTGGAATCGCCAATAATGTGATTAGGATGGAATATATTGAAACCCTTGTCGTAATGTTGACAGGAAAGGCACATCACTAAAAAATATATTCATCTCTGCTTTAAACAATGAGTTGTGGCACCTATGCATATCCCCGCTTCCCTGCGCGAAGGGACAATCAATTTACTTTCATCTTATTTACTTTTCATGTCGATTCAGCTTCCTATTCGAACCTCAATCTATTAGTTTGCAAGCACTATGTGGTGGGGAAAGATCCAAACACATATATCCTGTCAAATATATTTGATCATGATTCATTATTGTTGACAATTATCTTCATGATAACTATGTTGGGAGGTGAAACACTGAGCCCCTATCTTTCCCTATGTTCGATGTATTTTGTTTGTTATAAAAAGATACTTTGAGTATTATCAATCATATAAGACTATATGTTAATTGAGTATGTGGATCTCTTACTTAGACTTGATGATACTTTGAAATTTTTTAATGACTAAGAACATATATTGTTAAGTTTCAAGAGAAATGCATTGTTCGAATCATGACATGTGAACTGATTCCTACTCTATCATAATGAATTTAATGAGAAGATTTGATGTTATTCATGTTAAGGAAAACTGGTTGAATTATCAATGATATATGCTAGCATTCACACTTCATAAATTACTTCTTTTATCATTTACCAACTCGAGGGCGAGTAGGAATTAAGCTTGGGGATGGTGATACTTTTCCAATGTATTGATAACTTGTGAAGTATTCATGGCATTTTTGCCTATGTTTACAATATTTTTAAATGGTTTTGATGCATGTTATATGAATTAATTAGAACTAAACTAGACTGACGTTGTTTTCAGCAGAATTACAGCAGTGTTATTTTTTGTAGAGAAAATGAAAGTTCTCGGAATCACCCGATACTTTTGATAATTTTTTCTGGCACAAATGAAAAATATTAGAGCAAACACCCACGAGAGGAGAGCCACATGTAACATCCCAAAATTATAAATTTTGGAATGTTAATATAATTATTAGATTGATTGTTTGTTTGTTTGAGTGATTGAAACTTGAGTGAAATTTAAAACTTTTTGAAACTTTTAAATGAGAGGGAATAAAATGACTTTCCCATTTTTCTTTTGAATTCAAATTCATCCATTTAAAATCAGTGAGAGAAGATAACATGACTTCTTCAACTATAAAGAATTTGAATGAATGTGGCATTTGATTTTTCCTTTAGTTTTTGATTTGAATTTTATTTTTGGCACAAGATTTCAACCACAATTTTTTTCGTGACAATATACTTGCCAAGAAAGAAAGAGAGGAGGTAACATGACACCCCCCAAAAATATAAAGTCAGAAGAAAAATAGTGCCAAAAATTTAAAGAGAAAATTTGGATTTTATTGAATTTAAAAAAATATTTTTTTATAAAATTTTTATTTTTTGAAAAATCAAATGTTCATGTTGTAGGACATTTTATTCTCAATTTTTTTGATATATAATATGCCTATATAAAATATTCTCTTATTTTCGTTTATATTTGTTTTCGCTGTTTATTTTCAAAAATAAAAAAGGCACTGTTCACGAGGAAATACTGTTCATCCGAAATAGAAAAAAGGCCTGGCCGGACTTGCGTGTGGGCTGGCCGAAATTCACTTGGCCCATGGACATTTGGTCCCTCTTTTTCTCCTTTTTATGTATATGTTTAGTCCCACGTTGCCTAGCTATTGACCTTTAGACCTTCTTTCCACCTATAAATATAGACCCATAGGAGCATCCAAAAATCATCTATTGCGGGTTAAATCAATCTTTGACTAGGTTTATTAAATAAAAATATTCTCTTCTCTTCGGCGGGATTTCTCGAAGTCGTCTCCTTATTGGAATTAATTCTTACTCTGCATTCTAAAGGTATTTCTCTTCGTATTTTTTTCTTTTATACTCCCGTAGTTTATTATTTCTAGACTAGTATTACTACACTAGTATACGGTAGAGTAATTAGATTTATCAATTAGTCTCTGTATTTACACATTAGTCCTAGAATTCTTCTAGACATCGCATTTTTCTTCCGTAAAACAGCTTGGCCCTGATTTTTCAAATAGGCATAACTTTTTACTCGTTTATCCGAATTAGATGAAACAAACGTCTAGAGTTGTTTTGATCCCACCTATCCGGTGAACCTATCGCATCAACTTTTTTGAAATTTTCAAATTTCGAAATTTGTTCACACTGATATTCAAACTTCTTTTGATCATATCTTTTTATCCGTAACTCCATTTTAGATGAATCCAATTGCGTATGATTCATATCAAAGTAATCTTCCCGTTTGTATCATTAGTTTTAACTTTTCAACTTATAATTTTGATCAAATCAGATTTATCTATTAGTGCACAAAAGTGTTCACATTGTTCTAAGCCGATTCAATGTTATATTGAAGTATTTGTATCTTTTGATCCAGTATTTCAAATCTAGTAATTACTTTTTTCTACACGCTCATATTGATCTCCTATATCCAGTAGCATCATTAGTTTCGACCTTTGAACCTTACAAATTTGAGAGATTCAAATTTGTATTCAAATATTCATTTGATCTTATCTTGCAAATCGTACCACCTTTTCAATTGATTACTTTAACCCCTAAACACTCATGTCATATATTTTTGTATGTAACCATCGTACTTCAGTTCAACTTCTCTTGACCTTCTGAATGCAAATTCAATTCATACTTCAATTCGCTATAACTTGTGTTGTAGTGCTGCATTTCAAGAAATTCTTTCGACAAATAAATTCTTATGTCTTAATACTATTTGTCAAACAACATTCATGTTGTTCTCCCAATATTTTTGATCATCTCCCATAGTGTATGCAAGTCGAGCTTATATAGCGATAGTTGATCATCCTTTGACTCTTTTGAGTTGACCCCTTTCACCGTTCCTTTTAAAACACCATAAGGCCGTATATTTTCTTATTAAATCTTGGTATGTTGTTATTTTGCACCAAGACATGTTTTGTTCTTATGTTCTTTTGGTTCTTCCTTTTGGCATGATTGTTTATTGAATGCTATTTCATTTACGATAGATTGCTCGAATTGTGACGAGTAGAATTATCAGGATTATGAGAGCATCTATCTTCATCAAGTAATACCAGGCAAGTCACGTTGATCATATTATTACCTATGTTTTATATGCGTTGTAGTTCTACCTTTCTTCACCCAATTGCATGCAAAGTAGGTACTTGGAAATTTTGTAATCTTGATGTAGTATCATGTGGTAGGCACCCACCCCCTTGTTACTTTGGTTGGGACGTTATTATGCTATGCTCATAGTAGACGGGGTTTTGGTTGAATGTTTACCATGAGTGTTGTGAGAACTGAATAATCAAGACCTGAAGAACTCCAAGACTTGCAAGACCTTAGAACGAAATATACCTCTGGGTGAAGGACGGTTTAGATGGGCTCCCTGGAGAAACCACTAGATGACCCGGGATGCATGGGGAACCGCCATGACATCTTGCGGAAAGCTTCACCCAAGCTCAAAGAGACGGACGGATATTTTCAAGACCCAAGGCTTACCTGCACAGCCACAAGTCATTATGGGATCTGGCTTGGTTGGACAACGTGGCGACTCTGGACAGGCGGTGCTAGCAGATGTAGAAGAACGGTAGGATTGGATGGGCACCGACAGGGGATCAGAGGGACCCATTGAAAGACCATGTTTTGATCATCCGGTCTTCAAACATCCTGAAGTGCGAGGACATACACGGAGGCGATCAAATCTTGTGGGGAACGTGTGCAAAACTCTGCAGAGTACTCAAACCTAATCGATTAGCCGTGTCCATGGTCATGGACAACTTGAGCCAAAGGAACTGAAATTATCAGGAATTCTCAACACCATTATATAAATTTGATGTGGGTAATATTGATAATTTGGGCACGAGAATTGGTTGGCGGAACCATATTGTTAACAACCAACAATATAGTAATATTTTGCTTTTAACCCTCTCTTGTTGTAGGAGAAAACTTGCTTTTCGCTGAACACTTATAGCCCCACCTGCCATATATGCATATAGTATATATGATTACTTTTCACCCCTCTCTCATGTGACTTGCCGGCATATTTAATATGCTGACCTACACGGATGCAACGTCTTATGTTGCAGATATGTTTCTTTGACGAGTAAGAGTACGATTCAGGGTTACGGTCTGCACTCAACTTGCCGTTGTTGTTTATTGGGACTCCAGTCCCTTTGACTGTTTCCGCTGAGAATTTAAGGTATATATCAGAATTACGTTAGTTTACATGTGATTGCACTTTGATATATACATTGATGTACTGTGTGTGCCAGCATACTGATCCAGGGATGGCACAGATACACAGAGGCTTGACTCGTTTTGAGTCGGGTCGCTACACCACATGTGGGCCACGAGGCAATAGGGCGCACCCCACCCCACCTAGGCGCACCCAGTTGTGTGTTGGCCCCACGTGGCTCGGTTTGGCGTGTTTCCAACATTGAAAAATCCTATATATACCAAAACCCTCATAAAATTAGGAGAGAACTTCCGCTCCACTATCGTCACTCTACGTATCGAAGAAAAACCCAATTGGAGCCTTTGGAGTACCCTATCGGAGGGGGACATCATCTCCGGTGGCCATCTTCATCATCCCGGTGGAGGCCATAGGAGGAGGGAGTAGTTCACCCTCGGAGCTGGGGGTATGTTAAAGATCTATATGTTCAATCTCTCTCTCTGTCTCGTGTTCTTGAGATGGCACAATCTTGATGTATCATGGGCTTTGATAATATAGTTACATCATATGGTGTTTGTCCCTTGCCATCTTGTTGTGATGAATTGTATCTTTCCCTTTGAGATCTCGTTATGTTGGATTGAATATTGGATTTGAGAATACTTGATGTATGTCTTGCATGTAGATACTTGTGGTGACAGTGGGGTATTCTATTGATTCACTTCATATATGTTATGGCATCAACTTGCAGATTCCAGTGACCTTGGGAATCTATGCATAGGGGTTGTTTGCATGTTTTCATACTACGTTCTCCGATAGAAATCTTGGGGTACTCTTTGAAGTTCTATGTGTTGAATTGAATATGATGAATCTGAATTTGCTTGATTCATGTCGTGTAATTAACCCACGGATACTAGAGGTGACATTGGAGTATCTAGGTGACATTAGGGTTGATTGATATGTATCATAGGTGTTATTCTAGTACAAAATCTAGTGATGTTTGGGATAGTTGTAGGAATAGCCCAAAAGATTGATCGAAAAGAATAACTTTGAGGTGCTTCGTTGCCTACAACAACTTCTTCCTATATTCTCTGCTAATGGGAACTTTGGAGTGATTATTTGTTGCATGTTGATGGATGATCATATGATTAAACTTTGTTAGCATTGTTGAGAGATTGCACTAGTGAAAGTATGAACCCTAGGATTTATTTCCAATCATTTATACAACCTTTTTCTCGATATTTAGTACTTGTTACCTTGCTATTTTTATTTATTCCGATTATAAAAATATATTTATACTAGCCATACTACACTTATATCAAGATCACTTCGCCGACCTAGCGTACCTATACAATTTGCCATTGAAGTGGGTGTGTTGGAGACGCAAGAGATTTCTTGTATTTGATTGGAGGGTTGGTTGAGATTGACCATCTTCATCCTACACCTCCCACGTATTGATAAACCTTAGGTCATCCACTTGAGGGAAGTTTGTTATTGTCCTACAAAACTCTGCAATTTAAGGCCCAACAATGTCTACAAGAATAAAGTTTCCTAGTAGACATCAACGGGCAAGAGGGTTGTCAATCCCCTTGGACTCATTATCTCTAAGCAAGTAAAGTGTGTAGATAGAAATTTTAAATTGTACAGTAAGTAAGAATTAAATGAAGGCACTAAGAAATTGTAGCGTTTGTAAACTTATAAGTGAATAGACCCGGGGTCGTAGTTTTCCCTAGTGGCATCTCTCATGCAGTAGGCGCACGATCGGTAAACAAATTGCCTTTGGGCAAATGATAAAAAAGAGCATAGTTATGTGATACTCAGAGCAATGACTATGTGTATATAGGAATCACATCCATAAGAGAATAGGCCAACTACTCCCTGCACCTATTACTATTACTCCACCCATCGACAGCTATCCAGCATGCATCTAGAGTATTAAGTAAAATAGAGTAATGCTTGGAGAACAATGACATGATGTCAAAAGAGAGAACTCAATTAATATGAAATAACCCCATCATTTTATCGTTAGTGGGAACAATACAAAGACATATATTTTCTTCTTTTGTCACTAGGATATAGAAACCCGTCACGTTGAACCCAGTACAACGCACCCCTCTCACTGAAGAAATATCAATCTAGTTAGGCAATGTATTTCAATAGACCGTAGAGGTATATGAAGCTATGATAATTATGGAAATTAGTATCATAATTATAATTAAGAGAAGACTCATATATTTATCATGAATAATCTGAACATAAACACACAATTCATCAGATCATGACAAACTCACTGCACAATAGGATTACAACGGATAGATTAAAGCGAAGATTCAATGATCATTGTATTGAAGATCAAGAGAGAGAGATAGCCATCTGGGTACTAGGTACGAACTTGTAGGTCCGTGGTAAACTAGTCACACATCACCATTGGATCAACAAGGTTTATGTATAGCTCCTCCGTGATCGATCGCCCCTCCCACAAGACACCCAAAAAGGGCTCCAGATGGTCTCAAGGCGAAACAAAGACTTGTGGAGGCGGAAAAAGGCAGGACAGATGATCTCTAGGGGTTTTGGGGTAATTGAGGATTTATAGAACGAAGAGGGACATCAGGAGGCGCCAGGGGGGCCCACCACACATCACGGCACAACCACCACCCCGGACGTGCCATGTTGTGTGATGACTCTCTCATGTGGCATCTTGCCTCCTTTCGAAGCTTCCATGTGTTCTTTTGGTCCAGAAAATATCATTAAAAAGTTTCGGGGAATTGGGCTTCATATAATATTAATTGGTACAGAAACACCAACTGGCACTCGGCACTAAGTTAATAGGTTAGTGCTAAAAAATAATATTAATTGATATAAAAACACCCAAAAAGTATCTTATTATGATAATATTATAGCATGGAACAATAAAACATTATAGATATATTCGAGACATATCACTCCTCCGCCTAAGGGATCCCGTGTTTGAGCAAATAAATTACCTCATACTTTGAAATATGCTTATCTTGATGAAAAGAAGATATATCCTGTTATTATTAGTGGTAACCGTTTAGAGCATGAAGAAAAGAGATTACTCAAAACTCCGAGGAAGCACAGGGCTGCTATTGGATACACTCTGGATGATCTTAAAGTCATTAGTTCCACTTTATGTTAGCACAAGTCTGACATGGAACCGGATGCTAAACCGGTTGTCGACAATTAACACTGCTTAAATCCTAAGATGGAGGAGGTGGTAAGAACTGAAATACTAAAGCTTCTCTAGGCAGGTATAATTTATCCTATTGCTAATAATAGATGGGTAAGGCATGTTCATTTTGTACCTAAGAAAGGATGTATAAATGTTGTGCCTAATGATAAAAATGAATTTATCCCACAAAGAATCATAACTGGTTATAGGATGGTAATTGATTTCAGCAAATTAAAAAATCTACGAGAAAAGATAATTACCCCTTACTTTTAGTGATCAATTGTTAGAAAGATATCTAATCACACACATTTTTGCTTTGTTGATGGATACACTGGTTTTTCTCAAATACCTATGTCAAAAGAGGACAAAGAAAAAACTACTTTCACATGCCCTTTTGGAACTTACGCTTATAGACATATTCCTTTTGGTTTATGCAATGCACCTACTACTTTTTGAAGACGTATGACTGTTATATTCTTTGACTTCTGTGAAAAGATTGTGGAGGTATTCACAGATGATTTTTCCATTTACGGGTCTTCTTTTAACAATTGCTTGAGCAACCTTAATCGAGTTTTGTAGAGATGTGAAGAAACCAACCTTGTCTTGAACTAGGAGAAGTGCCACTTTATTGTGTATGAGGGTATAGTACTTGGGCATAAAATTTCTGAAAAAGGTATCAAGGTAGAAAAGGCTAAAGTTGATACAATAGAGAAAATGCCATGTCCTAAAGATATCAAAGGTATACAAAGTTTTCTTGGTCATGTTGATTTCTGTAGGCGTTTCATTAAACATTTCTCAAAGATTTCTAGGCCATTAAATAGTCTTCTTCAAAAAGAAATTCCATTTTTTTGTGATGATTATTGTGTAGAGGATTTTGAAATACTTAAGAAAGCCTTGATTTCTCACCTATTGTACAAGCACCTGGCTGGAATTTACCATTTCAAATTATGCGTGATGCTAGTGATTATGTTGTTGGTGTTGTTCTAGGACAAAGAGTAGACAAGAAATTAAAATTCATCCATTATGCTAGTAAATCCAAGACAATGCTCACAGAAGTTATGCTACTACTTAGGAAGATTTTTAGCAGTTGTGTGTTGCATGTGATAAGTTTAGACCTTATATTGTTGATTCCAAAGTTACGGTTCACACTGATCATGCTTCTATTAAATTCATTATGGAAAAGAAAGATGATATTTCTGTTAAACATGAAGTACTGGCACGTCTAGGTTCGATCTATCTTGAGGATCAAGGAGTTGTTAGGAGATAGTTATTCAGTTTACCCATTGTATCTTATCTCTATCTCCCTCCTTGTAAATATCTCTCCCACCGGTTGATCTCTATTAAAATCGGTGCTCAACTTGTACCTCAAGTCAAGATAAATATATAGTAATACTATTCATCATCCAGGGTGCAAAATAAGTTATTCTTCACCCAGGTAATCTTACGATTGTTTCATAAATAAATTACATTTCTAATACAAATAGTTACATTCATATTTATCTCTATGTAAAATTTGGCATAAGAAAACAAAAATATAGGCCATAAAATAAAAAAAAAGCATTTTATGTATAGTTTTCACTATGTTTTTACATTCGTAATGTTATGTAGCAAAAATAGTTTTTACAGTGATTATATATTTCCTTACGATCTCTTTTTATGTATAAAATAAGATAAAATTTACGAAACGTAAAATTACGGTGCATTGATGTTAAAATAAAGGGGGTGAAGAATAACTATTCCTCACCCAGGGTGACGAATAGCGCGACCCAATATAGTAATAATATATATATATATATATATATATGTGTATGTATGTATGTATGTATGTATATGCGGGCTCCCATCTATGGGGGTTGGAGACACTTCATACAAATTTGATATGGTATACAAAGCCAACGTCTTCCCTCGTATCTAAAACCCATCCTCTCCGACACAACACCCAACCATCATCTTCCTCCTTGCACCGCCTTGTCAACCTCAACACAATCTGCCTCCATCGGCCTCAATTACACAACTTCAAAACCCCTCACATCGACCAACTTCATCCTATGGCGATCCCAAGCTCGCCCCCAAAGCATGAGAGCAGGGCTATATGGGTATGTCTATCTATCAGCTCCCGAGCCACCCAAAACCATCATCACAAAAACCTCAGATGGGAAGGACCAGGTCGTTCCCAATCCTGCTTATACCCCTTGTCTAGTCCAAGATCAGCAAATAGTTGTTTGCTTGCTCAGGAATCTCTCCAAAGAAGTTATGATTCAAGTTGCATCCTTAGAAACATCACATGTCATTTGGTTGGCTCTAGCAAACATGTTTGATGCACAATCTAGGTACTGCATCAACAAGTGTCGTATCGCCCTATCCAATGCCCAGAACGGAACCCAACCAGCTGCTACCTTCTTCGGACATATGCGATCTCTCTCAGATGAGTTAGCAACAACTTTCAAACCTATCTCCGAGGAGGAGCTCGTTTCTTTCATCATAGTCGGGCTTGATATGGATTATCAACCCATCGTATCTATTGGAAATATGCCCTAGAGGCAATAATAAAGTGGTCATTTTTATATTTCCTAGTTCATGATAAGTGTATATTATTCATGCTATAATTGTATTAACCGGAAACCGTAATACATGTGTGAATATATAGATCACAATGTGTCCCTACTGAGCCTCTAGTTGGCTAGCTCATTGATCAATAGATGATCATGGTTTCCTGATCATGGACATTTGATGTCATTGATAACGGGATCACATCATTGGGGAATGATGTGATGGACAAGAGCCAATCCTAAGCATATCACTAGATCGTGTTGTTCGTCCAGTAAAGCATTTGTAAAATCGAGTATCGTTTCCCTATACCATGAGATTGTGAAACTCCCGGATATCGTAGGAGTGCTTTGGGTGTATCAAACATCACAACGTAACTCGGAGATTATAAAGGTACACTACAAGTATCTCCGAAAGTGTCTGTTGGGTTGGTACAAATCGAGACTGGGATTTGTCACTCCGTGTGACGGAGAGGTATCTCTGGGCCCACTGGGTAATTCATCATCATGTTAAGCTAAGTGTGACTAAGGAGTTAGACACGTGATGATGTGTTACGGAATGAGTAAAGAGACTTGCCGGTGACGAGATTGAACAAGGTAAAGGGATACCGACGATCGAATCTCGGGCATGAATCATACCGGTAGAGAAAGGGAATTGCATACGGGATTGATTGAATCCCTGACATCGTGGTTCATCCGATGAGATCATCATGGAACATGTGGGAGACAACATGGATATCCAGACCCCGCTGTTTCTTATTGATCAGAGAGGTGTCTCGGTCATGTCTGCATGCTTCCCGAACCTGTAGGGTCTACACACTTAAGGTTCGATGACGCTAGGGTTATATGAGAATAGTGTAGGTGGTTACCGAAGGTTGTTCAAAGTCCAGGATGAGATCCCGAATGTCAGGGGAGTTCTGGAATGGTCCGGAGATAAAGATTCATATATAGGAAGTGAGGATTTGATTGCCGAAAGTGTTTCGGGTGTCACCGGTAATGTACGGGGACCACCGGAATGGTTCCGGGGGTCACCGGGATGGGCCACCAACCCCAAACTGCTACATGGGCCAAAAGTGGATGGAAACCTGCCCCTAGGTGGGCTGGTGCGCCACCACTAAAGGTCCAAGGCGCAGAAGGGGTGGAGGGGGGCAAACCCTAGTCGTGGAGGGGCTGCCTTGGGCCTCAAGGGCCACACTAGGGTGCCTCCACCCTTGGTCGCCGCCCCATCTAGGGCTGCTGCACTCCTTTGGGTGGAAACCCTAAGGGTGGGCACCCTCCTCCCTCTCCTCCTATATATAGTGGAGGGTTTGGGGCTATTTTGAGACACACTTGCCTCTCTCCTTGGTGCAGCCCTACTCCTCCTCGTCCTCGTCCTCCGTAGAGCTTGGCTAATCCCTGCCGGAGTACCACGTAGCTCCACCATCAACACGCCGTCTTGTTGCCGGAGCTCTCCGTCAACCTCTCCTCCCTTCTTGCTGGATCAAGGCGTTGGAAACGTCACTGGGCTGCATGTGTGTTGAACATGGAGGCACCGTTGTTCGGTGCATAGATCGGAATCCACCGCGATCTGAATCGCTGCGAGTACGAATCCATCAACCGCGTTGTAGCAACGCTTATGCTTAGCAATCTTCAAAGTTACGAAGATGCTCTACTCCTTTGTTCGTTGTTGGTTCTCCATAGATAGATCCTTGTGTGACGTAGGAATTTTTATGAAATTACTATGTTCCCGAACAGTGGCATCCGAGCCAAGGTTCTTGTTGGAAATATGCCCTAGAGGCAATAATAAATTAGTTATTATTATATTTCTTTGTTCATGATAATCGTTTATTATCCATGCTATAATTGTATTGATTGGAAACACAGTGCATGTGTGGATACATAGACAAAACACTGTCCCTAGTAAGCCTCTAGTTGACGAGCTTGTTGATCAAAGATGGTCAAGGTTTCCTGACCATAGGCAAGTGTTGTCACTTGATAACGGGATCACATCATTAGGAGAATCATGTGATGGACTAGACCCAAACTAATAGACGTAGCATGTTGATCGTGTGATTTTGTTGCTACTGTTTTCTGCGTGTCAAGTATTTGTTCCTATGACCATGAGATCATATAACTCACTGACACTGGAGGAATGCTTTGTGTGTATCAAACATCACAACGTAACTGGGTGACTATAAAGATGCCCTACAGGTATCTCCGAAGGTGTTCGTTGAGTTAGTATGGATCGAGACTGGGATTTGTCACTCCGTGTGACGGAGAGGTATCTCGGGGCCCACTCGGTAATACAACATCACACACAAGCCTTGCAAGCAACGTGACTTAGTGTAAGTTGCGGGATCTTGTATTACGGAACGAGTAAAGAGAATTGCCGGTAAACGAGATTGAAATAGGTATGCGGATACTGACGATCGAATCTCGGGCAAGTAACATACCGAAGGACAAAGGGAATGACATACGGGATTATATGAATCCTTGGCACTGAGGTTCAAACGATAAGATCTTCGTAGAATATGTAGGATCCAATATGGGCATCCAGGTCCCGCTATTGGATATTGACCGAGGAGTCACTCGGGTCATGTCTACATACTTCTCGAACCCGCAAGGTCTGCACACTTAAGGTTCGACGTTGTTTTATGCGTATTTGAGTTATATGGTTGGTTACCGAATGTTGTTCGGAGTCCCAGATGAGATCACGGACGTCACGAGGGTTTCCGGAATGGTCCGGAAATGAATATTGATATATAGGGTGACTTCATTTGGTTACCGGAAGGTTTTCGTGCATTACCGGTAATGTACCGGGAATGACGAATGGGTTCCGGATCTTCACCGGGAGGGGGGACCACCCACCCGGGAGGGCCCAAGGACCTTGGGGGTGACGCACCAAGTAGGTGGGGTCAGCCCAAGGCTGTCTTTCGCAAGAGAAAGAAAAAACCAAAAGAAGAGAAAGAAAAAAAAGGAAAGGTGGGAAAGGAGAGAAGGACTCCACCTTCCAATCCTAGTTGGACTAGGATTGGAGGAGGACTCCTCCTCCCCTTGGTGGCGCAGCCCTTGGTGCTCCTTGAGCCTCAAGGCAAGCCTCCCCTCCCTCCGCCTATATATATGGAGCAATTAGGGCTGATTTGAGACAACTTTTTCAAGGCGGCCCGACCACATACCTCCACGGTTTTACCTCTAGATCGCGTCTCTGCGGAGCTCGGGCGGAGCCCTGCCGAGATTAGATCATCACCAACCTCCGGAGCGCCGTCACACTACCGGAGAACTCATCTACCTCTCCGTCTCTCTTGCTGGATCAAGAAGGCCGAGATCATCGTCGAGCTGTACGTGTGTTGAACGCGGAGGTGCCGTCCGTTCGGCACTAGATCGTGGGACAGATCGCGGGACG
Source organism: Hordeum vulgare subsp. vulgare (assembly GCF_904849725.1). Lineage (NCBI taxonomy): Eukaryota > Viridiplantae > Streptophyta > Magnoliopsida > Poales > Poaceae > Hordeum > Hordeum vulgare. The sequence goes on along the minus strand of NC_058522.1, from coordinate 129,239,281 downwards.
GTTCGTAGGACGGTTCGCGGGGCGGATCGAGGGACGTGAGGACGTTCCACTACATCAACAGCGTTCACTAACGCTTCTGCTGTGCGATCTACAAGGGTACGTAGATCAGAAATCCCCTCTCGTAGATGGACATCACCATGATAGGTCTTCGTGCGCGTAGGAAATTTTTTGTTTCCCATGCGACGTTCCCCAACAGTGGCATCATGAGCTAGGTTCATGCGTAGATGTCTTCTCGAGTAGAACACAAAAGTTTTTGTGGGCAGTGATGTGCGTTTTGCTTCCCTCCTTAGTCTTTTCTTGATTCTGCGGTATTGTTGGATCGAAGCGGCAAGGACCGACATTACTCCTACGCTTACGAGAGTCTGGTTTCATCGCTACGAGTAACTCCGTTGCTCAAAGATGACCGGCGAGTGTCGGTTTCTCCAACTTTAGTTGAATCGGATTTGACCGAGGTGGTCCTTGGGTGAGGTTCAATAGAAATTCATATATCTCCGTTGTGGTGTTTGCGTATGTAAGATGCGATCCTACTAGATACCCATGGTCACCACGTAAAACATGCAACAACAATTAGAGGACGTCTAACTTGTTTTTGCAGGGTATGCTTGTGATGTGATATGGCCAACAATGTGATGTGATATATTGGATGTATGAGATGATCATGTTGTAATAGTTAATATCGACTTGCACGTCGATGGTACGGCAACCAGCAGCAGCCATAGGGTTGTCTTGAAACTAACGTTTGTGCTTGCAGATACATTTACTATATTGCTAGGACGTAGCTTTAGTAGTAATAGCATGAGTAGCACGACAACCCTGATGGCGACACGTTGATGGAGATCATGATGATGGAGATCATGGTGTGACGCCGGTGACAAGAAGATCGTGCCGGTGCTTTGGTGACGGAGATCAAGAAGCACATGATGATGGCCATATCATGTCACTTATGAATTGCATGTGATGTTAATCCTTTATGCACCTTATCTTGCTTAGAACGATGGTAGCATTATGAGGTGATCTGTCACTAAAATTTCAAGACGAAATTGTGTTCTCCCCGACTGTGCACCGTTGCGACAGTTCTTCGTTTCGAGACACCACGTGATGATCGGGTGTGATAGACTCAACGTTCACATACAACTGGTGCAAAACAGTTGCACACGCGGAACACTCGGGTTAAGCTTGACGAGCCTAGCATGTGCAGACATGGCCTCGGAACACATGAGACCGAAAGGTCGAGCATGAATCGTATAGTTGATATGATTAGCATAGAGATGCTTACCACTGAAACTATTCTCGACTCACGTGATGATCGGACTTGAGATAGTGGATTTGATCATGTACCACTCAAATGACTAGAGAGATGTACTTTTTGAGTGGGAGTTCTTAAGTAATATGATTAATTGAACTAATTTTCATGAACATAGTCTAATGGTCTTTGCGAATTACGATGTAGCTTGCGCTATAGCTCTACTGTTTTTTATATGTTCCTAGAGAAAATTTAGTTGAAAGTTGATAGTAGCAAACTTTGCAGAGGATTGTCCTCATTGCTGCGCAGAAGGCTTATGTCCTTAATGCACCACTCGGTGTGTTGCACCTCGAGCATCGTCTGTGGATGTTGTGAACATCCGACATACACGTTTCTGATGACTACACGATAGTTCAGTGCAAAACACTTAATGGCTTAGAAGCAAGGCGCCGAAGACATTTTGAAACGTCACGGAACATAAGTGATGTTCTAAAGAGATGAAATTGTGATTTCATGCTTGTGCCCTTGTTAAGAGGTACGAGACCTCCGACAAGATTCTTTGTCCACAAAGTAAAGAGAAAAGCTCAATCGTTGAGCGTGTGCTCAGATTGTCTGAGTACGACAATCGCTTGAATCAAGTGGGAGTTAATCTTCCAGATGAGATAGTGATGGTTCTCCAAAGTCACTGCCACCAAGCTGTGAGAGCTTCGTGATGAACTATAACATATCAAGGATAGATACAATGATCCTTGAGCGATTCGCGATGTTTGACACTGCGAAAGTAGAAATCAAGAAGGAGCATCAATAGTTGATGGTTAGTAAAACCACTAAGTTTCAAGAAAGGCAAGGGCTAGAAGGGATACTTCGTGAAATGGCAAAACAGCTGCTGCACTAATGAAGAGACCCAAGATTAAACCCAAACCCGAGACTAAGTGCTTCTGTAATGAGGGGAACAGTCACTGAGGCGGAGCAACTCTAGATACTTGGTAGATAAGAAGGCTGGCAAAAGTCGAAAGAAGTATATTTGATATACATGATATTGATGTGTACTTTACTAGTAATCCTAGTAGCACGAGGGTATTGGATACCGGTTCGGTTGCTAAGTGATTAGTAACACGAAATGAAAGCTACGGCATAAACGGAGACTAGCTAAAGGCGAGGTGATGATACGTGTTGGAAGTGTTTCCAAGGTTGATATGATCAAACGTCGCACACTCCATCTACCATCGGGATTGGTGTTAAACCTAAATAATTGTTATTTGTTCCTTGCGTTAAGCATGAACATGATTGGATCGTGTTTATTGCAATACGATTATTCATTTAAAGAGAATAATGGTTACTCTATTTGCTTGAATAAATCACCTTCAATGGTTTATTGAATCTCGATCGTAGTGTTACACATGTTCATAATATTGGTGCCAAAAGATACGAGGTAATGATGATAGTACCACTTACTTGTGGCACTGCCGCTTGAGTCATGTTGGTATAAATTGCATGAAGAGGCTCCATGCTGATGGATCTTTATACTCACTTGATTTTGATTCACTAGTGACATGAAAATCATACCACATGAGCAAGGCCTTGTTTTCATTGAGATGAAACACGATAGTAACTTGTTGGAAGTGATACATTTTTATGTATGCAGTCCAATAGGTGCTGAGGAACGCAGTGGATATCATTATGTTCTTACTTCAATGACGATTTGAGCAGATACAAGAGTATTTACTTAATGAATCACAAGTCTGAAATATTGAAAGGTTCAATTCTGTTTCAGGAGTGAAGTTCGTCGTAATAAGAGGATAAACTGTCTACGATATGATCATAGAAATGAATATCTGAGTTACGAGTTTTGGACACAGTTAAGACAACGTGGAAAGTGTTTCGCAGGTCATGCCACCTCGAACATCATAGTGTGATGATGTGTCTGAACGTCATAGCCACGCACTATTTGGTATGGTGCATGCTATTATGTCTCTTATCGAATCACCACTATCGTTTATGGGTTATGCATTAGAGACAACCGCATTGACTTTAAATAGGGCACCACGTATTTCCGTTGAGATGACACAGTATAGACTGAGGTTTAGAGAAATCTAAACTGTCGTTTCTTAAAAGTTTGGGGCTTCGACACTTGTGTGAAAAAGTTTCAGTCGAATAAGCTCAAACCCAAAGCGGGTAAATGCATCTTCATAGGATATCCAAAACAGTGGGGTACATCTCCTATCTCAGATCCGAAAGCAAAGTGTTTGTTTCTAGAAACTGATCCTTTCTCGAGGAAAGGTTTCTCTTGAAAGAATTGAGTGGGAGGGTGGTAGAACTTAATGAGGTTATTGAACCATCACTTCAACCAGTGTGTAGCAGGGCGCAGGAAGTTATTCCTGTGGCGCCTACACCAATTGAAGTGAAAGCTGATGATGGTGATCATCGAGCATCGGATCAAGTTACTACAAACCTGGTAGGTTGACAAGGTCGCGTACTACTGCAGAGTGGTACGGTAACCCTGTCTTGGAGGTCATGTTGGTGAGAAACAGTGAACCTACGAGTTATGGAGAAAGCAATGGTGGGCCCGGATTCCGACAAATGGCTGGAAGCCACGAAATCCGAGAGAGGATCCATGTATGAAAACAAAGTGTAGACTTTGGAAGAACTACTTGATGGTCATAGGACGGTTGAGTAAAGATGGATTTTTAGAAGGAAGACAGACGATGATGGTGATAAGTCACTATTAAGAAAAGCTCGACTTGTCGCAAAGATGTTTCCGACAAGATCAAACAATTGACTATGATGAGACTTTCTCACTCGTAGCGATGCTAAAAGTCTGTTAGAATTATGTTAGTAGTTGTTGCATTATTTATGAAATATTGCACATAGGATGTCAAAACATTGTTTCCTCGACGGTTTCCTTGAGCAAACATTGTATGTGATACAACCAGGAGGTTTTGTCAATCCTAAAGATACTAGCAAGTATGCAAGCTCCAGCGATCCTTCAATGGACTGGTGCAAGCATCTCAGAGTTCGAATATACACTTTGATGAGATGATCAAAGATTTTCGGTTTGTACAAGGTTTATGAGAAACTTGTATTTCCAAAGAAGTGAGTGGGAGCACTATAGAATTTCTGATAAGTATATGTGGTTGACATATTGTGGATCAGAAGTAATATAGAATTTATGTAAAGCATACAAGGTTGTTTTCAAAGGAATACCTGGATTGCGCTACTTGAACGTTGAGCATCAAAGATCTATGGAGATAGATCGAAAGCGCTTAATGGAAGTTTCAACAAGATCCATGCCTTGACAAGTTTTTGAAGGAGTTCAAAATAGATCAGCAAAGGAGTTCTTGGTTGCGTTGTGATGTGTGAATTTGATTAAGGTTCAAAACCCGACCCCGGTAGAATAAAGAGAATAGACGAAGGTCGTCTTCTATGCCTTGGCCGTAGAATCAGAAGTATGCCATGCTGGGTACCGCACCTGATGTGTGCCTTGACTCAAAGTCTGTTGAGAGGTACAGAGAGTGATCCATGATTGAATCACTAGCAGCGGTCAAAATTTATCCTTAGTAACTGATGGACTAAGGAATTTTTCTCGATTATGGAGGTGGTTAAAGAGTTCGTCGTAAAGGGTTACGTCGATGCAAGCTTTGACACTAATCCGAATAACTATGAGTAGTGAAACGGATTCGTATAGTAGAGTAGATATTTGGAGTATTTCCGAATAGCACATAGTAGCAGCATCTATAAGATGACATAAAGATTTGTAAAGAACACACAGGTCTGAAAGTTTCAGAACCGTTGACTAAAACCGCTCTCACGAGCAAGACGTGATCAGACACCATGACTATATGGGTGTTGGATTCGTTGGAATCACATGGTGATGTGAACTAGATTATTGACTCTAGTGCAAGTGGGAGACTGTTGGAAATATGCCCTAGAGGCAATAATAAATTAGTTATTATTATATTTCTTTGTTCATGATAATCGTTTATTATCCATGCTATAATTGTATTGATTGGAAACACAGTGCATGTGTGGATACATAGACAAAACACTGTCCCTAGTAAGCCTCTAGTTGACTAGCTCATTGATCAAAGATGGTCAAGGTTTCCTGACCATAGGCAAGTGTTGTCACGTGATAACGGGATCACATCATTAGGAGAATCATGTGATGGACTAGACCCAAACTAATAGACGTAGCATGTTGATCGTGTGATTTTGTTGCTATTGTTTTCTGCGTGTCAAGTATTTGTTCCTATGACCATAAGATCATATAACTCACTGACACAGGAGGAATGCTTTGTGTGTATCAAACGTCGCAACGTAACTGGGTGACTATAAAGATGCTCTACAGGTATCTCCGAAGGTGTTCGTTGAGTTAGTATGGATCGAGACTGGGATTTGTCACTCCGTGTGACGGAGAGGTATCTCGGGGACCACTCGGTAATACAACATCACACACAAGCCTTGCAATCAATGTGACTTAGTGTAAGTTGCGGGATCTTGTATTACGGAACGAGTAAAGAGACTTGCCGGTAAAAGAGATTGAAATAGGTATGCGGATACTGACGATCGAATCTCGGGCAAGTAACATACCGAAGGACAAAGGGAATGACATACGGGATTATATGAATCCTTGGCACTGAGGTTCAAACGATAAGATCTTCGTAGAATATGTAGGATCCAATATGGGCATCCAGGTCCCGCTATTGGATATTGACCGAGGAGTCACTTGGGTCATGTCTACATAGTTCTCGAACCCACAGGGTGTGCACACTTAAGGTTCGACGTTGTCTTATGCGTATTTGAGTTATATGGTTGGTTACCCAATGTTTTTCGGAGTCCCGGATGAGATCACGGACGTCAGGAGGGTTTCCGGAAACGAAGATTGATATATAGGATGACTTCATTTGGTTACCGGAAGGTTTTCGGGCATTACCGGTAATGTACCGGGAATGACGAATGGGTTCCGGATCTTCACCGGGAGGGGGGACCACCCACCCGGGAGGGCCCAAGGAGCTTGGGGGTGGCGCACCAAGTAGGTGGGGTCAGCCCAAGGCTGTCTTGCGCAAGAGAAATAAAAAACCAAAAGAAGAGAAAAAAAAGGAAAGGTGGGAAAGGAGAGAAGGACTCCACCTTCCAATCCTAGTTGGACTAGGATTGGAGGAGGACTCCTCCTCCCCTTGGTGGCGCAGCCCTTGGGGATCCTTGAGCCTCAAGGCAAACCTCCCCTCCCTCCTCCGATATATATGGAGCAATTAGGGCTGATTTGAGACAACTTTTTCAAGGCAGCCCGACCACATACCTCCACGGTTTTACCTCTAGATCGCGTCTCTGCGGAGCTCGGGCGGAGCCCTGCCGAGATTAGATCATCACCAACCTCCGGAGCGCCGTCACACTACCGGAGAACTCATCTACCTCTCCGTCTCTCTTGCTGGATCAAGAAGGCCGAGATCTTCGTCGAGCTGTACGTGTGCTGAACGCGGAGGTGCCGTCCGTTCGGCACTAGATCGTGGGACGGATCGCGGGACGGTTCGTAGGACGGTTCGCGGGGCGGATCGAGGGACGTGAGGACGTTCCACTACATCAACCGCGTTCACTAACGCTTCTGCTGTGTGATCTACAAGGGTACGTAGATCGGAAATCCCCTCTTGTAGATGGACATCACCATGATAGGTCTTCGTGCGCGTAGGAAATTTTTTGTTTCCCATGCGACGTTCCCCAACAGTTCTATGCGTAGATTCTATGCACGAGTAGAACACAAAAGTTGTGGGTGCTGATTTTGTCAATTGCTTGCCGTTGCTAGTCTTATCTTGATTCAGTGGCATCGTGGGATGAAGCGGCCTGGACCGACTTTACACGTATTGTTACGTGAGACTGGTTCCACCGACTGACATGCACTTGTTGCATAAGGTGGCTAGCGGGTGTCTATCTCTCCCACTTTAGTTGGATCGGATTTGATGAAGAGGGTCCTTATGAAGGGTAAATAGAATTGTCATATCAACGTTGTGGCTTTCACGTAGGTAAGAAGCGTTCTTGCTAGAAACCCTAACCAGTCACGTAAAAGTTGCAACAACAATTAGAGGACGTCTAACTTGTTTTTGTAGGGTATGCTATGTGATGTGATATGGAAAAAAGGATGTGATGTATGCGATTGATCATGTTCTTGTAATAGGATTCAGGACTCGCATGTCGGTGCGTATGACAACCGGCAGGAGCCATAGTAGTTGTCTTAATTTATTGTATGAGATGCAATGCCATGTGATTACTTTACTTTATTGCTAAATGTTAGCTATACTAGTAGAAGTCATAGTTGGCATGATGACTTCACGGAGACACAATGATGGAGATCATGGTGTCATGACGGTGACAATGATGATCATGGTGCCCCGAAGCTGGAGATCAAAGGAGCAAGATGATATTGACCATATCATGTCACTATATGATTGCATGTGATGTCTATCATGTTTTTCATCTTATTTCTTAGAACGACGGTAGCAAAGATAAGATGATCCCTCATTAAAATTTCAAGATAAGTATTCCCCTAAGTGTGCACCTTTACGATGGATCCTTGTCTTGAAGCACACATGATGATCGGGTGTGATAGATTCTAACGTTCACATACAACGGGTGTAAGCCAGTTTACACACGCAAAACACTTAGGTTGACTTGACGAGCCTAGCATGTATGGACATAGCCTCGAATACGGGATACCGAAAGGTCGAACATGAGTTGTATGGATGATACGATCAGCATGGAGATGCTCACCATGGATGACTAGTATGTCTGACATGATGATCGGACATGGCCTAGTCGACGTGGATCATGTATCACTTGGATGACGAGAGGGATGTCTATCTAAGTGTGAGTTCATTGAGTAATTTGATTAGATGAACTTAATTATCATGAACTAAGGCCAAAATTGTCTTTAAAAATGTTGTAGATCCAATGGCCAACGCAAACGTCTCATTCAACTTCAACGCGTTCATAGAGAAAACCAAGCTGAAAGATGATGGGAGTAACTATGCGGATTGCCCTCGTAACTTAAAGCTCATCCTCACTACTTACAAGAAGGCATATGTCCTTAATGCACCACTAGGTCATCCTCCCATTCCCACGGCAACCCAAGATGTTAGGAACGCTTCGCAGTCAAGGAGTGATGACTACTCTCTGGTTCAGTGCAGCATGCTTTATAGTTTAGAACCGGGGCTCCAAAGGCGTTTTGAGCAACACGGAGAATATGAGATGTTCGAGGTGCTGAAACTTGTTTTTCAAGCTCATGCCCGGGTCGAGAGATATGAAGTCTCCGACAAGTTCTTTAGCTGTAAGATGGAGGAGAATAGTTGTGTCAGTGAGCACATACTCAGAATGTCTGGGTTGCACAACCGCTTGACTCAGCTGGGAGTTGAACTTCCGGATGATGCGGTCATTGAAAGAATCCTCCAGTCGCTTCCACCTAGCTATAAAGTCTTTGTGATGAATTAAAACATGCAACGGAAGGAAAAGACTATTCCCGAGTTGTATTCAATGCTGAAATCTACGGAGGTAGAAATCAATAAAGAACATCAAGTGTTGATGGTGAATAAGACCACCAGTTTCAAGAAAGACAAGGGTAAAAGGAACTTCAAGAAGGATGGCAAAGCAGTTGCCGCGCCCGGTAAACCAGTTGTCGGGAAGAAGCCGAAGAAAGGACCCAAGCCTGCGACTTAGTGCTATTATTGCAAGGGAACCGGTCACTCGAAGCGGAATTGCCCTAAGTACTTAGCGGATAAGAAGGCCGTCAACGTCAAAGGTATATATGATATACGTGTTATTGATGTGTACCTTACCAGCGCTCGTAGTAGCTCCTGGGTATTTGATACCGATGTTGTTGCTCACATTTGCAACTCTAAGCAGGAACTGCGGAACAAGCGTAGCCTCGCTAAGGACGAGGTGACGATGCGCGCCGAGAATGGTTCCAAGGTCGATGTGATCGCCATCGGCATGCTACCTCTACATCTTCCTTTGGGATTATTTTTAAACCTTAATAATTGTTATTTCGTACCACCTTTGAGAATGAACATTGTATCAGGATCTCGCTTGATGCAAGATGGCTACTCATTTAAATCTGAGAATAATGGTTGTTCTATTTGTATGAGTGGTATGTTTTATGGTCATGCCCTACTGGTCATTGGTTTATTCTTGATGAATCTCGATCGTGATGTTACAATATTCATAGTGTGAGTACCAAAAGATGTAAAGTTGATAATGATAGTACCACATACTTGTGGCACTGTCGCCTTGGTCATATCAATGTCAAGCGCATGAAGAAACTCCATACATATGGACTTTTGGAGCCTCTTGATTTTGAATCATTTGACACATGCGAACCGCGCCTCATGGGAAAGATGACCAAGAATCCATTCTCCGGAATAAAGGAGCGAGCAACCAACTTATTGGAAATAATACATACCGATGTATGTGGTCCAAGGAGTGTTGAGGCTCGCGGTGGCTATCGTTATGTTATCACCCCACCGATTATTTAAGTAGATATGGGTATGTCTACTTAATGAAGCACAAGTCTGAAACCTTTGAAACGTCCAAGGAATTTTAGAGTGAGGTGAAGAATCAACGTGACAAGAAAATGAAGTTTCTACGATCTGATCGTGGAGGAGAATATTTCAGTCACGAGTTTGGCACGCATCTAGGGAAATGTGGAATTGTTTCACAACTCACACCGCGTGGCACCGCCGCGTAACATTGCGTTTGAATGTCGTAATCACACTTTATTTGATATGGTGCAATCTATGATGCCTCTTACCGATTTACCGCTATCATTTTGGGGATATGCATTGGAAACTACCGCATTCACTTTAAATAGGGCACCGTCTAAATCTGCGGAGATGACACCGTATGAATTATGGTTTGGCAAGAAACCTAAGCTGTCGTTTCTGAAAGTTTGGGGCTGCGATGCTTATGTTAAGAAACTTCAACCAGAGAAGCTCGAACACAAAGCAGGGAAATGAGTCTTCATAGGATACCCTAAGGAAACTATTGGGTACACCTTCTATCTTAGGTTCGAGGGCAAAACGTTTGTTGCTTAGAACAGATCCTTTCTAGAGAAAGAGTTTCTCTTGAAAGAAGTAAGTGGGAGGAAAATAGAACTTGACAAGGTAATTGTACCTCCTCTCGAACCAGAGAGTAGCACAACACGAGAAAATGTTTGTGAGGTGCCTGCACCGGCTAGAGAAGAAGTTAATCATGCTGATCACGAAACTTCAGATCAAGTTGCTTTTGAACCTCGAAGGTCCACAAGGACACGTTCTGCACCAGAGTGGTACGACAATCCTGTCATGGAAATCATGTTGATAGACAATAGTGAACCTTCGAACTATGAAGAAATGATGGCGGGCCCCGATTCCAACAAATGGCTTGAGGCCACGAAATCCGAGAAAGGATCCATGTATGAGAACAAAGTATGGACTTTGGTGGACTTGCCTGATGATCGGCAAGCCATAGAAAATAAATGGATCTTTAAGAAGAGGACTGCCACGGATGGTAATATGACCATATATAAGGCTCAACTTGTCACGAAGGGTTATCGACAAGTTCAAGGGATTGACTATGATGAGACCTTCTCAACCGTAGCAATGCTAAAGTAGGACCGAATCATGTTAGCAATTGCCGCATTTTATGATTATGAAATCTGGCAAATGGACATCAAAACGGCATTCCTGAACGGCTTTCTTAAGGAAGAATTGTATATAATACAGTCAGATGGTTTTGTCGATCCTAGTAATGCTAACAAGTTGTGCAAGCTCCACGCTCCATCTATGGGCTGGTGCAAGCATCTCGGAGTTAGAACATTTGCTTTGATGAGGTGAACAAAGCGTTTGGGTTTGTATAAACTTATGGAGAAGCCTGTATTTGCAAGAAAGTGAGTGGGAGCTCTCTAGCATTTATCATATTATATGTGGATGACATATTGTTGATGGGAAATGATATATAACTATTGGAAAGCATAAAGGCCTATTTGAATAAGACTTTTTCAATGAAAGACCTTGGAGAAGCTGCTTACATATTAGGCATCAAGATCTATAGAGATAGATCGAGATGCCTCATAGGTCTTTCACAAAGCACATACCTTGACAAGATATTGAAGAAGTTCAATATGGATAAGGCTAAGAAGGGGTTCTTGCCTGTATTAGAAGGTGTGAGGTTGAGTACGACTCAACGCTCGACCATGGAAGAAGATAGAGAAAAGATGAGTACCATCCCTTATGCTTCAGCCATTGGCTCTATTATGTATGCCATGATGTGTACCAGACCTGATGTGAACCTTGCCATAAGTTTGGTAGGGAGGTACCAGAGTGATCCAGGAGTGGATCACTAGACAACGGTCAAGAACATCCTTAAGTACCTGAAAAGGACTAAAGATATGTTTCTCGTTTAGGGATGTGCCGAAGATCTCGTCGTAAAGGGTTACGTTGATGCTAGCTTCGACATAGATCCGGATGACTCCAAGTCACAAACCACATAGGTGTATATTTTGAATAATGGGGCAGTTAGCTGGTGCAGTTGCAAGCAAAGAGTCGTGGCGACATCTACATGTGAAGCGGAGTACATAGCTACTTCGGAAGCAGCACAGGAAAGAGTCTGGATGAAGGAGTTCATCACCGACCTAGGAGTGATTCCAAGTGCGTCGGGCCCGATGACTCTGTTCTGTGACAAAACTGGAGCCATTGCCATTGCAAAGGAGCCCAGGTTTCACAAGAAAACCAATCACATCAAGCGTCGCTTCAAATCCATTCGTGGATACATCTTGGATGGAGATATAGATATTTGTGTAGTACATACGGATCTGAATGTCACAAACCCGTTGACTAAACCTCTTCCACGAGAAAAAACATGATCAACACCAGAACTCTATGGGTGTTCGGTTCATCACAATTTAACTAGATTATTGACTCTAGTGCAAGTGGGAGAATTTTGCAAATATGCCCTAGAGGCAATAATAAAGTGGTTATTATTATATTTCCTAGTTCATGATAATTGCCTATTATTCATGCTATAATTGTATTAACCGGAAACCGTAATACATGTGTGAATATATAGATCACAATGTGTCCCTAGTGAGCCCCTAGTTGGCTAGCTCATTGATCAATAGATGATCATAGTTTCCTGATCATGGACATTGGATGTCATTGATAACGGGATCACATCGTTGGGGAATGATGTGATGGACAAGACCCACTCCTAAGCATAGGACTAGATCGTGTTGTTCGTCTCCTAAATCTTTTCTAATGTTAAGTATCATTTCCTTAGACCATGAGATTGTGCAACTCCCCGATACCGTAGGAGTGCTTTGGGTGTATCAAACGTCACGACGTAACTAGGTGATTATAAATGTGCACTACAGGTATCTCCGAAAGTGTCTGTTGGGTTGGTACGAATCGAGACTGGGATTTGTCACTCCGTGTGACGGAGAGGTATCTCTGGGCCCACTCGGCAATTCATCATCATATTGAGCTCAGTGTGACTAAGGAGTTAGCCACGGGATGATGTGTTATGGAACGAGTAAAGAGACTTGCCGGTAACGAGATTGAACAAGGTATAGGGATACCGACGATCGAATCTCGGGAAAGTATCATACCAGTAGACAAAGGGAATTGCATACGAGATTGATTGAATCCCCGACATCGTGGTTCATCCGATGAGATCATCGTGGAACATGTGGGAGCAAACATAGATACCCATACCCCACTGTTGGTTATTGATCAGAGAGGTGTCTCGGTCATGTCTGCATACTTCTCGAACTAGTAGTGTCTACACACTTAAGGTACGATGATGCTAGCGTTATATGGGAATAGTGTATGTGGTTACCGAAGGTTATTCGGAGTCCTGGATGAGATACCGAACGTCATGAGGAGTTTCGGAATGGTCCGGAGGTAAAGATTCATATATAGGAAATAACGATTTGATCATCGGAAGTGTTCCGGGCGTCACGGGTAATGTACCGGGACCACCGAAAGGGTTTAGGGGGTCCACCGGGAAGGGCCACTGCTGCGGCAACAAAAGTCCTTCCCTGGCGCGTAGGAATTCTTCTTGATACTTCTCCGGTTTGTGTCGGTTTTTCCCTTTAGGAGGAAAGGATGATGCAGCATAGGAGCAGTAAGTATTTCCCTCAGTTTGAGAACCAAGGTATCGATCTAGAAGGTGGGCCTCGTCAAGTCCAAAGTACATGCGCAAACACAAACAAGCTTGCACCCAACGCTTCAAAGGGGGTTTTCAATCCCTTCAAGATTGTTTGCAAAGTGAGATATGAAGGCGGAAAGTGCAACGAAGTAAAAAGCTTAAGGCTGAAAATATGGTGTGGAGTAGACCCTCGGGGCCATAGTGTTCACTAGAGGCTTCTCTCAAAATAGCAAGTATTACGGTGGGTGAACAAATTACTGTCGAGCAATTGATAGAACCACGCAAAGTCATGACGATATCTAAGGCAATGATCTAGCATATAGGCATCACGTCCAAGACAAGTAGACCGATACTTTCTGCATCTACTACTATTACTCCACTCATCGACCGCTATCCAGCATGCATCTAGTGTATTGAGTTCAGGACGAACAGAGTAACGCTTTAAGCAAGATGACATGATGTAGAGGGATAATCTCAAACCAATGATGAAAACCCCATCTTTTTACCCTTGATGGCAACAACACGATACGTGCCTCGCTACCCCTTTTGTAACTTGGTGAGGTCACCACACGGTATGAACCCAAAACCAAGCACTTCTTCCATTGCAAGAATCATAGATCTAGTTGGCCAAACAAAACCCACAACTCGAAGAGAATTACAAGGATATGAAATCATGCATAAGAGAGATCAGAAGAAACTCAAATAAGATTCATAGATAATCTGATCGTAAATCCACAATTCATCGGATCTCGACAAACACACCGCAAAAGAAGATTACATCGGATAGATCTCCATGAAGATCATGGAGAACTTTGTATTGAAGATCCAAGAGAGAGAAGAAGCCATCTAGTTACTTGCTATGGACCCGTAGGTCTATGGTGACCTACTCATGCATCATCGGAGAGGTCATGATGTTGATGAAGAAGCCCTCAATATCCGAATCCCCCCTCCGGCAGGGCACCAGGATGTGCCCCAGATGGGATCTTGCGGAGAGAGAAGCTTGCGGCGGCGTAAAAGTAATTGCGATCGTCTCCTGATTTTTTTGGGAATATTTGGGAATCGATAGGCGCAAGATATAGGTCAGGATACATCCAGGGGGCCCACAAGCCTGCATGGCGCGCCCCCTGGCTACGGGGTGGGGGCTTGTGGGGCCCCTGGGGCTCTTCGGGCTTGGCTCCCAAGTCCTCCGATCTTCTTCCGTTCCAGAAAAAATCTTTTCGGGGTTTTTCTTCCGTTTGGACTCCGTTTCAAAATCTTCTCTAAAAGGGGTCAAAAACATGAAAAAAACAGGAACTGGCACTTGGCACTTAGTTAATAAGTTATTCCCAGAAAATAAATAAAAGGCATGCAAAACATCCAAAGTTTGACAAGATAATAGCATGAAACCATCAAAAATTATAGATATGTTGGAGACGTATCAAGCATCCCCAAGCTTAACTCCTGCTCGTCCTCCAGTAGGGAAGTGATAAAGAATGAATTTTTGATGTGGAATGTTACCTAGCATAGTTGTCCTTTGCAACTTATTTCACGTGGCATGAACGTTCAGATCCGTAAGATTGAAAACAATAGTTTTCTATTGACATGAAAACAATAATACTTCAAGCAAACTAGCAAAGTAATCATGAACTTTTAAAATAACAAGGCCAAAGAAAGTTATCCCTACAAAATCATATAGTCTGGCTATGCTCCATCATCCTCACACAATTAATGTAAATCATGCACAACCCCGTAATTCGCCAAGTAATTGTTTTCGCACTCTTACTTTCTCAAACTTTTTATAACTATCACGCAATACATGAGCGCGAGCCATGGATATAGCACTATAAGTGGAATAGAGTGTGGTGGTGGTTGTGAGACGAAAAGGAGGAGATGGTCACATTGACTCGGCATATCAAAAGCCTATGAAGATGCCCATTAATAGATATCAATGTGAATGAGTAGGGATTGCCATACAAGAGATGCACTAGAGCTATAAGTATGTGAAAGCTCAAGAGGAAAACTAGTGGGTTTGCATCCAACTTGCTTGCTCACGAAGACCTAGGGCAATTTTGAGGAAGCCCATCATTGGAATATACAAGCCAAGTTTATATAACGAAGATTACCACTAGCATATGGTAGTAACAAAGCAAGAAGCTCTCAATCATGAAGAACACGGTGCTAACATGAAGCACAAGTGTGGAAAAAGATAGTAGCATTGTCCCTTCTCTCTTTTCTCTCATTTCTTTTTTTTATTTGGGCTCTTAGGCCTCTTTTTTTCTTTTCCCCCCTTTTTTTGTTTTTGGGCTCTTTGGCCTCTTTTTTTCCTCGCATGGGACAATGCTCTAATAATGATGATCATCACACTTTTAGTTACTCAAAGCTCAAAGATCACAATGATGATGACTCCATAGAAAATGCCTCCGGCAGTGTACCGGGATGTGCAACGATCTAGTATGATCATGCAATGGCAATATGAGAGTGACGACACAAGTCATGAGACGGAACGGTGGGAGTTGCATGGCAATAGATCTCGGAATGGTTATGAAAATGCCATAGTAGCTAGGTATGGTGGCTGTTTTGAGGAAGGAATTTGGTGGGTTTGTGCACCGGCGAGAATTGCGCGGAACTAGAGAGGCTAGCAGTGGTGGAAGGTGAAAGTGCATCTATACCATGGGCTCACATTAGTCATGAAGAACTCATATACTTATTGTGAAAGTTTTTATTAGTAATCGAAACAAACTGCTAAACGCATACTCCGAGGGGAAGGGTTGGTAGGTGTAAACCATCGCAAGATCCCGACCTCAACACAAAGGATGACAATGAATAGATCAATTATACTCCAACTTCCTAAGATAGCGGTTCACCATACGTGCATGCTACGGGAATCACTAACTTCAACACAAGTATTTCTAGATTCACAACACCCTACTAACATAACTCTCAATATTATCGAATCCACGTATCAAAACTAATTGAGAGGAATCAAAACTTCTCTTTCTATTCAATGCACATGAAGATGGAGGTTTTTTCATCCTCTTTGGGTACCTAGCACATGGGACTACTTTCATAGCATAAGCCAACTTCCAAATCATGCACCACCGTGCTCTAAAGATATAAGTGAAGCACAAGAGCAAAAGGTATCTAGCTCAAAGGATATAAGTGAAGTACTAGAGCAAACATATCTAGCTCAAAAGATATAAGTGAAGCACAAGAGCAAAAGTATATAGCTCAAAAGATATAAGTGAATCACTAGAGCAAAAGTATCTAGCTCAAAAGATATAAGTGAAGCACTAGAGCAAAAGTATCTAGCTCAAAAGATATAAGTGAAGCACCATGAGCATTCTAGCAAAATCACCATGAGTGCGTGTCTCTCTCTCAAAAAGGTGTGCAGCAAGGATGATTGTGACACAACAAAAAGAAAAGACTCCTAAGATACAAGACGCTCCAAGCAAAACACATATAATGTGGTGAATAGAAATATAGCCCCAAGTAATGTTACCGATGGATTGAAGACGAAAGAGGGGATGCCTTCCCGGGGCATCCCCAAGCTTAGGCTTTTTGGTGTCCTTGAATTTGTCTTGGGGTGCCTTGGGCATCCCCAAGCTTGAGCTCTTTCCACTCCTTGTCTCTTTGTCCATGAGAACATCACCCAAAACTTGATAACTTCACAACACAAAACTTAAACAGAAACTTGTGATAACATTAGTACAAGAAAACAAACTACCACCTTTTTTGGTACTGTAGCAAACTTGAATTCCATCTATATTGATGATGGGCTACTGCATTCTCACTTTTCCATGGCTAGTACCCCCCGATACTAACCATAGTTTCATCAAAAAAAGCAACCAACCCAACAAAAAACAGAATTTGTCAAAAACAGACCAGTCTGTAGCAATCTGTATACTTCGTATACTTCTAGCACCTCAACAAATCTGAAAAATTACGACGGTCTAGGAAAACATATATCAATCAGAAGAAAAATGAATCAACTCAAAAGCTATTTCTGAATAAAAATTAAAAATCATGTCGTGAGCAGAAAGTTTCTATCTTTTTCCAGCATGATCAAACAACCATTACCAAGACTGATCATAAAGGCTTTGATTGGCTCAAACACAAAAAGAAACACAAAAAACACAATCACCACAGAATTATGAAAGTGTGGACGCAACAAAACAGAAAGAAAAAATATAAATTCATTGGGTTGCCTCCCAACAAGCGCTAATGTTTAACGCCCTTAGCTAGGCATAGAAGCGATAGAATCTCGTATTGTCGTCTTTGGTGCTCAAACCATAAGTGACCCTCATCATGGATTCATAAGGCAATCTTATTTTCTTTCTAGGAAAGTGTTCCATACCCTTCCTTAAAGGAAATTGAAATCTAATATTCCCTTCCTTCATACCTATGATAGCACCAATAGTCCTTAGGAAAGGTCTACCAAGAATAATAGGGCATGTAGGATTGCAATCAATGTCAAGCACAATGAAATCCACGGGTACATAGTTCCTATTTGCAATACTAAGAACATCATTGATACTTCCCATGGGTTTCTTGACAGTAGAATCAGCAAGATGCAAATTAAGAGAACACTCTTCAATCTCATTAAAACCCAGAACATCACATAAAGACTTTGGAATCGCAGAAACACTAGCGCCCAAATCACACAAAGCATTGCACTCATAGTTTTTGATTTTGATTTTGATGGCAGGTTCCCACTCATCATGAAGCTTTCTGGGGATAGAGAGTTCCAATTCAAGTTTCTCTTCAAGAGCTTTCATCATAGCTTCGACGATATGATCAGTAAAGGCTTTGTTTTGTCTATAAGCGTGTGGAGTGTTCAACATGGATTGCATCGAAGAAATGCATTCAATCAAGGAGGAACTATCATAATTGAATTCCTTGAAATCCACAGTAGTAATTTCATTAATTCTCAAAGTTTTAACGTCTTCTACTCCACTTTTAATGCTGTTAGCATCAAGATAGATGGACTACGAATCATTGGGGCACTTTTCAACCAAAGTGGATTCATATCCAGCCCCATAATCATTAGGTTTGACACAAGAAAACAAATATTCAATAGGAGTCACACCAAGCACTTTAAGATCTTCGTGATTATCATCACGAGAACACGCCTTTTTAAGCCATTCATGTATAGCACAAATTTGGGCGGTTCTTTCTTGGCTCTGAATCATGGAAACACGCATAGCTTTCAAAGTTTCATCCATGTTGATTTCGGGAGGAGCACATGTAACTTACAAAGCATCAACATCACAAGAAATCCTATCAACGCTCTTAGCCAAATCGTCAATTTTGTGTAGTTTTTCCTCTATGGACGCATTGAAAATCTTTTGAGAGTTGATGAACTCTTTGATATTACTCTCTATATCAGAGGGTAATCTATTGTAGTTTCCATGAGTATTGTTGTAGGAGTTGCCAAAATTATTAGAGGAGTTACTAGGAAAAGGCCTAGGAACATAGTTTCCTCTAAAAGCATTGTGGTTGCCAAAGTTATTCCTACCAACAAAATTAATGTCCAAGCTAGCGTTGCTACTCTCAATCAAAGAAGACAAAGGCATATCATTAGGATCCAAAGGAGAACTTCTACTAGCAACCAAATTCATTAACTCATCCATCTTAGCACTCAACGAGTTAATTTCTTCTATAGCGTGTACCTTCTTACTAGTAGGTGACCTTTGAGTGTGCCATTGAGAGTAGTTTGTCATGATGTTGTCTAAGAGCTTTGTGGCTTCTCCTAACGTGATTTCCATGAACGTTCCACCTGAGGCGGAGTCCAAGATATTTCTAGAACTGAAATTCAAGCCAACATAAAAGATTTGAATAATCATCCAAAGGCTCAAGCCATGAGCGGGACCATTTCTAATCATTAATTTCTTTCTCTCCCAAGCTTGTGCAACATGCTCATGATCATGTTGCTTGAAATTCATGATATCATTACGGAGAGAGATGATTTTAGCTGGCGGAAAATACTTGGATATATAAGCATCTTTGCACTTATCCCAAGAATCAATACTATTTTTGGGCAAAGAAGAAAACAAAGTTTTTTGCGCGATCTCGCAACGAGAAAGGAAAAAGCTTCAATTTAATCATGTCATTATCCACATCTCTTTTATTTTGCATATCGTAAAGCTCAATGAAGGTATTGAGATGGGATGCGACATCTTCACTAGGAAGGCCAGAGAATTGCTCTTTCATAACAAGATTCAGCAAAGCGGCATTGATTTCGTATGACTCCGCACTAGTGGCGGGAGCAATCGGAGTACTAATAAAATCATTATTATTAGTATTCGAGAAGTCACAAAGTTTGGTGTTTACGTTCATGGTGACTTCAGCAACCAAGCAAGCACACAAGCAAACAAAAAGCGGGCGAGAAAAATGGCGAATGAAAAGGCGAAGGAAAGAGGCAAATTGGTGAAGTGGGGGAAAGGAAAACGAGAGGCAACTGGCAAACAAACTAAATGCAGGAGATGAGTTTGCGACACTTACTTGGATGAGTTCTTGACTTGATCTTCCTCCCCGGCAACGGCGCCAGAAATTCTTCTGCTGCGGCAACAAAAGTACTTCCCTGGCGCGTAGGAATTCTTCTTGTTACTTCTGTGGTTTGCGTTGGTTTTTCCCTTGAAGAGGAAAGGGTGATGCATCACGGGAGCAGTAAGTATTTCCCTCATATTGAGAACCAAGGTATCGAACCAGAAGGAGGGCCTCGTCAAGTCCAAAGTACCTGCGCAAACACAAACAAGATTGCACCCAATGCTTCAAAGGGGTTGTCAATCCCTTCAAGATTGTTTGCAAAGTGAGATCTGAAGGCGGAAAACTGCAACAAAGTAAAAAGTGTAAGGCTGAAAATATGGTGTGGAGTAGACCCTGGGGGCCATATTTTCACTAGAGGCTTCTCTCAAAATAGCAAATATCACGGTGGGTGAACAAATTACTTTCGAGCAATTGATAGAACCGCGCAAACTCATGAAGATATCTAAGGTAATGATCTAGCATATAGGCATCACATCCGAGACAAGTAGACCAATACTTTCTGCATCTACTACTATTACTCCACACATCAACCGCTATCCAGCAAGCATCTAGTGTATTGAGTTCGTGACGAATAGAGTAACGCTTTAAGCAAGATGACATGATGTAGAGGGATAATCTCAAACCAATGATGAAAACCCCATCTTTTTACCCTTGATGGCAACAACACGATACGTGCCTCGCTACCCCTTCTGTCACTGGGTGAGGTCACCACATGGTATGAACCCAAAACCAAGCACTTCTCCCATGGCAAGAGTCATAGATCTAGTTGGCCAAACAAAACCCACAACTCGAAGAGAATTACAACGATATGAAATCATGCATAAGATAGATCAGAAGAAACTCAAATAAGATTCATAGATAATCTGACCATAAATCCACAATTCATCGAATCTCGACAAACACACTTCAAAATAAGATTACATCGGATAGATCTCCATGAAGATCATGGAGAACTTTGTATTGAAGATCCAAGAGAGAGAAGAAGCCATCTAGTTACTAGCTATGGACCTGTAGGTCTATGGTGAACTACTCACGCATCATCGGAGAGGTCATGGTGTTGATGGAGAAGCCTTCCGCGTCCGAATCCCCTCTCCGACAGGGCACCAGGACGTGCCCAGATGGTATCTTGCGGAGACAGAAGCTTGTGGCGGCGGAAAAGTGATTATGATGCTCCCCTGATTTTTTTGGGAATATTTGGGAATTTATAGGCACAAGATCTGTGTCAGGGGACCTCAAGGGGGCCCATAAGCCTGCATGCCCCGGCCCCCTGGCCGCGGGGTGGGGGCTTGTGGGGCCCCTGGGGCTCTTCTGGCTTGGCCCCCAAGCTCTCTGATCTTCTTCTGTTCCAGATAAAATCTTTTCGGGGATTTTCTTCCGTTTGGACTCCGTTTCAAAATCTCCTCCGAAAGGGGTCAAAAACATGGAAAAAACAGGAACTCGCACTTGGCACTGGATTAATAAGTTAGTCCGAGAAAATAAATAGAAGGCATGCAAAACATCCAAAGTTTGACAAGATAATAGCATGAAACCATCAAAAATTATAGATACGTCGGAGACGTATCAGGCAGCGCCCCTTCTACAACAACAATAGGGGCCATCAACGAAACAACTTTCAAGGTTATCATGGCTATAAAAATAAATGTTAGATATGCAAAAAGACTAATGGCATTTCTAAGGATTGTGAATGGCGCGACGCCGAAGACAATTCCCAACGCAAGAAAGTTGCAGCTGTTGTGGATAACTCCTAGAGGTTTACACAAATTGGTATGCCGACTTAGGAGCTACGACCCACGTCACCATGATCTTGAGAAGGTGACATTGCACGAGAAATAGGGCGGCCATGACCAAGTCCATAATGCGAATGGTGAAGGTATGTATATAAATCATGTTGCTCATTCAATAATCAAAGCCCCACATCATGATATTCATCTTCGAAATATTTTACATGTCCTAGAAACCTCAAAACACTTCTTTATGTCCATCCCATTGCTCTTAATAACAAAGTGTTTCTAGAATTTCACCCTTACTTATTTTGATCAAGGATGTGGTCACGACGAAAATTCTATACAAAGGTAGATCCGTGCATGGGCTATATCCATTGATTCCCCGGTTTAGAAGATTCAATAAATAGTTTTGTAGTGTCATCAAATCTCGTCAGAAAGATGGTACGCACGCTTAGGACATCCATCATTTTCTATTGTTCAACAAGTGCTTAGGAATAATCAGCTCCCATGTGTTGGTGAGCGTAGTTGTGAAACTATTTGTGATTCATGTAAGAAAGCAAAGTCTCATCAATTGCCATATCCTATTTCTACTAGTGTTTCTACCCATGCTTTGCAACTTATTTTTTTATGTGCGGGATCTAGCCCTTCATCTACCGGTAGACACACCTACTATGTTAGTTTCATTGATGATTACAACAAATTCACGTGGATTTACCTTCTTAATAAACGCTTAGACGTTTTTAAAGTCTCCCATAATTTTCAAGAACTTGTTGAACGCTAGTTTGATCGCACAATCCTCGCTGTCCAGTACGACTGGGGCGATGAATTTGAGAAACTAAACATCATTTTTCCAAAATCTTGGTGTTTCTCACCATGTATCTTGCCCTCATGGGCATCAACAAAATGGCTCAGCTGAATGCAAACATAGGCATATTGTTGAAGTCGGCCTTGCTCTTCTTACAGGTGCATCCATGCCTCTCAAATTCTTGGATGAGGCTTTTCTCACCGTTGTACATCTTATCAATATGTTTCCTAGTAGGGTTATCAACAACGAGATACCTATGCAGCGATTACTTCACACCCGTCCCAACTATAGCTCTCTTTGTGTCTTTGGTTGTGCCTGTTGGCCAAACCTTCGGACTTACAACAATCGCAAGCTTATGTTCTTCTCAAAACAATGTGTTTTTCTTGGCTATAGTGCACAACATAAGGGTATCAAGTGTCTTGATGTTTCTACAGGCCGATTCTACATCTCTCGCGTTAACTATTTTTCCTTTCGCTGATCTTCACCCTAATGCCAGTCCTATTCGTTGCAAAGAAATTTTGCTCCTTCCCTCTCATTTATTAGGCATTCATCTTGGGGATCATACTTTGAATGATCACTTGACTAACCCTTCTGACCATGCATCCGAGACTCATGTTGCAGGACACGATGCTGAATCACGAGAAGAAAATTTGACTGACAATGCTCAAGAAATTGCTCCAACCAGGCCATATTTCATGTATCCCCGAGCCAGTGGCAATCCTGCTCCTAAATCCTCCTTGATCCTCCCCGGGATCGCTATCTTGGTAGGCGGGCACGGGTGACAGCTCTAGTTCTGCTCCCGATGTGGTGCTCCAACCAGCAGCTGTCGCGCGGTCGTACCAAGCGACCAATGCGCGTGCTCTAGGTGAATCCAGCGCTACCGTGCGATTCTCCACTAAGACGCGTATGTACACCAGGTGGGCCTCTTCTACATCAGCTGCTGCAGACACGAAAACCCGAGCTGGTTCAGCGTGTCTGCCTGGATCGTCTGCGGCTTGTACAATGTCTCCAACACCAGTGTCCGTCATAGTAGAGGGATCCTCTGCACCCCTTGCTTCGGCTGATCTTCAGCAACTACCTTCTCCACCACGCACACGTCTTCGAGCCGGGATAATTGCGCCCACAAATTGCAAAGTTAAGTTTGGTTTAACTTGTTCAACAGGAGAACCCTGTACTTTTCGTGAAGCCAATGCTGATCCAAAGTGGAGAAAGGCCATGGATGAAGAGTTTCAGGCAGTTTAGGAAAATAAAACTGGGCATGTCGTTCCTTCACATCAAGGTAACAATCTCATTGATTGCAAGTGTGTGTTCAGAATAAAGAAAAATTCGGATGGAACAATAGATTGGTATAAAGCTAGACTTGTTGCTAAAGGTTTTAAGCAAAGGTATGGCATTTGTTATGAGGATACCTTCCGTCCCATTGTCAAGGCTGCCACCATTCGCCTTGTTTGATCCATTGATGTATCAAGAGGATGGAGCCTTCGGCAGTTAGATGTGCAGAATGTGTTTCTTCATGGCGTTCCGGAAGAGGAAGTCTACATGAAACAACCTACTGGTTTTGAGGATAAGAATAAACATTTTCATGTTTGCAGACTTGACAAATCTCTTTATGGACTGAAGCAGGCTCCTAGGGCATGGTACTCTCGGTTAAGATCAAAACTACAAACACTTGGATTTACCCCTTCAAAGTCAGATACATCATTGTTCATTTATAATAAGTCAAATACCTCTATATTTGTTCTTATATATGTTGATGACATCATTGTTACAAGTTCATCAAATGATGCAATCACAACTTTGTTGAAAGATTTAAACTCAGAACTTGCACTTAAGGATCTAGGAGATTGTGGGGACTCGGACTCATGAGTCAAGATCGCTGAATGAACGTGCTCAGTGATCCCAGAGATGAATGCTCACCGAACACACATATGTTGAATATTAAGAGTCTAACATCCATCATACCGAAATAATACAACGCATGACCAGTAAGGTCAAGTTCACATAGGTAGGGCCCATAAGGCCAAAACACGCTGATACATCTAATAGAAAAAATGTTGGGGCTAAGTGGGTGCCCATACCATTAGCCTACAGCAACAGGCATTCTGACTGGGAAGCGTCCTAGTTCGTAGGTCCATCTCCGAAGACGTACTCTTCTCCAAACTCCGATCCTTCCATGTCTGGTTAATAATATAACCAACGGCAAGCCAATGAGTACTTTGAATGTACTCGCAAATAGCCCATGATATGGATGATGCATTTGGTTTGGTAACACGTATATGCAATATTGGTGGATAACAGCTTCACTGTAAATAAACATGATCATATATGGATATGCAACATAAGCTAGATTGTATTTGGAGAACAGGTTACATATATCAACATATCTATCATGGGCTGAACACTTCGGTTCACCCGATATGCCAAGTCACCAAACTTGGTCATATCAACTCTTTCTCAGGTAACACCATTAACACACATATACTCACACTTGGTTTATGCGGAAACGACTGGATGTAGTTTAAGCAGCACCACCCAACTATCCTTGACCGTGGACACGGCTATTCGAATAGTTTTACACTCTGCAGAGGTTGTATGCTGTACCCACGAGATCCGAGAAACATCCGTGTCATCCACGACTCACGGTATATAACATACCCGAGGTAAGTACCCGATCAATGCCTTTCCCCTAACAATATTAGACAAAGAGGTCCACTCGATTGGTACCCAGCCCACATGATGTACGTATTACGAGCACGGACTCTGGACAGTATCATCCATGCGCGGACCAGCAGTGTGCCTGGAACACGTAAAAACGACATAGTCGTCCTACCTGGCACGACCCCATCACGAGAATGACCACACATCACTCCCGCCACTAGTAATGTGGCTCTTTGCTAGCACCGCCCGGAGTAATCAACAAAGGCACGTCCCATAAAGGGGTAACGTGGTTGCACATGTAAGGTTGGGACGGTCGACACATCATAAATCTAATCCCATTTCCGAAACCACTCACACCAAAATATACCCGGTGCACCACTTCTCCAAAAGTGGTCACCTATCTCATCATCACCCTCGGGCATTAGTGTCAACCGACGGGGTTTTTATAAACCTTTGATATTTACCATCATCATGAGCATTCTTCTACTATGCTTAGCTCTACTTGTGAACATGATATTAGCGTGACCCTCATAGGTGGTAGGGTCATGCTCAAAATGCAAGTGCTCCGGAGGAGCCACCGATAACATCATATCAATGTTTTACCGAAAATTTATGATCATATGCAATAGAAATAATTGCTCAAGCATGGTCAAAGGGCTGCTTGCCTTCATCAGCTAAGTATCCGAGGTCTTCGTGGTCTTCAAGTCCAACTCCTCCGTCAAACGTGGTTTCTATCGTCGTAATAAATAAAAAAGTAATAAGTAGCTCACCCAAAAACAGATCACACATTCACTTTAAAAATGTTGCTCTATTCTGATAAATCTATATTATTATGTAAAAAAAATTGTCTCTGGTTTTGGTGAAAGGATTATTTTAAAAATCATTTTAACAGAAGCGAAAAAATTCCAAATAGCCCTTTTAATTATTATTAAGTAGAAAAGTTGTCTTACAAATTTGTGCAAAGGCTCTCTTAAATTCTACTCTTTTTTAGAAGAATTATGGTGTAAAAATAATAAAAATATATTGGATAATAGTTTTTATAAGAATCCTTTAAAACTGGATTAAACAGAAAAAGAAAAAGAGGCTAAGGCTCAGGCCTGGCTCGGCCTGTGGCTTGGGCCGGCCCAGCTAGCCAGCCAGCCCAGGCGCGCGCGTGGCCAGGTTCAAACCTGACGTGCGGGCCCGTGCGGTCAGTGACAGAGACGAGAGAGGGGGAGAGAGAAGAGCCATCGACAGGTGTGCCCCAGCTGTCGGGGTCGTCTTCAATCTGTGGACAGAGGGGAGGGGAGGCACACCGGCGACGCTACCGGTGCCCTCGAGCCCAGCTGATGGTAGAAATGGAACCAACTCACCGTCGCCTACCTGCTCATTGTCGAGGGGTCGACGGGGAGGCCCTGGTTGACCGATGACGATGTGTCTGTGACGGAGCCGATTCGGGAGGTTGATGAAATAGGTGCTATGGGCGTGGATTAGCTCGGGGAGGTGATGGGGAAGCTCCCTGAGGCTGCTATGGTCACAGAGAAGGAGAGAGGAGCATCGGAGATGGCCCGTAGCCCGAGATCGACGGAGCTCCGAAGCGGCGGGGCCTCGGTCAATCTGGAGCACAGGAGCTCGATGTGCTCAAATGCAGTGGGTAGGGGTGGAATTTAGGCTGTGGAGGAGTGGGATGGGGGTGTTGGAGCAAGGGGGAAGGCCTATTTATAAGCCTGTGACGGTGCACACAGCCGTAGGCACCGGTGCTTTCATCGCAACTCACAGGAGGGGCAGTGAGGGCTCGGTGTCGAAACCACGGTATGCAGATGTGGTTTAGTACCCCCGTGACCCACTGAGAGGGAGAGAGAGCAAGGAGCAGCGTGCATGCATGGTTGCGGTCTTCTGGCCGAATCTGGCGCGCGCGGGCACGCGTCGCTCCGGTCAACAAAGCGAGGGAGGAGGGGCCCTGTGGCTGCCCTGATACAGAGAGGTTATCGGGGACACGAATGGGCAATGGGGGGAGGCTCGAACCGGCCGTGGCTGGCCATCTTTGCTTTGGGTGTGCCCAGCAGCGTGTCTAGAGCATAGTTTTGGCATGCCAAGGCATGCTGACACGCTCTGGGGCGCCTTGGCCCTGTCTGGGGTGTCCTGGGGTTCTAGAGATGCCTAGCCATTTGAGACCCGAGATACCCTCTGTTGTCCATGGGGTGTGATTAAAGGAGGGATGCCAGCTTTGAACCATAACTTAGAATGGGGTTTTTGGCTCTACTTCTTGGATTCAAGGAGGGGCCAGCCTCCTGCAGTTGGGGAGTGGTGCTGGTTGCTTGATCAAAGAGTTGGGAGGAAAGAGCAGGGGTGTGGAGTGTGGTAGGAGTTGATTTACTAATCTAGCACAAGGTGTTCGACATGTGTTTGGGATAGCAACACCTCACCGCTGGTGATGAGAGTTAACATGATTAAGTTTGATGCAAAAATAGGATTCTCCACCAAATTTGAGCTTCATTGGACAAGTTTGGCAATGCAAACTTGAAATCACCCCCAAATGGGCAGATTCGTCCCTTCCAAAGGGAATGTGGGTAGATTACCTCATGCAAATCCCATTTTTGGTAGAGACTCCTCATTTGGGGTGTTGAGCACTCTTGCGAAGTTTCAACCCATTTGGATAAAGTTTGCAATGTAGAGATGTTTCAACTTGGTTCTGGATAGAGAGGGTTTTAGGATTATTTAGTGAGCCAAACCACCTTGGAATGAGGTGAAACTTGGTGTGGCCACCAAATGTAGCTTGGGAAGGTTGCTGGAATTTTCTAGGATTTTATTGGAAATATTTCCTTTGGAAATATTCCAAAAGATCAAAACAGACATAATAGGTTTTCAAGGTGTTGCTCAAATATTTTTAATATAAATGGGGCTTGAAAATCTTATGTATGTAAAATATATGTCCTCTAAGTATCTCCAAAGTTTCTGAGATTTTTTCTTAGGCAGAAAAGTAATTTTCCATATAGAAATTTCATTTCTGGCCTCAGAAATGGACATGCATATAAAATAGGAAAATAATTTGTAAAATAATTATTTTATGATTTTGGAGAGTTAAAATAGTTTTAAAACCAGATCACCATCTTTGGGTAAGAGCACTCCCATGCCATCAAGGACATGTAGTGCAACCCAAAGCAATGTTTTGAAATAATCAAAAATAAGCAAAATAATCTTGGGAATATTCATGTTAAGAAAATATGGTCTTTGAATCCACTCATTCAAGCATACAAACATGCAATGACAATCATGGCACTCACAACATTGGTTTTTGATTTTTTTTAATAAACTAATATTTTGAAACTACACTGGAAGTGAGGTGAAAACATGGTGTGACAGAGATTTCCATTTCTTTCTTGGTATTTAGGTTAACAGAGATAGAGAAGGTGGCCTTCATCTCTCTCAATAGAAATATGCAACTGATCTTTTGAAAAGAGTAGGTCTGCAGGATTGTAAATCATCATCAACACCTCTCTCTAGCACAGAAAAATTGTCTCTTGCCGAAGGGGAACTCCTGAATCAGGAAGATGGCACCAGATATAGAAGCGTGGTAGGTGCCCTCCAATATTTTACTCTAACCCGACCTGATATTTCCTTTGCGGTGAGCAAAGTATGTCAATTCCTTCATGGTCCCACTTCATTGCATTTGACCGCTGTTCAACGTATACTCACATATGTCAAGAGTACTTTAAGTGTTGTCATAAATTTCAGCAAGTCTTCATCCACATTTGTAATTGCTTCCTCTGATTCACACTGGGCAGGGTGTGTAGATGTTAGAACATCAACATGCAGCTTTGCAGTATTTTTTAGACAAAATTTCATATGATGGTGTGCAAGGAAACAAGTCACCGTGTCCTGATCCAACACTGAGGCAGAATAGAAAGCTTTAGCAAATGCTACAACTTAAATTATTTGGGTTAAGCGAATACTCAAGGAACATGGGTTAAAATATAAACAAACTCCATGTCTTTGGTGTGATAATCTTGGTGCTACATATTTGTTTGCTAATCTAGTTTTTCATTCAAGAACCAAGCATATTGAGATTGATTATCATTTTGTTAGAGAGAGAGTTGCTAATAAAGAATTGGATATACGGTTTGTGCATTCAAAGGATCAAGTTGCAGATGGGTTTACAAAAGCATTACCTACAAGGCCTTTTTGAAGAGTTCAAGTGTAATCTTAACTTCGTCAAGTTATGATTATGGGAGGGTGTTAAACATGAAGTATTGG
Source organism: Hordeum vulgare subsp. vulgare (assembly GCF_904849725.1). Taxonomy (NCBI): domain Eukaryota; kingdom Viridiplantae; phylum Streptophyta; class Magnoliopsida; order Poales; family Poaceae; genus Hordeum; species Hordeum vulgare. Next base: position 129,209,928 of record NC_058522.1, on the reverse strand, counting down.
CACGTCTAGGTTCGGCCTATCTTGGGGCTCAAGGAGTTGTTAGGAGATAGTTATTCAGTTTAACCTGTTGTATCTTATCTCTATCAATCTCCATCTCCCTCCTCGTAAATCTATCTCCCACCGGTTGATCTCTATAACAACCGGTGCTCAAATTGTACAGTGCTCAAATCTTACCTCAAGTCAAGATCAATAGCGGGTTCGAGATGTGATAACCCACAAGTATAGGGGATCACAACAGTTTTCGAGGGTAGAGTATTCAACCCAAATTTATTGATTCGACACCAGGGAGCCAAAGAATACTCTCGAGTATTAGCAGTTGAGTAGTCAATTCAACCCAACCTGAAAGACTTAGTATCTGCAGCAAAGTTTTAGTAACAAAGTAATATGATAGTAACGGTAGCGGCGGTAACAGCAGCACTAGTAATTTGTATAGCAAGTGTGACAGCAGTAGCGGTAAAGTAACTTAGCAAGGACCAGTACAGGAAAAGCTCGTAGGCATTGGATCGGTGATGGATAATTATGTCAGATGACATTCATCATGTAACAGTTATAGCATAGGGTGATATGCAACTAGCTCCAGTTCGTCATTGTAATGTAGGCATGTATTCCGTATTTAGTCATACATGCTTATGGAAAACAACTTGCATGACATATTTTGTCCATCCTTCCCGTGGCAGCAGGGTCCTAATGAAAACTAAGGGATATTAAGGTATCATTTTAATAGAGAACCGGAACAAAGCATTAGCACATAGTGAATACATGAACTCCTCATACTATGGTCATCTCCGGGAGTGGTTCCGGCTATTGTCACTCCGGGGTTGCCGGGTCATAACACATAGTAGGTGACTACAACTTGCAAGATAGGATCAAGAACACACATATATTGATGAAAACATAATAGGTTCAGATCTAAAATCATGGCACTTGGGCCCTAGTGACAAGCATTAAGCATAACAAAGTAGTAGCAACATCAATCTTAGAACATAGTGGATACTAGGGATCAAACCCCATCAATACTAACTCGATTACATGATAGATCTCATCCAACCCATCACCATCCAGCAAGCCTACGATGAGATTACTCACGAACGATAAAGAGCATCATGGAATTGGCGATGGAGGATGTTGATGATGATGACGGCGTCGATTTCCCCTCTCCGGAGCCCAGAACGGACTCCAGATTTGCCCTCTCGAGGAACAACAGGCGGTGGCGGCGGCTCCGTATCGTGAAACGCGATGAACTCTACTCTGCAAATTTTTCTTGGGCGAGAGAGACTATATAGAGGTGGAGTTGGAGGCTGCGGAGCCACGTGGACCCCACGAGCCTGCCAGGGGGCCCTAGGGGGGCGCGCCTCCTAGGCTCGTGGGCCCCTTGCTCCGTGTCTTCGGGTAATTCTTGCGCCAGTATTTTTTATATATTCCACAAAAAATCCTCGTAAGTTTCCAGGCCATTCCGAGAACTTTTATTTCTACACAAAAACAACACCATGGCAATTCTGCTGAAAACAGCGTGAGCCCGGGTTAGTTCCATTCAAATCATGCAAATTAGAGTCTAAAACAAGGGCAAAAGAGTTTGGAAAAGTAGATACGATGGAGACGTATCAACTCCCCCAAGCTTAAAGCCTTGCTTGTCCTCAAGCAATTCAGTTGACAAATTGAAAGAGACAAAAGAAAAACTTTTACAAACTCTGTTTGATCTTGTTGTAATTATGTCTAACTCATATTCGGATTTTCAGCAAGATCATAAGCTAACCACATAAGCAATAACATTTAGGTCTCGTGGTGTACTCATATCAATAGCATAATCAACTAGCGAGCAATAATAATAAGTTTCAAACATCAACACTTTAATCAAAACAATCATGATACAATATGAATAGATGGTATCTCGCTAGCCCTTTCCGAGACCACAAAACATAAATGCAGAGCACCTTCAAAGACTAAGGGCTGACTGAACATTGTAATTCATGGCAAAGAAGATCCAGTCACAATCATACTCAATATCAATTAAAAGCAAAGCATAAAAATGATGGAGGTGCTCTCTAATTGGTGCCTTTTATAAGAAGAGGATGACTCAACAGCAATATAAATAGATAGGCCCTTCGCAGAGGGAAGGATTGATTTGGGTGCCAGAGCTCAAGCTTTTAAAACAGAGATAAATAATTTTGGGTGGCATGCTTTCATTGTCAACGCGATGACCAAGAGTTTTCACCATCTTCCATGCTACACATATTATGGCGGTTCCCAAACAGAATAGTAAAGAATTGACTCCCCCACCACCGATCAATGAGACTCCATGACTAGTCGAATCCTCGGGTGCCGTCCATACGAACAACAATCCAGGGGGAGTTTTGTTTGCAATTATATTTTCGATTTGATTTGAGCATGGAACTCGGAAATCCGATTACCGTCCCCTTTCTCGTGAGTGATAGTGAACAAACACGTATCAAGGATAACACGCCTAGCATGGAACATACTGACCGCCCCTTGTCACCACATTAGCGGTTCGGGCATACAAAACAGATTATTATTTGAAGATTTAGAGAGTGGCACATGCAAATTTACTTGGAACGGCAGGTAGATACCGCATAAAGGTAGGTATGGTGGACTCATATGGAACAACTTTGGGTTTATGGAAGTGGATGCACACGCAGTATTCCCGCTTAGTATAAGTAAAGGCTAGCAAAACACTGGGAGGCAACCAACCAGAGAGCGACAACAGTTATCAATATGCATTGAAATTACCCAATGTTGAGTGCAAGCATGAGTAGGATATAAATCACCATAAACATGAATATCGTAGGGGCTATGTTGATTTTGTTTCAACTACATGCGTGAACATGTGCCAAGTCAAGCCACTTGAATCATTCAAAGGAGGATACCATCCTATCATACTACATCATAATCATCTTGAAATTCATGTTGGCATCCAAGACAAACCATTATAAGCTCCTAGCTAATTAAGCATTGCATCAGAAACTATGATCTCTAAGTTGTCGTTGCAAACATGTTTCTCTCATAACTATGCTGAATTTGGAATGATGAGCTAGTCATATTTACTAAAACAAAATAGGTCGAGTTCATACCAGATTTTCCAGGCTCAGTCACTTCATCATATATCGTCATTATTGCCTTTCACGTGCACAAACGAATGATGTGAATGACTAAGCGGGAATCTGCAAGCTAACTCAGAGGAGAAGACAAAGTAATATGGCTCTTTGACGAATAAACAATGATGCATATGAGAGCCACTAATCACTTTAATCATGGTCTTCTACCTCGACCCAAAGAAAAAGAAAATGATTTACACGGGAAAGCTCCCAACTAGCAAAAGAAAAACGGGAAATCTTTTTGGGTTTTCTTTTTAATTACCACTAAGCAAGCTCGAAAGTAAACTTACAACTAATTTTTTTGTTTTTCTCATTTTTAAACAAACACACAAGAAGAATGCAAGAAAAAGAAATAAGCTAGCATGGATGATACAATGGAAAAGTGTGAACACCGACTATCAAAGTGAATGTGTGAGCATGAATATAAAGTCGGTGAGAAACACGTACTCCCCCAATCTTAGGCTTTTGGCCTAAGTTGGTCTACTCCCAAGGAGGTAAGTAACCGTCTTCGGGGTACTCCGGAGTATACTGAGGGTGCCACTGTTGGGTGAGCTCCTCTGGCTCCCACTGGTAACCTCGCATCTGGTACTCGACTGGTGGCCCGGGCATGGGCGCCTGTGGTGGCGCTATGCCCCAATATGCGTAGATGTCCGAGGGCATAATAATGTACCTGCCTAGATGAAGGTTGAACAAAGGAGCAGGCAAAGTAATAGTCTCACGAGTACCCTCGCTAAATACCAAGTTATAAATCATCCTCTTATCATTATCTTTATCAAGAAAAGCATGGCGAACCATGCTATCATAATCTAAATACCTCTCAGGAAGAAGCATCTCTTCTTCCTCGTACAGTCTAATAGGTATCTCAAAATGTTTAACAAGACGGGTAGCATAGATACCTCCATAAACAACGCCTTTGGTATGGTTCGTGTTCAACCGTTGAGCCACTATAGCGCCCAAGCTATAAGTTTTACCATTATAAAGAGCTTCCCGCAAAATCGCAAGATCTGAGGAGCTAAGAGCCCCAGCTTTCCCACGGCCTGTCAAACATTTTCCCAGGAATAATGAGAGATATCGAAGCATGGACAAATGTACACTAGCAACTCTAGCGCCAGGCACTCCTATCTCCTCTCCTACAGCAATAGTATCAATGAAAGCCTCCAAGTCCCGTGGACGAGGTTCATGAATATCGCCAACATAAGGTAAATTGCAAACATTGCCGAACTCCTGAAGTGACATGCGCTGGGGGATATCATATAACTTGAACTCAACCATAGGAGGGCTCTTCCTCGAATAAAAATTAAAGCTTTGCACGAAAGTATTAGTGAGGAGGAGGTATTGTGGACACTTATCTTTGACAAATGCGGTAAGGCATGCGTTCTCCACCAAGTAATAAAAATCCTCATAAAGACCGACGGCGTGTAAGAACACATCGCTTGGCCACTCGCATGGTCGAACCTCTGCAACTCGGGGGACCGGATACTTGGGTTTCTTCTTCTCACCTTCATCTTCCTTGGGGTCACGGCTCGAAGAGCCTCTTAGGAACCTCCTCATCTTTTCCTTTTTCTTTCTTTGAAAATTTCTGAAATTTTTAGTGACTCAAAATAAAAGTGAACAAGGCTTAACAAAACTCATAGCAACTACTCCTACAAGTGCCTAGAGGCCATATCGTGCATCAAAACTACTTGGGACCAACTAAAATTAACGTGCGAAGCTCAAGAACAGGGTCACCAAGGCAGCAATAATATGCAATGAATAAAGAACTAGAACAAAAACTAATTGGACCAATGGAGGTGTCACATACCAAGGAACAGTTCGCCAAAATAGTTTGGTGAATCGGGCTTTGCACAAGGAGATCGAAAAATGCAGCAAAATGAGCAAGAACACATGTTTGAGCTGTGGAATCATTTTTTCTGGAGGTAGACGAAGGAGATGGGTGGTGGAATAAGTGGAGGGGGCCACATGGGACCCACGAGCCTGCTAGGCGCGCCCAAGGGTCGGTGGGCGCGCCTCCTGGGCTCGTGACCCACTGGTGCATCCCCCTGACTAGTTATCTAACTCAAAATTTTTTAAATATTCCAGAAAAAAATCATACTTGAATTTCAAGGCATTTGGAGAACTTTTATTTTGAGGTCATTTTTCTATTGAACGGAAAACGCGGAAAACAGGAAAATAAAGCTAAATTTATTATTTTTCTACTAAACAACAGAAAGTAAAAGTTGGGAACATAAGGTTGTGACTTCTAGATTCATCCATCTCCTGGTCATCAAAACAAATTCATCAATGAGGTTGATCAAGTCTCCTTGACAAAAATAATTCGAATCACATAAAACCGGAGAATTTTTGAATAATCACTAGGTTACCTCAACGGGGATGTGCATATCCCCAATAAGTATATCATATTTCATATTGACAGTAGGAATAGGACATTTAAACCTTCCAATAATAATTTATGAAGATTTTTCAATAGCATTTATGCAATGAACTCGATATTGTTTCTTCGGAAAGTGCACCGTGTGATCATTACCATTAACATGGAAAGTGACATTGCCTTTGTTGCAATCAATAACAGCCCCTGTAGTGTTTAAAAAGGGTCTTCCAAGGATGACCGGCATGACATCATCCTCGGGAATATCAAGAATAACAAAGTCTGTTAAGATAGTAACATTCGCAACCACAACAGGCACATCCTCGCAAATCCTGGTAGGTAAAGCAGTTGATTTGTCAGCCATTTGCAAAGATATTTCAGTAGGTGTCAACTTATCCAATTCAAGTCTATGATATAAAGAGAGATGCATAACACTAACACCGGCTCCAAGATCACATAAATCAATTCTAACGTAATTTCCTTTAATGGAGCAAGGTATAGTGGGCACTCCGGGATCACCTAGTTATTTAGGAGTCCCACCCTTAAAAGTGTAATTAGCAAGCATGGTGGAAATCTCAACATCAGGTATCTTCCTTTTATTAGTCACTATATCTTTCATGTACTTAGCATAAGGAAACATTTTAAGCATATCAGTCAAACACATTTGCAAAAAGACGGGTCTAATCATTTCAACAAAGCGCTCAAAATCCTCATCATCCTTTTTCTTGGATGGTTTGGGAGGAAAGGGCATGGGTTTCTGAACCCATGGTTCTCTTTCTTTACCATGCTTCCTAGAAATAAAATCATTCCTATCATATCTCTTGTTCTTAGGTTGTGGGTTATCAAGATCAACAACAGGTTCAATCTCCACATCGTTATCATTACTAGGTTGAGCATCAATATGAACACCATTATAAATATTATCACTAGGCTCATGTTCATCACCAGATTGTGTTTCAGCATCAGAAATAGAGACATCATTTGGATTCTCAGGTGTAACAGCAACAGGTTTACTAGCATGCAAGTCCCTATCATCTTTCTTTTTCTTCCTATTACCAGGATGACTAGGTGCATCAGTATTAACTCCTTGAGGATCTTGTTCAATTCTCTTAGGATGGCCCTCAGGATACAAAGGTTCCTGAGTCATTCTACCACCTCTAGTGACAACTCTAACAGAATTGTCATTCAATTCATTGAGCAAGTCATTTTGAGCCTTAAGTACTTGTTCTACTTGAGTAGTGACCATAGAAGCATGTTTACCAATAAGCTTAAGATCATTAACATTCCTATCCACACAAGCACTTATATGATTAATCATACGAGCATTTTGTTGCAGTTGTCTGCTAACATAATCATTAAAACATTGTTGTTTGGCAACAAAGATATCAAATTCATCTAAGCATAAGCTAGCAGGTTTATCATAAGGAATATCACTCTCATTGAATCTATGAAGACAATTTACCTCTACTACCCGTGTCGGGTTATCAAGACCATGTATTTCTTCAATAGGTGGTAGATTCTTAACATCTTTAGATTTAATACCTTTCTCTTGCATAGATTTCTTGGCTTCTTGCATATCTTCAGGACTGAGGAATAGAATACCTCTTGTCTTCGGAGTTGGCTTCGGAGGTGGTTCGGGAATAGTCCAAGCATTATCATTGCTCAAGATATTATTCAATAGAATTTCAGCTTGTTCCACAGTTCGTTCCCTGAAAACACAACCAGCACAACTATCTAGGTGGTCCCTAGAAGCATCGGTTTGTCCATTATAAAAGATATCAAGTATTTCATTTTTCTCAAGAGGGTGATCAGGCAAAGCATTAAGTAAGTGGACAAGCCTCCCCCAAGCTTGTGGGAGACTCTCTTCTTCAATTTGCACAAAGTTATATATATCCTACATGGCAGCTTGTTTCTTATTGGCAGGGAAATATTTCTCAGAGAAGTAGTATATCATATCCTGGGGACTATGCACACAACCAGGAGCAAGAGAAGTAAAACAAGTTTTAGCATCACCCTTTAGTGAGAAAGGAAACAACTTAAGGATATAGTAATGGCGATTTGGATCGCGAATAAATTGCGATAAAACTGATATTCCTCATGAAGATACTAAAGATGAGGAACTCGGTGTGTCCTGAAGAAAATCAGTCCAAAGACTTTTAAGCGTGAAGATTTATTCATTCTGTTTCATTTTCTTCACTCTTGAGTCATAGGAACACCGTACTGTTAAAGGGGGTCGAGGTAACACGACGGAATGAATTTCCTCATGATGCTCAACCCAAGCCTAATCCTACAAAAGCCTCAAGTGAGGTATATGAGAGACATGAGGACTCTCACAGTTGAGAGTCCCGACCGTTGCAGCAATTCGCGCCACCTCACCGATATTATCCACACCAACGGTCATAATATTTAAGGGCATTTATGTCAAATCATGTCGGGATGCTCCCAGGCTATCAATAGCCGCCCCCACAACCATTATCTGGTTGGATGCTCCGCGAGACACTGACACTTGTCATTTAGAGCAACCCAAATTCCTCAGAGTCTTCGAGAGTAAATCATCAGTGAGGAAATACACCAAACACCAAACCACAAACCAAAACCAAGTGATTGAGCATCACTAAAGATTTTGTTCATGTGTGGGACTGGAGCCTTTTACCTTTGAGGACTGTGCATCCACCAGACGGTTAGGCGCCATGGTCTAGAGCAATCCAGCAGTCAATTGTGGATCGCCGGGTGACCAAGTTTGTGAGGGTTTAGAAGTCTGCCCTAAAGACTTACCACAAGTGTTGAGCGAGGAATGTGTGTCCTTAGCTCAAGGAGATAACGATATGGACTGTGTGTCCCGGGACAGTGTGTCCTTTGGTTTCAATACCAAGCCTCTCCAAACTAGACATACGACTGTCACAGCAGTTGGAACTGGGTCATCAACAACTGTCTTCACTGTGATATGGGTTCTATTTCTTCAACTCTTTCAATTCCTCAATATTGTATGTTGAAGACTTTCATTGTCTCTGTTTGAAGAATTTTCTGAAGATTTTCTCTGATCTTCCTCAACCCAAATTCTTCACACCCGTTAATCCTCACATGCATACTCTATGCGTGCGTACTGTGCAAACTGTTTTTGAGAATCATCATCGAGAAAACTGTTGTTGTAGTCTTTGCACTTCTGATTCTTTGCTGTTTCCACTGCAAGTTATTCACCAGTGAGGAATTTCCTCGAAAGCAATTTCCTCGATGATGAAATTCTAAAAATCGCCTATTCACCCCCTCTAGTCGATATAACGCACTTTTAATTGGTATCAGAACAAGGTAGTCCCTTGTTCTGTGTGATTTTTGTTTAACCACCTAGAGTTTTAGTTATGTCAACTGCAGGCATGATCAAGGTTACTACAGGATGTCCTACCTTCGAAGGAAAGGACTTTCCCTACTGGAAGACCAAGATGCAGATGCATATTCAAGCTATTTACAATGATCTCTAGTATATTGTGGAACATGGCGTTCCCTCCATCGCTATTACTGTCTCTACCGCTGATGTGAGGAAATTCAAGCAACTTGATTCTCAAGAAAAGAATATCATCTGTGGCCATCTGAGCAACGGTCAGTATGTCAGGGTGAGTGCTTTGGGCTCAGCGAAACATATCTGGGATTGGCTGTCCAAAGTCAATGAAGGAATATCAACTCAGCGTGACTCTCGTGTTGATGTTCTTCGAAATCTCTTCAATCGCTTCAAGAGGCTTGACAATGAAAGCTACCAAGATACCTTTGATCGCCTCACTAACATGGCAAATGAACTGCAAGCACTGGGAGCTTGGGAAATAACTGACCGTGAAGTTGTGAAGAAACTGCTAAGATCTTTGGATTCATCATTTGATACACTAGTTCTGACGATTCAAGAAAGAACAGACTACAAGATGCTTGATCCTGCTGATATACTCGAAAGACTCAATACTCATGAATTCCAACAGGAAGAAAAGAGAGATATGTATGGACCAAGCTTCTTTAGACCTCGTGCACTGAAGGCCAAAGCAATTTCCTCATCAGAAGAAGAAGACTCAGATTGCAACATTGGTGATCCTGAAGAACTTGGACAGGAGGTTGCCATGCTCGTGAGGAAATTCCAGAAGTTTACAAGACGTGGCCGGTTTGGTAAATCTTCAAGAAGAGATATGAGGAAACCAGAATCTTCATGTGAGGACTACAAGAAAAGAACCTGCCACAAATGCAAGAAATCAGGTCACTATATTTCTGATTGTCCTCGCTGGGTGAAGGAATCAAAGAAGAAGAAATAAAAGATGAAAATTCTGATGACTCGAAGAACAAGAAGAAATCTTCAAAATCCTCATCCTCAAAGTCCTCATCACACAAGAAGACTAGTTTCAGAAAGGCTCGGGCACTCATTGGCAAGGAAATGGATTCTAAGGAAGAAACTGAGGAATGTGATGAAGAGGAAGTTTCTGAAGAAGACTCAGAGTCTCGTGTGGCAAGTCTTGCACTGGCTACCACACTCGTTAGCAAGTCAATCTTCAACCTTGAAGAAAACGACAATGCCATCTACACTGATGACTATGTTGATGACTTCGCTCCAACCTATTGCTTCATGGCAAAAGGTAAAATGGTACCGAATGACACTTCCTCCTCTCATTCCCGTGACCGTGAACCTGATGATTATAAAAAACCCATTTACAGTAAACTTGCCAACAATGCAACTAAATAACAAACTGCCGTTGAAAAAGCTTGAGAAACTGCTAGATAGAAGCGATGACCTATTGAATGATGAAATGAATCTTAACCAAATCCTCACTGAAGATATGAAAAATCTTCAGTCCATATTTGATAATCTTCAAGATCGTCATGGCACACTCTTGGTTGATCATGAGAAACTTTCCTATGTATTTCTTCAAAGGAAACTTGATCTTGAGAAGTTTAGGATGTCTCATGATGATCTTTCGAATGGAAAATGATTCATTACTTGCTCAACAGATCAGTGCTGCTCAGGTTGAGTTCATTCCACCATGTCTCAAATGCATCAACCGTGAAGCTGCCAATTCTTCACCAGAATCGTCAAATGCTTCTATTGCTACAAATTCTTCAACTGCTCATGTGGTATCAAATTCCTCACTTGAGGAAAGCACAAATGTTACTGACGAAAATGCAGGGCTGAAGTAATTGTATGTGACAGGCATGTACAAAAGTCTCAAAGGGCATCAAACCCTTTGCGATATGCTCAAAAAGCAGATATTGATCAGGAACCCGAGGAAAGAAGGAATTGCTTTTGAAAGGAAACTGAATGGTGATGGATCATCCTGGAAACCTAAGCAGTATCCCAAAACCTCATGGGTTGCTGCTAAAGGACCTCCTGTTGATCCACCCAATCTAACAGGATTTGCATGTGCATTATCCTATTCCTCAGACGAGTCATTTGACTCCAATTATAAACTGTTCAAAAATCAATCTGGTGAAGTATTTCCTCGATATGTTGGAACTAACTGCAGGAATGGACCACCCCTGAGGAAAATCCGGGTCCCCAAAAGTTGCTTGGAAAATCTTCAACTGAATGTCCTCATGACACCACCAGTGAAGAACCAGAACCCAGATCAAATTCCTCAGGTGTACCAAAGTATTCAAGAGGATCAAAATCCTCAACTGGTCAAAACTATGCTCGTACTCGTGCTAATGCTTCTGATATGCAGGGAAACTACAAGGGATATGAATATGAGCATTACTCCTCAAATCATTATGTTCATAAATCCTCAAAGAACTTCTGTGCCTATTCATTTCAGCACTCTAACCCCCTACTACGAAGAGAAGTGCATTAGCTTCAATGCCCCCTTTCTCATATTGTGCTCGCAGGATGATAAACTCTTTGCCACCCATTCAGATGTGGGTGGTGAAGAAATTGAACTAATCGCTTCTGCAGGTCAGGTCTCCAGATGAAAATCATCATCTAAAGAATTTGGTGGAGACCAGAGGAAAAATGCTTGAATGGACGCAAGCTAACATTGATGAAGTCATAACATTTCACACGTCCTCAAATTTACTGTTTATGATGAAATTCCGATCTGATGAAATTGATATCATATTCTTCAAGTCTGAAGCATATGAGATGGTAAGCTGTACTAATTCATCTGCAGGATGACAAACCCAAGAGTACTAAGCAGGTTCTTGATAGTGGCTGCACACACCACATGACTGGTGACAAGCTGGCTGATGAATATGCCACTGACTCCATCACCAGTGAAGCAAATCATCTATGCTGACAAAGGTAAAAGCAAGGTATTGGGACTTGGCAAAGTGGCCATTTCCAAGGACAGGCACATGGACAAAGGGATGCTTGTTGAATCCCTTGGGTTTGACCTCATGTTAGTCTTAATGCTTTGTGATCTTGATATGGTTGTTATCTTTGGAAAATATAGATGTGTTGTCATCATGGAATCTAACAGATCCAAAGTCTTCGAAGGTGTTAGGAGAGGAGATTTGTACATTGTTGATTTTTCCATAGGTCCTCAACTAGCCACATGCTTATTAGAAAAAACCTCAGAAGACTGACTATGGCATCGAAGACTTGGTCATGCATGCATGAGGAATCTGCACACACTCGTGAACAGGAAGCATGTCATTGGCATCGAATCAGTCAAATTCCTCAAGGACCACCTCTGCGGTTCTTGTAAGTCTGAAAAAATGACCACATCCAAACACCCCTCGAAGACTATCATGACTACTACTCGTACATTTTGATTGCTTCACATGGATCTATTTGGACCTACTCATTATGCTACTCTAACAAATGCAACATCTTTATACGGCTTGTCATAGTTGATGATTATTCTAGATATACTTGGGTGCATATCATTCTGTATTAAACTGAAGTGCACGAAGTCTTCAAACGATTTTCCTCAAGGGCCTCGACGAACTTCGGCGTCAAGATCAAACACATCAGGAGTGATAATGGGACAGAATTCAAAAACACTGGTCTTGATGATTATCTTGATGAACTTGGTATTACTCACGAATTGTCTGCTCCTTATACTCCTCAACACAATGGCGTCGTCGAAAGAAAGAACATGACTCTGGTTGAAATGGCACGGACCACGATTGAAGAATATCAGACTCCTCATCGTTTCTGGCCTGAAGCAATCAACACTGCTTGCCATATCATCAATACAGTATATCTTCACAAATTCCTCAAGAAAACTTCATATGAACTCCTCACTGACAAAAACCCAATGTAAGTTATTTCAAAGTCTTCAGTGCAAAATGCTGGATTAGAGATCCTCACCATAGCTCAAAATTTGCACCTAAAGTACCTGAGGGTTTTATGCTCAGTTACGGAAAGGACTCGCACACCTACACAGTCTTCAACAACTATCACAACAAGATTGTGGAAACTATGGATGTGCGGTTCGATGAAACTAATGGCTTGCAAAGAGAGCAATTGCCTCCTGAACCAGATAAATTATCTCCTGAGGAAGCAATCAAGTTCAAAGCTACCGAAGACATTGTTTCTACTAAGGAAATTGCTTAAGAAATCATTACCAGCACTGATGAAAATCAAGAAGATGCTCCTGAGGAAATTGCTCCAGAACAAATTCCTCAGCCCAGACGAAATCCTCAAACAGCTCATCCGACGATTGCAAATGAAGTAGAACTTGACAAAATCCTCGATCACATCAACGCGCCACGTCCTCTCACTCGCTCAAAAGCTTCACACTTAGTTAACTTTTGTGGGCATTCATCTGTTGTGTCTATCACAGAACCTTCAAAAGTTGCTGAGGCTTTCATGGAACCTGAGTGGATTCAAGCCATGCAAGATGAACTTCTTCAATTCAAGCTAAATGACGTATGGGAGCTCGTCAAACGACCTAATTCTCGCAAGCACAATATCATCAGCACCAAGTGGATTTTCGAAATAAGCAAGATGAGGATGGCCAAGTGGGGAGGAATAAGGCACGACTTGTGGCCCAAGGCTACACACAGGTTGAAGGAATTGATTTTGATGAAACTTTTTCACCTGTGTCTAGACTTCTATTACAATTCTACTTGCTTATGTTAATCATCATAACATTACTTTATATCAAATGGATGTGAAAAGTGCATTCCTCAATGGTAAGCTTGAGGAGGAAGTATATGTTGCTCGGCCCCCAGGTTTTGAGGATCCGAAGAATCCAGATAAAGTCTTCAGACTCGAAAAGGCACTCTATGGCCTCAAGCAAGAATTCCTCATGAAGAAAGGCTTCAAACCTGGTTCACTCGATCCAACTCTTTTCACAAAATCATATGACAATGAACTATTTGTATTCCAAATATATGTTGATGACATCATATTTGGGTGTACTGACAAACGTTATAGTGATGAATTTGCTTACATGATGAGTGAAGAATATCAGATGTCTATGATGGGGGAGCTGAAATTCTTCTTAGGTATTCAAATTCGTCAACAACGGAATGTCATCTTCATATCACACGAGAAATACCTGAAGGTTGTTCTGAGGAAATTCGACATGCATGAATGCAAAGGCGCCAAGACTCCCATGCCAACCAACGGCTACCTTTGCACTGACAAAAATGGTAAAGATTTCGATCAGCAGGTATATCGCTCGAGGATTGGCTCTTTATTGTATCTAAGTGCATCTAGGCCAGATATAATGCTTAGTGTTTGCATGTGTGCTCGTTTGCACGCAAAACCGAAGGAATCACACCATAAGGTTGTGAAGCATCTTCTTCGATACTTAGCTCATACACCAACACTAGGATTATGGTACCCCAAGGGCTCAAATCTTCATCTCGTGGCGTATTCTGATTCTGACTATGTTGGTGACCGTGTGGATCGCAAGTCAACTTCTGGCACTTGTCATTTCCTCGGAAGATCATTAGTCTGCTGGTCCTCAATGAAACAAAATTGCGTTTCTCTCTCCACTACCGAAGCTGAGTACATTGTTGCTGGATCCTGCTGTGCTCAATTGCTATGGATGAAGCAAACCCTCAAGGACTATGACATCAACATGAAGAATGTGCCTCTCTACTGCGACAATGAGAGTGCAATCAAGATTGCATACAACCCAGTACAACACTCGAAGACTAAGCACATCCATATTCGTCATCATTTTATTCAGGACCATGTCCTCAAGGGAAATATCATCATCGACCATGTGAAGACTGACGATCAACTAGCAAATATTTTCACTAAGCCCTTGGATGAGAAAAGGTTTTGCAAGCTGAGGTGTCAGCTAAATATCTTAGAGTCTTCAAATGTTTTGTTAAAACATGCACACATCCCAACACTTATGCAAAACTGATGTCTTAGATGTGCAACACACGAAGAATCGATTTTCTTCAATCAATGAAGAGTATCAGTCTTAGTGTGAGGAAATCAATGAAGAATTTGGTTCTCAAGGCCCTACGATAGTTGTACGCGGCGCCTAAAATCATCATTCTTATACGGTGGGTCACGCCACCACCCAACTTTGAAAACCTTCAAGCTGCATTCTCTTGAAAGTTCAAATTCATCAACCTGACGCTTTGTCACAAAATCCTCAAGTTTTTCAAAATCTTCAAAATCTTGAAAACACTTGATGATTTTCATTTGCCTAGATATATGTATATATATATAGACTGAGATTTCAAAGTCCTCAACAGCATTCACTTATAGCTATGTCTTCAATTTGATATTTCATCTAAGTGAATGTGATCGGACCCTACTCCCCTCTATGCTATTCTCAACCCAGTCTATTCAATTCTTCATATGCGTTCTACGTGAAACTTTGTTCAAAATCCTCACTGTGTCCTTGTCAGCTGAGGATTTTGCAACGAAATCCTCAAATCTTCAAAAATGAATCTTATGACGTTACACAGTAATTGAACCCACTTCCCATGCTAGGATAAGCACGATCTCCACCGCTTCTATCGTGGGCTACACATGTCGAGCGGAGATGAACATGCAAGGGCAGTTCGGTCCTAAAGATTCGCTCGAACAGTTTTCCACTTGAGCTATAAATAGGTCCTTACACCCTCAGTTAAAACCCTTAGATCTCTCTTCATCTCTTCGCTTGAGCTCATACCTAGCGCCACCGCTAGCAATCTCGTCGCCGGGGAGGAACATCTTCACTGCCTCGACCTCTCAGTCGCCGAACTCACGCCGGAAGCGGAACATCTTCCTCCGCCGCTACCATAGCTGTCTTCTGCCGCCAAGTTAGGGTGCATCAGACTTGAACCGAAGAGCTTCTCACTGTTACTGCCTCTGTTCTTCGTGTTCATCACACAGGGTAACTAAAATCTTATTTTACTGCCCCTTTTGATCTACTATGTCACCTTAGATTCAAAAAATCTGTTTTCCTTAGTGTCTGTCTGCTTCGCACACTCAATTCCTCAAACAATTGATGAATTTCACTAAGCCACTAAAATTCTTCATGTGATTCCTCAATTGTGTAAATTCTCGAATCTGCACAACTCTAGACACCCAAGATGAGAATGCTTAGTCAAATTCCTCAACCCACTGGTCAAATTCCTCAACTTCTAAAAAATTTAATTTCTTCAAATCTGAGAACGCATATGACCTCTCCAAATTCCTCGCACCCATACTCTGTTCATAGGAATAAAATGTCAGTTGGTGAATCTCTAGGTTCTCATCAACTTAACTCATTTGCAGTGTTCCTCGAAGAAACTTTGCCACGGTCATCAGACTCTTCAAGAGTGCAAATTCCTTAGCAAAAGCATCAGTTAAAGAAAATGGAAGATGACAGAAAGCAAAAGGGTGAAAAGAAACTTGAACAGAACACTGCAGTTGATATCCCTGAGTATATATACGCTGATTACTGCATGCCAAATCAGGAAATACATGGAAAATAACCCATGCCGAAGCGTAAAATTAGGCTTCAGAATATAGAACGCAGGTGGACTAAGGAGTGGAAGGAATATCGCTATGTCACTCCAAAGTATGCGAAGAAATTTGCCCTCAAGCCACCTTGCAAGATGCCTCCTCATGGTAATCAACAGGCTGCACATCCCTCAAGCATGAAAACAGTTGAGGATTACCCTGAGGAGAAAGACAAACACTTGTCTAAACTTCAGAAGAAACCAGAAGCTGCAGTGAAGAAATTCAATGAGGAATCTGCTGTTGCCACTGCAGCCACCTCTTCTGCTGCTGAAGCTTCAAGTACAACCATTCCTCAAATGAAGACTGTGCCAAATAAACCAAAGGCCTCAATGTCTAAATAACAATTGCCTCAGAAGGCTACACCCACACCAAAACCTTCAACAGCCACACATGCCTCAAAGCCTGAATAAAAACAGATTGTCAAGCATCAGCCTGCTCATTCTAGCTCCTCTGTGCCATCTGCCACGAGCTCAGCGACAAAGTCTTCACCAACACTGTTGACGACTAAAATGACTGCTAGAAGAGGCATCAAACCTGCCCCAGAAAAGTCATCAACATCCCCTCTGCATCAGAAGGGAGTGAGGAATCCAATGATGAAACTCTTCAAGCAATCATCAGAAACAAGCAGGAACGAGTTGCACAAGCCTCAAGCAGCTCTATTCCTCTTGCCATGGACCCCAAGGTTCTGCTGGTTTTCATCAATGTCTGGTATGAAGACCCAAACACTCCCATTGATGATTTGAAGCCCCCCTGGTCTCATCCACATGGTTGCCACATCATCAATGAGGCTAAATGGAAAGAGCAGCAAGCCAAGCAAGCAAAGGCTGCAAAACTCAAGAAGGAGAAATTCCTCAGGCAAAATCTCCTCAATCTGACGCCTCAAGCTCTTGTGTCCACCCAGGCTGAACTGAAGACTTTGACTGACAAGTACACAAATCTATCTGATCGTCAAAGTCTCAAGATAAGTTTCATCAAGTTTGCAACTAATGCAGTTGCTGAATACGACAAGATGGCTGGTCCTCCTATGAAAAAAAAGTTCCCTGAGTCGAACTATTCGGTTCAGCTGACTCAAGAAGATGAAGCTGATGAACCTGTTGTTGAGGAAATGCCTCAAGATACTCCAGCTGATGAATCTGCTCCAGCTGTTGAAAATGCTCCAGCTGAAGAAAATGCTTCAGCTGAGGAAACTGCGAGGACTGAGACTGCACCAGCTCCTGAAGAAAGAATTCCTTCACCTCAACCTTCAAAGGTGAAGAAGATGGTTCCGTCTGTATGAAACGAGAAGAAAACCAAGGCTGCTAGAAAGAAGGAAAGAAACGAAAAGATTCAATGACCTCAGAATCATCAGAGGCCAAGCGCCCAAAGGTCACTAAGTCTTCAACTACCACAATGGATGCTATGTCTCTAAATGTAGCTCCATCTTATGCACTTGTTCCCTTCCGAATTGACTATGTCATTCCGAAAGAAGATGAGGAAATGAAAGATGCTGAATCTGAAGAAATCATGGATGAGGAAATACAAATTGATGATATTCCTCAGTCCTCCATTCCTCAAAAGACATTTGATGATATTGATTGCACCAATCCTGTTTTCCGTGATGATGTCTTGGAAGATACAACCCAAGTCTTTCCTACCCCTGCTGCAATAGAAATCCTCATAGGATCTGATGGGAAAACAATCTGTGATGAATCTGTTCAAGGATCAACTGCATCAGCTGAAGATTTTGCCTCCTCCAGCAAGCAAATTCCTCAAGCTAAGGAAAATCCTCAAGCTGAGGAAAATCCTCAATCTGAGTAAAAAGGTCAAAATGAAGAAAATGCTCCTGCACCTAACATCAAAACTGCTATTGTAGTGGTCAACACAGAAACATCAATGATAGTAGCTCCTCTTCAATAACATCAGCATAATCTTCAACCGCAGCAAAATCAGCCTTTGGCAAGGAGGACAAAGTTTCAAAAGGAAGCTTTCTATGAAGAATAGATGTACTTCACTTGTGCAAATCCATATGATAAGCATCGCATCAGCCAAAGGAAATTCTGGACGAGGACTCAGCTCAACAACTATGCCTCTGTGCTCTGCGGGAGGAACAAAATATTTCAGCACAAGCATATTCCTCATGTTGACATGGAAGAAATTCCCTGCTTCGTTCCAGTCCTGAATGTTCTTCATGAAGCTGGATTGCTGCCTCTCTGCACTGACATAGGTGACTGGAACAACGACATAATTCTTCAGTTTTACTCTACTTTGCATATCTCTAGAGACCCGAAGGATGTCAACACTTGGTTATTGGACTGGATGACTCAGCACACACATTACAAAGCACCAGCCACCGAATTTCTTCGTGCGCTTCCTGTCTCAATTCCCTCAGAAAATGCCGTGCTAATGTATGATGAATGGGAGTTACCCAAGAGACTGATGGAAGTCCTCAAGAAGCCTTTGGCCAAGGATCAACCTCCAAGAACTACCTTTCTTGTTCAAGACTTGAAGTATGAACCACGAACCGTCTACAGGATCCTGTGCAATGTCATCGCTCCAACCAAAGGCCATGATGATGAAGAAGATGTCGTAGGCATCATGAAGAATACCCTCTTCAACATCATCCATGGCATACCAATAAACCTTTACGACTTCTTCCTGAGGACTCTCTCTGATAATGCTCTGCCGCCCTTCGACATGAAGATTTATGCTCCTTGGATCATGAGATTCATCAGAAGCAGGTCAGGCATCAACTACCTTGCTGATTTCCCTAACCACATTGGGTATCTGCCACCTGTCAGAGTCATCAAGAAGACATTTGAGCCAGTTGAAGGCAAAGGAAATTCTGACATTGATGAAGGAAAAAGGCCCCTTGATGACTAGTTCCATGAAGCAGAGTCATATTCCTCATATGATGACACTGCTACCCAAGAACCACCAAGCCCTGTTGCCCCCAGAGTGAAGAATAACAGAGAGCTACTCCTCAGGCTTCATCAGAAGGTCGATCGCAATCACAATTGGGTAAAACGTCAATTCCGTGCCATTGTGAAAGCCTTCAATGCTACATAGAATGAAGTGAAGAAAAATTACTACTATCTTCATGAGGTGTTTGATCGTACCTGGGCCACCTTGGCTCATCTGAAGACTCAAGAAGAACTTGATGAATTGTAAGTGCATCTAGTTCCCTTAGTGATTTTGGTGGTTTGAAGACTTATAGGTTAAGTGCCTAATGTGTTTATAAGTGTACACTGGCTCTATAAGTCGCTGAGCAGTTTGAGTTATACGATGAATATGGACCACTAAAAATGTATATCTTCAGTTGAAGAAATTGGTCTTATGCTGAAGATTTGGATCGCGAATAAATTGCGATAAAATTGATAGTCCTCATGAAGATACTGAAGATGAGGAACTCGGTTTGTCCTGAAGAAAATCAGTCTGAAGGCTTTGAAGCATGGAGAATTATTCATCCTGTTTCATTTTCTTCACTCTTGAGTCATAGGAACACCGTACTATTAAAGGGGGTCGAGGTAACACTACGGAATGAATTTCCTCATGATGCTCAACCCAAGCCTAATCCTACAAAAGCCTCAAGTGAGGAATGTGAGAGACACGAGGACTCTCACAGTTGAGAGTCCCGACCATTGCCGCAATTCGTGCCACCTTATCGATATTATCCACACCAACGGTCATAATATTTAAGGGCATTTATGTCAAATCATGTCGGGATGCTCGTAGGCTATAAATAGCCGCCCCCACAACGATTAGCTGGTTGGCTGCTCCGCGAGACACCGACACTTGTCATTTAGAGCAACCCAAATTCGTTAAGAGTATTCGAGAGTAAATCATCAGTGAGGAAATACCCCAAACACCAAACCACAAACCAAGACAAAGTGATTGAGCATCAATGAAGAATTTGTTCGTGTGTGGGACTAAAGCCTTTTACCTTTGAGGACTGTGCATCCTCCACACGGTTAGGCGTCATGGTCTAGAGGAATCCAGCAGTCAATTGTGGATTGCCGGGTGACCGAGTTTGTGAGGGTTTGGAAGTCTGCCCTGAAGACTTACCATGAGTGTTGAGCGAGGACTGTGTGTCCTTAGCTCAAGGAGAAAACGGTAGGGACTGTGTGTCCCGGGACTGTGTGTCCTTTGGTTTCAATACCAAGCCGCTCCAAACCAGATGTACGACTGTCACAACAGTTGGTACTGGGTCATCAACAACTGTCTTCACTGTGATACGGGTTCTATTTCTTCAACTCTTTCAATTCCTCAATATTGTATGTTGAAGACTTTCATTGTCTCTGTTTGAAGAATTTGCTGAAGATTTTCTCTGAACTTCGTCAACCCAAATTCTTCACACCCGTCAATCCTCACCTGCATACTCTATGCCTATGTACTGTGCAAACTGTTTTTCATAATCCTCATCGAGAAAACTGCTGTTGTAGTCTTTGCACTTCTGATCCTTTGTTGTTTCCGCTGCAAGTTATTCATCATTGAGGAATTTCCACAATAGGAATTTCCTCAATGATGAAATTCTAAAAATCCCCTATTCACCGCCCTCTAGTCGATATAACGCACTTTCAGACTTTTGTCTGAAATATGATAAATTGTAATTGCCTCAATGAATAAGAACATAGTTTGTTGATTCTCAATAAAGTCTATGCTTCATACATCAACAATTGTGTATAGATAGATATAAGATGAAAAACTTGCTCCTATCTTAATATTCATGATGCTTTAAAGTCTGTATTCCGTTTTTATCAACACCTCTCTCTCGAGTTCGGCTTTCGCTTGAGGACAAACGACGTCTAAGCTTGCGGAAATTGATACGTTCATTTTGCATAATGAATTCTTATTGATATTTATGTTGTTCTTGTCGACTATTCCTCATTACGATACAACTATTATGATTTTACCTCTGAATATAGAAGGTATAACACAAAGGGGAAATTTCTGGAAACTAGAATACTAGACTTGAAAACCAAGAGAGAAGGGTGAAAATCACTAGACTCCAAATGATATGAAACTTCACAGAGAATTTTTGTGTAATATATGTGAATTATTGGGACAAAAATATATTAGAGGGGGGCCACATGCTGGCTACAAGCCAACAGGGTGACCCCGACTTCCTAGGCGTGCCTTATCAGTTTGTGGGGCCCTCGCAGGTCCCCTTCCCCCCTCTTCTAGTATAAGGTGTGTTTTGACCTAAAAAATCAAGAAGATACTTTAATTAAGAAGTGCCACCGTGTCGAGGCAAAAAGCTGGGCAGAGCCCCTTTTGCTCTCTAGCAGAGCGATTCTATCAGGGAAACTTCCCTTCCGGAGGGGAGATCGAAGCCATCGTCATCTCCAACGCTTACACCTTCATGGGAGGACCAATTTTCATCAACATATTCACCATCACCATGTCATCTCAAACCATAGTTCAACTTTGTATTCAATCTTTGTCTCAAAACCTCAGATTGGTACATGTGTGTTACTAGTAGTGTAGATTACATCTCGTAGTTGATGCTTGCTCATTTACTTGGTGGAAGATATTATGTTCAAATCCTTAATCATGATTATTAATACTTTGATATTGAACATGTTGATGATCTGTAAGTAGTTACTTTTGTTCCTAAGGACACATGAGAAGTCTTATTATAAGTAATGATGTGAAGTTGGTATTCATTCGATATTTTGATGATATGTATGTTGTTTCTTCTCTTAGTGGTGTCATGTGAACATCGACTACACAACACTTCACCATGCTATGGTCCTATAGGAAAGCATTTTGGAGTAATAAGTAGAGGATGCATTGCGAGAGTGATTGAATCTTAAATGTAAGTTTATGTGTTATTTCATAAGGGGATGATATGGATCCACACATTTCATGATATGGTTAAATTTATATTAATTCTTATTTCATAGTTACCGATGCTTGTGAGGGGGGTAATCATTAGTGGATTGCTTGCTCAAGTAAGTACAACACCTTAGCAGCGGTCCACCCACATATCAAATTATCAAAGTAACAAACGGGGACCAACTCGACATGATGAACATGACTAGATGGATATTCCCATGTGTCTTCGGTTGCGCTTGCTTCATATAAGAGTATTTCCAGTCCAATAATTTTCTATGAAAAGGATTGGGCTATCTTTACACACTTTCTACTATTGTTACTTGTCACTTGTTACAAATTATCTTGCTACAAAACTATCTATCATTGTTACTCACAGCACTTGCAGAGAATACATTGCTAAAACTGCTTATCATTACCTTTTGCTCCTCGTTGGGTTCAACACTCTTATGTATCCAAAATACTATGATTGATCCCTATACTTTTGGCTCATCTCACCCCACCGTCAGCCGTCGGGGCCATCAGCCGCTCCGCCACCATGGCTCAAAGGCGGAAGGAGGGGGCCGCCGCCAAAGCCAAGTCGCTCGGCTTTTGCGTCAGCGACCTTGCATGCTACATCAACTTCCTAAATGAGGAGGTGGAGCACCAGGTCGAGCATGCACAAAGGCTCACTGCCTTCATGGTTGCAGCATATGATGTAGCTGTGGCGCGGAATGAGGATATGTATGCCGTGTTTCCCCACTTCTATTAGGCGCGTCAGGAGCGAAGGAGGGCAGCTGCGGCGGATGACGGATTCGACTCCTCCAACTGGTTGGCTGTCTCTTCCTCCTCTGTCTCTTACTGAACGCGCTTGGTACAGGAGAGCCTGTTGGATGTAGTAAAAAGCCCCTTTGAAGTAGTATTTACGGGCAATTTTGTATAGTTCATGTAACTATAGATATGGTCTAATTGTAACACATACTTTATATTAGCTAGTCTATATAGTTGAACTAGATATTTTAGTACATGGTTGCCAACAACTGGGGAAAACTTTCTTCGGTTCAGCTGTCGAGTTGAACTATTTTGTAGAAATACCACTTCTTAATATGTGAATGAAATCTATGTTTACTGAATTTCATTTGCAAAATTGCGCTATAATAGTGATTTTGTTCCTACAAATTTTGATAAATTTCAGTGTTACAATGTTGTTAAATGTCAATGTTACTTGATCGAAAAATGCCAATGTCTCCAATTTGACAAACAACAATTTATCCAATGTGACATATGCAACTCTAAACTCATTGTCTGTACTAAGCACACGGGTCATCATATGGAAAGGTGCTTGCGATGATGCAATGAAAAGAAATCATTCGTGCCATATTTTGACTTGGCTTAGTAGCGGAGGAACCATTGCCATCAGTGTGCATACATGTGTTCAATCTTAAACGTTTGCGATGATGGTCAAAGGACATGCCTCCCTAATAATCGTGTGGAGGACTGGTCGCATGCTTCTCGTCTACTCAAACACTTGTTGACGGTGTCCTGAACTAGGGGGTACTAACCTAGTCGGCCCAGGATCCTCGGATTGGTCTGATGGGTCCTCCTCATTCTCGAGATGGACTCTGGAAGCTGCATCATGGGGCATGATCACGACTGCATCTGCCGAAGGCTTGACATATGCTCCAAGACTTCTCGTGCCGCCTCCAAGCCAAGATACCAAAGTTGTAACCCTAAATACCCTACCTAGCATGTATATTAGTGATAACCCACAAGCATAGGGGATCGTTTGTACCTTTTTTCGATAAGTAAGAGTGTCAGACCCAACAAGGATCTAAAGGTAGAACAAATATTCCATCAAGTTCTATCGACCGCCAATACAACTGTACGCACACTTAACATTTTCTTTGCCTAAAACAATAATAAAACTAGAAGTACTTTTCAAGAAAATAATGAGCAAATAATAAAAATTTGGGCCTCTTTAGTAGAAAGCTTTTTGTGAAACACAAGAAAAAGATTGTCCATAAGAAATTGAATATAACATGATAGATACTTATCATGTGCAATGAGGGAGACGCATACGCTAACACACTTTCGGTACTTGCATCATATGCACTTACGATTGGACCTCTAGCAAGCAACCACAACTACTAGAAATCATTAAGGTAAACGCAACCATAGCATTAAACATCAAGTCCTCTTTACTCCCATATGCGCAAAAGTCCCTTACTCGGGTGTATGTTCCAGTCACTCTCGCCACCCACTATAATCGAATCGTGAACATTTTGCGAACCTTCTAGCGTGTATCCTTCAAGTGTGCGCCTCACAGAAGGCACCATAGGACGAAACCATATCAACACAGAACTCATATCAATAACATCATATCACAATTAACCGGTAGGACAAAACAAATCTACTCAAACATTATAGAATTGCCACAAATCATTGGAGAATAGTATGTATTATTGAGCACCATGTTCAAGTAGAGAGTTATATTGGGAAAAGATGTGTTACACCGCTGCATAGAGGGGAGAGAGTTGGTCTTGACGGCGGCAAGATTGTTGATGTAGGTAGCCATCAAGCTCCTTGCCCCAACGGCACTCTCACGCCACCAGGGAAGAGCGCGAGAGAACCCCCTCCTTCTTCTTCTTCCTTGGCCTCCCCCCTAGATGGAAGGAGAATTCCCCCTATGGTCCATGGCCTCCATGGCGGTGGAGGGGAAGGAGCCCCTCTGAGATTGGATCTCCCTCTTTGTTCTCTTTTGTTTCACGTTCATGTTTTCTCGCCCTTCACCGTTTCTTCTTTTCCTGAAGATTCGTGACACCGATCGGGCTGAAATTTCGAAGGGATTTTTATTCATAAATTATATTTCTTCTGTCCAAAGAAGAGACCCAACCGAATTACGAGGTGGCCACTAGGCACCACCACGTGACATGGGGTATGGGTAACGCCCTGGTACCTGGTGGTATACAATTGGCATAAAATGTTGCCAAAATATGTGAAAGTTGTATATAATTGGCATGGAACAATCAAAAACTTTAGATATGACGGAGGCGTATCAACATCCCCAAGCTTAATTCCTTCTCATCCTCGAGTAGGTAAATGACAAAAAAGATAATTTTTGACGTGGAATGCTACCTAGCATAATCTTGATCATATATCTAATCATGGCATCAATATTAAGAGACAAGTGATTCAAGGCAATAGTCTATGTGTTGAAAAAAGGCATCCATACACATGATTACTAGCAAAAAATCATGTCCTTTCAAAATAATGCTTGAAGATTGCTATCCCTACAAAATCATATAGCTTTTCATGCTTGGTCTTCCTAGCATGAAGTATAAATCATGAGCACCCTGGTGTCAAATTAAACAATTGGATAGTACTTTTTAACGCGCTTCAACTTTTTATTACTCACTCAATATAAGAGCGTGAACCATGATATAACATAAAGGTGGAATAGATTATGGTGGTAGGTTTCAAAGGGGTAAAAGTGAATCAGAAAGTCTCGCATCAACTCGGCGTATCAACGGCCTATGGAGATGCCCATCAATAGATATCAATACGAGGAGCAGGGATTGCCATGCAGTGGATGCACTAAGAGCTATAAGTGTATGAAAGTTCAATATGAAAACTAAGTGGGTTCCCACTAGTATATAAAAGTGACAATATAGGAGACTCTCTATATGAAAAAGATGGTGCTACTTTGAAGCGCAAATGTGGAATTAGCATGCCGCTTCTCTCTTTTTTCTATTTTCTCTCATCATTTTTTTCTCTCTTTTTTCTTTCGTTCTCTTTTTTCTTGTTTTCTCTAGATATTTAATTTTTTGTGGTGGGCTCATTTGGCCTCCCCCATTTTCATTTTTCATACAGAGTCTCATTCTGCCTTGTGGGGGAATCATAGTCGCCATCATCCTTTCCTCACTGGTAAAATGCTCTAATAATGATGATCAACACACTTTTATTTACTTACAACTCGATATAGAAAACTGATAGGATTATATGACTCTATATGAATGCCTCTGGCAATGTACCTGGATGTGCAATGATCTAGCGTAGCAAAATATATCAAAAAACGGACAAGCCATGGAAAAATTATGCTAGCTATATTATGATCATGCAAAGCAATATAACAATGAATGCTCAAGTCATCAAAACGGAAGCGGTGGAAGGTGCATGACAATATATCTCAGAATGGCTATGGAAATTCCATATTAGGTAGGTATGGTGGCTGTTTTGAGGAAGATATAATAAGGCTTATGTGTGATAGAGCGTATCATCTCACGGGGTTTGGATGAACCTGCAAAGTTTGCACCGACTCTCGAGGTGAGAATGGGCAATGCACGGTACCGAAGAGGCTAGCAAATATGTGGAGGTGAGAGTGCATGATGGATTCACATTAGTCATAAAGAACTCACATACTTATTGCAAGATTTTATTAGGTCTCTCGAAGAAAAGCACTACCCACGTTCCCCTAGGGAGAAGGTTGGGAGGAGTTAACCATCGCGCAACTCCGATTATAATAGCACAAAGTATTTCAATCAAGGATAAATTATACTCCAACTTCATCGCATAACTAGAGACTATACGTGCATGCTTAGGGAATCACAAACCTTAGCATCAATATTCTTACTAATACACAATTATAACCTAGTGCACCCATGTATTATTATCTTAATGTTGCAAAACTATTGGAGGGAGTCAAACATATCATACTCCCTGATCTACAAGTTTTATATAGGATTTTATGACTAACTATGTAAATGACCCATTCCTTTTGACTCTCTAAATAGGTATGAGTGAAGCATGAGAGTTTAATGCTTTCGACAAAAGACCATGCTCTAAAAAATATAAGTGAAGCAAAAGAGCATTCTTCAAATAACTATTTTTTTATGTGAGGAGAAACAGGCAATCCAAACTTCAAATGATATAAGTGAAGTAGATGAAGCATTCTATAAAGCCATACTCAAAAGATATAAGTGAAGTCCAATGAGCATTCTATAAATAAACCATTTACTATATCATACCAGCATGGTTCATAAAATAAAAGTAAAAACTAAACACAGAAGACGCTCCAAGATTTACGCATATAACGAGAACGAAACAAAGACGGCAACGTACCGATACTTGTTGAAGAAAGTTGGGATGCCTTCCGGGGCATCTCCAAGCTTAGACGCTTGAGTCTATTTGTATATTTACTTGGGGTGCCTTGGAATCCCCAATCTTGAGCTCTTTCCTCGCTTCCATCTCCTCATATCGATACCTCCTCAAACTTCAAACACTTCATCCACACAAAACTTAACAGAAGACTTGTGAGATCCGTTAGTATAATAATGCAAATTACTACCTTATGTAATGTTGCAAACCCATTAATATTTTTCTTGAATTATAGCTGCTTTAATATAACTTATCCATGGCTTATACCATCAATACAATCGATAGTTTCATCAAAACGAGCAAAACAATGCACCAAATACAGAATTTGTTAAAAACAGGATGGTCTGTAGTAATTTGAACATTTACCATACTTATGTAACTTAAAACATTCTGAAAAATTATTACAAAATAAACAATTTGCATAGCATTACTGTGTAAATTTTTTGGAAATCTATGTTCTTGTAAGTAATAGAAATTCATGCACTACAGCCGATGTTTCTGTTTTTGCACCGCACATACCAAGAAGCAATCTAATCATCCTAAAGGAAAATCTGGGCACATTATTTTATAAGAAAATGGATTTGTACAAGTGGATAATTATTTTTGTGATAAACTCATGTAAAATTCTACATTGTTTCCATGAGCGTGAACAAAGTGTTCAAGGACGACCATCACTTCTCCAATGCATAACCTTCCAACCGCTTCTCTTTTCGAGAAAGTTTTAAGTACCCCTCTATATTCTTTGTTTTAAAAATTTTTAAAAGCACTCTAACGAAATAAATGACTCTCCAAATCTTGTAGGTTGTCTCCCTGGTAGTGATACGTCTCCAACGTATCTATAATTTTTGATTGTTCGATGCTATTATATTATCTATTTTGGATGTTTTATATGCATTTATATGATGTTTTATATTATTTTTGGGACTAACCTATTAATCTAGAGCCTAGTGCCAGTTTCTGTTTTTTCCAAATTTTTGATTATTGAAGATAAGGAATATTAAACAGAGTCCAAACGAAACAAAATCTCCGGAAATAATTTTCTTGGACCAGAAGACACGCAACAGACTTGGAGTATGGGACAGGGCAACTCCTGGGACACCACAAGCCTACAAGGCGCGCCTTGGGGGGGTGGCCGTGCCCCTGGCTTGTGGGCCCCCTGCAGGTCTACTAAACCTATTCTTCGGCCTATAAATTCCCAACTTTTCCCGTATCTCCAAAAAGAGCCATGAAAATACTTTTACGCCGTCGGGAGCCTCTGTTCCTGACAGATCCAATCTGGGAGCCTTTTCTAGTGATCCGCTGGAGAGGGAATTCATCACTGAGGGAATTTACATCAACTCCATTTCCCCTCCAATGATGTGTGAGTAGTTCACCACAGACCTACGGGGCCATAACTACTAGTTAGATGGCCTCTACTCTCTCTTTGATCTTCAATACCATGTTCTTCATGATCTTCATGAAGATCTGTCCGATGTAATACTCTTTTGCGGTGTGTTTGTTGCGATCCGATGAATTGTGAGTGTATGTTCAGATTATCTTTGGATATTATTTGAGTCTCTTCTCAATTCTTATATGCATGATTTCATATCTTTGCAAGTCTCTTCGAGTTATTGGTTTGGTTTGGCCAAGTAGATTGGTAATTCTTGCAATGGGAGAAGCGCTTAGTTTTGGGTTCAATCTTGCGGTGTCCTCACCGAGTGACTTAGTAGGGGTAGCGAGGCACGTATTGTATTCTTGCCATCGAGGATAAAAAGATGGGGTTTTCATCATATTGCTTGAGTTTAACCCTCTACATCATGTCATCTTACTTAATGTGTTACTGTGTTTGTCATGAACTTAATACTCTAGATGCACGCATGAGTCGGTCGATGTGTGGACTAATAGTAGTAGCTGCAAAATCGCTTCGGTCTACTTGACACAGACGTGATGCCTATATGCATAATCATTGCCTTGGATATCTTCATAATTATTAGCTTAGCTATCAATTGCTTGACAGTAATTTGTTCACCCACCATATTATTTTCTATCATGAGAGAAGCCTCTAGTGAAACATATGGCCCCCGGGTCTATTTTCCATATTATATTTTCATATATATAAACCAAAAAGACCGAAAATATATTCCTGCAATTTATTTACTTTTGTTTCAACAATATTTTATACCTATCTCTATTAGATCTCATACTTGCAAATAACACTGAAGGGATTGACAACCCCTTTATAGCGTTGGGTGCAAGTGTTTGATTATTTGTGTAGGTACTACTATTGGAGCCTTGCTTGTTCCTCCTACTGGATAGATACCTTGGTTCTAAACAAACCAAGGGAAATTCTTATCTACTTCGCTGCATCACCCTTTCCTCTTCAAGGGAAAACCAACGCAGGCTCAAGAGGTAGCAGGCATTGCTTTCTTTAAAGCCATTAAGCTAGGCATAATGTGCTAAGTAATCGATCTACCCGGATCCCAAGGTATATCAAAGCCAATTTTAATTACAATGATTTGTAATTTAGTAGTGAGCACAAAGCAACATATTTCATGCAATGATGAAGTCTAACTCTGTTCCTATGCATCGGTATGTCATAAAATAATAATTCATGCACATCAAGTAAAGGCCAATACATAGCTTAAGCAGTCTCTTGCAATTTTATCTTGTTCGAAACATAAAGAGATTGAGATGTAGTTCCTCTCTCATAATAATTGCAAGTAGGAGCAGCAAGAACATGCATATTATATCCATCAAAAACATCATGCATAGTGGTAAAATGCTAACCACCAATATAATCGTTGCTTGTTCCTCCTTCTAGATTGATACCTTGGTTCTCAACAAACCGAGGGAAATACTTATCTACGTCGCTGCATCACCCTTTCCTCTTCAAGGGAAAACCAAGGTAAGATCAAGAGGTAGCAAGGAGGATTTCTGGAGCCGTTTCCGGGGAGGATACATATCAAGATCATGCTTACCAAGTACCCATCACAAACTCATCTCTTGCATTTACTTTATTTGTCTAAAGCGATTTTCAGAAAATACCAAAAATATTTGCCTTTTTATTCACCCTTTTTCCGTTCATCTTTTTGTTTACTTGCTTGTGTGCTAGATCTATTCGTTGCCACCATGTCTTAATCTGGGGAGGTTTACATTGAAAAGGATAGTAATGATCTTGAAGATAATAATGATTCCCATAAAGAACTTACTATCATTCATACAAAAAATCTCCGCATAGGTAGTGGCAATATCATTGGAAAAGGAGTTATCCAAGATTTCCTTACTTATGCTAGTATGCTACCTACTTTAGGACGGTCTATACTCAATAAAACTAATAGTCTTGTGGACGCCATGACACTACTAATACTTGAGCTTGAGAGACAATTTATTCATATGTATCCTTGCATACAAAGGATTTTTGTTGAGTTCTCTAATATTCAGCTTTCTTCCGTTAAGCATGCCACCACTATATTTCAAGCCCACGAGTTTAGATTCATTACGAAAGAGGCTAGTGAAATTTTTTCTCATTATAAAATTAATGGTGGATGTCCCCCCATTGAGGAGATCCTTTTTAATCAATAAGAAATAATGAGATTGCAGTCCCTGAATTATGTGGCTCATAATGAAAATTTGAGAAAAAGGGTTCCTATTGAGGTTTTGGTTGATAGGATTTCTGAACTCAATGATGACTTTGCTATAAATAATAATGGATTAGAGTTCGTACTAAGAGATAAACTTATGACCTTCTGCCAAAGGAAAGCCTACAATGATGAATTCATCATACACTATAGAGGGCCAAAGGAGGAACATATTCCTCCCGCCCTTGGTATTAATGATCCTCATCCTATTAAATTTAGCCCTTTCGATTAATTTTGCTTTCCACAAAGGAAACTTGTTGCTTAAAAAAGTGAGTATGAGAAGAGCATTGATAATCTCCCTTACTATTATGACAAATCCAAGATCTATTGCATTATGCCTAGCTAGGGGCGTTAAACAATAGCGCTTGTTTGGAGGCAACCCAATTTTATTTGTTTTGCTTTTTTTTGGTTTTTGAGTGCTGAACACACTATTACCTGTGCAATAATTGTTTTTTCTTGTTTTAATTAGTGTATGAGGCAAGTAAAACCTTGGGATGGTCTATGGTGTTTGCAAGTTGATTTTACAGAAAAATAGAAACTTTCGCTCGTAGTCCAGGAATTTTATAAATTAACTGTAACGTGATTTTGATCTGAATTTTTTACACAAGCTTGGTTCACAAAGTACCCAAATTTTAATAATTGTTCAGAATTGTTTGATTTACATAAGTATTCAAGGCAAACAGAGTGCTATAGACTGTTCTGTTTTTTACAGATTCTGTTTTGTTTGTGTTGTTTGCTTATTTTGATGAATCTATGGGTTGTATTGCGGGGTATGAACCATGGAGAAGTTGGATTACAGTAAATATTACATCAATATAAATAAATAATGAGTTCACAACAGTACCTAAAGTGGTGATTTATTTTTCTTATACTAACGGATCTCATGAGTTTTATTTTGAGTTTTGTGTTGTGAAGTTTTCAAGTTTTGGGTAAAGATTTGATGGACTATGGAATAAGGAGTGGCAAGAGGCCAAGCTTGGGGATGCACAAGGAATCCCAAGTCAGATTCAAGGATACCAAAGAGCCTAAGCTTGGGGAAGCCCCGGAAGGCATCCCCTCTTTCGTCTTCAATCCATCCGCAAATTTACTTGAGGCTATATTTTTATCCACTACATGATATGTGTTTTTCTTGGAGCATATTGTATGATATGAGTATTTACTTTTTAGTTTGAACCAATCATCCTTGCTTCACACATCTTTTGACAGAGAGACGCACACTGAATCGTGAATTTATTAGAATGCTCTTTATGCTTCACTTGTATTGTTTGAGCTAGGCAATATTGCGCTAGTACTTCACTTATATGTTTTAGACCACGGTGGTGTTGTATTTTATAGAAATTATTGAACTCTCGTACCTCACATATATTATTTTGAGATTTATTTAAACAGCATGGTAAATGGCTTATGTTATGAATTTAGTCCTAAGATAATAGGCATCCAAGAAGGATATAATAAAAACTTTCATATGAAGTGCATTGAATATGATGAGAAGTTTGATTCCTTTCATATAGTTTTGAGATCTGAAGATGGTAATATGAGAGTCATGCTAGTAAGTAATTGTGAATTAGAAAAAAATACTTATGATAAAGCTTGTGATTCCCGTAGCATGCATGTATGGTGAACCGTTATGTGATGAAGTCGGAGCATGAATTGTTCAATGATTGTCAACCTTTGTGTGGAGGTCGGGATCGCGCGATGGTTAAATCCTACCAACCCTTCCCCTAGGAGCATGCGTCTCATACTTTTCATCGATAACTAATAGTCTTTTGCAATCAGTATGTGAGTTCTTTATGACTAATGTTGAGTTCACGGATTATACGCACTCTGATCCTTCCATCTTTGCTAGCCTCTCGA
This sequence comes from Hordeum vulgare subsp. vulgare, assembly GCF_904849725.1. Classification (NCBI taxonomy): domain Eukaryota; kingdom Viridiplantae; phylum Streptophyta; class Magnoliopsida; order Poales; family Poaceae; genus Hordeum; species Hordeum vulgare. The sequence goes on along the minus strand of NC_058522.1, from coordinate 129,177,171 downwards.
GTATCGCGCAATTTTCGCCGGTACATTAAACCCACCTTCCTCAAAACAACCACCATATATTTTCCTCAAAACAGCCACCATACCTACCTATTATGGCATTTTCATAGCCATTCCGAGATATATTGCCATGCAACTCCACCGTCCAATTTTTATGACACGCACCATCACTTCCATATTTCTTATAGTCATACTTTGTTTTACCTATGCATTTGTAATCTTTGACTTGTAAGTAAATAAAAGTGCGATGATTTGCATTATTAGAGCATTGTCTCGTGTGTGTAAGGCATGATGGAAGCTATGTTTACCTCACAAGTTGGGATGAGCCTCCAAACTTTACAAAAAAAGTGGCCAACGAAGCCATAAAAAAATAAAAGAGGCCGAAGAAGCGCACCCAAAAAAAGAGAAAAAAATGAGAGACAGAGAGAAGGGACAATGCTACTATCTTTTTCCACATTTCTGCTTCAAAGTAGCACCATGTTCTTCATAAAGAGTCTCCTATTTTCTCACTTGCATATAATTAGTGGAATTACATCTTTTCCACAACCACTTAGTTTTCTTTTTGAGCTTTCATAAACATATACCTCTAGTGCATTTGTTGCATGGAAATCCCTATTCACTCACATTAATATCTATTGATTGGCATCTCCATAGCCCGTTTATATGCCTAGTTGATGTGAGACTATCTTCTCTATTTTTTGCAGCCTCCACCACACTCTATTCCACATATAGTGCTAAATCCATGGATCACGCTGATGTATTGCGTGAGAGTTGAAAAGGTTTGAACATAAAAAGTGTGAAAGAATTGCTTGATTTTCATCGGGGTTGTGCATGATTTAGATACTTTGTGTGGTGAAGATGGAGCATAGCCAGACCATATGATTTTGTAGGGATAACTTTCTAAGACCATGATATTTCGAAAGGAGGCAACTACCTTATTAGTATGCTTGAAGTATTATTATTTTTATGTCAATATTAGACTTTTTTTTGAGTCTTATGGATCTGAATATTGATGCCACAATAGAGTATATTACATGGATAAATATGTTATGTAGAATTCCACATCAAAAATTCTGTTTTTATCATTTACCTACTCGAGGACGAGCAGGAATTAAGCTTGGGGATGCTTGATACGTCTCCAACGTATCTATAATTTTTGATTGTTCCATGCTATTATATTATCTGTTTTGGATGTTTTATATGCATTTATATGTTGTTTTATATTATATTGGGACTAACCGATGAATCTAGAGCCTAGAGCTAGTTTATGTTTTTCCATGTTTTTGAGTATTGCAGATAAGGAATATTAAACGGAGTCCAAACGGAACAAAATCTTCAGAAAGATTTTTCTTGGACCAGAAGACACGCAGTAGACTTAGAGTAGGGGCAGGGAAAATGTCGGTAGGCCACGAGCCTGCAGGGCGCGTCCTGGGGGGGTGTACGCGCCCCTGTGGCTTGTGGCCCCCCTGCAGGTCTTCTAACCCTATTCTTCAGCCTATAAATTCACACATATTCCCGTATCGCCAAAAAGAGCCATGAAAATACTTTTATGCCACCAGGAGCCTCTATTCCCAAGAGATCCAATCTGGGAGCCTTTTCCGGTAATCTGTCGGAGAGGGAATTGATCACGGAGGGCATCTACATCAACTCCATTGACCTCCGATGATGTGTGAGTAGTTCACCACAGACCTACGAGTCCATAGCTAGTAGCTAGATGGCTTCTTCTCTCTCTATGATCTTCAATACCATGCTCTTCATGATCTTCATGGAGATCTATCCGATGTACTCTTTTGCGGTGTGCTTGTCGCGATCCGATGAATTGTGAGTTTATGTTCAGATTATCCATGAATATTATTTGAGTCTCTTCTGAATTCTTATATGCATGATTTCATACCTTTGCAAGTCTCTTCGAGTTGTTGGTTTGGTTTGGCCAACTAGATTGGTAATTCTTGCAGTGAGAGAAGTCCTTAGTTTTGGATTCAATCTTGCGGTGTCCTCACCTAGTGACATAGTAGGGGTAGCGAGGCACGTATTGTATTGTTGCCATCGAGGATAAAAAGATGGGGTTTTCATGATATTGCTTGAGTTTATCCCTCTACATCATGTCATCTTACTTAATGTGTTACTCTGTTCTTCATGAACTTAATACTCTAGATGCAGGCAACAGTCGGTTGATTTGTGGAGTAATAGTAGTAGATGTAGAATCGTTTCGGTCTACTTGACCCGAACGTGTTGCCTATATGCATAATCTTTGCCTTGGATATCTTCATAATTATTCACTTTTCTATAAATTGCTCTACAGTAATTTGTTCACCCGCCGTATTATTTTCCATTATGAGAGATGCCTCTAGTGAAACCTATGGCCCCCGGGTCTATTTGCCATATTATATTTTCAGATCTATAAACCAAAAATACAAAAATTATACTCCTGCAATTTATTTACTTTTGTTTCCGCAATATTTTATACCTATCTCTATTAGATCTCATCCTTGCAAATAAGTCTGAAGGGATTGACAACCCTTTTATAGCGTTGGGCGCAAGTGTTTGATTATTTGTGTTGGTACTACTATTTGAGCCTTGCTTGTTCCTCCTACTGGATTGATACCTTGGTTCTCAACAAACCGAGGGAAATGGATATCTACTTCGCTGCATCACCCTTTCCTCTTCAAGGAAAAACCAACGCAAGCTGAAGAGGTAGCAGGCAGCGCTTTCTTTAAAGCCATTGAGCTAGGCATAAAGTGCTCAAGTAATAGATCCACCTGGATCCCAAGGTATATCAAATCCAATTTTAATTAACAATGATTTGTAATTTAGTAGGGAGCACAAAGCAACATATGTCATGCAATGATGAAGTTTAACTCTCTTCCTATGCATCAACACTCATAAAATAGTAATTCATGCACATCAAGTAAAGGCCAATACATAGCTTAAGCAGTTTCTTGGAATTTTATCTTGTTGGAAACATAAATAGGTTGAGATGTAGTTCCTCTCTCATTATAATTGCAATTAGGATAAGAAATAACATGCATAGTGGTAAAATACGAACCATCAATATAATCCTTGCTTGTTCCTCCTACTGGATTGATGCCTTGGTTCTCAACAAACCGAGGGAAATACTTATCTACTTCATTGCATCACCCTTTCCTCTTCAAGGGAAAACCAACGCAAGCTCGAGAGGTAGCAAGAAGGATTTCTGGCGCCGTTGTCGGGGAGGATACATAGCAAGATCATGCTTACCAAGTACCCATCACAAACTCATATCTTGCATTTACTTTATTTGCCATTTGCCTCTCGTTTTCCTCTCCCCCACTTCTAAAGTGATTTTCAGAAAATACCAAAAAGATTTGCTTTTTTATTCGCCCTTTTTCCCTTCATCTTTTTGTTTACTTTCTTGTGTGCTAGATCTATTCTTTTCCACCATGTATGAATCTGGGGAGGTTTACATTGAAAAGGATAGTAATAATCTTGAAGAGAATAATGATTCCCATAAAGAACTTACTATCATTCATACAAAAAAACTTCGCATAGGTAGTGCCAATATCATTGGAAAATGTGTTATCCAAGATTTATTGACTTGTGCTAGTATGGTACCTCTTTAGGAGGGTCTATACTCAATAAAACTGATAGTCTTGCGGACGCCATAACACTACTAATACTTGAACTTGAGAGACAATTTGTTCGTATGCATCCTTTCATACAAAGGATTTTTCTTGAGTTCTCGAATATTCAGCTTGCTTCCGTTAAGTGTGCGACCACTATATTTCCAGGCCATGAGTTTAGATTCATTATGAAAGAGGCTATTGGAATTTCTGCTCATTATAAAATTAATGGTTGATGTCCCCCATTGAGGAGACCCTTTTTAATCAAGAAGACATAATGAAATTGCAGTCCCCGAATTTTGTGGCTTATAATGAAAATTTGAGAAAAAATGTTCCTATTGAGGTTTTGGTTCATATTATTTCTGAACTCAATGATGATTTTGCTATAAAAAAGAATGGATTAGTGTTCATACTAAGAGATAAACTTATGACCTTCCGCCAAAGGAAAGACTACAATGATGAATTCATCATACACTATAGAGGGCCGAAGGAGGAACCTATTCCTCCCGCCCTTGATCTTAATGATCCTCATCCTATTAAATTTAGCCCTTTTGATTACTTTTGCTTGCCACAAAGGAAGCCTGCTGCTGACATAAGTGAGTATGAGAAGAGCATGGATAATCTCCCTTAGTATTATGACAATACCTAGATCTATTGCATTATGCCTAGCTAGGGGCGTTAAACAATACTCTTGTTGGGAGGCAACCCAATTTTATTTGTTTTGCTTTTGTTTTTGTTTCTACTATTGAATGATGCACACATTATTACCTATGTAATAATTGTGTTTTCTTGTTTTAATTAGTGTTTGAGCCAAGTAAGACCTTGGGATTGTCTATGGTGTTTGCAAGTTGATTTTGCTGAAAAACAAAAGCTTTCGCTCTCAGTCCAGGAATTTTATAAATTCACTGTAACGTGATTTTGATCTGACTTTTTTACACATGATTGGTTCACAAATTTCGTAGATTTTAATAATTTTTCAGAATTGTTTGATTTAAATAAGTATTCAAGGCAAACAAATTGCTACAGACTGTTCACTTTTTGACAGATTATGTTTCTTTGTGTTGTTTGCTTATTTAGATGAATTTATGGGTTGTATCGGGGGGTATGAACCATGGGTAAGTTGGAAAACAATAAATATTAAATAAATATAAATAAATAATGAGTTCACAATAGTACCTAAAGTGGTGATTTATTTTTCTTATACTAACAGATCTCATGAGTTTTCTGTTCAGTTTTGTGTTGTGAAGTTTTCAAGTTTTGGTTAAAGATTTGATGGACTACGGAATAAGGAATGGAAATATACTAAGATTGGGGATGCCCAACGCACCCCAAGTCATATTCAAGTATACCAAAGGGACTAATCTTGGGGATGCTCCGGAAGGCATCCCCTCTTTCGTCTTCAATCCATCGGTAAATTTACTTGAGGCTATATTTTTATTCACCACATGATATGTGTTTTGCTTGGAGCGTCTTGTATGATATGAGTATTTAATTTTTAGTTTGCCACAATCATCCTTGCTGCACACATCTTTTGAGAGAGAGACACACACTGAATCGTGAATTTATTAGAATGCTCTTTATGCTTCACTTATATGTTTTGAGCTAGGCAATGTTGATGTCGTACTTCACATATATCTTTTAGACCACGGTTGTGTTGTGTTTTATAGAAATTATTAACTCTTGCACCTCACTTATATTATTTTGAGAGTTCTTTAAACAGCATGTAATTGGTTTAGGTTATGAATTTAGTCCTAATATAATAGGCATCCAAGAAGGATATAGTAAAAACTTTCATATTAAGTGCATTGAATATGATGAGAAGTTTGATTCCTTGCATATAATTTTTATATGTGAAGTTGGTAATATGAGAGTCATGCTAGTAAGTAATTGTGAATTAGAAAAAAAATACTTGTATTAAAGCTTGTGGTTCCCGTAGCATGCACGCATGGTGAAACGTTATGTGATGAAGTCAGAGCATGGCTTGTTTAATGATTGTCAACCTTTGTGTGGAGGTAGGGATCGCGAGATGGTTAACTCCTACCAACCCTTCCCGAAGTAGCATGCGTCTAGTACTTTGCATCGATAACTAATAGGCTTTTGCAATAAGTATGTGAGTTCTTTATGACTAATGAGTAGTTCATGGATTATACGCAATCTCATTTTCCACCTTTGCTAGCCTCTCTAGTACCGCGCAACTTTCGCTGGTATATTAAACCCACCTTCCTCGAAACAATCACCATATATTTTCCTCAAAATACCCACCATACCTACCTATTATGGTATTTTCATAGCCATTCCGAGATATATTGCCATGCAACTCCACCGTACCGTTTTTATGACACGCACCATCACTTCCATTTTGCTTATAGAGACATACTTTGTTCTACCTATCGAGTTGTAATCTTTGAGTTTTAAGTAAATAAAAGTGTGATGATTTGCATTATTAGAGCATTGTATCGTGTGTGTATAAAGGATGATGGAAGCTATGTTTCCCACACAAGTTGGGATGAGCCTCCGGACTTTACAAAAAAAGAGGCCAGCGAAGCCCATAAAAAATAAAAGAGACCAAAGAAGCGCACCAAAAAAAGAGAAAAAAGAAAAGAGAAAAAAGAAAAGGAAGAAAAAAAATGAGAGAAAGTGAGAAGGTACAATGCTAAAATATTTTTTCCACACTTGTGCTTCAATATAGCACCTTGTTCTTCATAGAGAGTCTCCTATTTTCTCACTTCCATATAATTAGTGCAATTCCATCTTTTGAACAATCACTTAGTTTTCTTTTTGAGCCTTCATACACTTATACCTCTAGTACATTTGTTGCATGGCAATTCCTACTCACTCACATTAATCTCTATTGATGGGCATCTCCATAGCCCGTTGATATGCCTAGTTGATGTGAGACTATCTTCTCCTCTCTTTTATTGTAACCTCCACCACACTCTATTCCACCTATAGTGCTATATCCATGGATCACGCTCATTTATTGCGTGAGATTTGAAAAGGTTTGAGAACATAAAAAGTGTGAAACAATTGCTTGATTTTCATCGGGGTTGTGCACGATTTAGATACTTTGTCTCGTGAAGATGGAACATAGCTAGAACATATTGTTTTGTAGGGATAATTTTCTAAGACCATGCTATTTCGAAAGGAAGCAATTACCTTATTAGTAGGCTTAAAGTATTATTATTTTTATGTCAATATTAGACTTTTGTTTTGAGTGTTATGGGTCTGATTATTCATGCCACAATAGAGAATGTTACATGGATAAATATGTTATGTAGAATTCCACATCAAAAATTCTGTTTTTATCATTTACCTACTCGAGGACGAGCATGAATTAAGCTTGGGGATGCTTGATACGTCTCCAACGTTTCTATAATTTTTTATTGTTCCATGCTATTATATTATCTGTTTTGGATGTTTTATAAGCATTTATATGTTGTTTTATTTTATTTCGGGACTAGCCTATTAATCTAGAGCCTAGTGCGAGTTTCTGTTTTTTCCACGTTTTTGAGTATTGCAGATAAGGAATATTAAACGGAGTCCAACCAAAAAAAAAATCTCTGGAATGAGTTTTCTTGGACCAGAAGACCCGCAGTAGACTAGGAGTAGGGGACACGGCAAGTGTCGGAAGGCCACAAGTGTGTAGGGCGCGCCCTGGGGGGGGGGGGGTCGCGCCCCCGTGGCTTGTGGACCCCTGCAGGTCTTCTAACCCTATTCTTTGGCCTATCAATTCCCAAATATTCCCGTATTGCCAAAAATATCCATGTAAATACTTTTACGCTGCCGGGAGCCTTTGTTCCCGAGAGATTCAATCTCGGAGCCTTTTCCGGTAATCTGTCGGAAAGGGAATTGATCACGGAGGGCATCTACATCAACTCCATTGCCCCCGCGATGATGTGTGAGTAGTTCACCACAGACCTACTGGTCCATAGCTAGTAGCTACATGGATTCTTCTCTGTGTTTGATCTTCAATACCATGTTCTTCATGGAGATCTGTCTGATGTAATACTCTTTTGTGGTGTGTTTGTCGCGATTCCATGAATTGTGAGTTTATGTTCATATTATCCATGAATATTATTCGGGTCTCTTCTGAATTCTTATATGCATGATTTCATACCTTTGCAAGTCACTTCGAGTTGTTGGTTTGGTTTGGACAACTCGATTGCTAATTCTTGCAATACCAGAAGTCCTTAGTTTAGGGTTCAATCTTGTGGTGTCCTCACCCAGTGACATAGTAGGGGTAGCGAGGCACGTATTGTATTCGTGCCATCAAGGATAAAAAGGTGGGGTTGTCATCATATTGCTTGAGTTTATCCCTCTACATCATGTCATCTTACTTAATGCGTTACTCTGTTCTTCATGAACTTAATACTCTAGATGCAGGCAGGAGTCGGTCGATGTGTGGAGTAATATCAATAGATGCAGAATCGTTTAGGTCTACTTGACACGGACGTGATCCCTATGTGCATAATCATTTCTTTCGCTATATTCATAATTATTAGCTTTTCTATAAATTTCTCGACAGTAATTTATTCACCCATCGTATTATTTTCCATTATGAGAGAAGCCTCTAGTGAAACCTATGGCCCCCGGGTCTATTTTCAATATTATATTTTCAAATCTATAAACCAAAAATACCAAAATTATATTCCTGAAATTTATTTACTTTTGTTTCCGCAATATTTTATACCTATCTCTATTAGATCTCATCCTTGCAAATAACACTCAAGGGATTGAAAACCCATTTATAGCTGGGTGCAAATGTTTGATTATTTGTGTAGGTACTATTATTGGAGCCTTGCTTGTTCCTCCTACCGGATTGATACCTTGGTTCTCAACAAACCGAGGGAAATAATTATCTACTTCGCTGCATCACCCTTTTCTCTTCAAGGGAAAACCAACGCAAGCTCAAGAGGTAGCTGGCAACGCTTTCTTTAAAGCCATTAAGCTAGGCATAAAGTGCTCAAGTAATAGATCTACCAGGATCCCAAGGTATATCAAAGACAATTTTAATTAAGAATGATTTGTAATTTAGTAGTGAGCACAAAGCAATATATGTCATGCAATGATGAAGTCTAACTCTCTTCCTATGCATCGACATGTCATAAAATAATAATTCGTGCACATCAAGTAAAGGCCAATACATAGCTTAAGCAGTTTCTTGCAATTTTATCTTGTTGGAAACATAAAGAGGTTGAGATGTAGTTCCTCTCTCGTAATAATTGCAAGTAGGAGCAGCAAGAATATGCATATTATATCCATCAAAATCATCATGCATAGTGGTAAAATGCAAACCATCAATATAATCCTTAGTAAGTGCAAACTTCTCTGAAATTGTGTAGTTGGGAGAATTCTAAAAGATTATAGGACTATCATTTGTGGGTGCAATAGAAACAACTTCATTCTTAACATAAGGAACTACATCAAGTTTATTTTTATAAGCATAATTCATATGGGCAACATGGTCACAAGGATAGCAAGCATCAAGTTCATCAAAAAGGGATATTTCAAATGAATCCAAGGGATCATAGCAATCATCATAGCATTCATCCTAGTATTCATCCATCGGTATGTGAGAAGGGAAATTGAACAATGTATGAGTTGAAGAGTTACTCTCATTAGAAGGTGGGAACACGTAGCTAATCCGCTCTTCCTCCTTTTGCTCTTCGCTCTACTCCTCATCTTCTTCATCTAATGAGCTCATACTTTCGACAATTTCTTTTTCCATAGTTTCCTGAAACATTTTAATCTCTTCAAAGGCAGCGGATTTCTCTCAATAAATTTATTAATATCAGCACTGTATTCATAATTATCATAGAAATATATTAGTTATGGCAAAAAATATTAGATTTGTAAGGAACATCATCATACTTTTCAAGCAAAGAAGAAATGTCATAAGCACCTTTAAAAGCAACAAATTCTTCTCTTTGTTCCACATCGTAGTAATCATATATACCATTAGCATAAGAAGCCAAGTTTTTTATCATTAAATTAATATTTAAAGGGAAGGTGTAGAACCTAAATCTTGGAGCAACAAGTATAATCACATCTCAAACATGCGTCCCAAGAAAACAAGTGCAACATTTTAATTTGATCCCATAAATGTTTCCCATTTTGAGATAAGCTATAATCCCCAAACTACTCACGTTGATCCAACATGTCTCCCATTATGAAGTTTAATGGGGATTTCTCAAGATTATCAAATGAGTAATTAACGCAATTCACATAACTAGTGTCACATCCCTAACCCTTAAGCAAGATAGCATTGTGCTCATGTCTTCTTTGCATTTGCATCTAAGAAGTTTCAACAAAAGCAACAAAGTGGCAAGGAAAAAACTCAAAACCCTAGCCACCATTTCAATTAAAGGAAATCTCAAACTAGTTCAAAATCAATGAACCCAAAATGGCCTCAAGAAATGTTCAAACTTTCTGATAAATCATGAAAGTAAATGAGCATTGGAGAAAACTATTTTCTTGACACTTTAAGCATTTTAAATAAATGCAAAAGGCTACTGGTTTCAAGTTTTAAATTTGAAATCAGAATCTATAAATTTCCAAAAATGTTGAAAACTTTGGAAATGGTTGGGGATGTTATAACAATTATTTCAGGAGGTCTAAAATAGTTTTTACTTTTGTTTTGGAGCTGAATTAATTAGCAAAACAATAATTAGCAAAACAGAAAAACAAAAACAGAAAAAAATGGAAAAACCTTACCTGACGCCTAGCCTGGCCCGGCCCATCTCCCTCGCTCGTCCCCTCCCTCGCGCCAGTAGGCAGCAGGAGGTGGCCGCCGCCCCCTCCGGCGCGGCCACGCACCTGCGTGCCTGCCTGGCCGCCGCCTCGCGCTGGCGACGACGAGGATAAGCTCCCAGAGCCTCCCCTATCCATTCCCCGCCTCGGTTCTCCTCCTCCTTGCTGCCGCCATTAGAGCCGAGCTCGAGCTCGAGCTGCCCGTGCCCCTGGCCATAGGATTCCCTCCCAGAGCACGCCATTAGCTCCGCCTCGTCGCCCTGGTCATCTCTGCAGAAGCCGAAGCTTCCTCGAGCCCTGCAACGCCCACAACGCCGTCTTTTTCCACCTCCGGCCGCCGGACCTCTCCCATCGATTCGCTTCCTCCTGCGCATCCCCGAGCCCCTCTTCAGCGCCATCGGAACCGCCGTGAGCTCGTCGTCGTTTCCCCTCTCGCCCCACGCTCTCCCGTGCATCGTATCCTAGTTCCCCACCAAGGCCGAGAGCTTCTCGCCGCCGGCCATGTCGCTCCCGTCGCTGTGATGACCGATCCATGCGCCCGAGCTAGGATTCGAGCTCCTGGAGCCTCCAGGAGCGTGTCGAGCCCTCCAGCTGCCCTCCCCGTGCCCTAGAACCGCCCCGTATAGATGGCCGAGCTTCGGCCGCCGCTCCGGCTCGTCGCCGATGCCTCTTCCGGCGACCCTAGCCTCCCCAGATGGTCCTGCCAGATCGGCCACTTCGCGAGCATGCTGTAGCTGCAAACCGCGTGCGTTTTGGTGCTGTGCAGCGCCGTCTAGGTCGCCTCCGGCGAGCCCTCCGCCGTGGGCCTGGTCGCCGGCGACCACCCGCCGGTGGGGGTCGACGTGGCAAGCTAACCCAGCAGCTTAGGGACCTAATCACTCGCTGACAAGTGGGCCCAAGGCCAAGTCAAACCTCAGTTAGGGCTGGTCAGCGCGGGATTAGTCCTAGAGAGGCTGACCAGTGGGGCCCCCATGTCAGGTTTGACCTGAACAGGTCGGCTGACCTGCTGACGTCAGCCTGAGGCAATAAATGGAATTTCCAGTATAAAACTAATTCAGGAAATTGCTAAAAATTGTAAAATCATAGAAATTAATCTGTAACTCCAATGAAAATAATTTATATATGAAAAAGTATCAGAAAAATTCAAAGATTCTGGTTATGCTAGTTTCAACTATGTTTGAAAAAGTTACAGAACCCTAAATTGTGGAATAAGGAATAATTCAATTCTTATAATTACTTTTTAAATGGAATTTGGAAAATTATTCAAATTTCATTATGAATACAATGATCACACACTGTCCTACTTATAAATCAATACCATAGCATGACATTTCATGCATGCTAACATCAAGTTGATCTGAGCATCAGGTCGAATCAATTAAAACGGTATCCGAGAATACCCCGTTTGAATTGCTATTTGAATGTGATTCAAATCAACTCTAAACCTAAGACATGTTGGAAATAATAACTTATCACCTTGCATTCTCATGCCATGCTCATGCATCATTTTTGAGTGCATATGATTGTTATTGAATGTTGCCATTCATTTCGGTAGGCTCCGCACTCCCGGATTCCACCGAATATCCGTCTGACGGATATCGTTCCTCCTCTGAGCAACAAGGCAAGCAACCCTTTTGATCATCCCGATAAATCCCATGTTCTTGCTCCTGCACCTATTTATTGCATTAGGATCAAATGCTTCAACTGCTTTTGCCACGATAGTTGGACCCACTTCCTTTGCATGACTTAACCTTGTCACAGTAAATAGCCAAACCTTGCAACCTAGCAAACCTGGTAGTTGCTTGAGTTATGATGTGCCTTATCCTGCTATGCATGCTATGCTTAGAGTTGTGTATGGTCTGTCATCTGGGAGATGAACAGAATTGTGGAATATGTTCGGTGAGCAAAGGTTGTGTGTTGAACTTGATTTGGTAAAGGTACCGGTGAAAGGCTGTGTAGGAGTACATGGCGGGTTGTTTCATTGGAACCGTCCTTAGGAACTGAGTTCCGTGTATGTAATCCAAGACTAGATACTACCACATGCTGGGCCCTGAAACATGACCCCGCTCGGCCTATTAATCGCGTAGTACTCGGTCCAGGAGTTGCAAGTAGTTTCTGGTGTTTATAGTAATGCTGGAGGCCGTGCATGGTGCTGACCTGAGAGGTGGGCCGTGATGCGGTAGGCAGTGGCACGGTGTACCAAGTGGCACCCGTATGGTGGGCTTGGGAACCCTGCGCACATCGTTTGAGGCCGTGGCAGAAACCTCGGCCGGACTTCCGTACGGGTTACTCTCAGATAGGTGATAAACCTGGACTAGGTACTAGTGTGGTTAACGGTCGTGTCCGACTCCCTCGCTGGGCTTCCGCTTGAAGGTTGCCGAGGTGCATGACGTGCACATGGCGATAAGTGGCGAAAGCGTGTGTGACGAAGTACACTCCTGCAGGGTTATGATCTATTCGAATAGCCGCGTCCGCGGATATGGACTACTTGGAGACATATGTTGTTCATAGATAACTTCAATGGCTACTCATAAAATTGTCAAGATAAGCGTGAGTGTCGTGGACGGCATTTCCGTATGGAGACGGAATGATTCCACGATAGTGTATTGTTGTGGTGTTAGTGGACTCGTGTCCGAGAAATCAAGTTGTCAAAACTAATTTCAAAATGCAAGTTGTCTAGCCACGAGTCAAATGCCAGCTTCCCGCATGAAACCCCACAATACCTTTTGATACCTTGCATGAGTAGTTAGTTCTCCTAAAGTCTTGCTGAGTACCTTCGTACTCATGTTTGCTTAATAAATGTTGCAGAGATTGCTAATGACCCTAATGGAGGGTTCTTCATAGACATCGACGACGACGAGTAGCTGGTGTCCCAGCTACGATCTGGCCCTACGTCGGCTCTGTAGTATAGTCAGGCCATGTGCCTTCTAGTTGCTCTGTCTGTACCCAGACAGTTTATAACTCTTCCGCTGGCTTGTACTTGTATGACTGTTATTGTGGGTCGAGAGACCTTAATGTGTAATATTATGTGTGTGGCTCTTCCGAGCCTCTTAAATAAAGGTTGTATGTTTATGGTTATGTTGTGATGCCATCGATGTATCTATACATATCGGTATGCCATGCGTACGTGTGTCTTACTTGATATGTATGGGGTTCAAATACCTAGTCGTGGACTTTAGTAGCACTCCTTACAAGGAAATGCCCCTTTGTGATCCAACGAGCCTTGGTAGTCCGCTACTGCTCCGGACACATTGGTTGACCGGCATGTGTCCTTCTTAGCTGCTGTGTCTGTCCTCTTTGGGGAAATGTCACGCGACGTAATGGAGTCCTTGTAGCTTTCTACGACTCGTCTACGTTCGCTGATGACCGACACCTGCTTTGTTGGGTCATGTATGCCTGTCCTTGTGCGGAACTGCAACTTTGGTTTATGACTAGACATGTCGATCCGGGTTCTTTGACATTGGATTGCTAGCGACACCTATCGCATACGTGAGTCAAAAGACGCAAACGGTCCCGGTTAAGGTAAGGCTGCAGCCGTGGAGTTAACCGTGCGTGAGACCACAAAGAGATGCCATGTGTTACAGGCTGGATTCCTATGACTTAGGATCGGGGTCCCGACAACTAGCATCGAGCGTTTTAGGAGGTTCCCCATCTCCATGACTAGCAAGTACATCTTTTTTTTTGCTTTTTCGTGTTCCATATCCATAACTGAAGATAGAGAACAACTTAGAACAGAAAAAAAAAACTACTTAGTGATAAAGCAAAACAAGAACACATGACATTATTGACCCCATGATATTGCTCCCTGGCAACAGTGCTAGAAAAAGGTCTTGATAACCCACAGCGAGAAAATAAAGTGCAGTAAATAAAAATTAGGTGTTGTTTACTAGAAAGCTTTTTGTGTAACGTAAGAAAAAGATTGTCCATAGGCAATTGAATATAACATGATAGACACTTATCATGTGTAATGAGGGAGAGGCATACGCTGACACACTTTCCATACTTGGGTCATATGCACTTACGATTGGACCTCTAGCAAGAATCCGCAACTACTAGAAATCATTAAGATAAACCCAACCATAGCATTAAACATCAAGTCCTCTTTACTCCCATGCGCGCACAACTCCCTTACTCGGGTGTAAGTTTCTATCACTCTTGCCACCCACTATAAGCGAAACATGAACATATTGCAAACCCTCCAGTGTGTATCCTTCACGTGTGCACCTCATGGATGGTACCTTATAAAAACACCATATCAACACACAACTCATATCAATAACATCATATCACAATTAACCCGTAGGACAAAACGGATCTACTCAAACATCATAGGATAGCCGCATATCATTGGGAAATAGTATGTAGTGTTGAGCACCATGTTTCAGTAGAGATTTAGAGAGTTACAATGGGAAAAGCGGTGTTACACCACTGCATAGAGGGGGAGAGAGTTGGTGTTGACGGTTGCAAGATTGTTGATGTAAATCACTGTCAAGCTCCTTGCCCCAGCAGCACTCCCGCGCCACCGGGGGAGAGGGGGGAGAACCCCCCTCCTTCTTATTCTTCCTTGGCCTCCCCCCTAGATGGGAGGAGAGTTCCCCCTATGGTCCATGGACTCCATGGCGGCGAAGGGGCAGGAGACCCTTCAAGACTGGATGTCCCTCTATGTTCTCTTCTGTTTCACGTTCCTATTTTCTGGCAATTCACCATTTCTTAAATTCCTCAAAATCCATAAATCTGATCAGGCTGAAATTTTGAGGGTATTTTTATACATAAAGTAGATATCTTGCACCCGAAGAAGAGCCCCAACCAACTTACGAGGTGGCCACTACGCACCACCCCATGCCAGGGGGTATGGGTCGTGCCCTGGTACCTAGTGGAGGCCGTGGGCCTCCGTTTACGATGATTCCAACTCCCAAAAATCACGTATATTTCAAAAATAATTCTCCGTAAATTTGTATCAGGTTTGGACATTGTTTGATATGGATATTCTATGAAATAGAAAACATGCAACAAACATGAACTGCTACTTGGTATGTTAGTCTAGTAAATCTTATAAAATGTTACCAAAATATGTGAAATTTGCATAATATTGGCATGGAACTTTAATAAATTATAGATATGATGGAGACGTACCAATAAGCCATAGGGTTTAGTCCAAAGAGGTAAAATACATCAACGTAATATCATCCACCTAGCCCTAGAGTTAGAACACATCTGACGATCTCGAGGTAGATCAACCTTGTACTTGATACTCTTCCAATGATAGAAACAAGAGAAGGATGTAGGTTTTTACCTCCATCAAGAGGGCCCAAACCTGGGTAAAAGTCGTCTCCCTGTTTCTATTTCCATCCATCTGAGATCCACAGCTCGGGACCCCCCTACCCCGTGGTCTCTGGTTTTCACACTGACATTGTTGCTTTCATTGAGAGTTTTGTTCTGGGATTGATAGAAGGATCGATGGCTCATTTACCGAACTACAACAACAACGGCCGTGGAAACATTTATGTCCTCGACCAAATTTTTGTGTTTGGTAGTGTGCCATTCTATGTCGATTCGATCGGCCATCTCGCTTCCATCAAGAACTACGCCCTCGATTAGATCATCACCTTTAGAGGCCTAGAATACACCGCGGATTCCTGTGAAGAACTCATCATATCACGATGGATGGCCGAACAGTTGGAGAGGCTATCCGACACCGATGGATCGACCCCAAAACCGATCTCCTCTGAGGATGTCGGACCAGAAAACCTCTTGTCGTCGGAGGATTCCGATGTAGCCACTCCGAGCGATCTCCCTCAAACCACGGACCAGACCTAGGCCCGACCCCTATCTCTAAAGGTATGTTGGACTTGAGCCAAACCCTAGAACAGGATCCAGAATCAATCTTGGATCCACTCCATGCCGGAAACAAGCCGAGCTATACACCGGGTACGCTTCAAGTCAGCCCCACTTATAGCCAGACAATGAACCCCACAGAACTATCTCACCTAGACGAGATGCTCGATCGTATCCAGAGCATGTCTATCTCGACTTTGGTTTACATCCTACCCACCACCCACCTATACTCCACGGTCGATGACTTAACCGATGTGATAGACTACGACGAGGCCACATACATGGATGAAGATGCCGATGGCCCCACAGAACCCACTTCGCCCCTGGTAAACACTAGCAAGTGCTCTACAACATCCACCTATGATGTCTACATGGTGGATAACCCAAATCCCCTCTGAGACGTTGGCATAGAGACCAAAAGGCGAAACAATGAGGAACCCAACGACACTGCCGATGATGGTGATGCAATGGTCAGTGACATCAATAACACACGAGATGACCCTCAAGCCTCCCCAGTACGGAACAAGCGTCCCAAAGAAAATCCCTAGGACTTGGATCGTGACGGCCTCTTTGGAGAGAAACATGGCAATTACATGTCGGAGTCCAAGGAAGACGAGATCCTCGGTAGCAAGGACTAAAATCGTCCCCGAAGAGCCCCTCAAACAAGAGCGCTTTCGACAGCACCTCGTTGCCACCTCTCTAAGCATGAAATGCAAGAAGAAGCTTCTACAAGAGAATAGGGATGTGTTGATTGAAAATTGGGTCGAAGTACTCTCGGCTGAACAAGATCTCGAAGACTGATGTCGTAGTGTGCCAAATTCATACCCTTGTAGGCGTCCTCTACCGGAGTTTGATGAAGATCTAGCGGCCGACGTGTCAGACCGACCACCTAGAGTTCGGGACAAGCTAGTGAGGGAAAACCTCGCTACCTGACCGGCTCCACACCGCCATGGAAAAGACCTCGTGCATTACCTAGATGCTCAATACGTTTGACGTCATATTGAGGAAAACCGAGCACCTCCTCGTTCCATATATAGCTTAGGAGAACATGAGCCAGCTGGCTACGACACCTAGTTAGGTACAAACATCCACGCACGAAACCAAGCCTACACATAGATCTCCCCCGACCTCTGATAAGTCTCAAACATATCATTAATTTTGGAAGTATTCATGCCATGTTAGCCCATGTTTACAATACTTTTTTATGATTTTTTTGTAGTTTATATGATTTATTTAAAGCTAACTCGGTATAACGATGTTTTCAATAGAATTACCACTATGTTGTTTTTGTGCACAAAATAGAAGTTCTCAGAACCGCCTGAAAGTTTTTTATCATTTTTACAGGAAAATAAGAAATACGAGAGCGAAGATTGACAGAAGGGGGCCACCAATAGGTCACAAGAAAACAGGGTGCGCCCACCCCCTAGGTGTGCCCTAATAGCGTGTGGGGCCCATGTGGCTCTGGATGACGTGATTTGATCGCTGAATATTCCTATGAAGCCAGAAACCCCCCAAAGGTAACCTAGAACTTCCGCTACACTACTAAACTCTGTGTATAAAAGGAAAACCCATCTAGAGAATTTCCACTACCGTGTTGGAGGGGGAAATCATATCCGATGGCCATCTTCATCATCTCGGCAGAGGTCCTGACGATGAGGGAGTACTTCACCCTCGGGGCTGAGGTTACGTACCAATAGCTATCTGTTTGATCTCTCTCTCTAGACCTCTCGTGTTCTTGAGATGGCATGACCTTGATATATCAAGGCCTTTGTTAATATAGTTGGATCATATGGTGTTTGTCCCTTACTATCTTGATGTGATGAATTGAATACTTCCCTTGTGATTTTGTTATGTTGAACTGAATATTGGATTTGAGATCACTTGATGTCTTTCTTGGTACACAACTTGTGGATTCACGTGGTGATAATGGGGTAATGTATGCATAGGGGTTGATACACGATCTTGTCCTACTTTCTCATATAGAAATATGGGGGGTACTCCTTGAAGTCCTTCATGTAGGATTGAATATGATGAATCTGAAATTGTTTGATGCATGTCAAATAATTAACCCATGTATACTTGTGGTGACATTGGAGTATCTAGGTGACATTAGAGTTGATGGATATGTATCATAGGTGTTATTCTAGTACGAGCTCTAGGGATATTTGTGATACCTATAGGAATATCATAAAAGGTTGGTCGGAAAGAATAACTTTGAGGTGGTTCGCTCTGTACAACAACTTCTTATTATGTTCTCCGCTAATAGGAACTTTGGAGTGATTCTTTGTTGCATGTTGAGGGATGACCATATCATTCTACTATGTTGTCATTGTTGGGATATTACACAAGTGAAAGTATGAACCCTAGGCCTTGGATCTAAGCATCACTACTAGGGAAAACCCTAGTAGAAGCGTGGGTTAATGACCTATTACTAGCGCGGGGGCCCGCGATACTACTACGGCGCTACATCTAACCTTTAGCAGTAGCGTGGGTCCTACCCGTGCTACTACTACTTCTACTAGTACTAGCGCGGTTGCCACCCGCGCTATTACTACTTAACTGTAGTGCGGGTAAGGGTCCCGCGCTGTTACTGACTAATTAGGAATTAAAATAAATAAATTCATCCAAGGTGTCACATCCCTGGTTTCATTTTGCTTTGTGCCTAGCTAGTGTGTGCATCATGTTTAATTTTTGTAAAGTTGAAAAGGGATTAAGAAAACCCTAGCACCTCACCCTAAATAAAACAATTAAAATGGTGTGATTTTCATTGAACCTAAAATGGCCTTAAAAATGTTCATCTTCTATGTTAAATGTCGGCAACAAGACTAGAGGGATGAACTTTATTTTGCAACCACTTTCGGCATTTTAAATAATCCCCAAAAGCCACTGAAATGGTCAAAATAAATAGTCTATAAATAATTAGATAACTAAAAAAATGCTGATATAATTTATGGAGTTTCCAAATATTCCAAATATACCCCATATTTATTTCTAGGGTTTATGGTTTAGGTTTTGAGCCAGAAAACATAACAAAACTCATGTTAGAACTAAATTAGAAAACAAAATAGAAAAAAAGAGAAAAGAGAAAACCTTACCTGGCCCAGAAGCTGACTAGCCTCTACTAGTCGTCTTCCTCCTCTCGCGAGGAGGACGACACCGTGGCGCACGCACGGGAGGCACTCTCCATGCTTGCCTCGTCCCGAGCCTCGGGCTCACCCCCTTCGCCCCGGGGATAACGGAAACCCTGTGTTTATCCCCTCGCCATTCCCCTCTCTCTCTCTTCTCTTCTGCCCTCTGTGCCGCCATGGCCGCAGCTTTGGCTCGCTGTCTCTAGGTCGCCCCCGCCGTTCCCTCTCGACCCTGAGGTGCTCAATCGCTCCACCTGGTCGCACTAAAGCTCCTCGCCATAAGAATCGGAGCTAGTCAACACCAAACGCAGATGTGCCGTCGTCGTCCTCCTTCGGTCACCGAGGTCGCCGCCATCGATCCACGTCGTCAGGTCGTCTCTGAGACCGCTCTCGACGCCTCTGCAACCCTCGTGAGCCATAGAACCCAGTTCTACCATTTTCCCTTTTTCGCGTGCAATAGCCATTAATTCCATTGACGCCCAAAGAGAACCGCCGTGAAAGCTGGTTCCGATGGTCCACAAGCCCAACCGAGGCCACCAATGGTTTTCTGATGACGCATAGGTGTTGTGGGTTCTCAACTTTTGTTCATTTGCACTCTGTATCGTCAATCTCGACAAAGGCCGAGCTTCGGTGGCCACCAAGGTCGTCACCGGTGACGTCTCCGGCCACCCCAGCCCTTGTAGATTGTTCCATTAGACGCATGGGCGAGAGGCAGATCTAGAGCTGATCTCTTCTGGCCAAATGGTTGCCTGATATGTCTCCATCGTATCTATTTTTCCAAACTCTTTTGCCCTTGTTTTGGACTCTAATTTGCATGATTTGAATGGAACTAACCTCGACTGACGCTGTTTTCACCAGAATTGCCTTGGTGTTGTTTTTGTGCAGAAAGGAAAGTTCTCAGAACGTCCTGGAAATTTACAGAGAATATTTCTGGAAAATATAAAAAATACATGCGCAAAGATCCACCGGAGGGGATGGGCCAGTGGACCACAAGCCCTGTAGCCGCCGCCCCCCTAGTGGCGGCTAGCAAGCTTGTGGGGCCCACGTGGCTCTGCCGCCCCCAAACTCAGCTCTATAAATTCACTTTCGTCCCAGAAAAAATAAAGGGAGAAGATTTCGTCGCGTTTGCGATACGGAGGCGCCGACACATCCTGTTCTTCATCTGGAGGGCAGATCTGGAGTCCGTTTTGGGCTCCGGAGAGGGGAAATCGTCGCCATCGTCATCATCAACCTTCTTCCCTCTTCAATTCCATGAAGCTCTTCATCATTCGTGAGTAATCTATTCGTAGGCTCGCTGTGTGGTGATGAGTAGGATGAGATCTATCATGTAATTGAGTTAGTTTTGACGGGGATTGATCCCTAGTATCCACTATGTTCTGAGATTGATGTTGCTACTACTTTGCCATGCTTAATGCTTGTCACTAGGGCCCGAGTGCCATGATTTCAGATCTGAAATTATTATGTTGTCACCAATATATGTGTGTTTTAGATACGATCTTGCAAGGTGTAGTTACCTACTATGTGTTATGACCCACCAACCTCGGAGTGACAATAACCGGAACCACTCCCGGTGATGACCATAGTTTGAGGAGTTCATGTGTTCACCAAGTGCTAATGCGTTGGTCCGGTTCTTTATTAAAAGGAGAACCTTAATATCCCGTAGTTTCCTTCTGGACCCCGCTGCCACGGGAGGGATGGACAATAGATGTCATGCATGTTCTTTTCCCCAAGCATGTATGACGACACACGGAATACATGCCTACATCACATTGACGAACGGGAGCTAGCCACATATCTCTCCGGGTTATAACTGTTGCATGATGAATATCATCCAAACAAATCACTAACCCATTGTCTACGAGTTTGTCCCACTGCTGCAGTTACTTGTTTTGCTCTGCTGCTGTTACTAATGTTGCTGCTGCTATTACTTGCTTTGCTCTGCTACCACTTGCTACTGTTGTTACTTGCTACTGTTGCTACTTTCTACTGCTGTCACTACTGCTGTTCCTTGCCACTGCTGCTACTCGTTTCATTGTGGCTACCTGCTACAGTACTTTTTCTCACACCGTTGCCGGGAAAGAATATTTCCCGTCCACGGGCAACTCCTGGTGCCATTGATACAACAGTTTGAAATAGTCTGCCTTGTCACCAGATCGTTTCTGGCACCGTTGTTATCATACTACTTTGCTGTTGACACTTTGCTTGCAGATACAAATCTTTCAGGTGTGGTTGAATCTGACACATTCAGCTGCTAATACTTGAGAATATACTTTCACTTCTCATCGTGCGAACCAACAAATTTGGGTTGAATACTCTACCCTCAAAAACTGCCTCGATCCCACGCGCTGGTGGGCTATTGCAAGACAATTTCTAATTGTTGAGCAATCGAGAACATCATTTTTCTAGCCATTGCCAGGGATTTGCTAATAGCATTTTTCAAGCGCCGTTGCCGGGGAGGCGATTGCTATATTTTCAGAGTCACTTGGGATTTATATCTGCTGATCACTATGAAGAATCCGAAAGATCCAAAAACCAGAGTTTTGCCCTCAACTAGGAGGGGAGGTGAGGAACTACCATCTAGCTCTCCACTTGATTGACCTTCAGTTATGAGTAAGTTTGCGACATCACCTCCTGCTAGAAATCTTGATATGTCGCCTGTGCTTGATGATGCTTATGATGCTGCTATGCCTGATACTGCTAGAGATGCTATGCCTAATACTGCTATGCCTGATGATGCTATGCTTGATACTGCTAGAGATACTACTTTGCCGGATGTGCCACTAGGGGTATTCTTTGATGCTCATATTGCTAGAGTTACTGCCAATGCTCGTGATGCTTCTGAAACTGCCGATACTATTGAGATAGAACCTGCTTTTGCTCCTGCTAGATCTAGCTCTCCTAGATATGAATTGCCTGATATACCCGAGGGTTACGTTATGGAGGGAGAGATAGCTGAGGATTTTCTTGCGTGTAAGGATGCCTATCAAGCTGAGAAATTACTTCTCAAGTGGAAGGAAAAATCTCTGAAAGCTAGCATGAAATACGACCAGAAGTCTGCCACTTCACCTATCTTTATCACCGATAAGGATTATGAATTCTCTGTCGACCCTTAGATAATCTCTCTAGTCGAAACTGATCCTTTCCATGGTTATGAGTCTGAGACGGTCGTAGCCCATCTTACCAAACTACACGATATAGCCACCCTTTTCACTAGTGAGGAGAAGATCCGCTACTACTATATCCTTAAGCTGTTTCCTTTCTCTCTAAAGGATGACGCTAAAGCCTGGTTCACTTCTCTTGCTCCTGGATGTGTGAGTCGTCCCCAGGATATGGTCTATTACTTCTGTGAGAAATATTTCCTTGCCCATAAGAAGCAAGCTGCCTTGCAGGAAATATACAACTTTTCTCAACTCAAAGAAGAGAGTCTCCCACAAGCTTGGGGGAGGCTCATCCAGCTACAGAATGCTTTGCCTGATCACCCTCTTAAGAAGAACGAGATACTTGATATCTTCTATAACGGACTTACCGATGCCTCTAGAGACCACCTAGATAGTTGTGCCGGTTGTGTTTTTAGGAAACGAACTATCGAACAAGCTGAGATCCTTATGAATAACATCTTGATCAACGATAATGCTTGGACTATTCCCGAACCACCTCCTAAGACAACGCCTAAGAAAAGAGGTATTCTATTCCTCAGTCCCAAAGTTATGCAAGAAGCCAAGAAATCTATGCAAGAGAAAGGCATTAGATCTGAAGATGTCAAAAATCTACCACCTATCGAAGAGATCCATGGTCTCGATAACCCGATACAAGTAGTAGAAGTGAATTCTCTACGTAGGTTTGATGAGCGTGATATTCCTTTTGACAAACCTGCTAGCCTATGCTTTGATGAATTTGACAACTTTGTTGCCAAACAATAGAGTTTCAATGATTATGTTAGCAGACATTTGGAACAAAGTACTCGTATGCTTAGCCATTTAAGTGCTTGTGTAGACAGAAATGTCAATGATCTGAAGCTTCTGAGTAAACATGCCTCTATGATTACTACTCAGGTAGAACAAGTACTTAAAGCTCAGAATGACTTGCTCAATGAATTAAATGACAACTCTGTCAGAGTCATTGCTAGAGGAGGCGAAATGATTGAGGAACCTTTGTATCCTGAAGGCCATCCTAAGAGAACTGATCAAGAGTCTCAAGGAATTAATGCTGATACACCCAGTCATCCTAAGGAGAAGAAGAAGGACGATAGAAACCTACATGCCAGTTCACCAAATACTGTCACACCTGAAGAACCTAATGATATTTCTGCGTTTGATGCAGAAACACAATCTAGTGATGAACATGAACCTGGTGACAAATATGGTCAACGATGTTCATAATAATGCTCAACCTAGCAATGATGAGGATGTGGAGATTGAACCTACGGTTAATCCTGATAACCCACAACCTAAGAGATACGATAAGAATGACTTCACTGCTAGGAAGCATGGTAAAGAAAGGGAGCCATGGGTTCAGAGACCTATACCCTTTCCTCCTAAGCCATCCAAGAAAAAGGATGATGAGGATTTTGAGCGCTTCATTGAGATGATATGACCCGTCTTTCTGCAGATGCGGTTAACTGATATGCTCAAAATGTCTCCGTATGCCAAGTACATGAAAGATATCGTGACCAATAAATGGAAGATACCAGATCTTGAGATCTCCACCATGCTTGCCAATTACACTTTCAAAGGTGGAACTACTAATAAACTTGGTGATCCCGGAGTGCCCACTATACCTTGCTCCATTAAAGGAAACTACATAAGAACTGCCTTATGTGACCTTGGAGCCGGTGTTAGTGTTATGCTGCTCTCTCTTTATCGTAGACTTGAACTGGACAAGTTGACACCCACTAAAATTTCTCTGCAAATGGCCGACAAATCAACTGCTTTACATATCGGCATTTGCAAGGATGTGCTTGTTGTGGTTGCTAACACCACTATCTTAACAGACTTCGTTATCTTGGATATTCCCGAGGACGATGCCATGGTTGTCATCCTCGGAAGACCCTTTTTAAACACTGCAGGGGCTGTTATAGATTTCAACAAAGGCAATGTCACTTTCCATGTCAACGGTAATGAGCATACAATGCACTTTCCGAAGAAACGATATCAAGTACGTTGCATCAATGCTATCGAAAAGACTTCATCGATTCTTATTGGGAGCTTTGAATGCCCTATTCCTCGTGTCAAGATGAAGTACGATTTGCTTGTTGGGAAGATACATATCCCCATTGAGGTGACTTAGTAGCTATTCAAAAATTCTCTGTTCTCTTTTGCGATTCGAGAAGGTTTTGTCGTGAGGGTTTGATCAACCCCATTGACGGATTTCTTTCGATGACCATGAGATGGATGGATCAAAGAGTCACATACCTCTGTTTTAAGCTTTCACTTTCTGTTGCTTAGAAGAAAAATGATAGATTTAGTTTAGTTTTTCCTGTTTTCTGTTTTAGCGTCCCGGAGAAAAATACCCCGAAAATAAAAGTTCTCCGATGGCCCTGAAAATCTAGTATGATTTTTTCTGGAATATTTGAAAAATACTGGAACTGAGAGCTGACTTGGGGGCCACACCAGTGGGCCACAAGCCCTGTAGCTGCAGCCCCCCTGGTGGCGGCTACCAAGCTTATGGTGCTCACAGGGACCCCCTCCACTCATTCCAGCTCCCATCCTCTTCTTCCACCTCCAGAAAAAAATCGTTTCACAGCTCAAACCCGTTTTCTTCCTCATTTGGCTATGATTTTCAAACTCCTTGCTCAAAGCACCATTCTCCGAACCGTTTTGGGGAAATTACTCCTTGGTAAGTGACTCCTCCATTGGTCCAATTAGTTTTTGCTCTAGTGCTTTATCTTTCGCGTATTCTTGCTACCTTGGTGACCCTGTTCTTGAGCTAGAAATGTTGATTTTATCTGGTCCCAAGTATTTTTAGCGTGAGATACGGTCTCTAGGCACTAGTAGGAGTAATTGCTACAAGGTGTGGTTGGTCTTCATTCACTTTTCTCTTGAACTTTAAAAATTTCAGCAAAAGGAAATTATGTTCAGGAGGAAGTTTCATGGTGGTTCCTCAAGTAAAAAGGGTCCCCGTCTTTCTTTTTGGTAGACCGAACCTTATCAACTAAGGGACACACCGGTACAACCATGTGAATGGCCTTCCGATGAGTTCATCATCAAAGCAGCCTTCAAGGATGACTTTGATACACTTGTCTGCAATGCCGGGTTAGCAGAATTCCTCTCAGATAAATGTGAACAGTATGCTATGCTCACTGCCTCTTTCGTGCGTAGATTTAAATTTTTAGTTGGCCGTGACTCATCCATACTGTTTGATCTGTACGATAAATCCTACACCATGGATTTGGAGGATTTCAATAGGATTTGCAAGATACCCGATGGGGTAGTCTTAATGATCCTGCTAAGTCTTCGGTTAGAGACTTTGTCTCCAGTATAACTGTTGGAGAAACTAGAGATATCACACAAGCTACCATAGGAAGCATTCATTTCCCTGCCTTGCACTACTTTGCCCTCTGAATAGGTACGTGCATTAACGACAAGGGTGCACATTGTCACATATGCGCATCCGAGCTTAGTATCCTTAAGAGCGCAGTAACAGGTGACAGGAGCTTCAACATGGGAGCTATAATAGCAAGGAGGCTGAATAATAATGACATTGAGGGGGATTTCTTTGGTGGAATTTATGCTACACGCTTAGCAAATTTCTTTTGGAGTACCCATCCGTTCAGGAGACCCCCCCTCTCCGTACAGCCTACCTTGATCGTGTCGCTCTAACACGCTACCAGTTCCTTGAGAGGGATGATGAATCCCTCCTATACCATTTGATATTTAACTGACAGCCTGTTTTCCATATTACCCTTCCTTCCCCTTCTTACTTTGACTTTCAGGTAAAACGGAGATACTACATAACCATAGGAGAGGCAGAGGAGTATTAGAGGGAGGCGACGGCTGCTCGAGTTCATGAGGCATCTATTCAGGCAGTGGCTAGAGCATTCCCGTATAACACCCATTATGATTTTGGGCTTCGCCAGGACCATCCTTGGGAGTAGACCAAGCTAGGCCGAAAGCCTAAGCTTGGGGGAGTACGTGTTCTCACCGACCTTACATTCATGCTTACGCTTTCACTTTGTCAGTCGGTGTTTACACTTTGCCACTGTATTACCCATGCTAGTTTTTTTTCGTTTTCTTGTTTTCTTGTTTTGTGTCCTTTTGAGAAAACCCAAAAAGATTTTTCTTTCTTCTTTTGCTTGTTGGGAGTTTTCCCGTGTAAATAGTTTTATTTTTCTTTGGGTCAAGGTAGAAGATATTGGTTACAATGTTTAGTGGCTCTTACATGCATACCTATTTAGCTTTCAAAAAGCCATATTACTTTGTCTTCTCCTTTGTGTTTCCCTACAGATTTAGCTTAGTCCAATGCACGACCACTCTTATTATTGTTCACATCGTTCGATTGTGCAAGTGAAAGGCAATAATGATGATATATGATGAAGTGACTGAGACTGGAAAAGCTAGTATGGACTCTATCTATTTTGTTTTTGTAAATATGACTAGCTTGTCATGCCTGATTCAGCTTTGTTGTGAGAGAACCATGTTTGCAATGACAACTTAGAGATCATAGTTTCTGATGCCATGCTTAACTAGCTGAGAGCTTATAATGGTTTGTCTTGAATGCCGACATAGATTTTGAGATGACTATGATGTAGTATGATAGGATGGTATTCTCCTTTGAATGATTCAAGTGGCTTGACTTGGCGCATGTTCATGCATGTAGTTGAAACAAAATCAACATAGCCTCTATGATGTTCGTGTTTATGGTGATTTATATCATGTTCGTGCTTGCACTCAATGTTAGTCAAACTCATTGCATCTTGATGACTGTTGTCGCTCTCTAGTTGGTCGCTTCCCAGTCTTGTGCTAGTCTTCACTTGTACTAAGCGGAATACTGCTTGTGCATCCACTTCCATAAACCCAAAAGCTTGAACTCTAGCACCTCTGCAAATCAATGCTTCCCTCTACGAAGGGCGTGCCTATTTATTTTTCTGTTGAGTCATCCTCTTCTTATATAAGCACCAATTAGAGAGCACCTCTATCATTTTTATGCTTTGCTTTTGATTGATATTGAGTATGACTATGACTGGATCTTCGTTGCTATGAATTACAATGTTTAGTGAGCCCTTGATCTTTGAAAGTGCTCTGCATTAATGTTTTGCGGTCGCAGAAAGAGCTAGGGAGATACCACCTATTCATATTGCTTCATGCTTGTTTTGATTGAATTGTTGGTATTTGAAACTCATTATTATTTGCTCGTTAGCTGGTTATGCCATTGATATTAGTTTACCGTGAGACCTTTGTGTCACTTGCATATGGGGTTAACTTGTGATCTTGCTGAAATTCTGGTTATGAGTTATACATAGTTGCAACAACAAGATCAAATAGAGTTTGTCAAAGTTTTTCTTTCTCTTTCAGTTTGTCAACTGAGTTGCTTGAGGACAAGCAAGGTTTTAAGCTTGGGGGACTTGATACGTCTCCATCGTATCTACTTTTCCAAACTCTTTTGCCATTGTTTTGTGTTAGAGCATATATCTCCATATGTGGTTTTGGTAATTGATGACAATTCCTATGGACTAATGGTTGCCTTAAGTTATATTTATAGGATTTGTCCATAGGCACTTCTTGAAGTCCATGGGTTCAAGGAGTTTATATGATGACCAAGGTGGTATTCAAGTTATTATCCAAAGAATGGTCATAGAGACACAAGGTTGATCAAGATCTCAGACAAAGAGTAAATCAAGATGATCAACACACAAAGCATACAAGATGTACCGAGAGGGATCAAGTGATCCCATGGTATGGTAAGCATTGTCCATTACGGGTCTGTGTACTAACCCATGGTCTTTGTGAGAGTTCTATGTGGGGGTTAGGTGTGCTTCCATGGGCTGGCGTCAAAAGGAAGATCTCATACAACCCATGAAGGATGACGTCAAGTGGTGATCGTCATCAAGATTGCGGTGTGCAAGTTCAAGTGGATCTGCATGAATATATCATGCTTGATGCTTGCCGTCCATTGTGGTGGCAATGGACTTGTGAAGATATGCTGAAGAGCAGCTCACCCATACTGTGTATGGGGGAGCAATCAACTAGTCTTCATCAAGCCAATGCAATCAAGAAAGGTGTTCCATCTTGAGGAATCCAAGATCATTGTCATCTAGCTCAAGAGGACGAGGTGCAAGGTATATGTTTTCCCTTGATAGGTTTTCTGTTTAGGATAGATTGTCGTACTGTCAAGGGGGTTCTCAAGTGAGTAGCTTGATCGTATCATTTGTTCAGAGCTCAAACCATTTGCATCCTTGCTTCATACTTATTGGTTCTTGTTTGTTGTTTCTCTTTGTGAGTTTTAGAGCTTACGTTCATCTTCATGACAAGCTCGAGTTCATCGAAAACAGAGTCCATATGCATCTTCTATGATGTTTTCGCTCTTGGGAGTTTTTACCGGTCTTATTCCAAGAAGGGTTCTCACCAATTTCTTATGGGACTTTTCTCACTTGCTTCTTAGGCACTTCTTGAAGTCCATCTGTTGGGTTCAAGGAGTTTATATGATGACCAACGTGGTATTCAAGGTATTATCCAAAGAATGGTCATAGAGACACAAGGTTGATCAAGATCTCAGACAAAGAGTAAATCAAGATGATCAACATACAAAGTGTACAAGATGTACCGAGAGGGATCTAGTGATCCCATGGTATGGTAAGCATTGTCCATTACGTGTTTGTGTACTAACCCATGGTCTTTGTGAGATTTCTATGTGGGGGTTAGGTGTGATTCCATGGGCTTGCGTCAAAAGGAAGATCTCATACAACCCATGAAGGATGACGTCAAGTGGTGATCGTCATCAAGATTGCGGTGTGCAAGTTCAAGTGGATCAGCACGAATATATCATGCTTGATGCTTGCCGTCCATTGTGGTGGCAATGGACTTGTGAAGATATGCTGAAGAGCGGCTCACCCATACTGTGTATGGGGGAGCAATCAACTAGTCTTCATCAAGCCAATGCAATCAAGAAAGGTGGTCCATCTTGAGGAATCCAAGATCATTGTCATCTAGCTCAAGAGGACGAGGTGCAAGGTATATGTTTTCCCTTGATAGGTTTTCTGTTTAGGATAGATTGTCGTACTGTCAAGGGGGCTCTCAAGTGAGTAGCTTGATCGTATCATTTGTTCAGAGCTCAAACCATTTGCATCCTTGCTTCATACTTATTGGTTCTTGTTTGTTGTTTCTCTTTGTGAGTTTTAGAGCTTACGTTCATCTTCATGACAAGCTCGAGTTCATCGAAAACAGAGTCCATATGCATCTTCTATGATTTTTTCGATGTTGGGAGTTTTTACCGGTCTTCTCACCATTTTCTTATTGGACTTTTATCACTTGCTTCTTATTCATTCTATCAAGATTGTGTTAGCCCATCTCATTAGCTTTCCAACAAACTTGGTTTCGTTGAATTCGGAGTCCGTATGCGAAAGTTACAGCAATTTCAGTATCCAGCGGTAGTACCGCTCCTCGTGCCCGCGGTAGTACCGCCCCGGAGAGGTAGTACCGCCCCCGGAGCGGTAGTGCCGCTCCGTCGGACTGTTTTTTGCATACTTTTTGGCCTCAGCATGGTTGGTGAACCTACCGAGCGGTAGTACCGCTCTGTGCGGGCTGTGAGGCTTAACGGTTGGATTTTTACCCACCTATAAAAGGGGGTCTTCTTCCCCATTGAACCTTATCTCTTTTGCTCGTGTTCTTCCCCCATTGTTGACCTTCTTCGAGCTTGCTAACTCTCAATCCCTCCAATGATTCTTGCTAGTTCTTGAGGGAAAAGAGAGAGGAGATCTAGATCCACATTTCCACCAATCACTTTCTCCTCTAAGTGAGGGAACCCATTGGGTCTAGGTCTTGGAGTTCTTCGTGTTCTTCTTCATTCTTCCTCTCATTTTCCTCCCTAGCATTAGTTTCTTTGGTGGGATTTGGGAGAGAAGGATTTGGGCACTCCGTGTGCCCTTGCCATTGCATTTGGTGCATCGGTTTGAGTTCTCCACGGTGATACGTGGAAGTGAGAAGTTGAGAAGCTCATTACCTTTGGGTACTTGGTACCCCTAGAAGCTTGGTGGTGCCTCGGAGCTAAATCATTGTGGTGAAAGGCTCCGATCAAGCGTCGGGGTCTCCAATTAAGTTGTGGAGATTTCCCCGAGCATTTGTGGTCACCTCGAAGCCATATGCCATAGTGGTGAAGCTTCGTGGTGTTGTTGGGAGCCTCCAATTAAGTTGTGGAGATTGCCCCAACCTTGTTTGTACGGGTTTGGTGACCGCCCTCAAGGGTCCCTTAGTGGAATCACGACATCTTGCATTGTGCGAGGGCGTGAGGAGATTACGATGGCCTTAGTGGCCTCTTGGGGAGCATTGTGCCTCCACACCGCTCCAACGGAGATTAGCATCCACAAGGGTGTGAACTTTGGGATACATCATCTTCTCCGCGTGCTTCGGTTTTCTCTTACCCAAACCTTTACTTATTCACTTTACTTTGTGATAGCCATATTGTTTCTTGTCATATATCTTGCTATCACTTAGTTGTTTATCTTGCTTAGCATAAGTTATTGGTGCACATAGTTGAGTCTAGTTGTTTTAGGTTTTGTGCTTGACAAATTAAACGTTAGTTTTATTCCACATTTGTTCAAGCCTAAACCGTAATTATTTTAAAGCGCCTATTCACCCCCCTCTAGGCGACATCCACGTCCTTTCAATTGGTATCATAGCTAGG
Organism: Hordeum vulgare subsp. vulgare; assembly: GCF_904849725.1. Lineage (NCBI taxonomy): Eukaryota > Viridiplantae > Streptophyta > Magnoliopsida > Poales > Poaceae > Hordeum > Hordeum vulgare. The sequence goes on along the minus strand of NC_058522.1, from coordinate 129,146,027 downwards.
TCTCTCTTTATTAGGTTTAACCACCTAGAGAGTATGGATGTCAACTAGGGGTTTAGGATTCACCGACACTCTTAGTTTCGATGGCACAAATTTTGATGTTTGGGTAATTCACATGCTTAATCACTTTAGGGTCATAGACCCAAATTTAGAGCAAATTGTAGATATGGGTTTTTCTCCTCCAAAGGATTCTCAAAATATATCTTTTGAGGATGAGAAAAACTCTTATCACAATGCTCAAGCTTCTCATCTGCTTTTTTATGCTTTGAGCAATGTAGTTATATTTCAACTCATGCCATTCCGGGATGCTCATGTGTTGTGGACAAAGCTTCAAGATAAATATGGTATGTCCAAGATTTGTGGGAATAATTGTTCTCCCTCCACCTCCAGTCGTGTGGTCTTCTCAACTTCATCTACTTCACCTACATATGGATTTCCACAAGGTAATGATATGGTAAGTAGTGGAGATCATTGCAATGATGATAGTGGGCTTATTGTTGATGATCCTTCATCACTGTATTATTGCATTGCTTCATCTTTGGGCATTAACACTTCGAGCACTCTAAATGTTTTACATGCTTGTGTTGATAGTCCTTCCATATCATGTAAAAACTGCTTGACTAAATCTCATGATGATATGCTTCCTATATCTTGTTGCCATGATAAAAATGTATATATTTCCTCGAGTTGTTGTGCTAACAATGTAGAGGAAATTCATCACTCCATGGAACAAGATGTGGCCTTGAATGATGCTTCAAGGGATCGTACATCATCATCTATTGTGACTCACTTTTTCCTTATGGCTAAGGCTTTGTGACGCCCTCGATTTAATCGTACGCTAACCATACACGCAAATGCGTACGATCAAACCCCAAGGACTCACGAGAAGATATCACAACACAACTCTAGACACAAATATTACAAGCCAGGGGCCTCGAGGGCTAGAATACAAAAGCTCGATAAACACACGAGTCAGCGGAAGCAACAAATATCTGAGTACAGACATAAAACATGGGGTGCCTTAGAGAAGGCTAGCACAAAAGATTCAACGATCGAACGAGGCGAGGCCTCCTGCCTGGGAACCTCCTAACTACTCCTGATCATCAGCGGCCTCCACGTAGTAGTAGGCACCGTCGGGGTAGCAGTCGTCGGTGGCGGGGACCTCCATCTCCTGGGCTCCATCATCTGGTCGCAGCAACGGATCAAAGGGACAAGGGGGAAGCAAAGCAGCGGTGAGTACTCATCCAAAGTACTCGCAAGTCTTACATCAGAACTATTCTAATTATGCATCAGTATCAAAGAAGGGGGGGGGGTTATATGTGGACTGACTGCAGCAAAGCGAGAATAGAGAGAGAAGGCCTAGCCCTATCGAAGACTAGCATCTTCAGGGTCTTGCAGCAATAGACGAGAGTAGAACAGAGGGGGGGGGGGGTAACACATTAATAGTCATATTGTTGCAGCAGTATTAAAGTGAGGTCACGCCTAAGGATCCTCCCTCAACTCCCTGCGAGGAAGCAATCCCGAGGCAAACTAAATCCAGTTAAGTAACAATTGTAGTTGTAAAAGATCGGGGCACAACTCCAAGTCGTCCTGTAACCGTGGACACGGCTATCCGAATAGTTAATTTTCATCCCTGCAGGGGTGCACCACATATCCCGTCACGCTCGATAACACTCTGGCCGGACATACTTTTCTGGGTCCTGCCCGGGCTCGGAATATCGACACGTCGCAGCCCCACCTAAGACTAATCAGAGAGGCCAGCCCGCTGGTCTAACTCCTAAGCACAAAGGGTTCGTGGGCCCAGTTCCCCTTCACGCTCCTGCACGTGGCGTGGGCGGCCGACGTCAGTCCTAGCATCCCTTAATCACAAGCGCAATGCATCTCGGGACCACTCGGGCGCGCGCCGCTACATTGCTGGCATCTGAATAGCTTCGGCTGATACCGCGACGCCGAGTACCCATAATTCTTCCCGCGTAGCCGGTTAGTGCGAAAAGGTCTCCGACCAACCCAGATCAAATACCCAAATACATTAGCATTTTAATTAGGCCATCAACACAGTCTCACGGGAATCCACCCGTCTTACAACTAATCACCAATGATCCCAGTAACATGGTCGAGTAACTGTCTGGTTGTAACATCGGGGGGAATCCGAGGTATCACCCTCGTTGGACTCCGAACGATGTACCCGTCAAGGTGGGCTTAGAGGAATCACCCTCGGGGGTCCCACACTTGAGGGGTTGCACGACAGAGGCGTCATCGGGAATGGTGAAAGAGGAATCACCCTCGATAACCACGACCGACTAGCTATACTACAGAGATATCATCAGGAGTACTTAGCGAGGTGTCACCCTCGGTACCCGATAGTATCTTTGTAGCGTCGTACAACGAAAGGGGGGTGTATGTGTTGTGTCGGGTCTGGCTCGTCGATCAGGGATCGAGAATTGTAACAAGCAGGGCAACTGAACTACGGGATCAGAGAGGATGACTGCTCCACCTATACTAAGCAGGTTAAAGGTATAGGACTGAAAGTAGCAGTTCATCAAAAATAGGCTATGCATCAGACATAGGAGCTAACTACAACAGTAGCAAAATACTAATGCAAGCAGTAGGAAGAAAGACATAGGCGATATAGGAATGATCAAGGGGGGTTTGCTTGCCTTGCTGCTCTGCGGCAAAGGACTGATCGGCAGGGTCGTAGATGTACCCGACAGCAGTGTCAGTCTCGGGGTCTACCGGTAAGAAGAGGGGGAAGAAAAAAATAAATAATAGCACCGATGCAACACAAAGCATGACATGACATGATCTAACGCAGCAACATCCGTCATAGACGGGTCGGAAGAATATCTGATGATACTTTCCGGGTCTCGGGCTACTACCGGTTATACTGGAAACGATGGAAATGTTCCATGTTTGCTATGCTAGGGACACGTGACAGACGAATGGACCGTGTATCTGGGTTCGTCTCGTTCTGCTGATCCACTTTCATGTTGAAAATATTTCGATATGACTTACGGATTATTTAATATTAATTTTTTAAAGTTTTATTTAATAATTAGGAATTAAAAACATATTTAAATGATTTAATAAAAAGATATTATGACATCAGCATGATGTCATGCTGACATCAACAGTTGACTGGTCAACTAACCTGCGGGTCCCGAACGTCATAGGCACAAGTTTTATTAAAGATTAAATATTAATTAATCAGATTAATTTAGTGGGGGACCCACGTGTCATTCTCTCATTAGGTTAATTAATTATTCTAATTAACAGATTAACTTATATATTTATTTAACTAATTCATTAACTCATTAATTAATTATTATATCTATTTATTTATTTATTTAATAAAAACATATATTTTTATTATTTATATTAACTATCGCGTGGGGCCTCCCTGTCATAGGCAGCGGGTCCGTTGGCCCCACCGGTAAGTGACCTTAGGCCAAAATACTCGATTTTATCCATAGATATAAACATGCAAATATCGTATTCCTCCAATACCTATATACGCAATACATACATCGCATCTCATACATACATACATTCATATATACGGAATACATCATTTGTTTTTATTTTATTTAACTCTCACACTCACATCTCTCTCTGTCAACAGACAACAGAGAACACAACTCTCTGCTAACTCAACATAGGAGAACACCTTCTTCAAAACCTCCTACCGGTCACTACCGTCGACGGATCGGGGTCCCGTTTGCCGGAACGGAACCGGGACGGTGAGGGGAACACGACGGTGGGAGGAGCCTGAGGAGGGGCTCACCAACGTTGACGAGACGGCCCGATGAAGCCGGAGTTCGCGGGAAGCGGAGGTGACGGCGGTGATGGCGTGGTGGTGACGGTGACGGTGAGGACGGTGAGGTCGTGCCGGCGAGGAGGAGCCGTCCGGAGGTTCGCTTAGAGGGGCCCCGGTGAGGAGGGGCCCCCGGGGATGGAACCGGCCGGAGTGGGTGAGGCCGGCAAGAGGGACCTCGGGGAGGCCTCGGCCGGACCTGGTAGGTGCTGCCGGCGGGGATAGGGAGTGCGGCGCTCCTGGGGCCGACCTGAGAGAGGCCGACGTGAGGAGGAGAAGGTTGTCCCCGACGGGGGTGGTCTCGGCCAGGGAGCACGAGACCTGTGGGGGGGTGGCTCGGTGGGGGTGAGGTGTAGGGGGCGGCGAGATGGGGGCTGGCGCAGGGGAGGTTCTGGACGGGGAGGGGCCCGCTGGTGTGGGCGAGGTGGAGGGAGAGAGCCGGAGGGGGGTGCCGGCGGGAGGAGCGCAAGGGGGGGTGAGCTCGGCGAGGATCTGGGAGGGAGAGAATGAGAGGAGGAGGTGGGATCGTGGGGGGCGACGGGGGGGTCTGTGCGTGGGGGGTGAGTGGAACGAGAGGGAGGGAGCCTCTCGGTGGGGAGGGGTAGGTGGGACGGGAGGTGTCGGTGGGGGGGGGGGGTTGGCGGCGGCCAGGGGGCTGACGACGGAGGGAGCGGGGGCGGCTAGGGTTAGCTGCGGGTGGGCCGGTGGGTAGTGGCGAGCTGGGCCGCCACGCCAAGTTGGGCCGGGGGGATTGGTCTTCCTTCCCTTTTTTTTGTTGTTTCTTTTTTCTTTATTTGTATTTCATTTTCAGTTTTATTCTTCCCGTTTGCTTATTTCTTTATATATATTTTTTTGCATTCTAGTTTAGAAAATACATTAACCATTATTATGTGCTACAACTCAAACATTTTTATTATTTATTTATTTTACATTTGAAAATTTAATTCGTTTGTCTTCAAATTTAATACGATAACTGCGTTGATTTTTATTAAGTGACAACTAGCTCAGTTAAATATGATGACCTAGCATCATTAGGGTGCGGTTACTGTAGCTTAACTACCGGGGTGTCACAACTCTCCCCTACTAACAAGAATTCTCGTCCCAAGAATTTAGAGGTAGAAGGAAAGAGCTCGGGGTATTCATCACAAAGATGATCCTCGCGTTCCCAAGTGACCTCATCTTCAGAATGATTCAACAATTTCACATTGAGGAACTTGGTGACTTTGCGACGAGTCTTACGTTCAGCTTGGTCGAGAATACGGACTGGATGCTCTTTATAAGAGAGGTCTTGTTGCAGCTCAAGCATACCATGATCCTCTTCTCGAATAGGATCCTTGAAGCAGCGATGGAGCCGAGTCACATGGAAGACATCGTGAACCTGAGAAAGGTTCGCCGACAGTTCCAATTGATAAACCACTCTTCCACGCCTTTAGAGAACAGTGAAAGGACCAATATAGCGAGGAGCTAATTTTCTCTTGATTACAAAACGGTGTGCGCCTCTCATTGGTGTGACACGAAGATAAGCCTTTTCGCCAGGTTGATAGACCATATCTTGATGATGACGGTCATACTGACTCTTCTAATGAGGCTGAGCAGCCTTTAGATTATCATGACTAATGTGGACTTGGTCTTTAGTAGGTTGGATAATATCCGGACCGAAGAGCGATTGGTCCATTGAACGGTGGATCTGGAATTCCATACGAAGCCAAGTGTAAGGGATACTTTGGAGTCAAAGATGTACAGGAGAGCCAGGTTTCAATCCTGTGGAACTTTGGGTTATGGGTCCACCATGTGGGCCAAGAATAGGTAGAGGGGTGACATATTATACGGTCCTGGTAGCAAGACATGTCAGAGGGTAACCTGTCAGTAATGTTGGCAACAACGTCAGTACCAAGGGCGGGGAACGAATAGAACCATTTTCCTGCTCGTTGAAACAAGGCGGACCAATAGGCAAGGCTCTCGTCCACCGGCGGTTACCGCAATGTTATCCACAATAGTAACATGGGCTTACTGACAGAGTTGTACACCGAGAATTTTACCTAAGCAGGGAATTAACACTGCTTAGATAAGTTATGCCACAATAAAAATCAAACAGACCAATGGGAAGGGAAAATGTGTTCACACTCACAAGTATTAGAGTATACCATTCCCGAGGAAATCATAGAGTATGGTATACATGATAGGTCATCCAGTACATAACCATTTTGATAAAGAGTCAAGAAGAACCATGATGATTACCCATACCATGCGGTCTGGATATTTGATCAGAAACAATTTAGCATTGCGCTTCCAATGTTCCTGTTGAAATTTGAAGTGCCACATCCGTGCTTCGGGGTAGTATCGACATGGTCATCAGATGAAGGTCAGACTTATGGGAATACAAAGAGGATTCAGGAGGAGCAACTTATGAAATAAGTCATATAGTTTCCGCATGAAAGGATGGCGACTCTTACATATGGGAGAATTTATAACAATAGGTCCTTCAGCCCGGTGTGCCGAACAAGACATCACTGTACCGCGTTACATAAGACCAAAGTTATAATTATTGGAAAATGTTCCAACCATCATATATGCCCGAGGTTTAGATCTGATTGGTGTTAGGATACCTTAGAACGAAGGTGTCTGAGAAGAGAAGATCATGATGTGGGATTCTCAGGACATGAACTACGCAAGCAATCCTTGGACCAAGAGTTGGATCATAAGACACACGAACACCATGTCAAGACATTCGTGCCACGTGAAATTCTTATCTCAAAAGGCAACTGGGTTCTCATTTTGGGAACCATCATCGAGGATGAGAAGGCCCAATGTGTAAGTGTGGATTAGCTCTTATGAAAGAACTTCTTTTCCTTGATCAAATCAGTCAGTAACTTGGCGGGCTAAGAGAAATTATATGGAGTGAGGATAGTAAATCCTCAAAACATATAACACTTCGCACATGCGTGAATGATTTGGTATTTCACGAGAGGAAGAGAAACAAAACTTTCACATATTCACGGCGGAAAGAGTGCACGTGAACTTTGGGAAATACACTTCTACTATCCATATATTCTTCTTGAGCTAGGCACAAATATAATGATTTCAAGAGATTCATCGTGGAACACAGAGAAGTTGAGGGTGTGGCTGATAGGCTCAATAGCAATCCCTCAAGGTTTTACGAGTGTTGAACTCCCAAAATTTATAATATCAAGGAGATAGCATTTGTCAAATCAAATGGTATAATGTCGTATGCTCGAGGGAACAACAACAATTAAACATTGATCGAAGGGTGCACTCGGAAATACGGGTTGAGTAGCACAACCAATGCTAAAATGATGAGTCAACACCCAACACACCAAGAAGGAAACAATCAGTTGTTAACCTCACGGCGATAGGGTTGACAGAAGTATGGGAATCACACATCAGAGTTCATTTGTCGGTATACCGGTTAGAAACAACACGGGACCAAGAAATGAATGGTGATGGCGAGAAGTATTACTATATCAAGAATTCTTAATACGCGTGCAATTTTCACGACATTCTTCACATACCAGATAGTAATACTCCAAGGTAGAAGATAACATAAGCTGGATAGTGAGTAACACAAAGGACAACACAAAACATGAACACGTTTGTGTTGGAGGGAAAGCAACACGGGTGCCGATGATAATACCAATCATCGAGGGAAAGGGATGGTATTTCTCAACATGCATTCAATTGATACCCTCCAAGAGCTCCGAATACTGATGGTGATCACGACACATTTGTTGAGAAATTTCATGAAGATGTAATCGTTTAGCGACGATATCAAGCAAGGGAATGATGAAGCAAGAGGTTGTCGGAAACACAGATACGACTGCTCGCTTAGAATTGGGATTGCCTTTCAAGACAACCAACATGATGTGGAAAGCTTGATGCAAGCTTAACGCACTGTTGGTATTGTGTTCCAGGGATGAAGGGTATAGATAGCAAGGTCGAGCTACAACATGATGATGATGATGTAGCTTAACAGCTTGGAATGACCTGATCGAGTACAAACTCGTAAACAAGGAAGATTACTAAAAATTGTTGAATCGCAATGCGTACTCGATTCAGTTATCGATGTACTCACGTGTCCAACAACTCAAACACGAGGCAACTGGAATTAAGAAAGATATCATAGTTGATGAGGAGCTCACAAGAAGTTCCATAGCTCCGCGATATCCTCGAGCTACAAGGAATAATATTCGGAGGTAGATCAACATTAAGGCTTGGACCGATGTATTGATCTGAAGAAGACAAGTACTTTAACTCATCTGAGAATGAATTCAAGGTAGGAAAACATGGTCGGAACCACGATTGTAAAGGACAAGATCACAGATACCAGATTTAAACCACATAATGAATGATTATTGTTACGAGAAATTTCTATGATAGGATCAACGTCGTTTCGATGGGCATGAACACAAAGTTCAAGGTCGACTCCCACTTCATCAATGTATCACCTGCCATTTATTCCTCGTCTCTGTTCAGGTTGTACCTTTAAAAGAACATTCGGCCAAAACACCAGAACAGCAAGACTTGTGAAAACTCTTCAGGTCATATTGATTAAGGAAGGCACAAGTTCAACCCATCGGGGCATCTTAGGAGCATATACCACAAACTTCAAGAGTACATAACACATGCTTGAAGAGCATGGTTGACAAGGCAGAGGATGCAACTCGCCAGAAGGAGAAGACACAATTTACCAAATGCATCATGTGTCAGGGGAAACAATCACAAGAATTTTCTAAAGCAAAGGATGCCGTCGGATAATAACACAACAATGGGTGTGGCAATCCACAAAGGATCTGATGTGAGTATCGGTACTCAATCAGAGGGAGACATGATGCAATGCATCGGTTTCTAGAATATCTGAAAAATATCGATACTTATTTACCAAAGGAATTAGTATTTCTAGGTTGGTGTATCATAATCAGATACTCCGATCAAATACAAGTAAACTGAATGGATTTAGATGGATAACCACCATAGTTGATCTGTCCAAAACCAGCTCTGTCTGGAAGGACGTCTGAGCCGGAAGATAATTCATGAGTATCTGCAGATGATTGTGTGCATTCACACAAAGGGAGAATCAATAAGATTAGAGGAAAATCACCAAGGATTTTAATGGATGCTGCTGGACATATGGATTTAACCATAACACAAGCATATGAGAAAAGTCAAAAGAAATAGGCTACGGAGGATTCCGGAAGATCGAATAGCAGTTCGAAGAACTTTCGAAACCCATGACAACTGATGACGGACGGATCCCTGATAAGATAATTCGTTGCATCTTGTAAAACAAGAGCAATTGGAAAAGAAAGTATGGACGACATTTGTATGTAGTCATCCATAATGGTAGATGGAGGAAGAGAAGTCGCAAGAGCGATGGGCACAAGTTCTCGATAGAAACATCGGAGAGTATCATCAGGGTCTTCTAACGGATCAAGTCATTATGAGGAATGAAAGACTCTTCGGAAGGAAGTATTTACGAGAACCTAATGTTAGAGTTAGTAAATTCTTTGACCCGAAAGAGAAGAGAAAGTAGAGCCCAGAGTATAGGAAAGGAGTAAAAGATACTAATACCACCCAATTGAGATCTGGGCCCGTAAGCCACAACATCAGTGTTAGTAAAGTTTTTCAAACACTAGACTCAACTTCGGCCAAGGAGTTGGAAAGGGGGCTACCTACAGGCAGTTGGCTCTGATACCAACTTGTGACGCCCTCGATTTAATCGTACGCTAACCATACACGCAAATGCGTACGATCAAACCCAAGGACTCACGAGAAGATATCAAAACACGACTCTAGACACAAATAAAATAACATCAGCTTCATATTACAAGACAGGGCCCTCGAGGGCTAGAATACGAAAGCTCGATTAACACACGAGTCAGCGGAAGCAACAAATATCTGAGTACAGACATAAAACATGGGGTGCCTTAGAGAAGGCTAGCACAAAAGATACAACGATCGAACGAGGCGAGGCCTCCTGCCTGGGAACCTCCTAACTACTCCTGATCATCAGCGGCCTCCACGTAGTAGTAGGCACCGTCGGGGTAGCAGTCGTCGGTGGCGGTGACCTCCATCTCCTGGGCTCCATCATCTGGTCGCAGCAACGGATCAAGGGGACAAGGGGGAAGCAAAGCAGCGGTGAGTACTCATACAAAGTACTCGCAAGTCTTACATCAGAACTATTCTAATTATGCATCAGTATCAAAGAAGGGGGGGTTATATGTGGATTGACTGCAGCAAAGCGAGAATAGAGAGAGAAGGCCTAGCCCTATTGAAGACTAGCATCTTCAGGGTCTTGCAGCAATAGACGAGAGTAGAACAGAGGGGGGGGTAACACATTAATAGTCATATTGTTGCAGCAGTATTAAAGTGAGGTCACGCCTAAGGATCCTCCCTCGACTCCCTACGAGGAAGCAATCCCGAGGCAAACTAAATCCAGTTAAGTAACAATTGTAGTTGTAAAAGATCGGGCCACAACTCCAAGTCGTCCTATAACCGTGGACACGGCTATCCGAATAGTTAATTTTCATCCCTGCAGGGGTGCACAATATGTCCCGTCACGCTCGATAACACTCTGGCCGGACATACTTTTCTGGGCCCTGCCCGGCCTCAGAATATCGACACGTCGCAGCCCCACCTAAGACTAATCAGAGAGGCCAGCCCGCCGGTCTAACTCCTAAGCACAAAGGGTTCATGGGCCCAGTTCCCCTTCACGCTCCTGCACGTGGCGTGGGCGGCCGACGTCAGTCCTAGCATCCCTTAATCACAAGCGCGATGCATCTCGGGACCACTCGGGCGCGCGCCGCTACATTGCTGGCATCTGAAAAGCTTTGGCTGATACCACGACGCCGAGTACCCATAATTCTTCCCGCGTAGCCGGTTAGTGCGAAAACGTCTCCGACCAACCCAGATCAAATACCCAAATCCATTAGCATTTTAATTAGGCCATCAACACAGTCTCACGGGAATCCACCCGTCTTACAACTAATCACCAATGATCCCAGTAACATGGTCGAGTAACTGTATGGTTGTAACATCGGGGGGAATCCGAGGTATCACCCTAGTTGGATTCCGGACGATGTACCCGTCAAGGTGGGCTTAGAGGAATCACCCTCGGGGGTCCCACACTTGAGGGGTTGCACGACAGAGGCGTCATCGGGAATGGTGAAAGAGGAATCACCCTCGATAACCACGACCGACTAGCTATACTACAGAGATATCATCAGGAGTACTTAGCGAGGTGTCACCCTCGGTACCCGATAGTATCTTTGTAGCGTTGTACAATGAAGGGGGGGGTGTATGTGCTGTGTCGGGTCTGGCTCGTCGATCAGGGATCGAGAATTGTAACAAGCGGGGCAACTGAACTACGGGGTTAGAGGGGATGACTGCTCCACCTATACTAAGCAGGTTAAAGGTACATGACTGAAAGTAGCAGTTCATCAAAAATAGGCTATGCATCAGATATAGGAGCTAACTACAACAGTAGCAAAATACTAATGCAAGCAGTAGGAAGAAAGACATAGGCGATATAGGAATGATCAAGGGGGGTTTGCTTGCCTTGCTGCTCTGTGGCAAAGGACTGATCGGCAGGGTCGTAGATGTACCCGGCAGCAGCGTCAGTCTCGGGGTCTACCGGTAAGAAGAGGGGGAAGAAAAAAATAAATAATAGCACCAATGCAACACAAAGCATGACATGGCAAGATGCAGGCTAGACATGAGCTAACGCAGCAACATCCGTCATAGACGGGTCGGAAGAATTACTGATGATATTTTCCGGGTCTCGGGCTACTACCGGTTATACTGGAAATGATGGAAATGTTCCATGTTTGCTATGCTAGGGACACGTGACAGACGAATGGACCGTGTATCCGGGTTCGTCTCGTTCGGCTGATCCACTTTCATGTTGAAAATATTTCGATCTGACTTACGGATTATTCAATATTAATTTTTTAAAGTTTTATTTAATAATTAGGAATTAAAAACAGATTTAAATGATTTAGTAAAAAGCTATTATGACATCAGCATGATGTCATGCTGACATCAACAGTTGACTGGTCGACTGACCTGCGGGTCTCGAACGTCATAGGCACAAGTTTTATTTAAGATTAAATATTAATTAATCAGATTAATTTAGTGGGGGACCCACGTGTCATTCTCTCATTAGGTTAATTAATTATTCTAATTAACAGATTAACTTATATATTTATTTAACTAATTCATTAACTCATTAATTAATTATTATATCTATTTATTTATTTATTTAATAAAAACATATATTTATATTATTTATATTAACTATCGCGTGGGGCCTCCCTGTCATAGGCAGCAGGTGCGTTGGCCCCACCGGTAAGTGACCTTAGGCCAAAATACTCGATTTTATCCATAGATATAAACATGCAAATATCGTATTCCTCCAATACCTATATACGCAATACATACATCGCATCTCATACATACATACATTCATATATACGGAATACATCATTTGTTTTTATTTTATTTAACTCTCACACTCACATCTCTCTCTGTCAACAAACAACAAAGAACAAAACTCTCTGCTAACTCAACATAGGAGAACACCTTCTTCAAAACCTCCTACCGGTCACTACCGTCGACGGATCGGGGTCCCGTTTGCCGGTACGGAACCGGGACGGTGAGGGGAACGCGACGGTGGGAGGAGCCCGAGGAGGGGCTCACCAACGTTGATGATACGGCCCGATGAAACCGGAGTTCGCGGGAAGCGGAGGTGACGACGGTGATGGCGCGGTGGTGACGGTGATGGTGAGGACGGTGAGGTCGTGCCGGCGAGGAGGAGCCGGCCGGAGGTTCGCCGAGAGGGTCCCCGGTGAGGAGGGCCCCCCGGAGATGGAACCGGCCGGAGTGGGTGAGGCCGCCAAGAGGGACCTCGGGGAGGCCTTGGCCGGACCTAGTAGGTGCTGCCGGCGGGGATGGGGAGTGCGGCGCTCCTGGGGCCGACCTGAGAGAGGCTGACGTGAGGAGGAGAAGGTGGTCCCCGACGGGGGGGGGGGTCTCGGCAGGGAGCACGAGACCCGTGGGGGGGTGGCTCGGTGGGGGTGAGGTGTAGGGGGCGGCGAGATGGGGGCTGGTGCAGGGGAGGTTCTGGACGGGGAGGGGCCCGCTGGTGTGGGCGAGGTGGAGGGAGAGAGCCGGAGGGGGGGGTGCCGGCGGGAGGAGCGCAGGGGGGTGAGCTCGGCGAGGATCTGGGAGGGAGAGAACGAGAGGAGGAGGTGGGATCGTGGGGGGCGACGGGGGGGTCTGTGCGTGGGGGGGGGGGTGAGTGGAACAAGAGGGAGGGAGCCTCTCGGTGGGGAGGGGTAGGTGGGACGGGAGGTGTCGGTGGGGGGGAGGGGGGGGGGGTTGGCGGCGGCCAAGGGGCTGACGAGGGAGGGAGCGGGGGCGGCTAGGGTTAGCTGCGGGTGGGCCGGTGGGTAGTGGCGAGCTAGGCCGCCACGCCAAGTTGGGCCGGGGGGGGGGGGTTTGGTCTTCCTTTCCTTTTTTTGTTGTTTCTTTTTTCTTTATTTGTATTTCATTTTCAGTTTTATTCTTCCCGTTTGCTTATTTCTTTATATATATTTTTTTGCATTCTAGTTTAGAAAATACATTAACCATTATTATGTGCTACAACTCAAACATTTTTATTATTTATTTATTTTACATTTGAAAATTTAATTCGTTTGTCTTCAAATTTAATACGATAACTGCGTTGATTTTTATTAAGTGACAACTAGCTCAGTTAAATATGATGACCTAGCATCATTAGGGTGCGGTTACTGTAGCTTAACTACCGGGGTGTCACAGGCTTCAAAGGTATTTCCTACTTTGAATCCCAATATATCTCATGATGATGATGTTGATGATAATGGGGATGAGGATAATGATGAAGAGAGTGATAATATTGCATCCTTAAAAATTAAGGGTGAAATCAGTTTTAAATATCTTTATAAGAATAAACTTGCTTGTTCCAACTTCTTGGAAATCATGTCTATTGCAACTGAGGGCAAGAAATACATTGAGGAGTTGGAAGCTCATCTTGAGGAGCATGAGGCCACCATTGAGACAATGGAAGGTCATGAGCGTGATTACGCTAATGAGATCGCAGAGCTATCTCAAGCTCTTGAAAATGAACAAACCACCAAGGAATCTCTTAAGGAAACCTTTGCTCTAGAATTATCTAGATTAAAGGGATCCCATGATAGTGCTCTCTAGGTGGCTAATGATTTTAGAACTAAAAATGATAAGCTTGGAGTTGCACATGCTAAACTCCTTGAGGACTATGAGCACCTCGAAAATGGCTCAAAAGCTATTAAGAGTTCGCTCATCGAACTCACCAAGTCGCATGCTGAACTTGAAGCTTCATATGCTAAAGATCTTGCCAAGGTGCCTTCTCCTCTTATTGCTAATGATGATGCTTGTGCTACTAACTCTACTTCTTGTGAAGCATCCATTTGAAAGGAGAATGTTGAGCTAAGGGCTCAACTTGAGTTGCGATCTAGCAATTATGGGAAATTGGAAGAAAGTCATGTAATGCTCACAAGCTCTCATGATTATCTTCTAGCATCCCATAATGCGCTAAAATTAGCTCATGAGGCTATTACTACCAAGGTAACATCAAGTGAGCCTCATGTGGACAATGGCACTACTTCTAGTCAAAATGCTATATTGCCATGTGCTAGTCCTCGTAATTCTTCTACTCACAATGTTGCTACCTCTTGTGATGAATTACTTTCCTTGCTTTGTTGCTCTAACAATCAAGCTTATACTTCCTCTAGTACTTGTGTTGACACTAACCATGTAGAGGAAATCGAAGATTTCAAGGCCCAAGTCACTTCTTTGAAGAAAGATTTGGAAAAGAGTCATGAAGGGATTTCCACCCTCAATAATGTCTTGTGTGGGCAAAAATCCCTGAATGACAAAGATGGGCTTGGATTCAACTCCAACAAGAAGAAGAAGTCCAAAAACTTAAAGAAGAAGGGCCAAGAACTAGTCAAGAATTCAGCCAAGATATTTGCTTCAAGTGCAAAATTGAAGGGCACCATGTTAGATCTTGCCCACTAAACAAGAACCCCCAAAGTCACAAGCAACAAGGGAAGCGGCCACAAGTTCAATCACATACTCAACTACAAGTTGAAGAAAGGCCCCTTCCCAAGAAGACCCAAGCCAACACTCCTCATGTTGAGAAATCAATAGGGAAGAAATTAAAGGGTAGATGTTGCTACTTATGTCGTGAGAAGGGTCACTTCGCTTCTTCTTGCACGAGAGGTAATTTATCCAACCCAATCATTATTGATGATATATATTCTCTTGGGAAGGATAAAGTTGGCAATGTGTTTGCCAAGTTTGTTGGTACTCAAAGTGGTGTCAAGAAAAGTACCATTAGGGTTGCCAAGCCTATTGTGACTAACCTCTTAGGACTCAATGTGGTTGGGGACCAACAAGCTCAAACTTGATCAATAGGTGAATGTGGAGGACATTAGAGACTTGGATACATAATGAAGAATTAAGGGGTCTTCATCATTCATATTATCTCAAGCCAAGTCATTTGGATTATCGAGTTTCTACCTTATATCCAATGTGCCTCCTTACGGTAACTTGTACTTAAACTGTTTACATTGTTAGTTGCTTGCCCCTTTGCATGTTGTGATTTTGTACCTTGCATGCGTTTGTATATGTTGTGCTTCCAACTAGCTTATCTTGAGTAATTGAGTATGTGTATGTTGGTTTGCATATCATGTACATGTGAGTCTTGTATTGAGCCTTTTTGGCATCTTGTTTGTATCTTTGTTGGCTCTTGTGAGAGATTAATGGATTATCCCATTGTGGGGGAGTGATGTGCTTTGCACACCTCACAGTCCTATGAATGTGTATACATGGAGAATACCACTTAGTATTGATATTTCAAGATTATCTAGTTTCTATGTGGTATGTCTTACTCATGAGAAATTTAAATTCTATATGGTCCATTAATTATCTCTTGTTGGTTTTAATTTGCCACTTATTAATGTTGTTGGTTTATCCCATTATGGGGGAGTAATATGCTATGTGCATATTACAAACCTAGAAAATGTGTACATTTTAGGTGTTGCCACTTAGTGTTGATATTGTTAATTATCTTGTTCCTAGGTGGCATGTTAGCTCTACAAGTGTCATTTGATTGTGTTTTATGGGTAAAGATGATATTGGATATATTTGCGATCTACCAATGAGTATCACTTCCAAAATACTTCTTGTCCTTGATAATTGGTATTCCCATCATGTGGTAGGAATTGCTAATCATCTTTACATTGGATTTTGTGTTTCATTTGTCTTCCTTGCCTCTTGTGGATCTATTCTAACATGTCTAGTGTTTTTACAGATATAGAGAAAGTGATGATCCCATCTTGTGCATTTTGTATTTAAATGCAAATTCTATATAATGCACGTCCCTTGGGGGAGCTATCCTATTTTCTTTAGAACACTCTCTTTATTCACCCATCATAAAATCTTTGGATCCCCATCAAGTGTGTGTTGATGGGAGGCAAGTCTTGCTCTTTATGATGCTTTGTGCCATCATGAAAATTTGTCAAGGGTTTGGTTTGTTGGAACCTAGATCTCTTTTGGAAATTAGATACCTCGTGTTTGTTTTCCTTCAATTGGTATCTTGTTTCCTTTTATTTGACATGTGTCAATGGATATCTCATTCCTAGAGGTATCTTTTAATTGATATCCTTCAAGTGATAGTTTTTTTGTTTGGGATCTTATTATCACTTGATACCTTGTCTTTTGGTGACTTATCAACTTTGTGTTGAGTTGATTCTTGAGAGTCTTGAGCATGCATATCTACTATATACAACATCTTTTGCTTGCTTTCTTTCTTTGACCCAATATATAGGGGAAACTCCACCTTGTCATAAATTGGCTAAAGTGTGCATGAAATTCAAATTCATATCTATATGCACATATGTATGTGGAGTTTGTCCTATGTATTGTTGGTTTTCTAACTCTTTGGTCCCAATGAGTTTGGGCACCATTTTGTTTGTTTTGCTGTTCCAGGAACAACTGGAGATGCATTGGATGCTCGGCTCACCTATAAGGAAGGTGTTGAGACCATGTGATTATTGGAGCCAAGTTAGGATGATCAAAGAACAACTATCTACTTCATCAATCCAATGTTGTCTCGGTAACAAGTATCCACTTTATGCATCCTTTTCTTGCAAAGGCCCCAACCTGTCTTTTCTTTTCCAGGTTGTATCATGGCATGAATCTCATGATTCGTTCTTGTAGTACTTGTTTCCTTTCTCAAAGCATCCGAATGATGATGTCTTACTACTAGTTGGGATGTCTTTGATGTTCATATGTTGCAAGTTCATATTGTACAATAAGAAAATATTAGGCCATGTGCTATGCTTCCAAGCAAAAGATCTTATTGATATATTTATGACTTCCTTTTGGATATCTAGTTTGTTCCTTCTTGTAACCATTTCGTGTGTACATCCTTCTTTGTGGATATATATCATCATGATTGTCTTCTCCTTAAAATCTTTTACACATGAGAGAAGTTACATCTCTTATTGATATCCTCTTTTCTTTCACGTCCACCGTTGCATTTCCTTTTTCAGTTTTTGGTGGCTTGATGAGGGTTTTTCCATTTCGATTGGTATCCCTCCTCTTGACAAGCTTCTTCCTTCCTATCTTCACCATGGGTTGTCACAAGCGTTGGTTCTTATTTTGTTTATTAGTAAGCTTGTGAACCCATTTTCTAGTATGTGTGTGTGGGAATGATATGTCTTGCACTCTGTGTCTCATTTCATCAAGACTATGTTGATGACTAATGCTCATCCTTATATTAGTCTTCTCAAGTGCTTTGCCATGACTCACACACATTATTTTGGTTGATCCTATTCTTAAGTTGCTTCTTTTACATGTTGCTTAACCATTTGTTTTGTGCAATTAATATGATTATTATCTCATCTATCTTCTTGCACTCGTTGTGTGTTTTTATTAATTTTGGGGGAGAAACGATCCTATTTTGTGCACTTGTATCAAATACAAAAATCTCGTATTAGTGCACAAATCATGGGGAGCTTCTCTAGTTTTGATAAAACACTCTGTTGCCTTTATCATAATATATTTTATTCATGTGGTTCGAAGTACCATATGTTTGTTTGTTCCATCTGGTATCTTTTGATTGCTTGCCTCTATTTTTTATGTCTTTGTGGCATACGATCCTTTTATTTGCAATCTTTGGGTCCTCAATATAGTTTGTTTTCCTCCAACTACTTATCATTGTATTTGTGTATTTCTTTGCACTCATTTGCTGAGAAGTACACACTTTTTAGAGGACCACCTACTATATTGGCTTTCTAAACTTTTCGTCCATTTTGGCAATCGATGCTAATGGGGGAGAATTTTAGAGAGTTTACTTTGGATATGTTTAGAGGATTTTGCTTTTATTGCGTAAGCATTTACATCTTGCACGCATGCATTATTGCTTTGTATGTGTGCGCTTGGTTATGCTTATTTCCTTATATAAACTCTCTTCAAGTGGTTGTCATCAATTACCAAAATGGGGGAGATTGTTAGAGCATATATCTCCTTATGTGGTTTTGGTAATTGATGACAATTCCTATGGACTAATGGTTGCCTTAAGTTATATTTATAGGATTTGTCCATAGGCACTTCTTGAAGTCCATCTGTTGGGTTCAAGGAGTTTATATGATGACCAACGTGGTATTCAAGGTATTATCCAAAGAATGGTCATAGAGACACAAGGTTGATCAAGATCTCAGACAAAGAGTAAATCAAGATGATCAACATACAAAGTGTACAAGATGTATCGAGAGGGATCTAGTGATCCCATGGTATGGTAAGCATTGTCCATTACGTGTTTGTGTACTAACCCATGGTCTTTGTGAGATTTCTATGTGGGGGTTAGGTGTGATTCCATGGGCTTGCGTCAAAAGGAAGATCTCATACAACCCATGAAGGATGACGTCAAGTGGTGATCGTCATCAAGATTGCGGTGTGCAAGTTCAAGTGGATCAGCACGAATATATCATGCTTGATGCTTGCCGTCCATTGTGGTGGCAATGGACTTGTGAAGATATGCTGAAGAGCGGCTCACCCATAGTGTGTATGGGGGAGCAATCAACTAGTCTTCATCAAGCCAACGCAATCAAGAAAGGTGGTCCATCTTGAGGAATCCAAGATCATCGTCATCTATCTCAAGAGGACGAGGTGCAAGGTATAGGTTTGCCCTTGATAGGTTTTCTATTTTAGGATAGATTGTTGTACTATCAAGGGGGGCTCTCAAGTGAGTAGCTTGATCGTATCGTTTGTTGAGAGCTCAAACCATTTGCATCTTTGCATCATACTTATTGGTTCTTGTTTGTTTCTCTTTGTGAGTTTTAGAGCTTATGTTCATCTTCATGGCAAGCTCGAGTTAATCGAAAACGGAGTCTATATGCATCTTCTATGATTTTTTCGATGTTGGGAGTTTTTACCGGTCTTCTCACCATTTTCTTATTGGACTTTTATCACTTGCTTCTTATTTATTCTATCAAGATTGTGTTAGCCCATGTCATTAGCTTTCCAGCAAACTTGGTTTCGTTGAATTCAGAGTCCGTATGCGAAAGTTACAGCAATTTGAGTATCCAGCGGTAGTACCGCTCCTGGTGCCAGCGGTAGTACCGCCCCGGAGAGGTAGTACCTCCCCCGGAGCGGTAGTAATTTTTTACTACCGCACCAGGAGCGGTAGTACCGCTCCATCGGACTGTCTTTTGCATACTTTTTGGCCTCAGCATGGTTGGTGAACCTACCGAGCAGTAGTACCGCTGCATGAGCGGTAGTACCACTCTGTGCGGGCTGTGAGGCTTAACGATTGAATTTTTACCCACTTATAAAAGGGGGTCTTCTTCCCCATTGAACCTTATCTCTTTAGCTCGTGTTCTTCCCCCATTGTTGACCTTCTTCGAGCTTGCTAACTCTCAAACCCTCCAATGATTCTTGCTAGTTCTTGAGGGAAATGAGAGAGGAGATCTAGATCCACATTTCCACCAATCACTTTCTCCTCTAAGTGAGGGGAACCCATTGGGTCTAGGTCTTGGAGTTCTTCGTGTTCTTCTTCATTCTTCCTCTCATTTTCCTCCCTAGCATTAGTTGCTTTGGTGGGATTTGGGAGAGAAGGATTTGGGCACTCCGTGTGCCCTTGCCATTTCATTTGGTGCATCGGTTTGAGTTCTCCACAGTGATACGTGGAAGTGAGAAGTTGAGAAGCTTATTACCTTTGGGTACTTGGTACCCCTAGAAGCTTGGTGGTGCCTCGGAGCTAAATCATTGTGGTGAAAAGCTCCGGCAAGCGTCGGGGTCTCCAATTAAGTTGTGTAGATTGCCTCGAGCATTTGTGGTCACCTCGAAGCCATATGCCATAGTGGTGAAGCTTCGTGGTGTTGTTGGGAGCCTCCAATTAAGTTGTGGAGATTGCCCCAACCTTGTTTCTATGGGTTCGGTGACCGCCCTCAAGGGTCCCTTAGTGGAATCACGGCATCTTGCATTGTGCAAGGGTGTGAGGAGATTACGGTGGCCTTAGTGGCATCTTGGGGAGCATTGTGCCTCCACACCGCTCCAACCGAGATTAGCATCTGCAAGGGTGTGAACTTCGGGATACATCATCGTCTCCGCGTGCCTCGGTTATCTCTTACCCGAACCCTTTACTTATGCACTTTACTTTGTGATAGCGATATTGTTTCTTGTCATATATCTTGCTATCACTTTGTTGTTTATCTTGCTTAGCATAAGTTATTGGTGCACATAGTTGAGTCTAGTTGTTTTAGGTTTTGTTCTTGACAAATTGAACGTTAGTTTTATTCCGCATTTGTTCAAGCCTAAACCGTAATTATTTTAAAGCGCCTATTCACCCCCCCCCCTCTAGGCGACATCCACGTCCTTTCATTTTGGACTCTAATTTGCATGATTTGAATGGAACTAACCTGGACTGACGCTGTTTTCACCAGAATTGCCTTGGTGTTGTTTTTGTGTAGAAATGAAAGTTCTCGGAACATCGTGAAAATTTACGGAGAATATTTCAGGAAAATATGAAAAATACCTGCGCAAAGATCCACCTGAGGGGATGGGCCAGTGGGCCACAAGCCCTGTAGCCGCCGCCCCTTGCTGGCGGCTATCAAGCTTTTGGGGCCCACGTGGCTCTACCACCCCCAAACTCAGCTCTATAAATTCACTTTCGTCCCAGAAAAAATAAAGAGAGAAGATTTCTTCGCGTTTGCGATACGGAGGCGCCGCCACATCCTGTTCTTCATCTGGAGGGCAGATCTTGAGTCCGTTTTGGGCTCCGGAGAGGGGAAATCGTCGCCATCGTCATCATCAACCTTCTTCCCTCTCCAATTCCATGAAGCTCTTCATCGTTCGTGAGTAATCTATTCGTAGGCTCGCTGGGTGGTGATGAGTAGGATAAGATCTATCATGTAATCAAGTTAGTTTTGACGGGGATTGATCCCTAGTATCCACTATGTTCTGAGATTGATGTTGCTACTCCTTTGCCATGCTTAATGCTTGTCACTAGGTCCCGAGTGCCATGATTTCAGATATAAAATTATTATGTTGTCGCCAATATATGTGTGTTTTAGATCCGATCTTGCAAGTTGTAGTTACCTATGATGTGTTATGACCCGGCAACCCCGGAGTGACAATAACCGGAACCACTCCCGGTGATGACCATAGTTTGAGAAGTTAATGTGTTCACCAAATGCTAATGCGTTGGTCCGGTTCTTTATTAAAAGGAGAACCTTAATATCCCATAGTTTCCTTCTGGACCCCGCTGCCACGGGAGGGATGGACAATAGATGTCATGCAAGTTCTTTTCCCTAAGCACGTATGACGACACATGGAATGCATGCCTACATCACATTGATGAACGGGAGCTAGCCACATATCTCTCTGTGTTATAACTGTTGCATGATGAATATCATCCAAACAAATCACCGACCCATTGCCTACGAGTTTGTCCCACTGCTGCTGTTACTTGTTTTGCTCTACTGCTGTTACTAGTCTTGCTGCTGTTGTTACTTGCTTTGCTCTGCTGCTACTTGCTACTGTTGTTACTTGCTACTGTTGCTACTTGCTACTGCTGTCACTACTGCTGTTCCTTGCCACTGCTGCTACTCGTTACACTGCTGCTACTCGTTACACTGCTGCTACCTGCTACAATACTTTTTCTCGCACCGTTGCCGGGAAAGAATATTTCCCGTCCACGGGCAACTCCTGGCGCCATTGATACGACAGTTAGGAATAGTCTGCCTTGTCACCAGATTGTTTCTGGCACCGTTGTTATCATACTACTTTGTTGTTGACACTTTGCTTGCAGATACTAATCTTTCAGGTGTGGTTGAATCTGACACATTCAGCTGCTAATACTTGAGAATATACTTTCACTTACTGTCGTGCGAACCAACAAATTTGGGTTGAATACTCTACCCTCGAAAACTGCCTCGATCCCACTCGCTGGTGGGCTATTGCAAGACAATTTCTAATTGTTGAGCAATCGAGAACAACGTTTTTCTAGCCATTGCAAGGGATCTTCACCGGAGGTTGGTTTCCGACCCCCTCCGCCGTGTGTAGAGCTTCCGGCAGCTCAATACGAGTGGGTTTGACCCCATCGATCAGTGATTTTACCTGCCTAGGTTGATGACACGTGGGGCCAGCCCCTGGTTAATTTAGTTAGGCTAATATTTTTTAGTTAGGATTACTTAACCTAATCACCCACCGACTAGTGGGCCCAGTTCTGTCAATAAGGTTTCAAGTTTAGCTCTAAACTCAATTAGTGCGTGGGTCACTAACCTATGTACCCCACTAGTCAGGTTTGACCTGCAACGGTCTCTTTGACCAGTTGATGTAGTACTGATGTCATGCTGATGCGGTAATTCCATTTCTGGTTTAAATGAAATCTCGGAAATAGTTATTAACTTCTAAGAAACATAAAAATTAATTGTAACTCACATTAAAATAATTTATATATGAAAATTTATTAGAAAAATTCAAGGAATTCATTGGTGCTAGTATCATGCATGATAGAGCAAGATATACCACAGCATCATGTCAAAGCAATTAAAGGGTTATCTGAAAATTCCTTATTTGAAGTGGCATTTGAATCTCTGATTCAAACCACCTTCAACTAATTCATTAATATATGCATTAACTCATTCATCATATTCATGTCATGCCATGATCATGCATCATATTGTTGAACTTGTTGTGTATTGATTGTGATTGATTGTGTCGATAGGATCCGCTCCACAGGATACTCGGGAGTATCCAACTAAAGGAGTGTATCCCTCCGCTGATCCACAAGGCAAGCACCCCTTTTGAGCATTCCGATAAATTCCCATGTTCTCGCTCCTGCTCTCATTTATTGCATTAGGACACATTGTGATAAATGCTTTTGCTTCGGTAATTGAACCCATTCCTCTACATGACCTGTCATTGTCACAGTAAATAGATAAACCTTTCAACCTAACATACCTGGTAGATGCTTGGCGATGATGTGCTTTACCCTGCTATGCTTGCTATGCTTAGTGTTGTGTTAGGCCTGTTATATCTGGGTGATGAACTGGAGTGAATGAATGTGTTCTGGTGACAAAAGGTTAAGTGATGAACCTGATTTGGTAAAGTTACCGATGAGAGGCTATGTAGGAGTACATGGCGGGTTGTCCCACTGGAACCGTTCTTAGGAACCGAGTTCCATGTATGTGATCCAAGACTAGCTGCTACCATACATTGGGCCCGAAATCAATGGACCCTCTCGACTTATTAATTGCCTAGTACTCCGTCCAGGAGTTGCTAGTAGTTTCTGGTTTTTGTAGTTATGCTGGAGGACGTGCATGGTGCTGACCTTAGAGGTGAGTTGTGACGCGGTAGGCAGTGGCATGGTGTACCAAGTGGCACCCGGATGGTGGGCTTAGGAACCCTGCGCATATTGTTTGAGGCCGTAGAGGAAACTTCGGCCGGACATCCGTGCGGTTTCACTCTCAAATAGGCGATAAACCTGGACTAGGTGTTAGCGTGGTTAACGGTCGTGGCTGACTCCCTCACTGGGCTTCCACTTGAAGGTTGCTGAGGTGCGTGAAGTGCACAGGGTGATAAGTGGCGAGACCGTGTGTGAAGAAGTACACCCCTACAGGGTTATGATCTATTCGAATAGCCGCGTCTGCGGATATGGACTACTTGGAAACATATGTTGTTCATAGATAACTTAATGGGTACTCAAAAAAGTATCAAGATAAGTGTGAGTATCATGAATGGCATTCTCGTAGAGAGGCGAGAAAGGATCCATGATAGTGTATTGTTGTGGAGATAGTGGACTCGTGTACGACTTCTCAAAACTTGTTGAAAAATACTTGTAGCCATAGTGTAGATTAGCTAAGAGTAAAAGCTTGCTTGTTGTATGAAACCGCACAACCCCCTTATTGATACTTGTGCATGAATAGATATATATGATTCAAAGTCTTGCTGAGTACTTTCGTACTCATGTTTGCTTAATAACGGTTACAGAAGATACCCACGAACCATCTGGTTGGTTCTAGCTAGACATCGATGATGACGAGTAGTTGGTGTCCCAGCTATGACCTGGCCCCTTCAGAAGGGATCTGTAGATAATAAGGCTTTATGCCTTTTTCCTTTCATTTGTCTGTTCTCAGACAGCTTTGTGCTTCCGCATGGCTTGTATGACTTTGTGTGTATGACTTGAGTGTCGGGTCATGTGACCCCTACCTGTATGAACTTATCATGCAAGGCTCTTCTGAGCCTTCTAAGTAAATGTTGTGATGTTGTATGGTTATGTTGTGATGCCATTGTTGTATCTATGCATATTGAGTATGTCATGCTTACGTGTGATGTGATGTGATATGTATGGGGTTCGACACATATTTGTGCGCCTTTAGTAGTACTCTTTACAGAGAAATGCCCCTTCATGATTCTACTGAGCCCTGGTAGCTTGCTACTGCTCCTGACACATTGTTTGACCGGCATGTATCCTTCTTTGCTATTGTGTCTGTCCCTTCAGGGATCTGTCTGGCGGTGTAATGGAGTCCTTGTAGCTTGCTACGACTCGTCTACACAAATTGATGACCGACACCTGCTTTGTTGGGTTATGTATGCGTGTCTCTGTACGGATGTGCCACTTGGGTTTATAACTAGTTATGTCGACCCGGGTTCTTTGACATTGAAATGCTAGCGAGACATTTGCATATGTGAGTCAAAAGACGCAAACGGTCCCGGCCAAGGTAAGGTGGCATCCGTGGGGTTAACCGTGCGTGAGACCGCAAAGTAATGTTGTATGTTACACGCTGGATTCCTATGGCCTAGGATCGGGGTCCCGCCAACGTTGGTATCAGAGCCTGACTAACTGTAGTGTCTAGAAATGCCTTAGTTATATATAAGTGACTCGAGTCTAGAAATGCCTTAGTTATATATAAGGGAATCTATTGTGGAAGGGAACATACATTTTTTTGCTTCTCTTCTCAAGTCATTCTATTCTGGTCACTCTCATCTTCTCTATGGGGATTAAGAACTACGCATCTTATCTATCTCTCCGGATCACGTTTCCTTTTGAGCAAAATTGTTGATCATGGAACCCTGAACTTGAGAGTTGAGTGGTTATGCTATCCAATCTTTGCAGGATGTCTCAAAATTGTTTTTGAGCATTCTCAGTCGTTATGCTACCTGATTTTTGCTAGAGCTCTAATGCCTCTACATGATCCTATATTTCAGATGCCTCCCCGACCTTCTCGTTAGGTGGTCCATTTGACTAGGTGCATTGATGTACCTTGTCACGCGGCCATGTTGGTGAGAGTGATGTTGATAGCCGGTTACCGCTGGTACCCAGAGTATAAAGTGGAGGAGCAGTACCGGGACTTTAACCAGAGCCAATATATGTGTATTGTTAGGGTACATCTAGATTACCCTGCAGGTGAGGACCCAATCCATTAGTCATATGGGTTGGGGGTTACCGTTGACATGGCGGTCCAGGATGCCACCTACTCAATGTTGACCATCATGAGAGCAAATCATGCACTGCTGCAGAATTCAGAGTTTTGCTAGATCCCAGCTTCTTAGCCATGATAGGAGGGCTACCTAAGTGGAGTTTACTATGATTCTTCTTTGGAGGACCCGTTGCTGCAGGTTACCACCCAGATGTTAGAGAATAGAGACCGAGATGCTCATGCTCTTCGCATGGAGCTTTATGCTACCCATGCCCGTCTATGCACATCTTTGACGTAGCTGGCATGTGTTTTTCAAAAAGGCTATGGAGACATGGAGATGTTGAACCCAGTGCGGACTCATTTGTCAGGTCACGTAGATTGGCCTGCTATTGGAGGTGGCACCCCTCTTGGTGGACCTCTGTTGCCGCCAGTTAGGGGACCAAGGCCACATCCGTGTCCTTATGGTTCCCAGAGATCTCAGGCTAGGGTGTTTCCCGACCCTCAGGTTCAGGTCCGAGGTCACAGAGGAAACCTGTATGACATGTCCTAGATGGATGCTTGAGTTCGTGAGTGGTGCAGTAGTATTGTAGCAGTTATATTTTCCACAGTCCTGCGTGTCTTGTGGAATATGACTGAGGTGTAAGATGAGTTCCGGATGCTTAAATAAATTATTTATAGGAAGCTTGAAAAGCCTCTGATGAGCAGTATCATCTTTTTAGTAGTTTGCTCTTCAGTTGAGTTTGTAATGAACTATGTAATGGTGTGTATGAACCATGGTGTATAAATGGCAGTTTGCTTATTACTATGATGTTCGGATGTTCATTTCCGCGTTCCATATTGTTCAGTGCATTCCTTAACGCCTTTTCTAGAGTAAATGTCGATGTAGTCTAAGCTATGAGTTTGTTTGACAGGATGATGTTCACCAGGCTCAACCGTGCTCCTGACCATGAGTAGGGAGAAATTAGTCAAGCAGCTCAGGAAAACCTGCCTAAACCGCCATCCCTGGGGGAGGTCATGCTAGAGGCAGAAAGGAACAAGAGAGAAACCAATCGACTATTAGAGCTTATTGAGAAGAATATGGCTCGTCAGAAGAGAAATGACTCAGTGACCCCAAATGACTTCGTGAAGCTCAATCCACCCAAATTCCATCATTCCGTTTACCCCCTCGACACTGATGATTGGCTGTGTAGCATTTCACGCAAGATACGTTCTGCCAACATCGCTGAAATTGATAAGGTGACATTTTCCACTTACTTTCCGGAAGGCCCAGCCAATCTGTGTTGGGAGAATTATGAAGCTATGCGTCCTGCTGGACCAGCAACCACCTGGGCCGATTTTAGTACAGCTTTCCGTCTGCATCACATTCCAGAAGGGCTAATGGACCGCAAAAGAGAGGAGTTCTGTGCATTCACTCAAGGGAAGCTGACTGTGGATGCATATAGCTGTGAGTTTGGAAACCTCGCCTGCTACCAACTGAAGAGGTGTCAACTAACGCCAAGAAGCAAGCAAGGTTCCGCAAGAGACTGAGCCCCAAACTTCGTCGTGATCTGCCTCTTCATGAATGTGCGAGCTTCCAAGATCTTGTTAATAAGGCAATCAGTACTGAATCTAGACATACTGATTATGAAGCAACAAGGAACCACTTCCGTGATTCTGGCTCCTCATCCGACTCAGCATTTCAGAAACGTCGGGTGTGGGTCCTCAATAATTCTCTGCCGCCAAGATACACCGCGGGGCATCCTATGTGGTGCCTCGTGCAAATCAGACCAACGCTCCATTAAATAATTATGGTGGTCCAATTGACAATGTTGCCGCACGTGCTAATCAAGTGGTCTACTACAAGTGTGGAGAACCAGGTCACTATTCACACGAGTGTCCTCAGAATAACACCACAAATCAACCTGAAATGTGTGTTGGACGTGGCAAGCTAGGCAAAGCATTCTATGTGAAGACAACCCCCGCGCGTGGACGTGTGAACTATATTTCAACACAAGAAGCTTCAGAGGATCCCGATGTCATTTTGGGTAGGCTCCTTGTCAATCGTCACCCAACATCTGTTCTTTTTTATACTGGGTCATCTCATTCTTTCATTTCCGGAAGTTATGCACAGTTGCATAACATGTCATTTCATGATATGCTCATTCCATTAGTGGTTCAGAGTCCTCGTAGTAAATGGCAAGCCTCTAGGGTAAGCCATGACAATGAAATTGTTGTGGACAAACTAGTCTTCTAGCATCCTTCTAGCTCTTAAGTCTTCAGATATCAATATCACCTTGGGTATGGACTGGATGTCAGCTCATTACGCCAAGATTGATACTCATACTAGGAATGTTGTGCTTATCCATCGGGTGAGGTAGTTAATGTCTCGACTCGAGTTGCCAAATGCCAACTCTATTCCCTCAATGCTAGCCCTCTTCCGGAGCTAGACGATATCCCGCTAGTCCGTGACTTTCCGGATGTATTTCCAGAAGAACTGCCATGCATTCCACCTGACAGGGATGTAGAGTTTGTGACAGATCTTACTCCCGAACCGTTCCAATAGCCAGAAGACCCTATAAGATGGCACCCTTAGAGCTAGACGAACTTAAGAAACAACTAGATGAGGCCTCTAATAAAGGTTTCATTCATCCTAGCTCTTCTCCTTGGGCTTGTCATGTCCTCTTCGTTAAGAAGAAGGATGGAATGGATCGGCTGGTTGTAGATTATCGATTAGTTAATCTTGTTACCATAAAGAACAAGTATCCGCTCCCCAGGATCAATGACATGTATGATCAGCTCGCTGGATCCTCAGTATTTTCCAAGATGTATTTGAGGTTGGGCTATCATCAAATCAAGATCAAGAACGGGGACATTCCGAAAACGTCCTTTGTTACTCGTTATGGCCAATACGAGTACACCGTCATGTCCTTCGGTTTAACCAATGCTCCAGCCACCTTTGTTATGACTTTGTTGCTCGCTTGATGAATTCGATCTTCATGGAGTATTGGGATAAATTCGTCGTGGTGTAGCTCGATGATATACTCATTTAATCGAAGAACGAACAAGAACATGTCGAGCAGCTAAGGCTGGTATTGATGAAACTCTGGCAGCATCGCCTTTATGACAAGTGCTCCAAATGTGAATTCTGGTTGGCAGAAGTGACCTACATAGGTCATGTAATTTCTGGTAAGGGTATTGCTGTCAATCCCAAGAGAGTTCAACCTGTCCTTGATTGGACTCAACCTGAACTAGTTAAGCAAGTTAAGAGTTTTCTTGGTCTAGCGAGCTATTGTCGCCGCATTGTTGAGAACTCCTCAAGAAAGATAAGATGGTTGAATGGACCTTGTGTTGGTACCACCAGATTTTTCCAAGGACTTTATTATCTATTGTGACGCCTCGCGACAAGGGTTAGGTTGCATTCTCATGTAGGATCATCATGTGATGGCATACGCATCTCGACCGTTGCGTTGACATCAGGATAATTATCCCACACATGATCTTAAGCTTTCAGTTGTAGTCCATGCACTAAAAACTTGGCGACATTACCTTTTGGGTAGTCGTTGCGAAATTTACACTGATCACCAAAGTCTGAAATACATCTTCACCCAAGCGGATTTGAACCTCAGGTAAAGACGGTGCGTCTAGTTGATCAGAGATTACGACATAGGGATAACTTACACCCCGGGGAAATCCAATGTCATGGCTAATGCACTAAGTCGTAAGTCTTATTGTAACAATCTGATGTTACAACAAGGTCAACCACTTCTCCATGAGGAATTTATGAAGTTAAACCTCCAAATTGTTCCTCAAGGATTCCTTTCTACCTTGGTGGTGAAACCTACTCTTAGGGATCAGGTCATCGAGGCTCAAAAGGTTGATCCGAGGGTTTCCCGCATCAAGAAGGGGAGTGCATGATGTTTCACAATTAATGACCAAGGTGTTGTGTTCTTTGGCGATCGTCTTGTGCTTCCCATGGTACGAAAGTTGAGACGTCTGATCTGTAAGGAGGCTCATGAATCTCCTCTCATGATTCATCCTGGTAGTACCAAGATGTATCAGGACCTACGCCACAGGTTCTGGTGGACTAGGATGAGGAGATAAATTGCTTAGTTTGCTGCAAATTGCAATGTCTGTCGTCGAGTTAAAGCAGAACATCAAAGGCCTGCTATCACCCTTCAACCATTAGCTATTCCT
This sequence comes from Hordeum vulgare subsp. vulgare, assembly GCF_904849725.1. Classification (NCBI taxonomy): domain Eukaryota; kingdom Viridiplantae; phylum Streptophyta; class Magnoliopsida; order Poales; family Poaceae; genus Hordeum; species Hordeum vulgare. The sequence continues at coordinate 129,116,042 of NC_058522.1, read as the reverse complement.
GAGTGGAAATGGGATAAAGTCGCTATGGATTTCATCACCGGATTTCCCAAGACCAAAAGAGGGAATAATGCAATCTTTGTGGTCATTGACCATATTTCCAAAGTGGCTCACTTTCTTCCTGTTCGAGAAAGTATAACAGCTAGTCAGCTAGCGGAGTTATATATTTATTGAATAGTGTCTCTTCATGGTGTTCCTTCGGAGATTAACTCGGACTATGGATGTATTTTTACTTCTCATTTTTGGGAAAGCTTTCGAACTGCCATGGGGACTCATCTCTCCTTTAGCACTGCTTTCCATCCTCAGTCAAGTGGTGAAGTAGAAAAAGACAATCAAATCCTAGAAGACATGCTTAGAGGTTGTGTTATATCTTTCGGCATGAATTGTGAGAAATGTCTTCCGTTCGCCGAATTTGCTAATAACAATATTTATCAATCAAGCTTGGGAAAAGCTCCTTTTGAAGTTCTCTATGGATGAAGGTGTCAAACAACTCTTAACTGGTCAAAAACCGGAGAGAGGCAAGCCTTTGGTCCGGATATGATTCAGGAGGCAGAAGAGCAAATTCGCATTATTCGTGAAAAGTTGAAAACGGCCGAATATCGTCAAAAGAGACAATATGATCGCCATCATAAGGCTGTGACCTTTGAAATTGACGAGAAGGCTTACCTTCAGGTTACACCTCTCAAGGGTAACCATCGATTCGGTATCAAAGGCAAATTGGCTCCTCGTTACATTGGTCCTTTTCGCATTCTTGCCAAACGAGGAGAGGTTGCCTACCAATTGGAAATTCCTCCGCATCTTTCCAAGGTCCATGATGTTTTCCACGTCTACTTCTCGGATCCTATTCGTGAAGTGGACCACGAAACGCTTGATCTCCAGGATAACCTTTCATATCGAGAATACCCTATTTCTATTCTTGATCAAGCTGAGTGTACCACTCGACGTCGAAACTCAAGTTTCTCAAGGTTCAGTGGTCAAAACATTATGAAAAAGAAGCAACCCGGGAAAGGGAGGATCGACTCAGATTAGAGTACCCCGCGCTCTTCCCGACGGCTCCTAAATGTTGGGACGAGATTCTTTTGAGTGGGGGTGAGTTGTCACATCCCTGGTTTCATTTCGCTTTTTGCCTAGCTAGTGTGTGCATCATGTTTAATTTTTGTAAAGTTAAATGGGGATTAAGAAGACCCTAGCACCTCACCTAAATAAAACAATTCAAATGGTGTGATTTTCAAATAACCCAAAACTGCTTTAAAAAATGTTTATCTATTCTGTTACATGTTGGCAACAACATTACACGGATGAACTTTGTTTTTCAACCACTTTTGACATTTTAAATAGTCCCCAAAAGCCACTGAAATGGTCAAAATAAATAGTCTATAAATAATTAGATCACTGAAAAAAATGCTGAAATAATTTACGGAATTTGGAAATATTCCAAATATACACCATATTTATTTCTAGGGTTTTTGGTTTAGGTTTTGAGCCTAGACAAAATAACAAAACTTATGTTAGAACTAAAACCAGAAAACAAAATAGAAAAAAGAGAAAAGAGAAAACATTACCTCGCCCAGAAGCTAACTCGCCTGTGTCAGTCGTCTTCCTCCTCTCGGCAGGAGGATGACACCGTGGCGTACATAGGGGAGGCCCTCCCCACCTCCTGCTTGCCACGTCCCGAGCCTCAGGCTCATCCCTTTCGCCTCGGGGATAAGGGAAGCCCCTGTGTATACCTCGCCATTCCCCTCTCTCTCTGCTCTTCTCCCCTCTCTACCGCCATGGCCGGAGCTTCAGCTCACCGTCGCTAGGTCACCCCCGCCGTCCCCTCTCGACCGAGAGGTGTTCAATCGCTCCGCCTCGTCGCACCGAAGCTCCTCGCCAAAAGAACCAAAGCCAGTCGCCCCAAACGCCGACGCACCTTTGTCTTCCTCCTTGGGTCACCGAGGTCGCCGCCGTCGATCTACATCACCAGGTCGTCTCCGAGCCTGCTCTCGACGCCTCTGCAACCCTCGTGAGTCGCACAACCCATTTCTCCCCTTCTTCCTTTGTTCGCGAGCTGTAGCCGTTGATTTCATTGACGCCCGAAGAGATCCGCCATGGAAGCTCATCGCCGATGAGGTTACGGTGTTCCTCAAGCCCAACCGAGGCCACCAATGGTTTTGCGATGATTCATAGGTGCTATAGGTTCTTAGCTTCAGTTCATTTGTGCTCTGTATCATCGAGCTCGATGAAGGCCGAGCTCCGGTGGACTCAAAGGTCGACGTCGACGATGTCTCCGGCCACCCCAACCACTTTGGCTTGTCCAATAGATGCGCGGGGGAGAGGCCAATCTAGAGCTGGTATGTGTTGGCCAAATGGTTGTGGGAGGTGGGTTTCCTACCCCCTCAACGCCGGTGGGTTTGATCCCATTGACCAAGGGTTTGACCTCCGTGGGTCGATAACATGGGGGGCCAGCCCCTGGTTAATTTAGTTAGGCTAATATTTTTCTTAGTTGGGATTAATTAACCTAATCACCCACTGACCAGTCGGCCCAGTTCTGTTAATGTTTTAAGTTTAACTCTAAACTCAATTGGTGCCTCGGTCACTGACCGGTGGACTCCACTGGGCAGGTTTGACCTGCAACGGTCTCTTTGACCAGCTGATGTAGTACTGATGTCATGCTCATGCAGTAATTGGATTTCTAGTTTAAATAAAATCCCATAAAAAGTTATAAACATCTAAAAATCATAGAAATTAATTTGTAACTCAGATTAAAATAATTTATATATGAAAATTTATCAAAAAAATCCAAGGATTTCATTGGTGCGAGTATCATGCATAATAGAACAAGCTATACCTGAGCATCAGGTCAAATCAATTAAAGGGGTATCTGAAAATACCTTATTTGAAGTGGCATTTGAATCTTTGACACAAACGAGCTTCAACCATTTCATTAATAGATGCATTAGCTCATCCATCATATTCATGTCATGCCATGATCATGCATCATATTGTTGCATTTGTCGTGTATTGATTGTGATTGTTTGTTTCAGTAGGCTCCACTCCATAGGATACTCACGAACATCCAACTGAAGGAGTGTATCCCTCTGATGATCCACAAGTCAAGCACCCCTTTTGAGCATTCTGATAAAATCCCATGTTCTCACTCTTGCTCTCATTTATCTCATTAGGACACATCATGATAAATGATTTTGCTTCGGTAGTTGAACCCATTCCTCTACATGACCTGTCATTGTCACAGTAAAGAGCTAAACCTTGCAACCTAGCATAGCTGGTAGATGCTTGAGCCATGATGTGTTTTACCCTGCTATGCTTGCTATGCTTAGAGTTGTGTGAGGCATGTTATATCTAGGTGATGAACTGGAGTGAATGATGTGTTCTGGTCACAAAAGGTTAAGTGATGAACCTGATTTGGTGAAGTTACCGATGAGAGGGTATCTAGGAGTACATGGCGGGTTGTCTCATTGGCACCGTTCTTAGGAACTGATTTCCGTGTATGTAATCCAAGACTAGCTGCTACCGATACATTGGGCCCAAAACCAATGGCACCTCTCGACTTATTAACTGCTTAGTACTCCGTCCAGGAGTTGCAAGTAGTTTATGGTGTTTGTAGTTATGATGGCGGTCGTGCATGGTGCTGACCTTAGAGGTGGGTTGTAACGCCCAAGATGCGACCCTATCCTTATTTTGGCGCGAGGGCCTCGACAGGGATAGAAGCGCATCTCGTCGTTTCGCAAGAATGGATATCGTTACAAGTACATGTACTGAAGAGAAGAGTATATGGAATTGGCTTACAGTCGCCACAAGCTACATCGAAGTCACATCATTACAATACATAAATATCACGAAGAAGAGTAGGGTCCGACTACGGACGAAAACAAACGAGAAAAGAATGACGTCCATCCTTGCTACACCAGGCTGTCGGCCTGGAACCCATCCTAGATCGACGAAGAGGAAGAAGAAGAAACTCCAAATGAACAATCATCGCGCTCACGTCTTAAATCACTTTACCTGTACCTACAACTTGTGTTGTAGTAATCTATGAGCCATAGGGGACTCAGCAATCTCCTTTCCAAAGGTATGAAGACTAGCAACGCTTAATGGGTGAGGTATTGTTAAGTGGTGAGGCTACAGCAAGCGACTAAACATTTATTTGAGGTGGCTAACTTACGAGTACAAGAATAAGAGGGGTGTGTTCTACGCATAGAGGACATGAACTACTGATGACCAAATGAATGATCCTAAACACCCACTTACTTCAAACATAACCCCATCGTGTCCTCGCTCGGAGAAGGAGCTCACGAAAGAGACAATCACGGTTACACACTGAGTTGGCAAGTTTTAATTAAGTTAACTTCAAGTTATCTAGAACCGGATGTTAAACAAAGTTTCCACGTTGCCACATAACCGCGGGCACGACTTTTAGAAAGATGTAATCCTGCAGGGGTGCTCCAACTAGTCCATCACAAATTACCACAAGACGCATAGAAAGCCTCAATCATGAAACTCGTGACTTCGTTGGATTCCTTAGTGGAAAACCTCAACTCTGAGATAACCCAAAGTATCACCGGAATCCCGCTGCACAAGATATTTCGTCAAAGGTAAAACTAATTCAGCAAGGCCGCCCGACGCGTAGACGATCCCGATAGGAGCCGCGTATCTCGTTCTCAGGACACGACGGATTGTCCAAACTTCCGGTAGGCCAAACACAGAGTCGCCCCTGGTATCCACCGGCGGTTCACATGTTGGATCAACACTCATGAGGAGCACTGGCCCGGGGGTTGATTAATTACTCAGTGGATGTCGGCAGGTCCCTATGCATTTTTATTAGGTTATTAGGCAAATGTAGTACCATAGTTGGGCCTTGCCAGACCAGTTTTAATCTAAGACGAAATATCAAGGGGGTCCCCTTAACAACCCCGATCATGTTAGGAGCGCTCAATTATGGAACATAACACCGGTAGCCGAAACTAAGGGGGCAAAGGTGGAACAAAACACCAGGCTAGAAGGGCCGAGCCTTCCAGCTTTTACCAAGTATATAGGTGCATTAAATTAAATAGAAATTAATAGGGTGATATAACAAGGAACCCATGTTATCACGTGGAAGCAACTGCACCTGCAACTAGAATCGCTAACACATGGTTAAGCGAGCGGTAACATAGCCAATCAGTGGTTTGCTAGGTTGTGAACAGGTCGAAGGTTTTCATGGCAATGTTGAGAGGCTGATATTTAACAGGTGGTAGGCAGCGAGACATAGCGATAGAAACGATAAAACTAGCATGGCAATGATAGTAATGGTATCTTGAATGAGATCCCGCTTGGAAGAAGAATAGCTCTGTGAAGCAGACGAACCGACTAGTCGAACGGATCATCACACTCCGAAGCGGTCGGAACTCTATTGAGACAAAGCAAACCGGAAACAAGAATCGACACACTATATTCACCATGACACATGCACGATAAGATGCAATCCACATATGACGCTTGATGAGTTCAATATATGCAAGACATGGCATGTCAATTCACAACAATCAAACATTACACATTAAGTGAAGTTCAATATGCAACGAGTTGCATATTGACGAAACTCCACATACGAATTATTTAGTTCTATCCCGATTAGGTACACGACAATATTAAATGTTGGTTAAACATGGCAAGATGTGAAGCGTAATTAATATACCTATCTAGGCACTTTAAATGAGGTCGGGAACGACTTATAGCATCTCCGAACTGACCCCATACATTAATTTATAATCCTGTCCAGATCGGCACTAACACGTTTATTTGTTAAACAACAAAATAAAGTGGTTCACGTGATTCTACGCATCGTTCCAATCAATTTACACATAGAGAACATGTCCAACGGAGCTACGGTTCAAAAGATATGATCACTGCAACATATGATGCCATGAATGCAATATGTATGCTAATGGCAGCCACAACATTCCAAACCAAGAAGGCAAAAACATAATATGAAACTGCATGAGATTCTAAGAAAGTTTCATATAGGACACGATTAAAATGGGGCAACGGTTCGACAATTACAAGCTACACAAGAAAAAGTCATAATTTGCCAAAACAGCAACATGGCATTTCCTACACCCCAAAACAACCAGCTTCATAAATCTAAAATGCTCAAACAAGACTTGAGGCAGTAGTGGTCAAGATGCACTACAACATACTACTAATAACATATAGCATGGCAGCATGGATCACTAGGAAAAGAACTCACAAAATGGCATCTCACACACAGTTTCAGACATAGTGAAAATAACACTGTTGACAGTGCAGCTTTCGATCTGAAGGCATATTGGCAGCAGCAAAACTATATGCTACATGGCAACGAATGGCATGAAAACTTACACCTTCCTAGAGAATCTTAACGACTACAAATAACTCCATTGCACCAACATAAAAGAAGTTGTAGATCACTAGCAAAACTCATGACAAGACAACAACAAAATATTACAGATCTCAAACTTAAACAAGGATTTCTATTGCACTATTTTCTAGCATGTTGACAACAAGCAAACAACACCTAAACATGGATTTCTATTGCAACCAAAATTACCAGGGGCTAGCATACATATCCAAGAGCATATCTATAGTTCACAACTAATTCATATCATGCATGGAATAAATCCCACAAAATAGACAAGAGGACAACATGGAAAAATATCACGCGCACTAACTTACTCGAAAGGCAAAACTAATTGCATAGTTAAATTCTACGGATTTTTCTACCCCTAAAACATATATAATTTGTGGTGTTCGAAAAATAAACTAGCGCCGCACATATATGCGAGAATATGTCCAAAAGACGTCATATAAAACTATTGATGCCACCTACATGATAACAGCGAAACAAATACTTTTAAAATACATGGAAAGGGGATACAAACAACATGAACATTTTATCTACGGATTTGAACAATCCGGACGCGCACAAAAAATAACTACGGGATATTATCCTATCGGGACAACACGCAAATCTAGGCAAACGTCGGTTCAAACCACTCCGAACATGCATGCAAGTTGCAGAATAATGTTCTACACGAAAAACTAGACATGTTACATATATAACTCGACGCGATCCGACGCACGAATAAGAAGATACGGGCGTTCTAATATCTAATATTCCTGAAATATTATATTCGTAGGGTATATAAAAAAACACTCGTGGGCCGAATCTGCAGGGAGGACGAAACTAAGCATAGGGCAAAATAACAGAACTGCGGTGGGGGTAGGGCTTAGCCAGGGCGCTCCCGATCCAATCGACAGGAGGCTGTTGCGGCGGGCAGCCCCGGTGGCTGTCGGGGAAAGGCTGGGCGACGAGGCGGTGGGCACCGGCGGCGGGAATTGGCGGAGAAGCACCGTATCTGGTGATCCCCGGCAGGATCCGGGCGCGCCAGGAGAGGAGGCGGGCGGCGAGGAGGAGAACTCCGTGCGGTGACCGGCAGGGCTCGGGCCGACGGGGATGGAAGGTAGACGGCGGGGCACGGCAACGTGCGGCGGTACACCGGCCGATGGCGGCGGCATGCGTAGCAGCGGGGCACCACGGCGACGAGAGCTGCGGTAGGAGCTCGCACGAGGTGCCTCCCCTCGGGTGCTCGGGATGAGCTCGGGGGAGCCACAACTCTTGGCGGCCAGATGGGCCCGAGAGGGCTCGATCCGGGCCCGGATGGGCCTGGAGCAAGGAGAGAGAAGCTGCTATAGTGGCTAAGGTTTTGGGGTGGTGTGGTTTTCGTGGCAGGGAGGGAAGACTAAAATGGAAGGGGAGGCTGTCTATTTATAGACACGGGGCTAGGGTTATCCGAATCCGGCTCCGTTTTTGGCCATGGGATTGCGATCAAACGGCCACGGACGCGGAAATGGCTAGGTGGGCTGTGTAGACTGGCTAGCTGGAGATGAAAGGAAAACGGGCACCCGACAACGTATTTTTAAAACACTGAAAAACGTCCAACGATAAACCGACGATAGTGCCGCTAAAGTCGACAGTTCGGGTATCGAACTAACTCCGATTGCGACGAAAATTGGCAGGCGGCCTACCTATATTAAAATATGACCGGACGCAAAGTTTCATCCCAATACAAGAAAGTTTTATACACGATTTAAAAAAAAGGATTTGACGATGTCGCGGGCGCGTGCGAGTGTGGTCGGGCTCAAAACGGGCAACAATGAGAACAAAGAGAACTGACAACTAACAACGGATGCAAGTTTTTGAAAATTGGCGGCAACGGAGAGTCAATGTAATGTGGATGATGCGCATGATGCGATGATAATGCGACAAATAAAATAATCACACACCAGCAACGGAAAAGAGGGGAATCTTCTGGAGCGTCAGTCTCGGGCTGTCACATGGGTTGTGATGCGGTAGGAAGTGGCACGGTGTACCAAGTGGCACCCGGATGGTGGGATTGGGAACCCTGCGCACATCATTTGAGGCTGTAGCGGAATCTTCGGCCGAACTTCCGTGCGGGTTCAGTCTCAAATGGATCTGTATTCGTAGTACAGGTTAGCCAAGATCCAAAGCTGGCTTGCTGCATGAAACCCCACAACCGCCTTGTTGATACATGTGCATTAGTAGATAGATCTAATTTAAAGTCTTGCTGGGTACTTTCGTACTCATGTTTGCTTAATAACTATTGCAGAAGATACCCATGAACCATCTGGTGGGTTCTACCTAGACGTCGATGATGACGAGTAGCTGGTGTCCCAGCTACGACTTAGCCCCTTCAGAAGGGATTTGTAGATAGTCACGTTTACGCCTTTTTCCTTTCATCTGTCTGTACTCAGACAGCTTTATGCTTATGTTGAGTGTGTATGACTTGAGTGTCGGGTCATGTGACCCCTACCTATATGAACTTATGATGCAATGCTCTTGTGAGCCTTCTAAATAGATGTTGTGATGTTGTATGGTTATGTTGTGATGCCATTGTTGTATCTATGCATATTGAGTATGCCATTCGTACGTGTGATGTGTTGTTATATGTATGGGGTTGTACACCTAGTTGTGCGCCTTTAGTAGTACTCTTTATAGAGAAATGCCCCTTTGTGATTCAACTTAGCCCTGGTAGCTTGCCACTGTTCCGGACACATTGGTTGACTGGCATGTATCCCTCTTCGTTGTCGTGGTTGTCCCTTCGGGGAAATGTCTCGCGGTGTAATGGAGTCCTTGTAGCTTGCTACCACTCGTTTACACACGTTAATGACCGACACCTACTTTATTGGGTCATGTATGAATGTATCTGTACGGATGTGCCACTTGGGTTTATAACTAGTTATGTTGACCTGGGTTCTTTGACATTGGAATGTTGGCGACACATTCGCATAAGTGAGTCAAGAGACACAGATGGTCCCGACCAAGGTCAGGTCGCTGTCGTGGGGTTAACCGTGTGTGAGACCGCAAAGTGATGATGTGTTATACATGCTGGATTCTTATGGCTTAGGATTGGGGTCCAAACACAGGGCTACTGCTGGTGCTGGGCGTCAACGTGCTCTCCATCCAGGGTTGATGCTGGTCCTGCTGGAGATGAAGTCGTACATGATGATGGTGCTTACACACCCAACTCATCCTCGCACCTCTCCTCTGCTGCTACTACAAAAGAAGAGAAAACGATTACAAGAGAGAGAGAGAGAGATTGAGAGGAGTAGGAAGAGCAACTAACCGGTGGTTGTGTCCATGACGGATCTCGCCGCCTCCATGGATGGCGCTCTCCTAGATCTCCCTCTACTCCAACAGCAGAGAAGGAGAAGGAAGGAGGGGGAGGGGGCTGCGGTGGGAGTGGAGGTCGCCGGATTTGGGGGAGGTGATGAGGTGCGAGGCCGACGGTGTTAGTGGGTGAGGAAGGGAATCACCGGTGGGAGGGAGAAGTGGAATCAGGAGAGTGTGGGTTTCGATTTGGGACTGGTTGGGCGCCATGGAGGAGGAGGTGTACTTGGGCAGGAGCACCATGGGAGAGCCTATGGAAGATGGGGGAGACTGAGGGAGAGAGGAGGGATTCGGTCGGGGATATGTGGACTTCACCTACCTTGTACTTAGTAGTAGCGAGGGGTATAAACCCGCGCTACTACTATCAACTTAGTAGTAGCGCTGGTTTATACCCCGCGCTAGTAGTATTGCATGTCCCAGGGGGCATGGTTGAGACCAATTAGCAGTAGAGAGGGGTAAAAACCCGCACTACTACTATCAACTTAGTGGTAGCGAGAGGCAAAAACCCGTGCTACAAGTAAGTACCAGTAACAAGGGGTAAAAACCCGCACTACTAGTAAGCGTTTGTCTATAAGCTTTTCCCTAGTAGTTCATTAATATACCATTTTTCTCTACCTTACTATTTTTATTTATTGATATTATAAAAATCTATTTCTACTATCCATACTACACTTGTATCATCATCGCTTCGCCGAACTAGTGCACCTATACAATTTTCCATTGTATTGGGTGTGTTGGGGACACAAGCAATTTGTTGTATTTGATCGAAGGGTTGTTTGAGACATACCATCTTCATCCTACACCTCCACGGGGTGATAAACCTTACATCCACTTGAGATAAAAAATAGTTGTCCTACAAAATTCTACACTTGGAGGCCCAACAACGTCTACAAGAATAAACTTGCATAGTAGACATCAAGCTCTTTTCTCGCACCATTGCCACGGAGGTGAGTACTTTAAGGTATGTATTTAGATCTTGCAGTTAAATATTTTAGTTTCTAGTTTTTTACTAATTAGGTTTTATAAAATAAAACTACAAAACTAAGGAATTTAGATGGCCTCAATTTCTTCGCCTTTTTAATGTCTTTTGTGAAAATGATGGTTCAAAAAATTGTGTTCGATTGGTAGAGGAAGAATTTATGAAAATACTTAATAATAATTCCTTGAATGATGATCCTGATTGTAATATTGTTAGTATGAGATCTTTGAATATCCATCATGCTAATGAGGATTGCACTAGTCACAATAAAAATATTTCCTATAAGCATGTCAATTTTGTGGAGTGAATAAAATTTGTGAAGACATGCCATATAGGGATGGTAGATTTAGTATGAAGCATAAACGTGATCAAACTAATTTATGTATTAAAATGATAGATGAATTTTGCAATAGGGTTATGCTCTTTTCATCCCATTACTTGTGAACTTTGCAATAGGGTTTGTCATCTTAATTTCCAATACATGCATTTTCATGATCAAACCGCTTCCAAATAATGTGATAATTTGTGGGGACCAAGATTTACGAGTCGAGATCGCTGAATGTACGTGCTCAGTGATCCCAGAGATCAATGCTCACCGAACACACAGATACTGAATATTAAGAGTCTTACATTCAACATACCGAATTGATACAATAAAATATCAACAAGGTCAAGTTCTCACAGGTAGAGCCTATAAGGCCAAATCACACTGATACATGTACTAGCGGAAATATTGGGGCTAAGCGAGTGCCCATGCCATTAGCCTACTCCAATAGACATTCTGACTGGGAAGCGTCCGAGTTCGCAATTCCGTCTCTGATGAAGTACTCTTCTCCAAATTCCGGTCCTTCCATGTCTGGTCAATAACATAACTAGTGGCAAGTTAGTGAGTACTTTGAATGAACTCGCAAACAGCCCATGATATGGATAATGCAGTATGTATGATAACAAGTAATATGTAGTATTGGTGGGTAGAAGCTTAACTGTAAATAAAGATGATCATAGATGGATATGCAACTTAAGCTAGATGGTATTTAGATGAACAGGTTACAAATATCAATATATCTGCTATGGGCTGAACACTCCGGGTTCACTAGATATGCCAAGTAACCAAACTTGGTCATATCAACTCTTTCTTAGATATCACTATGAACACACACACACACACACACACTTGGTTTGTGTGGAAACGACTAGACGTAGTTTAAGCAGGATTACCCAACCGTCCTTGACAGTGTACACGGCTATTCGAACAGTTTTACACTCTACAGAGGTAGTACACTAGACCCATGAGATCCGGGGAACTTCCGTGTCATCCACGACTCGCGGTATATAACATACCCGAGGTAAGTACCCGATCAATGCCTTTCCCCTGATGATACTAGACAAAGAGATCCACTCGATTGATACCCAGCCCACATGATGTACGTCTTACGAGCACCGACTCAGGACAATATCATCCATGCCGGGACCAACGGTGTGCCTGGAACACATATAAATGGCATGGTCGACCTACCTGGTACAACCCCGTCACGAGAGTGACCACATATCACTCCTGCCACTAGTAATGTGGATCTTTGCTAACACCGACCAAAGTAATCAACAAAGCCCCGTCCCATAAAGGGGTATCGTGGTCGTACATGTAAGATTGGGATGGTCAACACATCATAAATCTAATCCCATTTCTGAAACCAATCACACCAAATATACCCGGTGCACCACTTCTTCACAACTGGCCATTTAACTCATCATCACCCTCGGGCATTAGTGGCACCGGACGGGGTTTTCATAAACCATTGATTTGAACCATTGACATGCTCATGCTTCTACTATGCTTAGCTCTACTTGTCAACATGATATTAGCGAGACCCTCATAGGTGGTAGGATCATGCTCAAATGCAAGTGCTCTGGAGGAGCCATCGGTAACATCATATCGATGATTTACGGAATATTCATGATCATATATAATGGGAGATAATTGTTGTACTAGCATGCAAATAATATATAGCTCAAACATGGTCAAAGGGCTGCTTGCCTTGATGATCTAAGTATCCGGGGTCTTCGGGGTCTTCGAGTCCAACTCCTTCGTCAAATGCGGTATCTATCGACGTAGTAGATAGTAAAATAACAAGTAGCTCACTCAAAAACAGAGCACAAACTTACTTTCAAAATGTTGCCATATTTTGATAAATCTACATTACTATACAGAAAAGTTGTCTTAAAAATTTGTTCGAATGCTCTATTAAATTCTACTCATTTTTAGAAGAATTGTGGTGGAAAAATAATTAAATTATATAGGATAATAAATTTTACAAAAATCCTTTAAAACTGGATTAAACAGAAAAAGAAAAGGGGCATTGGCTCAGGCCTGGCTTGGCCTGAGGCTTGGGCCAGCCCACCTGGCCAGCCAGCCAGCTAGCCCAGGAGTGCGCACGGCCAGGTTCAAACCTAACGCGCGGGCCCGTGCGATCAGCAGCACAGAAGAGAGAGGGGGAGAGAAGAGCCACCAACAGGTGTGCCCCACCTGTCGGGGTCGTCTTCCACCTCTGGACAGAGGGGAGGGGTGGCACGCCCGCGACGCTACTGATGCCCTCTAGCCCTGCTGATGGCAGAAATGGAACCAGCACACCGTCGCCTACCTGTTGGTGGTCGAGGGTCAACGGGGAGGCCCTGGTTCATCGGCAACGAGATGACTGCGGCGGAGCCGATTCGGGAGGTTGAGGAACTAGGTGCTACTAGAAGGGATTAGCTCGGGGAGGTGATGGGGAAGCTCCCTGGGGCTGCTAGGGTCACAGAGAAGGAGAGAGTAGAGTCGGAGTTGACCTGTAGCCCGATATCGACAGAGCTCCGAGGCGGCAGGGCATCGGTTGATCTCGAGCACAAGAGCTCGTTGTGCTCAAATGGAGTGTCTAGGGGTGTAATTTAGGCTCTAGAGGAGTGGGATGAGGGTATTGGAGCGAGGGGAAAGGCCTATTTATAGGTCCTCGAAGGTGCACCGAGATGGAAGTGCCGGTGGTCTCACCGTGGCTCGCAGGAGGGGTAGTGAGAGATTGGAGTCGAAACCACGGTATTCGGACGTGGTTTAGGACCCCTGTGACTCACTTAGAGGGAGAGAGAGCGAGGAGGAGCGTGCATGCATGGCCGCGGTCTTCTGGGCGAATCTGGCGGGCGCGGGCACGCGTTGCTCCAGTCAATAAAGCGAGGGAGGAGGGGCCCTGAGGCTGCCCTAATGTAGAGGGGTTGTCGGGGACACGAATGGGCAACGGGGGAGGCTTGAACCGGCCGGTTCTTGCGACCTTTACTTCGGGCGCTGTCTTGGCATGCCACGGCATGCTGGCGCGCTCTGGAGAGCCTTGGCCGTGTTTGGTGTGTCATGGGGCTGGGTTTGAATATACTTGGCCGTTTGCGAGCCGAGAGACTCCTTGCTGATCAAGGGAAGTGATTAAAGGAGTGATGCCGGATTTGAACCAGAAATTGGAATGGGGTTTTCAGCTCTTCTGCTTGGATTCAAGGAGGGGCCACTCACTTGTAGTTGGGCAGTGGTGCTGGATGTTTGGTCTATGAGTTTGATGGAAAGTGCATGGGTGTGGAGTGAGATAGGAGCTGTTTTACTAATCTAGCAGAAGGTGTTCGACACGTGTTTAGGGTACCTACACTTCACCACTTGTGATGAAAGTTAACATGATTGATTTTGATGCAAAAATAGGATGCTCTACCAAATTTGAGCTTCATTGGACAAGTTTGGCAATGCAAACTTGAAATCACCCCCAAATGCGCAGATGTGTTCCTTCCAAAGAGAATGTGGGTAGATTACCCCCTTCAAATCCCATTTTTGGCAGAAACTCCTCATTTGGGGTGTTGAACATTCCTGCAAATTTTGAAGCTATTTGGATAAACTTTGCAATGTATAGATGTTTCAACTTGATTCTGGACAAAGAGGGTTTTAGGATTATTTAGTGAACCAAACCACCTTGGAATGAGGTGAAACTTGGTGTGGACACCAAATATAGCTGGGGAAGGTTGCTGGAATTTTCTAGAAATTTATTGGAAACATAAATATTTCAAAAGGTTAAAATAGACAGAGTTGGTTTTCAAGGGTTTGCTGAAATATTTTGAATATAAATGGGGTTTGAAAATCTTATGTATGCTAAATATATGTCCTCTGAGTGTCTCCAAATTTTCTCAGATTTTTCTAAGGCAGTAAAGAAAATTTTCATATAGAAATATCATTTTTGGCCTCAGAAATGGACATGCATATAAAATAGGAAAATAATTTGAAAAATAATTATTTTATGATACTAGAGAGTTAAAATAGTTCTAAAACCAGATTAACATCTTTGGATAGACGCACTCCCTTTTCATCAAGGACTTGTAGTGCAAACCGAAAGCAAGGTTTTAAAATGGCCAAAATAAGAAAAAGAATCTTTGGGAATAATCATGTTATAAAATATGGTTTTTGCATCCACTCATTCAAGCATACAAACACACAGTGACAATCATGGCACTTACAACATTGGTTTTTGAAAAGAAAACTCATATTTTGAAACTACAATTGAAGTGAGGTGAAAACAAGGTGTGACACACCTATCCCCCTTACAAGAATCTCGTCCCCGAGATTCCTAAGCTGGGTGCTAAAAAGGTGCAGAAATTCGGGTCGGAGATAGTCTTCACGCTCCCATGTTGCTTCGACTACGGTGTGGTTGCTCCACTGAACTTTGAAGTACTTGATGGTGCGGCTTCTGGTGCAACGCTCTGCTTCAACCAGGATGCGGATCGGTCTCTCACGATAAGTGAGATCCGGTTGGAGGTCGATAGATCGATGGTAAATGTCCTTATAAAGATCTGGACGGTTCGGCTCTTGCAGACACTTCCGGAGTTGTGATACATGGAAGACGTTGTGCACACCTGAAAGTTCTGGATGTAGCTCCAACTCGTAAGCAACTTCTCCATGCCTTGCTGTGATCTTAAAAGGTCCAATGAATCTCGAAGCAAGTTTCCCCTGGACGTGGAAACGCTTTGTTCCCTTGAGAGGCCTGACACTCTGACACTCCGGGAATGAACTCCACTTCTTTGCGGTGAGATTCCGCATAGCTCTTCTTTCGTGACTTGGCCGCCTTCAAGTTACCCCGAACAAGTTGCACTTTGTCTTCTGCTTCTCATAGAACTTTTAGCCCAAAAATGAATCCTACGCCGGTTTTGGACCAGTTGAGCGGGGTGCGGGACTTTCGTCCGTATAGCACTTCAAATGGGGCCATCTAGAGACTGGACTCGTAGTTGTTGTTGTATGAGAACTCAGCGAACAGCCGACAATCTTCCCATTTGGTCCCATGTGCCAAGACACAAGCGCGGAGCATATCTTCGAATATCTGATTCACTCTCTCCGTCTGTACGCCCATCTATGGGTGGAAGGCGGTGCTGAAAGAGATCTTGGTTCCGAGAGCTTCTTGGAACTGCTTCCAGAATCTTGAGGTGAACTGCGTTCCTCAGTAAGATACAATCTCTTTGGGAACTCCATGGAGGCTCACAGTATGCTCAATGTAGAGGCTAGCCATCTTATCGCCTCCATAGGTGGTGCTAACCAGAATGAAGTAAGATACCTTAGTCAGATGGTCGACAATGACCCATATAGAGTCATGGCCTCTGCTAGACCTGGGTAGACCGGTGACGAAGTCCATGCCGACTCGGTCCCACTTCCATTCGAGCACTTGGAGAGGTTGTAGAAATCCAGGAGGTCATTGGTGCTCAGCCTTGACTCGGTGGCACACGTCACACTTGGTGATATAGGACACTATTTACCTCTTCATTTCATGCCACCAGAATCTTTCCCGGAGGTCCTAATACATCTTGGTGCCACCGGGTGAATAGAGTAGGGTGTGTCATGAGCTTCCTGCAGGATGAAGTCCTTGAGTTTTGCCTTGTTGGGTACGCATAAATGTTTCCCAAACCACACTACTCCTTGTTCATCCACCGAGAATTCTGGGGCCTTGCCTTCCTGGATCTTCTTTTTGATGCCTTCGATACTCTTGTGCCCCTTCTGGGCTCCCTTGATGTCGTCTGCCAGCGTGGGTTTGACTTCGAGGTTAGCTAGGAATCCTGGTTCCACTAGCTCCAACCCGAAGCTTTCAATCTCTGCACATAAGGCGGGTAGCCTTTCCTTGAGCATAATATTCAAGGTGTTGGCCTTCCGGCTTAAGGCATCGACCACCACATTGGCCTTACCGGGGTGGTATTGAATGCTGAGATCGCAGTCTTTGATTAGCTCCAACCATCTTTGTTGCCTCATATAAAATTTCCGTTGAGTAAAGATATACTTTAGACTCTTGTGGTCGGTGTATATTTCACATCACTTCCCCGGAAGGTAATGTCGCCATGTCTTAAGGGCATGCACTACGGCTGCCAACTCAAGATCATGTGTGGCATATTTCTCCTCATGCGGGTGCAGTTGCTGTGACAGGTAAGCCACGACCATGTCGTCTTGCATTAGGACTCCATCGAGCCCGGTTCTGGAGGCATCACAATATATCACAAACTCCTTGCTGATATCTGGAGTATGCAATACTGGGGAGGTAGTCAATCTCTTCTTCAACTCCTAGAAGCTTTCTTCACACTCCGGCGTCCATTTGAACTTCTTGCCCATCTTTAGGAGCTGGGTCATTGGTCGAGCAATGCGGAAGAATCCTTCTACGAACTTGCAGTAGTATCCTGCGAGTCCTAGGAAGCTTCTGACTTCCTTCACATCGATTGGCGATTCCTAGTTGGTTATTGTGGTAATCTTGGAGGAATCGACTGCCAATCCGTTTGCCTTTATGGTATGACCCAAGAATCCAACTTCGTGCAGCCAGAATTTGCATTTATTAAACTTGACATATAGATGATGCTCTTGAAGCTTTTCCAACACTAACCTCAAGTGCTGCTCATGTTCTTCTTTCGACTTGGAGAAGATTAATATTTCATCGATGAAGACGACGACAAACTTATCCATGTATTCCATGAACACTTTGTTCATGAGGTACATAAAGTATCCTGGGGCATTGGTCAACCCAAATGACATGACGGTGCACTCGTATAGACCGTATCAGGTCACGAATGCAGTCTTAGGTATGTCTTCGGGTCGGATCTTCAATTGGTAATATCCAGATCGGAGATCGATCCTGGAAAATACCTTGGCTCCATTTAACTGGTCAAATAGGTCTTCAGTCTTGGGGAGTGGGGTACTTGTTCATGATCGTGACTTCATGGAGAGAACAGTAATCGACGCAGAGTCTGATAGTCCCATCCTTTCTAGACATGAACAGAACAGGTGATCCCCAAGGTGATGCACTTGGACGGATCAATCCCTTCTTGAGTTGCTCATCCAACTGCTTCTTCAACTTTGCTAGCTCTTCAGATCCCATCCTAAAAGGATTCTTATAGATAGGCCTTGATCCGGGCATGAGCTCAATGATGAACTCGATGTCTCGGTCCGAAGGCATCTGGCAGCTCATCAGGAAAGACGTTCAGGTACTCACGGACTATTGGCACTCGGTCCAACTCTTCTCCCGATAGGCAATTTACCTGAGGGACTTGAGTGGATGTAGGCTCAGGGACATGCTTGAGTTGTTACCCCTTGGTCGCTTGTCATGGTAATAGTCATGTTGGCACAATAAAAGATTCTCTGGTGCTTGGCAAACCAATCCATTCCAAGGATCACTTCCAAGCCTTGCGACTTAATGACGATGAGATCTGTTGTGAAGCTTATCCCATTAATGTTGATCCTGACTCCTCTACATCCTTGGTTGGTCCTTAGCACTGCTCCCGGGGTATGTACTACCATTTTCCCATTAAGTAGGGTAGGCTTCAAACCACATTTTTCCGCAAACTTCTGAGTAACAAAAGAATGTCAAGTACCACAATCAAACAATACTGTTTCTGGGGTGGAGTTGATGACGAACGTACGCAGAATGCAGTCCGGGTCTTCCTAGGATTATTCTGCGGAGATGTGATTAATACGTCCCCTGCTATGTTACTGCTGATTGCGGGGAGCTTGGTTCCGGCCTAGTGCTCCTTGACCTTGAATTGGTGCATTGGGGCGCGGTGCATCGAGCTTCTTGTTGGGGCACTGCCTGGAATAGTGCCCGGTCTGACCACATCCAAAGAAGGTAACCTGCCCTAGGATCTTGGGCTTGACTCCACTGTTATCGGACGGGTTGATTGCTGGCTTGGTGTTGACTTGCTGTTGGGCCTCGTATTTCTAGCGGAACGTTGGTGCCTTGTACTGCTATTCCTGATAGTTGGGTCTTGCTGGGGCTGATTACCATCGGTGTGGCTTCGGGTTATTGGGTCCCCCACTACCCATCAGCTTGCGCTTACGGGTATTATCCATTGCATGACGCTTATCCTCCAACATGAGGGCCTTATTCACCAGATCACAGAAGGTCCCGCATTCACAAACAACCAGCTGATACTGGAGAGACTGTTGCAGTACTTCCATAAAGCATTCCACCTTTGGAGCTTCAGTGTTGACGTCTTCCGGTGCATATCTTGACAGGAGATTAAACTTCTGCAGATACTCCTTAACGGTTCCACTGCCTTGCCTCAATGCTCAGAATTCTCGCTTCTTAATGGTCACCATTCCAGGGGGAATGTAAGAAATGCGGAATCCTTCCTTGAATACTGCCCATGTGATAGCTTGCCCTTCTCGCATGATTTGGAACCCGTCCCACCAAGCTCTGGCCATGCCTCTGAGATAGTGAGAAGCATAAATTACTTTCTTGTGATCATCGGTGCACTTGACCAGCACGAGGAGGTCTTCGAAGGTGCAGATCCTGTCATCGGCATCCAATGCTTCAGTTGTCTTTGTGAATATAGGAGGCGTAGTCCGCATAAACTCAGACAGAGTAGAGCGACTATTGCCATTTCTGTTTTGCGGCGGATTGTTCACCAAGACTTCAGCCAGCTATTGGATGGCGGCATTGTTGGCTTGACGTTCCTCTCAGAGAGCTTGGAGGAACTGAGCCACAGTCAGGCTCTCCAGAGGAGGCGGTGGCGGAGGACTATCGCCTTGCTGCTGCTCGAGGTGATTTCTAGCTTGAGCGTTCCCGCCGGTTCCTTGCTGCTGGCCACAAGTGGCCTAGCTGGGTTTGCCGAAGGTGTTGGTGCATGTTGAAATGACCACCCAGTCAGGGGAGCAGATAGGTCAATATGCCGAATTGGTCGGGGAATCATATGGGATGAAGTTCCTAAATAAAGGGGTCTTGGTACTGTGCTAGTGTGCGAGTTAAACAAAGGTTTTTGGGAAATCTAATGCATTGAATTAAAACAAGTGATGTAGTCGCTTACAAGATGCCTAATGCAGAAATGCGTCTTGCATCATACATGGTCACACAACAATCATTGTTCTCATGAACCGATACACGAACTCAACTACGCATGGGGGAGACTCCTATTTGCCTAAGACATTCCTCTAAGCGGCAGACTACTCGGTCTCGTATGCAGGCTCAGTAGGATCTTCATCTTCATCCTCATTGGTACCTTCCTCCTTCAGGGGTGTGGGAGAGGGGAGCGGTCCATCATGGCGTCTCTTTGTTGGTGAAGCGGTGAGGAGCTCAGTACATTCTTCCGCGGTCAGACGACGACTGTGAATAGGAGTGGCCTGGAGCGGTGGTATCCCTCCTCGGAAGGCAATGGTTGACTGCCCTCCGGGTGCTCCTTCCTTCTTGACCTTTTGGGTCTTCATATTTTCTAGGCGAAGTAGGTCCTTGACTTGGTGTAGTTCTTGGCGAAGCGTCACGGACTCCTTCATCAAAAGGTGAGTCAAGGTGTCGGCGGAGAGGCTGAAGTATGCCTGACACCTGAGTGGCGTCCCGTCCTCTGAGGATGGGTTAAGCATCCAGCTCCCGTCAATCCCGTCCTTAAGAAAAGGTAGGTGACGAGTAGGACGCTCGTTAGCCATCTCGAGAAGAAGGTCGCGGAGACACACGAGCGCCTCTCGTGTGGCTGTCTCCACTGCCAACATCAGATTCTCCATCTGGAGTCCTTCAAAGAACCAACTAGTCGAGGAGTTGTTAGCCTTCACTATCATGTCCACATGATATTCTTTTGTGTTGGCGTTGATCGAGTGCTCGTGGTAGAGAAAAATGGGCATGCCGTGTATTTGACACTTCTCGAGGCTATCTGTCAAGAGTAGGGGAAAGCCCGTCTCCAGAAGCATCTCACGTACTTCGACCATCTACAAGGTTGTAGGAGAGGGTTACAAATTTTGTGGGTGTAGAAAATCTCATGTGCGTGGGCTGAGTGCACTACTCGTCTCGGCTATCGTCCATGCTACCTAAGGCTTCCTATAGTCAGGATGGCTATGATACCAGCTCTGTCGGGACCCCGACTTACGAGTAGAGATCGTCGAATGTACGTGCTCACTGATCCCAGAGATCAATGCTCAACGAACACACATATACTGAATATTAAGAGTCTTACATCCAACATACCGAATTGATACAACAAATGACCAACAAGGTCAAGTTCTCATAGGTAGGGCCTATAAGGCCAAATCACATCGATACATCTACTAGCGGAAATTTTGGGGCTAAGCGGGTTCCCATGCCATCAGCCTACTCCAACATGCATTCTGACTGGGAAGCATCCTAGTTCGCAAGTCCATCTTCGATGACGTACTGTTCTCCAAAATCCGGTCCTTCCTTGTCTGGTGAATAACATAACGAGTGGCAAGCCAGTGAGTACTTTGAATGTACTCGCAAACAACCCATGATATGGATAATGCAGCATGTATGATAACAAGTAATATGTAGTATTGGTGGAGAGCAGATTAACTGTAAATAAACATGATCTTAGATGGATATGCAACTTAAGCTAGATGGTACTTAGAAGAAGAGGTTAAAGATATCAATATATCTCCTGTGGGTTGAACACCCTGGGTTCACGTGGTATGCCAAGTCACCAAACTTGGTCATATCAACTCTTTCTCAGATATCACTTTGAACACACACACACACACACAAACATACACTTGGTTTATGAAGAAACGACTGGACAAAGTTTGAGCAGGATTACCCAACTGTCCTTGACCATGGACACAGCTATTCGAATAGTTTGACACTCTACATAGGTAGTACGCTGGACACACGAGATTCGGGAAACTTTCGTGTCATCCATGACTCACGGTATATAACATGCCTGAGGTAAGTGCCCGGTCAATGCCTTTCCCATGACGATACTAGACAAAGAGATCCTCTCGATTGGTACCCAACCCACATGATGTACGTCTTACGAGCACCGACTCTCGACAGTATCATCCACGCGGGGACCAGCGGTGTGCCCGGATCACGTAAAAACGGCATGGTCGACCTACCTGGTATGACCCCGTCACGGGAGTGACCACATATCACTCCCTCCACTAGTAATGTGGCTCTTTGCTAGCACCGACCAAAGTAATCAACAAAGCCCCGTCCCATAAAGGGGTATCATGGTCGTACATGTAAGGTTGGGACGGTCGACACATCATAAATCTTATCCCATTTTCGAAACCACTCACAGCAATATACCCGGTGCACCACTTCTTCACAACTGGCCATTTAACTGATCATCACCCTCGGGCATTAGTGGCACCGGACGGGGTTTTCATAAACCTTTGATTTGAACCATCGACATGCTCATACTTCTACTAGGCTTAGCTCTACTTGTCAACATGATATTAGCGTGACCCTCATTGGTGGTAGGATCGTGCTCAAATGTAAGTGCTCCGGACGAGCCATCGGTAACATCATGTCGATGATTTACCGAATATTCATGATCATATGCAACGGGAGATAATTGCTCTACTAGCATGCAAAAAAACACATAGCTCAAACATGGTCAAAGGGCTGATTGCCTTGATCAGCTAAGTATCCGGGGTCTTCAGGCTCTTCGAGTCCAACTCCTTTGTCAAACGTGGTATCTATCGCCGTAGTAAATAGTAAAATAATAAGTAGCTCACTCAAAAACAAGGCACAAACCTACTTTAGAAATATTGCCATATTGTGATAAATCTACATTACTGTTTTGAAAACATTTCTCTCTGGTTTTTGGTGAGAAGATTATTTTAAGAATCATTTTAAGAGAACCTAAAATATTCAAAATAGCTTTTTTAATTATTATTATACAGAAAAGTTGTCTTCAAAATTTGTGCAAAGGCTCTATTAAATTCGACTCAGTTTTAGAAGAATAGTGGTGGAAAAACATTTAAATTATTTTGGAGAACAAATTTTACAAAAATCCTTTAAAACTGGATTAAACAGAAAAAAAGGGGGCTTTGGCTCAGGCCTGGCTCGGCCTGAGGCTTGGGCCGGCCCAGCTGGCTAGCCAGCCAGCTAGCCCACGCGTGCGTGTGGCCAGGTTCAAACCTGACACGCGAGCCCCTGCGATCAGCAGAAGAGAAGAGAGAGGGGGAGAGAAAAGAGCCACCGACAGGTGTGCCCCACCTATCGGGGTCGTCTTCCACCTCTGGACAAAGGGGAGGGGTGGCACGCTGGCGACGCTACCGATGCCCTCGAGCCCCGCTGATGGCAGAAATGGAACCAGCACTCTGTCGCCTACCTGTTCGTGGTCGAGGGGTCGACAGGGAGGCCCTGGTTCACTAGCGACGAGGTGGCTGTGGCGGAGCTGATTCGGGAGGTTGATGAACTAGGTGCTACGGGCAGGGATTAGCTCGCGGAGGTCATGGGGAAGCTCCCTGAGGCTGCTAGGGTCATGGACAAAGAGATAGTCGAGTCGGAGTTGGCCTGTAGCCCGAGATGGATAGAGCTCCGAAGCGACGGGGCCTCGATCGATCTCGAGCACAGGAGCTCGATGTGCTCAAATGCAGTGGCTAGGGGTGCAATTTAGGCTTTGGAGGAGTGGGATGAGGGTGCTGAAGTGAGGGGAAATGCCTATTTATAGGCCCTCGATGGTCCACCGAGCTAGAAGCGCCGGTGGTTTCACCGTGGCTCGCAGGAGGGTAAGTGAGAGCTCGGGGTGGAAACCACGGTATTGCGGACGTGGTTTAGGACCCGTGTGACTCACTGAGAGGGATAGGCAGCGAGCATGAGTGTGCATGCGTGGCCGCGGTCTTCTGGCTGAATCTGGTGCTCGCAAGCACGCCTCGCTCTGTGATGACGAGATGATGTATATACTTCTCGCACCTCGTTGGTTACCCCAAGAGGAAGGTTTGATGTATATACTTCTCTGTAGTCAGCAGCAAGTTTTCCCTCACACGAAGACTGTACGGTTTATCGAACCAGGAGGACTCCTAGGATCAACAAGTAGGTGTCTCCCAACCTGACGCTACCAGAAGACGTGGACTTGCACAGATAGCAAATAACTTTGCTCCCAACGAGTACAGAGAGGTTGTTAATCTCTCCGGTCTTGTACTTTGCAAAGGATCAAACAAAAGCGGGAAAAGTAATAGTAATTGTAACGGAAAAGTAAATGAAAGCAGTAAATGATGGAGGTGTAAGCAATGATGGTGATATGGACCGGGGTCACATGATGTTCACTAGTGATGTCTCTCTCCCAATAAAACGATAAACAACTATGCTTGGGTAAACAAATTACAGTTGGGCAATTGACAGAATTATGAACGAACCACAATGCTAATTATGCTATTTGACAGTTAGAGGTTCAATAGTAATGGGCAGTACGCCAAGACAAGTGGACCGTTTATTCATCAGCATCTACTTACTAATCATCCACCTTGAGATATCTATCCAGAACATCTCGCCGGTATTAAGTTGCGAGCCCCACGCAAACTGTAAACTCAAAGCAACGGACAACTGCATTAATGAACTATGTGTAAGGTAAACAATCCTTGCAACCGTGGTCACAAGCATCGTTGTTTTCTCCCTCGTGGCAACAACACATCCCTTAGTCTCATGTTTGTGTCACTCAAGCTAGACAACGAGGGGCATGAACCAACAATCATGTATAATGTTCCCTCTTGGAGTTACAATCTACTAGTCGGCCAAAGCAATAAATAGCAACGGAAAACATGCATGAATTACTAAGGAACATATTATAAAAGGATAATCAAATATATAACTCATAACAATCTGAACATAATCTCATAATCCATCGGATCCCAACAAACTGAGCATAGCAATAGCAAGAGAATTACATAGATGCCTTGATCATGTAGCGCAGCTCACAAGGACTAACCATTGAAGCACAAGATTGGAGAGAAGACATCACATAGCTACTGGTCATGGGCTCATGGTCCAAGGAGGACTACTCACAACACGTCCGGGAAGCGTCCATGGCGGTGGAGAAGCTCCCAGAGGTCAATCCTCTCTCCGGCAGGGTGCCAGGAAGAGGTCTCCTAACGCTCCCGATCTCGAAAGCGCTATGGCGGCGAAATGATGGAGAAAGTCGCGATTCCAGAAAATCTGCGAGGGTTTCCTCTCGGGACTCTAAATATAGGCCAAAGGAGGCACCGGAGGAGGTGGGACCCACCCAGGCGGCCTCCTGGCACGGCCTAGGGCCTGGCCGCGCCAGCAGGGCGCCTGGGAGGCCCCTGGCCCATCTTGAGTGCTACAGAAGCTTCCGTTTTGCTGATTTTTTATATATTTTTTGTAGAATTTTTCAGGCTTCACAAAATTGGGTAAAAGCCCCTCAAAATAGACATCAGCACACAGAAACTGGCACTGGGTGCACTAAGTTAGTAGGTTAGTCCAAATATGTGTAAAATGATGTAAAAGTGTAGCAAAACATATAACAATGTCACCCAAAAGATCATGGAACAAGCAGAAATTATAGATATATTTGGGACATATCAACATCCCCAAGCTTAATTTCTGCTCTTCCTCGAGTAGACAAATGATAACGCAATAATTTTTGTGGTGACATGCTAACACACGTATAAGAACTTCAAAGTAAAGCAATTAAGATATGCAATTCAAGTCAAGACAATAATAAGCAAGAGTCCATATCTAGTATTGAATTTAGCAAAGTAAGAACATAAATGTGCAAGAGCTCTCGCTGTCCGTGAGTCGAATGACTCCAAATGGTTTTTGCGTGCAAGAAGTGGGAGATGGGTTGAGATCATAAAATATTTTTTAATTGAGAACTCAATCTACTAGACCTCACACTTAGTCTCCTTCGGAATCTTATTTTGACTCATCCCCACACCACGAGTCACGCACAAGTCAAAATGATCCTCTCCCTTTCGAGTTTGAGCACTCATGCAATGGATGAGCGCAAGCAAGATATGTTGCCACTTAGGATGGAAAATAGAATAATGATGGGGAAGGAAGACAAAAAGGTGTGAAAGGCTCACATCAATGTGGACAAGCATAGGCGAGAAAAAGCCAAATGATAGATATGATGTGAGGAGTAGGGATTGCCATGTAACGGATGCACATATGAGCTAAGGTAAGCTCTTCAATGGAACTAGTGGGGGTGCATCCAACTTGTTTGATCATGAAGACCTAGAGCTCATTTGAGGAGGCTCATCATTGGAATATGCAAACCACGTTCTATAGTGTAAGGGTCCCCACATAGTTATGCATGAATAATAAATCTCTATGTATTACCAATATAGAAATGGAGTACGAGTGTGGATCTTTCAAAAGGACTAGTAGTGTTGCCCCCTTTTCTCTTTTTATTTCTTTTCCTTTTTCTTTTTCTATTTTTTATTTATTTTGTGGAATCTTTGGCTCTTTATTTTTATCACTCATTTGTCCTCTTTGGGATCTTTTTTTCCACTTTGGAATATTTTCCTCACTTAAGGGAAACACTCTATGTTTTACATGAATAAAAAGAAAAATCATCACCCTTTATAAGAAGTACTCAACATAAAGACAAGTGAAAAACTATCATGATGTATGCAAATGTATGCCTCTACCAGTGTAGCAGGATATGCAATGATACTAGTGCATCATGTAGCAATAATTTGGGAAGGGCCCAACTATCATGCGGCTCTATGATCAAGAAAAAGCATGTATGACATGAAGATCAATCATGACATGCTGGATGTTGCATGCCAATGTATCTCGGAAAGGCTATGGAAATGCCTTAATAGGTAGGTATGGTGGCTGTTTTGAGGAAAGATATAATGAGGCTTATGTATGACACAGCGTATTGATACGTCTCCAACGTATCTATAATTTTTGATGGTTTCATGCTATTATCTTGTCAAACTTTGGATGTTTTGCATGCCTTTTATTTTTTTGGGACTAACTTATTAACTCAATGCCAAGTGCGAGTTCCTGTTTTTTCCATGTTTTTGACCCCTTTCAGAGAAGATTTTGAAACGGAGTCCAAACGGAAGAAAATCCCCGAAAAGATTTTTTCTGGAACGGAAGAAGATCGGAGGACTTGGGAGCCAAGCCAGAAGAGCCCCGGGGGCCCCACAAGCCCCCACCCCGCGGCCAGTGGGGGGCCGCCATCCAGGCTTGTGGGCCCCCTGGAGTTCCCCTGACCTAGATCTTGCGCCTATATATTCCCAAAAAAATCAAGAGAGCATCACAATCGCTTTTCCGCCGCCGCAAGCTTCTGTCTCCGCAAGATACCATCTGGGGCACGTCCTGGTGCCCTGCCGGAGGGGGGATCCCGACACAGAAGGCTTCTCCATCAACACCATGACCTCTCCGATGATGCGTGAGTAGTTCACCATAGACCTAGGGGTCCATAGCTAGTAACTAGATGGCTTCTTCTCTCTCTTGGATCTTCAATACAAAGTTCTCCATGATCTTCATGGAGATCTATCCGATGTAATCTTCTTTTGCGGTGTGTTTGTCGAGATCCGATGAATTGTCGATTTATGATGAGATTATCTATGAGTCTTATTTGAGTTTCTTCTGATCTCTCTTATGCATGATTTCATATCCTTGTAATTTTCTTCGAGTTGTGGGTTTTGTCTGGCCAACTAGATCTATGATTCTTGCAATGGGAGAAGTTCTTGGTTTTGGGTTCATACCGTGCGGTGACCTCACCAGTGACAGAAGGGGTAGCGAGGCGCGCATCGTGTTGTTGCCATCAAGGGTACAAAGATGGGGTTTTCATCATTGGTTTGAGATTATCCCTCTACATCATGTCATCTTTCTTAAAGCGTTACTCTGTTTGTCATGAACTCAATACACTAGATGCATGCTGGATAGCGGTCGATGTATGGAGTAATAGTAGTAGATGCAGAAAGCATCGGTCTAGTTGTCTCGGACGTGATGCCTATATGTATGATCATTGCCTTAGATATCGTCATGACTTTGCGCTGTTCTATCAATTGCTCGACAATAATTTGTTCACCCACCGTAATACTTGCTATTTTGAGAGAAGCCTCTAGTGAACACTATGGCCCCCAGGGTCTACTCCGCACCATATTTTCAGCCTTACACTTTTTACTTCGTTGCACTTTCCGCCTTCAGATCTCACTTTGCAAACAATATTGAAGGGATTGACAACCCCTTTAAAGCGTTGGGTGCAAGCTTGTTTGTGTTTGCGTAGGTACTCTGGACTTGACGAGAACCTCCTTCTAGATCGATACCTTGGTTCACAAACTGAGGGAAATACTTACTGCTCCTGTGCTGCATCACCCTTTCCTCTTCAAGGGAAAACCCAACACAATCCCAATCTCCGTCAACGTCTCAATTTCTGGCGCTGTTGTTTGAGAGGTAGCACGTATCATGTCATGGGTTTGGATGCACCGACGGAGTTTGCACAAACTCTCAATGTGAGAAAGGGCAATGCACTGTACCGAAGAGGCTAGCAAAATAGGGATGGCGGAAGTGCCAACAATTGAATACTGACATTAGTCCGAAGAACTCATACACTTATTATCGGTAACTCTCTATCTAGTTAGGAAATTCACAAAGAGACAAGTACCGCGACGAGGAGTGTTTGGGGGTTTGGTTATCCTTGCACATCCTCGACTCATGGTAACGTGAGGGTACTCTATATATTCCAACCCCTCGAGAGGTTAGCGATCAATTTAGTAGCGAGAGTTCTCAAATAATTTTTACTTTTTTAAAAACACACGGGTTTCCCAAAATACGACACCTATCACTAATAGTCTCAAGCTCTTGGCACCAATAGTCCAAACATTACTCAAATCAATACCTCGAAACTATTGCAAGTTACTACTATACTTAAATAGCAACCTCAATTACCTACTCATGCAAGACACACAACTCAGTGCAACGAGCCAACTCTCTAAACAAGATAAGCATGATAGATCAAGAGAGTTCCAGAAGCAACCTAAATAATAGCTCTTAAAAAGATAAGCATGATAACTAAGAGCTAAGCATGACAGTATCTATGAAATTCGCGATTCTGGATCATGTATAGGGTTTCCTCGTCAAGGGGTAAACATAGGCGACACGCGGGCACCAGAGGGCGTGGGACCCACCCAGGCGGCCTCTTGGCACGTCCCAGGGGTAGGACGCGCCCACAGGTTTCCTAGGCGGCCCTGGCACCCCTCTGGCCCCCTTTCGTGCTTCGTGAAGCTTCCGGTGCACTGATTTTTATATATTTTTCTCGGGATTTTTTGGGCTTCGGAAAATTGGGTAAAAGCCCTGCAAAATAGACATCAGCGGACAGAAACTGGCAGTGGGTGCACTGAGTTAGTAGGTTAGTCCAAATATGTGTAAAATGATATAAAAGTGTAGCAAAACTTATAACAATGTCACCAAAAGATCATGGAACAAGCAGAAATTATAGATACACTTGGGACATATCAACATCCCCAAGCTTAATTTCTGCTCGTCGTTGAGTAGATAAATGATAACACAGTAATTTATGTGGTGACATGCTAACACACATATAGGAACATCAAAGTAAAGCAAGTAAGATATGCAATTCAAGTCAAGACAATAACAAGCAAGAGTTTATATCTAGTATTGAAATTAGCAAAGTAAGAACGTAAAGGTGGAAGAGCTCTCGCTGTCCGTGACTCGAATGTCTCCACATGGAGTTTGCGTGCAAGAAGTGGGAGATGAGTTGAGATCATAAATATATATTTTAAATTGAGAACTCAATCTACTAAAATTTCACACATGGTCTCCTTCGGTATCTTATTTTGACTCATCCCCAAACCACTAATCAGGCACAAGTCAAAATGATCCTCTCCCTTTCGACTTTGAGCACTCATGCAATGGATGAGCGTAAGCAAGATATGTTGGCACTTAGGATGGCAAATAGAATAATGATGGGGAAAGAAAACAAAAAGGTGTGAAAGGCTCACATCAAAGAGGACAACCATAGGCGACAGAAAGCCAAATGATAGATATGATGTGAGGAGTAGGGATTGCCATGTAACGGATGCACATATGAGCTAAGGTAAGCTCTCCAATGGAACTAGTAGGGGTGCACCCAACTTGTTTGCTCATGAAGACCTAGAGCTCATTTGAGGAGGCTCATCATTGGAATATGCAAACCAAGTACTATAGTGTAAGGGTCCCCACATAATTATGCATGAATGATAATCTCTATGTAGTACAAGTATAACAATGGAGTACAAGTGTGAATCTTTCAAAAAGAATAGTAGAGTTGCCCCCTTATCTCTTTTTATTTCTTTTTCTTTTTCTCTTTTTTATTTTTTTGTGCCCTCTTTGGCTCTTTCTTTTTATCTCTCATTTGTCCTCTTTGGGATCTTTTGCTTTGTCCTCTTTGGGATCTTTTCCTGACTTAAGGGCAACACCCTATGTTTTACATGAATAAAGATAAGATCATCACACTTTATAAGAAGTAATAACTACAGGAATCACCTTCTTTGCCGTCTTCCATCACAGACGGCAAAGACAAAATCCCGGATGGCAAAGACAAAGCAACAGACGGCAAAGAATCTCACGACCGGCAAAATTTCTGCGTCAGCCTACGACGGCATAGGACCTTCTTTGTCGTCTGTCCCCCCAAAGCGGACGTCAAAGCTCTTTGCCGTCAGATTTCCATAGGAGCAGTCGGCAAAGTGCTCGAGACGGCAGCCGACAAGCGTTGCCTCCGTTAGGGGTTAACGGAGGCTTTGCCGTCTGCCTCCCCCTTATTCTTTGCCGTCTGCCTCCCCCTTATTCTTTCCCGTCTGCCTCACCCTTAATCTTTGTTGTCTGCCTCCTCCTCCTCCTCCCCTCCTCCACTTTTTGTCGTCTGCCTCCAACTCCCCCCCTCCTCTATGCCCTCTTCTTTGTTGTCTGCCCACCCTGCAGGCAGATGGCAAAGAGCCTATATAGACACCCCAGGATGCACAGCTAGGTGCCATGTGGCACCTTTGCCATGTGCCAGCTGATGGCAGAGGTCTTTGCCATCAGCTGGCAGACGGCAAAGAGCCCATATAGTACCTGTTTTTTTTGTTTTATATGAAAGAGGAGGAGGAGAAGAAGAAGAAATCAAGAAGAAGGAGGAGAAGGAGGAGAAGGACTAGAAGGTCCTTGGCCTTCTCCTCCTCCTCCTCCTCCTCCTCCTTCTCCTTCCTATCTTCTTCTTCTTGTTCTTCTTTCTTTCTTTTCATTTTCCTATTTCTTCTCCTCTTCTCCTCTTGTTGGAGCTAAATTACCCAATTATGTCTTTTTGGAGCTAAATGGGCTAATTATCCCATTTTAGAGGAAAACAAGCTAAGTATATAATATTCATGAGGTAACCAAGGTTCTTATGCCAAGTTGAGCTTATTATGGTATTTTGGAGCTAAATGGGCTAGTTATGTCATTGTTGGGGAAATTAAAGCAAGATACTATGAAAGAGGAGAAGAACGAGGAGGAGGAGGAGAAGAAGATGAAATCAAGGAGGAGGAGAAGGAGGAGAAGGAGGAGGAGGAGAACGACTATAAGGTCCTTGGCCTTCTCCTCCTCCTACTCGTCCTCCTTATTCTCCTTCTTCTCTTCTTCTTCTTCTTCTTCTTCTTCTTTCTTTTCATTTTGCCTATTTCTTCTCCTCTTCTCCTCTTGTTGGAGCTAAATTACCTAATTATGTCTGTTTGGAGCTAAATGGGCTAATTATCCCATTTTAGAGGAAAACAAGCTAAGTCTATAATATTCATGAGCTAACCAAGGTTCTTATGCCATTTTCAGCTTATTTTGGTATTTTGGAGCTAAATGGGCTAATTATGTCTTTGTTGGGGGAAATTAAAGCAAGGATAATATGAAAGAGGAGAATAAAGAGGAGGAGGAGGAGAAGAAGAAGAAATCAAGAAGAAGGAGGAGAAGGAGGAGAAGGAGGAGTAGGAGAAGGACTAGAAGGTCCTTGGCCTTCTCCTTCTCCTCCTCCTCCTTCTCCTTCTTGTCTTCTTCTTCTTCTTCTTCTTCTTCTTTCTTTTCATTTTGCCTATTTCTTCTCCTCTTCTCCTCTTGTTGGAGCTAAATTACCTAATTATATATTTTTGGAGCTAAATGGGCTAATTATCCCATTTTAGAGGAAAACAAGCTAAGTATATAATATTCATGAGCTAACCAAGGTTCTTATGCCATTTTGAGCTTATTATGGTATTTTGGAGCTAAATGGGCTAATTATGTCATTGTTGGGGAAATTAAAGCAAGGATAATATGAAAGAGGAGAAGAAAGAGGAGGAGGAGGAGAAGAAGAATAAATCAAGAAGAAGGAGGAGAAGGAGGAGAAGGAGGAGAAGGAGGAGGAGGAGAAGGACTAGAATGTCCTTGGCCTTCTCCTTCTCCTCCTTCTCCTTCTTCTCTTCTTCTTCTTCTTCTTCTTCTTCTTCTTATTTCTTTTAATTTTGCCTATTTATTCTCCTCTTCTCCTCTTGTTGGAGCTAAATTACCTAATTATGTATTTTTGGAGATAAATGGGCTAATTATCCCATTTTAAAGGAAAACAAGCTAAGTATATAATATTCATGAGCTAACCAAGGTTCTGATGCCATTTTGAGCTTATTATGGTATTTTGGAGCTAAATGGGCTAAGTATGTCATTGTTGGGGAAATTAAAGCAAGGATAATATCAAAGAGGAGAAGAAAGAGGAGGAGGAGGAGAATAAGAAGAAATCAAGAAGAAGGAGGAGAAGGAGGAGAAGGAGGAGGAGGAGAAGTACTAGAAGGTCCTTGGCCTTCTCCTTCTCCTCCTCCTCCTCCTCCTTCTCCTTCTTCTTTTCTTCTTCTTCTTCTTCTTCTTCTTCTTATTTCTTTTAATTTTGCCTATTTCTTCTCCTCTTGTCCTCTTGTTGGAGCTAAATTACCTAATTATGTCTTTTTGGAGCTAAATGGGCTAATTATCCCATTTTAGAGGAAAACAATCGAAGTATATAATATTCATGAGCTAACCAAGGTTCTTATGCCATTTTGAGCTTATTATGTTATTTTGGAGCTAAATGGGCTAATTATGTCATTGTTGGGGAAATTAAAGCAAGGATAATATCAAGGAGGAGAAGAAAGAGGAGGAGGAGGAGAATAAGAAGAAATCAGGAAGAAGGAGGAGAAGGAGGAGAAGGAGGAGGAGGAGAAGGACTAGAAGGTCCTTGGCCTTCTCCTTCTCCTCCTCCTCCTCCTCCTTCTCCTTCTTCTCTTCTTCTTCTTGTTCTTCTTCTTTCTTTTCATTTTGCCTATTTCTTCTCCTCTTGTTGGAGCTAAATTACCTAATTATGTCTTTTTGGAGCTAAATGGGCTAATTATCCCATTTTAGAGGAAAACAAGCTAACTATATAATATTCATGACCTAACCAAGGTTCTTATGCTGTTTTGAGCTTATTATGGTATTTTGGACCTAAATGGGCTAATTATTTCATTGTTGGGGAAATTAAAGCAAGGATAATATGAAAGAGGAGAAGAAAGAGGAGGAGGAGGAGAAGAAGAAGAAATCAAGAAGAAGGAGGAGAAGGAGGAGAAGGAGGAGGAGGAGAAGGACTAGAAGGTCCTTGGCCTTCTCCTCCTCCTCCTCCTCCTCCTCCTCCTCCTTCTCCTTCTTCTCTTCTTCTTCTTCTTCTTCTTCTTTCTTTTCATTTTGCCTATTTCTTCTCCTCTTGTCCTCTTGTTGGAGCTAAATTACCTAATTATGTCTTTTTGGAGCTAAATGGGCTAATTATCCCATTTTATAGGAAAACAAGGTAAGTATATAATATTCATGAGCTAACCAAGGTTCTTATGCCATTTTGAGCTTATTATGGTATTTTGGAGCTAAATGGGCTAATTATGTAATTGTTGGGGAAATTAAAGCAAGGATAATATCAAAGAGGAGAAGAAAGAGGAGGAGGAGGAGAATAAGAAGAAATCAAGAAGAAGGAGGAGAAGGAGGAGAAGGAGGAGGAGGAGAAGTACTAGAAGGTCCTTGGCCTTCTCCTTCTCCTCCTCCTCCTCCTCCTTCTCCTTCTTCTCTTCTTCTTCTTCTTCTTCTTCTTCTTCTTATTTCTTTTAATTTTGCCTATTTCTTCTCCTCTTTTCCTCTTGTTGGAGCTAAATTACCTAATTATGTCTTTTTGGAGCTAAATGGGCTAATTATCCCATTTTAGAGGAAAACAATCTAAGTATATAATATTCATGAGCTAACCAAGGTTCTGATGCCATTTTGAGCTTATTATGTTATTTTGGAGCTAAATGGGCTAATTATGTCATTGTTGGGGAAATGAAAGCAAGGATAATATCAAGGAGGAGAAGAAAGAGGAGGAGGAGGAGAATAAGAAGAAATCAGGAAGAAGGAGGAGAAGGAGGAGAAGGAGGAGGAGGAGAAGGACTAGAAGGTCCTTGGCCTTCTCCTTCTCCTCCTCCTCCTCCTCCTTCTCCTTCTTCTCTTCTTCTTCTTGTTGTTCTTCTTTCTTTTCATTTTGCCTATTTCTTCTCCTCTTGTTCGAGCTAAATAACCTAATTATGTCTTTTTGGAGCTAAATGGGCTAATTATCCCATTTTAGAGGAAAACAAGCTAAGTATATAATATTCATGACCTAACCAAGGTTCTTATGCTGTTTTGAGCTTATTATGGTATTTTGGACCGAAATGGGCTAATTATTTCATTGTTGGGGAAATTAAAGCAAGGATAATATGAAAGAGGAGAAGAAAGTGGAGGAGGAGGAGAAGAAGAAGAAATCAAGAAGAAGGAGGAGAAGGAGGAGAAGGAGGAGGAGGAGAAGGACTAGAAGGTCCTTGGCCTTCTCCTCCTCCTCCTCCTCCTCCTCCTTCTCCTTCTTCTCTTCTTCTTCTTCTTCTTCTTCTTCTTTCTTTTCATTTTGCCTATTTCTTCTCCTCTTGTCCTCTTGTTGGAGCTAAATTACCTAATTATGTCTTTTTGGAGCTAAATGGGCTAATTATCCCATTTTATAGGAAAACAAGGTAAGTATATAATATTCATGAGCTAACCAAGGTTCTTATGCCATTTTGAGCTTATTATGGTATTTTGGAGCTAAATGGGCTAATTATGTCATTGTTGGGGAAATTAAAGCAAGGATAATATCAAAGAGGAGAAGAAAGAGGAGGAGGAGGAGAATAAGAAGAAATCAAGAAGAAGGAGTACTTCTCCTCCTCCTCCTTCTCCTCCTCCTCCTCCTCCTTCTCCTTCTTCTCTTCTTCTTCTTCTTCTTCTTATTTCAATTTTGCCTATTTCTTCTCCTCTTTTCCTCTTGTTGGAGCTAAATTACCTAATTATGTCTTTTTGGAGCTAAATGGGCCAATTATCCCATTTTAGAGGAAAACAAGCTAAGTATAAAATATTCATGAGCTAACCAAGGTTCTGATGCCATTTTGAGCTTATTATGTTATTTTGGAGCTAACTGGGCTAATTATGTCATTGTTGGGGAAATGAAAGCAAGGATAATATCAAGGAGGAGAAGAAAGAGGAGGAGGAGGAGAATAAGAAGAAAGCAAGAAGAAGGAGGAGAAGGAGGAGAAGGAGGAGGAGGAGAAGGACTAGAAGGTCCTTGGCCTTCTCCTTCTCCTCCTCCTCCTCCTCCTTCTCCTTCTTCTCTTCTTCTTCT
Source organism: Hordeum vulgare subsp. vulgare (assembly GCF_904849725.1). Taxonomy (NCBI): domain Eukaryota; kingdom Viridiplantae; phylum Streptophyta; class Magnoliopsida; order Poales; family Poaceae; genus Hordeum; species Hordeum vulgare. Next base: position 129,080,523 of record NC_058522.1, on the reverse strand, counting down.
TCTTCTTCTTCTTCTTTCTTTTCATTTTGCCTATTTCTTCTCCTCTTGTTGGAGCTAAATTACCTAATTATGTCTTTTTGGAGCTAAATGGGCTAATTATCCCATTTTAGAGGAAAACAAGCTAAGTATATAATATTCATGAGCTAACCTAGGTTCTTATGCCATTTTGAGCTTATTATGGTATTTTGGAGCTAAATGGGCTAATTATGTCATTGTTGGGGAAATTAAAGCAAGGATAATATCAAAGAGGAGAAGAAAGAGGAGGAGGAGGAGAATAAGAAGAAATCAAGAAGAAGGAGGAGAAGGAGGAGAAGGAGGAGGAGGACAAGGACTAGAAGGTCCTTGGCCTTCTCCTTCTCCTCCTCCTCCTCATCCTCCTCCTTCTCTTCTTCTTCTTCTTCTTCTTCTTCTTCTTTCTTTTTATTTTGCCTATTTCTTCTCCTCTTCTCCTCTTGTTGGAGCTAAATTACCTAATTATGTCTTTTTGGAGCTAAATGGGCTAATTATCCCATTTTAGAGGAAAACAAGCTAAGTATATAATATTCATGAGCTAACCAAGGTTCTTATGCCATTTTGAGCTTATTATGGTATTTTGGAGCTAAATGGGCTAATTATGTCATTGTTGGGGAAATTAAAGCAAGGATAATATGAAAGAGGAGAAGAAAGAGGAGGAGGAGGAGAAGAAGAAGAAATCAAGAAGAAGGAGGAGAAGGAGGAGGAGGAGAAGTACTATAAGGTCCTTGGCCTTCTCCTTCTCCTCCTGCTCCTACTCCTTCTCCTTCTTCTCTTCTTCTTCTTCTTCTTCTTCTTCTTCTTCTTTCTTTTCATTTTGCCTATTTCTTCTCCTCTTCTCCTCTTGTTGGAGCTAAATTACCTAATTATGTCTTTTTGGAGCTAAATGGCTAATTATCCGATTTTAGAGGAAAACAAGCTAAGTATATAATATTCATGAGCTAACCAAGGCTCTTATGCCATTTTGAGCTTATTATGGTATTTTGGAGCTAAATGGGCTAATTATGTCATTGTTGGGGAAATTAAAAGCATGGATAATATCAAAGAGGAGAAGAAAGAGGACGAGGAGGAGAATAAGAAGAAATCAAGAAGAAGGAGGAGAAGGAGGAGAAGGAGGAGGAGGAGAAGGACTAGAAGGTCCTTGGCCTTCTCCTTCTCCTCCTCCTCCTCCTCCTTCTCCTTCTTCTCTTCTTCTTCTTCTTCTTCTTTCTTTTCATTTTGCCTATTTCTTCTCCTCTTGTTGGAGATAAATTACCTAATTATGTCTTTTTGGAGCTAAATGGGCTAATTATCCCATTTTAGAGGAAAACAAGCTAAGTATATAATATTCATGACCTAACCGAAGTTCTTATGCCATTTTCAGCTTATTTTGGTATTTTGGAGCTAAGTGGTCTAATTATGTCATTGTTGGGGAAATTAAAGCAAGGATAATATGAAAGAGGAGAAGAAAGAGGAGGAGGAGGAGAAGAAGAAGAAATCAAGAAGAAGGAGGAGAAGGAGGAGAAGGAGGAGGAGGAGAAGGAGGAGCAAGAGAAGGACTAGAAGGTCCTTGGCCTTCTCCTTCTCCTCCTTCTCCTTCTTCTCTTCTTCTTCTTCTTCTTCTTCTTCTTCTTCTTCTTATTTCTTTTCATTTTGCCTATTTCTTCTCCTCTTCTGCTCTTGTTGGAGCTAAATTACCTAATTATGTCTTTTTGGAGCTAAATGGGCTAATTATCCCATTTTAGAGGAAAACAAGCTAAGTATATAATATTCATGAGCTAACCAAGGTTCTTATGCCATTTTGAGCTTATTATGGTATTTTGGAGCTAAATGGGCTAATTATGTCATTGTTGGGGAAATTAAAGCAAGGATAATATGAAAGAGGAGAAGAAAGAGGAGGAGGAGGAGAAGAAGAATAAATCAAGAAGAAGGAGGAGAAGGAGGAGAAGGAGGAGAAGGAGGAGGAGGAGAAGGACTAGAATGTCCTTGGCCTTCTCCTTCTCCTCCTTCTCCTTCTTCTCTTCTTCTTCTTCTTCTTCTTCTTCTTCTTCTTATTTCTTTTAATTTTGCCTATTTATTCTCCTCTTCTCCTCTTGTTGGAGCTAAATTACCTAATTATGTCTTTTTGGAGATAAATGGGCTAATTATCCCATTTTAAAGGAAAACAAGCTAAGTATATAATATTCATGAGCTAACCAAGGTTCTGATGCCATTTTGAGCTTATTATGGTATTTTGGAGCTAAATGGGCTAAGTATGTCATTGTTGGGGAAATTAAAGCAAGGATAATATCAAAGAGGAGAAGAAAGAGGAGGAGGAGGAGAATAAGAAGAAATCAAGAAGAAGGAGGAGAAGGAGGAGAAGGAGGAGGAGGAGAAGTACTAGAAGGTCCTTGGCCTTCTCCTTCTCCTCCTCCTCCTCCTCCTTCTCCTTCTTCTTTTCTTCTTCTTCTTCTTCTTCTTCTTCTTCTTCTTATTTCTTTTAATTTTGCCTATTTCTTCTCCTCTTGTCCTCTTGTTGGAGCTAAATTACCTAATTATGTCTTTTTGGAGCTAAATGGGCTAATTATCCCATTTTAGAGGAAAACAATCGAAGTATATAATATTCATGAGCTAACCAAGGTTCTTATGCCATTTTGAGCTTATTATGTTATTTTGGAGCTAAATGGGCTAATTATGTCATTGTTGGGGAAATGAAAGCAAGGATAATACCAAGGAGGAGAAGAAAGAGGAGGAGGAGGAGAATAAGAAGAAATCAGGAAGAAGGAGGAGAAGGAGGAGAAGGAGGAGGAGCAGAAGGACTAGAAGGTCCTTGGCCTTCTCCTTCTCCTCCTCCTCCTCCTCCTTCTCCTTCTTCTCTTCTTCTTCTTGTTCTTCTTCTTTCTTTTCATTTTGCCTATTTCTTCTCCTCTTGTTGGAGCTAAATTACCTAATTATGTCTTTTTGGAGCTAAATGGGCTAATTATCCCATTTTAGAGGAAAACAAGCTAACTATATAATATTCATGACCTAACCAAGGTTCTTATGCTGTTTTGAGCTTATTATGGTATTTTGGACCTAAATGGGCTAATTATTTCATTGTTGGGGAAATTAAAGCAAGGATAATATGAAAGAGGAGAAGAAAGAGGAGGAGGAAGAGAAGAAGAAGAAATCAAGAAGAAGGAGGAGAAGGAGGAGAAGGAGGAGGAGGAGAAGGACTAGAAGGTCCTTGGCCTTCTCCTCCTCCTCCTCCTCCTCCTCCTCCTTCTCCTTCTTCTCTTCTTCTTCTTCTTCTTCTTCTTTCTTTTCATTTTGCCTATTTCTTCTCCTCTTGTCCTCTTGTTGGAGCTAAATTACCTAATTATGTCTTTTTGGAGCTAAATGGGCTAATTATCCCATTTTATAGGAAAACAAGGTAAGTATATAATATTCATGAGCTAACCAAGGTTCTTATGCCATTTTGAGCTTATTATGGTATTTTGGAGCTAAATGGGCTAATTATGTAATTGTTGGGGAAATTAAAGCAAGGATAATATCAAAGAGGAGAAGAAAGAGGAGGAGGAGGAGAATAAGAAGAAATCAAGAAGAAGGAGGAGAAGGAGGAGAAGGAGGAGGAGGAGAAGTACTAGAAGGTCCTTGGCCTTCTCCTTCTCCTCCTCCTCCTCCTCCTTCTCCTTCTTCTTTTCTTCTTCTTCTTCTTCTTCTTCTTCTTCTTCTTCTTCTTCTTATTTCTTTTAATTTTGCCTATTTCTTCTCCTCTTTTCCTCTTGTTGGAGCTAAATTACCTAATTATGTCTTTTTGGAGCTAAATGGGCTAATTATCCCATTTTAGAGGAAAACAATCGAAGTATATAATATTCATGAGCTAACCAAGGTTCTGATGCCATTTTGAGCTTATTATGTTATTTTGGAGCTAAATGGGCTAATTATGTCATTGTTGGGGAAATGAAAGCAAGGATAATACCAAGGAGGAGAAGAAAGAGGAGGAGGAGGAGAATAAGAAGAAATCAGGAAGAAGGAGGAGAAGGAGGAGAAGGAGGAGGAGGAGAAGGACTAGAAGGTCCTTGGCCTTCTCCTTCTCCTCCTCCTCCTCCTCCTTCTCCTTCTTCTCTTCTTCTTCTTGTTCTTCTTCTTTCTTTTCATTTTGCCTATTTCTTCTCCTCTTGTTGGAGCTAAATTACCTAATTATGTCTTTTTGGAGCTAAATGGGCTAATTATCCCAGTTTAGAGGAAAACAAGCTAAGTATATAATATTCATGACCTAACCAAGGTTCTTATGCTGTTTTGAGCTTATTATGGTATTTTGGACCGAAATGGGCTAATTATTTCATTGTTGGGGAAATTAAAGCAAGGATAATATGAAAGAGGAGAAGAAAGAGGAGGAGGAGGAGAAGAAGAAGAAATCAAGAAGAAGGAGGAGAAGGAGGAGAAGGAGGAGGAGGAGAAGGACTAGAAGGTCCTTGGCCTTCTCCTCCTCCTCCTCCTCCTCCTCCTCCTCCTTCTCCTTCTTCTCTTCTTCTTCTTCTTCTTCTTCTTCTTTCTTTTCATTTTGCCTATTTCTTCTCCTCTTGTCCTCTTGTTGGAGCTAAATTACCTAATTATGTCTTTTTGGAGCTAAATGGGCTAATTATCCCATTTTATAGGAAAACAAGGTAAGTATATAATATTCATGAGCTAACCAAGGTTCTTATGCCATTTTGAGCTTATTATGGTATTTTGGAGCTAAATGGGCTAATTATGTCATTGTTGGGGAAATTAAAGCAAGGATAATATCAAAGAGGAGAAGAAAGAGGAGGAGGAGGAGAATAAGAAGAAATCAAGAAGAAGGAGTACTTCTCCTCCTCCTCCTTCTCCTCCTCCTCCTCCTCCTTCTCCTTCTTCTCTTCTTCTTCTTCTGCTTCTTATTTCTTTTAATTTTGCCTATTTCTTCTCCTCTTTTCCTCTTGTTGGAGCTAAATTACCTAATTATGTCTTTTTGGAGCTAAATGGGCCAATTATCCCATTTTAGAGGAAAACAAGCTAAGTATAAAATATTCATGAGCTAACCAAGGTTCTGATGCCATTTTGAGCTTATTATGTTATTTTGGAGCTAACTGGGCTAATTATGTCATTGTTGGGGAAATGAAAGCAAGGATAATATCAAGGAGGAGAAGAAAGAGGAGGAGGAGGAGAATAAGAAGAAAGCAAGAAGAAGGAGGAGAAGGAGGAGAAGGAGGAGGAGGAGAAGGACTAGAAGGTCCTTGGCCTTCTCCTTCTCCTCCTCCTCCTCCTCCTTCTCCTTCTTCTCTTCTTCTTCTTCTTCTTCTTCTTCTTTCTTTTCATTTTGCCTATTTCTTCTCCTCTTGTTGGAGCTAAATTACCTAATTATGTCTTTTTGGAGCTAAATGGGCTAATTATCCCATTTTAGAGGAAAACAAGCTAAGTATATAATATTCATGAGCTAACCTAGGTTCTTATGCCATTTTGAGCTTATTATGGTATTTTGGAGCTAAATGGGCTAATTATGTCATTGTTGGGGAAATTAAAGCAAGGATAATATCAAAGAGGAGAAGAAAGAGGAGGAGGAGGAGAATAAGAAGAAATCAAGAAGAAGGAGGAGAAGGAGGAGAAGGAGGAGGAGGACAAGGACTAGAAGGTCCTTGGCCTTCTCCTTCTCCTCCTCCTCCTCATCCTCCTCCTTCTCTTCTTCTTCTTCTTCTTCTTCTTCTTCTTTCTTTTTATTTTGCCTATTTCTTCTCCTCTTCTCCTCTTGTTGGAGCTAAATTACCTAATTATGTCTTTTTGGAGCTAAATGGGCTAATTATCCCATTTTAGAGGAAAACAAGCTAAGTATATAATATTCATGAGCTAACCAAGGTTCTTATGCCATTTTGAGCTTATTATGGTATTTTGGAGCTAAATGGGCTAATTATGTCATTGTTGGGGAAATTAAAGCAAAGATAATATGAAAGAGGAGAAGAAAGAGGAGGAGGAGGAGAAGAAGAAGAAATCAAGAAGAAGGAGGAGAAGGAGGAGGAGGAGAAGTACTATAAGGTCCTTGGCCTTCTCCTTCTCCTCCTGCTCCTACTCCTTCTCCTTCTTCTCTTCTTCTTCTTCTTCTTCTTCTTTTTCTTCTTCTTCTTTCTTTTCATTTTGCCTATTTCTTCTCCTCTTCTCCTCTTGTTGGAGCTAAATTACCTAATTATGTCTTTTTGGAGCTAAATGGCTAATTATCCCATTTTAGAGGAAAACAAGCTAAGTATATAATATTCATGAGCTAACCAAGGCTCTTATGCCATTTTGAGCTTATTATGGTATTTTGGAGCTAAATGGGCTAATTATGTCATTGTTGGGGAAATTAAAAGCATGGATAATATCAAAGAGGAGAAGAAAGAGGACGAGGAGGAGAATAAGAAGAAATCAAGAAGAAGGAGGAGAAGGAGGAGAAGGAGGAGGAGGAGAAGGACTAGAAGGTCCTTGGCCTTCTCCTTCTCCTCCTCCTCCTCCTCCTTCTCCTTCTTCTCTTCTTCTTCTTCTTCTTCTTTCTTTTCATTTTGCCTATTTCTTCTCCTCTTGTTGGAGATAAATTACCTAATTATGTCTTTTTGGAGCTAAATGGGCTAATTATCCCATTTTAGAGGAAAACAAGCTCAGTATATAATATTCATGACCTAACCGAAGTTCTTATGCCATTTTCAGCTTATTTTGGTATTTTGGAGCTAAGTGGTCTAATTATGTCATTGTTGGGGAAATTAAAGCAAGGATAATATGAAAGAGGAGAAGAAAGAGGAGGAGGAGGAGAAGAAGAAGAAATCAAGAAGAAGGAGGAGAAGGAGGAGAAGGAGGAGGAGGAGAAGGACTAGAAGGTCCTTGGCCTTCTCCTTCTCCTCCTCCTCCTTCTCCTTCTTCTCTTCTTCTTCTTCTTCTTCTTCTTCTTCTTATTTCTTTTCATTTTTCCTATTTCTTCTCCTCTTCTGCTCTTGTTGGAGCTAAATTACCTAATTATGTCTTTTTGGAGCTAAATGGGCTAATTATCCCATTTTAGAGGAAAACAAGCTAAGTATATAATATTCATGAGCTAACCAAGGTTCTTATGCCATTTTGAGCTTATTATGGTATTTTGGAGCTAACTGGGCTAATTATGTCATTGTTGGGGAAATGAAAGCAAGGATAATATCAAGGAGGAGAAGAAAGAGGAGGAGGAGGAGAATAAGAAGAAAGCAAGAAGAAGGAGGAGAAGGAGGAGAAGGAGGAGGAGGAGAAGGACTAGAAGGTCCTTGGCCTTCTCCTTCTCCTCCTCCTCCTCCTCCTTCTCCTTCTTCTCTTCTTCTTCTTCTTCTTCTTCTTTCTTTTCATTTTGCCTATTTCTTCTCCTCTTGTTGGAGCTAAATTACCTAATTATGTCTTTTTGGAGCTAAATGGGCTAATTATCCCATTTTAGAGGAAAACAAGCTAAGTATATAATATTCATGACCTAACCAAGGTTCTTATGCTGTTTTGAGCTTATTATGGTATTTTGGAGCTAAATGGGCTAATTATGTCATTGTTGGGGAAATTAAAGCAAGGATAATATCAAAGAGGAGAAGAAAGAGGAGGACGAGGAGAATAAGAAGAAATCAAGAAGAAGGAGGAGAAGGAGGAGAAGGAGGAGGAGGACAAGGACTAGAAGGTCCTTGGCCTTCTCCTTCTCCTCCTCCTCCTCATCCTCCTCCTTCTCTTCTTCTTCTTCTTCTTCTTCTTCTTCTTCTTCTTTATTTTTATTTTGCCTATTTCTTCTCCTCTTCTCCTCTTGTTGGAGCTAAATTACCTAATTATGTCTTTTTGGAGCTAAATGGGCTAATTATCCCATTTTAGAGGAAAACAAGCTAAGTATATAATATTCATGAGCTAACCAAGGTTCTTATGCCATTTTGAGCTTATTATGGTATTTTGGAGCTAAATGGGCTAATTATGTCATTGTTGGGGAAATTAAAGCAAGGATAATATGAAAGAGTAGAAGAAAGAGGAGGAGGAGGAGGAGAAGAAGAAATCAAGAAGAAGGAGGAGAAGGAGGAGGAGGAGAAGTACTATAAGGTCCTTGGCCTTCTCCTTCTCCTCCTCCTCCTCCTCCTTCTCCTTCTTCTCTTCTTCTTCTTCTTCTTCTTCTTCTTCTTCTTTCTTTTCATTTTGCCTATTTCTTCTCCTCTTCTCCTCTTGTTGGAGCTAAATTACCTAATTATGTCTTTTTGGAGCTAAATGGCTAATTATCCCATTTTAGAGGAAAACAAGCTAAGTATATAATATTCATGAGCTAACCAAGGCTCTTATGCCATTTTGAGCTTATTATGGTATTTTGGAGCTAAATGGGCTAATTATGTCATTGTTGGGGAAATTAAAAGCATGGATAATATCAAAGAGGAGAAGAAAGAGGACGAGGAGGAGAATAAGAAGAAATCAAGAAGAAGGAGGAGAAGGAGGAGAAGGAGGAGGAGGAGAAGGACTAGAAGGTCCTTGGCCTTCTCCTTCTCCTCCTCCTCCTCCTCCTTCTCCTTCTTCTCTTCTTCTTCTTCTTCTTCTTTCTTTTCATTTTGCCTATTTCTTCTCCTCTTGTTGGAGATAAATTACCTAATTATGTCTTTTTGGAGCTAAATGGGCTAATTATCCCATTTTAGAGGAAAACAAGCTAAGTATATAATATTCATGACCTAACCGAAGTTCTTATGCCATTTTCAGCTTATTTTGGTATTTTGGAGCTAAGTGGGCTAATTATGTCATTGTTGGGGAAATTAAAGCAAGGATAATATGAAAGAGGAGAAGAAAGAGGAGGAGGAGGAGAAGATGAAGAAATCAAGAAGAAGGAGGAGAAGGAGGAGAAGGAGGAGGAGGAGAAGGACTAGAAGGTCCTTGGCCTTCTCCTTCTCCTCCTCCTCCTCCTCCTTCTCCTTCTTCTCTTCTTCTTCTTCTTCTTCTTCTTTCTTTTCATTTTGCCTATTTCTTCTCCTCTTGTTGGAGCTAAATTACCTAATTATGTCTTTTTGGAGCTAAATGGGCTAATTATCCCATTTTAGAGGAAAACAAGCTAAGTATATAATATTCATGACCTAACCAAGGTTCTTATGCTGTTTTGAGCTTATTATGGTATTTTGGAGCTAAATGGGCTAATTATGTCATTGTTGGGGAAATTAAAGCAAGGATAATATCAAAGAGGAGAAGAAAGAGGAGGACGAGGAGAATAAGAAGAAATCAAGAAGAAGGAGGAGAAGGAGGAGAAGGAGGAGGAGGACAAGGACTAGAAGGTCCTTGGCCTTCTCCTTCTCCTCCTCCTCCTCATCCTCCTCCTTCTCTTCTTCTTCTTCTTCTTCTTCTTCTTCTTCTTCTTCTTTATTTTTATTTTGCCTATTTCTTCTCCTCTTCTCCTCTTGTTGGAGCTAAATTACCTAATTATGTCTTTTTGGAGCTAAATGGGCTAATTATCCCATTTTAGAGGAAAACAAGCTAAGTATATAATATTCATGAGCTAACCAAGGTTCTTATGCCATTTTGAGCTTATTATGGTATTTTGGAGCTAAATGGGCTAATTATGTCATTGTTGGGGAAATTAAAGCAAGGATAATATGAAAGAGTAGAAGAAAGAGGAGGAGGAGGAGGAGAAGAAGAAATCAAGAAGAAGGAGGAGAAGGAGGAGGAGGAGAAGTACTATAAGGTCCTTGGCCTTCTCCTTCTCCTCCTCCTCCTCCTCCTTCTCCTTCTTCTCTTCTTCTTCTTCTTCTTCTTCTTCTTCTTCTTTCTTTTCATTTTGCCTATTTCTTCTCCTCTTCTCCTCTTGTTGGAGCTAAATTACCTAATTATGTCTTTTTGGAGCTAAATGGCTAATTATCCCATTTTAGAGGAAAACAAGCTAAGTATATAATATTCATGAGCTAACCAAGGCTCTTATGCCATTTTGAGCTTATTATGGTATTTTGGAGCTAAATGGGCTAATTATGTCATTGTTGGGGAAATTAAAAGCATGGATAATATCAAAGAGGAGAAGAAAGAGGACGAGGAGGAGAATAAGAAGAAATCAAGAAGAAGGAGGAGAAGGAGGAGAAGGAGGAGGAGGAGAAGGACTAGAAGGTCCTTGGCCTTCTCCTTCTCCTCCTCCTCCTCCTCCTTCTCCTTCTTCTCTTCTTCTTCTTCTTCTTCTTTCTTTTCATTTTGCCTATTTCTTGTCCTCTTGTTGGAGATAAATTACCTAATTATGTCTTTTTGGAGCTAAATGGGCTAATTATCCCATTTTAGAGGAAAACAAGCTAAGTATATAATATTCATGACCTAACCGAAGTTCTTATGCCATTTTCAGCTTATTTTGGTATTTTGGAGCTAAGTGGGCTAATTATGTCATTGTTGGGGAAATTAAAGCAAGGATAATATGAAAGAGGAGAAGAAAGAGGAGGAGGAGGAGAAGATGAAGAAATCAAGAAGAAGGAGGAGAAGGAGGAGAAGGAGGAGGAGGAGAAGGACTAGAAGGTCCTTGGCCTTCTCCTTCTCCTCCTCCTCCTCCTCCTTCTCCTTCTTCTCTTCTTCTTCTTCTTCTTCTTCTTTCTTTTCATTTTGCCTATTTCTTCTCCTCTTGTTGGAGCTAAATTACCTAATTATGTCTTTTTGGAGCTAAATGGGCTAATTATCCCATTTTAGAGGAAAACAAGCTAAGTATATAATATTCATGACCTAACCAAGGTTCTTATGCTGTTTTGAGCTTATTATGGTATTTTGGAGCTAAATGGGCTAATTATGTCATTGTTGGGGAAATTAAAGCAACGATAATATCAAAGAGGAGAAGAAAGAGGAGGACGAGGAGAATAAGAAGAAATCAAGAAGAAGGAGGAGAAGGAGGAGAAGGAGGAGGAGGACAAGGACTAGAAGGTCCTTGGCCTTCTCCTTCTCCTCCTCCTCCTCATCCTCCTCCTTCTCTTCTTCTTCTTCTTCTTCTTCTTCTTCTTCTTCTTTATTTTTATTTTGCCTATTTCTTCTCCTCTTCTCCTCTTGTTGGAGCTAAATTACCTAATTATGTCTTTTTGGAGCTAAATGGGCTAATTATCCCATTTTAGAGGAAAACAAGCTAAGTATATAATATTCATGAGCTAACCAAGGTTCTTATGCCATTTTGAGCTTATTATGGTATTTTGGAGCTAAATGGGCTAATTATGTCATTGTTGGGGAAATTAAAGCAAGGATAATATGAAAGAGTAGAAGAAAGAGGAGGAGGAGGAGGAGAAGAAGAAATCAAGAAGAAGGAGGAGAAGGAGGAGGAGGAGAAGTACTATAAGGTCCTTGGCCTTCTCCTTCTCCTCCTCCTCCTCCTCCTTCTCCTTCTTCTCTTCTTCTTCTTCTTCTTCTTCTTCTTCTTCTTTCTTTTCATTTTGCCTATTTCTTCTCCTCTTCTCCTCTTGTTGGAGCTAAATTACCTAATTATGTCTTTTTGGAGCTAAATGGCTAATTATCCCATTTTAGAGGAAAACAAGCTAAGTATATAATATTCATGAGCTAACCAAGGCTCTTATGCCATTTTGAGCTTATTATGGTATTTTGGAGCTAAATGGGCTAATTATGTCATTGTTGGGGAAATTAAAAGCATGGATAATATCAAAGAGGAGAAGAAAGAGGACGAGGAGGAGAATAAGAAGAAATCAAGAAGAAGGAGGAGAAGGAGGAGAAGGAGGAGGAGGAGAAGGACTAGAAGGTCCTTGGCCTTCTCCTTCTCCTCCTCCTCCTCCTCCTTCTCCTTCTTCTCTTCTTCTTCTTCTTCTTCTTTCTTTTCATTTTGCCTATTTCTTCTCCTCTTGTTGGAGATAAATTACCTAATTATGTCTTTTTGGAGCTAAATGGGCTAATTATCCCATTTTAGAGGAAAACAAGCTAAGTATATAATATTCATGACCTAACCGAAGTTCTTATGCCATTTTCAGCTTATTTTGGTATTTTGGAGCTAAGTGGGCTAATTATGTCATTGTTGGGGAAATTAAAGCAAGGATAATATGAAAGAGGAGAAGAAAGAGGAGGAGGAGGAGAAGATGAAGAAATCAAGAAGAAGGAGGAGAAGGAGGAGAAGGAGGAGGAGGAGAAGGACTAGAAGGTCCTTGGCCTTCTCCTTCTCCTCCTTCTCCTTCTTCTCTTCTTCTTCTTCTTCTTTTTCTTATTCTTCTTATTTCTTTTCATTTTGCCTATTTCTTCTCCTCTTCTCCTCTTGTTGGAGCTAAATTACCTAATTATGTCTTTTTGGAGGTAAATGGGCTAATTATCCCATTTTAGAGGAAAACAAGCTAAGTATATAATATTCATGAGCTAACCAAGGTTCTTATGCCATTTTGAGCTTACTATGGTATTTTGGAGCTAAATGGGCTAATTATGTCATTGTTGGGGAAATTAAAGCAAGGATAATATGAAAGAGGAGAAGAAAGAGGAGGAGGAAGAGAAGAAGAAGAAATCAAGAAGAAGGAGGAGAAGGAGGAGAAGGAGGAGGAGGAGAAGGACTAGAAGGTCCTTGGCCTTCTCCTTCTCCTCCTTCTCCTCCTCGTTCTCCTTCTTCTCTTCTTCTTCTTCTTCTTCTTCTTTCTTTTCATTTTGCCTATTTCTTCTCCTCTTCTCCTCTTGTTGGAGCTAAATTACCTAGTTATGTCTTTTTGGAGCTAAATGGGCTAATTATCCCATTTTAGAGGAAAACAAGCTAAGTATATAATATTCATGAGCTAGGCAAGGTTCTTATGCCATTTTGAGCTTATTATGGCATTTTGGAGCTCAATGGGCTAATTATGTCATTGTTGGGGAAATTAAAGCAAGGATAATATGAAATAGGGGAAGAAAGAGGAGGAGGAGGAGAAGAAGAAGAAATCAAGAAGAAGGAGGACAAGGAGGAGAAGGAGGAGGAGGAGAAGTACTAGAAAGTCCTTGGCCTTCTCCTTCTCCTCCTCCGCCTCCTCCTCCTTCTCCTTCTGCTCTTCTTCTTCTTCTTCTTCTTCTTCTTCTTTCCTTTCATTTTGCCTATTTCTTCTCCTCTTCTCCTCTTGTTGGAGCTAAATTACCTAATTATGTGTTTTTGGAGCTAAATGGGCTAATTATCCAATTTTAGAGGAAAACAAGCTAAGTATATAATAATCATGAGCTAACCAAGGTTCTTATGCCATTTTGAGCTATTTATGGTATTTTGGAGCTAAATGGGCTAATTATGTTATTGTTGGGGAAATTAAAGCAAGCATAATATGAAAGAGGAGAAGAAAGAGGAGGAGGAGGAGAATAAGAAGAAATCAAGAAGAAGCAGGAGAAGGAGGAGAAGGAGGAGGAGGAGAAGTACTAGAAGGTCCTTGGCCATCTCCTTCTCCTCCTCCTCCTCCTCCTTCTCCTTCTTCTCTTCTTCATCTTCTTCTTCTTCGTCTTCTTCTTTCTTTTCATTTTGCCTATTTCTTCTCCTCTTCTCCTCTTGTTGGAGGTAAATTACCTAATTATGTATTTTTGGAGCTAAATGGGCTAATTATCCCATTTTAGAGGAAAACAAGCTAAGTATATAATATTCATGAGCTAACCAAGGTTCTTATGCCATTTTGAGCTTATTATGGTATTTTCGAGCTAAATGGGCTAATTATGTAATTGTTGGGGAAATTAAAGCAAGGATAATATCAAAGAGGAGAAGAAAGAGGAGGAGGAGGAGAATAAGAAGAAATCAAGAAGAAGGAGGAGAAGGAGGAGAAGGAGGAGGAGGAGAAGGACTAGAAGGTCCTTGGCCTTCTCCTTCTCCTCCTCCTCCTCCTCCTTCTCCTTCTTCTTTTCTTATTCTTCTTCTTCTTCTTTCTTTTCTTTTTGCCTATTTCTTCTCCTCTTTTCCTCTAGTTGGAGCTAAATTACCTAATTATGTCTTTTCGGAGCTAAATGGGCTAATTATACCATTTTAGAGGAAAACAAGCTAAGTATATAATATTCATGAACTAACCAAGGTTCTTATGCCATTTTGAGCTTATTATGGTATTTTGGAGCTAAATGGGCTAATTATGTCATTGTTGGGGGAATTAAAGCAAGGATAATATGAAAGAGGAGAAGAAAGAGGAGGAGGAGGAGGAGAAGAATAGGAAATTAAGAAGAAGGAGGAGAAGGAGGAGGATGAGGAGGAGGAGAAGTACTAGAAGGTCCTTGGCCTTCTCCTTCTCCTCCTCCTCCTTCTCCTTCTTCTCTTCTTCTTCTTCTTCTTCTTCTTCTTCTTTCTTTTCATTTTGCCTATTTCTTCTCCTCTTCTCCTCTTGTTGGAGCTAAATTACCTAATTATGTCTTTTTGTAGCTAAATGGGCTAATTATACCATTTTAGAGGAAAACAAGCAAAGTATATAATATTCATGAGCTAACCAAGGTTCTTATGCCATTTTGAGCTTATTATGGTATTTTGGAGCTAAATGGGCTAATTATGTCATTGTTGGGGAAATTAAAGCAAGGATAATATGAAAGAGGAGAAGAAAGATGAGGAGGAGGAGAAGAAGAAGAAATCAAGAAGAAGGAGGAGAATGAGGAGGAGGAGAAGTATTAGAAGGTCCTTGGCTTTCTCCTTCTCCTCCTCCTCCTTCTCCTTCTTCTCTTCTTCTTCTTCTTCATCTTCTTCTTCTTTCTTTCTTTTCATTTTGCCTATTTCTTCTCCTCTTCTCCTATTGTTCGAGCTAAATTACATAATTATGTGTTTTTGGAGCTAAATGGGCTAATTATCCCATTTTAGAGGAAAACAAGCTAAGTATATAATATTCATGAGCTAACCAAGGCTCTTATGCTATTTTGATCTTATTATGGTATTTTGGAGCTAAATGGGCTAATTATGTCATTGTTGGGGAAAGTAAAGCAAGGATAATATCAAAGAGGAGAAGAAAGACGAGGAAGAGGAGAATAAGAAGAAATCAAGAAGAAGGAGGAGAAGGAGGAGAAGGACTAGATGGTCCTTGGCCTTCTCCTTCTCCTCCTCCTCCTCCTCCTTCTCCTTCTTCTCTTCTTCTTCTTCTTCTTCTTTCTTTTCATTTTGCCTATTTTTTCTCCTCTTTTTGGAGCTAAATTACCTAATTATGTCTTTTTGGAGCTAAATGGGCTAATTATCCTATTTTAGAGGAAAACAAGCTAAGTATATAATATTCATGAGCTAACCAAGGTTCTTATGCCATTTTGAGCTTATTATGGTATTTTGGAGCTAAATGGGCTAATTTTGTCATTGTTGGGGAAATTAAAGCAAGGATAATATGAAAGAGCAGAATAAAGAGGAGGAGGAGGAGAAGAAGAAGAAATCAAGAAGAAGGAGGAGAAGGAGGAGGAGGAGAAGTACTAGAAGGTCCTTGACCTTCTCCTTCTCCTCCTCCTCCTCCTTCTCTTTCTTCTCTTCTTCTTCTTCTTCTTCTTCTTCTTTCTTTTCATTTTGCCTATATCTTCTCCTCTTCTGCTCTTGCTGGAGCTAAATTACCTAATTATGTCTTTTTGGAGCTAAATGGGCTAATTATCCCATTTTAGAGGAAAACAATCTAAGTATATAATATTCATGAGCTAACCCAGGCTCTTATGCCATTTTGAGCTTATTATGGTATTTTGGAGCTAAATGGGCTAATTATGTCATTGTTGGGGAAAATAAAGCAAGGATAATATCAAAGAGGAGAAGAAAGAGGAGGAAGAGGAGAATAAGAAGAAATCAAGTAGAAGGAGGAGAAGGAGGAGAAGGAGGAGGAGGAGAAGGACTAGATGGTCCTTGGCCTTCTCCTTCTCCTCCTCCTCCTCCTCCTTCTCCTTCTTCTCTTCTTCTTCTTCTTCTTCTTTCTTTTCATTTTGCCTATTTCTTCTCCTCTTGTTGGAGCTAAATTACCTAATTATGTGTTTTTGGAGCTAAATGGGCTAATTATCCTATTTTAGAGGAAAACAAGCTAAGTATATAATATTCATGAGCTAACCAAGGTTCTTATGCCATTTTGAGCTTATTATGGTATTTTGGAGCTAAATGGGCTAAATTTTTCATTGTTGGGGAAATTAAAGCAAGGATAATATGAAAGAGGAGAATAAAGAGGAGGAGGAGGAGAAGAAGAAGAAATCAAGAAGAAGGAGGAGAAGGAGGAGGAGGAGAAGTACTAGAAGGTCCTTGACCTTGTCCTTCTCCTCCTCCTCCTCCTTCTCTTTCTTCTCTTCTTCTTCTTCTTCTTCTTCTTTCTTTCTTTTCATTTTGCCTATTTCTTCTCCTCTTCTGCTCTTGTTGGAGCTAAATTACCTAATTATGTCTTTTTGGAGCTAAATGGGCTAATTATCCCATTTTAGAGGAAAACAAGCTAAGTATATAATATTCATGAGCTAACCAAGGTTCTTATGCCATTTTGAGCTTATTATGGTATTTTGGAGCTAAATGGGCTAATTATGTCATTGCTGGGGAAATGAAAGCAAGGATAATATGAAAGAGGAGAAGAAAGAGGAGGAGGAGGAGAAGAAGAATAAATCAAGAAGAAGGAGGAGAAGGAGGAGGAGGAGAAGTACTAGAAGGTCCTTGGCCATCTCCTTCTCCTCCTCCTCCTCCTCCTTCTCCTTCTTCTCTTCTTCTTCTTCTTCTTATTCTTCTTCTTTCTTTTCATTTTGCCTATTTCTTCTCCTCTTCTCCTCTTGTTCGAGCTAAATTACCTAATTATGTCTTTTTGGAGCTAAATGGGCTAATTATCCCATTTTAGAGGAAAACAAGCTAAGTATATAATTTTCATGAGCTAACCAAGGTTCTTATGCCATTTTGAGCTTATTATGGTATTTTGGAGCTAAATGGGTTAATTATGTCATTGTTGGGGAAATTAAAGCAAGGATAATATCAAAGAGGAGAAGAAAGAGGAGCAGGAGGAGAATAAGAAGAAATCAAGAAGAAGGAGGAGAAGGAGGAGAAGGACTAGAAGGTCCTTGGCCTTCTCCTTCTCCTCCTCCTCCTCCTCCTTCTCCTTCTTCTCTTCTTCTTCTTCTTCTTCTTTATTTTCATTTTGCCTATTTCTTCTCCTCTTCTCCTCTTGTTGGAGCTAAATTACCTAATTATGTCTTTTTGGAGCTAAATGGGCTAATTATCCCATTTTAGAGGAAAACAAGCTAAGTATATAATATTCGTGAGCTAACCAAGATTCTTATGCCATTTTCAGCTTATTATGGTATTTTGGAGTTAAATGGGCTAATTATGTCATTGTTGGGGAAATTAAAGCAAGGATAATATGAAAAAGGAGAAGAAAGAGGAGGAGGAGGAGAAGAAGAAGAAATCAAGAAGAAGGAGGAGAAGGAGGAGAAGGAGGTGGAGGAGAAGTACTAGAAGGTCCTTGGCCTTCTCCTTCTCCTCCTCCTCCTCCTCCTTCTCCTTCTTCTCTTCTTTTTCTTCTTCTTCTTCTTTTCTTTCTTTTCATTTTGCGTATTTCTTCTCCTCTTCTCCTCTTGTTGGAGCTAAACTACCTAATTATGTCTTTTTGGAGCTAAATGGGCTAATTAGCCCATTTTAGAGGAAAACAAGCTAAGCATATAATATTCATGAGCTAACCAAGGTTCTTATGCCATTTTGAGCTTGTTATGGTATTTTGGAGCTAAATGGGCTAATTATGTCATTGTTGGGGAAATTAAAGCAAGGATAATATGAAAAAGGAGAAGAAAGAGGAGGAGGAGGATAAGAAGAAGAAATCAAGAAGAAGGAGGAGAAGGAGGAGGAGGAGAAGTACTAGAAGGCACTTGGCCTTCTCCATCTCCTCCTCCTCCTCCTCCTTCTCCTTCTTCTCTTCTTCTTCTTCTTCTTCGTCTTTCTTTTCATTTTGCGTATTTCTTCTCCTCTTCTCCTCTTGTTGGAGCTAAATTACCTAATTATGTCTTTTTGGAGCTAAATGTGCTAATTATCCTATTTTAGAGGAAAACAAGCTAAGTATATAATATTCATGAGCTAACCAAGGTTTTGATGCCATTTTGAGCTTATTATGGTATTTTGGAGCTAAATGGGCTAATTATTTTTTGTTGGGGAAATTAAAGTAAGGATAATGTCAAAGAGGAGAAGAAAGAGGAGGAGGAGGAGAATAAGAAGAAATCAAGAAGAAGGAGGAGAAGGAGGAGGAGGAGAAGGACTAGAAGGTCCTTGGCCTTCTCCTTCTCCTCCTCCTCCTCCTCCTTCTCCTTCTTCTCTTCTTCTTCTTATTATTATTCTTCTTCTTCTTTATTCTTTTCATTTTGCTTATTTCTTCTCCTCATCTCCTCTTGTTGCAGCTAAATTACCTAATTATGTCTTTTTGGAGCTAAATGGGCTCATTATCCCATTTTAGAGGAAAACAAGCTAAGTATATAATATTCATGAGCTAACCAAGGTTCTTATGCCATTTTTAGGTTATTATGGCATTTTGGAGCTAAATGGGCTAATTATGTCATTGTTGGGGAAATTAAAGCAAGGATAATATGAAAGAGGAGAAGAAAGAGGAGGAGGAGGAGAAGAAGAAGAAATCAAGAAGAAGGAGGAGAAGGAGGAGAAGGAGGAGGATTAGAAGGACTAGAAGGTCCTTGGCCTTCTCCTTCTTCTCCTCCTCCTCCATCTCCTTCTTCTTGTTCGTCTTTCTTTTCATATTGCCTATTTCTTCTCCTCTTATCCTCTTATTGGAGCTAAATTACCTAATTATGTATTTTTAGAGTTAAATGGTCTAATTATCCCATTTTAGAGGAAAATAAGCTAAGTATATAATATTCATGAGCTAACCAAGGTTCTTATGCCATTGTGAGCTTATTATGGTATTTTGCAGCTAAAGGGGCTAATTATGTCATTGTTGGGGAAACAAAAGCAAGGATAATATGAAAGACGAGAAGAAAGAGGAGGAGGAGGAGGAGAAGAAGAAGAAATCAAGAAGAAGGAGGAGAAGGAGGAGAAGCAGGAGGAGGAGAAGGACTAGAAGGTCCTTGGCCTTCTCCTTCTCCTCCTCCTCCTCCTCCTTCTTCTCTTCTTCTTCTTCTTCTTCTTCTTTCTTTTCATTTTTCCTATTTCTTCTCCTCTTCACCTCTTGTTGGAGCTAAATTAACTAATTATGTCTTTTTGGAGCTAAATGGGCTAATTATCCCATTTTAGAGGAAAACAAGCTAAGTATATAATATTCATGAGCTAACCAAGGTTCTTATGCCATTTTGAGCTTATTATGGCATTTTGGAGCTAAATGGGCTAATTATGTCATTGTTGGGGAAATTAAAGCAAGGATAATATGAAAGAGGAGAAGAAAGAGGAACAGGAGGAGAAGAATAAGAAATCAAGAAGAAGGAGGAGAAGGAGGAGAAGGAGGAGGAGGAGAAGGACTAGAAGGTCCTTGGCCTTCTCTTCCTTCTCCTCCTCCTCCTCCTCCTTCTCCTCCTTCTCCTTCTTCTCTTCTTCTTCTTCTTCTTTCTTTTCATTTTTATTATTTGTTCTCCTCTTCTTGGAGTTAAATTACCTAATTATGTCTTTTTGGAGCTAAATGGGCTAATTATCTCATTTTAGAGGAAAACAAGCTAAGTATATAATATTAATGAGCTAACCAAGGTTCTTATGCCATTTTGAGGTTATCATGGCATTTTGGAGCAAAATGGGATAATAATGTCTTTATGGGGAAATTAAATCAAGGATAATATGAAAGAGTAGAAGAAAGAGGAGGAGGAGGAGAAGAAGAAGAAATCAAGAAGAAGGAGGAGAAGGAGGAGGAGGAGAAGGACTAGAAGGTCCTTGCCCTTCTCCTCCTTCTCCTCCTCCTCCTCCTCCTCCTTCTCATTCTTCTCTTCTTCTTCTTCTTTCTTTTCATTTTTCCTATTTCTTCTCCTCTTCTCCTCTTCTCCTCTTCTTGGTGCTAAATTACCAAATTATGTCTTTTTGGAGCTAAATGGGCTAATTATCTCATTTTTGAGGAAAACAAGCTAAGTATATAATATTCATGAGCTAACCAAGGTTCTTATGCCATTTTGAGGTTATTATGGCATTTCGGAGCTAAATGGGCTAATTATATCTTTTTGGGGAAATTAAAGCAAGGATAATATGAAAGAGGATAAGAAGAAGAAATCAAGAAGAAGGAGGAGAAGGAGGAGAAGCAGGAGGAGGAGAAGGACTAGAAAGTCCTTGGCCTTCTCCTTCTCCTCCTCCTCCTCCTCCTTCTTCTCTTCTTCTTCTTCTTCTTCTTCTTTCTTTCTTTTCATTTTGCCTATTTCTTCTCCTCTTCTCCTCTTGTTGGAGCTAAATTACCTAATTATGTCTTTTTGGAGCTAAATGGGCTAATTATCCCATTTTAGAGGAAAACAAGCTAAGTATATAATATTCATGAGCTAACCAAGGTTCTGATGCCATTTTGAGCTTATTATGGCATTTTGGAGCTAAATGGGCTAATTATGTCATTGTTGGGGAAATTAAAGCAAGGATAATATGAAATAGGAGAAGAAAGAGGAGAAGGAGGAGAAGAAGAAGAAGTCAAGAAGAAGGAGGAGAAGGAGGAGGAGGAGGACGAGAAGGAGGAGAAGGCCCTTGGCCTTCTCCTCCTTCTCGTCCTCCTCCTCCTCCTTCTCCTCCTTCTCCTTCTTCTCTTCTTCTTCTTCTTCTTTCTTTTCATTTTTCCTATTTCTTCTCCTCTTCTTGGAGCTAAATTACCTAATTATGTCTTTTTGGAGCTAAATGGGCTAATTATCTCATTTTAGAGGAAAACAAGCTAAGTATATAATATTAATGAGCTAACCAAGGTTCTTATGCCATTTTGAGGTTATCATGGCATTTTGGAGCAAAATGGGATAATTATGTCTTTTTGGGGAAATTAAAGCAAGGATAATATGAAAGAGGAGAAGAAAGAGGAGGAGGAGGAGAAGAAGAAGAAATCAAGAAGAAGCAGGAGAAGGAGGAGGAGGAGAAGGACTAGAAGGTCCTTGGCCTTCTCCTCCTTCTCCTCCTCCTCCTCCTCCTCCTTCTCATTCTTCTCTTCTTCTTCTTCTTTCTTTTCATTTTTCCTATTTCTTCTCCTCTTCTCCTCTTCTCCTCTTCTTGGAGCTAAATTACCTAATTATGTCTTTTTGGAGCTAAATGGGCTAATTATCTCATTTTAGAGGAAAACAAGCTAAGTATATAATATTCATGAGCTAACCAAGGTTCTTATGCCATTTTGAGGTTATTATGGCATTTTGGAGCTACATTGGCTAATTATATCTTTTTGGGGAAATTAAAGCAAGGATAATATGAGAGAGGAGAAGAGAAACTTACCGTAGTGGTCATCAAGGAGGAGAAACACCACGGTTGCTTGCGGCGTCTTCGTTTGGAGACGGTTGACTTGGAGAAGGGTCGTGCGATGCCGCTCGGGAGTTATTCTGCAGAAAAGATATTTTGCAATGTCTGTCTTAGCATGATGACACTCAATTATTAATACTAGTTTATAATGAAACTCACCGTGTCAATCGAAGAGAAGATGGGCATCGGCGGAGGGACTTGACCGCTCTTCTCGCACAGACCCTGAAGAGTGGGTCGTATTAGTAAGTAATGAAACAGACATTACACACATGATTTGGCTAATGTGAAAAAAAACATACCACAAAAAGCTCGTACAGAGCCCGTTGACCCGCCTCATTCCGGGCCCTCTCCTCCTCAATCAATCGTGTTGTGGTCTGGTCTCTCTCATCAAGAGCAGCCTGGCTTGCCAATCTCTCTTTCTCAAGAGCAGCTTGGTTTGCCGCTCTCTCTTTCTGAGCAGAAGCCTGAAACACCATTCCTCGTTACCACAGTAATGATCTATGGTGACACACATAAAGAAATGGATGAAAGTGTTCTTAGTCCGTACAACTAACCTCGATGGCAAGTTCGACTGGCCATGGACGACGCGTTATCTCAGGACAGTTGCTCGACTGGCGCGCCTTGTTCTCCGGAAGAGTGAGTGGACAACGTATTATCCCATCTCCAATGGCTATCGAGCCATGGGGCCTCCCGCCACCAGATATCATCACCAGCTCTGGATCCAAAGGTTCCTGGCTAGGGTTAAAGTCAACCCCTTTCGTAGCCTTCCCCGCGTCCCTGTATGCCACGAGCTTCTGGTGGGATGATATGTTGGTGAAGTTATTGGGATCATCCTGGTCAGACTCAGAGAATGCCTTCTCCTTCTTGTACGAGGCAGTATGGGCCATGCCATAAAGGTCGTACAAGTGTGACATCTCCGTCTTATTGTGATGCGCCTAAAAGAGAGGAACAAAATATTAGCATCAAGAATGAATTGCATGAATCATGAAGCAAATCACATACCCAGTTTCGTCCAAACTGAAGTAAGTTGGCGCTGCCTTGATGATGTGGCACACCAACCATTTGGCTACGCCGATCCTTCGCATTCTTGTGGACGGCTCGCCAGCTGCCTATGCACCACTCATCAACCAACGCCTCCCAACAATCCATCTTATCCGCACACCATCTCGGGGGCACCTATAAGTTATTAGAAAGAATTTTCAGCGCTACGCCTATGAATGAAATCAAGAAAACTACGTAGAAGGACTTAAGAATAGGTAATTACCTTCATGTATTGCTCCTTCGTCAGAAACTTTCGGCGGCAATCCTTCTTCTACTTCTTAATACCACGCGTGGTGTAGTAATCTCGAATAGCCTGCGGCCGAGCCTCGTGGTGCAAGTTCTATTGTAACCGCCTACACTCGGCCTCAAGAACCCTGGATGCCTCCTCCTCATATCCATCCTCACACCTATAGAAGGTCTGCAATCAAACGTGAAACACCGATTAGTACAATAATTAGCTATATTGTTAATTTTAGATTCTGTAAAAGGATAATTTAC
Organism: Hordeum vulgare subsp. vulgare; assembly: GCF_904849725.1. Lineage (NCBI taxonomy): Eukaryota > Viridiplantae > Streptophyta > Magnoliopsida > Poales > Poaceae > Hordeum > Hordeum vulgare. Next base: position 129,057,824 of record NC_058522.1, on the reverse strand, counting down.
CCAAAAGCTCTTGATCACCATCTCGGCCCTCGTGTGGCACAAGACACCATCTATAATCTCCTCCGGCGGGGCCTGCGCAGCCTGGTAGTGCTCCCAGGAAAATCCTAGTGTAGGAACCTGACCCTGACCAGGCAACGTGACAAACCCCGGGAAATTTGTCCGGCAAAGCACACCAAGGACGGAGTTCGGCCTGCGGACTCCAAGAGGGTGTACCCATCCCCTGCAGTATGATATGGTCAACGCATTAGATATTTGAAAAAACTTGAAGGCAAAAGCTAAAAAAAGAGTAAATTTACTTACCTATCTCCTTCAGGCTTAATCACCGGCCTCTGCTCGCGGGTATCCGGCGCGACCGGGAGACGTGTACTACCACGCTTGTACACGGTGGCCCCGTCCACCTACACATCCCCCTCACTATCCGTAAGCTCATCCCTGCCATCCCCGCCCCCTAAGCCACCCGGACCCTCGGTCCAATCCGGCAACTCGGTATGATCCGGCCAGGTCTCCCATCCGGGCCTCTCCACGTCGGGTGAAGCCTTCGGAATCGTAGTCTCCTCCGGCTGCTCCTGGGCCGAATGCACCTCGACCCGAGGCTGCTCCTGGACCGGAGTCTCATGGGACGAATGCCCGTCAACAACAGGCTCCTGGAACGGAGTCCCCGTAGCCTCCTCCGCAAACGGGTCGACCATACTAGTCCTATGCTCTGGTGAATGAGCTGGTGGTGGTGGCGAGGACGGCTCAACAGTCCTCCTGGATCTTCCGCGGCCACCACCTCTCCCTGTACCCTTCCCCTTCTTCCCTACCCGACCAGCACCTCTCCAAGTGGGCAATGCCACTGACGAAGAAGAACCCACGGGTGGTGTCGACGGACTGTCTGCCAAGGCTCTACGGAGAGCTAGGGGTGGAAGGGAAGTACCAACCCTCGTGCGGGGCGCCTGGGAAGAACCCGTCGAGCGATTTGGACCAGCACCCACCATGTTTCCACACCTGGTGACCTGCCATGATAAAGATTAAAAGAAATTAGTAGAACAAAAAAAATTGAATAACTAACATGAATAATAATATGTACATGAATAATAAAGATTAAAATACATATAATTTAAGTTGTGAATCTCACAAACTAATAATCATCATCAATAAATGCATCATCATCATCACTATCACGCATGTCTTCATGAATGACGCGCTCGTCGGGTTCAACGGCGTGAAGTTGTGAAAGGCCTTCCTTTAATTGTTGAAGCATTGACAGGTCATCTGCATCAGTAGCCTCTACGAGTTCCAGCTCTTCTAGTTCCGGCTCAGGGCTGGAGTCGGATTCATTATCGCTGTCTACTTCCATGTTCTTGGGTGAAGCACGGCGGTTCTTGAAACGTTTCTTGGAAAGACGTGATTCTTGGAAAAATTCTCCATCATATGTGTCTGGGTTAATGTGAGGTTCATAATCCTGTTCATTTGGGAGAGGTGGTCTGACATGTGGCGGCACTTCATAAACAACATACCAACCTTCTAGATTCTTATCCGTTTGGCATGCCCACGGTTGATAGAAAACTTGGGTCGCCTGTTGAGCCGTAATATAGACATCGGGAACATCTAAATGGGTGTTTGGATTGATTTCGACTAGTCCTATATGTTCATGAGTCCTTCTAGTCTTTTTCGGCTGGAAACAATAACATTTGAAGACTACGACATTCGGTGGGTTTTCACCATATAATTGAAGTTCATAAATTGCTTCAACTCTTCCATAATACTCGATAACACCTTCGCCGATAGCAGAGACACCATAATTTGTAGATTTCCGGTCGGGCATAGATAGCTCTTTGCCAAGGTACGAAAGAGATACCCGTTGATGTTGTATTTCTCAAATGAACGGACCTTATAGTCAAAACCATTAGCGACTTGTCTCAATTCGGCGTCCATAGACTCTGAATTAGCCTACAAGTTTAATACGAAACGGTTGTTGCATTAGCCGCAAGTTAGACCAAGAATGAAATGGTCCATTACTGATAATTACCGTTTGTTTGAACCAAGAGATGAAACCGGGATAGCCGCCTCCTGTCTTTGACAGAAGCTCAGACTCTTCGACGGAATCATTTTTGATCACCGCTCCATCCGAGAATTTGACGACGTAACGGCTGTTTGAAATATCCGGGAATAAGAGCATTTCAAATGAATTAGAAGTTACGGGAAAATGTGTCGAGAACTCACTCGATGTACGACCGCACTTCTGTTAGCTTGTTGAAGATATACAACAAAATGTTCCGCCATTCTTCGACATCCAACGTTATTGGTTTCGAAGCACCGGCTGGTGCGAGCTTCCCTTTGAATAGGCTGAGGTTGGACCCACCTTTTTTAGGGTCTGCATCATTGTGTCGAGGCTTCGGATTATGCAAATGATGATTTTTGGCTTCGTAGTGTGCTGTCACAAAGTTTCCCACCTCCTTAGTAATGAATGCCTCAGCCATCGATGCTTCAATTCTACGCTTATTTTTACATTTAGATCAAAGGGTCTTCTGCACCCTCTCAGTTGCATAGCACCAACGATCTTGCACGGGCCCACCGAATCTTGCCTCGGTCGGTAGTTGTAAAATCAAATGCTGCATTGGATTAAAGAAGTCCAGTGGAAAGATCTTCTCTAACTTGCAGAACAACTCCGGTGCAAACTCCTCCATGTCTTCTACCACGCTAGGCGACAATTCTTTCGCACAAAGAACACGGAAGAAATAGCTCAGCTCTGCCAGTACTAGCCATTCATCCTCAGGAATAAAGCCACGTAACATCACCGGCATTACCCGCTCTAGCCATATGTGCCAATCATGACTCTTGAGACCAAATTTTTAATTTTTCAAGACTCGCTGCCCTCTTTAGATTCGCAGCATACCCATCGGGGAACATCAAGTGCATTTTGACTCACAAGATAATTTCCCTCATAGCTGGCCTTCCAAGATTGAACCAGGCCTTTGGCTTCGACCACTTCTGCTTTCCTTTGCCTTCTCGCATGTTTTGTAACGGTCTATGACATAGTGTCTCTTGATCGACCCTAGCCTTAATATTATCCTTTGTCTTCCCATCTATGTCGAACAATGTACCAAAAATAGCCTCTCCGATATTCTTTTCAGTGTGCATCATGTCGATGTTGTGTGGAAGAAGGAGGTCTTTGAAGTAAGGTGGATCCCAGAAGCATGGCTTGTGAGTCCATGCGTGTTTTGAATTATACCCCTTGAAATACCCTGGACGCTCTGGATCAGGCTCGAGGGTGTTTAATTGATCCAGGATCTGTTGGCCTGTGAACGCAGGTGGTGCCAAGTTTTTGACAACTTTACCTTTCGTAAAGTTCTTCTTGTCTTTTCTGAACTGATGGTCAGGATCCAGGAACTGTCTATGCAAGTCAAAGCAAGAATACTTCCGACCCTCCTGCAACCAATGAAACTGAAGAGCTGCCTTGCATTGGGGGCACGGGAACCTTCCATGTACACACCATCCAGAGAATAGCGCATACGCTAGCAAGTCATGCATGGAGTACATGTACCACACATGCATTTTGAAGTTTTCTTTTCTAGCAGCATCATATGTATTGACCCCATTATCCCGACCTTCTTCCAATTCATCCTTAAGCGGTTGCAGGTACACATTCATATTCTTCCTCGGATAATTGGGGCCTCGAATTATCAACGTCAGAAATATGTTCTTTCTTTGCAAAATCAGCCCGGGGGGATATTGAGTGGAATGACAAATACAGCCAACAACTGTATTGGGTTGCCGTCATGCCGAAGGTATTAAAACCATCCATGGCGGCGCAGACTCGAGGATTCCTTGGATCTGCCGCTTTATCCTGATGCAATCCATCGAAATGTTTCCACGCTTCCCCATCCGATGTGTGTACCATCATCTTATTCCCATCCGCATCTAGTTCGGTTCTTTTGCCCAATTTGTGCCATGTCATCTGTCTCGCTGTCTCTTCGACCATGAAAAGACGTTGAAGTCTTGGTACGATTGGCATATACCGAAGAACACTAACTGCGATTTTGGTCTGCCTCTTCTCACCCATACCGTTGTCTACCACAAGATACCTGGAAGACTCGCAATTGGGACAATAGTCCAAGTGTGCATACTCCTTCCTAAATAAGACACATCCTTTCTCACATGCATCTATCTTCTCATAGGGCATCTTAAGTACACGAAGTATTTTGTCCGACTGGTACAGGTTTGCAGGCATGACATGGCCTTTGGGTAGGAAACGTCCAAATAGTGTCATCATCGCGTCGTAGCATTCTCTTCCCAAGTTGAACTGAGCCTTCAGAGCCATTACTTGTGCAATTGCATCCAGCTGACAGAGCTCAGTGTGCTCATGGAGAGGACGTTTTGAAGACTCCAACATTTCATAAAAGGCCTTTGTAGATTCCTCCATCTCATCTTCCGAATCCCAAGCATCACCAAAGTCTTGCACCATGTCTTCGATCCCGGTACCATGCTTGTCCGTGCGACGACGGACCACCTCTGCTCTTGTGCGTTGTATAGACTCACCATGAAATGTTCACACCGTATAATTAGGCTTAAAACCCCTCCTCTGCAGGTGTTTAATCATTACAGCCTCTGTCGTCTTTTTATAGTTGTCGCATCCAGGACAGGGGCAATAGTTTCTTTCCTAGCCATTTGCGAATGCGGCTTTCACAAATTCCTTTGTTTTTACAAACCATTATTTCGTCATCTCTTTCTGACTAGGGTGACCGGTATACATCCACGCACGATCACTCATCTTGCGTAGCTACTAAAGACAGAAGAAATATATTTATATATAATTTAGCATTTATATTCATCGGTTAATCAGGTTCGCCATTTTTATTACGTCCAGGCAACCTACACGCTAATAGGTAAACATAGGTCCTAATCCCACCCGAGTATGTGTAGATTGGGTTCGTTTTCCCATGCTCTGCTCCGGATCCAACGCAAAATTTCGGCAGCACCTCCCTGCTGTTCTCCTGATACACGTCTCCGCAATAAACAGAGAGGATGTGCATTCGGAGAACAACAGGGAGGCACTGACGAAATTCCGCATCGGATCCAGAGCACAGCATACGGGAAAACGAACCCAATCTACACATACTCGGGCTGTCCATGGATAATGTTGGACAATTCGAAAGGATGGCGGTTATAAATATGCAAAGACATGCAAATTTATAGATGTCGCCCTTTCAAACGGGAGACGCATACTGGTCACGCATACTCATGATTGAAGAAACCTATATATAGATAGCAAGTTTCATCGGCACGAAGACCGGGACAGAGCAAATTAAGGGGGTAGGAGGAGAAGTCATTTGTGCTCACCAACAAACGTAGGGGCGCAGCTCGTCCAACGCACGTGAAGGTCGTCGAACAACTGCACATTGAAATTCACCTGATCAACACAAATATGATGTTTTTATAAGATAATCAAAAAATATGTGACCTAACTCTTATTATCTTTTTTCTTTTTTCCTCTCATTCTTCTTCTTCTTCTTCTTCTTCTTATTCTTATTTTCTTTTTTCTTTTTTCCTCTTATTCTTCTTCTCCTTCTTCTTCTTTTCTTCTCTTCTTCTTCTTCTTCTTCTTCTTCTTCTTATTTTCTTTTTTCTTTTTTCCTCTTATTCTTCTTCTCCTTCTTCTTCTTTTCGTCTTGTCTTCTTCTTCTTCTTCTTATTATTATTATTATTATTATTCTCATTCTTATTCTTATTTTCTTTTTTCCTCTTATTCTTCTTCTCCTTCTTCTTGTTTTCTTCTTCTCTTCTTCTTCTTCTTCTTCTTCTTCTTATTATTATTATTATTATTATTATTTTCTTTTTTCCTCTTATTCTTCTCTTCCTCTCCTATTTTTCTTCTTCTTCTTCTTCTTTCTTCTCCTTCCCTTCCTTTTCCTTCTTCTTCTTATATTTTTTCTTCTCCTTTCTCCTTCTTCTTCTTCTTCGTTCTCCTTATTCTTATTCTTCTTCTTGTTTATTCTCCTTCCCTTCCTTTTCCTTCTTCTTCTTCTTCTTCTTCTCCTTCCCTTCCTTTTCCTCCTTCTTCTTCTTCTTCTTTCTTCTCCTTCCCATCATTTTCCTTCTTCTTCTTTTCCTTCTTCTTCTTATTTTTGTTCTTCTCCTTTCTCCTTCTTCTTATTCTCCTTTCTCCTTCTTCTTCTTCTACTTTCTCCTTCTTCTTCTTCTCCTTTCTCCTTCTTCTTCTTCTCCTTTTCTCCTTTACTAAACAGGAAACTAACCTAACTAAACGTAAACTAAAACTGAACCTAAACTAAACTAATTTAACAACCTAACTAACTAGCCTAACTAACCTAATAAACTAAAAAACTAACCTAACTAATTTAACATAAATAAAAATAAGGAGAAACAAAAAAAAATGGGGGGACTCACCGGTGGGGGCGGCTGGGGCGTCGGGGCCGCGAGGAGGACGGGTGCGACGGAGCAGTGGGGCCTCGCCGGTAGCAGTGCGGCGGCGGGGGCCAGTGGTGGCGGCGGGGCGGCTGTGGAGGCGACAGGGGTGGCGGCGCGACGGTGGTGGCAGCGGCAGCGGGGGCGAGGTGGGGAGAGAGAGAGGGGCGGCGGCGAGGGCGACAGGGGCGGCAGTGGGGCGACAGGGGCGGCGACGGGGGCGACAGGGGCGGCGACGCGACGGGGGCGGGGGCGCGACGGTGGTGGCGGCGGCCGTTACAGAGAGAGGGGCGCGCTGGGTGGGGAGAGAGAGAGGGGTGCGTGGGGTGACCGTTACAGAGAGAGAGAGGGGCGGGGGGGGGGGGGGAGGAGCCGTTAACGGTGTTAGAGCATTGCCGTCTGCCGGCGGACAGCAAAGAGTCTAGACTCTTTGCCGTCTGACTCCGGACTCTTTGTCGTCCGTTAGCAGACGACAAAGGTCCGACTCCAGTTTGACCTAGCCACCCCGCGGTCAGGTGGGCCTATGTATATCTTTGCCGTCTGCCTCTGGACTCTTTGTCGTCCGCTAGCAGACGGCAAAGATGTGACAGATGGCAAAAAGGCTTTATGCCATCAGCCGGTGCTTTGCCGTCTGTTTTGCTGAAGCTGACGGCAAAGACACTCTTTGCCATCAGCTAGCAGACGGAAAAGACTAGGCAGATGGCCGAAAACTGTTTTCCAGTAGTGAATCAACATAAATACAAGTGAAAACTATCATGATGTATACAAATGTATGCCTCTGCCAGTGTAGCAGGTTATGCAATGATACTAGCGCGTCATGTAGCAATAATAAGGCCAAGGCCCAACTATTGTGCGGCTCTACGATCAAGCAAAAGCATGTATGACATGAAGATCGATTCATGAGATGGTGGATGTTGCATGGCAATGTATCTCGGAAAGGCTATGGAAATGCCTTAATAGGTAGGTATGGTGGCTGTTTTGAGGAAAGATATAATGACGCTTATGTATGACAGAGCGTATCATGTCATGGGTATGCATGATGACCCACAAGTATAGGGGATCAATCGTAGTCCTTTCGATAAGTAAGAGTGTCGAACCCAACGAGGAGGAGAAGGCTCTGATAAACGGTTTTCAGCAAGGTAATAACTGCAAGCACTGAAAGTAGCGGTAACAAGTGATGGCGTAGTGAGGTGAATCGTAGCAAGCGAAAAGTAACAAGTAACAAGTAGTAGCAACGGTGCAGCAAGTGGCCCAATCCCTTTTGTAGCAAGGTACAAGCCTGAACAAAGTCTTATAAGAGGAAAAGCGCTCCCAAGGACACATGGGAATTTCTGTCATGCTATTTTCATCATGTTCATATGATTTGCGTTCATTACTTTGATAGTTTGATATGTGGGTGGACCGGCGCTTGGATACTGCCCTTACTTGGACAAGCATCCCACTTATGATTAACCCCTCTCGCAAGCATCCGCAACTACGAAAGAAGAATTAAGACAACGTCTAATCATAGCATTAAACTAGTGGAACCAAATCAGCCCCTTACGAAGCAACACATAGACTGGGGTTTAAGCTTCTGTCACTCCAGCAACCCATTATCTACTTACTACTCCCCAATGCCTTCGTCTAGGCCCAAATATGGTGAAGTGTTATGTAGTCGACGTTCACATAACACCACTAGAGAAAAAGACAACATACAGCATATCAAAATACCAAACGAATACCAAACTCACATGACTATTATTAGCATGACTTATCCCATGTCCTCAGGAACAAAAGTAACTACTCACAAAGCATAATCATAATCATGATCAGAGGTGTAATGAATAGCATCAAGGATCTGAGCATAAACTCTTCCACCAAGTAATCCAACTGGCATCAACTACGAATAGTAATCAACACTACTAGCAACCTTACAAGTACCAATCAGAGTCGCGAGACGGAGATTGGTTACAAGAGATGAACTAGGGATTGGAGAGGAGATGGTGATGATGAAGATGTTGATGAAGATGCCTCCCCTCCGACGAGAGGAGTGTTGGTGATGACGAAGGCGACGATTTCCCCCTCCGGGAGGGAAGTTTCCCCGGCAAGATCGTCCTGCCGGAGCTCTAGATTGGATCTGGTCAAGTTCCGCCTCGTGGCGGCGGCGAAACCTCGAAAAAGCTCCCGATTGATTTTTTTTTCTTGAACGAAACCCTTCATACAGCAAAAGAGGGGGGGGGGCAGTGGGCCGGCATGGTGCCCACAAGCCCTGTTGCCGCGGCCAGGGGGTAGGCCGCGGCAACCAGGCTTGTGGGCACCTGGTTGCTCCCCTCTGACACTTCTTTCGCCCAGTATTTTTTATAAAATCCAAAAAAAATCCACGTTGATTTTCAGGGCATTTGGAGTTGCTCCTTTTCTAGTCCAGAATTCCAGTTGCCGGTATTCTCCCTCTTCAAATAAACCTTGCAAAATAAGAGAGAAAAGGCATAAGTAAGGTTCCGCAAAGTATAATAACAGCCCATAAAGCGATAAATATCAACATGAAACCAGGATGCAAAATGGACGTATCAACTCCCCCAAGCTTAGACCTCGCTTGTCCTCAAGCGAAAACCAAGACCCAAAACATGTCCACATGTTTAGGGATGAGGGTGTCGATAAAACAAAATACGGACATGAGGGCATCATGATCACACATAGAACAGCAATGCATCATAGAGATTCTTATGAGAAAGTAACAATTCCTTCACAAAGCAAAGTATGAAACAAAAACCTTACCGAGAAGTAGCCAACAACAGTCCATAGTCATTGAAGCAATTGCAATTTATCATATTGTCAGAAAGAGTCAAATAAGAGCTTGTAAAGCAAATCCACATACTCAATCATCTCTTTTGCTTTCCACAATTGTTACAACTCACGTGGTACTCATGGTATTGAAGTTTCAGTTGGACACAGAGAAATATAGGGGCTTATAGTTTGCCTCCTAACCATTTACCTCAATGGTAAGTCAATAATAATAAAGCATAAGTACTCAGATCCAAGTTGATATATGAATATAGATCTTTCCCAAGCATATGACGTTCGCCAAGAAAAAGGCTAAATAAGGAATTGGTGAAGATCACCATGACTCTTACAAAGGCAAAAATTAAAGGTAAAAGATAGGCCCTTCGCAGAGGGAAGCAGAGGTTGTCATGCGCTTTTGAGGTTTGGATGCGTGTCCTCTTAGTGCGGAGGAACGTCACTTTATATTGCCTCGTGTGATAAAGAACTTTATTATGAAGTCTGTCGCTTTTATGCCTTCCTCATCACAGGTTCGTACAAAGCTTATTTTCCACACACTAATAGATCATACATATTAGAGAGCAATTTTTATTGCTTGCACCAATGACAACTTACTTGAGGGATCTTATTCAATCCATAGGTAGGTATGGTGCACACTCATGGCAAAACTGGGTTGAAGGTTTATGGATGCACAAGTAGTATTTCTACTTGGTGCAGGAGTTTTGGCTAATATGAGGTGGAAGCAATCGTCACATGCTAAGGGATCTCTAATCATATAACATTGTTTGGAACTAAGCAAACACAATTCATTATGTTGTCTTCCTTGTCCAACATCTACTTCTAAGCATGTAATAGTTTGGTGAGTGCTCACAATTATAGAAAGTGTCTAAGATGATATATTTATATGTGAACCTCTCTTTCCTTATTACTTCTTATTAATTGCAACAATGACTGAGGTCTATGTTGGTCTAGTCTCAACAAGTTTCAATCATCATACCTGTTATATGTGAAGCTATCACTTTCCATAAGATCATCTCATGATCTTTCATGCTATCGTTCTTTTCATACTTTTGATCACGGCACAAAACAAAGGCCTTGACTAAGATACCCTTTAATATATAGCTCGCAAGCTCGAATACATCGGTGGAGAGACAAAAGTAAAAGACTCAAACTAAAACACTAGATACTTATTTCACTAAGAGAAGAAATAAAAAATGAAAAGGAAAGAACTAAAACAAAGGTAAAAGCAAAAGATATAACGGTGATACGATACCAGGGCAACTCCCCCAAGCTTGGCAAAACCCAAGGGGATTACCCATACTAATGCTTAGTAGTCTTCCTTTGGTGGTGATGGTGGTGGTGTTGCAACATGAGTTTGATCCTCCATCTTTGATTCCAAGAGAGCTATCAATCTTTGATTTATGCCTTTGAGATCCGCGACATGGTTTTCCAGCAAAACAACTTCACTGACAAAGGGAAATATTGCGAGCACGAGTTGTTTCAGAAAACCTCAAGAGTTCAATCAAGGATGGAGACAACACATGGAAGTAGGGTTGGAGAAAATCTACTCCTTCAACGTCTTCAATGTTGAACCTAGGTTGAGCTTCCTCCCTAGCTTGGGTTTTCTCCTTAGTTTTGTCCCTGGCTTCCGTGACTTCTACTCTTTTCAGATCAGTATCTTCTTCTTCATGAACTTGAGGGAGATTGTTCTCCCCAACAGATTCCTGAGACATCTTTGCTCCAAATCTGCGGCAGACAACAGGCCCGAAACGAAAACAAAGGAAAACCGCGCGATACGGAGATCAAAACCCTCGGGCGTATATATAATGATTTTTTCTGGACCTGAAGGAGTGCTCCGCAAGAAAACGGAGTCCGGGAGGCACACGAGCTGGCCACAAGCCCTGTTGCCGTGGCTAGGGGGGAGGCCACGACAACCAACCTTGTGGCTGCCTCGTGTGCTCTCCGGACTGCTTTTTATTTTTCTTATTTTCCATAAATTCCAAAACGGAGAAAATTTCCAATTGGAAAAGTTTCGGAGTGCAATTACTTACGGAAACAGATACTTCTTGGTTTTCAGGGTCTGAAAGAGGCTGATAAACATCCCTTATGTACTCCTGTGGAGTTATGATATTGATGATATTGGTCTCAACATTTATGGGAGTACTAGAGATATAATGCTTGATTCTTTGCCCATTTACAACTCTAGGAAAATTGCCTTCCGTGTTATTGATTTTGATGGCACCGGAACGATATACTTCCTCGACTATGTAGGGACCTTCCCATTTAGAAAGGAGCTTGCCTGCGAAGAATTCAAACGAGAACTGTATAGTAGGACATAGTCACCTACATTGAACTCTCGTTTTTGTATTCTTTTATCGTGCCATCGCTTAACCTTTTCCTTGAACAACTTGTCATTCTCATATGCGTGGGCCCTCCATTCATCTAATGAGCTGATATCAAACAACCGCTTCTCACCGGCATGTTTAAAACCGAAGTTGAGCTCTTTGAGTGCCCAATAAACTTTGTGTTCAAGCTCAAGAGGTAAATGAAAGGCCTTACCGTATACCATTTTGTACGGTGACATGCCCATGGGATTCTTATAAGCAGTCCTATAAGCCCATAGCGCATAGTCAAGTTTGCTAGACCAATTCTTCCGAGATCTATTGACGGTCTTTTGTAAGATCAATTTGATCTCCCTATTACTCAACTCCACTTGACCACTAGACTGAGGATGATAAGGAGATGCAACTCTATGGTTGACATCGTACTTACGAGCATCTTGCGGAAAACACCATGAATGAAGTGTGAACCGCCATCAGTCATCAGATGTCTAGGGACTCCAAATCTTGGGAAAATGACTTCTTTAAGCATCTTAATAGAAGTGTGGTGATCAGCATTCTTAGTGGGGATAGCCTCCACCCACTTAGTGACATAATCCACATCAACTAAGATGTGAGTGTTCCCATTGGAACTCGGGAAGGGTCCCATATAATCAAAGCCCCAGACATCAAATGGTTCAATGACAAGTGAATAGTTCATAGGCATTTCCTGACGCTTACTGATGTTCCCTATTCTTTGGCATTCGTCACAAGACAAGACAAACTTACGGGCATCCTTGAACAGAGTGGGCCAATAGAAACCTGATTGCAATACCTTATGAGCAGTTCTGTCTCCAGCATGGTGTCCTCCGTAGGCCTTGGAATGATACTTCTGCAGGATCTGTCCCTGTGCATGTTCAGGCACACAACGTCTAATGACACCAGCTACTCCTTCCTTATAAAGGTGAGGATCATCCCAAAAGTAGTGTCTCAAATCATAGAAGAATTTCTTCTTTTGCTGGTAGGTGAAACTGGGTGGTATGTATTTGACTATGATATAGTTTGCATAATCAGCATACCACGATGCACTATCTGAAGTGCGGATGACATTCAATTGCTCATCAGGAAAGCTGTCATCAATAGGTCATGGGTCATCAAGGACATTCTCCAGCCTAGACAAGTTATCTGCTACAAGGTTATCAGCACCCTTTCGGTCAACGACGTGCAAATCAAATTCCTGTAGTAGGAGAACCCATCTGATTAGCCTAGGCTTAGCATCCTTCTTCTTCATGAGGTACTTAATAGCAGCATGATCAGAGTGAATAGTGACTTTGGAGTCAACTATATAAGATCTGAACTTTTCACATGCAAACACGACTGCTAAAAACTCCTTCTCCGTAGTGGCATAGTTTCTTTGGGCACTGTCTAGAGTTTTACTAGCGTAGTGAATGACATTCAACTTCTTGTCAACTCTTTGTCCTAGAACAGCACCAACGGCATAATCACTAGCATCGCACATGATTTCAAAGGGCAAGTTCCAATCAGGTGGTTGAACAATAGGTGCGGTTATCAAGGCCTTCTTAAGTATTTCGAAAGCTTCCTCACAATCCTCATCAAAAACAAAAGGAACATCCTTCTGCAAGAGGTTGGTAAGAGGCCTAGAAATCTTAGAGAAGTCTTTCATGAACCTTCTACAGAAACCACCATGACCTAGGAAACTTCGTATACCTCTTATATCTGTGGGGCAAGGCATTTTCTCAATTGCATCAACCTTAGCCTTATCAACTTCAATTCCTCTCTCAGAGATTTTGTGTCCTAAGACGATGCCTTCATTAACCATGAAGTGGCACTTCTCCCAGTTCAAGACAAGGTTGGTATCTTTGCACCTCTGTAAGACTCGATCAAGGTTGCTGAGTCAATCGTCAAAGGAAGAACCGTAGACAGAGAAATCATCCATGAAAACCTCAACAATCTTTTCACAAAAGTCAGAGAATATAGCCATCATACATCTTTGAAAGGTGGCTGGTGCATTGCACAAGCCAGAAGGCATGCGTCTATGAGCAAAGGTACCAAAGGGGCATGTGAAGGTGGTTTTCTCTTGATCAGATTGTGCAACAGGTATTTGCAAAAAACCTGAATAACCGTCTAGAAAGCAGAAGTGTTTGTGTTTAGATAGACTTTCTAGCATCTCGTCAATAAACTACAAAGGATAATGGTCTTTCCTAGTTGCCTTCTTCAGTTTTCGGAAGTCTATCACCATCCTATAGCCAGTAATAATCCTCCCTTCTTAGGTACGCAATGTACTAGGCTTACCCAAGCACTATGAGCAATAGGATAGATGATTCCTGCTTCTAGAAGCTTTAATATTTCTTTTCTCACGACCTCTTTCATCCTCGGATTTAATCTCCGTTGATGATCAGCAATTGGCTTAGAATCAGGATCGGTTTTAATCTTGTGCTGACATAGAGTGGGACTGATACCCTTAAGATCATCAAGAGTATATCTAATAGCCTCACGGTGCTTCCTCAAAGTTTTTAATAACTTCTTCTCTTCGTGATTCGAGAGGTGAGCACTAATAATAACATGATATATCTCCTTCTCATCAAGATAAGCATACTTAAGAGTATCCGGTAACTGTTTCAGCTCGAACACAGGATCACCCTTTGGTGGGGGAGGATCCCCAAGAAGTTCAACACGCAGATTATTCTTGAGAATAGGATATTGTTCTAAGACAATTTTATCTATCTCATCTCTTTCTTCCATACACATATCATTTTCATGCTCAAGCAGATATTGCTCTAAAGGATCCGTAGGAGGCCAGGCAATAGAGGCAAGAGCAATGATTTCATCCCTACCAAATGACTCTTTTTCATGAGGTAGACTTCCAAACTTGGAGAAGTTCAATTCATGAGACACACCTTCGAAACTAACACTGACAGTCTGTTTAATGCAATCAATGTGAGCGTTGACAGTGTTGAGAAAGGGTCTACCAAATATGATGGGACAAAATCTATCTTGTGCAGTACCAAGGACGAGGAAATCAGTAGGATACTTCGTCTTACCACACAAGACTTCTACGTCTCTCACAATTCCCAGAGGGCAGATAGTGTCTCTATTAGCTAGCGTAATAGTGACATCAATGGGTTCTAACTCAGCAGATGCAATCTCATCTTTGATTTCATCATATAGGGAACGGGGTATTGCACTAACACTAGCACCCATATCACATAAACCATGGTAACAGTGATCTCCTATCTTGACAGAAACAACGGGCAGGCCAACTACATGCCCGTATTTGTCTTTCGCGTGAGGTTTAGCAATTCTAGCGGAGTCCTCACAGAATTTGATAACATGCCCATCTATGTCTTCGGCTAAGATATCTTTGATAATAGCAACACTAGGTTCGACTCTAATTTCCTCAGGGGGTGCAAGTGGTCTAATGTAACCCCTACGTATCACAGTTGGAGCTTTAGAATAATCCTTTATCCTAGCAGGGTAAGGTGGTTTCTCAGCGTAGGCACAAGGAACAACAGGATCACTAAAAGCAATGACTTTCTCCTCAACTAGATTGGTTTTGGCTATGTTTCTTTCTACAGGAGGATGATATTTAAACCACTTCTCTTTGGGAAGATTAACATGAGCAGCAAAAGATTCACAAAGAGAAGCTACTATATCAGAGTCAAGTCCATACTTAGCGCTAAAATCTCTAGAAGTGTTTGTCTCAACAAAAGATTTAACGCAATCAAACTAGAAATTCATACCTCACTCCTTACCTTCCTCCAGCTTCCAATCTTCAGAATTACGTTTGATTCTTTCCAATAAATTCCACTTGTGGTCAATATCCTTCTTCATAAAAGAACCGGTACAAGAAGTGTCAAGCATGGTACGATCTCCAGGAGAAAGCCGAGCATGAAAGTTTTGAGTGATAATTTCTCTCGAGAGCTCATGATTGGGGCATGAATTTTGCATTGATTTAAGCCTCCCCAAGCTTGAGCTATGCTTTCCTGTCACGAGGCCAAAAGTTATAAATATAATTCTGATCACGATGTACTAAATGCATAGGATAAAACTTTTGATGAAATTCCAATTTCCACCGATTGTAGTCCCATGATCCAGTATCATCACATAGCCTATACCATGTCAACGCCTTATCCTTCAAAGATAAAGGAAATACTTTCTTCTTTACCTCATCCTCAGGCAAACCTGCAAGCTTAAATAAACCAGAAACTTCATCTACATAGATTAGATGCAAGTCTGGATGTGAAGATCCATCTCCTGTAAAAGGATTAGCCAGTAGTTTCTCAAGCATACCCGAAGGAATTTCATAAAAGATATTTTCAGTAGGTACCTCAGGTTGAGGAACAACTCCTCGTGCTTCCGTTCGTGGTGAAGATACCCCGAACAAACTCCTCAAAGGAATAGTTTCCATAGTGACAAGTGATAATGAATTTCACCACAATATATAAATGTTTCCTTACCAAATTCCACTTACCAAAGGAGCTTCCTCCCCGGAAACGGCGCCAGAAAAGAGTCTTGATGACCCACAAGTATAGGGGATCAATCGTAGTCCTTTTGATAAGTAAGAGTGTCGAACCCAATGAGGAGGAGAAGGCTCTGATAAACGGTTTTCAGCAAGGTAATAACTGCAAGCACTGAAAGTAGCGGTAACAAGTGATGGCGTAGTGAGGTGAATCGTAGCAAGCGAAAAGTAACAAGTAGTAGCAACGGTGCAGCAAGTGGCCCAATCCCTTTTGTAGCAAGGGACAATCCTGAACAAAGTCTTATAAGAGGAGAAGCGCTCCCGAGGACACACGGGAATTTCTGTCATGCTATTTTCATCATGTTCATATGATTCGCGTTCGTTAATTTGATAGTTTGATATGTGGGTGGACCGGCGCTTGGGTACTGCCCTTACTTGGACAAGCATCCCACTTATTATTAACCCCTATCGCAAGCATCCGCAACTACGAAAGAAGAATTAAGACAACGTCTAACCATAGCATTAAACTAGTGGATCCAAATCAGCCCCTTACGAAGCAACGCATAGACTGGGGTTTAAGCTTCTGTCACTCCAGCAACCCATCATCTACTTACTACTCCCCAATGCCTCCGTCTATGCCCAAATATGGTGAAGTGTCATGTAGTCGACGTTCACATAACACAACTACAGGAAAAGAAAACATACATCATATCAAAATAGCAAACGAATACCAAACTCACATGACTTATCCCATGTCCTCAGGAAAAAAAGTGACTACTCACAAAGCATAATCATAATCATGATCAGAGGTGTAATGAATAGCATCAAGGATCTGAACATAAACTCTTCCACCAAGTAATCCAACTAGCATTAACTACAAATAGTAATCAACACTACTAGCAACCTTACAAGTACCAATCGGAGTCGCGAGATGGAGATTGGTTACAAGAGATGAACTAGGGATTGGAGAGGAGATGGTTCTGATGAATATGTTGATGAAGATGACTCCCTCCGACGAGAGGAGTGTTGGTGATGAAGAAGGCGACGATTTCCCCCTCCGAGAGGGAAGTTTCCCCGTAAGGATCGTCCTGCCGGAGCTCTAGATTGGATCTGCTCAAGTTCCGCCTCGTGGCGGCGACGAAACCACGAAAAAGCTCCCGATTGATTTTTTCTGGAATGAAACCCTTCATATAGCAAAAGAGGGGGGCAGTGGGCCGCCAGGGTGCCCACAAGCCCTGTTGCCGCGACCAGGGGGGTAGGCCGCGGTAACCAGGCTTGTCGAACCCTGGTTGCTCCCCTGTGATACTTCTTTCGCCCAGTATTTTTTACAAAATACAAAAAAAATCACGTTGATTTTCAGGGCATTTGGAGTTGCCAGAATAGAGCACTCAGGCTTGCTCCTTTTCGAGTCCATAATTCCAGCTGCCGGTATTCTCCCTCTTCAAATAAACCTTGCAAAATAAGAGAGAAAAGGCATAAGCAAGGTTCCAAAAAGTACAATAACAGCCTATAAAGCGATAAATATCAACATGAAAGCATGATGCAAAATGGACGTATCAATGCACCGGCGAAGTTTTCACCAACTCTCAAGATGATAAAGGGCAATGCACGGTACCGAAGAGGCTAGAAAAATATTGATGGTGGAAGTGCCAACAATCGAATACTCACATTAGTCCGTAGAACTCGTACACTTATTATCGGTAACTCTCTATCTAGTTAGGAAATCCACAAAGAAACAAGTACCCCGAGGAGGAGTGTTTGGGGATTTAGTTATCCTTGCGCATCCTCGACTCAGGTAACGTGAGGGTACTCTATATATTCCCACCCCTCCAGAGATTAGCAATCAATTTAGTAGCTAGAGTTCTCAACAAATTTTTAGTTTTTGAAAAACACACGGATTTTCCAAAATACGACACCTTTCACTAATAGGCTCAAGCTCTTGGCAGCAATAGTCCAAACATTACTCAAGTTAATACCTCAAAACTATTGCAAGTTACTACTATACTTAAATAGCAATCTTAATTACATTTCAAGCAAGACACACAACTCAGTGCAACAAGCCAACTCTCAAAACAAGATAAGCATGATAACTCAAGAGAGTTCCAAAAGCAAACTAAATAAAAGCTCTTAATAAGATAAGCATTAAAACTAAGAACTAAGCATGACACTAGCTATGTAAAGATGAAGAAGACACAAAAAAGATAAGCATGAAAACCTATGTTGTGTTCTAGAGTTGAATGGAGCATGTTTCTCTCACAAACAAGGTAGGCTAGGTTCCGACTTGTTATGAACAACAAGCAAAACTAAAACAAACTACAAAGTAAAGAGCGGGACGCTCCAAGAATAGCACATAACATATGAAGTGATAAATATAGCATGAAGATGGACGAACTGATGCTAGTTGATAGAGAAGGTGATGCATGGGGGCATCCCCAAGATTGAGCGCTTGACACTCATGTATCTTCTTTCATCATCTCCCATCGCATACTTGAAAACTCCCTTTATACGAAACTCATCATAAGCTGATTAGAGTGGTCAGTACCCTTAATAAAATAAATTATTACCTACTGGAAATAAAGATATTCATGAATAGATACTGTTTCTCATAATTTCCAAAAGGTTTTTGCAAATAAAAATTAAGCTTAGGATTTGCAAAATGATGAAAACGCAAAACGTGGCAGAATCTGTGAAAAACAGAACAACAAGTAGTAAATATGTTTTTTGGGCACTTATGCAACTCAAATCAAAAAACTCTGGACACATGACAGATAGAAAATTATATAGATCATGCTATCAGAAATATTCAGATCAAAGAGATGATCTGTTATTTGTGGAGAATTTTTCCGTCAAGCAGACAGAATCTTTCTGTGGATAGCATGTCTCAACTTTTGTACTTACTTGCAATCGGAGGCTATAACTTGGCACAAAGCTTCAAAATAAGGATACAATGATGTTGATACAGTAGTAACAAACATCAAGAACACTAAAAATGAAAGTAAAAACAAATTGGGTTGCCTCCCAACAAGCTGTTTCTTTTATGCCTATGAGCTAAGCATAATGCAAGAAGATCATGTGTTATCAACTCCAAAAGAATAACTTGCCCGAGTAACGGACTCATAAGGTAACTTAATCTTCTTTCTAGGGAAGTGTTCCATTCCCTTTTTAAGAGGGAATTGGAATCTAATGGTCCCTTCTTTCATGTCAATGATAGCACCAATGGTGTGGAGAAAAGAACGTCCCAGAATAGTTGGACATGAGGGATCACACACAATGTCCATAATAAGAAAATCAACGGGCACATAATTATCATTGACAACAATAAGCACATCATCATTTCTCCCTAAAGGTTTATTTATGGAAGAATCAACAAGGCGAACACCAAAAGAACATGGATCTTAAGGTTTCCAATCAAGCATATAATACATTCTTTTGGGCATAACGGAAGCACTAGCGCCAACATCACATAAAGCAAAGCAAGAGATATTATTCAATTTAATTTTGACCATAGGATCCCAACCATCTTCTAGTTTTCTAGGAATAGAAGTCTCTAGCTTGAGCTTCTCCTCCCTAGGTTTGATAAGAGCATTGGTAATATGCTCGGTGAAGGCAATATTGAGTGTACTAGTGTGGGGGTCTTTAGCCATTCTTTCCAAAAAGGTGATCACTTCGGAAAGACTACAATTGTTAAAATCAATATCATTGCTATTAAGCAGAATTGTAGTGTCATCCTCTATGTTTGATTTGCTCTCTATTTTAAGATTTTGGACGTCTTCCCAATTTTGGGGACGTTTAGGAGCAACTTCAAACCAAATATCCTTTGGCTTCTCGGGGCAACCATGCCATGGGCGTAATTCTCCATAATTAATAGTATAGTCACAAGGTTTATTTGTAAAAAGACCCTTAGTGGTAACTGGAGCAATAGAAGAGAAGGTATAATCATTGTTGTTTTGACTAGTGAAGTCACCCAACTTGGTGTTCCCAGTGGAACCCATGGCAGTGGCAACAAGCAAGAACAAAGCAACTAATTTTTTTGTTGTTTTTGGTATAAGACTCTAAAGAAAAAACTAAACAGGAAACTAACAAGACTAAAAGGCAAAGGTAAAGGATAGCATGCAACTCCCCTATCTTGAAGACTGGAGTCCCCGGCAACGGTACCAGAAAACTTTGCTTGATGACGAGATGATGTATATACTTCTCGCACCTCGTTGGTTACCCCAAGTGGAAGGTTGAGATGTACTCAGTAGCAAGTTTTCCCTCACATGAAGATTATAAGGTTTAACGAACCAGGAGGACTCCTAGGATCAACAAGTAGGTGTCTCCCACCCTGGCGCTAGCACAAGACGTGGACCTGCACACGCAACAAATAACTTTTCTCCCAACGAGTACAGAGAGGTTGTCAATCTCACCGGCCTTGTAGTTTGCAAAGTATCAAAACACGAGCGGCTAAAGTACTAGTAATTGCAATGGAAAAGTAAATGAAAGCAGTAAATGATGGAGGTGTAAGCAATGATGTTGAAATGGACTGGAGTCACATGATGTTCACTAGTGATGTCTCTCTCCCAATAAGCTGATAAACAACTATGCTTGGGTAAACAAATTACAGTTGGGCAATTAACGGAATTATGAACGCACTACAATGCTACTTATGATACTTGATAGTTAGAGGTTCAATAGTAATGATTAGTACGCCAAGACAAGTAGAACGTTTATTCATCAGCATCTACTTACTAATCATCCACCTTGAGATATCTATCCAGAACATCTCACCGGTATTAAGTTGCGAGCCCCACCCAAAGTGTAAACTCAAAGCAACGGACAACTGCTTTAAGGAACTATGCGTAAGGTAAATAATCCTTGCAACCATGGTCACAAGCACCATTGTTTTCTCCCTGGTGGCAACAGCACATCCCCTAGTCTCATGTTTCTGTCACTCAAGCTAGACATCGAGGGGCATGAACCCACAATCATGCATAACGTTCCCTCTTGGAGTTACAATCTACTACTCAGCCAAAGCAATAAATAGCAACGGAGAACATGCATGAATCACTAAGGAGCATAATATAAAAGGATAATCAGATATATAACTCATAACACTCTGAACATAATCGCATAATCCATCAGATCCCAACCAATCGAGCATAGCAATAGCAAGAGAATTACATAGATGCCTTGATCATGTAGGGCAGCTCACAAGGACTAACCATTGAAGCACAAGATTGGAGAGAAGACATCACATAGCTACTGGTCATGGACTCATGGTCCAAGGAGGAATACTCCCTGCACGTCCGGGAAGCATCCATGGCGGTGGAGAAGCTCCCGGAGGTCAATCCTCCCTCTGGGTGGGTGTCGGGAAGTGGTCTCTTGATGCTCCCGATCTCGGAAGCAGTGTGGCGGCGGAGCGATGGAGAAATTCGAGATTCTGGATCCCGTATAGGGCTTTCCTCGTCAAGGGGTAAATATAGGCGAAAGGAGGGCACCAGAGGGCGTGGGACCCACCCACAGGTCGCCTGGGCGGCCCCTGGCACCCCTCTGGCCCCCTTTCGTGGTTCGTGAAGCTTCAAGTGCGCTGATTTTTATATATTTTTCTCTGGATTTTTTGGCTTCGAAAAATTAGGTAAAATCCCTTGCGAAATAGACATCAGCAGACAGAAACTGGCACTGGGTGCACTGAGTTAGTAGGTTAGTCCAAATATGTGTAAAAGGATATATAAGTGTAGCAAAACATATAACAATGTCACCCAAAAGATCATGGAACAAGCATAAATTATAGATACGTTTGGGACATATCACTTTGGTCAACAGAGCGAGGTAGGAGGGGCCCTGAGGCAGCCCTGATGCAGAGGGGTTGTCGGGGATGGGAACGGGCAATGGGGGGAGGCTTGAACCGATCGGGGTTGGCGATCTTTGCTTTGGGTGTGCCCTGTAGCGTGCCAAGAGCGCAGTTTTGGCATGCCACAACATGGTGGCATGCTCTGGGGTGCCTTGGCCGTGTCTGGTGTGTCCTGGGGCTGGGTTTGAAGATACTTAGCTGTTTGAGAGCCGAGAGACTCCCTGCTGGTCAAGGGAAGTGACTAAAGGAGTGATGCCAGACTTGAAGAAGAAATTAGAATATGGTTTTTCGCTCTTCTGCTTGTATTCAAAGAGGGGCCACTCACCTGCAGTTGGGGAGTGGTGCTAACTGTTTGGTCTATGAGTTTGAAGGAAAGTGCATGGGTGTGGAGTGAGGTAGGAGCTGTTTTACTAATCTGGCAGGAAGTGTTCTACACGTGTTTGGGGTAGCTACACTTCACCACTCGTGATGAAAGTTAACAGGATTGAGTTTGATGCAAAAATAGGATGCTCCACCAAATTTGGGCTTCATTTGACAAGTTTGGCAATGCAAACTTGAAAGCAC
Organism: Hordeum vulgare subsp. vulgare; assembly: GCF_904849725.1. Taxonomy (NCBI): domain Eukaryota; kingdom Viridiplantae; phylum Streptophyta; class Magnoliopsida; order Poales; family Poaceae; genus Hordeum; species Hordeum vulgare. The sequence goes on along the minus strand of NC_058522.1, from coordinate 129,035,470 downwards.
CCCCAAATGGGAAGATATGTTCCTTCCAAAGAGAATATGGGTAGATTACCCCCCTGCAAATCCCATTTTTGGCAGAAACTCCTCATTTGGGGTGTTGAACATTCCTACAAAGTTTCAAGCCATTCGGATTAACTTTGCAATGTAGACATGTTTCAACTTGATTCTGGATAGAGAGGTTTTTAGGATTATTTAGTGAACCAAACCACCTTGGAATGAGGTGAAACTTGGTGTGGCCACCAAATATAGCTGGGGAAGGTTGCTGGTATTTTCTAGGAATTTATTAGAAATATTTCCAAAAAATAGACAGAGTTGGTTTTCAAGAGTTCGCTCAAATATTTTGAATATAAATAGGGGTTGAAAATCTTATGTATGGAAAATATATGTCCTCTGAGTGTCACCAAATTTCTCAGATTTTTCTAAGGTAGAAAAGAAATTTTTCATATAGAAATATCATTTCTGGCCTCAGAAATGGACATGCATATAAAATAGGAAAATAAATTGAAAATTAATTATTTTATGATACTAGAGAGTTAAATAGTTCTAAAACCAGATTAACATCTTTGGATAGAGGCACTCCCTTGTCATCAAGGACTTGTAGTGCAAACCCAAAGCAAGGTTTTAAAATGGTCAAAATAAGAAAAAGAATGTTAGCGAATAATCATGTTATAAAATATGGTTTTTGCATCCACTCATTCAAGCATACAAACACATAATGACAATCATGGCACTCACAGCATTGGTTTTTGAAAAACAAATTAATAAACTCAGATTTTGAAACTACAATAGAAGTGAGGTGAAAATAGGGTGTGACAGAATTTGATCTCCGATGACCTCTATAATGAATTTTTTTTTGTTTTTGGGGTGTGGAGAATTATTGTCACATAAAATTATTGGGTTGATATATTCCTTATCACTAATACTCACGAAGCTAATATAAAATAAATCAATATGTTTTGCATAGTAAATTGCAAGAAGAATGCTTATGTTGACAACTTTAGGAAGATGGGAAAACCAGTAGAACATAAAAGTAATAATAATGAAAGGGTAAATGTATCACAATACCCTCCTATTGTTTCTCGTAATGAGCAAGGTTGCAAGGAGGAGCTTCCCATCTCTTTAATAAGAAGCTCGGATAAATTACTTAAACCCACACATAAGGTGGTGATGAGGAAAATAAGGAAAAGTAGTGGTAAAAATATATCTCTACGAAATAATATTGCTCCTATAATTTTTGAGAATGAATCCGAAAGTAGTGTGGAGGTAATACACTTGATGACTATTTTGTTATGCCCACTGCTTGTTGTTATGGGGATGATTGCAAGAGAATGATACCCCTTATAATATTGAAAATAGTTTTGGAACCAACTTGGAAAATTATGATGATAATAATTGTTACACTATTGGTGCTATTCAAGCTATTGATAATTATGCTAGTGATATGCAAACCCACAAGCTTGGGGATGCTATGGTGGATGAGAATAACATATTTGAGAATATATTTTTTATAATTGATGTGTGTTCCAAGGTTGGGGATGCTATTCATAACGAATATGATATTTTTAGTCCCCCTACTTTGAATTATCAAACTTCTTATGATGATTGCATGCCTCCCATTTTTAGTAATGATTCCACTATCTTGGAAGAGGTTTCAATTTATTATGATGGGAATCAAGTTACTACTTATGATGATGATTGTGATGATATGTTATAGAAAGTAGTGACGATTATTATTTTAAAACTTGTCATAACTAGCAAGGTGGCCCTCGCAAATGTGATGGCTAGATCTTAAGTAGATTGATAGTATTGATTATTAACTTTTATCTGAAGCACATATGTTTATACTCTACTATACTTCCTTTCATTATATAATACATGGTATTCTAGACATTGGTACATTTATAAAGGTGTAAATTTTATATTAACTTTTATAACAATATTGGATTACATTGCAAATATGTAACAAAATTGAATTATGGGGCTTTGATATAACAGTCGAGCACCGTGCTACATGGACACCAACCAAATTAACCCGCAATATGCGCATTCACAACTTAATTTATGATATGTTATCTTGGGTACATTTAAAATTATATGCTATATTGTAATTTTGTCTATGGCTATATAGAGTAAATGGTTGTCCCTATCCAGCCTTCTTGCATGCTACATGCTCACATCCACAAAAGTATCCATATTTTGTAAAAATATATAAATATAACAAATAAATAACCAGAAAACTCTCAAGCCACGGTTTCAACAATGAATGCTTATTTATGTACTGATATATCGATGCTTATGTTGGTGTTAAACCACTCAACTAATTTATTTTTCATATGAATCGTAGGAACTTTGTACGCTGTTGGTAATAGGAATTTTCTAGAGAGCATGTGATTGTAAGAGTATTATATACACTATCTATAAGTTATTGGGGTTGTAAACTCCTTCTACTTTCAAATATGCATAGTTATTGGGGTTGTAAACTCCTTCTACTTTCAAATCCTTCTTCTCTAGCTCCAATTTAGAAAGCTCAATTCATACTTTTTAATACGGATAATGTACGTTTTTACCACATATATCTATTACATAATTTGACTATATTGCTTCAGAAGGCATATTGCTATCATATTAAAAAATGATCGATTTTCTATTGAGTTTTCAACAATGTAATAATTTTTTCAGCCAAAATAAATATTAAATCTGGGATCAGTCGGTCTTCAAAACTCTTTCTTAGAATCGACATGACACTGCAATATTCTAGGGAAGATATACACATTATAGAACATACAAACAATGTTATTCGCCTGTAATGAGGTGCCCTTAAATCTTAAATTACACTAAACCTTTGAAATTTAAATAGATGTGTGTTTGATTATACTATAGTTATAGAAGTCATATATTAGAGATGAACATTGATTGACATTGTTTTAAGAGGCATGATCTCTATAATGAATCTTGAGTTTTTTAATCATGCAAATCAAAAATCGATCTATTTAGATATTTAATAAATCTCTATCTCTCTCCAAATTGTGGTGACAAATTGTCATGCTGCCGATCTCAAATAAAACTACAAACTCTAATCTTCCTAGTTTATATTAGCAGCACTCATTATGCTACAGGGAGAGATGTGCCACATCATATCCTCGCTGATATGAATTTGATTGCATATTTTCAATGAAATTTGCATCCTTACTGATTGATTTAATATGAGAAATTACTTAGTCATGGTTGTTTGTAACTAACTTTGGAACTGGTACTCATTTGATGTTTCATGTATAAGCATGACAATTTAGTGACAATTTTTTCTCTCATTATATTTTTAGCTTCTTGCAATACCTTTGTATTTGTCATGCCTAATATGAATGTTTTTGGATTGATTATATTCACAATGTTTTTATCTATTTTATGTTTGTCAATATTACTACTCTAATTAGGAAATAGTTAATTTGTTATACGCTTGTTGTATGATTTGATTTGTTTGCATATGCATGGAATTTGCTACTGGTTAGTACGTATTTCCATAAAAAATAGTTGTCGAGATATACTCGGTTATATATATATATATATATATATATATATATAGTGGATTTATTTATTTAGTCTAGGACGTCTTCCTTTCCACGTCCTAGGGTAGTTAGCCTTTTTCTAGACCTAGCACGACTTCCCTTCCACTTCTTAAGGCAGTTCGCCTTTTGTTAATTGTGTTTCTCTTCCCCTTTCTAAAGTATTGAGCCTTTATTTCATTATTTTGGAGATTGGAAATCAGAATACATAGAGTTGGAAATCCTGTGTAGGCATTCACTATCAATCACAATTTTTTTTGAGTGGCCAACGATCACAATTTGGGGAAAATAGAAAACCCTCTCGAGACTTAGATGATACCGTGATTGTCACATCCCTGGTTTCCTTTTGCTTTGTGCCTAGATAGAGTGTCATCATGTTTAGAGTTTGCTAAGTTGAAATGGGGATTAAGAAAACCCTAGCACCTCACCCTAAATAAAACAATTCAAATGATGTGATTTTCAATGAACCTAAAATGGCTTTCAAAAATGTTCACCATGTTTTACAAATGCTGGCAACAACATATCAGCGATGAACTATATTTTTAAAACAATTTGGTAATTTTAAATAATTTACAGAAGCCACTGAAACTACCAAAACAAAAAGCTATAAATATATTAGTTATTTGAAAAATACTGAAATATGGTGTGGAGTTTGGAAATAATCCAATTATACCCCATATTCAGTTTCAGGGTTTTTGGTTTAGGTTTTGACCCCAAACAAAATTTGAACAAAAGTCATAATTGCAAAGCTAAAACAAAAATAAAACAAAGGGGGAAAAGATCTACCAGGCGCCTGGCCCAGCCCATCAGGCCTCCTCCCCTGTCGTCTTCTACCTCTGCCAGTAGGCAGACGAGGAGTTGGCCCCCGCTTGCCGTGGTCGTGGAACGCAGCTGGATGCCTACTCGTCATGCCGACGAGTGGGATAGACATCCCCACCTTCGTGGCAAGCCATCCCCCTCCCCATTCGCCCCGCTCTCCTCTCTTCTCCTCTCTACATCACCATGGCCACAGCTCAAGCTCATCGTCGCTAACATAGCCACGCCACTCCCTCTCGCCCCTAAGTGGCTCAAAAGCTCCGCCTCGATGTCCTTGTCCTCTCCAGCAAGCCACACATCACCAGGGGCTTTCAATCACCAGGGCATCGTCGTCTTCAACCTTCAGTCGTCGGAGATTGCCGTCACCATTTGTCGCGTGAAGATCATCCCCGAGCCCACTTTCGACGGCTATAGACTCGCTGTGAGCTGCTGGAACTGTTGTGACACCCTCGATTTAATCGTACGCTAATCATACACGCAAATGCGTACGATCAAACTCAAAGACTCATGGGAAGATATCACAACACAACTCAAGACACAAATAAAACAATATCAGCTTCATATTTCAAGCCAGGGGCCTCGAGGGCTAGAATACGGAAGCTCGATAAACACAAGAGTCAGCGGAAGCAACAATATCTGAGTACAGAAATAAAACATGGGGTGCCTTAGAGAAGGCTAGCACAAAAGATACAACGATCAAACGTGGCGAGGCCTCCTTCCTGGGAACCTCCTAACTACTCCTGGTCTTCAGCGGCCTCCATGTAGTAGTAGGCACCGTCGGGGGAGCAGTCGTTGTCGGTGGGAACCTCCATCTCCTGGGCTCCATCATCTCGTCGCAGCAACGGATCAAGGGGATAAAGGGGGAGCAAAGCAATGGTGAGTACTCATTCAAAGTACTCGCAAGTCTTACATCAGAACTATTCTAAGTATGCATCAGTATCAAAGAAGGGGTTTATATGTGGACTGACTGCAGCAATGCAAGAATAGAGAGAAGGCCTAGTCCTATCGAAGACAGGCATCTTCAGGGTCTTACAGCAAAAGACGAGAGTAGAACAAGGTAACACAAATAAATGTCATATGGTTGCAGCAATATTAAAATTAGGTCATGCCCAAAGATCCTCCCTTGACTCCCTGCGAGGAAGCAATCCCAGGGCAACAATTGTAGTTAAGTAAACATTGTAGTTGTACAAGATCAGGGCACAACTCCAAGTCGTCCTATAACCGTGGACACGGCTTTCCGAATAGATAAGTTCTTCCCTGCAAGGGTGCACAACATATTCCCCGACACGCTCGATAACACTCTGGCCGGACATACTTCTCTGGGTCCTGCCCGGCCTTGGAATATCCGCACGTCGCATCACCACCTAAGACCCAACAGAGAGGCCAGCCCACCGGTCTAACTCCTAAGCACAAAGGGTTCATGGGCCCACTTGCCCTCCGCGCTCCAGCACGACGCGTGAGCGGCCGAGGTCAGTCCTAGCACCCATTAATACAAGAGCGATGCATCTCGGGACCACTCGGGCGCGCGCCGCTACATTGCTGACATCTGAAAGGCTTCGGCTCATACCGCGACGTCGAGTATCCATAATTCTTCCCACGCAAACGGTTAGTGCGTAATAAGGCCTTCCGACCATCCTAGATCAGATACCCAAATCCATTATAATTTTAATTAGGCCATCGACACAATCTCGCAGGAATCCACCCGTCTAACAACTAATCACCAATGATCCCAGTAACATGGATTCCGAATGATGTATCCGTAAAGGTGGGATTAGAGGAATCACCCTCGGGGGTCCCACACTTGAGGGGTTGCACGACAGAGGCATCGTCAGGAATGGTGAAAGAGGAATCACCCTCGATAACCACGACCGACTAGCTGTACTACAGAGATGTCATCAGGAGTACTTAGCGAGGTGTCACCCTCCATACCCGATAGTATCTCTGTAGCGTCGTACAACTAAGGGGTGTGTATGTGCTGTGTCGGGATTTGACTGCTCCACCTATACTAAGCAGATTTGAAAACAAAGCGGGGCAACTGGACTACGAGGTCAGAAGGGATGAGTGATCCACCTATACTAAGCAGATTTAAAGCACAGTACTGAAAGTAGCAGTTCATCAAAATTAGGCTATGCATCAGATATAGGAGCTAACTACAACACTAGCAAAGTTATAACGCAAGCATGAGGAAGAAAGAATAGGCGATATAGGGATGATCAAGGGGGTTTGCTTGCCTTGTTACTCCATGGCAAAGGACTGATCGGCAGGGTCGTAGGTGTACCCAGCAGCAGCGTCAGTCTCGGGGTCTACCAATAAGATGATGGGGAAGAAACAATAAATAACAGCAACAGATGCGACATGATGCATGACATGGCAAGATGCATGCTAGACATGAGCTAACGCAGGAACATATGTCGTAGACGGGTCGAAAGAATATGTGACGATATTTTCCGGGTCTCTGGCTACTACCGGTCAGATGAGAAACAATGGAAAAGTTCCATGTTTGCTATGCTAGGGACGCGTAACAGACGAATGGACTACGTATCCGGGTTCGTCTCGTTTTGCTGATCAACTTTCATGTTGAAAATATTTTGATCCTACTTACGATTTATTTAATATTAGTTTTCAAAGTTTTATTAATTATTTAGGAATTAAAAACAGCTTTAATTAAATTAATTAGATGCAATTATGACATCAGCATGATGTCATGCTGACATCAGCAGTTGACTGGTCAACTCACCAGTGGGTCCCATGTGTCATAGGCACAGTTTTTAATTAAGGTTAAATATTAGTTTAGTGAGGGGGACCCTCGTGTCATTCTCTAATAAGATAATTATTTATCCTAATTAACAGATTATCTTAATTATCCAATTAATTAATTAATTAATTAGTTAATATATCCATTTATTTATTTTATTAATAAAAACATATATTTTTTTTCCTTTTTCTTTTCTCTATCAACATGCATACATACCCAATACATACATACATACATACAAAATACATACGGCATCTAATACATACATTTTGTTTTTTTATTCTCTAACAAACATCCGTTTCCTAACTCTCTAACTCTCTTTGCTCATCTCTCAACAGAGAGAAAAAGGGACATCTTCATCTACACCTACATGATCCTAACGGCGTCGGAACGGAGCGGCGATTGCCGAAACGGAACCGTGACGGTGCAAGGAAGAAGACGGTGGTAGGAGCCCGAAAAAGGGCTCACCGGTGTTGACGGGAAGGCCCGGTGAGGCTGGAGTTCCCGGGGAGGGGCGGAGGAGACGCGTCGGATCCGTCGTGGAGGAGGACGAGGTGGTGGCGGTGGCGGTTCCAGCGAGGTTGTTGACGAAGGGGGCCGGTCGGTTGGTAGAGCGGCCGGAGGCAGGGGCGACAAATATGGCGCCTCGGTTGGGGCCGGCGGGGAGAGGGGGACCTCCCTGCTCGATGCCTCTTGCACCGAGCAGGAGGGAGGGAGCTTGGTCCGATGGGGAGGGGCTCGGCCGCCGGGATCTGGTGAGGCAGCCGGCGCGTGCGTTGAGAGAGGTTGTCTCGGGGTGAGGGGCTGGAGGGCGAGGCCGAACGACGGGAGGGGAGGGAGTTCCCGTCGGTGGGAGGAGGTAGGTAGCAAGGGGATGGGAGGGGTGGATCTAGGGCTCCCGTCGTGGGGTAGGTGGGGGCTCACGAGAGGGAGAGAGAGTTAGCGAGGGGTGGGGAGACGTGGGGTTCTCGGTGGGGGGATGAGAGAGCAAGAGGAGGGTGTGGCGGAGGCGGCAGGGAGCGAGGGGAGGGCTCGCTAGGGTTAGCCCCCTAGGGGGCTTTATACCCCACGTGGTGGGCCGGATTGCAATTGGGCCGGGGGGTTTTCCTTTATTTATTTATTTTTATTTACTATATCCATTTATTATTTAATTCTAATACTTTCCTTTATTTATTTATTTTATTCTTTTATTATTTGTGTTTTAAATATATAGGGTTTGTAACAAATTGTAAGAACGCCCGATTTGTTTTAATAATTCATATAGGGGCCTTGTATAATTCATCCAACCGTATTGCATTCGAATATTTCTCCATTTGATTTTGTTTACAAATTTCAAATTCGGATTGTTTTGAACTAACGCGAGATCAACTATAGCAAATGTCGGTGACGTGGCATCATTAGCGTGTGATCACTGTAGCTTAATTACAATCATCACTGTAGCAAAAGTTGAGGATGTCACAACTCTCCCCTGCTAACAAGAATTCTCGTCCCGAGAATTAAGAGGTAGAAGGAAAGAGCTCAGGGTATTCATCACGAAGATGATCCTCGCGTTCCCAAGTAGCTTCATCTTTAGAATGATTTGACCACTGCACTTTAAGGAACTTGGTGACTTTGCGACGAGTCTTACGTTCAGCTTGGTCGAGCATGCGGACGGGATCCTCTTTATAAGAGAGGTCTTGTGGCAGCTCAATCATATCATGATCCACTGCTCGAATAGGATCGTCGAAGCACCGGCGGAGGTGAGAAACATGGAAGACATCGTGAATCTGAGAAAGGTTCGCCGGCAGTTCCAATTGATAAGCCACTCTTCCACGCCTTTCAGCACAGTGAAAGGACCAATATAGCGAGGAGCTAACTTGCCCATTCCAAAACGATGTGCATCTCTCATTGGTGTGACACGAAGATAAGCCTTTTCGCTAGGTTGATAGACCATATCTTGATGATGACAGTCATGTTGACTCTTCTAAAGAGACTGAGCAACCTTCAGATTCTCATGAATAATGCGGACTTGATCTTCGACATATCGAATAATATCCATACCGAAGAGTGATCGTTCCCTAGTTTCTGACCAATTCACAGGAGTTCGACACCTTCGTCCATACAATACTTTGAAAGGGGCCATCTTCAGACTAGCTTGATAGCTATTGTTGTAAGAGAACTCGGCATACGGGAGAGATTCCTCCCATTTCTTACCGAAAGAAATGACACAAGCTCAAAGCATGTCCTCGAGAATTTGGTTGACTCGTTCAACTTGTCCTTGGGATTGAGGATGAAATGCAGTGCTGAAGGACAGATGAGTCCCCATAGCCTTTTGAAAACTTTCCCAGAATTTTGAAGTGAACAAGCTGCCACGGTCCGAACTGATTACCAACAGAATACCGTGAAGTGAAACAACTCTTGACATATAAAGATCTGCCAGCTGACTAGCATTAATTGTTTCTTTGACGGCCAGGAAATGTGCAACTTTGGACAGTCGGTCAATGACGACAAGAATAGCATCATTACCTTTCTGAGACTTGGGAAAACCAGTGACAAAGTCCATTTCAACATGGTGACATTTCCACTGAGGAATAGAGATAGGTTGCAGAGTTCCAGCAGGCTTTTGATGTTCTACTTTGATCCGCCGGCAAATATCACATTTTGCCACATAGCGTGCAATGTCTTGTTTCATATTGGGCCACCAGAATCTTTGTCGGAAGTCTTGGTACATCTTGGCACTATCCGGGTGAATAGACAATGCTGTGTCGTGAGCTTCTTTCATCACCTTTCCGATCATTCTGAGATTTTCCTTCTTATTTGGGACGAATAGGCGACCCTTGAAGTACAAGGCGCCATCTTCAGCAATAGTGAAAAAGGAGGGTTTACCCTTCGCAATATAGCTCTTAATCCTGTCGACATCATCGTCAAAGCCTTGCAGATTTTTTATGGTGCCCACAAGATCTGGTTCAACAACTAGGTTACTGAGGGAACCCTGAGTAACAACACGAAGGTTCATCTTTCGATACTCTTCCGAAGGGGGAACAAGGTAACCTTGAGGAACAATATGGAGGTTCAGCTTACGGAATTCCTCTTGCAGAAGATCGTGAACCTTATGAAACTGGAGGTGGTTGCAGTATGACTTGCGACTCAAGGCATCAGCCATTACGTTAGCCTTCTCGGGGGTATATGATTTACTACAGTCAAAATCTGCTATACGCTCCATCCATCTTTGTTGACGTAGATTCAGCTCCGATTGAGTGAACAAGTACTTCAGACTTTGATGGTCGGTGTAGATTTCACAGTGATTACCGACAAGGTATTGTCGCCATTCTTTCACTGCATGAATGACTGCGGCAAGCTCGAGATCATGAACTGGGTAGTTCTCTTCATGAGCACGCAGCTGACGTGAAGCATAAGCAATCACCTTGTGATCCTGCATCAGGACACAACCTATTCCTTGACTAGAAGCGTCACAATATATGACGAAATCCCTTTTTGTATCCGGAGGAGCAAGTACTGGAGCGGATGTCAGTTTGTCCTTGAGTGACTGGAAACATTTCTGACATTTATCAGTCCACTCATACTTAACACCTTTGTGAAGCAGGTTGGTTAAGGGCTTCGCAATCTTGGAGAAGTTCTCGATGAATCGACGACAATAGCTGGCGAGTCCGAGAAAACTTCTGACTTGCTTGACATTCTTCGGGGGAGTCCAGTCAAGAATAGCTTGAATTTGTTCGGGGTTGACTGCGATACCATCCTTGGAAATCACATGACCAAGGTATGTCACTTTGTCTAGCCAGAATTCACATTTGGAATACTTCGCACAGAGTTTATGCTCCCGAAGCTTATCCAGTACAAAACGAAGATGTTAGGCATGTTACTCTTTATTCTTCGAAAATACCAGAATATCATCCAAATATACCATGAAGAATTTGTCGAGGTAGTCCATGAATATATAATTCATCAATCGAGAGAAAGTTGCCGGTGCATTGGTTAAGCCGAAGGACATGACGGTGTACTCGTATGATCCATAGCGAGTAACAAAGGCGGTCTTTGGTATATCCTCTTTGCGAACACGGATCTGGTGGTACCCCAACCTCAAGTCGAGCTTAGAGAAGATGGTGGAACCAGCAAGTTGATCATCAAATCATTTATCCGAGGGAGAGGATATTTGTTTTGAATAGTGCCCTAGTTGATAGGACGATAGTCTTGACCAATCGATTTGTCCCATCCTTCTTCTTAACAAAGAGAGAAGGTGCTCCCCAAGCAGGGGAACTCAGACGAATGAAACCTAGACGAAGCGAGTTGTCAATTTCTTTCTTAAGTTCAAGAAGTTCATTTGGTGGCATTTTATAAGGACGCTTGGCAATAGGAGTGGTACCGGGTACCAAGTCAATGACAAACTCGACAGCTCGAGCAGGGGGAATCCCCGGAAGTTCTTCTTGAAAGACATCTTGGAATTCTTGGACCACTGGAATGTTTTCAATCCCTTCAAGAGGCGATGCATTTAATGAATTCAAGGCATACAATCGCGCCTCAACATTTCGCACGAGATGAGCATGGTAGCTTATTAATTCACCGGAAGGGTGTAGGAGATGGACGGTCTTGGTGGCACAAACGATCGATGCGGTATGAGCTTTCAACAAGTCCATCCCCAGTATGAGATCAATGTTGGATGACTTTAGTAGGATGGGGTTGGCAAGGAATTCTAATCCTTCAATTTCAACTGAAACATGGGGGCAAACCATAGAGGTTAGGAATTCGCCCCTAGGGGTGTTTACCACTATTGGGATGTTCATCTCTTCGCTTCTAATGTCATGCATGTATGCAAAATTTTCCGACATAAAGGAATGCGATGCTCTTGTAATAAAAAATACAGAAGCAGGTACTGAGTTAAGGAGAAGTGTACCCATCACGGTAGCAGACTCGTCTTGAGCTTGACCCATATCAATGTTGTTGGCCTGACCACGAACATAAGCAGGCTTAGCGTTGACGATGCGGTTCTCGTTGTTGCCACTGATAGTTGAGGGAAGTGTTAGCTGATTCGGATTCTGCGTGCAGTCTCTAGCACGGTGACCTACACGGCCACACTTGAAGCACAACCCATCCTCAGGGCGGGAAGGAGGAACTTGAGGCGGTGGAGCTGGAAGCCTCGGCTGCCTAGGTGGTGGAGGAGGCAGGCGAGGTGCAGCATAGGACGACCTCGTAGCAGGAGCAGGTGCATGGTACATGTTGTTGGGAATCCAGATCTTCCGCTTCTGTGTAGATAAGCCCGAAGATGAGCCCATGTCACGGTTGCGCTTGCTGCTATCCTTGTATTCCTGCAGACCAGTCTCAGCCTGACTAGCCTTGTTCACCAGGGTGGCAAAATCAGCATAGTCCTGAACGAGGAGTGTCAGCTTGATATCAGGGTGAAGGCCTTCACGGAACTTCTCCTGTCTGCGTGCATCAGTTGCAATGTCTTCTTCAGCATAGCGAGATAAGTCCAGAAATTCCCGCTGATAAGCATCCACATTCTTGTTGCCCTGGACCAGGTTGCGGAACTCATGCTTCTTCCGGTCCTTGATTCTCTGATGAATGTAGGGAGCACGGAAAGTAGCCTTGAACTCTGCCCAAGTGATGACAGTTCCATCGGGCTGAGAGCGCCTATGTTTGTCCCACCATTGAGAAGCGGGACCCTTCAGGAAGTAGGCGGCAAAATTGACATAGCTCGTCAGGGGCACATTGGCAGACTCCAGCTCATAAGCAATGTCACGGAGCCAGTCATCAACATCAAGAGGCTCAGTTGAACTAGGTAGATCGCAAGGTTGAGGTGGAAGAAGTCTTGTAGTGTCACGCCTTGCTGTTGGTTAATGTTCGGCCTTTGGAACTGATCCATGAGCCCTTGCATAAACTGGTGGTTCAGTTCAAACTGTTGGATCATCCCCGCCATATACTCAGGAGGCGCGGGTGGTGCATCGTTTACAGGGCCACGTGGGCGGCCAGCTGGTCTAACCATCCTGCTAAGTAATTAACAGGGGTAGTTTAGCTTAACGTAATTGCAAAGGCATCGCACGCATTCATGAAGTAATCAAGCATGATGAAAGGGAAATGTGATAGATACTTCATAGTAGTTGAGTTCGACATACAGACCCATACATAACATCGATTACAGACCAACGATTACAAATTCGAAATTTGGCGATAGCCTGGACGCATTAGACGATACCCTGGACTCACTAGGCGGCACGCAGGAACGCGGTGGAAGAGTACCACGACGAGATATAGCGATAAGGCTACATCAACGTTGGATAGGACGAACGAATCCTGGTAGCTGGCGATGATAGAAGGTAGGAACAAGACCCTGTGTCCCGTTGTGACTCTGGTGAGTGTACCGCATCCACTCGAGGAGCTAAGGTCCAAGTGCAGGGTTCTACCCCCAACATCAGTCCACTCGAGACCTGATGGTAGCTCTGTCCTCCTCGGCTCGCGGATGTGCATAGGGGGAACACTTGGTTGGTGTGCTGGCTCCAGCTCTGTCAACGCGTCGTAAAGACGGGCACGCATAGCGTACAACTCCACAGTCAGAGCTCGAAAAGCACGATCCAGTGCCTCAGTGTACTGCACCAGACCCTGCGCATCGTAGTGACGCGTCACATAGGGGCGCAGACAACAATGTAGGATCGGTCGTTGCGCTCTCGAACGCTAGCAGTGTAGGCAGTGAGATCTGACCCAGTCTCATCCCCAGCAGGAGCATGCGGGATGTATGTGAAAGCACTCTCCTCCAGGTGAGGGTACGCTCCACGAAGACGGGTGATAGCGATGTAGGCCGCATCATGGACGACCATCTCGACCGACACTCCAATACCATAGAAGACGTGGCGCTTGAGTGTGTCGCCGTCCATCTGGTCGAAGATGCGACCCTCAGCCTGGTACTGGCACTAGTTGTACTCGCAGAAGTCCTCGTATACAGTGTACTCGGGGTACCAGCGATATCCCAGCCTGGTCAGGAGGTGGACCAAAATGGTCGGGAACTCAGTCGTCTCAGTGGCCTGTGTCAGGCGCACGTGATGTATTGCGGGATGCGTCTGAAATTAACATTGACGCATGTCAAATGACAGTGTGTGCAATATATATTCAGTACAAAAGAGTAGATAGTCCAGCGCTCCGGGTCGATGTGATTACGAGAACCTAATGTTAAAGTTAGTAAAATCTTTAACCCAAAAGAGAAGAGAGAGTAGATCCCAGAGTATAGGAAAGGAGTAAAAGATACTAATACCACCCAATTGAGATGTGGGCCCGTAAGCCACAGCATCACTGTTAGTAAACTTTTTCAAACACTAGACTCAACTTCGGCCAAATAGTTGGAAAGGGGGCTAGCTACAGGTAGTCGCCTCTGATACCAACTTGAAACGCCCTCAATTTAATTGTACGCTAATCATACACGCAAATGCGTACGATCAAACTCAAGGACTCATGGGAAGATATCACAACACAACTCAAGACACAAATAAAACAATATCAGCTTCATATTTCAAACCAGGGGCCTCGAGGTCTAGAATACAGAAGCTAGATAAACACACGAGTCAGCGGAAGCAACAATATCTAAGTACAGACATAAAACATGGGGTGCCTTAGAGAAGGCTAGCACAAAAGATACAAGTAGTAGTAGGCACCATCGTGGGAGCAGTCGGCGGCGGCGGGAACCTCCATCTACTGGGCTCCATCATCTGGTCGCAGCAAGGATCAAGGGGACAAAGGGGGATCAAAGCAACGGTGATTACTCATCCAAAGTACTCGCAAGTCTTACATCAGAACTATTCTAAGTATGCATCAGTATCAAAGAAGGGGTTTATATGTGGACTGACTGCAGCAATGCAAGAATAGAGAGAAGGCATAGTCCTATCAAAGACTAGCATCTTCAGGGTCTTGCAGAAAAGACGAGAGTAGAACAACGTAACACAAATAAATGTCATATTGTTGCAGCAATATTAAAATGAGGTCACACCCAGAGATCCTCCCTCGACTCCCTGCGAGGAAGCAATCCCAGGTCAACAATTCCAGTTAAGTAACAATTGTAGTTGTATAAGATTAGGACACAACTCCAAGTCGTCATGTAACTGTGGACACGGCTACTCGAATAGATAAGTTCTTTCCTACAGGGGTGCACAACATATTCCCCGACGCCCTCGATAACACTCCGGCCGGACATACTTCTCTAGGTCCTTCCCGGCCTCGGAATATCGACACATCGCAACCCACCTAAGACCCAACAGAGAGGCCAGCCCGCTGGTCTAACTCCTAAGCACAAAGGGTTCGTGGGCCCATTTGCCCTCCATGCTCCTGCATGATGCGTGGGCGGCCGAGGTCAGTCCTAGCACCCCTTAATACAAGAGCGATGCATCTCGGGACCACTCGGGCGCACGCCGCTACATTGCTGACATCTGAAAGGCTTCGGCTGATACCGTGACGTCGAGTACCCATAATTCTTCCCACGCACACGGTTAGTGCGTAATAAGGCCTTCCGACCAACCCAGATCAAATACCCAAATCCATTATCATTTTAATTAGGTCATCGAAACAATCTCGCGGGAATCAAACCGTCTAGCAACTAATCACCAATGATCCCATTAATATGGTCGAGTAACTGTGTGGTTGTAACATCGGGGGGAATCCGAGGTATCACCCTCGTTGGATTCTGAACGAATTATCCGTCAAGGTGGGCTTATAGGAATCACCCTCGGGGTTCCCACATGTGAGGGGTTGCACGAGAGAGGCATCATCGGGAATGGTGAAAGAGGAATCACCCTCGATAACCATGACCGACTAGCTGTACTACAGATATATCATCAGAAGTACTTAGCGAGGTGTCACCCTCGGTACCCGATAGTATCTGTGTAGTGTCGTACAACTAAGGGGGGTGTACATGCTGTGTCGGGTTTGGCTTGTCGATCAGGGATCGAGATATGAAAACAAAGCGGGGCAACTGGACTACGGGGTCGGAAGGGATGACTCCTCCACCTATACTAAGCAGATTTAATGTACAGTACTGAAAGTAGCAGTTCATCAAAATTAGGCTATGCATTAGATATAGGAGCTAACTACAATAGTAGCAAAATTCTAATGCAGGCATGAGGAAGAAAGAATAGGCGATATAGGGATGATCAAGGGGGGTTTGCTTGCCTAGCTGCTCTGCGGCAAAGGACTGATCGGCAAGGTCGTAGGTGTACCCGACAGCAACGTCAGTCTTAGGGTCTATCGGTAAGAAGAGGGGGAGGAAACAATAAATGATAGCAACAGATGTGGCACGATGCATGACACATGAGCTAACGCAGGAACATATATCGCAGACTGGTCGGAAGAATATCTGACGATATTTTCCGGGTCTGTGGCTACTACTGGTCAAACGAGAAATGATGGAAAAGTTCCATGTAAGCTATGCTTGGGACGTGTGACAGACGAATGGACCGTGTATTCGGGTTCGTCTAATTCCGCTGATCAACTTTCATGTTGAAAATATTTTGATCTGACTTACGATTTATTTAATATTAGTTTTTAAAGTTTTATTAATTATTTAGGAATTAAAAACAGATTTAGTTAATTTAATTAAATGCAATTATGACATCAGCATGATGTCATGCTGACATCAGCAGTTGACTGGTCAACTGACTAGTGGGTCCCATGTGTCATAGACATAGTTTTTAATTAAGGTTAAATATTAATTAATCAGATTAATTTAGTGAGGGGACCCACATGTCATTCTCTAATAAGATAATTATTTGTCCTAATTAACAGATTATCTTAATTATCCAATTAATTAATTAACTAATTAATTAAATAATATATCCAATTATTTATTTATTTATTTTATTAGTAAAAACATATATATATTTTTCTTTTTCTTTTCTCTATAAACATGCATACATACCCAATACATACATACATACATACAAAATACATACGACATCTCATACATACATTTTCTTTTTTATTCTCAAACAAACATCTCTCTGCTAACTCTCTCTGCTCATCTCTCAACACAGAGAAAAAGGGACATCTCCATCTACACCTACACGATCCTAATGATGTCGGATCGGAGCGGCGATTGTCGTAACGGAACCGTGACAGTGCAAGGAAGAGGACGGTGGGAGGAGCCCGAAAAAGAGCTCACCGGCGTTGACGGGAAGGCCCGGTGAAGCCGGAGTTCTCGGGGAGGGGCGGAGGAGACGCGTCGGATCCGGCATGGAGGAGGACGAGGTGGTGGCGGTGGCGGTTCCGACGAGGTTGTTGACGAAGGGGGCCGGCCGGTTGGTGGAGCGGCCGGAGGCAAAGCCGTTGAGATCTGGTGAGGCGGCCGACACGTGCATGGAGGGAGGTCGGCGCGGGGTGAGGGGCTGAGGGGCGAGGCCGAACGACGGGAGGGGAGGGAGTTCCCGTCGGTGGGAGGACGCAGGTAGCGAGGGGATGGGAGGGGTGGATCTGGGGCTCCCGTCGTGGGGTAGGTGGGGGCTGACGAGAGGGAGAGAGACTTGGCGAGGGGTGGGGAGACGTGGGGCTCTCAGTGGGGGGATGAGAGAACGAGAGGAGGGTGTGGTAGCGGCGGCACGGAGCCAAGGGAGGGCTCGCTAGGGTTAGCCCCGTGGGGGCTTTATACCCCACGGGGTGGGCCGGATTGCAATTGGGCCAGGGGGTTTTCCTTTCTTTTCTTTTTTTTCTTTTTTTGATTATTTATTTTTATTTTCTATATCCTTTTATTATTTAATTTTAAACACTTTCCTTTATTTATTTATTTTTATTCTTTTATTATTTGTGTTTTAAATATATAGCGTCTATAACAAATTGTAAAAACGCGAGATTTGTTTTAATAATTCATATAGGGGATTTTTATAATTCATCCAACCGTATTGCATTTGAATCTTTCTCCGTTTGATTTTGTTTTCAAATTTCGAATTCGAATTGTTTTGAACCAACGCGAGATCAACGATAGAAAATCTCGGTGACGTGGCATCATTAGCGTGTGATCACTCTAGCTTGATTACAATCATCACTGTAGCAAAAGTTGAGGATGTCACAACCGTTCCCCCTATTCTCCCTTTCGATCGCATTTCGTAGTCATCGATTGATCCAAGCCCGAGGAACTCCGCCATGTGGTCCTCGATGCCGGCAACACTCCGGTGCTCAGTTGGTCCTTCCGAGGCCACCATTGAGCTCGTAGGGTCGCCTAGGTGCTCTAGTAGCCAAACCCCATCCCTTTTGCGTGCTAGATGAACGACATCGAGTTTTCCAAGCTGCGGCAGCCGCCAAGCTTGCCGCCGGCGATGCTCCGGGCCACCCCAGCCCCTAGGGTTTGCATCTTCGGACTCAAGCGTGAGTGTCCGATCGAATGGTGCCCTCCATTGGCCCAACCGCCGCCCGTAGCGCCCTCCGGCGATCCTCCATCGCATCGGATGGTCGTCGGCGACCACCCTCCAGTATGGGCTTATGTGGCTGGCTTAATTCATAGACATCGGGTTTGACCAGGAATTAGGCATGTGTCACTGACATGTGGGCCTGGTTGTCAGGTTTGACCTCGCACGGTATGTTGACCTGCTGAAGTAATGCTGGTGTAGAGCTGCCGCATTAATTTTTTTCATGTTTAAAAAACAATTCGAGAAAATGTATAAATTTTTTAAAATTCATAGAAAATAATCTGTAACTCAGATTGAAATAATTTATATATGAAAATGTATCAGAAAAATCGAAGGAATCCATTGGTGATATTATCATGCATGATAGAACAAGCTATAACTAAGCATTAGGTCAAATCAATTAAAGGTAATTTGAAAATTCCTTATTTGAAGTGGCATTTGAACCTTTTATTCAAACGAGCTTCAACCAATTCATTAATAGATGCATTAGCTCATCCAAAATATTCTTTCCATGCCATGATCATGCATCATATTGTTACACTTCTTGTGTATAAATTCTTATTTGATTATATTCGATAGGCTCTGCTCCATAGGATACTCACAACTATCCAATTGAAGGAGTGTATCCCTCCGTTGATTCACAAGGCAAGCACCCCTTTTGAGCATTCCATTAAATCACATGTTCTTGCTCCTTTCCCTCATTTATTGCATTAGGAAACATCATTTCGAATGCTTTTGCCTCGGTAGTTGAACCCATTCATCTACATAACCTGTCATTGTCATAATAAATAGCTAAACCATGCAACCTAGCATACATGGTAGTTTCTTGCTCTATATGTGCTTTACCCTGCTATGCTTGCTATGATTAGAGTTTTGTCTGGCCTGTTTCGTCTGGGTGATGAACTGGAGTGAATGAATGTGTTCTGGTGACAAAAGGTTAAGTGTCAAACCTGATTTGCTAAAGGTAACGATGAGAGGTTGTGTAAGAATACATGGTAGGTTGTCTCATTCGAACCGTTCTTAGGAACTGAGTTTCGTGTATGTGGTCCAAGACTAGCTACTACCACACATTGGGTTCTGGTAACTCGACCCCTCTCGGCTTATTAATCGCCTAGTACTTGGTCCAGGAGTTGCAAGTAGCTTCGGGTGTTCGTAGTTATGCTGGAGCCGTGCATAGTGCTGAACTTAGAGGTGGGCTGTGATGTGGTACGCAGTGATGTGGCATAATGTACCAAGTGGCACTGGGATGTTGGGCTTGGGAACCCTGCACACATCATTTGAGGTTGTAGCGGAAACTTCAGCGGACTTCTGTGCAGGTTCAGCCTCAAATAGGTGATAAACCTGGACTAGGTGTTAGCTTGGTTAACGGTCATGGTCGACTCCCTCGCTGGGCTTCCGCTTAAAGGTTGCTGAGGTGTGTGTAATGCACATAGCGATAAGTGGTGAGAGCGTGTGTGAAGAAGTACACACCTGCAAGTTTATGATCTATTCGAATAGCCGCGTATGCAGATATGGACTACATGGAAACATATGTTGCTCATAGATAACTTTAATGGCTACTCATAAGAATATCAAGATAAGTGTGAGTATCATGGATCGCATTCTCGTAGGGAGACGGGAAAGGATCCAAGATAGTGTATTGTTGTGGAGATCGTGGACTCGTGTACGACTTCTCAAAACTTGTTCAAAGATAATTGTAGTCGTAGTACAGGTTAGCCAAGAGTCAAAGTTGGCATCCTGCATGAATCCCCACAACCCCCTTGTTGATACATGTGCATGAGTAGATAGATCTGATTTAAAGTCTTGCTCAGTACTTTCGTACTCATGTTTTCTTAATATGTGTTGCAAAACATACCCATGAACCATCTGGTGGGTTCTACCTAGATGTTGATGATGACGAGTAGCTGGTGTCCCGGCTACGACCTGGCCCCTTCAGAAGCGATCTGTAGATAGTCAGGCTTTATGCCTTTTTCTTTCATCTGTCTATACTCAGACAACTTTAATGATTCCGCATGGATTATATGACTTTGTGTGTATGACTTGAGTGTCAGGTCATGTGACCCCTACCTGTATGAACTTACTATGCAAGGCTCTTCTAAGCCTTCTAAATAAATGTTGTGATGTGGTATGGTTATGTTGTGATGCCAATGTAGTATCTATGCATATTGAGTAAGTCATGTGTACGTGTGATGTGATGTAATATGTATGGGGTTCGACACCTAGTTGTGCGCCTTTAGTAGTACTCTTTACAAAGAACTTCCCATGTGTGATTCCACTAAGCTTGGTAGCTTGCTACTCGTCCGGACACATTGGTTGACCAGCATGTATCCTTCTTTTCCTTTGTGTCTGTCCCTTCGGGGAAATGTCTCGCACTGTAATGGAGGCCTTGTAGCTTGCTACGGCTCGTCTACACACGCTGATGACCAACACCTGCTTTGCTGGGTTATGTATGCAAGTCTTTGTATGGATGTGCCACTTGGGTTTATAACTAGTTATGTCCACCTAGGTTCTTTGACATTGGAATGCTAGCAACACAATTTCATACCTGAGTCAAAAGACGCAAACGGTCCCGGCTAAGGTAAGGTGGCAGCCATGGGGTTAACCATGCGTGAGACCGCAAAGTGACATGATGTGTTACACGCTGGATTCCTATGGCTTAGGGTCGGGGTCCCGATAGTGATACGGGCTCCTACGAGCCTGTGGATCTAAGGACATGTTGCTCCTAGGATGTGGGACTTCGAATTACAAGTCGAGATCGCCGAATGAACATGCTCACTGATCCCAGAGATCAATGCTCACCGAACACACAGATACTGATTATTAGGAGTCTTCCATCCAACGTACTGTTTGATGCAACAAATGATACTCATGGTAAAGTTTCACATAGATGGGGCCTATAAGGCTAATCACACCGATAAAACTACTAGCGGAAATCTTGATATTAAACGGGACCCCATGCCATCAGCCTTCACCAACAGCATTCTGACTGGGAGGCGTCCTAGTTCGCATGTCCGTCTTTGTTGACAAATTCTTCTCCAAACTCCGGTTCTTCCATGTCTGGTCAATAACATAACAAGTGGCAAGCTAGTGAGTACTTTAAATGTACTCGCAAACAGCCAACGATATGGATAATGCAGTTGGTATGAAAAATAAGTGGTATGCAGCATTGGCAGGAAACAAGCTTGAATGTAAATAAACATGATCATAGACGGGTATGGACATGCATCATAAGCTAGATGATATTTAGAGGAACATGCTACACATATCAATATATTTGTTGAGGGTTGAACTCTTCGCGTTCACCCGATATGCTAAGTCACCAAACTTGGTCATATCAATTCTTCCATATAACTCCTTGATCACACACACACTCTTGGTTTATGAGGAAATAGCGGGACGTAGTTTAAACAGGATTACCTAATTGTCCTCGATCATGGACACGACTATTCGAATAGTTTTACACTCTGCAGAGGTTGTACACTATACCCACGAGATCCGGGAAACTTCCATGTCATCCACGACTCGCGGTATATATCATACCCGAGGTAAGTACCCGATCATTACCTTTCCCCTGACGATACTAGACAAAGAGTTAACTCGATTGGTACCCAACCCACATGATGTACGTCTTACGAGCACCGTATCATCCATGCGGGGACCAACGGTGTGCCCGGAACACGTAAGAACGACATAGTCGACCTTCGTTGTATGACCCTGTCATGGTAGTGACCACATATAACTCCCGCCACTAGTAATGTGGCTCTTTGCTAGTACCGACCAAAGTAATCAACAAAGCCCCATCCCATAAAGGGGTATCGTGGTCGTACATGTGAGGTTGGGACGGACGACACATCATAAATCTATTCCCCTTTCCGAAACCACTCACACAAAACATTACCCGGCGCACCACTTCTTCAGAAGTGGCCACCTAAGTCATCTTCACCCTCGAGCATTAGTGGCAACCAACGGGGTTTTCATAAACCTTTGATGTCAACTTTACCAACACCATGCTTATGCCTCTAATGTGCGTAGCACTACTGTCTACTTGTCAATGTAATATTAGCATGACCCTCATAGGTGGTAGGATCATGCTCAAATGCAAGAGCTCCGTAGGAGCCATCGGTAACACCATATCGATGATTTACCAAATACTCATGATCATATGCAACGGGAATAATTATTCTACTTGGCATGCAATAAAGATGTTGCTCAAACATGATCAAAGGATTGCTTACCTTGATCAGCTATGTATCCGGGGTCTTCGAGTCCAACTCCTTCGTCAAACACAGAATCTGTCGTTGTAATAGTAGTAATAAAATAAGTAGCTCACTCAAAATAGAGCACAAACTTACTTTAAAAATGTTATCCTATTCTGATAAATCTATATTTTACTTCTGCAAATATTTGCCTTTGGTTTTGGTGAAAAGATTATTTCTAAAATCCAATTAGCAGGAGCTAAAATATTCAAAATAAGCCTTCTAATTATAACTATGCAGAAAAGTTTTCATAAAAATTAATATAATAGCCCTATTAAATTCTACACATTTTTAGAAGAATTGTGGTGGAAAATGATTAAATTTGTGTAAATAATAAACTCTGCAAAAATCTTTTAAAAATTGATCAAAAATAAAAAGAAAAAGAGGGGTCTCAGCCCTGGCCTGGCTCGGCCAGCGGCTGGGCCTCTCCAATTGGCCAACCGGTCAGTTAGCCAACCAGCAGCCCAGGCGCACGCGCTGTCAGGTTCAAACCTGACGAGTGAGCCCGTGCGGTCAGCGTAAAAAGGAGGAGAGATGGGACACCGACAGGTGGGGCATGCCTGTCGGGGTCGTCTTCCTCCTCTGGACAGAGGGGAGGGGAGGCATGCCGACGGCGACACCGACGCCCTCATGCCCCAACAACGACACGAATGAAACCAACACATCGCCGTCTACGTCCTGGTGGTCGAAGGAATGATGGGGAGGCCCTAGGTCACCGGCGACGACGAGGCCACGGTGGAGCCGATTCGGGAGGTGGAGGAGAAGGGTGCTACGGATAGGCATTCGCTCGGCGAAGAGGTGGGGAAGCTCCCTGAGCTCACTATAGTCATGGAGGAGGTGAGAGGAGCGCGAGAGCTGGCCTATAGCCCGAGATCGACGAAGCTCCGAAGCAGCGGGGCCTCGGTCCATCTCGAGCACCGGAGCTCTCTGTGCTAGAATAGGGTGGATAGGGGCTCGATTGAGGCTCTGGAGGAGTGGTGTGAGGTGCTGGAGCGAAGGGGGAAGCCTATTTATAGGCCAGCAGCGGTGCACCGAGCGAGGAGCGCCGGTGGTTTCATCGTGGCTTGCAAGAGAGGAAGAGAGGGCCTGGGGTCGATACCACGGTTTCACGGACGTGGTTCAGGACCCCGCCGACTCAACGAGCGAGAGAGGAGGCCTAGTAGACGCATGCTGCGGGGCCGCGCTCTTCTGGCTGAATGTGGTGCACGCGGGCACGCGTCGCTCTGGTCAGCAGAGAGGGGGAGAAGGGGCCTTGAGGCTGCCCTGATTGAGGAGGTTGGTCGGACACGCGGAGAGACACCGAGGGGAGGTGGGAAGCGGCTGGGGTTGGCCTCCTGTGCCTCGGGTGCACCCTGTAGTGTGCCCAGAGCATAGATTTGGCATGCCACGACATGCTGGCACGCTCTGGGGCACTTTTGCCTTGTCTAGCGTGTCCGGGGGTTGGTGCAGATACCCCTTAGACATTTGTGAGACGAGGATCTCACTACTGGTCAAAGGAAGTGATTAAAGTGGAGATGTCAGACTTGAACCACAGACTAAAATGAAGATTTTGGCTCACCTGCTTGGAACTAAGGAAGGGCCACTCGTCTGCAGTTGAGGAGTGGTGCTGGCAGCTTACTCTGAGAGTTTAAAGGAAAGGAAGTGGGCGTGGAGTGTGATAAGAATTGTTTGACCATACTGGCAGAAGGTGTTCGATAGGTGTTTGGGGTAGTTAACCTTCACGAGTGATGGTGAAAGTTAAGAGGATTAGGTTTGATGCAAAAATAGGATGCTCCACCCAATTTGAGCTCCATTGGACAAGTTTGGTAGTGCAAACTTGAAATCACCCCCAACTGGGCAGTTATGTCCTTTGAAAAGGGAATGTGGGTAATTTAATTCACACAAATCCAATTTTTGACACGGACTACTCATTTGGGGTGATGTGCACTCCTACAAAGTTTCAAGCCATTTGGACAAACTTTTCTATGTAGAGTTGCTCCAACTTGAATCTGGACACAGAGGGTTTTAGGAATATTTGGTGAACCAAACCACCTTGGAATGAGGTGAAACTTGGTATGACCTCCAAATATAGCTTGGGAAGCGTGCTAGAATTTTCTAGGAATTTATTGAGAATATTTCCTTTGGAAATATTTCAAAATGTCAAAACACGTAGAATAGGTTTTCAAGGATTAGCTCAAATATTTTGAACATAATTAGGGGTTGAAAATCTTATGTATGGAAAATATATGTCATGTGAGTATTTCCAAATTTTCTCAGATTTTTCTAAGGCAGGAAAATAATTTTGCATTCATAAAAATCATTTCTGACCTCAGAAAAGACATGCAAATAAAATAGAAAAATACTTTATACAATAATTATTTTATGATTTTGGAAGGTTATAATTGCTTCAAAATCAGAATACAATCTTTGGGTGAAGGCAAACCCAAAGCAAGGTTTTCAAATAGCCAAAAATTAGAAAAGGCTATTTTTGGAAATCTTAGGTTATAAAAATATGGGTTTTGGGATCCACTCACTGAAGTATACGTACAAACAATGGCAATCATGGCACTCATATCACTTGCTTAAAAAGTTTTAGTAAACTCAGATTTTTGAAAAGACTATAGTTGAAATAAGGTGAAGACAAGGTGTGACAGACCTATCCCCCTTACAAGAATCTTGACCCCGAGATTCCTGAGATATATGCTAAAAAGGTACGGAAATTCGGATCGGAGATAGTCTTCACGCTCCCATGTTGCTTCTACTTTGGTGTGGTTGCTCCACTGAACCTTGAAGTACTTGGTGGTGCGGCTTCTGGTGCAACGCTCTGCTTTGTCCAGGATGCGGATCGGTCTCTCGCGATAAGTGAGGTCCGGCTGAAGGTCAATAGCTTGATGGTCGATGTCCTTATAAAGATCTGGTCAGTTTGGCGCTTGAAGGCACTTCCGGAGTTGTGACACATGGAAGAGGTTGTGCACACCCAAAAGTTCCGGAGGTAGCTCCAACTGGTAAGCAACTTCTTCACGCCTTGTCGTGATCTTAAAAGGTCCAATGAACCTTGGAGAAAGTTTCCCCTTGACATGGAAATGCTTGGTTCCCTTGAGATGTGTGATGCAGAGGTACACCTGGTCTCCGAGGTGAACTCCAAATCTCTACGGTGAGAATCCGCATAGCTCTTTTGTTGTGACTTGGCTGCCCTCAGCTTTTCCCTGACAAGTTGCACCTTGTCTTCTGCTTCACGAAGAATTTCGGGCCCGAATATCATCCATTCACCAGTTTTGGACCAGTTGAGCAGGGTGCGGCATTTCCGTCCATATAGAGCTTCAGACGGGGCCATGTGGAGAGAGGACTGATAGATGTTGTTATATGAGAACTCAGTGAATGGCAAACAGTCTTCCCATTTGGTCCCATGAGCTAATACACATGCACAGAGCATATCCTCAAGTATCTGATTCACTCGCTCCGTATGTCCGCCCATCTATGGGTGGAAGGCGGTGCTGAAAGATAGCTTGGTTCCGAGGGCTTCTTGGAACTTCTTCTAGAATCTTGAGGTGAACTGCGTGCCTCTGTCAGATATAATCTCCTTGGGAACTCCATGGAGGCTTGCAACACGCTCAATGTAGAGACTAGCCAGCTTGTCACCACCATAAGTGGTGCTTACTGGAATGAAGTGAGATACCTTAGTCAGATGGTCGACAATGACCCATATGGAGTCATGGCCTCTGCTGGACCAATGTAGACCGGTGAAGAAATCCATGCCAACTCGGTCCCACTTCCATTCAGGCACCTGGAGAGGTTGTAGCAATCCAGCAGGTCGTTGGTGCCAAGCCTTGACTCGCTGGCACACATCGCACTTGGTGATATAGGAAGCTACTTCCCTCTTCATGCCATGCCACTAGAACCTTTCACGAAGGTATTGGTACATTTTGGTCCCACCGGGGTGAATTGAGTAGGGTGTGTCATGGGCTTCTTGCAAGATTAAATTCTTGAGTTCAGCCGTATTGGGTACGCAATGTTTGCCAAACCACACTAATCCTTGTTCATCCAGTGAGAATTCTGGGGTCTTTCCTTCCTTGATCTTCTTCTTGATGCCTTCAATGCTCTCGTGCCACTTCTGGGCCTCTTTAATGTTGTCTGCTATAGTAGGCTTGACATCGAGGTTAGCTAGGAATCCTGGTTCCACTAACTCCAGCCGAAGCTCTCAAGATCATCATATAAGGCGGGTAGCATGTCCTTAAGCATAACATTCAAGGTGTAGGCCTTCCGGCTTAAGGCATTGGCCAACACGTTGGCCTTACCGGGGTCGTATTGAATGCTGAGGTCGTAGTCTTTGATTAGCTCCAACCATCTTCGCTGCCTCATATTCAACTCCCTTTGAGTAAAAATATACTTCGGACTTTTGTGGTCGGCGTATATTCCACAAGCTTCCCTAGAAGGTAATGTCACCATGTCTTCAGGGCATGCACTGCTGCTGCCAACTCGAGGTCATGAGTGGCGTAGTTCTCCTCATGCGTGCGGAGTTATCATGACAGTAAGCCACGACCTTGTCGTCTTGCATTAGGACGCCACCGAGCCCGGTCCTCGAGGCATCACAATATATCACAAACTCCTTGTTGATATCTGGAGTAGCTACTACCGGGGCGGTAGTTAATCTCTTCTTCAGTTGTTGGAATCTTTCTTCGCACTCCGGCGTCAATTCAAACTTTTTACCCTTCTTCAAGAACTAAGGCATGGGTCAGGCGATGCGGGAGAACCCTTCCACGAACTTGTGGTAGTAACTTGTGAGTCCGAGGAAGCTTCTGACTTCCTTCACATCGATTGGCGACTCCCAGTTGGTTACCGTGGTAATCTTGGAGGGATCGACTGCCAATCCGTTTGCCGTCATGGTATGACCCAAGAATACAACTTCGTGGAGCCAGAATTTGCATTTTCTGAACTTGGCATAAAGTTGGTGCTCTCGAAGCTTTTCCAACACTAGCCTCACGTGTTGATCAAGTTCTTCTTTGTACTTGGAGAAGATTAATATGTCATCGATGAAGACGACGACAAACTTCTCCAGGTATTCCATGAAGACTTTGTACATGAGGTACATGAAGTATGCGGGGGCATTGGTCAACCCAAATGACATAACGGTGCACTCGTATATACCGTAACAGGTCACAGATGTCGTCTTAGGTATGTCCTCAGGTCGGATTTTCAGTTGGTAATATCCAGATCTGAGGTCGATCTTGGAAAATACCTTAGCACCATTTAACTGGTCAAACATGTCCTCAATATTGGGGAGTGGGTACTTGTTCTTTATCGTGACTTTATTGAGGGAACGGTAATCGACGCAGGGCCTGATAGTACAATTCTTCTTAGACACGAATAGAACAGGTGATCCCCAAGGTGATGCACTCGGACGGATGAATCCCTTCCTGAGTTGCTCCTCCAACTGCTACTTCAACTCTGCTAGCTCCTCGGTTCCCATCCTATAGGGCTTCTTATAGATAGGCCTTGATCCGGACATGATCTCAATGATGAACTCGATGTCTCGGTCAGGAGGCATCCGAGGCAGCTCATGAGGAAAGACGTTCGGGTACTCAAAGACTATTGGCACTCGGTCCAACTCTCGTTCCGAAAGGCAATTAACGTGAGGAACTTGAGAGGAGGTAGACTCAGGGACATACTTGACTCTCACCCCTTGGTCACTCGTCAGGGTAATAGCCCTTTTGGCGCAGTCCAGTATGATTTGGTGCATGGCCAACCAATCCATACCAAGGATCAGGTCCAAGCCTTGTCACTTAAGGAAGATGAGATCGGTTATTAAGATTATCCTATTGATGTTGATCCGGAATCTTCTACATCCTAGGTTGGTCCTCAGCACTACTCCCGGGGTATGCACTGCCATTCGTTCATTAAGGAGGGTAGGCTTCAAACCACATTTTTCTGCATACTTTTGGGTGACGAAAGAATGCGAAGCACCACAATCAAAAAATATTGTTTCCGGGGTGGAGTTGACGAGGAACGTACATAGAATGCAGTCTGGGTCCTCTTGGGCTTCTTCTGCACATATGTGATTCACACGTCCCCTGTTGTGGTACTGTTGATTATGGGGAGCTTGGTTCTTGCTTGGTGCTCCATGACCTTGTCCTTTAATTGGCGCATTGGGGCGCGGTGCATCAGGCTCCTTGTTGGGGCATTGCCTGGAGTAGTGCCCAGTCTGACCACATCCAAAGCAGGTAACCTGCCCTGGGATGTTGGTCTTGACTCCATTGCTATTGGGCGGATGAATCACTCGCTTGGGGTTGGCTTGCTGTTGGGGCTGGTAGTTCTGGCGGAACGTTGGTGCATTATACTAGTGTTGCTGATAGTTGGGTCTTGCCGGGGCGGAGTGCCACAGTCGGGTATTCTGGTTACTGGAACCTCCATTACCCATCAGCTTACGCTTACGGGTGTCATCCGTCGCATGACTCTTATGTTTCAGCATAAGGGCCTCGTTCACCAGATCACAGAAGGTCCGGCATTCGCATACAACAAGCTGATACTAAAGCGACTACTGGAGTCCTTCCATGAAGTGTTCCACCTTTGCAGCTTCAATGTTGACGTCTTCTGGTGCATATCTTGAAAAAAGGTTAAACTTTTGCAGGTACTCCTTAACGGTTCCACGGCCTTGCCTCAAGGCTCGGAATTCCCACTTCTTAACGGTCATCATTCCAGGGGGGATGTGAGCGGCGCGGAATCCTTTCTTGAATACAACCCAAGTAATAGCTTGCGCTTCCCGCATGATCTGGAATCCGTCCGACCATGCTCTGGCCATGCCTCTGAGACAGTGAGAAGCATAAAGGACGTTGCCGCGGTCATCGGTGCATTTCACCAGTGCGAGGAGGTCTTTGATGGTGCGGATCCAGTCATCGGCATCCAATAATTCAGTTCTTTCCATGAATATGGGAGGCGTAGTCCTCATAAACTCAGACAGAGTGGAGCGACTGTTACCATTTCCGTTCTGTAGCAGATTGTTCACTAAGACTTGAGCCAATTGTTGGATGGCGGCATTGTTGGATTGACGTTCGTGGCGGTGGCAGGGGAATGTCACCCTGCTGCTGCTCGGGGTGATCTCCAGCAGGAGCAGAACCTGCGGTTCCTGGCTGCTGGCTAGATGGGCCAGTGTTGTGGTCGCTGAAGGTGCTGGTGCGAGTTGAAATCACCATCCTGCTTGGAGCAAACAGGTCAATATTCTGAACTGCTCGAGGGAAAAATCATAAGGGATGACGCTCCTAGATAAGGGGGGTTTGGTATTGTGCAAGTGTGAGACAACAAAAAGGGTTTGGGGAAACTAATGCAATCGATATACCTGCAAGCTTAAATAAGGAGCACAGTTTTGAAAGATAGAACAAGTGTTCGCCTCGATGTCTATCTCGTGCATATCGATTAGCCAAGACACAATCAATAATACCAGTTGGTATTTTAAAGGGCACAATTTTCATAGGTGGGGGAGGCTTCTCCACCACAATAGCGGTGGGGCGGTTCCCCACAAGCAACGAACCAAGAGCAGAGTTGTCCATATTGACAAAAAACGGAAACAACAAAATAACAACAGCACGTATAGCGTAAAGGTTTCCTTACCAGTAGCGCTACACTCCCTGGCAATGGCGCCAAAAAATGGTCTTTATGACCCACAGGTGTAGGGGATCTATAGTAGCCTTTTCGATAAGTAAGAGTGTCGAACCCAACGATGATCAGAAGGTATTGATAGGCGATCTTGAGCAAGGAATGACTGCAAGCACTAAAAGGTAACTTTTTATGGGTTTTCTGGTATAAGCAACAAGGAAATAAATTTACGGAAAGTAAAGGGTGCTGAGGTGCAGCAAGTGGACCAATCCTTTTGAACACAAAGGATAAGCCGGGGGACTAAACTTATGAAGAGTAAGGCGTTCCTGAGGACACACGGGAGAGATAGTCAAGTGCTTTCGCGATATTTCGTCTAGTACTATGTTTTGTGCTGATAAGTGTTATGTGGGTGGATCTTTGCAAGTGCACCGTATAGGCTAAGACAAGTACACTCTTATGGTTAAACTCCTTGCAAGCTTCCGCAAATAAAAGAGAGAAAAGAAGGCAAAGCCTAACCATAGCAATAAACTTTAGGATCCCACACTCCCTCGTGCGAAAGTATGCGAACTAGGGTTCAGGTTTCTGTCACTCCGGCAACACACCATAAGCATTCTTTATACACGATGCATTCCCCTAGGTCCTTAAAAAGGCGAAGTGCTATGTAGTCGACGTTCACATAACACCACTAGAAGAATAACACCACAACTTAAATATCAATCAACACATATTACTTCAACATCATATGACTACTATCATCTAGACTTCTCCCATGTCCTCAAGAACTAAAGCAACTACTCGCAAGACATAAAAGAGATCCTGATCAGATGGTATGAAAATATGATGAACAATCTGGTCATAATAATAATTCTCCAAGAAAACTCAATAGCATTCACCACAAAAGAGTAATCAACATCGGTAGAGTAAAGGGGATGAATAGTGCAAGGTACAACTCTGATTGCAATGGTAAAGTGAGATGGGGTGAAGATGGAGATGGTGCTAGTGATGAGGATGATGGTGATGATGATCTCGATGATGGACGTGATGATGGTGATGACGATGAGGACGATCTCCCCTCCGGGAAGAGTTTGCCCCGGCAGGATCTGCCCGCCGGAAAGGTATTTTATTCTCTGTAGGTTTCCGCCGCAGAGCGCCGACGGAACTCCAGAAACACTTCTCTCCAAGAGGTTTTTAGGGCACGAGGGTCATATAGGCCAAGGGGGGCACCAGAGGTGGAACCCACTGCGCAAGCGGCCACCTAGCACGGCCTAGGGGGGCCCACGCCACTAGGGATCCTTGGTGCCTCGTGGCCCCCGTGCGGCCCTTCTTTGGCCTGTCTTCGTGATTTCTTCGGAAACTTAGTCCCCATAAATTTCAGCTTATTTGGAGATGTTCTGATATGGCAACTCTTCATGCTCTTTTCTCCACTGAATCCTGCGTCTGCTGTTTCGGCACTCGAAATTGTAAACTGTGTAAAATAAGCCAAAATACTATAAGAACTGCATCATATTGTGAAATATATCAATGAATAGAGACAAATTATGATACAAAATAGTGATGTATTTTGGACGTATCAACTCCCCCAAGCTTAGACCTGCTTGTCCCCAAGAGAATATTGAGCTCAATAAACCTGTCCTCAAGTTTAGAGAGTGAAGTGTCGATGAATAAGAATACGGACAAGAAACATCGTAATTTCTCTACTAAACTCAACCATCTCAACAACAATCTCAACTCATACGGCCCATATGAGAGAGTAATATCAATTACAATCAAAAGTAGGGCTAAGGAAACTCATCAAACCATGGCAAACATGTCCTTGGTCAAAGAACAACTAATAACTTTAAACTTTTGCTCTTCTTCTTATATTTTGATGAGATCAACTGAAGCTTTTGAAAGAACATGTTACTAGTCAAGAAGTGAGAATGCTAATACAAAGGAAGATGTTTGCTTTAGCTAGGATTAACAAACAACTTACTTATCTTAATGATAATGTCAACAAAATTGTGATATGGCAATTCTCAACGAAACAATATAAATGCATGCATCCTTGTCAACATAAGGTGTCTGCTCTTTTATAGGGTAGAAAGAAGTAGGTTTACTGACTCAACATAAAAGTAAAGGCTTAGCCCTTCGCAGAGGGAAGTAGGGAAAGATAGAGCTTGTAGAGATTTTGAAATCAATAAGATTGTAAGACAAGCTTCTGGGAGGTGCATAATTCGTCAACGAATGCTAGCAGATAGCCCAATACTTCTCATGCTGGACAAGTTTGGAGGAACGGCTCCCAAAGTGGGGACGATCAAATCCCCTTAGTCTCCTTTGTTTATCACTACCAAAGTTTTCTGATTTCTCATGAACAAAGCGTGAAGGAGGTTTTATTTGGTACTATTATCTTTTACGAGCTGGGCGTACTCATGCCAGTCCCTCCTCGTATTAGGGGTTTGCAGATTAGACATGCAAACCCAAGATAAAGCTTGTCCAGTATGAGAGGATCATGAATTATCTACTACTTCCTCATGAGCTAAAACAGAGGCACAAAATAGGGAATAATATTTTGAAGGTTTAAAGATAGCACATGAGTAATATACTTTAGGAGTGGCGGTGAAATGCCACATATAGGGATGGTATGGTGGACTCTTGGGAAGGTTGAGGTTTCAAGGTATGGGTGCACAAGCAGTATTACCGCTTAGTACAAGGGTGGGAAAGCAAAGGTTGTTGAAAGAAGGCAAATGATGTCGACTCGGATGCAAAACAATATAAACTTTAACATAAAGAATTGACCTGAAACATCAAATTGTCTTCCTTGTCAGCATAACACTTCAAGCATAAGGGCATAAAGGTTTTGGCCATGCTGCTACTAGAAAAACTCATGCTTGTTGTTATGACCAATGCTATGTTTGGCAAGATTGAATAAAGTTTTCAAGGTTATACCTGATATATAAGATCAATACTCCCATAAGAATTGGCGTATAAGGTCGATTGCATGAAGAGAATACCGGGTGCAGCGACGAAACCAATAGACTTCTCATTAATATCCCATCATAGACAACTGCACACTCACGGATACAAGACTCTCTACAAAGGAGTGATAGACCTCAATGCAAACACCTATTTCATAAGATAACTTTTCTAGACATGATACGACACTAGACTTGACCATAAAAGATAAAAGATAAAGATAAAGATACCGGGCACTCCCCCAAGCTTGGAACAAGCTAAGGGGATGCCATTACGCATGAAGATTTCACTCTTCATCCTTGTTCTTGTTCCTCAGGTAATCCTTAGCGAAAATCTTCCATGGCAGAGGTCCTTCCTCCACATAGGATTCTTCAGTCTCCAGGATCCTGCTTTAGTTCATACTCACAGCTCTGGTTCTGGAGGTCATAGATGTGCCCTTGAAGCTCGAATACTTTGGTTTCCAGTGCGGATATGCTTGATCGCACTTCCTTCATCTCCTCCTCATCTTGCTTCTTCAGCTCGGCGATAATGTCGATGTTGGCCAAGACACCACGCTCGATCATCAACTTGTACTTGAAGACTTCTTGCTCCACTTCTTCCATCCTGGCCTTGGTTCTCCTCTCCTTGACAGGTCCCTTAAAATCTTCTTTGTGGATGACACCATCCTCCACTCAAACTGTTTGAGGGTGTATCTTTACCTCTGCGAGGTAAGGGTTGATGAAGTTAACGAAGAACTTGTCCTTGGGGGAGCTTGGGGAAGAAATGGCACCTAGGTTTGCTGAAGGTTCTCCTGGCACAAACAGATCAAAAAAGAAAACACACGGAATCGCAAGATACAAAACCGGGACGATCCGGGAAAATATATAGCGAAAATTTCTGCCCCGAAAGGAATGTAACAAGCCAAAGTGGGGTCGGAGACGGACTCGTGGTAGCCCAGGCGGACTGCGGGCGCGGCCAATAGGCAGGTCGCCCCACAAGGGTGCCTCGAGCCCCGGGAGCTCCTCTCCGGCTCCACTTCGGCTCAGAATTTTCCTAATTTTGCAAAAACACATAATACGGAACTTTTATTGATGTTCGCGAAGTTTCCTTACTGTATTACATACCTATTCTTATTCTGCTTCTGCGGGTGTCTAATACAGTGTTGCAATATGTTCTTCATGAGTAGCTATCTATATCACATCCACCTCTACATTGACGGGGTCTCCTTCCATGTAATGCTTTAGTCTTTGCCCATTCACTACTTGTGATTTGGTGCCTTCAAAATTGTTAATCTTGATTGCACCGGAGCGGTAGACTTCTTCGAGATGGTATGGTCCTTCCCACTTGGAAAGTAATTTACCTGGAAAAAACCTGAAACGAGATCTATACAACAAAAATTTATCACCAACATTAAATTCACGTTTCAAAATTCTCTAGTCATGCCACTTCTTTACCTTTTCTTTGAACATTTTTGTGCTCTTGTAAGCTTCACTTCTCCACTCATCTAGAGAAGTCAAGTTCATGAGACGCTTTTCACCAGCAAGCTTTGGGTCAGCATTAAGCTCTCTAACAGCCCAGAAAGCTTTGTGCTCTAACTCTAAAGGTAGATGGCATGCCTGGCCATAGACCATCTTATACGGAGA
Source organism: Hordeum vulgare subsp. vulgare (assembly GCF_904849725.1). NCBI lineage: Eukaryota > Viridiplantae > Streptophyta > Magnoliopsida > Poales > Poaceae > Hordeum > Hordeum vulgare. The sequence continues at coordinate 129,000,580 of NC_058522.1, read as the reverse complement.
CATTCCCATGGCATTTTTGTAAGCAGTTCTATACACCCACAAGGCATCTCCTAACTTTTTGGACCGGTCCTTTCTAGAACTGTTCACTGTCTTTCTATTTGTGACCTCAACTTTCCCACTTGTTTGAGGGTGGTAAGGTGAAGCAATTCTATGATTAACATCATATTTGGCTAGAGCTTTTCTAAAAGCACCATGTGTAAAATGTGATCCTCCGTGGGTCATGAGGTACCTTGGTACACCAAACCTGGGGAAGATTACATCCTTGAGCATTTTCAAAGATGTCTTGTGATCAGCACTTTCAGTGGGGATTTCTTCAACCCACTTGGTCACATAATCAACAACCACTCAGATGTGACTGTACTTGTGTGAAGGTGGAAAAGGACCCATAAAATCAAAACCCCAGCAATCAAAAGGCTCAATGACTAGAGAATAATTCATAGGCATCTCATTTATCCTACTAATATTACCAACTCTCTCACACTTATCACAAGATAAAATATAATTTCTCGCATCTTTAAAGAGGGTAGGCCAATAAAAATATGTCTCAAGAACCTTGTGTGCGGTCCTCTCACCGGCATGATGTCCTCCATAAGGACTGTCATGACATTGTCTCAAGATATCCTTTTGTTCATGCTCATAATTTATAACAGGTTCAATACCTTTATCAATCTCCCAATCTTCAGTGTTCTTATGGATCCTTTTAGTAAGATCCCACCTAGCTTCAGTGCTTTTGTTGGAGAATGCCCCACTAGTGGAGGCATCAAGCATCTCCTTATCTTGACGAGAAATCCTTGCATAAAAGTTTGTAAGAATGATTTCCTTGGGGAGCTCATGATTTGGACATTTGAGCATTATGGAATTCAATCTCCCCCAAGCTTGAGCGATGCTTTATCTGTCACGAGACCAAAAGTTATAAATATAGTTCATGTCTCGATGTTTTTCATGAACACGATAAAACTTTGCATAAAAGAGAGGCATAAGATCTTGCCAATTTAGCAAATGAGAGTTTTCAAGAAGCCTATACCAATCCAAAGCCTTATCTTTTAATGATAGAGAGAATAGATTTTTCATAAAAAAATCCATCGATATACCAGCAAGCTTAAATAAGGAGCATAGGTGTGAAAGATATAACAAGTGTTCGCCTGGATGTCTACCTCCTGCATATCGATTAGCCAAGACACAATCAATAATAACAGTTGGTATTTTAAATGGCACAATTTCCATAGGTGGGGGAGGCTTCTGCACCACAATAGCAGTGGGGCTGTTCCGCACAAGAAACGAACCAAGATAAGAGTTGTCCATAGGGACAAAAAACGGAAACAACAAAATAAAAATAGCATGTACAGCGTAAAGGTTTCCTTACCAATAGCGCTACACTCCCCGACAACGGCGCCAGAAAATGGTCTTGATGACCCACAAGTGTAGGGGATCTATCGTAGCCTTTTTGATAAGTAAGAATGTCGAACCCAACGAGGAGCAGAAGGTACTGACAACCGATCTTGAGCAAGGAATGACTGCAAACACTAAAAGGTAACTTTTTATGGGTTTTTTGGTATAAGCAACAAGGAAATAAATGTAGGGAAAGTAAAGGGTGCTGAGGTGTAGCAAGTGGCCCAATCCTTTTAAACACAAAGGATAAGCCGGGGGACTAAACTTATAAAGACTAAGGCGTTCCCAAGGACACACGAGAGAGATAGTCAAGTGCTTTTGCCATATTCCGTCTAGTACTATGTTTTGTGTTTATAACTGTTATGTGGGTGGATCTTTGCTAGTGCACCGTCTAGCTAAGAGAAATACACTCTTATGGTTAAACCCCTTGCAAGCATCCGCAAATACAAGAGAGAAATTAAGGAAAAGCCTAACCATAGCAATAAACTTTAGGATCCAATACTCCCTCATGCAAAAGTATGCGAACTAGGGTTCAGGTTTCTGTCACTCAGGCAACCCACCATAAGCATTCTTTATACACGACGCATTCCCCTAGGTCCTTAAACAGGCTAAGTGTTATGTAGTCTACATTCACATAACACCACTAAAAGAATAACACCACAACTTAAATATCAATCAACACACATTACTTCAACATCATATGACTACTATCAACTAGACTTCTCCCATGTCCTCAAGAACTAAAGGAACTACTCTCAAGACATAAAAGAGATCATGATCAAAGGGTATGAAAATATGATGAACAATCTGGTCATAATAATAATTCTCCAACAAAACTCAATAGAATTCACCACAGAAGAGTAATCAAAGCCGGTAGAGTAAATGGGATGAATAGTGCAAGGTACAACTCAGATTGCAATGGTAAAGTGAGATGGGGTGAAGATGGAGATGGTGTTGTTGATGAGGATGACGGTGATGATGTTGTCGATGATTCCCGTGATGATGGTGATGACGATAAGGACGATCTCCCCCTCCGGGAGGAGTTTTCCCCGGCAGGATCTACCCACTAAAAAGGTCTTTTCTTCTCTGTCGGTTTCTGCCATGGAGCGGCGGCAGAATTCCAGAAACTCTTCTCTCCTCTGGGTTTTTAGGTCACGAGGGTCATATAGGCCAAGGGGGCATCGGAGGTGGAACCCACTGCCCAGGCGGCCACCTCGAGCGGCTTAGGGGGGTCGCGCCACTAGGGCGCCTGGGTGCCTGGTGGCCCCCCTCCGATCCTTCCTCAGCGTGTCTTCGTGATTTCTTCAGAAACTAATTCCCCGTAAATTTCAGCTTATTTAGAGATGTTCTGATATAGCAACTCTTCATGCTTTTTTCTCCGCTGAATCCTAAGTCTGCTGCTTCGGCACCAAAAAGTTGTAAATTGCGTAAAATAAGCCAAAACACTATAAGAACAACATCATATTGTAAAATATACCAATGAATAGAGACAAATCATGATACAAAATAGTGATGCATTTTGGATGTATCAGTTCTCCATCTATGGTCCTTCAAAGAACCAACTAGCTAGGGAGTCTTTTGCCTTCACTATAACGACCACGTGATATTCCTTTGTGTCGGTGTTGACCCAATACCCGTGGTAGAGGAAAATGGGTGTGTGGCATACTTGACACATCTCCAGGATGTCTCCCAAAAGTAGGGGAAAGCCGGTCTCCATAAGCGTCTCAGGTACGACGACCATCTACAAGGTTTTTAGGGTGGGGTTAGAAATTTGTGGATGGTATGAAATATGTAAGAAGTCTCAAGTGTAAGGGCTGAGTGTGCTATTCGTCTCGGCTATCGTCCATGCTACCTAAGGCTTCCTAAAAGGATGGCTCTGATACCAGCTCTGTGGGAATCCCGACTTACGAGTCGAGATCGCCAAATGAACGTGCTCGGTGATCCCGGAGATCAATGCTCACCGAACTCACACATACAGATTATTAGGAGTCTTAGATCCAATGTACTGTTTGATACAACAAATGACCCTCATGGTCAAGTCTCACATAGATGTGGCCTATAAGGCCAATCACACTGACACAACTACTAGTGGAAATCTTGATAATAAACGGGAGCCCATGCCATAAGCCTTTACCAACATGCATTCTGACTGGGAAGCGTCCTAGTTCGCGTGTCCGTCTGAGTTGACGAATTCTTCTCCAAACTCCGGTTATTCCATGTCTGGTCAAAAACATAACCAATGCCAAGCCATAGTTCTACCACAACTTGTGGGTCATAAGCAAACATGGTGCGCCCTGATAGCGTGTGGGGCCCCGAAAGTTCCTCCAGAAACCCTCAAAAGCTGACCTAGAATGCTCTGCTGCCCCAACTCTTTATATCGAAGGAAAAAAATATATGGATCCTTTCTAGTACCCTACCGGAGGGGGAAATCATCTTCGGTGGCCATCTTCATCATCCCGACGGAGGCTATGACGAGGAGGAAGTAGTTCACCATCGGGGGTGAGGGTATGTACCAGTACCTATGTGTTTGATCTCTCGATCTCTCTCTCGTGTTCTAGAGATAGCACAATCTTGATCTATCACGGGATTTGTCAATATAGGTGGATAATATGGTGTTTTTCAATTGCTATGTTGATGTGATGAGTTGAATATTTCCCTTTGAGATTTTATTATGTCGGATTGAATATTGGATTTGTGATCACTTGTTGTATGTCTTGGTACTCAACTTTCGGGTTATAGTTGTAACACCCAAGATGTGATCCTGTCCTATTTTTGGCTTGAGGGCATCAACAAGGATAGAAGTGCATCTCATTGTTTTGCAAAAATGGATATCGTTACAAGTACATGTACAGAAGGGATGAGTATACGTAATTGGCTTACACTCGCAACAAGCTACAGCATGACATGTCAAACCAACAATTCATTCAGTCACCATGTAGAAGAGCAGGGTCCGACTATGAACGAAATCAAAAAAATAAAATTGGCATCCATCCTTGCTATACCAGGCTTCCGGTCTAGAACCCATCCTATGATCGATGAAGAAGAAGAAGAAGAAGGTATCCAAATAGAACAATCATCGCACTCACATTAGAGTGTCACTTTAACTGTACCTACAACTGTTGTTGTAGTAATCTGTGAGCCCGTGGGACTCAACGATCTCATTTCCAAAGGTATCAAGACTAGCAAAGCTTAATGGGTGAGGTATGGTTAAGTGGTGAGGCTACATCAAGCACTAAACATTTACTTGAGTGGCTAACTTACGAGTACAAGAATAAGAGGGGGTTGATCTATGCATAAACGGATGTGAACTAATAATGATCAAGAATTGCTCCCGAACACCCACTTACGCGTCAAACATAACCCCAACATGTGCTCTCTCGGATGCAGAACTCATGAGTAGAGACAGTCACGGTTACACACAGTTGGCATATTTTAATTGGATTTACTTCAAGTTTTCTATGACCAGGTGTTAAACAAAGTTTCCAAGTTGCCACATAACCGTGGTCATGACTTTCTAAAAGATTTTAACCCTGCAGGGGTGCACCAACTAGTCCATCACAAACTACCACAAGTTGCCCTGGAGAGAAAACCTTAACCTCGAGATAGCCCGAGGTATCCTCGATATCCTAGTGCACAAGATGTTCGATAACAGTAAAACAAATCTAGCAAGACCTTCTGGTGTGCCGGCAATCCCGATAGTAGACGCGTACCTCGTTATCACGGCACGACCGGATGAGGAATACGTCGGGATGGTTGAAACCCCAGATGACCAGGTGGCGTCGAACATCGCCCGCTTTGGACCAGCACTATCGACACTGGCCTACCCTTTATCATATTGAATTAATCCATAGGTAGTGCTAACTCAATATGTGTTACTAACAGTGTTCAGTATTATTGTGTTGAGAAAACATAGTACCAATGTTGGGCCTGGTCGGAAGAGTTTTATCCCAAAAGTAAAATCAAGGGGGTCCCCATAACAACCCCAAGCTTGTTAGGAGCGCTCAATATGGAACTTAACACAGGTACACAAGTAAGTAGGGCGGAAAAGGTGGAACAAAACACAGAGCCAAAAGGCCAAGCCTTCCATCTTTTACCAAGTATATAGGTGCATTAAATTAAATAGGAATAATATCGTTATGTACAAACGGATAACCATGTTGTCACATGGAAACCAACTACACCTACAACTAACAATGCTATAAAAAGGGTTGACGAAGGAGTAACATAGCCAAACAAAGGTTTACTGGGATGTGGAGGGGGTTAGAGGTTTTTCATGGCAATGTTGGGAGGCTTGACATAATAGGTGGAAGGCAACGATTCATACCGATAGGAACGAGACAACTAGCAAATTAATGATAGTAGTGGTGTCTAGGGAAATGATCATCTTGCATGAGAGCCCGCTTGGAATAAGAACGAATCTGTGAAGTAGACTGATGACCCACAAGTATAGGGGATCAATCGTAGTCCTTTCGATAAGTAAGAGTGTCGAACCAAACGAGGAGCAGAAGGCTCAGATAAACGGATTTCAGCAAGGTAATAACTGCAAGCACTGAAAGTAGCGGTAACAAGTGATTGTGTAGCGAGGTGAAACGTAGCAAGCAAAGAGTAACAAGTAACAAGTAATAGCAACGGTGCAGCAAGTGGCCCAATCCCTTTTGTAGCAAGGGACAAGCCTGAACAAGGTATTATAGGAGGAAAAACGCTCCCGAGGACACACGGGAATTTCTGTCATGCTAGTTTCATCATGCTCGTATGATTCGCGTTCGTTCCTTTGACAGTTTGATATGTGGGTGGACTGGCGCTTGGGTACTGCCCTTATTTGGACAAGCATCCCACTTATGATTAACCTCTGTCGCAAGCATCCGCAACTAGAAAAGAAGAATTAAGACAAAGTCTAACCATAGCATTAAACTAGTGGATCCAAATCAGCCCCTCACAAAGCAACACATAGACTGGGGTTTAAGCTTCTATAACTCCAGCAACCCATCATCTACTTACTACTTCCCAATGCCTTCCTCTAGGCCCAAATATGGTAAAGTTTTATGTAGTCGACATTCACATAACACCACTAGAGGGAAAAACACCATACAACATATCAAAATAGCGAACGAATATCAAATTCACATGACTATTATTAACATGACTTATCCCATGTCCTCAGGAACAAAAGTAACTACTCACAAGATATAACGATAATCATGACCAGAGGTGTAATGAATAGCATCAAGGATCTGAACATAAACTCTTCCACCAAGTAATCCAACTAGCATCAACTACAAAGAGTAATCAACACTACTAGCAGCCTTACAAGTACCAATCGGAGTTGCGCGACGAAAATTAGTTACAAGCGATGAACTAGGGATTGGAGAGGAGATGGTGCTGATGAAGATGTTGATGAAGATGCCTCCCCTCCGACGAGAGGAGTGTTGGTGACGACGATGGCGATGATTCCCCCTCCAGGAGGGAAGTTTCCCCGGCAGGATCGTCCTGCCGGAGCTCTAGATTGGATCTGCTCAAGTTCCGCCTCGTGGCGGCGGCGAAACCACGAAAAAGCTCCCTCTTGATTTTTTCCAGACCAGGACGCTTCATATAGCAAAAGAGGGGGGCTAGTGGGTCGTCAGGCAGCCCACAAGCTTGCCCACCGCCACCAGGGGGTGGTGGCGGAGTGGGGGATTGTGGAGCCCTGGTGGCCCCCCTCCGGTAGTTCTTTTGCCCAGTATTTTTAATATAATCCATAAAAAATCCACCTAAATTTTCAAGGAGTTTGGAGATGTGCAGAATAGTGGACTAGGATTTGCCCCTTTTCCAGTCCAGAATTCCAACTGCCTAAATTCTCCCTCTTCAAATAATCCTTGCAAAATAAAAGAGAAAAGGCATAAATATGGTACCACAAGTAATATAACAGCCCAAGAAGCAATAAATATCAACATGAAAGCATGATGCAAAATGGATGTATCAACTCCCCCAAGATTCGACCTCGCTTGTCCTCAAGCGAAAACCAAGTTCCATAAACATGTCCACATGTTGAGGGACGAAGGTGTCGATAAAACATAATACGGACATGAGGGCATCATGATCACACATAGAACAACAATATATCATAAAGATTCTTATGGGAAAGTAACAATTCCTTCACAAAGCAAAGCATGAAGCAAAAACCTTACCGAGAAGTAACCAACAATAGTCCATAGTCCTTGAAGCAATTGCAATTTATCACAACATTACAAAGAGTCAAATAATAGCTTGTAAGGCAAACCCACATACTCAATCATCTCTTTTGTTTTCCATAGTTGTTACAACTCACGTGGTACTCAAGGTGTCAAAGTTTCAGCTGGACACAGAGGAAGATAGGGGCTTATATTTTTGCCTCCCAACGGTTTACCTCAAGGGTAAAGTCAACAACAATAAAGCATGAGTACTCAACTCCAAGTTGATATATGAATATAAATCTTTCCCAAACATGTGACGGTAGCCAAGACAAAGGCAAAAAGGGAATTGGTGAAGAACACCATGACTCTTACAAGGGTAAAAAGTAAAGGTACAAGATAGGCCCTCGCAGAGGGAAGCAGAGGTTGTCATGCGCTTTTGAGGTTTGAATGCGTGTCCTCTTAGTGCGGAGGAACGTCACTTTATATTGCCTCCTATGATAAAGAACTTTATTATGCAGTCTGCCGCTTTTATGTCTTCCTCACCACAGGTTCGTACAAAGCTTATTTTCCACACACTAATAGATCATACATATTAGAGAGCAATTTTTATTGCTTGCACCGATGACAACTTACGTGAAGGATCTTATTCAATCCATAGGTAGGCATGGTGGACTCTCATGGCAAAAACTGGGTTGGAGGTTTATGGATGCACAAGTAGTATCTCTACTTGGTGCGGGAGTTTTGGCTAATATGAGGTGGAAGCAATCGTCACATGCTAAGGGATCTCTAATCATATAACATTGTTTGGAACCAAGCAAACACAATTCATTATGTTGTCTTCCTTGTCCAACATCTACTCCTAGGCATGTAATAGTTTGGTGAGTGCTCACAATTGCAAAAAGTGTCTCAGATGATATATTTATATATGAACCTCTATTTCCTTATTATTTCTTATTAATTGCAACAATGACTGAGGTCTATGTTGATTTATTCTCAACAAGTTTCAATCATCATACGTGTCATAAGTGAAGTTATCACTTTCCATAAGATCGTCTCATGATCTTTCATGCTATCATTCTTTTCATACTTTTGATCATGGCAGAAAGAAAAGCCCTTGACTAAGACACTCTTTATTATATAGCTCGTAAGCTCGAATACATCGGGGGAGAGACAAAAGAAAAAGACTCAAACTAAAAACTAAAGACTTATTCCTCTAAGAGAAGAAATAAAAACTGAAAAGGAAAGAACTAAAAAAAAGGTAAAAGCAAAAGATATAAAGGTGATACGATACCAGGGCAACTCCCCCAAGCTTGGCAGAAGCCAAAGGGATTGCCCATACCAATGCTTAGTCGTCTTCCTTTGGTGGTGATGGTGGTGTTGTTGGAGTAGTCTGATCCTCCGTCTTCCAAGGCATAGGTGCTCCATCATGGCAGGATGAACGAGTCGCCGGAATCCTCAAATATGCAGCCAACCTTATTGATTTAAATTTGTACTTATACTCACAGTTTTGATTCTGCAGGTCATAGATCTGGCCCTGAAGTTGGTCAACCCTATCGTAGAGCCTGGAGAGGTGTTTCCCAATATCAATGGCATCCATCTTGTGATTGCTAGTGAACTCCGTGATCATCGTGTGGTTGGCATTGAGTCCACGCTCCACCATCCCTTGGCACTTGAAGACTTGTTGCTCCATTGCTTCGAGCCTCGTCTCCATGCTTCCGGTCTTCTTAGGCCCCTCAACATCACGGATGTGCAACATCCCCTCGCTCATCTTGATAGATTGAGGGTGTTTCAGCACTTCCGTGAGGTAGGGATTGATAACCTTCTCGAAGATCTTGTCCTTAGGAGCGTTTGGGGAAGTCATGATGATCTAGATCTGTCACAGAAACAGGCTCGAAACGAAAACAGAGGAAAACTACGCGATACGGAGATCAAAACCTTCGGGCGACTATATATTGATTTTTTCTGGGCCAGAAGAAGTCCTTCGCAAGAAAACGGAGTCCGGGAGGCACACGAGGTGCCCACAAGCTTGCCCACGGCCACTAGGGGGTGGTGGCGGAGTGGGCCCTTGTGGCTGCCTCGTTCGCTCTCCGGACTCCAATTTTTCTAATTTTCCAAAAATTCCAAAACAGAAGAAATTTACTATTGGGAAAGTATCGGAGTCCAATTTCTTGCCGAAATAGATACATCTTCGTTTTGAAGGTCTGAAACAGGCTGATAAACATCCCTTATGTACTCCTCTGGAGTTATGACATTGATGATATTGGTCTCAACATTTATGGGAGTACTAGAGATGTAATGCTTGATTCTTTTCCCATTTACCACTCTAGGAAAATTTCCTTCTGTGTTATTGATTTTGATGGCACCGGAACGATATACTTCCTCGACAACATAGGGACCTTCCCATTTAGAGAGAAGCTTGCCTGCAAAGAATCTCAAACGAGAATTGTATAGCAAGACATAATCACCTACATTGAACTCTCGTTTCTGTATTCGTTTGTCGTGCCATCTCTTAACCTTTTCCTTGAACAACCTAGCATTCTCATATGCATGGGCTCGCCATTCGTCTAACGAGCTGATATCAAACAACCGCTTCTCACTGGCAAGTTTGAAATCAAAGTTGAGCTCTTTGATTGCCCAATAAGCTTTGTGTTCCGGCTCAAGAGGTAAATGACAGGCCTTACCGTAAACCATTTTATACGGTGACATGCCCATGGGATTCTTATAAGCAGTCCTATCAGCCCATAGTGCATCGTCAAGTTTGCTAGACCGGTTCTTTCGAGATCTATTGACGGTCTTTTGTAGGATCAACTTGATCTCCCTATTACTCAACTCCACTTGACCACTAGACTGAGGATGATAAGGAGATGCAACTCTATGGTTGACATCATACTTAGGTAGCATCTTGCGGAAAACACCATGAATGAAGTGTGAACCGCCATCAGTCATCAAGTATCTAGGGACTCCAAATCTTGGGAATATGACTTCTTTAAGCATATTAATAGAGGTGTGGTGATCAACATTTTTACTGGGGATAGCTTCTACCCACTTAGTAACGTAATCCACAACAACTAAGATGTGAGTGTACCCATTGGAACTCGGAAGGGTCCCATATAATCAAAGCCCCAGACATCAAATGGTTCATAGGCATCTCTTGACGCTTACTGATGTTCCCTATACTTTGGCATTCGTCACAAGACAAGACAAACTTAAGAGCATCCTTGAAGAGAGTGAGCCAATAGAAACCTGATTGCAATACCTTATGGGCAGTTCTATCTCCAGCATGGTGTCCTCCGTAGGCTTCGGAATGACACTTCTGCAGGATCTGTCCCTGTTCATGTTCAGGCACACAACGTCTAATAACACCATCTACTACTTCCTTATAAAGGTGAGGATCATCCCAAAAGTAGTGTCTCAAATCAAAGAAGAATTTCTTCTTTTGTTGATAGGTGAAACTGGGTGGTATGTATTTGGCTACGATATAGTTTGCATAATCGGCATACCAGGGTGCACTAAGTGAAGTGCAGATGACATTTAATTGCTCATCAGGAAAGCTGTCATCAATAGGTAGTGGGTCATCAAGGACATTCTCTAGCCTAGACAAGTTATCTGCTACAGGGTTATCAGCACCCTTTCGGTCAACGACGTGCAAATCAAATTCCTATAGCAGGAGAACCCATCTGATCAGCCTAGGCTTAGCGTCCTTCTTCTCTATGAGGTACTTAATAGCAGCATGATCAGAGTGAATAGTGAATTTGGAGTCAACTATGTAAGATCTGAACTTTTCACATGCAAACACGACTGCTAAAAATTCCTTCTTCGTAGTGGCATAGTTTCTTTGGGAACTGTCTAGAGTTTTACTAGCGTAGTGAATGACATTCAACTTCTTGTCAACTCTTTGTCCTAGAACAGCACCAACAGCATAATCACTAGCGTCGCACATGATTTCAAAGGGCAAGTTCCAGTCAGGTGGTTGAACAATAGGTGCGGTCATCAAAGACTTCTTAAGTACTTCAAAGGCTTCCTCACAATCCTCATCAAAAACAAAAGGAACGTGCTTCTACAAGAGGTTGGTAAGAGGCCTAGAAATCTTAGAGAAGTCTTTAATGAACCTTCTATAGAAACCAGCATGACCTAGGAAACTTCGTATACCTATGATATCTGTGGGGCAAGACATTTTCTCAATTGCATCAACCTTAGCCTTATGAACTTCAATGCTTCTTTCAGAGATTTTGTGTCATAAGACGATACCTTCATTAACCATAAAGTGCCACTTCTCCCAATTCAAGACGAGGTTGGTTTCTTCGCATCTCTGTAAGACTCGATCAAGGTTGCTAAGGCAATCATCAAAGGAAGACCTGTAAATGGAGAAGTCATCCATGAAAACCTCGACGATCTTTTCACAAAAGTCAGAGAATATAGCCATCATACATCTTTGGAAGGTGGCAGGTGCATTACATAAGCCAAAAGGCATACGTCTATAGGCAAAGGTACCGAAAGGGCAGGTGAAAGTGGTTTTCTCTTGATCAGATTGTGCAACAGGTATCTGCGAGAAACCTAAATAACCGTCTAGAAAGTAGAAATGTGTGTGCTTTGATAGCCTTTCTAGCATTTGGTCAATGAACGACAAAGGATAATGATCTTTCCAGGTTGCCTTGTTCAGTTTTCGGAAGTCTATCACCATTGTATAGCCGGTAATAATCCTTTGTGGGATTAGTTCATCCTTATCATTAGGAACGACGGTGATACCTCCCTTCTTAGGTACGCAACGTACTAGACTTACCCAATCACTATGAGCAACAGGATAAATGATTCCTGCTTCTAGAAGCTTTAATATTTCTTTTCTAACGACCTCTTTCATCTTAGGATTTAATCTCCTTTGATGATCAGCAACTGGTTTAAAGTCAGGATCGGTTTTAATCTTGTGCTGACATAGAGTAGGACTAATACCCTTAAGATCATCAAGAGTATATCCAATAGCAGCGCGGTGCTTCCTCAGAGTTTTTAGTAACTTCTTCTCTTCACGCTCTGAGAGGAGAGCACTAATAATGACAGGATATATCTCCTTCTCATCAAGATAGGTATACTTAAGAGTATCCGACAACTGTTTAAGCTCGAACATAGGGACACCCTTTGGTGGGGGAAGATTCCCAAGCAGTTCAACAGGCAGATTATTCTTGAGAATAGGATATTGTTCTAAGACAATTTTATCTATCTCATCTCTCTCCTCCATATGCATATCATTTTCATGCTCAAACAGATATTGCTCTAAAGGATCCGTAGGAGGTACGACAATAGAGGCAAGAGCAATGATTTCATCTCTACCAGACGACTCTCTTTCATGGGGTTGTTTTCCAAACTTGGAGAAGTTAAATTCATGAGACACACCCTCGAAACTTACTGTGACAGTCTGCTTAATGCAATCAATGTGAGCATTGACAGTGTTGAGAAAGGGTCTACCGAATATGATGGGACAAAAGCTATCTTGTGTAGTACCAAGGACAAGGAAATCAGTAGGATACTTTGTCTTACCACACAGGACTTCTACGTCTCTCACAATTCCTAGAGGGCAAATAGTGTCTCTATTAGCTAGCGTAATAGTGACATTAATGGGTTCTAACTCAGCAGGTGCAATCTCATCTTTGATTTCATCATATAGAGAACGGGGTATTGCAGTAACACTAGCTCCCATATCACATAAACCATGGTAACAGTGATCTCCTATCTTAACAGAAACAACGGACAGGCCAACTACAGGTCCGTGTTTGTCTTTCGCGTGAGGTTTAGCAATTCTAGCGGAGTTCTCACAGAATTTGATAACATGCCCATCTATGTCTTCGGCTAAGAGATCTTTGATAATAGCAACACTAGGTTCAACTCTAATCTCTTTAGGGGGTGCAAGTGGTCTAATGTAACCCCTATGTATCACAGTTGGAGCTTTAGAATAATCCTTTATCCTAGCAGGGTATGGTGGTTTCTTAGTGTAAGCACAAGGAATAATAGGATCACTAAAAGCTATGATTTTCTCCTCAACTAGATTGGTTTTGGCTATGTTGCTTTCTACAGGAGGATGATATTTAAACCACTTCTCTTTGGAAAGATCAACATGAGAAGCAAAAGATTCACATAGAGAAGCTACTATCTCAGAGTCAAGTCCATACTTAGCGCTAAAATATCTAGAAGTGTTTGTCTCAACAAAACATTTAATGCAATCAAACTGGAAATTCATACCTAACTCCTTACCTTCCTCCAGCTCCCAATATTCAGAGTTGTGTTTGATTCTCTCCAATAAATTCCACTTGTGATCAATATCCTTCTTCATAAAAGAACCGGCACAAGAAGTGTCAAGCATGGTACGATCTTCATGAGAAAGCCGAGCATAGAAGTTTTGAGTGATGATTTCTCTCGAGAGCTCATGATTGGGGCATGACTATAGCATTGATTGAAGCCTCCCCAAGCTTGAGCTATGCTTTCCCTGTCACGAGGCCAAAAGTTATAAATAAAGTTCCGATCACGATGTACTAAATGCATAGGATAGAACTTTTGATGACATTCCAATTTCAACCGATTGTAGCCCCATGATCCAACATCATCACATAGCCTATACCATGTCAACGCCTTATCATTCAAAGATAAAGGAAAGACTTTCTTATTTACCTCATCCTCGGGCAAACCTGCAAGCTTAAATAAACCACAAAATTCATCTACATAGATTAGATGCAAGTCTGGATGTGAAGATCCATCTCCTGTAAAAGGATTAGCCAGCAGTTTCTCAAGCATACCCAAAGGAATTTCATAAAAGATATTTTCAGTAGGTACCTCAGGTTGAGGAGCAACTCCTCGTGCTTCCGTTCATGGTGAAGATACCCCGAACAATCTCCTCAAAGGAAGAGTTTCCATAGTGACAAGTGATAATAAATTTCAGCACAGTATATAAATGTTTCCTTACCAATTTCCACTTACCAAAGGCGCTTCACTCCCCGGCAATGGCAGCAGAAAAGAGTCTTGATGACCCACAAGTATAGGGAATCAATCGTAGTCCTTTCGATAAGTAAGAGTGTCGAACCCAACGAGGGGCAGAAGGCTCTAATAAACGGATTTCAGCAAGGTAATAACTGCAAGCACTGAAAGTAGCGGTAACAAGTGAATGTGTAGCAAGGTGAAACGTAGCAAGCAAAGTGTAACAAGTAACAAGTAATAGCAACGGTGCAGCAAGTGGCCCAATCCCTTTTGTAGCAAGGGACAAGCCTGAACAAAGTCTTATAGGAGGGAAAACGCTCCCGAGGACACACGGGAATTTTTGTCATGCTAGTTTCATCATGTTCATATGATTCGAGTTCGTTACTTTGATAGTTTGATATGTGGGTCGATCGGCGCTTGGGTACTGCCCTTACTTGGACAAGAATCCCACTTATGATTAACCTCTCTCACAAGCATCCGCTACTGCAAAATAAGAATTAAGACAAAGTCTAACCATAGCATTAAACTAGTGGATCCAAATCAACCCCTCACAAAGCAACGCATAGACTGGGGTTTAAGCTTCTGTCACTCCAGCAACCCATCATCTACTTACTACTTCCCAATTCCTTCCTCTAGGCCCAAATATGGTGAAGTGTTATGTAGTCGACGTTCACATAACACCACTAGAGGGAAAAACAACATACAACATATAAAAATACCGAACAAATATCAAATTCACATGACTATTATTAACATGACTTATCCCATGTCCTCAGGAACAAAAGTAACTACTCACAAGACATAATCATAATCTTGACCACAGGTGTAATGAATAGCATCAAGGATCTGAACATAAACTCTTCCACCAAGTAATCCAACTAGCATCAACTACAAAGAGTAATCAACACTACTAGCAACCTTACAAGTACCAATCGGAGTTGCGAGACGAAGATTGGTTACAAGAGATGAACTAGGGATTGGAGAGGAGATGGTGCTGATGAAGATGTTGATGAAGAAGCCTCCCCTCCGACGAGAGGAGTGTTGGTGATGATGATGGCGACGATTCCCCCCTCCGGGGGGGAAGTTTCCCAGACAGGATCATCCTGCCGGAGCTCTAGATTGGATCTGCTCAAATTCTGCCTCGTGGCGGCGGCGAAACCACGAAAAAGCTCCCTCTTGATTTTTTCCAGACCAGGACGCTTCATATAGCAAAAGAGGGGGCTAGTGGGCCATCAGGCAGCCCACAAGCTTGCCCACCGCCACCAGGGCGGTGGTGGCCGAGTGGGGGCTTGTGGAGCCTTGGTGGCCCCCCTCCGGTAGTACTTTCGCCCAATATTGTTAATATAATCCAGAAAAAATCCACGTAAATTTTTAGGGCATTTGGAGATGTGGAGAATAGTGGACTAGGATTTGCTCCTTTTCTAGTCCAGAATTCCAGCTGCCTGAATTCTTCCTCTTCAAATAATCCTTGCAAAATAAGAGAGAAAAGGCATAAATATGGTACCACAAGTAATATAACAGGCCAAGAAGCAATAAATATCAACATGAAAGCATGATGCAAAATGGACGTATCATAGACGAACCAACATCGTCGAACGAATCCTCACACTCCGAAGCGGTTATGGTACTGTACCGAGAAGAAACAATCCGGAAGCGCCCAATCAACATACCGTAAACACCACCACATATGCATGACATGATGCGCAAAAAATATGATGCATGTCCATTTAATTATGCATGACATGGTCAGGCACAACAATCAACTTCTATAGATTAAGTGAAGCTAAATATGCAACTGGTTGCATATTGACGAAATTTCACGTTCGAATCATTTAGTTCACTCCCGTTTGTTCACACAACAAGTTTAAATGTTGTTCAACATGGTAGGAGGTGAAGCATAAATAAACTACCTATCTAGGCATATTAAATTAGGTCGGAAACAACATATAACATTTCCGAAATGACCCCATAAACTAGTACGAACAACCTAATAGGTAGGACATTATTAGTAGTGCCGGAAAATAGCAAGCGCTGCTGCTAATTTGCAATAGCACTGGCTTTGAGCAGCACTACAAATAAGGCCTTAGCAAGCGTTGGAAAGCGAAAGCGCGCTATGCTACTGCGACAACAGACCTTCCCTGGTACGGCGATAGGAATCCTGGTGCTACAGCTACGCCTTTAGGGACTTCCTTGGGAAATATGCAAAGGATTCCCCCGTGGCCTTGGAGCCTTGCGTTGGTGTTCCCTTGAAGAGGAAAGGGTGATGTAGCACAGCGGCGGTAAGTATTTCCCTCAGTTTTGAGAACCAAGGTATCGAACCAGTGGAAGATCTCGTCAAGTCACAAGTATCTGCACAAACACAAAGAGCTTGCACCCAACGCTATGAAGGGGTTGTCAATCCCTTATAGATTGTTTGCAAAGTGAGAACTGAAAGCAAAGAGTAAATAGAGCAAAGTAAAAGTGAAAGTGGAAACGATAGTTGCGAATAGACCCGGGGGTTGTAGTGTTCACTAGTGGCTTCTCTCATAAACCAAGTAGACGGTGGGTGAACGAATTACTGGCGAGCAATTGATAGAACTGTGCAAAGTCGTATCGTTATCTAAGGCAATGATTATATCTATAGGCATCACATCCAAAACAAGTAGACCGATACTTTCTGCATCTACTACTATTACTCCACACGTCGACCGCTATCCAAAATGCATCTAGTGTATTAAGTCCAAAAAAACAGAGTAACGCCTAAAGCAAGATGACATGATGTAGATGACGATAAAAGCCCATCTTGTCACCCTTGATGGCAACAACACGATGCGTGCCTTGCTGCCCCTTCTGTCACTTGGAAAGGTCACCACATGGTATGAACCCAAAACCAAGCACTTCTCCCATTGCAAGAATCATAGATCTAGTTGGCCAAACAAAACCCAAGACTCGATGATACTTACAAGGATATCAAATCATGCATATAAGAAATCAGCAAAGACTCAAATATAATTCATAGATAATCTGATCAGAAATCCACAATTCATTGGATCTCGACAAACCCACCACCAAAGAGGATTACATCGAATAGATCTCCATGAAGATCATGGAGAACTTTGTATTGAAGATCCAAGAGAGAGAAGCAGCCATCTATCTACTAACTACGGACCCGTAGGTCTGAAGTGGACTACTCACGAGTCATTGGAGAGGCTATGATGTTGATGTAGAAGCCCTCCAACGCCAAACTCCCCTCCGGCAGGGCACCGGGAAGGGTCTCCAGTTGAGATCTCGCGGAAACGGAAGCTTGCGGCGGTGGAAAAGTGTTTTCGTGGATGCCCTGATTTTTTCTGGATTTTTAGGGAATTTATAGGCCAAAGACCTAGGGCAGGGGAGCGCCAGGGGGCCACAAGCTTGGTTGTTGCAGCGTCCCCCCTGGCCGCGGCAACAGGGCTTGTGGGCCCCTTGTGGGCCCACTGCCTTGGCCCTCAAGCCTCCCGATCTTCTTCCGTTCTAGAAAAATTTATTTTAGGGATTTTATTCCGTTTGGACTCCGTTCCAAATTCAGATCTGAAGTCAAAAACACTGAAAAAACAGGAACTGGCGCTTGGCACTAAATTAATAAGTTAGTCCCAAAAAAGATATAAAAGATAAACAAAACATCGAAAGTTGACAAGATAATAGCGTGAAACCATCAAAAATTATAGATACGTTTGAGACGTATCAAGCATCCCCAAGCTTAACTCCTGCTCGTCCTCGAGTAGGGAAGTGATAAAGAATGAAATTTTGATGCTTTCATGCTGCCTAACATAGATGTCCTTTGTAACTCCTCTTATGTGACGTGAATGTTCAGATCCATTAGAATCAAAACAATAGTTTGTTATTGACGTGGAGACAATAATAATTCAAGCAAACTAGCAAGGTAATCAAGAACTTTCAAAATAACAAGGCCAAAAGAAAGTTATCCCTACAAAATCATATAGTCTGGCTATGCTCTATCATCATTGCACAACGAATTTAAATCATGCACAACCCCGGTATTGGCCAGGTAATTGTTTTTATACCTTTACTTTCTCAAACCTTTTCAAATCTCACGCAATACATGAGCATGAGCCATGGTTTTAGCACTATAAGTGGTGTGGAGTGTGGTGGAGGTTGCAAGACAAACGAGGAGAAGAAGGTCACATTGACTAGGCATGTCAATGAGCTATGGAGATGCTCATCAATAGATATCAACGTGAATGAGTAGGGATTGCCATACAAATGATGCACTAGAGCTAAGAGTAAGTGAAACTTCTTAAAGAAAACTAGTGGGTGTGCATCCAACTTGCTTGCTCACGAAGACCTTTGTCCAAGATTCATGCTGACAATCCGACATTAACGGAAGAGGATTTCAAAAAATTCAAGGAGACTTGCGCTACACAAGAAGTCAAGAAAAAGTCGGAGAAAATGAAGGCGCTCCAGGCCAGGAACACGCCTCTCCACCACCTAGGAATCCATGGTTACGAGGGGAAGAGGTACGTATGGGCCACGGAGGACGCCGAACGTGAAAGTCATAGAATCCCAGACCCCTTGGCGGAGTTCACTGACCCGCGAGAGAATGACTGGATCAGGGCCCGGTACAAGTGGGACCCCATTAATAAGATCTTTTACACGGACCTGAACACGAGGGATTTCATGAGACTACTCCTAATTGTTATATTACCACCTTATATTAGCTCCCAATCAATTTGACAATAAGTTTTGTCACATTTGTAAACCATCCACGTTCCTTTTGCACAAAGAGCAGCACCAAAAGGCAGCCGAAAGCGACGAGTGATCTCAGTCGTCGGCGGGGCCCAATTGGAACAACTCGTTCAACCGGGCCCTGAATACTGAAAAATGTCCCGATGGACAAACCTCTATCATATGGACATGTGCATGGCGTTGGAGATGGCGCCTCGTGGAAGAAGCGCTACCACGAGAAGTTGGAGGAAAAAAGGGAGAGACTAATGCTGACTCAACTGACCATCAACGAGAAGGTCGCGCTTGCGGTTGAAAAGAGCAAAGCTGAGACCAAAGAAGATTTGGTCAATTTAGTCAAGGAAAGGGTCAATGCATCTCTGGCAGCTTCTTTTAGCAGCTTGGTTCCGACAGTTTGGGATTGGACGAAGAAGAATCTAGAAAAAATGCCACAGGACTTTCCCTTCCCAGCTTTGTTGGGAGCATTTCGGTGAACATCGCACCACCATCACGTGCTCACGCAACCGCACATGCTCCCGTACCTGATCTCGCTCCTCTTCATAGCAGCCCATCCTATGTCTCTGGCGAGCTAGATGGGGCTTCGTCTTTGGTTGAGCTCGATGCCATCGAGGTAATTATGCGTCATACACTCTAAACCAGCATGTCTATAGTCTTTAGTTCAGTTGCTTTTCGGATGTCTGACGTTGTAGACATATCTTCGCAGGATGGAGAAACCCCGAACATCCTACTCTACGACATCAATGACGAGAAGGTGGACGTGGGGAAGGCAACGATCGTGAAGCCGAAGGACTGCATGCTCCATAACAGACAGAAGCCCCATAGCATCTTCAATGTTTGCATGGCTACTGTCAACGCGTGCTTCGAGGATTGGCCTCTTCCGGTATCAATCGATGATGATGAGACCCCTAAATGGATTGGCGCATGCAAGAGCTAGTTCTTGCCATGGCGGAAGACTCTTCTTCGTGTCGAGGTACCGGTAGAACACCAACGACAAATCCTCAACAAGGTATGAACACCACCCCACCTACCCAATTACATGCAACTATTGTGGCGGGTGATCGCGGACGGTGCAGCGAGGGAGAGCGTCCATTAGTGCGAGATGACATCACCCATGTCGAAGAAGCAAATGCTGATGATGTCATGGATGAGGATGATGATGACCCTAACCAGTATATCAATACTAACTATGAGGATGGTCGTGCCTATGACTCAGGCTATGAGCGTGGAGATGACTTGATGCCTCCTGATTTCCCGGAGCCATAATGTCCTAAGGGTGATTGCAAAAGGTCTCTCTTCATGCGATCCTCGTAGGAGATGCCTCCATGTGCCGCCTCTACCTAGGAAGAAAAACGTGAGGGCCATCCATTGATTAGCCCGACGACATTGGGGTGATGGTTAGGGAAGGTATGACGAGCTCACTACCGCCACCCGCATAGAAGAAAAGGAGGAGTCCAGACAAGAAAGGCCCTAAAGGCGCTAGAGCTGCTTTAACCAGTCAGCCGACTATGAAGCCCCAAGAGGTAGACAGAATACTTCTCATAGGTGTGGAGTGTTTCCATGTCGTCGGCCACCCGATCCTACCTCATAAAACATTAGAGAACATACTGACCAATGATCTAAGGAGACTTCATGATGGTGTGGTGGCTAGAGAGAAAATCCTCCTCATCTCGGAAAACTAGGATACCCACTTTACGCGGCCCAGGTTCCGGGTGCGAGGTCATATGCTGATAGATGGCCCGCCGATAAGTTCATCCTGTGATTTTCCTATATCTACGACATGTTCCACATGACCAAGCAGGATTTTCAGTTCATTCGCTTGTATGCGCAGCATTTCAACTACATCATGAGGCGCGAGAATATAGAATATATATGCGTCACGGACCCGTACTATATGCAAGAGAGATTCTTGGTAGTCTGCAAATAGCGGCGTGACTATGCGAGCAAGTACATCGGCGAGTTCATTATCGCTAAGAAGGACAAGGAAACGATTCTCGTGCCTTATAATCCAACGCAAGTCATCTATGGATATCGTTTCATAAGTTTTAGTCATTCCTTTGCAAGCATGAAGGCTAATTTGAGGTCTACTTATTTTGCGCAGCAGGGGGCGCCGTTTCTCATCTATTTGTACGCACAATCCTCCCATGCTCTGCACTTCGACTCAGCGAAGAACATCAACAAAAGGGATTACACGCACATAAATAGTGTTCTCGATAGTGCTATTTTAACCTTCGGCCTTACTCGTGGATATATCAAGGTGAAAAGGTACATGAATAAAGGGCTGACTTTCGGCCATATGACCGACTTCTGCTGCATCTAGCAATCGAACGATAGTCTGGATGATGGACTCCACCTCATGCATCACATGATTGAGTACATAAGGGATAATCAACGCAATCGCATGTCAGCTCCTTCCAATGATGTCAAGATTGTGTGCCACAAGCATAGGAAGCATACTGGATCATCGGATCCGAGCTGAGTTTTATCACGTACTGTGTGAACTTGCCCAAGTGATCATGAAGGAGGTCCTCGAACCAACAAGGATGCTCTACCATGGGCTAATGAGGAGGGAAAATGTTTGAACACTGCCAGTCGCTCAGCGCCTGGACCTGAAGCCTTTTATGAAGCTCGGGTGCTTCCTCCCTGACTATGAAGATTGGAGCGCCGACAAGGAGGAGTGATTGGCAATGACAATGTATATGTTTAATTAGTACTAATGTCTTTTTATGAACTAGCATAGATCGCTCTAGTTAATTAGTTTGGGTATGAGGAACTTCGTTATTAATGTTTACTATAGGTTGCTTGTGTTTTTCTACTATGCCTATTTGTGTTTCTCAAGTACATTATGTTGCATATTATCGTTGAATTCATCAACTTACGATGCAGCTACATAGACCGGAGATGGTGAAGGACTGCTACGTCGTATTCAATAGGAGGGTTCCAGGAGTGTACAACCACTGGCTAGACTCTGAGGCCCAGGTAGACAGGTACCCAGGCGCTAGCCAAAGAGGGTTCGACAGTCGAGCTGAAGGAAATAGTTACTTCAGGTGGATGCTACGGCAAGAGAGGGAGCGAAACCGGTGCTTCAAGAAGTACTAGATAGTCGCGCTCTTGCTCCTCATTGCTCTTCTCTTTTACATCATGGTTTAGATAGAGATGATGAAACTTATGGGTGTGTTCCATGACCATGCAGTTGCATTTATACAGGACATGACTTGTGTATTATATTTTTCGAGATGTGATGATATTTGTGTTGGATAATGATGATGATGATGACGATGATGTTGATGTTATGACGAGACTACTCTATGTGTATGATATGATGAGAATAATGTATGTTTATTATCATATGATGAAACTACTGTATAGAGCATGCACAAATATGTAGAGGGGAACTAAATTCTTGAAAGAGGAATATTAGCAATAGTCCTAGTAGGTGTGTAGCAGCAACACAGGTTTAGCACTAGTTCTTGTTCCCTTCCATCGCTACTGCTAAGCGTACTTACCAGTAGCGTTGTTTTCCAGCGCTACTGCTAAAACATAGATGTAGCGCCTTAGCAGTAGATGTGCCACCAACACTACTAGTATGGGTAATTCCAGCACTACTACTAGGCTTTCTTAGAGTAGTGATATGTTAATGTCGAAATTGGTCCAGATCTGAACAAAACACATATTATATTTATTAAACAGCAAAATAAAGTGGACCAAATGATTCTACACGTCATTGTAGTCGATTTACACATACAGATCATCTAAAACGAAGTTATGGTCTAAAATATATGACCATCACAATATAATATACCATGAATGAAAAATTTATGCAAACGACAAAACAAACATGTTAAATTATAGATGCAACAAGATATCATGAGACTACATGAAATTCTATGCAAGTTTAAATTAGGCCGGAACAACGAATAGCAATGTCAGAAAGTCTCCATATGCAAATTAAGATTTTGGTACTGTTCTGCCTATAACACAATTTTAGACTTGTTAAATAGGAAAATAAATGCCAGCATGTTATTTTACACATTTTCTAGTCAAGTTACATATGTGGATCATTTTAATCGGAGCTACGGTTAATAAGTTATGAGTCAAACCATTTTAGCATGACATTATGCAAACTAATGCAAACAGAAGGTTTACACATTTTAAACATGGATGAAAGTTGGTAATTGTGTATCAACCCAAAATTCGAAGCATGTTACATATAGAAATTATTTTAATCTGAAGCATGGTTATTTAATTATTAGCATTTAAAAACATGTATTTTCCTATAATTATTAAAGCACTCGTTAAATAGGAAATGCGTCGGGCAGGAAAAAACATGCACTTGGCCGAATCTGCTGTTGGGTCGAAATAGTGCATGGGCGAAGCTTGGCTATATAGCGCTCACGGCGAGAAATAGACACACGCTCACCTCGGGCTGGGCCTTGAGTTGTTGCGGTGCAGGCGAGGGAAGTTGTTGGGCTGCCGACGTTGGAGGGGGGCTCGGGCTGGGGCCATGAAACCCTATTTGACGCTCTTTGTGTCAAATAGGCGGGCAAACGCACACGAGCTGCGAGCGAGCGAAGGGGTTTGGGCCGGCCCGTTAGCACTTTCACCGATCCCTTTTTTGGGAACCTTCTAGAGATTTCCACCCGTTTTTTTCGGTTTTGGGAACTCTCTAGAAGATTCCCTGAACTGTTTTTTGTTTTCTTTTTTCTTTATTATTTTTTGTTTCTTTTTTTCTATTTCTGTTTTAAAATGTTCTCAATTTTCAAAACATTTTCCGGAATTTGAAAAAATGTTCCGAAATTTGAAA
This sequence comes from Hordeum vulgare subsp. vulgare, assembly GCF_904849725.1. Lineage (NCBI taxonomy): Eukaryota > Viridiplantae > Streptophyta > Magnoliopsida > Poales > Poaceae > Hordeum > Hordeum vulgare. The sequence goes on along the minus strand of NC_058522.1, from coordinate 128,976,565 downwards.
AAATATGCGTGAATTTAAAAAAATGTTCGAGAATTTTAAAAAATGTTTTAGATATTGAAAAAATGTTCTGGAATTTGAAAAATGTTCTCGAATTTCAAAAATGTTCCGTAATTTAAAAGAAGTTCTGGAATTTGAAAAACCATTCTGGAATTTGAAAAAATGTTCAGGAATTTTTAAAATGTTTCGGAAAGTTTTAAAAATGTTCCAGAATTTGGAAAAAATGTTCCGGAATTTTTAAAAAATGTTCCAGAATTTGAAAAATGTTCCGGAATTTGAAAAAAAGTTCTGGAATTTTTATCAAAATATTTCGATTTTTTTTAAATGTACCGAAGTTTGAAAAAATGTTCCGACATTTGAAAAATATTCCAAAATTTGAAAAAATATTCCAGAATTTGAAAAAAATGGAAAAAGAATTATTAGATTTTTTGAAACTAAAAAATAAGCTCGGCCGTCCCAGTTGGGGGCGAGACGAAGGTGGGTTGGCCTAGCAGCACGTATGCGATCGCTACATCGTGGGTCGGCCAGTCTGGGTTCACTACATGCGTCAGGGGGCTATTTGACGCAAAATGCGTCAAATAGGAGCTCCCGCTGGGCCAGGCCGGGAGATCGAGGCCATGCGCTCGAGCAGGGCGAGCAAGCGCCTCCGGGCTCGATCTCGAGTGGTCGGAAGAAGATGACAGCGCAATGATGACTAGCGGGTGGCAGCTCGCTAGAATGGAGTGGAACACCAGCTAGAGCTTGGATCTGGACCGACGATGACACATCAGGGGGCGGCGAGGCGGTGCGACGTGGATGCAGGGTCGGCCGCCTTGCGGGTGGTCATGGGCGGCGCGGGGAGCGTTGATGGAGAGGAGCAGCGAGCTGGCCCTACGCTCCAACGAGATCTCGTAGGGGCGACGACACTCCATCGAGCTTCAGCCGGCGGCACGGCTCGGGGAGTTGCTAGCTCGAGCTGGAGGCGAAGGGGTTGGCGTGGCGACTAGTGGCGGAGCGAGGCGTGGCCACGGGGGAGCTGGACCGGGCATGAGCGCTGCGGGTGGCGTGCTGGGGCTCGCGCTCTATGGTCATGGACATTGTTTGGAGTGGGGTTCTGGGCGATTATTAGGCCATTGGATGGGGTTCCTGTGGACCAAATTTGGATCTGGGTCAGGATTTCGGGGGAGAAAGGTTTGGAGGGATAGAGGGAAGGTTTGTTGGGGGTGGATGTGAAATGGGCAAGGGGAAACCCTAGAGAGTGAGGTGCTCTCTTCATATGATGGGTTTATATATAGGGAATGGACTATGGTGGCATGGATGACGTCCGTATGATCGCGATCCTATGAACTCGATCGGAGGGAGGGGCTTGGTAGTTCTAGTGGGCTATGTAGATTGGTTTGGGCTAAGAAGAAAGGGGGTTTGCGTCTGATACGTCTCCAACGTATCTATAATTTTTGATGGTTTCATGCTATTATCTTGTCAAACGTTGGATGTTTTGTATTCCTTTTATATATTTTTTGGGACTAACTTATTAACTCAGTGCCAAGTGCGAGTTCTTGTTTGTCCATGTTTTTGACCCCTTTTAGAGGAGGATTTTGAATGGAGTCCAAACGGAATGAAACTGCCAAAAACATTTTTTCTTGAGCAGAAAAAGATCTAGAAGCCGGAGAATCAGGGCAGGGGGCCACCAGGGACCCCACAAGTACTTTTCCACCGCCGCAAGCTTCTGTCTCCGCAAGATCCCATCTGGGGCACGTTCTGGTGCCCTGCCGGAGGGGGGCTTCGGATACGGAGGGCTTCTTCATCAACACCATGACCTCTCCGATGATGCGTGAGTAGTTCACCATAGACCTACGGGTCCATAGCTAGTAGCTAGATGGCTTCTTCTCTCTTGGATCTTCAATACAAAGTTCTCCATGATCTTCATGGAGATCTATCCGATGCAATCTTCTTTAGCGGTGTGTTTGTCGAGATCCGATGAATTGTGGATTTATGATCAGATTATCTATGAATCTTATTTGAGTTTCTTCTGATCTCTCTTATGCATGATTTCATATCCTTGTAATTCTCTTTGAGTTGTGGGTTTTGTTGGGCCAACTAGATCTATGATTCTTGCAATGGGAGAAGTGCTTGGTTTTGGGTTCATACCGTGCGGTGACCTCACCCAGTGACATAAGGGGTAGCGAGGCACGCGTCGTGTTGTTGCCATCAATTGTAAAAAGATGGGTTTTCATCATTGGTTTGAGATTATCCCTCTACATCATGTCATCTTGCTTAAGGCGTTACTCTGTTCGTCATGAACTCAATACACTAGATGCATGCTGGATAGCGGTCGATGTGTGGAGTAATATTAGTAGATACAGAAAGTATTGGTCTACTTGTCTCGGACGTGATGCCTATATGTATGATCATTGCCTTAGATATCGTCATGACTTTACGCGGTTCTATCAATTGCTCGACAGTAATTTGTTCACCCACCGTAATACTTGCTATTTTGAGAGAAGCCTCTAGTGAACACTATGGCCCCCGAGTCTACTCCAAACCATATTTTCAGCCTTACACTTTTCCTTCGTTGCACTTTCCGCCTTCAGATTTCACTTTGCAAACAAACTTGAAGGGATTGACAACCCCTTTATAGAGTTGGGTGCAAGCTCTTTTGTGTTTGTGCAGGTACTCTAGAGTTGACGAGATTCTCCTACTGGATTGATACCTTGGTTCTCAAAAAAAGAGAAATACTTACTACTCCTGTGCTGCATCACCCTTTCCTCTTCAAGGGAAAAACTGAAGCAAACAAGCGAAGTAGCAAGAAGAATTCCTGGCGTTGCCGGGGAAGGACTTTTGTTGCCGTAGCACAAGAATTTCTGTCGCCGTTGCCGAGGAGGATCAAGTCAAGAACTCATCCAAGTAAGTGTCGCAAACTCCCCCACTTCTGAAAAACAAAAAATTCACAAAGAAATCTTTGCCTTTTTCATTTTCCTTTTGTTCGCCCTTTTCTCTCGCTTGCTCTTTGTTCGCTTGTGTACTATGTGCCTTCAATATGCTTGCATCTTCGCTTGCTGAAAATCTAGTGATATGGATCCTCATCCACTTGCTAATCTCTTTAAGAGATCCAATTATGTTGATCCAATTGCTAGTGAGTTGAGTGCACTTGACTTTCTCTATGGAGTTTTGCTTGAGATGCGTGAATCTGAAAATTGTGATGAAGAAATTTATGAAGTGATTCACGAGGGCTCCTTGAATGAAAAGCATGATTGCAATGGTTTCACTATAATTTCTGTTAGTGACAATCATGCCAAAAATATGCAAAACCCTAAGCTTGGGGATGCTACTTTTGGTATGTCCACTACTGGTTGCAATCATCATGATTGGGGTGATGATTTTTCTTTTGATCTTGAAAATTCGTTCAAGACTGATGATGAATATGATATTTGCAATTTTTTTGAAAGTGGGTTTGGAGATGTCATGACTTTGGCTGATGATAATCCCACTATTTTTGAAGAGCATCAACTTTGGATGCAAGTGGATCATGAAAAGAATATCCTATGTGATAGCCATATCGTTGAATTTGAATATGATCCCACATGTAATGAGAGAGGAAAATATTGTGGTAGAAACTTTCATATCACTAAATCACCTCTCGTGATGTTGAGATTGCTCTTGTCTCTTTCTTCTACCTTGCATATGGTAGCCATTGGTTGTCTTGACAATTTTTTTCCTATAAAATGCCTATGCATAGGAAGTATGTTAGACTTAGATGTGATTCTCACAATATTTATGATGCTCTCGTTGTTCTTTAATTCTTGTCTTTTGTGTGAGCATCATTGAATTATCAATGCCTATCTAAGGGCGTTAAACAATAGCGCTTATTGGGAGGCAACCCAATGAATTTATCTTTTTCTTTATATTTTGTTGCGTCCACACCATCATAATTCTGTTATGATTGTGTTTTTTGTGTTTATTTTTGTGTTTGAGACAAGAAAAACCTTTATGACTAGTCTTGGTAATGGTTGTTTGATCGTGCTGGAAAAAAGACAGAACCTTTTCGCTCACGAGATGATTTTTCATTTTAATTCAGAAATAGCTTTTGAGTTGATTCTTTTTGCTGCCGGTTGATATGCTTTTTTCACAGGGAGACGTAATGTTTCGGAATTTTTGAGGAACCAGAAGTATACGAAGCATACAGATTCTACACAATGGTCTGTTTTTGACAGATTCTATTTTTGTTGAGTTGGTTGCTTGTTTTGATGAAACTATGGTTAGTATCGGGGGGTACTAGCCCTGGAAAAGTGAGAATACAGTAGCCCAACACCAATATAGATAGAATTCAAGTTTGCTACAGTACCAAAAGAGGTGGTAGTTTGTTTTCTTGTGCTAATGTTATCACGAGTTTCTGTTTAAGTTTTGTGTTGTGAAGTTTTCAAGTTTTGGGTGAGGTTCTCATGGACAAAGAGATAAGGAGTGGAAAGAGCTCAAGCTTGGGATGTCCAAGGTATCCCAAGCCAAATTCAAGGACACCAAAAAGCCTAAGCTTGGGGATGCCCCAGGAAGGCATCCCCTCTTTCGTCGTCAATCCATCGGTAACATTACTTGGAGCTATATTTTTATTCACCACATGATATGTGTTTTGCTTGGAGCCTATTGTATCATAGACTTTTCTTTTTGTTGTGTCACAATCATCCTTGTTGCACACCTTTTTTAGAGAGAGAGACATGTACTCATCGTGATTTTTTTATAATGCTCTTAGTGCTTCACTTATATCTTTTGAGCTAGATAATTTTGCTCTATGTGCTTCACTTATATCTTTTAGAGCACGTCGGTGCGTGACTTGGTAGTTGGCTTATGCTATGAAAGTACTCCCAAAGGTGATAGATACCCAAAGAGGATACAAAAACCTCCATCTTCATGTGCATTGAGTAGAAAGAGAAGTCTTGATTCCTCTCAATTAGTTTTGAGACGTGGATTCGGTAATATTAAGAGTTATGTTAGTAGGGTGTTGTGAATCTACAAATACTTGTGTTGAAGTTAGTGATTCCCGTAGCATGCACGTATGGTGAACCGCTATGTTAGGAAGTCGGATCATAATTGATCTACTGATTTTCATCCTTTGTGTTGAGGTCGGGATCGCGCGGTGGTTAACACCTACCAACCCTTCCCCTAGGAGTATGCGTTTAGCATTTTGTTTCGATTACTAATAAAAACTTTCGCAACAAGTATGTGAGTTCTTCATGACTAATGTGAGTCCATGGTATATATGCACTTTCACCTTCCACCTTTGCTAGCCTCTCTAGTGCCGCGCAACCTTCGCCGCTACACAAACCCACCATATGCCTTCCTCAAAACAGCCACCATACCTACCTACTATGGCATTTTCATAGCCATTCCGAGATATATTGCCATGCAACTCCCACCGTTCCGTCTCATGACTTGTGTCATCACTCTCATATTGCCATTGCATGATCGTAAGATAGCTAGCAAGATGTTTCAACGTCATACGCCAAGCTAGATTGTTGCACATCACGGTACACTGCCGGAGGCATTTCATATAAAGTCATTTCTAAGCTTTGAGGTGTGAGTAAATAAAAGTGTGATGATCATCATTATTAGAGCATTGTGCCATGTGAGTAAATAAAGAAAAGAGGCCAAAGAGCCCAAAAAAACAAAAAACAAAAAAAGAGGCCTAAGAGCCCAAATAATAAAAAGAGAGAGAAAAAGAGAGGAGGGACAATGCTACTATCTTTTTCCACACTTGTGCTTCGTAATAGCACCATGTTCTTCATGATTGAGAGCTTCTTGCTTCGTCACTACCATATGCTAGTGGGAATCTTCATTATATAACTTGGCTTGTATATTCCAATGATGGGCTTCCTCAAAATTGCCCTAGGTCTTCGTGAGCAAGCAAGTTGGATGCACACCCACTAGTTCTACTTTTGAGCTTTCACATACTTATAGCTCTAGTGCATCCTTTGTATGGCAATCCCTACTCATTCCCATTGGTATCTATTCATGGGCATCTCCATAGCCTTTTGATACGCCGAGTGAATGTGAGTATCTCCTCCTTTTTGTCTCACAACCACCACCACACTCTATTCCACTTTTAGTGCTATATCCATGGCTCACGCTCATGTATTGCGTGATAGTTACAAAAAGTTTGAGAAAGTAAGAGTGCGAAAACAATTACTTAGCCAATACCGGGGTTGTGCATGATTTACATTAGTTGTGTGAGCATGATGGAGCAAAGCCAGACTATATGATTTTGTAGGGATAACTTTCATCGGCCTTGTTATTTTGAAAGTTCATTATTACCTTGCTAGTTTGCTTGAAGTATTATTGTTTTCATGTCAATAGCAAACTATTGTTTTGAATCTTACGGATCTGGACATTCATGTCGCATGAAAGAAGTTGCAAAGGACAACTATGCTAGGTAGCATTCCACATCAAAAATTCATTCTTCATAACTTCCGTACTCGAGGACGAGCGGGAGTTAAGCTTGGGGATGCTTGATACGTCTCCAACGTATCTATAATTTTTGATGGTTTCATGCTATTATCTTGTCAAACTTCGGATGTTTTGTATTCCTTTTATATATTTTTTGGGACTAACTTATTAACTCAGTGACAAGTGCCAGTTCCTGTTTTTTCCATGTTTTTGACCCCTTTTAGAGGAGGATTTTTAACGGAGACTAAACGGAATGAAACTGCCAAAATATATTTTCCAGAACAGAAAAAGTTCGGGAAGCCGGAGAATCAGGGCACGGGGCCACCAGGGACCCCACAAGCCCTTATGGCGCGACCAGGGGGGCCCGCACCCCCTGGCTTGTGGGCTCCCTGAGGCTCCTTTGCCCAAGGTTTTGCGCCTATCTATTCCCTAAAATCCAAATAAAAATTCAGGAGATCATCGAAAGTACTTTTCCACCGCCGCAAGCTTCTGTCTCCGCAAGATCCCATCTGGGGCACGTTCTGGTGCCCTGTCGGAGGGGGGCTTCTGATACGGAGGGCTTCTTCATCAACACCATGACCTCTCCGATGATGGGTGAGTAGTTCACCATAGACCTACGGGTCCATAGCTAGTAGATAGATGGCTTCTTCTCTCTCTTGGATCTCTCCATGATCTTCATGGAGATCTATCCGATGTAACCTTCTTTTGCGGTGTGTTTGTCGAGATCTGATGAATTGTGGATGTATGATCAGATTATCTATGAATCTTATTTGAGTTTCTTCTGATCTCTCTAATGTATGATTTCATATCCTTGTAATTCTCTTCGAGTTGTGGGTTTTGTTTGGCCAACTAGATCTATGATTCTTGCAATGGGAGAAGTGCTTGGTTTTGGGTTGATACCGTGCAGTGACTTCACCCAGTGACAGAAGGGTAGCGAGGCACGCATCGTGTTGTTGCCATCAAGGGTAAAAAGATGGGGTTTTCATCACTGGTTTGAGATTATCCCTCTACATCATGTCATCTTGCTTAAGGTGTTACTCTGTTCGTCATGAACTCAATACACTAGATTTATGCTAGATTGCGATCGATGTGTGGAGTAATAGTAGTAGATGCAGAAAGTATCGGTCTACTTGTCTCGGACGTGATGCCTATATGTATGATCATTGCCTTAGATATGGTCATGACTTTACACGGTTCTATCAATTGCTCGACAGTAATTTGTTTACCCACCGTAATACATGCTATTTTGAGAGAAGCCTCTAGTGAACACTATGGCCCCCGGGTCTACTCCAAACCATATTTTCAGCCTTACACTTTTCCTTCATTGCACTTTCCGCCTTCAGATCTCACTTTGCAAACAATCTTGAAGGGATTGACAACCCATTTATAGCGTTGGGAGCAAGCTCCTTTGTGTTTGTGTAGGTACTCTGGACTTGACGAGATTCTCCTACTGGATTGATACCTTGGTTCTCAAACTGAGGGAAATACTTATTGCTCCTGTGCTGCATCACCCTTTCCTCTTCAAGGGAAAAACCGACACAAACAAGAGAAGTAGCAAGAAGAATTCATGGCGTTGCCGGGGAAGGACTTTTGTTGCCGTAGCAGCATCCCATGACAAGTTTTTTAAACAACGAAAAAGTCCAATGTTTGACCGGCTATACTGTCGCTATAGGTTTAATGGTTCGGGTACCAAACGAACTCTGATTGCGATGAAATTTGACAAGAAGCCTACCTACGCTACATTAAGACCGCTCGCCAACTTTCCACCCAATCTGAGAAATTTTTATACACACTTTTAAAAACAATGCACACCGCAAACAGAGGAGAAAATGATCTAGGGAGACAGAGGGGCGCCAAGAGCTTGGTGTATCCTCTTGGGCTCCCCTACCCTCTATATAGAGGTGTAGGGGTGTGGGGTACAGCCCCGCCAAGCCCTAGGGTGCAGCCAAGGTGGAAAGAGGTGAAATCCTAGTCCTCCTCCTTCCCTTCCATACAAAGGTGGACTTTCCTCTACGATCAATAACCAATAGCGGGGCCAAGATGCCTAGTTATTGGTTCCTACATATTCTATGAAGATCTTTATTGGTCAAACCATGATGTCACGGAACTAGTTAATCCTGTATGCAGTTCCCTTTGTCCATCGGTATGTTACTTGCCCGAGATTCGATCAATGGCATCTCCATACCCTGTTCAATCTTGTTACCGATAAATCTCCTTACTCATTGTGTAATACAAGATCCCGTGACTAACCCCTAGCCACATTGCTTGCAAGATTATCGTGATTTAGTATTACGGAGTGGGTCCCGAGATACCTCTAGGTCATACGGAGTGACAAGTCCCAGTCTTGATCCATGCCAACTCCCCAAACACCCCCCGGAGATACCTGTAGAGCATCTTTATACGCACCCAATTATGTTGTGATGTTTGATCAAGAAAGTAATTCATTCGGTGTCGGTGATTTTCATGATCTCATGGTCATAGGAATAGATACATTGACATGCAGAAAGCAATATCAGTAAACTCGATACGATCAAACGCTATGCTTAAAGTTTGGGTCTTGTCCATCACATCATTCTCCTACTGATGTGATCACGTTATCAAATGACAACTCATGTCTATGGCTAGGAAACCTTATCCATCTTTGATCAACGAGCTCGTACAGTAGAGGCTTACTAATGACACTTTGTTGTCTATGTATCCACAAATGTATATGAGTTTCCAATCAATACAATTATAGCATGGATAATAAACGATTACCATGAGCAAGGAAATATGATAATAACTACTATAGTATTGCCTATAGGACAAATTTCCAACACATGGATCAACGATAATCACTATGATAGCAAGAATCCTTAGGAAAAGCTTTAGGTGAAATCCAATCCAAGATATTTCCAATGAAGGACATAATGGATTTAAGTATCTCATTCTTGACAAATTATGTTCGAGACTCCTCATGAATCAAGAATGCTATAACACCACCTCAAAGGAAAATGGAGGAAGAATTGCACATTGAAATCCAAGATAAATAATACTTGAGGTACCACCACAAGAATCTTGGGGTACTCTCAGGAAAGAATTACATACTCAACGAACCACCATGAAGAACAACTTGAAGAACACCAGAATGAAAGGATGATAGAAAGAGTTGAAGGTTGAAAAAAGAACAAGATTGAGGCCTTGCCATGATTTAGATGAAGTTTCGCGAAAAGATACTTGAGAAAAGAAGGAACTCCGGAAAGAAAACATGAACAACTTAAAGTCGAGAATTTAATATCATGAACAACTCGGGAAGAAGATTTAAAACCACTTTGATGAAACAAGAATAAGAACTATGTTATGCTTATGCTCCATGAGGTTAAATTGATGACAAGCAATGGATTTGGCACACCACTTATTCTTCTTGAAAAGATTGAATAGATATATGACATAAACTTGAAGAAGTCTTGAACGAGACACCGGTAAGAATTCACAATGAATGAGGATACCAAGACTGAATGGAGATACATGAGAACAAAGGGATCGTAACCTGCCTAATAGAAAATATGAACAAAGCACTAGAATAATTGGTATGCCAACAAAGATACAACAATTGAGAAGAATTTGAGAACGGAAGCTGAAAGCTGAGCATGAAGAAATCTTCTAAGGTGATGGCCATTGGAGGATCGAGGATGAACACAACAGTGAAATGCTTTGAATAGATATAGAAGAACTACTCACGATTGACAACAATTTAGGAGAGTCACAACAAGCGGACACGATGAATCTTCAAAAGAATGGACAAAGATTTAAGAGAAACTCTCCTTCGGTCTTCCAAGCTGAGAATGATGCAAGAAGCACCACCAAGAATTACTAAGACACTACGGAACAATGAATAAGGAAAGGTTGAGCCACTGATAAAACAAATTTGAAGCAATCTTGGATAAGGAATATGACTGATGGAATCCATACTTATGTCACACTTGAAAAGAATTATAGATCTGTGGAAAAGATTAGAAGAGACAGGTAAGATCATGTGAAAAACATGTGGGATACGGGCACACTAAATATAACACCTTGGCACAATTGCTTAGGAAGAGAGATTGAACCGGTACAAATGAAAACTTGGTGAGGTGAGAACCTCTAAATAATCTAAAGAAAATTGAACGAGAAAAAGAATCTTGTGAGATGTCTTCAACACACCGTAAGAATATAGAGGAGTTAATACACAAGAGAGGCTTGGCTAAGAAGTTCCAGCACAAGAAAGCATTTAGCGAATAGGAAGGATCCGATGAACACCGAAGCTTGAATTGAATCCACTGGAGAAGAACAAGAATGAAGAATGATGAAATTAAGACTCAGCATCTTCACAACGAATCGTGAGATACAATACGGAAGAGAAGATAGAGGAATAAATAATGAAAGAAAGGGACTAGAATGATAATTTATTCATTATAGAAAAAGGGCGGGAGGGTGGGGGAAATAAAGAAAACTACAGATGAGACGAACTCCGAAAAGAAATATGAGGATGGATCTTGCAAATATGGGAGAGAATTGAATTAACTTGAAGAGAAGCACTCTGGATTAAAGAATTGACATGATAATTTAATTGAGGAAAATGATTAGCACTATCACAGAAATATGAGAACACCACTTCGGAAAGATATGAGATTACCACTTGACATCGAAGCAACACAAATTACCATATTCCAATAAAACAAGGACGAGGCTTGCGGATTAAGCTAGAACAAATACATAGCAGACATTTTGTCCGATATTTTCGTGGTAAGATTCGCAAGGGTCCATCGTACATTGGATTGTCATATTGAAATGACGCACGAATATGCTCCCTAGGCGTAGCGAACTACAAGGATTGATGAAGCACACCGAGATTGTCCTTTGTAAAAAATAGCATGAACAAACAAACCACTAGATCTCAAACTCCAACCTCATACCATGCGTGTGTTGGAAGATAATCCTAGGTAACTACTTGAATTCCCACCTGAGAACTCCCAAAATTTCCAGTTATGCAATGAGGTCCACATATACAAGGAGTAAAATCCATCACTCAACTCCTAGCATGATACTACGATCCAAATATATCACATTCGTCACCACATAACCCAAGAACTCGGAAACTCATCTACCTCAGACCCTCGTAATCACAATGATACCAATTATGGCAGTACACCTGAATGCCACACTCCTCTCACCACAAATACTATTGAAGCATTTTCGAATACCCGCATCCTGAGATACTAAGGAAACTAAATGATAGGGAGGGTGACCAAAATCTCCTTGAGCTCAACTTCCTGGGACACTTCTAATCCAAATTGAAAGGAGACACCAGGAAAAAATCCCGATCAAGATGACATCATATAATTTCCAAAATACCCGTGTGATCCTAAAAAATTGAATGAGAAGAGGAGTAGAATTAAAAATATTATATCACGATTCCTCACTAGAGCATAGAAGAAGAGTAAAAAGAATCCTACTCTCCAATATATAACTATACACAAAATAGTTCTTCACTAGACTCGACTCGGCCAAGTCCAATCAATCAAGGGGGCTCCTAGGTCGGTACTGCTCTGTTAGCAACTTGTAATGCCCAAGATGCGATCCGATCCTTATTTTGGCTCGAGGGCCTCAAGAGGGATAGAACCGCATCTCGTTGTTTTGCAAGAATGGATATCGTTACAAGTACATGTACAGAAGAGATGAGTATATGGAATTAGCTTACCTTCACCACAAGCTACAGCATGACATGTCAATACAACAATACATTCAATCACCATGTAGAAGAGAAGGGTCCGACTACGGACTAAATCAAACGAATAAAATGACGTCCATCATTGATATCCCTAGTTGTCGGCCTGGAATCCATCCTATGATCGATGGAGAAGAAGAAGAGGAAGAAACTCCAAATAGAACAATCATCACGCTCACGTCAAAGTATCGCTTTACCTGTACCTACAACTGTTGTTGTGGTAATCTGTGAGCCGCAAGGACTCAGCAATCTCATTTCCAAATGTATCGAGACTAGCAAAGCTTAATGGGTGAGGTATGGTTGAGTGGTGAGGCTGCAACAAGCACTAAGCATTTATCCTGAACACCTACATACGAGTATAAGAATAAGAGGGGGGTTGATCTACGCATAAACGGATGTGAACTAATAATGATCAAGAATTGATCCTAAACACCTACGTACGGGTCAAACATAACCCCACCTTGTCCTCTCTCAGATGCAGAACTCACGAGTAGAGACAGTCACGGTTACGCACACAGTTGGCACATTTTAATTTAGTTTACTTCAAGTTTCGTGAGACCGGATGTTAAAGAAACTTTCCAAGTTGCCACAAAATTGCGGGCACGGCTTCTCAAAGATTTAAGTCCGTAGGGGTGCTCCAACTAGTCCATTACAAACTACCAAAAGCTGCCCTAGTAAGAAAACCTCAACCTCGAGATAGCCCGAGGTATCCTCGATATCCTAGTATGCAAGATGTTTGATAAGAGTAAAACAAATCTTGCAAGACCGCTCGGCATGCCGACAATCCCGATAGGGGCCCCGTATCATGTTCCTAGGGCACGACCGGATGTGCAAGATACTAGGTTGGCCGAAATCCCGGGTGACCAGGAGGCATCGTACATCGCCCGTTTTGGACCAACACCATCAGCACTGGCCCACCCTGTATTATGTTGAATTAATCCACGGGGAGTGCTAACTCCCTATGCATTACTAATGGTATTCAATATTATTATGTTGAGCAAATATAGTACAAATGTTGGCCCTTGCCGGAATATTTTTATCCCAAAAATAAAATCAAGGGGGGCCCCATAACAACCCCAAGCATGTTAGGAGCGCTCAGTATTGAACAAAACACCGGTAGACAAGTAACTAGGGCGGCAAAGGTGGAACAATACACCGACCCAAAAGGCCAAGCCTTCCACCTTTACCATGTATATAGGTGCATTAAATTAAATAGAAATAATATGGTGATATACAAAAGAATATCCATGTTGTCACATGAAAAGCAACTGCACCTGCAACTAGCAACGCTATAAGAAAGGCTAAGCAAGCGGTAACATAGACAAACAAAGGTTTGTTGGGATGTGGAGTGTGTTACAGGCTTTTCATGGCAATGTTGGGAGGCTTGACATAAAAGGTGGTAGGCAATGACACATAGCGATAAAAGCGATATAACTAGGAAAGCAATGATAGTAGTGGTATGTAGGGAGATGATCATGTTCTCTGAGATCCCGCTTGGAAGAAAAACGAATCTGTGAAGTAGACGAACCAACGTAGTCGAACGACTCGTCACACTCCCAAGTGGTTACGGAACTCTATCAAGAAGAAACAATCCGGAAACAACCAATCCACACACGATAAACACCACCATATATGCATGACATCATGCACAAACAGTATGATGCATGTCCATTTAATTATGCATGACATGGTAAGGCACAACAATCAACTTCTACACATTATGTGAAGCTCAATATGCAAAGACTTGCATATTGACAAAACTCCACATTCGAATCATTTAGTTTGATCTCGTTTATTTACACAACAGGTTTAAATGTTGTTCAACATGGCAAGTGGTGAAGCATAAATAAACTACCTATCTAGGCATATTAAATGAGGTTGGAAACAAAACATAGTATTCCTGAAATGACCTGAGATGTTAATTTCGAAATTCGTCCACATGTGAACTAAACAAATTTTATATTTATTAAACACAAAAATAAAGTGGACCAAGTGATTTTACACGTCATTCTTGTCGATTTCCATATATAGAGCATCTAAAATGGAGTTACAGTCTAAAAAATATGACCATCAGAAGATAATATGCCACGAATGCAAAATCTATGCAAATAACAAAACAAACATGTTAAATAAAGGATGCAACAACATATCATGAGACTACATGAAATTCTAGGCAAGTTTAAATGAGGCCGGAACAATGAATAAGAATTCCGGAAAGTCCTCATATGCAAAATAACATTTTGCTACTATTCTGCCTATAACACGATTTTAGAGTTGTTAAACAACAAAATAAATGTCACCATGTTCTTCTTAACATTTTTAGTAAATTTACATTTGTGGATCATTTTAATTGGAGCTACGGCTAATTAGTTAGGAGTCAAACCGTTTTAGCATGGCATTATGCAAATTAATGAAAACAATAGGTTTAAACATTTTAAACATGCATGAAAGTTGGTTATTGTGAATCTACACAAAATTCTAAGGATGTTACATATATAAATCATTTTAATCTCAAGCACAGTTATTTAATTTTTAGCATTTTAAAAACATGCATTTTCCTGTAATTATTAAAGCAATGGTTAAATAGGAAATGCGTTGGGCGGGAAAAAACATGCACTCGCCCGAAGCTGCAGTTGGGTCGAAATAGTACATGGGAGAAGCTTAGCTATATGGCGCTCAAGACGAGAAATAGCCAGAGGCTCACCTTGGGCCGGGCCTTGAGGCGTTGTGGTGTAGGCCAGGGATGTTGTTGGGCTGCCGGTGTCGTGGGAATGATCCTGACAATAGTACGAGGGTTACAAACTAAGGGGCGGAGTCTAGCTAGGCTTAGTGGACACACTCGGATTTACGAGTTCGGGCCCCACTCGGGAGTGGTAATATCCCTACGTCTCAAGCCGTGAGGCTAGTGATTGCTTATGGGGGTGTAAAAGATTACAAGTGCTGAACCTTGAGCCGGTGCCCGGGAGTGGCTTATATAGTGGCTGACACGACCGACCGAGCACCATTACAAGTCAATAAATGCTAATGACTAAGGGAGTTAATAGAAACCATGTCTTTAATTGTCACATTACACGTAACATGGTTCTTCATGGGCCTTCACGCATGTGTTTAAGTCCTTGGCCATTGCAGACCCTTCATTGTCCCTGCCTTGCTGCGGACCAAATGTTGGTGAGCGTCCGATTGCTGCAAAGCAGACCGAGTGACCTCACTTCGCTGAGTGAGAGCACGATGACCAAGTGAGGTTTATATCATCACGATGACTTGTAGGACACTTATGTCATTACGAGTAATTAGGTGGGTCCAATGTACACGGGTCCATAGGCCTACCTCTTAACTAAAACCCCGTCAGTAGCCCCCGAACCAGTAGAGGTTTTCTCGCTGAGTGAATGACTCCCTTGGTGTTTCGGAGACACGGGGGGTCACCGTCAGAGGCAGCATCATTCGGAATCTTAGATAGCCACTACAGATTCAAAAGCAAGAAATCCCGAATGTCCGGGCATGTGGGTAAGTTCACATTCAATAAGATCGAACACCTTTCGGGGAGATTTGTTCGATGATTCGGACGATCATGGACCAAGAGCTCCGTGTATCCAGTCAGTGACTTGGAACGGAGCCACTGGTACTGGGGTAGGGGCGACCTGATTGCCTTTTTGTGATGCCCGAATGATCGGGCTCCCACGGAGGGATAGTCGGGGAAGAGCGCTCGGCCATTCTCGTCATACACCATGGACGCCGAGTTCGTTCGGGTCATGAGGGGGAGCGGTTTCCTCCACATATTTTGAATTCAAGGCGCGTGGGGCGCCAAAATTGGAGGCGACGTGGTTAATGGAGGTAGTGGCGCGGCGCCCCGATTTCTGCGTCTGGACCATCGCGTTGCGCTATAGTGTGCGCTACCATCGGGATCCTGTGGATCTTCCTCAGGGCGGCAGCGCACTTGAAGGGGCATCTTCTCCGACGGTATTTAAGGCCTTCAGCTGAGAGGGGGAAGGTACTGTGCCTCAAATATGGACTCTCCTCTCCCCATCTCTGAGCCTCATAGCTGAAAGCACACACCGCGTTCTGGCGCCAGCATCTGTTCGTCCCTCTCCTTCCACCAAGCACCATGGTGAAAGGGGCGGCGGCGAAGGCCGAGCGAGCCAAGAGGGGATCGCGTGGATCTTCTTCGAGTACCGGGACGCTCTCGCCGGGCTCGATCCTGGGCGATTGGCTACCGTCCCGGTCATGACCGGGCATCTACAGGAGCTAGAGGGTGAGGGTCTCATTGCTCCGGGGAGCTAGAGGCTGCCCGGTGCAAGCGAGTTCGAGCCAGCGCCGAGAGACGATGAGTAAGTGTTACTCGTCACTCACATCGAGAGATGTTTCTCCCTACCTCCACATCCTTTCCTCCATGTTTTCTTAGCCTTCTTCGATGCAGGGTTCCATCATCTTCCTCTGAATGTTGTCTCCTACTTAGCTTCTTTTGTGTCTCTGTGTGAGAAGTTCCTCGGTTGCCATCCACACTTGGGTTTGTTCAAAGACCTGTTTGATTGTCGAGTGATGACTGTTAAGAAGTCCCCTCAGTTGGGAAACAAAACCAACATAGTGCAGCTCTGTGAACGTCTAGGTATCCAACTCAGTGGCAAGATTAGCTTCCCCCAACTGAGTTTTCCTGATTCTGTTAAGGGGGGCAAGACTCTTGGTTCTACTGCCAGGATGTTCCTGTTGGCGAGGGTCATTCGTGCTTTCCACCATATTCCACCGATGGGGTTCAATCGTCTCCTGCCTTGACTATGTCGAAGGCGGAGAAAGTTGATGTAGAGATTCTGGTGATTGCGTTGGTTGTTGTGATGCGCAAAGGCATCAAAGGAATGGACCTCCTGTAAGTCTTCTTTCAACGTAGGATCCAACCCCTTCATGCTAGAGCCCATCCCATGTGGATGTACAAGGGGATGTATGACGAACTCGGGTCCACCCGGAGTATCTTATAGAGAAGCAGCTGGAAGAAAAGATCATGGCCATCACTCCAGTGAGGGACAACCCCAGGGGACTAGGGCGGTGCCTCCTTTCTCATTGGAGATTCTGTCGAATGAGGTAAGCTACTTCCCATTACGTCCGAGTGGTTTTCCTGATTCTCCCTGTACCTGTTTGTAACGTGATCTTTTCCATTTGGCAGGCTTTTGCCGGGCTAGTCAGCACCATCCCAGTGGTTGACCGAATGGCCATTGATGTAGAGAGCGACACCGAGCACCCAGAGGGATCGGATGCAGGTGACAATGAATATGACGATGATGAAGACGACGAGGAGGAGGTGGAGGAGAGTGATGACGATGATCAAGGAGATGAGGCGGAGTCCTCTCTATCGGGCGAGGTCCTGCGAGAGGCCCGTAGCAAGGCGCACCAGGATCCGGGGACTCGTGTTGGAACCTTGAGGACCCCGAGGATGAAAATCCGAGTGTATCGGCAATGTCGACCCGCAGTTCCAAACAGGGTCGAAGTGAGGCTACGACACCGCTGGAGAAGACCGCCAAACAGCCCAAGGTCGCAAGCTCCAAACCTTTGAAGGCTGTCCTGCCGTGGATCAAGGTCGATGTGCCCATCGCTTCGGTGGAAGTGTCATCGCTGAATGACTTTGTCTTTGTTGGCTATGTTTCACTGAATGATTGGTCTATTCTTGTTGTGTTCATTGCAGAGCCGCTACTTCGACTGCTTCTCTAGAAGCTAAGGCCATTGATAAGGGGAAAACCGACGATGATGTTGCTTCTTCCAAAGGTAAGTCTAGACTTTTTTTTGAAGGTTCACTAGGTCTTGACGCTTGGATGTTTACTATTTGTGAATATGTGCAGAACCATGGAACGTGACTGAACTTGACCCCGAGTTTCCTTCTGTGGTAGAAGAGGCGCCCAAGCAGGCCACCACTCCCAGCCGAGTGGTTGCCAGAACCAAGACTTATTTGGCCCGTGAGACCACCTCAGCCGGGACGTCACTCGAAACGGGTCTGTTGCCTCCTCCATCGGATCCCCGCATATTCCAGCTCCACCATATCCCAGAGGATTGGGAGGAGGCGCACAAGGAAGCCTTGGCTCAACTGGACCTGATGGTCGGACGATTGAAGGAGGCGTATGACGCCAGTGAGGCCGTGGCCAAGAGTGGTTGGATAAGTTTGAATCTGGGTGGGAGTCCCGAGTGAGTACACACCCACTCGGTATTGGTGTTTCTTTACAATGGGGGGGCGCTGAGCGCACCCATTGGGTGCAGTCCCCAAGGCTATTGTCGGCTGAGTCAATCGGCAGTAGTCTCAGTCGACAGAATCTAGGGGAGGTACAGAGCCCTTTCCTTTATTCCATCCTTCGAGTGGGGGCGCGCTGAGCGCACCCACTGGGTGTAGTCCCCGAGGCTACCGTAGACTTTGGCAGTCGGCGGTAGTCTAATAATTGTGACATAATGTTATGCCCTTTTCCGTATATGTCAATTGCAGACTGCTTGTCCAATTGGACCTCGATGGTGATAAGGCCATGAACAAATGGTTGGAGCAGGAAAAGCGGACGGTTGAAGGTATGACCTTGCAATAAAATTTAAACTCCATTTGGTCGTCTTTCCTTATCTGACTTAGGCTATCATGTGAGATTGCCTTTCTGAGAGGCTGAAGAATTCCATTTCTCTAGTGACCATGAAGGAAGCCCTCGAAAAGAGGGAAGAAGAACTCGCAACTGCTTGGAAGGAGATCAAGAAGAAGACACTAGCGCCTGAGTCCAAGCTCAAGATGGTTGGCACTCTGGAGGAAGAAAGTCAGGTCCTGAAGGTTGGCACTGAGAAGACCGCGACAGAGCTTGCTGAGATGAAGAGGCATTATTTTGAATGGGAAACCAACCTCAAAAATGCCATCGCCAAGAAAGATGAGTTGGAGCAGTTCGTTGAGGACTCTATGAACAAGCTCATCGGGACTCTCTGAATGCGTTGGAGAAGTAACATGATCTCGCAGCCTCAAGATCAGCTATCTATCAACAAGATCTACGCCGCTATCATACCTGTAATGTTCGCAACCGCACTTTCCAGGAAGGTGACTTAGTGCTCCATTTGATTCAAGACAAAATAGCAAGAACCGCAAGAATGAGTCATATTACCTGGTTGACATATGGGAGCACAAGAAATCCCACACCTCTGAAGAGGAAACCAACATGCCCTGGAACATTCCTCGACTTTGGCCTTATTTTACTAAGAGACATAGGCTCCACCTCATTATACATACATCTATATATACTTCATGTTCAATATAATAAAACCAACACCCCAAAAATTCAGGATCTCCGTCGTTTCATCTCAAACCATTGTGCATGAGTCTTTATTGTTTGAACATAAGTCAGTTGGGGGCTCCCGACACAACGAGTTAGCCTTTAATTTCCCACTTGACTCGGCTAAAATCCATTATAAAATTGTTTAAACTTGCATGTTTGCAAGATGCTACTCCAAAAAGGTGACCCGGTATACTCTTGATAAGTTATTCCATATGGACACTAACCTAATCCAGGGTAAAACATCGGCTTAGTTCACGTGAGAGTCGGCTTATAGGGAGCGAGGATAAAGCATGGGCTATCATGCTAGCTTCATTGAAACAAGACTTGAGCCTCGAAACCCACTCCCAATGCTCGGCCTTAAAAGTTGGCTTATAACTTATACAATGTTATATCTCTGTTTTTTATATCCTAAATTGCCGGTACAGATTTTATCTTATTTTTGCTGGGTTATCGAAAGACACCCCGGGTTATTTCACTCAATCACATGATGACCAGTTATAGACTAGGTAAAATACCATGAACTTTGCTATATCTAAGCATAATTTTATTCTACCGACTCATGGCATGCAATAGAAGATGGCTTATCAAATATACATGAGACTTAATAGACAAAGAGAACCCAATGATAAAGTTGTGACAAAATATAGCAGATCACAAGTATTATGTGCATGATGGCATAATAGATGGCTCAAGTTTACTACTCCTATTACAAGCTCATTTTAGAGCCACAAAATCATGCAAAGTTTTTTTAACAAACGACCAGCAACAACTCCAGCGCGCCGTCTCAAGCAGCCTCCGGTTCAACCTCCATCTGTTGGTCCTCCGGGTCATCTTCAGCCGGCTCATCTTCCTCGATCTGGGTCTCTTTTGGTGTCCACTCGATAGTTGATAAAGAAGGAACAATTGAATCTCCGTGGGTGATAATGAAGGGCCCTATATCAGGAGCAACATTCTTCTTACGTCGAGGAGGAACAAGTTCAAGTTGTTTATATTTAGGAGGGTTGACCTGCTTGTTATCCTTGGACTAGCCAGGTTGATACTTTGTCAGTTCCAGCTCGTGAGCAAGATGAGTGGCCAAAATATGAGTCTCCTTCACACATTTAGGAAAATCCTCGTCTGAGAATTTTAAGCCATCGAGATTGTATTTCGGAAACCCACCTGCCATGACAAACGGATCAAACTTTGGGAGATATGCCTTGACACATGCAAGAGCAACACTAGCTCTAGCATGAGCCGACGATTTCTTCAGCTCTTGGATCTGCTGAGGAAGAGTTGAAAACTCTATAAGCAATCTCTTGAGCTGATTAGACGTCTTGACACCATTGATCACATGCTTCATACTGTAAACACATCCTGTGAACATCTATTCCAAGTATGTGTTAATAACCTTTAGTTTCATTATGGGCGACTTCACAAGATTGCCACTTTTCGTGCGTGCGAACAAGAAAAAATACATCAAAAAGAGTTGGCTAACAATATAGATCTGGAAGATGATTATGGTATAAATCACTCACCAAAGATAGTCTGAGTCATATTGGTAATGTGACATTAAAGACTTAGTAAATCTTCCTTCATCCCATCAAGTTCTGTTTCAGCCAGCTCAACACGTTGCAATAAGCCGGTCTTTTCTTCATCAAATTTGGCCTTCACTTTATCCAAGTGCTCATTATATTAGCTCAACAAGTCTTGAAGATGAGCCGCCAAAAGTTTGGCATCAACCTAAGCTTATGATCATGCTTAAGTTTCTTTTGCAAGCCGGCTACAATAGATTCGGTATCATTCAACAACACCTGCAAATATCCAAGACATGAGAACAAATATACAAAGCCCCGAGCCGTCGCAAGCAGACGGCCCAGTACTTGGGGGCTACAAAATACAAAAAATTGTCGAAGTCTCATGTAGTTGCACACACTCTCCATGGCACTTGGGGGATAATGCAAGCCGCATCTTTTCTAAACTATAGAAAGAGGCGGCTATCCCAAAGATATAAGACGGCCCTTGGTGGCTACTGATCATGTTTTAGAGTTCGGAAATGAAAAGTTTTTAGTGCAAAAAAAGTACCCGACTATCCCAAAGAGGTAAGCCGAACCTTGGGGCCTACAGTCGACATTTTCTATCTTGAAAAAAATCTGGAAACGCACTGGCCCATTATTATCATAAAGACCCAGTCCTTGGGGAATACTATTGGTTCTAAAATCATATACAGAAAGACCCAACCATCTAAAACACATGACCCTGCCCTTTGAGGGATGTGGTTGGCTTTCAGAATTGTAACAAGACCCGTCTCATTACTTATCACAATGAGCTGGCCCTTGGGGCTACGAGCATATATGCGAAAAAGAAGAAAAGGATATGTTTTTACCTCATATTTTTACTTCAAAGTGTTGAATAACTGATCTCACCATCCCGTCTCTCAGACAATCGGGTCAGGTATTGTTGGTGCAGGCCATCAACATCATGGTTGTCAACATCTGGGAGCTCCAATATGGCCTTCCCTTTTTCTAATGTTCTTGAGTCATCTTTGGTTTGAACCTTGGACAAAACAATTTACGTTTCAGGAGCCTTGAAAGTTTCTTCTAGAATGGTTATCTTTGTATCCTCCACGGCGGCTGATGGGGTGGTGCTGCCCACTATTAGAGAATGACTTGAAGGAAGAGGAGGACTTGGTGGACCAACATTTGAAGCCGGGTAATTGAACAGAGTCTATTTAAGATCTGATGAGTCCATAATTACTAACACTTCATCATGATCTGTCTCCTCCTCCTGAACTAGCTCAGACCCCACATCTGGATCACGCTAACTAGTTGGTGCTGCCTAGATCACCGGCTCATACATTGGTGGATCTAGAACATTGGAGACCTTGGCAGCAGAAAATGATTCGCCATTTTTCCCTCGTAATAGCCCTAGCTCTGCAACCATGGAAGCAAATATTGAGTTATAGAAATGACAAGTGATGACTAAAGAAATAAAAACGGCTTGATAAACAACTTACCCATGGTTAATGGTGAAAGCAGGCACTTCCATTATCGTTGAGTCGCCAGAAGAGGGCAGTGATTTGTGATAATTTGAGTTAGGAGGGCTGAGTAGTATCTTAAAAAGGCCGGCTCGCGGGCGAGAAAGAGTGGGACTATGGGGCACCTCGAGATGTTGCTTGCGGGTGGCCGACTCATGAGATAAGCTAGCAGATAATTCCCTAAAGCAGCTCGAGGTCTTATGTTGACTGACCAACATGCTGACTTTTCTTCAAAATAAAATTTGGATCCAAGTAAGCATCTGGGTTAAAAAACTTAACTTTGTTGGTGGCTTGTCTTGGCCTCTTTGGGATATACTAATCTGGTGACTTGGGAGGAGATTGAAATTACCTTAACATTGATGGCTTCACTAGCTTTAGAGTTACCCTGGGAGAAGAAGCATCAGCAAGTTCAATAAAGAGGCGGCCAAGCGAGTCAGTCTCTACCTCAAATTCTTCATCATTTGTGCCTCCTCCAGCCAGGTCATTAGCCTTCTCAGACTAAGGGGAACGGGATTCCTGGCTCTCGCTTTCTACCATTCAAAGTCAGGCTATAGATATCATACAAGCCAGAAAATGAGCATGGTGAACGAGAAGATCGTAACAAAGAAAACAAAATGAACATGATCAAACATACATACAGGAGGAACCGGAGTGATCAAGTGAAATGGAGCCAACCCGGTCACACTGCACTTCTCTTTTGAATCGCTAAAGAATTTTTTGGTGGCATTTTTTATGTCGCTTTCAAACAAATTGACTTCGCTAAAACGTTGGACATCTTCCGGAGCACCAGTGTAGTTGCACATCAGGTCGCCTCTTAGATTAAGCGGCTGAATTCGCCAGCTTATCCAGCATCGGATCAAGTCAATTTCGTTGAGGCCGTGAGCAGTCAAGGCCCTCAATCTCAGACGAGTGAGATCCATTTGTTTCCTCTCCTCGTTAGACGACCAACCCAGAAATTCACCTCGGGTGCTAAGCCATTCCATTCTACAGCACGACAAAGGATTTTGGCCTTCAGCAGCAGTGTTCTTGTAGTAAAACCAAGTTTTATTCCAGCTTTTGGGATGACTTGCCAATCTTAATTCTAGATAAGGGATATTTTTCTCTTTTGGATGGATATTCCATCGACTTCCATGATGGGGCTGGTCTTCACTTGGTCTCGTGGTTGATATAGAAGAACTCTCTGAAAGGAGTGATGGTTGACTCGATTTGAAGATACACGTCACAAAGGACTTGGAATTTGCAAATATTAGTCATTGAGTTTGGGCCAATATCCTATGGTCTCGGATCAAAGAATACAGCAAGTCCCAAAAGAACTTTGACACTCGCGGACAGAAGCCTCTAGTCAGATGATCTATGAAATTGATGACTTCCCCTAAGCCGGGTGGTGGGGAAGACTCTACTTCAGGCGCTCGCCAACTAATTTCAGATTGAGCCTGCGGATAACCTTGGGCGACTAGGTTCTCTAAAGTAGGTACTAATTCTTGAGATCTCATCCATCCACAAGCTTTGCTAGTTATGAAACCAAGGTATCAATCTAGTAGGAAGATCCACAAGACTATGTAAGCAGCACCTCCACACAAATAGCAAAGCCTCGCAACCCAACGCATGGAGGGGTTGTTAATCACTCATGGGTAAAGTACGGATAGATTGATAGATGCAAATAAGAGTGATAGAAAATAAAACACAACAAGGTATTTTTCGGTTTTTTGATAATCTAGATCTGAAAATAAAAGTGCAAATAAAATAGAAACACAAATAGCAAAGTAGAGATTGCCAAAAGATGATATGAAGTAGACACGGGAGACATAGGTTTCACTAGTGGCTTATTTCAAGAAAATAGCAAACGGTGGGTAGACAAATTACTATTGGGCAATTGATAGAAGAGCAAATAATTATGACGATATTCCAGACAATGATCATGTATATAGGAATCACGTCCAAGAAGAGTAGACTGACTTATGGCTGCATCTACTTCTATTACTCCACACATCGACCGCTATCTAGCATGCATCTAGTGTATTGAGTTGATGGAGAAATAGAGTAATGCCTTAAGAATGATGACATGATGCAGACAAGATCTATTCATGTAGGAATAGACCCCCATCATGTTATCCTTGGTAGCAACCATACATGCCTGTCATGTCTCTTTCTATCACTGAGATTGAGTACAGCAAGATCGAACCCATCACAAAGCACATTTTCTCATTGCAAGATAAAAGATCAAGTTGGGAAGACAAAAACCAAATATCCGAGAAGAAAAACGAGGCTATAATAATCAAGCAGGAATATGTTTTCATAGATCTGATCATAAACTCACAATTCATTGGATCCCTACAAACAAACTGCAAAAGAAAGAGTTACATCATATGGATCTCCAAGAAACCATTGTATTGAGAAACAAAATGGGAGAGAAATCCATCTAGCTACTGCCTACGGACTCGTAGGTCTGACATGAACTACTCACGCATCATCGGGGGAGCACCAATGAGGATGGTGAACAACTCTATGATCGTGTTCCTCTCTGGAACGGGCTCTATATTGCATTTCTTGGCTCTCAAACTTGTGGCGGCTGAAACAATTTTTTGTTTACTCCTCTAGGATTTTCTAAAAATTGGGGTATTTATAGAGCTCAAATGTGGTGGAGGAGGTGCCCCAGGGCTCCACTAGATACCAGGCCACGCTAGGGGTCCTGGGCGCACCCTGGTGTCTAGTGGGCCCCTCGGCCTCGTCTGCTGCTCATTCTTGGCTCCCAACTTTCCTTATGGTCCAAAAAATATCTCCATAATGTTACGTGGCACTTGGACTTCATGTGATATGGATTTTATGCGAAGGAAAAAAAAGCAAAAAACAACAATTGGCACTAGGCACTATGTCAATAGGTTAGTCCCAAAAATGATATAAAGTTGCAATGAAATGATCATAAAACATCCAAGAATGAGAATATAACATCATAGAAAAATCAAAAATTATAGATACGTTGGAGATGTATCAACATCCTCAAACTTAAATCCTACTCGCCCTTGAGTCGGTAAATGATAAAAATAGAATTTTTGATGTGGAAATGTTGCCTCACATGTTCATCATATTATTTTTCTATCAGCATGGTTGCATGGATTTATAGATGATGCAAAGCAAGAGTCTATAGTTTGACATGAAAATTTAAATACTCAAGCATATCAACAAGCAACCAAGTCTTTCAAAATATTAACGCTAACGAACATTATCCCTAGCCCATCATGCTCTATCACTGATCCATTCATGCAACACACTCAAATATTAACTACATGCAATGCTCAAGTATGATAAAGGTGTTCCTTAGTTGGTGCTTTGTAAGAGAAGATGGAGACTCAAATTCAAAAATAAAAATTGCATAAAGAAAATAGATAGGCCCCTCACACACGGAAGCAGGGATTTGTAGAGGCGCCAGACCTCAAAGTGAAAAACTTAGACATAATTTTTTTGGGTGGTATGCTTTTCTTGTCAACGAAAACGACTAAGAGTTTCCAATGTTCTCCATGCTAAACAAATTACAGGCGGTTTCCAAAATGAAAATAAATTTTATTCCTTTTTTCACCATTCTTTCACATTCCACGGTTAGCCATATCCATGGGCACCTTCCATACCAAAACGTTCCAAGGAATTTATTATTTGAGAACATAATATATATATATATTTGGGATTTTGGTACTAGGCATCCCCATTACCTCCATACTCTTGTGAAATGACAAGTGAAGAAAAACTCATCTTAAAGATAACCTATTTAATATGGAAGATACCGGCCACCCCTCACCGCTTCATGAGCGGTACAGGTAGGTCTGGACCAAAAGCTCGTAGCTCGCAAGCTTAAAGAGCGCTCGATAGTTTGGCTCATTAAGCTCGTGGCTCGCTTCTTAATGAACAGAGTCAATCATTGATTTCATCTCGTTAAGCTAACGAGCTTAAGGAACAAGATAACGAGTTTCACGAGTAGCTCGTTAAGCTCATTAGTATCAATACAACATATTCTCATCTTACATGACAAAATTTACGTAGCACCTCATCCTGTGTATTCGATATAATCTATATTGGAAGTAATAAACTAGTGAATTCCTTTTGTAGGCACCATCTTTTATTCTTGAAAACCACATCTACACACTTATCATATAGACGGTCACACATCAAAATTTGTTAATGAGCGCTCGCGAGTGCTCACGAGCTTAACGAGTTTCAAATGAGCCGAGCCGAGCAGGTTTTTCTTCTCGTTAATCTAAATGAGCTTAACGAGTCAAGCTTTAACGAGCACGAGCTTAACATGCCGAGTAGCTTGTTAATCTACCCCTAGGTACGTGAACACAAAGCAGAAATTTATTTTGAACATTAGAGGTTGCACTTGCAAATTTACTTGGAACGACATTGAAATGCCGCATATAGGTAGGTATGCTGGAATCATTTGGTAAAACTTTGGGTTTAGGATTTCGATGCACAAGCAGTATTCCAGCTTAGTACAAGTGAAGGCTAGCAAATACATTGAGAAGCACCCAACCAAGGAACAAAGATCATGATAAGTGAACATTAAACATAACCAACATCGAATAATGCAGCAGAAGTAGGATGTAATTTCAAAGCATAATTATTGACTTCATGTGCATGCATAGGGAATCACGAACCTTAAAATCAATATTCCTATAGAGCATAATTAATCATAACATAACTCACATATCACTATCTTCATACCGCAAAACAATTGCAAAGAATCAAGTTTAATATCAAATGGTCTTCATGAAAGCTTTTATTATATCTTTCCTGTACATTCATCACTTTGGAACTAATTTTCATTTAAAACAAATTTCCATTGCAAATAAGAAGCTGTCAAATAAATATAAGTGAAGAACGAGAGCACAAGTTTCTTTGAAATTTTAACTCTCAAAATTATATTAATAAAGCAAGAGAGGATTTCTTCAAAATTTTAGCAACTCTCAAAATAATCTAAGTGAAGCATGAGAGAAAATTCCTTCAAAATAACATCACCACAATGCTCAAAAAGATATAAGTGAAGTACTTTAGCAATTCCATGGTTCAAAAAATTGAAGTAAAGCATAAAGAGCGGTTCTAACAAATCATAGCACAATTTATCTCTCTCAAACGGGTGTGTCCATTAAGGTTTATTATGATGAACTAACCAGCAAAGAAAGCAAAGACACAAATGATACAAGACGCTACAAGCAAAACTCATGATATGTGACGAATAAAAATTTAGCTCCAAGTAAAATTACCGATTGTTGTTAGAAGAAAGAGGGGATGCCTTCCAGGGCATCCCCAAGCTTAGTTGCTTGGTACACCTTGGGGTGCCATGGGGCATGGGGCATATGTCAATAGGTTAGTCCCAATAATTATATAAAGTTGCTATAAAATTATCGTAAAACATCCAAGAATGAAAATATAGAAGTATGGAACAATAAAAAATTATAGATATGTTGGAGACGTATCAAAGAAGTAAAGAGACTTGCCGGTAACGAGATTGAACTAGGTATGGAGATGCCGATGATCGAATCTCGGGCAAGTAATGTACCGATGGACAAAGGGAACTGCATACGGGATTAGCTGAATCCTTGAAATCATTGGCTCGGCCGATATAAATATACGTAGAATATGTGGGAACCAATATGGACATCCAAGGCCCAGTATGGACTATTAACTCTAGAGGTATCTCGATCATGTCTGCATAGTTCTCGAACCCACAGGATCTGCACACTTAATGTTCGCTGACGATTTGGTATTGTTGAGTTATATATGTTGGTGACCAAAAATTGTTTGGAGTCCCGGATGAGATCCCGGACGTCACTAGGAGCTCCAGGATGGTCCGAACATAAATATTTATATATAGGAAACTGGTATTTGGGTTCTGGAAAAGTTTCAGGTGTTTTCGATATTGTATCGGGAGTGCCGAAAGGGTTCCGGGGGTCCAGCAGGAGGGGCCCACCCACCCCGGGGGCACATGGGCCTTGGAAGTGGAGCACCAGCTCCAGTTCGGCTCGGAAGCTGACATGTAAAGGGCTCGTGCACCCAAGGGTTGGTGGAAGGAGGTGCCTTGGTGGAGGAGTACTCCGTAAGGTGTCCACCTCCCTTGTTGGAGGTGGACTCTTCCCCACTTCGACATACCACCCCTCCTTGGAGGAGAGCCCAAGGGTGAGCCCTACCTACCCCTTCCTCCTATAAATAGAGAGGGTGAGGGAGGAAGCCAACACACTATTGCTTGCCGGTACCATACCTCTCTCTCTCGTAGTAATTCTCCACCGTTGGGATCGCAACAGTGCTTGGCGAAGACCTACTAAATAGCACCACCACCACCGCCACCACGCCGTTGTGCTGCTGGAGAACTCAACTACTACTTCATCCACACTCGCTGGATTGAGGTGCTGAAGGCATCATCAATGTATACGTGTGTTGAACGCGGATGTGTCATCCGTTCGGCACTTGATCGGAACGTTCGTGATCAGATCATGGGACGTATCGTGATTGGATCGCGAAGACGTTCGACTACATCAACCGTGTTTCTCAATGCTTCCGCTTAGTGATCTACAAGAGTATGTAGATGCACTCCTCCTCTCGTAGATGTTGATCTCCATAGACTGATCTTGGTGAGGGTTGAATTTTTTTGTTTCCCATGCGAGGTTCCCCAACAGTGGCATCGTGAGCAAGGTCTATGCGTAGATAACATGCTCGAGTAGAGCACAAAAGAGTTTGTGGGCGTTGATATTCATATTTCTTACTTACTTAGCCTTATTTTGATTTGGTGGTATTGTGGGATGAAGCGGCCTGGACCATTCTTACCCGTTCACGTACGAGAGACCGGTTCCATCGACTGGCATGCAACTTGTTGCATAAAGATGGTTGGTGGGTGTCTGTCTCTCCCACTTTAGTTGAATCATATTAGACATAGGAGGTCCTTGTATAAGGTTAAATAATAACTTGAATATCATTGTTTTGGCTTTCCGTAGGTAAGAATGGTTCTTGCTAGTTACCCATAGCAGCCACATAAAAGGTGCAACAACAAAGTATAGGATGTTTTTACAGGGTATGTTGTGATATGATATGGCAATGACATGATGACATATATGTGATGTATGATATCATCATGTTTTGTATGGAACTATCATGACTTGCATGTTGATTGGTACAGCATCTGGCAGGAGCCATAGGGTTGTCTTTAATTATTTATGCCTTTTTTGCTTTACTTGATTGCTATGAGTTAGCAATACTGATAGAAGCATAGTTGGTGCAACAACCCCAATGGTGACACAATGATGGAGATCATGGTGTCATGTCGGTGATGATGGAGATCATGCCGGTGCTTTGGAGATGCAGATCAAGAGGACAAGATGATGATGGCCATATCATGTCACTATTATGATTTGCATGTGATGACGATGGAAGAAATTATGTGGACTCTGTCTATAATCTGATGTTTATCCTCATGGCTTCACAAAAGGCTAATGTCCTTGATGCACCGCTTGAGGAAGCACCCCTCTAGTGTCGTGTGTAGATGTTGTGAACGTTTGGCAGGCGCACGCGGCTGACTACTCAATAGTACTTGAGTGTGTCGTGTTGTATGGCTTGGAATCGGGACATGAAAGGCGTTCTGAATGTCATGGAGCATATGAGATGTTCTAGGAGTTGAAGTAGTCCGCGCTTTCAAGGCCGGCGTCAGGTACCGCGAGTTGTACTTGAAGTTCGGTGACATTCTCCACAGTGTGGTGAAGAGTGGTCCAGCGCTGGATGTAATTGCTCAATGACCCACTCGGCTTCTGGATACAATGTTGTAGCTCTGAGAGACCAGCAGGGCGCTCGCAGGTGCCCTCGAAGGTCTTGATGAACACTCGGGCCAAATCTGCCCAACAGTATATGCTTGATGGAGCCAGTTCATTCAGCCAGTCACAGGCCAAACCATCCAGCATCAAGGGTAAGTGCTTCATCGCAATGTTGTCGTTGCCGCTGCCAATCTGACCTGCCACGCGGTAATCATCTAGCCACATATCTGGCTTGGACTCTCCAGTAAACTTGGTTATTCCGGCCGCCAACCTGAAGTTGGGGGAATATCAGAGGAGCGGATTGCTCAACTGAAACACTTGGGCCCAGAGATGACAGAGCCACTTCCACTTGGACGATCACGGTCGTATCCGTCAAGATGGGCTCGGCCTCTATCAACTCTCTTCTAAGTGAGATAATCTCTTACATCACACCTCTGGTCGCGGTCGTCGCCCACCGATCGCCTTTCGTTGTTGCGCCAGGGCGCGTTCGAACCACTCCATGGAGGAGAGCGCGAGCGATGGCGATCTTCATGATTGAATCGGGGGGAAGCGGATTCCGCCCCTGGTCTGTGTACCGATCTTCTCGGTGATCTCCTCCTATACGACGTTGAGGAGAACCCGGGCTATAAAACGACCGAACTTTGTCTGCTCAGACGGAATTGTTGTGCAGTCTCTTGTGAGACTGAGAGACAGCGAAATTCTGCTGCTGCGCCCCCTGCAACAGGGCACAGATCTGCTGCACTCCTCTGCCCGCTGATGAATTTGACGGCTGGATGGATTCTGCAATCCTTGCAGCCGTAGCCAAGTTGAGGATAGGCATGCAGAATACCACAATGTTGTCGACCTAATGAGAACGCAGACTGGATGCTGGGGGCGCGGATGATGACGCGCACACGAAATTTCTCCAGTTTCCCGCTTGTCCCGATTGGTCCTTGGCGGGCGCTCGTGTGAGCCGGCCAAGAAAACCTCCACCGCAGGGTTGTGGTTTGATACGTCCATTTTGCATCATGCTTTCATGTTGATATTTATTGCTTTATGGGCTGTTATATTACTTTGTGGTACCATATTTATGCCTTTTCTCTCTTAATTTGCAAGGTTTATTTGAAGAGGGACAATTCAGGCAGCTGGAATTCTGGACTCGAAAAGGAGCAAATCTTAGTCCACTATTCTGCACAACTCCAAATGCCCTAAGAATTTACGTGGAACTTTTTGGGATTATATAAAAAATACTGGGAGAAAGAAGTACCAGAGGGGAGCTACTAGGGCGCCACAAGCCTGGTAGCCGCCACCCCCTGGTGGCGGCAACAGGGCTTGCGGGCTCCTTGACGGCCCCCTGGCCCCCCTCTTTTGCTATATGAAGGGTTTTGTTCCAGAAAAAATCAATCGGGAGCTTTTTCGTGGTTTCGTCGCAGCCACAAGGGGGAACTTGAGCAGATCCAATCTAGAGCTCCGGCAGGACGATCCTGCCGGGGAAATTTCCCTCCCGAAGGGGGAAATCATTGCCATCGTCATCACCAACACTCCTCTCGTCGGAGGGGAGGCATCTTCATCAACATCTTCATCAGTACCATCTCCTCTCCAATCCCTAGTTCATCTCTTGTAACCAATCTCTGTCTCGCGACTCCGATTGGTACTTGTAAGGTTGCTGGTAGTGTTGATTACTCTTTCTAGTTGATGCTAGTTAGATTACTTGGTGGTAGAGTTTATGTTCAGATCCTTGATGCTATTCATTACACCTCTGATCATGATTATGATTATGCTTTGTGAGTAGTTACTTTTGTTCCTGAGGACATGGGATAAGTCATGCTGATAATAGTCATGTGAATTTGATATTTGTTCGGTATTTTGATATGTTGTATGTTGTATTTTCCTCTAGTGGTGTTATGTGAACATCGACTACATGACACTTTACCATATTTTGGCCTAGAAGAAGGCATTGGGGAGTAGTAAGTAGATGATGGGTTGCTAGAGTGACACAAGCTTAAACCCGAGTCTATGCGTTGCTTCGTAAGGGGCTAATTTGGATCCACTAGTTTAATGCTATGGTTAGACGTTGTCTTAATTCTTATTTTGTAGTTGCGGATGCTTGCGAGAGGGGTTAATTATAAGTGGGATGCTTGTCCAAGTAAGGGTAGTACCCAAGCGCCGGTCCAGCCACATATCAAACTATCAAAGTAACGAACGCGAATCATATGAACATGATGAAACTAGCATGACAGAAATTCCCATGTGGCCTCGGGAGCGTTTTTCCTCCTATAATACTTTGTTCAGGCTTTTCCCTTGCTACAAATGGGATTGGGCCACTTTCTGCACCATTGCTACTACTTGTTACTTGTTACTTTTTTCTTTCTATGTTTCACCTCACTACACAATCACTTGTTACCGCTAATCTCAGTGCTTGCAATTATTACCTTGCTGAAAACCGTTTATCAGAGCCTTCTGCTCCTCGTTGGGTTCGACACTCTTACTTATAGAAAGGACTACGATTGATCCCCTATACTTGTGGGTCATCAAGACTCTTTTCTGGCGCCGTTGCCGGGGAGTGAAGTGCCTTTGGTAAGTGGAAATTGGTAAGGAAACATTTATATACTATGCTGAAATTTATTGTCACTTGTCACTATGGAAACTGTTCCTTTGAGGAGTTTGTTCGGGGTATCTTCACCGCGAACGGAAGCACGAGGAGTTGTTCCTCAACCTGAGGTACCTACTGAAAATATCTTTTATGAAACTGATGGCTAATCCTTTTACAGGAGATGGATCTTCACATCTAGACTTGCATCTGATCTATGTAGATGAAGTTTGTGGTTTATTTAAGCTTGCAGGTTTCCCTGAGGATGAGGTAAAGAAGAAAGTATTTCCTTTATCTTTGAAGCATAAGGCGTTGACATGGCATAGGCTATGTGATGATACTGGATCATGGGACTACAATCGGTTGAAATTGGAATTTCATCAAAAGTTTTATCCTATGCATTTAGTACATCGTGATCGGAACTTTATTTATAACTTTTGGTCTCGTGACTGGGAAAGCATATCTCAAGCTTGGGGGAGGCTTAAATCAATGCTATATTCATGCCCCAATCATGAGCTCTCGAGAGAAATTATCACTCAAAACTTTTATGCTCGGCTTTCTCATGAAGATCGTACCATGCTTGACACTTCTTGTACCGGTTCTTTTATGAAGAAGGATATTGACCACAAGTGGAATTTATTGGAAACAATCAAAAGTAACTCTGAAGATTGGGAGCTGGAGGAAGGTAAGGGGTCACGTATGAATTTCCATATTGATTGCGTTAAATCTTTTGTTGAGACAAACACTTCTAGAGATTTTAGCGCTAAGTATGGACTTGACTCTGAGATAGTAGCTTCTCTATGTGAATCTTTTGCTGCTCATGTTGATCTTCCCAAAGAGAAGTGGTTTAAGTATCATCCTCCTCTAGAAAGCAACATAGCCAAAACCAATCTAGTTGAGGAGAAAGTCATTGCTTTTAGTGATCCTGTTGTTCCTTGTGCTTACACTGAGAAACCACCATACCCTGCTAGGATAAAGGATTATTCTAAAGCTCCAACTGTGATACGTAGGGGTTACATTAGACCACTTGCACCCCCTGAGGAGATTATAATTGAACCTAGTGTTGCTATTATCAAAGATCTCTTAGCCGAAGACGTAGACGGGCATGTTATCAAATTCTGTGAGGACTCTGCTAGAATTGCTAAACCTCACGTGAAAGACAAATACGGACCTGTAGTTGGCCTGCCCGTTGTTTCTGTCCAGATAGGAGATCACTGTTACCATGGTTTATGTGATATGGGAGCTAGTGTTAGTGCAATACCCCGTTCTCTATATGATGAAATCAAAGATGAGATTGCACTTGCTGAGTTAGAACCCATTGATGTCACTATTACGCTAGCTAATAGAGACACTATCTGCCCTCTAGGAATTGTGAGAGACGTAGAAGTCCTGTGTGGTAAGACGAAGTATCCTACTGATTTCCTCGTCCTTGGTACTACACAAGATAACTTTTGTCCCATCATATTTGGTAGACCCTTTCTCAACACTGTCAATGCTCACATTGATTGCATTAAGCAGACCGTCGCTGTTAGTTTCGAGGGCGTGTCTCATGAATTTAACTTGTCCAAGTTTGGAAGACAACCCCATGAAAAAGAGTCGTCTAGTAGGGATGAAATCATTGCTCTTGCCTCTATTGCCGTACCTCCTACGGATCCTTTAGAGCAATATCTTCTTCAGCATGAAAACGATATGCATATGGAGGAGAGAGATGAGATAGAAAAAATTGTCTTAC
The DNA here is from genome assembly GCF_904849725.1 of Hordeum vulgare subsp. vulgare. NCBI lineage: Eukaryota > Viridiplantae > Streptophyta > Magnoliopsida > Poales > Poaceae > Hordeum > Hordeum vulgare. The sequence goes on along the minus strand of NC_058522.1, from coordinate 128,942,036 downwards.
AACAATATCCTATTCTCAAGAATAATCTGCATGTTGAACTGCTTGGGGATCCTCCCCCACCAAACGGTGATCCTGTGTTCGAGCTTAAACAGTTGCCTGATACTCTTAAGTATGCCTATCTTGATGAGAAGAAGATATATCCCATTATTATTAGCGCTCTCCTCTCAGATCACGAAGATAAGAAGTTACTAAAAACTCCGAGGAAGCACCGTGCTTCTATTGGATATACTCTAGATGATCTTAAGGGTATTAGTCCCACTCTATGTCAGCACAAGATTAAAACCGATCCTGATTTTAAACCAGTTGCTGATCATCAAAGGAGATTAAATCCTAAGTTGAAAGAGGTCATTAGAAAATAAATATTAAAGCTTCTGGAAGCAGGAATCATTTATCTTGTTGCTCATAGTGATTGGGTAAGTCCATTACATTGCGTACCTAAGAAGGGAGGTATCACCGTCGTTCCTAATGATAAGAATGAATTAATCCCAAAAAGAATTATTACTGGCTATAGGATGGTGATAAACTTCCGGAAACTGAACAAGGCAACCAGGAAAGACCATTATCCTTTGCCGTTTATCGACCAAATGCTAGAAAGGCTATCCAAACACACACACTTCTGCTTTCTAGACAGTTATTCAGGTTTCTCGCAAATACCTGTTGCACAATCTGATCAGGAGAAAACCACTTTCACCTGACCCTTCGGTACATTTGCTTATAGACGTATGCCTTTTGGCTTAAGCAATGCACCTGCCACCTTTCAAAGATGTATGATGGCTATATTCTCTGACATTTCTAAAAAGATTGTCGAAGTTTTCATGGATGACTTCTCTGTTTCCGGATCTTCCTTTGATGATTGCCTCAACAACCTTGATCGAGTCTTACAGAGATGCAAAGATACCAACCTCATCTTGAATTGGGAGAAGTGCCACTTTATGGTTAATGAAGGCATCATCTTAGGACACAAAATCTCTGAAAGAGGCATTGAAGTTGATAAGGCTAAGGTTGATGCAATTGAAAAAATGCATTGCCCCACAGAGATCAGAGGTATACGAAGTTTCCTAGGTCATGCTGGTTTCTATAGAAGGTTCATTAAAGACTTCTCTAAGATTTCTAGGCCTCTTACCAACCTCTTGCAGAAGGATGTTCCTTTTGTTTTTGATGAGGATTCTGAGGAATCCTTTGAAATACTGAAGAAGGCTTTGATAACCGCACCTATTGTTCAACCACCTGACTAGAACTTGCCCTTCAAAATCATGTGAGACGCTAGTGATTATGCTGTTGGTGATGTTCTAGGACAAAGAGTTGACAAGAAGTTTAATATTATTCACTACGCTAGTAGAAATCTAGACAGTGCCCAAAGAAACTATGCCACTATGGAAAAGGTGTTTTTAGTAGTCTTGTTTGCATGTGAAAAGTTCAGATCTTATATAGTTGACTCTAAAGTCACTATTCACTCTGATCATGCTGCTATTAAGTACCTTATGGAGAAGAAGGACGCTAAGCCTAGGCTGATCAGATGGGTTCTCCTGCTATAGGAATTTGATTTGCACATCATTGACCGAAAGGGCGCTGATAACCCTGTAGCAGATAACTTGTCCAGGCTAGAGAATGTCCTTGATGACCCATGACCTATTGATGACAACTTTCCTAATGAGCAATTAAATGTGATCCGCACTTCACATAGTGCACCGTGGTATGCCGATTATGCAAATTATATCGTAGCCAAATACATACCACCCAGTTTCACCTATCAACAAAAGAAGAAATTCTTCTTTGATTTGAGACACTACTTTTGGGATGATCCTCACCTTTATAAGGAAGGAGTACATGGTGTTATTAGATGTTGTGTGCCTGAACATGAACATGGACAGATCTTACAGAAGTGTCATTCCGAAGCCTACGGAGGACACCACGCTGGAGATAGAACTGCCCATAAGGTATTGCAATCAGGTTTCTATTGTCCCACTCTCTTCAAGGATGCCCGTAAGTTTGTCTTGTCTTGTGACGAATGTCAAAGAATAGGGAACATCAGTAAGCGTCGGGAAATGCGTATGAACTATTCACTTGTCATTGAACCATTTGATGTCTGGGGCTTTGATTATATGGGACCCTTCCCGAGTTACAATGGGTACACTCACATCTTAGTTGTTGTGCATTACGTCACTAAGTGGGTAGAAGCTATCCCCACTAAAAACAATGATCACCACACCTCTATTAAGATGCTTAAAGAAGTCATTTTCCCAAGATTTGGAGTACCTAGATATTTGATGACTGATGGCGGTTCAGACTTCATTCATGGTGTTTTCCGCAAGATGCTCGCTAAGTATGATGTCAACCATAGAGTTGCATCTCCTTATCATCCTTAGTCTAGTGGTCAAGTGGGGTTGAGTAATAGGGAGATCAAATTGATCTTACAAAAGACCGTTAATAGTTCTCGAAAGAATTGGTCTAGCAAACCCGACGATGCACTATGGGCTTATAGGACTGCTTGTAAGAATCCCATGGGCATGTCGCCGTATAAAATGGTTTACGGTAAGGCCTGTCATTTACCTCTTGAGCTAGAACACAAAGCTTATTGGGCAATCAAAGAGCTCAACTTCGATTTCAAACTTGCGGGTGAGAAGCGTTTGTTTGATATCAGCTCGTTAGATGAATGGAGGGCCCAGGCATATGAGAATTCCAAGTTGTTCAAGGAAATGGTTAAGAGATGGCACGATAAACGAATACAGAAACGATAGTTCAATGTAGGTGATTGTGTCCTACTATACAACTCTCGTTTAAGATTCTTCGCAGGCAAGCTTCTCTCTAAATGGGAAGGTCCTTACATTATCGAGGAAGTATATCGTTACGGTGCCATCAAAATCAATAACACGAAAGGAAATCTTCCTAGAGTGGTAAATGGGCAAAGAATCAAGCATTATATCTCCGGTACTCCCACAAATGTTGAGACCAATATCATCAATGTCATAACTCCAGAGGAGTACATAAGGATGTTTATCAGCCTGTTTCAGACCCTGAAAACGAAGAGGTATCTGTTTCGGTAAGAAATTGGACTCTGATGCTTTTACAATAGGAAGGTTCCTTCGTTTTGGAAATTTTGGAAAATTAGAAAAATAAAAAGCAGTTCGAAGAGTGCACGAGGCGGCGACAAGCTTGGAAGCCGCCACCTACCCCCCTGGTGGCGGCTAGGGGGCTTGTGGGCACCTCGTGTGCCTCCTGGACTCCGTTTTCTTGCGGAGCACTCCTTCTGGTCCAGAAAAAATCAATATATATTCGCCCGAAGGTTTTGATCTCCGTATCGCGCAGTTTTCCTCTGTTTTCATTTCGAGCCTATTTCTGTGGCAGATCTAGATCATCATGACTTCCCCAAACGCTCCTAAGGACAAGATCTTCAAGAAGGTCATCAATCCCTACCTCACGAAAGTGCTGAAACACCCTCAATCTATCAAGATGAGCGAGGGGATGTTGCACATCCGTGATGTTGAGGGGCCTAAGAAGACCGGAAGCATGGAGACGAGGCTCGAAGCAATGGAGCAACAAGTCTTCAAGTGCCAAGGGATGGTGGAGCGTGGACTCAAGGCCAACCACATGACGATCACGGAGTTCACCGGCATGCACAAGATGGATGCCATTGACATTGGGAAACACCTCTCCAGGCTCTAATACAGGGTTGATCAACTTCAGGGCCATATCTATGACCTGCAGAGCCAAAACAGTGAGTATGAGTACAGATTTAAATCAATAAGGTTGGCTACAGATTTGAGGATTCCGGCGACTCGTTCATCCTGCCATGATGGAGCACCTATGCCTTGGAAGACAGAGGATCAGACTACTTCAACAGCTCCACCACCATCACCACCAAAGGAAGACAACTAAGCATTGGTATGGGCAATCCCCTTGGCTTCTGCCAAGCTTGGGGGAGTTTCCCTGGTATCGTATCACCTTTATATCTTTTGCTTTTACCTTTGTTTTAGTTCTTCCTTTCCAGTTTTTATTTCTTCTCTTAGAGGAATAAGTTTTTAGTGTTTAGTTTGAGTCTTTTGCTTTGCGTCGTGATCAAACGTATGAAAAGAACGATAGCATGAAAGATCATGAGATGATGTTATGGAAAGTGATAACTTCACATATGACACGTATGATGATTGAAACTTGTTGAGAGTAAATCAACATAGACCTCAGGCATTGTTGCAATAAATAAGAAGTAATAAGGAAAGAGAGGTTCACATACAAATATATCATCTCAGACACTTTTTACAATTGTGAGCACTCACCAAACTATTACATGCTTAGGAGTTGATGTTGGACAAGGAAGACAACATAATGAATTGTATTTGCTTGGTTCCAAACAATGCTATATGATTAGAGATCCCTTAGCATGTGACGATTGCTTCCACCTCATATTAGCCAAAACTCCCGCACCAAGTATAGATACTACTTGTGCATCCATAAACCTTCAACCCAGTTTTGCCATGAGAGTCCACCATACCTACCTATGGATTGAATAAGATCCTTCAAGTAAGTTGTCATCGGTGCAAGCAATAAAAATTGCTCTCTAATATGTATGATCTATTAGTGTGTGGAAAATAAGCTTTGTACGAACTTGTGATGAGGAAGACATAAAAGCGACAGACTGCATAATAAAGTTCTTTATCACAGGAGGCAATATAAAGTGACGTTCCTCCGCACTAAGAGGACACGCATCCAAACCTCAAAAGCGCATGACAACCTCTGCTGCCCTCTGTGAAGGGCCCTTCTTGTACCTTTACTTTTTGCCCTTGTAAGAGTCATGGTGATCTTCACCAATTCCCTATTTTGCCTTTGTCTTGGCTACCGTCACATGCTTGGGAAAGATCTATATTCATATATCAACTTGGAGTTGAGTACTTATGCTTTATTATTGTTGACTTTACCCTTGAGGTAAATGGTTGGGAGGCAAAACTGTAAGCCCCTATCTTCCTCTGTGTCCAACTAAAACTTTGATACCATGAGTACCACATGAGTTGTAACAATTGTGGAAAACAAAAGAGATGATTGAGTATGTGGGTTTGCCTTACAAGCTCTTATTTGACTCTTTCTGATGTTATGATAAATTGCAATTGCTTCAATGACTATGGACTGTTGTGGTTACTTCTCGGTAAGGTTTTTGCTTCATACTTTGCTTCGTGATGGAATTGTTACTTTCCCATAAGAATCTTTATGATGTATTGATGTTCTACGTGTGATCATGATGCCCTCATGTCCGTATTATGTTTTTCCGACACCTTCGTCCCTACACATGTGGACATGTTTATGGAACTTGGTTTTCGCTTGAGGACAAGCGAGGTCTAAGCTTGGGGGAGTTGATATGTCCATTTTGCATTATGCTTTCATGTTGATATTTATTGCTTCTTGTGCTGTTATATTACTTTGTGGTACCATATTTATGCCTTTTCTCTCTTATTTTGCAAGGTTTAATTGAAGAGGGAGAATTTAGGCAGCTGGAATTCTGGATTGGAAAAGGAGCAAATCTTAGTCCACTATTCTGCACAACTCCAAATGCCCTGAAAATTTACGTGGAATATTTTGGGATTATATGAAAAATATTGGGCGAAAGAAGTACCAGAGGGGAGCTACCAGGGCGCCACAAGCCTGGTAGCCGCCACCCCCTAGTGGCGGCTAGAGGGCTTGTGGGCTCCCTGACGGCCCACTGGCCCCCCTCTTTTGCTATATGAAGGGTTTCGTTCCAGAAAAAAATCAATCGGGACCTTTTTCGTGGTTTCGCCGCCGCCACGAGGTGGAACTTGAGCAGATCCAATCTAGAGCTCCGGCAGGACGATCCTGCCGGGAATTTTCCCTCCCGGAGGGGGAAATCATCGCCATCGTCATCACCAACACTCCTCTCGTCGGAGGGGAGGCATCTTCATCAACATTTTCATCAGCACCATCTCCTCTCCAATCCCTAGTTCATCTCTTGTAACCAATCTCCATCTCACAACTCCGATTGGTACTTGTAAGGTTGCTGGTAGTGTTGATTACTCTTTGTAGTTGATGCTAGTTGGATTACTTGGTGGAAGAGTTTATGTTCAGATCCTTGATGCTATTCATTACACCTCTGATCATGATTATTATTATGCTTTGTGAGTAGTTACTTTTGTTCCTGAGGACATGGCATAAGTTATGCTGATAATAGTCATGTGAATTTGATATTCGTTCGGTATTTTGATATGTTGTATGTTGTCTTTTCCTCTAGTGGTGTTATGTGAACGTCGACTACATAACACTTCACCATATTTGGGACTAGAGGAAAGCATTGGGGAGTAGTAAGTAGATGCTGGGTTGCTCGAGTGACAGAAGCTTAAACCCCAGTCTATGCGTTGCTTCGTAAGTGGCTGATTTGCATCCACTAGTTTAATGTTATGGTTAGACGTTGTCTTAATTCTTCTTTCGTAGTTGCGGATGCATGCGAGGGGGGTTAATCATAAGTGGGATGGTTGTCCAAGTAAGGGCAGTAACCAAGCGCCGGTCCACCCACATATCAAACTATCAAAGTAACGAATGTGAATCATATGAACATGATGAAACTAGCATGACAGAAATTCCCGTGTGTCCTCGGGAGCGTTTTTCCTCCTATAAGACTTTGTTCAGGCTTGTCCCTTGCTACAAAAGGGATTGGGCCACTTGTTACTTGTTACTTTTCGCTTGCTACGTTTCACCTCACTACACCATCACTTGTTACCGCTAATTTCAGTGCTTGCATTTATTACCTTGCTGAAAACCATTTATCAGAGCCTTCTGCTCCTCGTTGGGTTCGACACTCTTACTTATCGAAAGGACTACGATTGATCCCCTATACTTGTGGTTCATCATGGTTCTCACACTCAGAAGGAGCTGCGCTTTCAAGGCAGGCGTTAGGTACCGCGAGTTGTACTTGAAGTTCGGTCGGAAAGGAGATACGTCTATGAGCAAAATGATGGAGATAGCAATTCGCTATGTCAATGGAGAAGAAGAAAACCGCCACCGTAGCGGCAAAGGCAAAGCAGTCGACGGAGATGCCAACCGAAAGCAGAAGGAGAAGGTAGAGCGCACTCCTCCGGCAGAAGCAGTTGCTCTGGGAGCGGGAAAGTTCAAGGGAAAAGGCAAGGGCCAATTCCCCCCAAATAAATTAAAGAAGCAGTCGGGATCAGATGTCCTTGATCAGCCGTGTGCGATTCACACGAAGATAGATGAAGAAGGCAACACCATCGTGCCTAAACATACCACTCGGCAGTGCAGACTGTTGATCCAGAGGATCGGAGATGATCAGTCGTGTGAAAAGACCAAGAGATAGTGGATGAAGAACAAGAAGACCACTCCTCGAAGGTCCATGCCACTCTGATGATCTTCGCTGATGTCGAAAGAAAGACTCGACTGAAGGTGGTCAACCGAGAGTTCAACATGGTGGCTCCTTCCACCCCGAAGTATCTCAAGTGGTCACAGACTACCATCACTTTCAACCAGTCGGATCACCCGCCACATGTCCCCACTCCAGGACGTCAGGCTCTTGTTGTCGACCCGGTGGTAGAAGGAGTTCGACTCCGCAAGGTGTTGATGGATGGAGGGAGCGGCTTGAACATCATCTACACCGACACTCTCAAAGGGATGGGCATTCTGATGTCCAAGCTTAGTGACAGCAATATGCTGTTTCACGGAGTGATCCTAGGGAAGAAGGCCGTTTCACTCGGTCAGATCGCGTTGGATGTCGACTTCGGCACCGACAAGAAGTACCGCAAGGAAAAACTCACGTTCGACGTGGTGGACTTCCAGAGTGCCTACCACGCAATACTTGGGCCACCAGCATATGTACGTTTCATGGCCCGACCATGTTACGTCTATCTGAAGATAAAGATGCCAGGACCGAAGGGGCTCATCACCATCACTGGCGATCGGCAGAGAGCAGAAGAATGTTTGAAATAGGGCTCCAAGATCGCCGAACAGCAGATGGCAATGGCAGAGCTCGATGAGTACCGGCAGACAGCAGATCTTGCCAAACTGATGCGCGCAAAGAAGCCAGCTTCCGAGTCGGCATTCCAGTCGGCCGGCGAAATCAAGAAGGTCAACATCCACCCGACGGATCCCACGGCTGCCCCGACCAACATCTCGACAATCCTTGATCCTAAATAGGAAGCCGAGCTCATCCAGTTCCTCCGTGAGAATTGGGACATATTTGCATGGAAGCCCGCTGACATGCCTGGTGTACCCAGGGAACTGCCTGAGCACCAGCTCACGGTCGATCCCAAAGCTCGACCTCTCGAAGAACATCTGCATCAGTCTGCCACGCAGAAAAGGAAAGCAATCGGCAAGGAGGTGGCTAAGCTCCTAGAGGCCAAGCTCATTCGCGAGGTTTACCACTCCGAGTGGCTCGCCAACGTTGTCATGGTGCCCAAGAAGGACAAGTCACTCCGAACGTGCATCGATTTCAAGCATATCAATCGGGTCAGCCCGAAAGACCACTTCCCACTCTCCCGCATAGATCAGATTGTTGACTCGACTGTGGGATGTGAGTGATGGTCTTTTTTAGATGCTTACTATGGGTACCACCAGATCCTTCTGTATGGCCCAGATGAAATAAAAAACATCCTTCATCACCCCTTTCGGGTGCTTCTGCTACATCACTATGACATTCGGTCTCAAAAATGCAGGAGCCACTTTTATGCGCATGATTCAGAAATGCCTCCTCAACCAGATCAGTCGGAACGTGGAGGCATACATGGATGATATCGTAGTCAAGTCACGCAAAGGTTTCGACCTGCTGACTGACTTGGTTGAGACGTTCGCCAACCTTCGAAGGTACGATAGCTGAACCCAGCCAAGTGCACATTCGGAGTCCCTAGTGGCAAGTTACTCGGTTTTCTCATTTCTGAATGAGGAATCGATGTTAACCCCGAAAAGATTGGGGCAATCGTCCGAATGAAAAGCCCTGTGCGAGTGCACGACATCTAGAGGCTTACAGGATGTTTGGTAGCATTAAGCAGATTCATATCTCGACTTGGAGAGAAAGTCTTACCATTATACCGACTCATGAAGAAGTCAGATACCTTCAAGTGGACTCCCGAAGTAGAAGCTGCATTCGTCGATTTAAAGAATTTGCTATCCACTCAGCCGGTTCTTGCTACTCCATACACCAAAGAGCCACTCCTCTTATACATAGCGGCTACAAATCAAGTTGTCAGCAGAGTCCTGACAGTCGAACGAGAGGAGGAAGGCAAGGCTTACAAGATCCAGCGGCCAGTATATTATGTTTCTGAGGTATTGACTCCTTCCAAGCAAATATATCCCCACTATCAGAAGCTCCTTTATGGGATCTATATGACTGCGGAGAAGCTAGCTCATTATTTTCAAGATCATTTGGTGTCTGTGGTCAGTGATGCCCCATTGTCTGAAATCCTTCACAAGCGGGATGCATCGGGCCGCGTGGCGAAATGGGCAATGGAACTATTATATTATGACATAAAATTCGAAGCCAAGAAAGCCATCCAATCTCACGCTCTGGCAGATTTCATGGCTGAATGGGTGGAACAACAGCAACCAGCCCCTACTCACTTAGCACATTGGACTATGTTGTTTGACGGCTCAGAGATGCTAAGTGGTTCTGGTGCAGGCGTAGTCCTCATATCCCCAAAAGGCAACAAGCTCAGTTATGTATTGCAGATCCAATTTGATTCTTCTAACAAGGAAGCAGAGTATGAAGCTCTCCTTTATGGGTTGTGTATGGCCATTTCACTCGGCGTCCGTCGCTTAATGGTATACGGTGACTCGGATCTAGTGGTTAATCAAGTAATGAAAGAGTGGCATGTGAGAAATCCTGCCATGACTAGATACTGCAAGACAATCAGAAAACTTGAGAAAAGGTTTGAAAGTTTGGAACTTCATCACGTTCCTCGACTGAAGAATCAAGTTGCTGATGAGTTGGCAAAAATCGGATCCACTCGGAAAATTGTGCTCAGTGATGTCTGTTTGGAGCACATACACATCCCTTCAGTCCAAGAAGATCCATTCACTGAAGAACCTCCTCAGCCTACAAGTGCAGTTGATCCGAATGAAGTTGAAATCCCGACAGTTGTTGACCTAATCATGGAGATTCGAGTATTCACGCCCGATTGGACAATGCCATATATTGCATATATCCCGAGGCAAGAACTGCTCGAAGACAAAGATGAGGCCAGATAGATTGTACGTAGATCCAAAGCTTTCACAGTCATGGGAGATCAGCTCTATAAGGAAAGTGTGACTGGCGTAGCTCAACGGTGCATTTCCCCTGAGGAAGGCCGACTGATTTTGGAGGAAATTCATTCGGGAACCTGTGGACATCATGCATCCACCAAAGCCATCGTTACTTAGGCGTTCCGAGCTGGATTCTTCTGGCCACGTGCAGGTGAAATGGCTAAAGAGCTTGTGGACCGCTGTGAAGGATGTCAAATCTACTCCAACAATATCGCATAAGCCATCATCTGCTCTAAAGACATTTGTAACGCCCCGGACACACACGCCGGCGGTCGTTACTCCTCGCGGGATCTAGACTGGCCCCACATATCAATACTAGTCTTTTCTGCGCACTTTGTCCTCACTCATGCGCACCCGGGATGAACTTCCCAGTCGGTCACCCATCCTAGAACTACTCTAAGCTGAGCACGCTTAACCTGAGAGTTCTGTTCGAATGGGCTCCCGGAAAAGAAGGAATTCCTTATTGATATGAGTAGTCTATCATCCCTAATAAGCCAGCCTATCACATAAACCTGGCTCTGATACCAAACTTGTAACGCCCCGAACACACCCGCCGGCGATCGTTACTCCTGGCGGGATCTAGACTGGCCCCACATATCAATACTAGTCTTTTCTGCGCACTTTGTCCTCACTCATGTGCACCCGGGATGAACTTCCCGGTCGGTCACCCATCCTAGAACTACTCCAAGCTGAGCACGCTTAACCTGAGAGTTCTGTTCGAATGGGCTCCCGGAAAAGAAGAAATTCCTTATTGATATGAGTAGTCTATCATCCCTAATAAGCCAGGCTATCACAACATTCCCCTCATATGGCCTTTTGCCGTATGGGGCTTGGACATGGTTGGACCCTTTCGTACAGGGCAAGGCAGTTTTACTCATTTGCTAGTTGCAGTCGACAAGTTCACTAAGTGGATAGAAGCCAAACCAATCAAGAAGCTAGATGCTCGCACTGCAATCAAGTTTATGAGAGAAATCATTGTCAGATTTGGAGTCCCACACAGCATCATCACTCACAATGGATCGAACTTCGACTCGGACGAATTCAAGAGTTTCTTCTCCAGCCAAGGAACCCGAGTGGATTACGCATCCATGGCTCACCCCCAAACAAATGGTCAAGCAGAACGAGCAAATGGGCTCATACTTCAGGGGTTATAACCTCATCTCTTGAGACAGATTGGACACGCTGCAGGTGCTTGGCTCACCGAGTTACCTTCTGTGCTTTGGGGACTCAGAACGACCCCGAACAGGTCGACTGGACGATCTCCTTTCTTCCTTGTATACGATGCAGAAGCTGTCCTCCCGAGTGATCTGCTTCACAATTCCCCAGAGTTGATCTCTTCTTAGAAGCCAAAGCTGAACAAGCCCGCCAGGATGGAGTTGATCTTTTGGAGGAGGAGCGCGAGATGGCGTTGATTCGGTCAAAAATCTACCAGTAAGACTTGTGGCGGTTCCATGCCAGACACGTCAGGAGTCGGACGTTTCAAGCAGGCAATTTGGTGCTCTGAGTGCATCAGCAGAGACCACACAAGCTGGCACCCGCCTGGGAAGGACCCTTCATCATCTCCAAGGTGCTGAACAACGGAGCGTACATACTCTACAATTTGGAGAGGAGGATCGACGAGCCGCGAGCATGGAACGGAGACTTACTCAAGCGTTTTTCTGTCTGATTTGCGACTGTTTTGATGTAACGAACAATATTTCTTAAAGCAATTTACTTGCCGGAATTTGTGTTACCACAATGTATCTGTCGACTCCGGTCTAGAAAACTTCTCCGGGTGAAGAGCTACCCTCTCACTCGGGGGCTTAGCCGCGAACGAGATTCGCCTAAGTTAAAAAAACTTCTCCGAGTAAAGAGCTACCCTCTCGCTCGGGGGCTTAGCCGCGAACCAGATTTGCCTAAGTTAAAAAACTTCTCCGAGTGAAGAGCTACCCTCTCACTCGGGGGCTTAGTCGCGAACCAGATTTGCCTAAGTTAAAAAACTTCTCCGAGTGACGAGCTACCCTCTCACTCAGGGGCTTAGCTGAGAACCAGATTCGCCTAAGTTAAAAAACTTCTCCGAGTGAAGAGCTACCCACTCACTCGGGGGCTTAGTTGCGAACTAGATTTGCCTAAGTTAAAAACTTCTCTGAGTGAAGAGCTACCCTCTCACCCGAGGACTTAGTTGTGAACTAGATTCGCCTAAGTTAAAAACTTCTCCCAATGAAGCGCTACCCTCTCACTCGGAGGGTTAGCTGCGAACCAGATTAGCCTAAGTTAAAAACTTCTCCGAGTGAAGAGCTACCCTCTCACTCGGGGACTTAGCTGCGAACCAGATTCACCTAAGTTAAAAACTTCTCCGAGTGAAGAGCTACCCTCTCACTCGGAGGCTTAGCCACGAACCAGATTCGCCTAAGTTAAAAACTCCTCTGAGTGAAGAGCTACCCTCTCACTCGGGGACTTAGGTGCGAACCAGATTCGCCTAAGTTAAAAACTTCTCCGAGTGAAGATCTACCCTCTCACTCGGAGGCTTAGCCGTGAACCAGATTCGCCTAACTTAAAAACTTCTCTGAGTGAAGAGCTAGCCTCTCACTCGGGGGCTTAGCCGCGAACCAGATTCGCCTAAGTTAAAAACTCCTGCGAGTGAAGAGCTATCGTCTCACTTGGAATCCCGCCCAAATCCCTACCCAACTACGAACCCAGCTTCGCTGAGGTGGGAAGACTTTGAGTATGCCCAAGATCATCCAACAAAGAAAAAATTCATTCGACAATGATAAACTCAAAATTTAGTCGAAGCACACAAATGAATAAAACCCAGTGCAGATCAAGGTTATCCGCGCCGTACAAAAGCACTCAGGTCACAACCTGAACGAAGTTTTAGGCGTTTACAAGAACCACTCGGCATACCGAGGCAAATAATTGTTTTTCTCACAAGTGACCAACTTCATCAAGGCTCACCTGGGCTGGCTGGCTCCACAAAGGTATCAAGGTCGATGACGCCGGTGATGCGAGTTGCGGCATCAATAAAAGTCTTCGTGAAGTCTTCAGAACAAAGCTTCTTCGTGTTCGCAACCTACAACGCCTTCAACTTCTCCTCCCGAGTCTCCTTGCAATGGACCCTCACGAGCGACAAGGCTACGTCCGCCCCACGCCGAGTAGCAGACTTCTTCCACGCTTGGATTCTTTCTAGAACACGACCCAGGCGCTCCATCACAGCATCCATACCGACGAGGAAGGTGTCTTCAGGCCATAGCACTTTGTTGATTCTTTCCACAGTAGCTCGCAGATGATTGAAGTACCCTTGGACTTTAACAAGATGGCAGTTGAGGCGATACATGTTCACGGCCAAGTCATCGGGAACAGGAAACTTGCTGGGATCCAAGTATGGGTCCACCTCGAATATCTCTTTTTGGAAATAAGGACAGAACTCTGCAGCAGAAGACCAACAGAATATCAACTGCATGTCAATCGACGAAAAATTCCAAGACTCACTCGGTAAAGGAAACATACCAATGAGAGAATCAAGCATTTTTGCGAGGAAGTCTTTTACAAATCTTTCCAAAGCATTCGCTCTTTTCGACATAGAGAGGAGCATCTTCGCCCATTCATCCCTTTCCTTCTTCATCTGCTCATTGTCTACCTTCCACTTCTCAAAGTCCGCAAGCTTCAATTCATCACCTTCGGACTTCTTCTTCACATTGGCAAGGGCCACATCCTTGTTTTCCAGCAACCTCTTCATGGCATCACACTCCAGCTTCAGTTTGTTCTTCTCAGATTCCACCTGGGTGTATTGCGACCCAATCTCACACACTTTCTACAAAAAACATCGGAGTGGACAAATTATTTTCACTCGACACAAGTATTATTCTACTTCCGGGTGGAGAAATACAAGTCATTTGACAAATAATGCAAGCATTCAAATACAGACTCCTAATTATGCAAGCATTCCTCGGTAGTCTCGGGGACTACACTCAGTGGGTTCACTCAACGTGACCCCACTGGTCCAATACTCGACAAGGTCTTACCTGTCAAGTCAAATACAGTATACACTCATGAACTTAAGACTACTATCATTCAATACCGACTAATAATAGTCTCGGGGACTACACCCAGTGGGTGCACTTAGCGTGCCCCCACTGGCTTCAGAACTCAACTAGATCAGCTCTGGTTGGTTTTGAACAAGAAAAAATGGAAAGTCTCTACTGATTAAGACCACTGCCAGTGCAAGCACTCGACAACGGTCTCGGGGACTACACCTAGTGGGTTTATGATAACCCACAAGTATAGGGGATCTATCATAGTTCTTTAGATAAGTAAGAGTGTCAAACCCAACGAGGAGCAGAAGGATGTGACAAGTGGTTTTCAGCAAGGTAAAATCTGCAGGCAATAAAATTCTCAGTAACAAGTGGTTGTGTGGTGAGATGATTCGTAGCAAGCAACAAGTAACAAAAGTAGCAACGGTGCAGCAAAGTGGCCCAATCCCTTTTGTAGCAAGGGACAAGCCTGCACAAAGTCTTATAGGAGGAAAAACGCTCCCGAGGACACACGGGAATTTCTGTCATGCTAGTTTTCATCATGTTCATATGATTCGCATTCGTTACTTTGATAGTTTGATATGTGGGTGGACCGGCGCTTGGGTACTGCCCTTACTTGGACAAGCATCCCACTTATGATTAACACCTCTCGCAAGCATCGGCAACTACGAAAGAAGAACTAAGACAAAATCTAACCATAGCATTAAACTAGTGGATCCAAATCAGCCCCTAACGGAGCGACGCATAAACTAGGGTTTAAGCTTCTGTCACTCTAGCAACCCATAATCTACTTACTACTTCCCAATGCCTTCCTCTAGGCCCAAATAATGGTGAAGTGTTATGTAGTCAACGTTCACATAACACCAGTAGAGGAAAAACAACATACAACACATCAAAATATCGAACGAATACCAAATTCACATGACTACTATGAGCATGACTTATCCCATGTCCTCAGGAACAAAAGTAACTACTCCCAAAGCATAATCATGTTCATGACCAGAGAGATAAAGAGTAGCATCAAGGATCTGAACATAAACTCTTCCACCAAATAATCCAACTAGCATCACCTACAAGGAGTAATTAACACTACTAGCAACCTTACAAGTACCAATCGGAGTCGTGAGACGGAGATTGGTTACAAGTGATGAACTAGGGTTTGGAGATGAGATGGTGCTGATGAATATGTTGATGGTGATGAGTCCCCTCCGATGAGAGGAGTGTTGGTGATGACGATGAAAACGATTTCCCCCTCCGGGAGGGAAGTTTCCCCGGCAGGATCGTCCTGCCGGACCTCGAGATTGGTTCTGCTCAAGTTCCGCCTCGTGGCGGCGGCGAATCCTCCAAAAAGCTCCCTTCTGATTTTTTTCCAGACGAAACCCTTCATATAGCAAAAGATGAGCGCTAGAGGGGTAAAAGGGGGCCCACAAGCCCACCAGGCCCGACTAGGTGGGTAGGTCGGGCCTGGCTGGCTTGTGGCCTCCAGGTGGCACCCCTCTCGTACTTCTTTCACCCAGTATTTTTCATATATTCCCAAAAAATTCCACGTTGATTTTCATGGCTTTTGGAGTTGCGTAGAATAGGCATCTCAAACTTGCTCCTTTTTCAGGCCAGAATTCCAGCTGCCGTCATTCTCCCTCTTCATGTAAACCTTGCAAAATAAGAGAGAAAAGGCATAAGTATTGTACCTCAAAGTGTAATAACAGCCCAAAAAGCAATAAATATCAACATGAAAGCATGATGCAAAATGGACGTATCAACTCCCCAAGCTTAGACCTTGCTTGTCGTCAAGCGAAAGCCTAGCTCGATAAACATGACCACATGTTTAGGGAGAGAGGTGTCAACAAAACAAGATACGAACATGCAGGCATCATGATCAAGATTAGAACAGCAATACCAACATATAATCGCTCATGCTAATGTGAAAAAATCTTCACAAAGTAAAGCACGAATCAAGAACGTTACCAAAAATCAACAACCGATAGCCTTTAGTCATTGAAGCAATTGCAATTTATCACAACATTAGAAAGAGTCAAATAAGAGCTTGTAAAGAAAATCCACAAACTCAATCATCTTTTCATTCTCTACAATTGCTACTACTCACGTGGTACTCATGAGATCAAAGTTTCAGCTGGACACACAGAAAGATAGGGGCTTATAGTTTTTCCTCCCAACTGCTTACCTCAAGGGTAATGTCAACAATAATAATTCATGAATACTTACCTCCAAGTTGACATATGAATATAGATCTTTCCCTAGCATGTGACGTTAGCCAAGATAAAGGCGAAACAAGGAATTGGTGAAGATCACCATGACTCTTTCAAGGGCAAAAAGTAAAGGTACAAGATAGGCCCTTCGCAGAGGGAAGCCGAGGTTGTCATGCGTTTTTGAGTTTGGGATGCGTGTCGTCTTAGTGCGGAGGAACGTCACTTTATATTGCCTCCTGTGATAAAGAACTTTATTAGACAGTCTGTCGCTTTTATGTCTTCCTCATCACAGGTTCGTACAAATCTTATTTTCCACACACTAATAGATCATACATATTAGGGAGCAATTTTTATTGCTTGCACGGATGAAAACTTACTTGAGGGATCTTATTCAATCCATAGGTAGGTATGGTGGACACTCATGGAAAAACTAGGTTGAAGGTTTATGGATGCACAAGTAGCATCTCTACTTGGTGCTGGAGTTTTGGCTAATATGAGGTGGAAGCAATTGTCACATGTTATGGGATCTCTAATCATATAACATTGTTCGGAACCAAGCAAACACAATTCATTATGTTGTCTTCCTTGTCCAACATCTACTTCTAGGCATGTAATAGTTTAGTGAGTGTTCACAATCATAGATGGTGTCAAGGATGATATATTTATATGTGAACCTCTACTTCTTTATTACTTCCTATTAATTGCAATAATGACCAAGGTCCACTTTTGTCTACCCTCAACAAGTTTCAATCATCACACTTTTTATATGTGTAGCCATCACTTCCCATAAGATCACTACATGATCTTTCATCCTTTTGTTCTTTCTCGATCTTTTGATCAAGGCAAGAGGAAAGCCTTTCAACTAAGTTACTCTTTATTATATGTCTCACGAGGTTGAATACATCGGGGGTGACACAAAGAAAAACTCAAGCCTAAAACACTAAGACTTTTATACTACTAGAGAAAGAGAAAACTGAAAAGAAACAAACTAAAACAAAGGTAAAGGTAAAAGATAAGATGGTGATACGATACCGTGGCAACTCCACCAAGCTTGGCACAAGCCAAGGGGATTGCCCGTACCCATCCTCAGATCGTCATTTTCCTCTTCAAGCTTCAACACCCTTTGGCATAATTCCTGCTTACTCTCCTGCAAGAAATGAGAAGGGATAAACAAAGTCTTGGGCTTCTTTCTTGAGTCGGGGAGGCTCGACTTCTTGAACTCCACATGCGTGTCTCCAATTTGAGGTAGAGGAGCCTCCTCCTCATCGGAACTCGTTTGCTCCTTCCCCTTGGGATGATAATCTTCTTCCTCCTCAGTGGTCCAGCCATAAGGATCCAAGTCCCCATAGACCTTGGGGTTAGCAAGGTAACCTGTCACATAGCTCTCCCCATCTGAATCTTGAGAAGACATCTTGCCCTAATTCTGCGGCAGAAAACAGGCTCGAAACGAAAACAGAGGGAATTTGCGTGATACAAAGGTCAGACCTCTCGGGAGAATATATAATGATTTTTTCAAACCGGAAGGAGTACTCCGCATGGAAACAGAGTCCGGGAGGCGCACGAGTTGGCCACAAGTCCTCCAGCCCCGACCAGGGGGGTAGGCCGGGCCTAGGAGGCTTGTCGCCTCCTCGCGCACTTTCCGGACTGCTTTAAATTTTTCTATTTTTTCAAATACTCCAAAACGGCGGAAATTTGCTACGGGAAAAGTTTTGGAGTCGGTTTACTTACCGAATCACATACCTCCTCGTTTTCGGAGTCTGAAACAGGCTGATAAATATTCCTTATGTACTCCTCCGGAGTTATGGTATTGATAATGTTGCTCTCAACATTTATGGGAGTACCTGAGATATAATGCTTGATTCTCTGCCCATTTACCACTCCCAGACAATTACCTTCCGTGTTGTTGATCTTGATAGCACCGGAACGATATACTTCCTCAACAATATAGGGACCTTGCATTTAGAGAGAAGCTAGCATGCAAAAAAACTTAAACGAGAATTGTATAGCAAGACATAATCACCTACATTGAACTCACGCTTTTGTATCCTCTTATCATGCCACCTCTTAACCTTTTCTTTGAATAACTTGGAATTTTCATATGCCTGAGTTCTCCATTCATCAGGCGAGCTAATGTCAAATAACCTCTTCTCACCAGCAAGTTTGAAATCAAAGTTGAGCTCTTTGATTTCCCAATAAGCTTTATGCTCTAGCTCAAGAGGTAGATGACATGCTTTACCGTACACCATTTTGTACGGAGTCATGCCCATGGGATTCTTATACTTAGTTCTATAAGCCCACAGTGCATCATCGAGCTTCTTAGACCAATTATTTCTAGACCTATTGACAGTCTTTTGGAGAATCATTTTAATATCTCTATTGCTTAGCTCTACTTGACCACTGGACTGAGGGTGATAGGGAGACGCAATTCTATGGTTGACATCGTACTTAGCAAGCGTTTTATGGAATGCACCATGAATGAAATGTGAACCACCGTCGGTCATTAGATATCTAGGGACTCCAAACATAGGGAAGATAACTTCCTTAAGCATCCTGATAGAGGTGTTGTGATCAGCACTACTAGTGGGGATAGCTTCTACCCACTTAGTGACATAATCAAGAAGAACTAGGATATGAGTATACCCGTTGGATTTTGGAAAAGGTCCCATATAAACAAAGCCCCAAACATCAAATGGTTCAATGACAAGTGAATAGTTCATAGGCATTTCCTGACGTGTACTAATATTACCTATTCTTTGACATTCGTCACAAGACAAGACAAACTTACGAGCATCCTTGAAGAGAGTGGGCCAATAGAAACCTGATTGCAATACCTTATGTGCAGTTCCATCTCCCGCATGGTGTCCTCTGTAGGTCTCGGAGTGACACTTATGTAGGATCTGTCCCTGTTCATGTTCAGGTACACAACGTCTAATAACACCATCTACTCCTTCCTTATAAAGGTGAGGATCAATCCAAAAGTAATGTCTCAAGTCAAAGAAGAATTTCTTCTTTTGCTGATATGTGAAGCTAGGTGGTATATATTTGGCAACAATATAGTTTGCATAATCAGCATACCATGGTGTACTACGTGAAGCATTGATGACATTCAATTACTTATCATTAAAGCTATCATCAATAGGTTGTCTGTCATCAAGAACGTTCTCCAACCTAGACAAGTTATCTGCTACTGGGTTATCAACACCCTTCCAGTCGACAATGTGCAAATCAAATTCTTGCAACAAGAGAACCCATCTGATAAGTCTAGGTTTAGCGTCCTTCTTATCCATGATGTACTTAATAGCAGCATGATCAGTGTGAATAGTGACTTTGGAATCAACTATGTAAGACCTGAACTTTTCACATGCAAACACGGCTGCTAAAAAATCCTTTTCCGTAGTAGCATAGTTTCTTTGGGCACTGTCTAGAGTTTTACTAGCGTAGTGAAAAACATTCAACTTCTTATCAACTCTTTGCCCTAGGCCAGCACCAACAGCATAATCACTAGCATCACACATGATTTCAAAAGGTAAGTTCCAATCAGGTGGTTGAACAATAGGTGCAGTTATCAAAACCCCTCTTAAGTATTTCGAAGGCTTCCTCACAATCATCGTCAAAAACAAAAGGAATATCATTTTGCAAGAGATTGGTAAGAGGCCTAGAAATCTTAGAGAAGTCTTTAATGAACCTTCTATAAAAACCAGGATGACCAAGGAAACTTCTTATACCTTTGATATCTGTGGGGTATGGCATTTTCTCTATTGCATCAACCTTAGCCTTATCGACTACAATACCTCTTTCAGAAATTTTATGTCCTAAGATGATGCCTTCATTGACCATAAAGTGGCACTTCTCCCAATTCAAGACAAGATTGGTGTCTTTACATCTCTGCAAGACTCGATCAAGGTTGCTGAGGAAATCATCAAAGGAAGACCCGTAAACGGAGAAGTCATCCATGAAAACCTCAACAATCTTTTCACAAAAGTCAGAGAATATAGCCATCATACATCTTTGAAAGGCGGTAGGTGCATTACATAAGCCAAAAGGCATACGTCTATAAGCAAAGGTACCGAAAGGGCAGGTGAAACTGGTTTTCTCCTGATCAAATTGTGCAACTGGTATTTGGGACAAACCAGAATAACCGTCTAGAAAGCAGAAGTGTGTGTGTTGAGACAGTCTTTCTAGCATTTGGTCGATAGAAGGCAAAAGTAATGATCTTTCCTAGTGGATTTATTCAATTTCCTAAAATCGATCACCATCCTATAGCCAGTAATAATCGCACTGCCACTCCTTCACCGTCTCAGTGAAGGTGCCCTTGAACTAGTCAACACCTAGGTTCTTGCCGACCATGGCCCCTCCACACTCTGCTAGGTCAGAGCCGCTGGAGTTCGCGTTCAGCCCAAAGGTCTTCTGCCAAAGTCCGAAGTGTGGCTCATAGCGGATATAGGCCTCACAGACTGTGATGAAGGAGGCGAGATGGAGGATGGAGTTTGGAGCCATGTGATGGAACTCGAGCCAGTAGTAGAACATTATCCCACGCACGAATGGGTGCAGGAGGAACCCAGGCCTCAGTTGAGATGGGGGACAAAGACTACCTCCTCCCTTGGCTTGGGAACGGGCACTTGCTGGCCGACGCCGGGAGCAGAGGCACCGATTTTGGTGGAAAGGTACCCCACAACACACAGCTCCAGGATGGTGCCCTCCGTCATGGAGGAAACCACCCCAGTACCCTTGGAGGGTATTGGCCATGGCTGGATGGGGGAGTTTTTCTTGGCAGGGAGACAGGGGTTCAAGATTGGATCTGAGCACTCAATCTAGGCAAAGCAGGAAGCGGGGGAAATGAGAGTGTGGATGTTTGCGTTGTTCCTTTTTCACTCTTATAGGTTGTTGGAAGGCCAAGAGTCCCCCTTGCCATGGTGATAAAAATTCCACTCCAACAAAATATGTCGTTGGGCATATGAGAGGAAACAAAATCTTGATGATATGCCTAAGAAAATGGGCATGATCTTCACTTCGATGGGACACGCCAGTAAAAGGGTTGCCTCGAGCCATGATTTGGGGGAGGCAGTAACTGCTCAACCCATCATGGGGTGTGTCGCTTCGATAAAGTTGTTAGGCTAAGTATCACCGTTCACACTTATGTGGTCGACCTTTGAGGATAAGTTATCCCGGATCTTCAGGTAAAGTATGAGTTCAGCTAGGTCTTGTTTATAAGAAGCCGCTTCTTTTGAACGATTCGAGAGTTTGGAGGTCGTGAATAAGGACTTCAGATCCGAAGTTATTTTCGTCAAGGGTATCGTCCCCGGCATAAAAGTGTTGGAAATATGCCCTAGAGGCAATAATAAATTAGTTATTATTATATTTCTTTCTTCGTGATAATCGTTTATTATCCATGCTATAATTGTATTGATTGGAAACACAATACTTGTGTGGATACATAGACAAAACACTGTCCCTAGTAAGCCTCTAGTTGACTAGCTCGTTGATCAAAGATGGTCAAGGTTTCCTGGCCATAGGCAAGTGTTGTTACTTGATAACGGGATCACATCATTAGGAGAATCATGTGATGGACTAGACCCAAACTAATGAACGTAGCATGTTGATCGTGTCATTTTATTGCTATAGTTTTCTGCGTGTCAAGTATTTGTTCCTATGACCATGAGATCATATAACTCACTGGCACCGGAGGAATACCTTGTGTGTATCAAACGTCACAACGTAACTGGGTGACTATAAAGATGCTCTACAGGTATCTCCGAAGGTGTCCGTTGAGTTAGTATGGATCAAGACTGGGATTTGTCACTCCGTGTGACGGAGAGGTATCTCTGGGCCCACTTGGTAATACAACATCACACACAAGCCTTGCAAGCAATGTGACATAGTGTATGTCTCGGGATCTTTATTACGGAACGAGTAAAGAGACTTGCCGGAAAACGAGATTGAAATAGGTATGCGGATACCGACGATCGAATCTCGGGCAAGTAACATACTGAAGGACAAAGGGAATGACATACGGGATTATATGAATCCTTAGCACTGAGGTTCAACCGATAAGATCTTCAGAGAATATTTAGGATCCAATATGGGCATCCAGGTCCCACTATTGGATATTGACCGAGTAGTCACTCGGGTCATGTCTACATAGTTCACGAACCCGGAGGGTCTGCACACTTAAGGTTTGGCAATGTTTTATGCGTATTTGAGTTATATGGTTGGTTACCGTATTTGAGTCCTGGATGAGATCACGGACGTCACTAGGGTTTCCGGAATGGTACGAAAATGAAGATTGATATATAGGATGACCTCATTTGATTACCGGAAAGTTTTCGGCCGGGAATGTACCGAGAGTAACGAATGGGTTCCAGATGTTCACCGGGGGGGCAGCCCACCCGGGGGAAGCCCATAGGTCTTAGGGGTGCCGCACCAGCCCTTAGTGGGCTGGTGGGCAAGCCCAAGAAGGCCACTAAGCAGGAGAGAAAGTAAATCAAAGAGAAAAAAAGGGGAAGTGGGAAAGTAGAGAAGGACTCCACCTTCCAATCCTGGTTGGACTAGGATTGGAGGAGGAATCCTCCTCCCCCCCTTCGGCCGCCCCCCTTGGGGCTCCTTGAGCCTCAAGGCAAGGCCCCTCCCCTCCCTCCTATATATACTGAGGTATTATGGCTGATTTGAGACAACTTTGCCACGGCAGCCGGACCAAATACCTCCACGGTTTTTCCTCTAGATCGCGTTTCTGCGGAGCTCGAGCGGAGCCCTGCTGAGATAAGATTACCACCAACCTCCGGAGCGCCGTCACGCTCCCGGAGAACTCATCTACCTCTCCATCTCTCTTGCTGGATCAAGAAGGCCGAGATCATCGTCGAGCTGTACGTGTGCTGAACACGGAGGTGCCGTCCGTTTGGCACTAGATCGGAGCGGATCGTGGGACGGATCGCGGGACGGTTCATGGGACGTTTGCGGGGCGGATCGAGGGACGTGAGGACGTTCCACTACATCAACCGTGTTTATTAACGCTTCTACTGTATGATCTACAAGGGTACGTAGATCTGAAATCCCCCTCGTAGATGGACATCACCATGATAGGTCTTCATCCGCGTAGGAAATTTTTTGTTTCCCATGAGACGTTCCCCAACAGTGGCATCATGAGCTGGGTTCATGCGTAGATGTTATCTCGAGTAGACCACCAAAGTTTTTGTGGGCGGTGATGTGCGATTTGCTGCCCTCCTTAGTATTTTCTTGATTCCGCGGTATTGTTGGATCGAAGAGGCTCGGACCGACATTACTCGTACGCTTATGAGAGACTGGTTTCATCGCTACGAGCAACCCCGTTGCTCAAAGATGACTGGCGAGTGTCGGTTTCTCCAACTTTAGTTTAATCAGATTTGACGGAGGAGGTCCTTGGAGAGAGGTTAAATAGCAATTCATACATCTCCGTTGTGGTGTTTGCGTAAGTAAGATACGATCCTACTAGATACCAATGGCAACCACGTAAAACATGCAACAACAATTAGAGGACGTCTAACTTGTTTTTGCAGGGTATGCTTGTGATGTGATATGGCCAAATGACGTGATGTGATATATTGGATGTATGAGATGATCATGTTGTAATAGTTAATATCGACTTGCACGTCGATGGTACGGCAACCGGCAGGAGCCATAGGGTTGTCTTTAAACTAACGTTTGTGCTTGCAGATGCATTTACTATATTCCTAGGATGTAGCTTTAGTAGTAATAGCATGAGTAGCACGACAACCCCGATAGCGACACGTTGATGGAGATCATGATGATGGAGATCATGGTGTGACGCCGGTGACAAGAAGATCGTGCCGGTGCTTTGGTGATGGAGATCAAGAAGCACATGATGATGGTCATATCATGTCACCTATGAATTGCATGTGATGTTAATCCTTTATGCACCTTATCTTTATTAGAACGACGGTAGCATTATGAGGTGATCTCTCACTAAAATTTCAAGCTCAAATTGTGTGCTCCCCGACTGTGCACCGTTGCGACAGTTCGTCGTTTCGAGACACCACGTGATGATCGGGTGTGATAGACTCAACGTTTACATACAACGGGTGCAAAACAGTTGTATACGCGGAACACTCGGGTTAAACTTGATGAGCCTAGCATGTGCAGACATGGCCTCGGAACACAAGAGACTGAAAGGTCGAGCAGGAATCGTATAGTTGATATGATTAGCATAGAGATGCTTACCACTGAAACTATTCTCGACTCACGTGATGATCGGACTTGAGATAGTGGATTTGGATCATGTACCACTCAAATGACTAGAGAAATGTACTTTTTGAGTGGGAGTTCTTAAGTAATATGATTAATTGAACTAATTGTCATGAACATAGTCTAATGGTCTTTGTGAATTACGATGTAGCTTGCGCTATAGATGTACTATTTTTATATGTTCCTAGAGAAAATTTAGTTGAAAGTTGATAGTAGCAAACTTTGCGGACTGAGTCTGTAAAACTGAGGATTGTCCTCATTGCTGCGCAGAAGGCTTATGTCCTTAATGCCCCACTCGGTTGGCTGCACCTCGAGCGTCGTCTGTGGATGTTGTGAACATCCGACGTACATGTTTCTGATGACTACGAGATAGTTAAGTGCGAAATACTCAATGGCTGAGAAGCAAGGCGCCGAAGACGTTTTGAAACGTCAAGGAACATAAGAGATGTTCTAAAGAGATGAAATAGTGATTTCATGCTTGTGCCCTTGTTAAGAGGTATGAGACCTCCCACAAGATTCTTTGTCCACGAAGTAAAGGAGAAAAGCTCAATCGTTGAGCGTATGCTCAGATTGTGTGAGTACGATAATCGCTTGAATCAAGTGGGAGTTAATCTTCCAGATGAGATGGTGATGGTTCTCCAAAGTCACTGCCACCAAGCTGTGAGAGCTTCGTGATTAACTATAACATATCAAGGATAGACACAATGATCCTTGAGCGATTCGCGATGTTTGACATTACGAAAGTAGAAATCAAGAAGGAGCATCAATAGTTGATGGTTAGTAAAACCACTAAGTTTCAAGAAAGGCAAGGGCTAGAAGGGATACTTCGTGAAACGGCAAAACAGTTGCTGCACTAATGAAGAGACCCAAGATTAAACCCAAGCCCGAGACTAAGTGCTTCTGTTATGAGGGGAACGGTCACTGAGGCGGAGCTACCCTAGATGCTTGGTAGATAAGAAGGCTGGCAAAGTCGAAAGAAGTATATTTGATATACATGATGTTGATGTGTACTTGACTAGTACTCCTAGTAGCGCGAGGGTATTGGATACCGGTTCAGTTGCTAAGTGATTAGTAACCCGGAATGAAAGCTATGGAATAAACGGAGACTAGCTAAAGGCGAGGTGATGATAAGTGTTGGAAGTGTTTCCAAGGTTGATGTGATCAAACGTCGCACGCTCCCTCTATCATCGGGATTGGTGGTAAAACCTAAATAATTGTTATTTGGTGTTTGCGTTGAGCATGAACATGATTGGATCGTGTTTATTGCAATATGATTATTCATTTAAAGAGAATAATAGTTATTCTATTTGCTTGAATAATTACCCTCAATGGTTTACTGAATCTCGATCGTAGTGTTACACATGTTCATAATATTAGTGCCAAAAGATACAAAGTAATAATGATAGTACCACTTAGTTGTGGCACTGCCACTTGAGTCATGTTGGTGTAAAATGCATGAAGAAGCTCCATGCTGATGGATCTTTGTACTCATTCATTTTTTCAAACGTTTGAGACATGCAAGCCATACCTATTGGTATAAAACGCATGAAGAAACTCCATGCAAATGGATCCTTTGGACTCACTTGATTTTGAATCACTTGAGACATGCAAAACATGCCACATGAAACAAGAGAGTAACTTGTTGGGAGTAATACATTTTTTGGATGTGTGCGGTCCAATGAGTGCTGAGGCACGCAGTGAATATCGTTATGTTCTTACTTCACTGACGATTTGAGTAGATACGGGAGTATTTACTTGATGAATCACAAGTCTGAAATATTGAAAAGTTCAAAGCTGTTTCAGAGTGAAGATCGTCGTGACAAGAGGACAAACTGTCTACGATGTGATCATAGAGATGAATATCTGAGTTACGAGTTTTGGTACGCAGTTAAGATAATGTGGAAATTGTTTCGCAGTTCATGCCACCTGGAACACCATAGCGTGATGATGTGTCTGAACGTCATAGCCACACCCTATTTGATATGGTGCATGCTATGATGTCTCTTATCGAATTACCACTATCGTTTATGGGTTATGCATTAGAGACAACCGCATTCACTTTAAATAGGGCACCTCGTAGTTTCATTGAGATGACACAGTATAGACTGAGGTTTAGAGAAATCTAAGCTGTCATTTCTTGAAAAGTTTGGGGCTACGACACTTATGTGAAAAAGTTTCAGTCAGATCAGCTCGAACCCAAAGCGGATAAATGCATCTTCATAGGATATCCCAAACTATTGGGTACATCTCCTATCTCAGATCCAGAAGCAAAGTGTTTGTTTCTAGAAATGGATCCTTTCTCGAGGAAATGTTTCTCTCGAAAGAATTGAGTGGGAGAGTGGTGGAACTTGATGAGGTTATTGAGCCGTCACTTCAACCAGTGTGTAGCAGGGTGCAGGAAGTTATTCCTGTGGCGCCTACACCAATTGAAGTGGAAACTGATGATAGTGATCATTGGAGCTTCAGATCAAGCTACTACAAACCTCGTAGGTCGACAAAGGTCGCATACTACTACAGAGTGGTATGGTAACCCAGTCTTGGAGGTCGTTTTGTTCAGCACCAATGAACCTACGAGTTATGAAGAAGCAATGGTGGGCCCGCATTCCGACAAATGGTTGGAGGCCATGAAATCCGAGAGAGGATCCATGTATAAAACAAAGTGTAGACTTTGGAAGAACTATTTGATTGTAGTAAGAATATTAAGTAAAGATGGATCTTTAAAAGGAAGATAGACGATGATGGTGATAAGTCACTGTTAAGAAAAGCTTGACTTGTCACAAAGATGTTTTCGACAGGATCAAAAGAGTTGACTATGATGTGATTTTCTCACTCGTAGCGATACTAAAGGTCTGTTGGAATTGTGTTAGTAGTTGGTGAATTATTTGTGAAATATTGCACATAGGAAGTCAAAATATTGTTTCCTCGACGGTTTCCTTGAGGAAAGATTGTATGTGATACAATCAGAATGTTTTGTCAATCCTAAGGATACTAACAAGTATGCAAGCTCTAGCAATCCTTCAATGGACTGGTGCAAGCATCTCGGAGTTGGAATATACACTTTGATGAGATGATCAAAGATTTTGGGTTTGTAGAAGGTTTATGAGAAACTTGTATTTCCAAAGAAGTGAGTGGGAGCACTATTGAATGTCTGATAAGTATATGTGGTTGACATATTGTTGATCAGAAGTAATGTAGAATTTCTGTGAAGCATAAAAGGTTGTTCGAAAGGAGTTTTTCAAAGGAACACCCGGATTGAGCTACTTGAACATTGAGCATCGAGATCTATGGAGATAGATCGAAACGCTTAATAGAAGTTTCAACAAGATGCAAGCCTTGACAAGTTTTTGAAGGAGTTCAAAATAGATCAGCAAAGAAGGAGTTCTTGACTGTGTTGTAAGGTGTGAATTTGAGTAAGACTCAAAACCCGACCACGGTAGAATAAAGAGAATAGACGATGGTCGTCTTCTATGCCTTTGCCGTAGACTCTAAAGTATGCCATGCTGAGTACCGCACCTGATGTGTGCCTTGCCTCAAGTCTGTTGAGAGGTACAGAGAGTGATCCAGGATTGAATCACTGATCAGCGGTCAAATTTATCTTTAGTAACTTAATGGACTAAGGAATTTTCTCGATTATGGAGGTGGTTAAAGAGTTCGTCGTAAAGGGTTACATCGATGCAAGCTTTGAACTAATCTGAATAACTATGAGTAGTGAAACGGATTCGTATAGTAGAGTAGATATTTGGAGTATTTCCGAATAGCACGTAGTAGCAGCATCTATAAGATGACATAAATATTTGTAAAGAACACACGGATCTGAAAGTTTCAGAACCGTTGACTAAAACCTCTCTCGCGAGCAAAACGTGATCAGACCCCAGAACTATATGGATGTTAGATTCGTTAGAATCACATGGTGATGTGAACTAGATTATTGACTCTAGTGCAAGTGGGAGACTGTTGGAAATATGCCCTAGAGGCAATAATAAATTAGTTATTATTATATTTCTTTGTTCATGATAATCGTTTATTATCCATGCTATAATTGTATTGATTGGAAACACAATACTTGTGTGGACACATAGACAAAACACTGTCCCTAGTAAGCCTCTAGTTGACTAGCTCATTGATCAAAGATGGTCAATGTTTCCTGGCCATACGCAAGTGTTGTTACTTGATAATGGGATCACATCATTAGGAGAATCATGTGATGGACTAGACCCAAACTAATGAATGTAGCATGTTGATCGTGTCGTTTTATTGCTATAGTTTTCTGTGTGTCAAGTATTTGTTCCTATGACCATGAGATCATATAACTCACTGGCACCGGAGGAATACCTTGTGTGTATCAAACGTCACAACGTAACAGGGTGCCTATAAAGATGCTCTACAGGTATCTCCGAAGGTGTTCGTTGAGTTAGTATGGATCAAGACTGGGATTTGTCACTCCGTGTGACGGAGAGGTATCTTTGGGCCCACTCGGTAATACAACATCAGACACAAGCCTTGCAAGCAATGTGACTTAGGCCCTGTTTGATAACAAAGTAGTAAAAAAAACTAAAGTATTAAAAACTGCAGTAATTTTACGTGTAGATAGAAAATACCATGGTTTTAATATAACAACATTTTTTGCAGTATTCACAATGTAGAGAAATTGTTTGATTATGCCACATATTACTGCAGTTTAGATCGAGCAAGTACACGGGAAGAAGATAACGACGTCCCACCCCTTCTTTTCGCCTTCTCTGTTTTTTAAAAAGAGATCTGGGGTTCTTTTTTTTATGCAGAGAAAAAACCACAGTTTTTTCAATACTGCAGTTTTAAAATCACAATTCTTAGAGGCAACCAAACTCCTCATTGTAAATAAAACTATGATACTCTCAAAAACTGCAGTATTCTAAAAATACTACGAAAATTCTTTGTTATCAAACAGGGCCTTAGTGTATGTCACGGGATCTTGTATTACAGAACGAGTAAAGAGACTTGCCGGTAAACGAGATTGAAATAGGTATGCGGATACCGACGATCGAATCTCGGGTAAGTAACATACCGAAGGACAAAGGGAATGACTTACGTGATTATATGAATCCTTGGCACTGAGGTTCAACCGATAAGATCTTCGGAGAATATGTAGGATTCAATATGGGCATCCAGGTCCAGCTATTGGATATTGACCGAGGAGACACTCGGGTCATGTCTACATAGTTCTCGAACCCGCAGGGTCTGCACACTTAAGGTTCGGCAATGTTTTATGCGTATTTGAGTTATAAGGTTTGTTACCAAATGTTGTTCGGAGTCCCGGATGAGATCACGGACGTCACGAGGGTTTCCAGAATGGTCCGGAAACGAAGATTGATATATAGGATGACCTCATTTGATTACCGGAAAGTTTTCGGCATTACCGGGAATGTACCGGGAGTGACGAATGGGTTCCGGATGTTCACCGCGGGGGCCAGCCCACCCGGGGGAAGCCCATAGGCCTTAGGGGTGCTGCACCAGCCATTAGTGGGCTGGTGGGCAAGCCCAAGAAGGCCCCTACGCAGGAGAGAAAGAAAATCAAAGAGAAAAAAAGGGGAAGTGGGAAAGTAGAGAAGGACTCCACCTTCCAATCCTAGTTGGACTAGGTTTGGAGGAGGAATCCTCCTCCCCCCTTCGACCGACCCCCTTGGGGCTCCTTGAGTTTCAAGGCAAGGCCCCTCCCCTCCCTCCTATATATACTGAGGTATTAGGGCTGATTTGAGACAACTTTGCCACGGCAGCCCGACCACATACCAACATGGTTTTTCCTCTAGATCACGTTTCTGCGGAGCTCGGGCGGAGCCGTGCTGAGATAAGATCACCACCAACCTACGGAGCACCGTCACGCTGTCGGAGAACTAATTTACCACTCCGCCTCTCTTGCTGGATCAAGATGGCCGAGATCATCGTCGAGCTATACGTGTGCTGAAGGCGGAGGTTCCGTCCGTTCGGCACTAGATCGGAGCGGATCGTGGGACGGATCACGGGACGGTTTGTGGGATTTTCGCGGGGCGGATCGAGGGACGTGAGGACATTCCACTACATCAACCTTGTTTATTAACGCTTCTGCTGTGCGATCTACAAGGGTACGTAGATCTGAAATCCCCCTCGTAGATGGACATCACCATGATAGGTCTTCGTGCGCGTAGGAAATTTTTTGTTTCCCATGCGACGTTCCCCAACAAAAAGACCACTTCAGGGTTACTAACCTAGTGGCCTAGGATCCTCGGATTGGGTCGATGGGTCCTCCTCATTCACAAGATGACCTTTGAAAGTTGCACGATGGGGCGTGATCGAGACTAGATCTGCCGAAGGCTTGACGTATACTCCAAGATTTCTCATGTCGCCTCCACGCCAAGATACCGACATTGTAACCCTAGGTACCATACCTGGCGTGCATATATGCCATATGGTTTAATCCATAGAGTGAAGATCCATCAACGCAATATCATCCGCCTAGCCCTAGAATTAGAACAGACCTAACGATCTCGAGGTAGATCAAGCTTGTACTTGATACTCTTCCATTGATATAAACAAGAGAAGGACGTAGGGTTTTACCTCCATCAAGAGGGCCCGAACATGGATAGACATCGTATCCATGTTCCTGTTGCCATCCATCCGAGATCCATGACACGTCTCCAACGTATCTATAATTTTTGATTGTTCCATGCTATTATATTATCTATTTTGAATGTTTTATATGCATTAATATGCTATTTTATATTATTTTTGGGACTAACCTATTAATCTAGAGCCTAGTGAAAGTTTCTGTTTTTTCCATGTTTTTGAGTATTGCAAATAAGGAATATTAAACGGAGTCCAAACGGAATAAAATCTCCGGAATGATTTTTCTTGGACCAAAAGAAACCTGCCACACTTGGAGAAGGAGACAGGACACCTGCCGGGAGACGACAAGCCTACAGGGGGGCACCCCCTGCAGGTCTCCTAACCCTACTCTTCATCCTATAAATTCCCAAATATTCCTTCATCACCAACAAGAGACCACAAAATACTTTTTTGCCGTCGAGAGCCTCTGTTCCTCTGAGATCCAATCTGGGAGCCTTTTCTGGTAATCTATCGCAGAGGGAATTGATCACGGAGGGCATCTACATCAACTCCATTGACCCTCCGATGATGCGTGAGTAGTTCACCACAGACCTACGGATCCATAGCTAGTAGCTAGATGGTTTCTTCTCTCTCTTTGTTCTTCAATACCATGTTCTTCATGATCTTTATGGAGATCTATCCGATGTAATACTCTTTTGCGGTGTGTTTCTCGAGATCAGATGAATTGTGGGTTTATTATCAGATTATCTATGAATTTTATTTGAATCTTCTCTGAATTTTTATATGCATGATTTCATATCTTAACAAGTCTCTTCGAGTTATTAGTTTGGTTTGGCCAACCAGATTGGTAATTCTTGCAATGGGGAAGTGCTTAGTTTTGGGTTCAATCTTGCGGTGTCCTCACCTAGTGACGAAGTAGCGGTAGCGAGGCACGTATTGCATTGTTTCCATCGAGGATAAAAAGATGGTGTTTTCATCATATTCCTTGAGTTTGTCCCTCTACATCATGGCATCTTACATAATGCGTTACTCTCTTCTTCATGAACTTAATATTCTAGATGCAGTTCGGTCGATGTGTGTAGTAATAGTAGTAGATGCAGAAACGTTTTGGTCTACTTGACACGGACATGATGCCTATATGCATAATCATTGCCTTGGATATCTTCATAATTATTTGTTTTTCTATCAATTTCTCGACAGTAATTTGTTCACCCACCATATTATTTTCCTTCATGAGAGAAGCCTCTAGTGAAACCTATGGTCCCCGGGTCTATTTTCCCTATTATA
Organism: Hordeum vulgare subsp. vulgare; assembly: GCF_904849725.1. Classification (NCBI taxonomy): domain Eukaryota; kingdom Viridiplantae; phylum Streptophyta; class Magnoliopsida; order Poales; family Poaceae; genus Hordeum; species Hordeum vulgare. Next base: position 128,909,479 of record NC_058522.1, on the reverse strand, counting down.
ATTTCAGATCTATAAACCAAAAATACCAAAAATATATTGCTGCTATTATTTATTTATTTTTTACTTTTAGACATATCAATCTTGTATATCTATCTCTATCAGATCTCATCCTTGCAAATAACTGTGAAGGGATTGACAACCCCTTTTTAGCATTGGGTGCAAGTGTTTGATTGTTTGTGTAGGTACTACGATTCGGGCCTTGCTTGTTCCTCCTACTGGATTGATACCTTGGTTCTCAACAAACCGAGGGAAATACTTATCTACTTCGCTGCATCACCCTTTTCTATTTAAGGGAAAACCAACGCAAGCTCAAGAGTTAGCAAGAAGGATTTCTGGCGCCGTTGCCGGGAGGATACATAGCAAGATCAACCCTACCAAGTACCCATCACAAACTCATCTCTTGCATTTACTTTATTTTCCATTTGCCTCTCGTTTACCTATCCCCCACTTCTAAAACGATTTTCAGAAAATACCAAAAAGATTTGCCTCTTTATTCTCCCTTCTCCCGTTCATCTTTTTGTTTGCTTGCTTGTGTGCTAGATTGCTTGCTTTGTCACAGTGACTCAAGAGAATACCAAGTTATGTGATTTTTGAACTACTAATAATAATGATTTAATCAGTACTCCGATTGCTCCCGCCACTAGTGTGAAATCTTATGAAATTAATGCCGCTTTGCTCAATCTTGTTATGAAAGAACAATTTTCTAGCCTTCCTAGTGAAGATGTCTCATCCCATCTAAATACTTTCATTGAGTTATGTGATATGCAAAACAAGAAAGATGTGGATAATGAAATTGTTAAATTGAAGCTATTTCCTTTCTCAGTACGATATCGTGCTAAAACTTGGTTTTCATCTTTACCTAAAAATAGTATTGATTCGTGAAATAAGTGTAAAGATGCTTTTATTTCCAAGTACTTTCCGCCCGCTAAGATTATCTCCCTTAGGAACGATATAATGAATTTTAAGCAACTTGATCATGCACATGTTGCACAATCTTGGGAGAGGATGAAACTAATTATTAGGAATTGCCCCGGGCATGGTTTGAGTTTATGGATGATTATACAAAAAAATTATGCAGGATTGAATTTTTCTTCTAGAAATCTTTTAGATTCTGCTACGATTGGTACTTTTATGGAAATCACATTATGAGAAGCTACTAAACTCCTAGATAACATTATGGCAAATTACTCTCGATGGCATACCGCAAGATCTCCTACTAGTAAAGAAGTGCACGCTATTGAAGACATAAATACTTTGAGTAGAAAGATTGATGAATTAATGAAATTGTTTGCTAGTATGAGTATTCCTATTGAACCCAATGATATGCCTTTGTCTTCTTTTATTGGAAATAATAATGAATCTATGGATGTGAATTTTGTTGGTAGGAACAATTTTGGCAATAACGCGTATAGAGGTAATTTCAATCCTAGGCATTTTCCTAGTAATTCCTCTAATAATTATGGTAATTCCTACAAAAATTCTAATGGAAATTATAATAACTTGAACTCTGGTCTTGAGAATAATATTAAATAATTTATTAGCACTCAAAAAGGTTTCAATACTATGATTGAAGAAAAATTGCTCAAGATTGATGATTTGGCTAGGAACGTTGATAGAATTTATCTTAAGGTTGATTCTTTGAAAATTAGATCTATTCCACCCAAACATGATATTAATGAATCCTTGAAAGCTATGAGAATTTATATTGATGAGTGTAAGGAAAGAACCGCTAGAATACGTATCAAGCGTGAATGGCTCGAAAAGGTGTTTTCTCGTGATAATAATGATGAAGATCTTAAAGTGATTGATGTGACTCCTATTGAATCTTTGTTTTCTAGTATAAATCTTGAAAAAGATGGGACTCAAGATGGGTTAACTTTAGTTAAAAGGCGTCCTAATGATTAGGAGTTTATCTATCTTAATGCTAAGATTGATAAAAGTGGGATTGAAGAGGTCAAAACTTCAAATAGCAATGAACCCACTATTTTGGATTTAAAGGACTTTAATTATGATAGTTGTTATTTATTGATTGTGTTTCCTTGTTGCAATCCATGTTGAATTCTCCGCATGCTTATAATCAAAATAAAGCTTTTACTAAACATATTGTAGATGCTATGATGAAATCTTTTGAAGAAAACTTGAGTTGGAAGTTTCTATACCTAGAAAGCTTTATGATGAGTTGGAACCTACTATTAAGATTAAAATTAAAGATTATGAGTGCCTTCCTTTGTGTGATTTGGGTGCTAGCGTTTCCACGATTCCAAAAACTTTATGTGATGTGCTACAATTCCGTGATTTTGATGATTGCTCCTTCAATTTGCATCTAGCGGATTCTACAATTAAGAAACATATAGGAAGGATCAATGATGTTCTTATTGTTGCAAATAGGAACTACGTGCCCGTAGATTTCATTGTTCTTGATATAGATTGCAATCCTAGATGCCCCATTATTCTTGGTAGACCTTTCCTTAGAACAATTGGTGCAATTATTGATATGAAAGAAGGAAATATTAGATTCCAATTTCTGTTAAGGACATGCATGGAGCACTTTCCTAGAAAGAAAATAAAATTACCTTATGAATCTATCATGAGAGCCACTTATGGATTACATATCAAAGATGACAATACCTAGATCTATTGCATTATGCCTAGCTATGGGCATTAAACAATAGCGCTTGTTGGGAGGCAACCCAATTTTATTTTTATGTTTTTGTTTTTGCTTCTGTTTTTAGTGCTGCACGCATTATTACCTCTATGATAATTGTGTTTTCTTGTTTTAATTAGTGTTTGAGCCAAGTAAGACCTTTGGGAGGTTCTACGGTGTTTGCAAGTTGAATTTGCTGAAAATCAGAAACTTTTGCTCTCACTCCAGGAATTTTACACAAGATTGATTTACAAATTGCCCTGATTTTCCTATTTTTTCAGAAATAGTTGGATCTACAGAAGTATTCTAACTATACAGATTGCTACAGACTTTTCTTTTTTTGACAGATTCTGTTTTCTTTGTGTTGTTTCTTGTTTCGATGAATCTATGGGTTGTATCGGGGGGTATGAACCATGGAGAAGTTGTAATACAGTACATATCACACCAATATAAATACAGAATGAGTTCACAACAGTACCTAAAGTGGTGATTTATTTTTCTCTACTAACGGATCTCATGAGTTTTGTGTTGTGAAGTTTTCAAGTTTTGGGTAAAGATTTGATGGCAAGGCACCCCAAGCCATATTCAAGGATACCAAAGAGCCTAAGCTTGGGGATGCCCAGAAGGCATCCCCTCTTTTGTCTTCAATTCATTAGTAAATTTACTTGAGGTTGTATTTTTATTGACTACATGATATGTGTTTTGCTTGGAGCGTCTTGTATGATATGAGTCTTTACTTTTTAGTTTGCCACAGTCACCCTTTCTACACACATATTTTGAGAGAGACATGCTGAATCGTGAATTTATTAGAATACTCTATGTGCTTCACTTATATCTTTTGAGCTATGCAATGTTGCTCTAGTGCTTCACTTATATCTTTTAGAGCACGACAGTGTTTTATTTTATAGAAATTATTAAACTCTCATACCTCAGTTATATTATTTTGAGAGTTCTTTAAACAGCATGGTAATTGGTGTAGGTTACGAATTTAGTCCTAATATAATGGGCATCCAAGAGGGATATAATAAAAACTTTCATATTAAGTGCATTGAATATGATGAGAAGTTTGATTCCTTGCATATAGTTTTGAGATATGAAGATGGTAATATGAGAGTCATGCTAGTAAGTAATTGTGAATTGGAAGAAATACTTGTGTTAAAGCTTGTGATTCCCGTAGCATGCACGTATGGTGAACCGTTATGTGATGAAGCGAGAGCATGATTTGTTTAATGATTGTCAACCTTTGTGTGGAGGTTGGGATCGTGATATGGTTAACTCCTACCAACCCTTCCCCTAGGAGCATGCGTCTAATACTTTGCTTTGATAACTAATAGGATTTTGCAATAAGTATGTGAGTTCTTTATGACTAATTTTGAGTTCATGTATTATACGCACTCTAACCCTTCCACCTTTTCTAGCCTCTCTAGTACTGCGCAACTTTCGCCGGTACATTAAAACCACCTTCCTCAAAACAGCCACCATATACTTTCCTCAAAATGGCCACCATATCTACCTATTATGGCATTTTCATAGCCATTCTGAGATATATTTCGATGCAACACCATCGTCCCGTTTTTTTATGACACGCACCATCACTTCCATATTGCTTTTAGAGTCATGTTTTGTTCTAGATATTGAGTTGTAATCTTTGAGTTGTAATCTTTGAGTTGTAAGTAAATAAAAGTGTGATGATTTGCATTATTAGAGCATTGTCCCGTGTGAGAAAAGGATGATGGAAGCTATGATTACCTCACAAGTTGGGATGAGTCTCCGGACTTTACAAAAAATAAAAGAGGCCAGCGAAGCCCAACAAAAAAAACAGGCCACAGATGACCAATGATACGTCTCCAACTTTGGATGTTTTGTATGCCTTTTATATCTTCTTTATGGTTCCATGCTATTATCTTGTTAAACTTTGGATGTTTTGTATGCCTTTTATATCTTTTTTTGGACTAACTTATTAACTCAGTGCCAAGTGCCAGTTCCTATTTTTTCTGTGTTTTTGACCTTTTTCAGAGGAGAAAATCAAACGGAGTCCAAACGGAATAAAACCTCCGAATTTTTTTTTCGGAACAGAAGATACGCAGGAAGCTTGAGAACCAAGGCAGAGGGCACCAGGGGAGACCACAAGCCCCCTAGTCACGGCCTGGGGAGCGCGCCTAGCAGGCTTGTGGGCCCTTTGTGGCTCCTCTGCCCTACTTCTTCCGCCTATAAATCCCCGAAAAATCCAAAACCACGGGAGAGAGCCACGAAAATACTTTTCCGCCGCCGCAAGCTTCTGTCTCCGCAAGATCCCATCTAGGGCACGTTCTGGTGCCCTGCCGGAGGGGGGTTTCGGACACGGAGGGCTTCTTCATCAACACCATTGCCTCTCCGATGATGCGTGTGTAGTTCACCATAGACCTTCGGGTCCATAGCTAGTAGCTAGATGGCTTCTTCTCTCTCTTGGATCTTCAATACAAAGTTCCCCATGATCTTCATGGAGATCTATCCGATGTAATCTTGTTTTGCGGTGTGTTTGTCGAGATCCGATGAATTGTGGATTTATGATCAGATTATCTATGAATCTTATTTGAGTTTCTTCTCATCTCTTATATGCATGATTTCATATCCTTGTAATTCTCTACGACTTGTGGGTTTTGTTTGGCCAACTTGATCTATGATTCTTGCAACGGGAGAAGTGCTTGGTTTTGGGTTCATACCGTGCGGTGACCTCACCTAGTGACAGAAGGGGTAGCGAGGCACGCATCGTGTTGTTGCCATCAAGGGTAAAAAGATGGGGTTTATATCTATTGCATGAATTTATCCCTCTACATCATGTCATCTTGCTTAAGGCGTTACTCTGTTTGTCATCAACTCAAAACACTAGATGCATGCTGGATAGCGGTCGATGTGTGGAGTAATAGTAGTAGATGCAGAAAGTATCGGTCTACTTGTCTCGGACGTGATGCCTATATGTATGATCATTGCCTTAGATATCGTCATGACTTTGCCCGGTTCTATCAATTGCTCGACAGTAATTCGTTCTCCCACCGTAATATTTGCTATCATGAGAGAAGCCTCTAGTGAACACTATGGCCCCCGGGTCTACTTCACATCATATTTTCAGCCCTACACTTTTTACTTTGTTGCAATTTCCGCCTTCAGATCTCACCTTGCAATCAATTGTGAAGGGATTGACAACCCCTTTGTAGCATTGGGTGCAAGTTTGCTGTTTTTGCGCAGGTACTTTGGAGACATGGCTTGATAGTCCTACTGGATTGATACCTTGGGTCTCAAATTGAGGGAAATACTTACTGCTACTGTGTTGCATCACCCTTTCCTCTTCAAGGGAAAAAACCAACACAAGCTCAAGAGGTAGCAAGAAGAATTTCTGGCGCCGTTGCCGGGGAGCATCTAGTGAAGCTTATCCAAGTAACCGTCGCAAACTCATCTCTTGCATTTACTTGTTTGCCTCTCGTTTTCCTCTCCCCCACTTCTGAAAAACAAAAATTTACAAAAATATTTCCCTTTTTCGTTCGCCCTTTTCTTTCGCTTGCTTTCTGTTCACTTGTGTGCTTGTCTGCTTGCTGAAGTCACCATGACTGAAAACACCAAACTTTGTGACTTCTCGAATACTAATAATAATGATTTTATTAGTACTCCGATTGCTCCCGCCACTAGTGCGGAATCATATGAAATCGATGTCGCTTTGCTGAATCTTGTTATGAAAGAGCAATTCTCCGGCCTTCCTAGTGAAGATGCCGCATCCCATCTTAATACCTTCATTGAGTTATGCGATATGCAAAAGAAGAAAGATGTGGATAATGATGTGATTAAATTGAAGCTATTTTCGTTCTCATTGTGAGATCAAGCAAAAACTTGGTTTTCATCTTTGCCCAAAAATAGTATTGATTCTTGGAACAAGTGCAAAGATGCTTATATATCCAAGTATTTTCCACCAGCTAAGATTATCTCTCTCCGTAATGATATCATGAATTTTAGGCAACTAGATCATAAACATGTTGCACAATCTTGGGAGAGAATGAAATTTATGATTAGAAATTGTCCCGCTCATGGTTTGAGTCTTTGGATGCTGGTTTGAATTTTGCTTCTGGAAATATCTTGGACTCCGTCTCCGGTGGAACTTTCATGGAAATCACATTAGGAGAAGCCACAAAACTCCTAGACAATATCATGACAAACTATTCTCAGTGGCACACTGAAAGGTCACCTACTAGTAAAAAAGTACACGCTATAGAAGAAATTAACTCGTTGAGTGCTAAGATGGATGAGTTAATGAAATTGTTTGCTAGTAAAGGTGCTCCTTTAGATCCAAATGATATGCCCTTGTCTTCCTTGATTGAGAGTAGCAATGAAAGCTTGGATGTTAATTTTGTTGGTAGGAATAATTTTGGCAACAACAATGCTTTCAGAGGAAACTATATTCCTAGGCCTTTTCCTAGTAATCCCTCTAATAACTATGGCAACTCCTACAACAATGCTCATGGAAATGACAATAAATTACCCTCTTATCTAGAGAGTAATATTAAAGAGTTTATCAACTTGCAAAAGATTTTCAATGCGTCCGTAGAAGAAAAACTACTCAAAATTGATGATTTGGCTAGGAGCGTTGATAGAATGTACCTTGATATTGATGCTTTGAAAGTTAGATGTGCTCCTCCCAAGATCAATATGGATGAAACTTTGAAAGCTATGCGTGTTTCCATAAATGAGAGTAAACAAAGAACCACCCAAATTCGTGCTAGACATGAATGGCTTAAAAAGGCGTGTTCTCGTGATGAGAATCACGAAGATCTTAAAGTGTTTGGTGTGACTCCCATTGAATCCTTGTTTTCTAGTGTCAAACCTAATGATGATGGGGCTGGTTATGAATCCACTTTGGTTGAAAAATGCCCCAATGATTCGGAGCCCATCTATCTTGATGCTAAAAGCATTGAAAGTGGAGTAGAGGATATCAAAACTTTGAGTAGTAATGAAACTACTACTTTGGATTTCAAGGAATTCAATTATGATAGTTTCTATTTGATTGAATGTATTTCCTTCATACAATCCATGCTAAACTCCCCACACGCTTATAGCCAAAACAAGACATTTACCGATCATATCGTCGATGCTATGATGAAATCTCTTGAAGAGAAACTTGAATTGCAAGTTTCTATTCCTAGAAAACATCATGATGAGTGGGAACCTATGATACGTCTCCATCGTATGTACTTTTCTGAACTCTTTTGCCCTTGTTTTGGACTCTAATTTGCATGATTTGAATGGAACTAACCCGGACTAACGCTGTTTTCAACAGAATTGCCATGGTGTTGTTTTTGCGTAGAAATAAAAGTTCTCGGAATGACCTCAAAATTTACGGAGAATTTTTATGGAATATATAAAAAATACTGGGGCAAGAATCAGTGGAGGAAGTGTAGCGTGGAGCCTCCAATCTCAGCTTTATTTAGTCCGTCTCGCCCGGAAAAAAATCAAGAGGAAGAGTTCATCGCGTTTTACGATATGGAGGCGCCGCCACCTCTTGTTCTTTATCTCGAGGACAAATCTGGAGTCCGCACTGGCTCCGGAGAAGGGAAATCGTCACCATCGTCATCATCAACCTTCCTTCATCGCCAATTCCATGATGCTCTTCACCGTTCGTGAGTAATCTCATCGTAGGCTTGCTGGACGGTGATGGGTTGGATGAGATCTATCATGTAATCGAGTTAGTTTTGTTGGGGATTGATCCCTAGTAACCACTATGTTCTGAGATTGATGTTGCTACTACTTTGCCATGCTTAATGCTTGTCACTAGGGCCCGAGTGCCATAATTTCAGATCTGAACCTATTATGTTGTCGCCAATATATGTGTGTTCTTGATCTAGTCTTGCAAGTTGTAGTCAACTACTATGTGTTATGACCCGGCAACCCCGGAGTGACAATAGCCGGAACCACTCCCGGCGATGACCATAGTATGAGTAGTTCATGTATTCACCACGTGTTAATGTGTTGGTCCGGTTCTTTATTAAAAGGAGAACCTTAATATCCCGTGGTTTCCATTAGGACCCCGCTGCCACGGTAGGGATGGACAATAGTTGTCATGCAAGTTATTTTCCCTAGGAACGTATGACTACATAAGGAATACATGCCTACATTAGATTGACGAACTGGAGCTAGTTACATATCTCTCCGTGCTATAACTGTTGCATGATGAATAACATCCGGCATAATCATCCATCACCGATCCAATGCCTACGAGCCTTTTACTACTTGTCCTTGCTACGTTACTTTGTTGCTACCGCTGTCACTGCTGCTACTGTTACTCTCTTGCTACTGTTGTTACTTTGCTGCTACTGCTGTTACTCTGCTGCTACTGGTTACTGTTGCTCCTGCTGCTATCATACTACCTTGCTACTGATACTTTGTTGCAGATACTAAATCTTTCAGGTGTGGTTGAATTGACAACTCAACTGCTAATACTTGAGTATATTCTTTGGCTTCCCCTTGAGTCGAATCAATAAATTTGGGTTGAATACTCTACCCTCGAAAACTGTTGCGATCCCCTATACTTGTGGGTTATCGAGACCTTTTTCTGGCGCCGTTGCCGGGGAAGCACAACTATATTCTTTGAGTCACTTGGGATTTACATCTGCTAGTCACTATGAGGAATCCGATAGATCCAAGAACTAAAATCTTGCCCTCAACTACGAGGACAGGTAAGGAACTGTCATCTAGCTCTGCACTTGATTCACCTTCAGTTATGAGTAAGTTTGCGACACCACTTCGTGCTAGAAATCTTGATATGTCGCCTATGCTTGATGATGCTACTTCTGCTGCCCATGATGCTTATGATGATGCTATGCTTGATACTGCTTTGCCTGATGATGATATGCTTGATACTGCTTTGACACTAGGTACATTCCTTGATGCACAAATTGCTAGAGTTGCTGCTAGATGTGATGATACTTCTGAAACTGTTGATACTATTGAAGTAGAACCTGCTATTTTGCCTGCTAGAACTAGCTCTCCTAGATATGAATTGCCTGATATGCCTGAGTGTTATGTTATAGAGGGAGAGATAGTTGAGGATTTTCTTGCGTGTAAGGATAGCTATGATGTTGAGAATTTACTGCGCAAGTGGAAAGAAAAATCTCTGAACGCTAGGATGAAATACGACCCGAAGTTTGCTAATTCGCCTATCTTTGTGACCGATAAGGACTATGAATTCTCTGTCGACCCTGAGTTAATCACTCTGGTCGAATCTGATCCTTTTCACGGTTATGAGGCTGAAACGGTTGTAGCCCATCTTACCAAACTGCACGATATAGCCACCCTATTCACTAGTGAGGAAAAGATCCGCCACAACTATATCCTCAAGCTATTTCCTTTCTCGCTAAAGGATGATGCTAAGACCTGGTTCACTTCTCTTGCTCCTGGTTTTGTGCGTAGCCCCCAGGATATGGTCTACTACTTCTCTGAAAAGTATTTCCCTGCACATAAGAAGCAAGCTGCCTTGCAGGAAATATACAACTTTGCACAAGTTGAAGAAGAGAGTCTCCCACAAGCTGGGGGGAGGCTCGTCCAGCTACTGAATGATTTGCCTGACCATCCTCTTGAGAAGAATGAAATACTTGATATCTTCTATTGTAAGTGCATCTAGTGCCCCTTAGTGATTTTGGTGGTTTGAAGACTTATAGGTTAAGTATCTAATGTGTTTTTAAGTGTACACATGATCTATAAGTCATTGAAGAGTTTGAGATATTTGAAGAATAGTGACCCCTAAAAATATATGTCTTCAGTTGAAGAAATTGGTCTGAAGCTGAAGAAATGAAACGCGAAGAATTTGAGATGAAACTGATATTCCTCATGAAGATATTGATATTGAGAAGATCGGTGGTTCCTGAAGAAAATCGTTCTGAAGAAATTGAAGCGTGAAGATTTTCGCTTTCTGTTTTTACTTTCTTCGCATTTGATGAATAGGAATACCGTACTGTTAAAGGGGGTCAAAGTAACACTATGGAATGGATTTCCTCATGATGCTCAACCCAAGCCAAATCCTACCAAAAGCCTCAAGTGAGGAATATGAGTGACATGAGGACACTCACAGTTGAGGGTCCCGACCGTTTCGATAAGCCACGCCAAGTCACTGATCTTATCCACTCCAATGGTCATATTATTTAAGGGCATTAATGTCAAATCATGTCGGGATGCTCCCAGGCTATAAATAGCCGCCCCCCACAACCACTAGCTGGTTGGCTGCTCCGCTAGAAACTGACACTTGTCATATGAGCAACCCAATTCCTCAGAGCTTTCGAGAGTAAATCATCAGTGAGGAAATACACCACCCACTGAAACCACAAACCAAACCTAGTGATTGAGCATCACTGAAGAAGTTGTTCCTGTGTGGGACTGAAGCCTTTTACCTTTGAGGACTGTGCATCCTCCAGACGGTTAGGCGTCATGGTCTAGAGCAATCCAGCAGTCAATTGTGGATCGCCGGGTGACCGAGTTTGTGAGGGTTTGGAAGTCTGCCCTGAAGACTTACCACGAGTGTTGGGCGAGGACTGTGTGTCCTTAGCTCAAGGAGAATACGGTAGGGACTGTGTGTCCCGGGACTGGGTGTCCTTTGGTTTAAATACCAAGCCGCTCCAAACCAGATGTACAACTGTCACTGCAGTTGGAACTGGGTCATCAACAACAGTCTTCACCAAGAATCGGGTTCTAATTCCTCAACTCTTTACATTCTCTGTATTATGTGTTGATTACTTTCACTGTGACTGTTTGAAGAATTTGCTGAAGACTTTCTCTGAATTTCCTCAACCCCAAATTCTTCACTTGAGTAAATCAACATCTGTATTCTGCGTGCCTGCTTGCTGTGTAATCTGTTTTCATAATCTTCACTCTGTAATACTGCTGTTGTGAACGATTGCAGATCCTTAACTGTTTCCGCTGTAAGTTAGTCATCAGTGAGGAATTTCCTCAAAAGGAATTTCCTCAGTGATGAAATTCTAAAAATCTCCTATTCACCCCCCCCCCCCTCTAGTCGATATTACGCACTTTCAATTGGTATCAGAGCAAGGTACTCCCTTGTTCTGTGTGATTTTGGTTTAACCACCTGGAGTTTTAGTTATGTCGACTGCAGGCATGTTTAAGGTGACTGCAGCATGTCCTACCTACGAGGGAAAGAATTTTCCCTTCTGGAAGAACAAAATGCAAATGCATCTACAAGCTATACACAATGATCTCTGGTATATTGTGGAAAATGGCGTTCCCCTCGTTTCTGCCAATGTCACTGCAGCTGATGTGAAGAAGTTCAAGCAACTCGATTCTCAAGCGAAGAACATCATCTGTGGTCATTTGAGCCCTGGCCAGTTTGGAAGAGTAAGTGCCTTAGGCTCTGCAACACTGATCTGGGAGAGACTGTGCAAGGTAAATGAAGGAGTATCAACCCAACGTGACTCTCATGTTGATATTCTTCGCAATCTCTTCAATCGCTTCAAGAGACATGACAATGAAAGCTGCCAAGACACCTTTGATCGCCTCACTGACATATCAAATGAACTGCAAGCACTGGGAGCTCGAGACATCACTGATCACGAAGTTGTGAAGAAACTACTGAGATCTTTGGATTCTTCATTTGACACTTTAGTTCTGATGATCCAAGAAAGACCAGACTACAAGATGCTAGATCCTGCTGATATCCTTGAAAGGCTAAATACTCATGAATTCCAGCTAGAAGAAAGGAGAGATCTATATGGACAAAGCTATTCCAGACCACGTGCACTAAAGGAAAGAGCAATTTCCTCATCTGAAGAAGAAGACACAGATGACAGCAGTTGTGACCCTGAAGAATTTGGTCAGGAACTTGCAATGCTTGTGAGGAAATTCCAGAGATTTACACGACGAGGCCAGTTCGATAAATCATCAAGAAGAGACATGAGGAAATCAGAATCTGCATCTGAGGACTACAAGAAACGGACCTGTCACAAGTGCAAGAAATCAGGTCATTACATTGCTGATTGTCCTCGCTGGGGAAAGGAATCAAAGAAGAAGAAATACAAGGATGACAGTTCTGATGACTCAAAGAAGAAGAAGAAATCTTCAAAATCCTCATCTTCAATGTCCTCCTCACACAAGAAGACTAGCTTCAGAAAGGCTCGGGCAGAATCAGAAGAATGTAATGATGAAGAAGGCTCTGGAGAAGATTCAGAATCTGGACAAGCTAGTATTGCACTAGCAACCAATTTCGTCAGCAAGTCAATCTTCAATCTTGAAGAAAATGAGTGCACCATCCATACTGATGACTATGTTGATGACTTCACTCCAACCTATTGCTTCATGGCAAAAGGTTCAAAGGTATCACATAATGCCTCCTCATCTGATTCAAGTGACTGTGAACATGATGATTACAAAAAACCCAGTTACAGTAAACTTGCCATCATTGCCACTAAACAACAAACTGCTGTGGAAAAGCTTCAAAAACTGCTAGACAAAAGTGATGATCTGTTGAATGATGAAATGAATCTTAATCAAATGCTCGCTGATGACATGAAAAATCTTCAGTCTAGATTTGATATTCTTCAGGATCGTTATGATACACTCCTCACTGATCATGAGAAGCTTTCCAACGAATTTCTTCAAAGGAAGCTTGATCTTGAGAAGCTGAGGATGTCTTATGATGATCTTCGTACGGAAAATGATTCATTACTAGCTCAACAGATCAGCGCTAGTCAAGTTGAATTTATTCCTCCATGTCTTAAATGCATTGATCGTGAAACTGCTAATTCTTCACCAGAATCTTCAAATGCTACCACTGCTACAAATTCTTCAACTGCACCTGTTGTGTCTATTTCCTCACTTGAGGAAAACACAAATCTCACTGATGAAAATGCAAGGTTGAAGGAATTGTACTTGACAGGCATGTACAAAAGCCTCAAAGGACATCAAATCCTTTGTGATGTGCTCAAAAAGAAGATCTTGAACAGGAACCCGAGGAAAGAAGGAATTGCCTTTGAGAGGAAATTGAATGCTGATGGATCTTATTGGAAACCTGAGAAGTATCCCAAAACCTCATGGGTTGCTGCTACTGGGCCTCCTTTTGATCCATCTAATCTAACTGGTTTCTCATGTGAATTATCCTATTCCTCTGATGAGTCATTTGATTCCAACTATAAACTGTTCAAAGATCAATCTGGTAAAGTATTTGCTCGATATGTTGGAACTAACTGCAGAAATGGCCCTCCTCTGAGGAAAATCTGGGTTCCCAAAAGTTGTCTTGAAAATCTTCAGGTGAATGTCTTCATGACATCACTTCTGAAGAATCTGAACCCCAGATCAAATTCCTGAGGAGGACCAAAGTCTTCAAGAGGATCAAAATCCTCAACTGGTCAAAACTATGCTCATTCCCGTGCTTATGCGTCTAACATGCAGGGAAACTACAAGGAATATGATTATGAGCGCTATTCTTCAAATCATTATGTTCATAAATCCTCAAACCAGTTCTCTGCATACTCATATGAGTACTTTAATCCCCCTACTGTTAAGAGAAGTGCATTAGCGTCAATGCCACCTTTTTCATATGGTGCTCGCAGGATGATGAACGCTTTGCCACCCCTTCAAATGTGGGTGGTGAAGAAATCAAACTAATCACTTCTGCAGGTCAGGTCTCCAGATGAAAATCATCATCTGAAGAATTTGCTGGAGACCTGAGGAAATGCTTGATAGGACACAAGCTAATGATTGATGAAATAAAAATATTTCACACGTCCTTACATTTCTGTTATGATGAAATTAGTATCATATTCTTCAAACTTGAAGCATATGAGATGGTAAGCTGTACTAATTCATCTGCAGGATGACAAACCCAAAAATACTGAGTGGGTTCTCGATAGTGGCTGCACACATCACATGACTGGTGATAAAAGCCTACTGATGAATATGCCACTAACTCCATCACCTCTGAAGCAAATCACATATGCTGATAAAGGTAAAAGCAAGGTATTGGGACTTGGCAAAGTAGCTATTTCCAAGGATAGGCATATGGACAAAGTGATGCTTGTTGAATCCCTTGGTTTTAACCTCATGTCAGTCTCGATGCTTTGTGATCTTGATATGATTGTTATCTTTGGTAGATATAGATGTGTAGTCATCATGGAATCTGACAGATCCAAAGTCTTCGAAGGTGTAAGAAGAGGGGATTTGTACATTATTGACTTCTCTACAGGTCCTCAACCAGCCACTTGCTTACTAGCAAAAACCTCAGAAGGATGGCTGTGGCACAGAAGACTAGGTCATGCAGGCATGAGGAATTTGCACACACTTGCAAAGAAGAAGCATGTCATTGGCATCGAATCAGTCAAATTCCTCAAGGATCATCTCTGCGGTGCTTGTGAATCTGGGAAAATGACCAGATCCAAGCATCCCTCCAAAACCATCATGACCACTACACGTCCATTTGAATTGCTTCATATGGATTTATTTGGACCTACTCACTATGCAACACTAACCAATGCAGCATATCTATATGGCTTTGTCATAGTTGATGATTATTCCAGATACACTTGGGTGCATATCATAGTGTATAAAACTGAAGTGCAGGAAATCTTCAAACGATTTTCTTCAAGGGCCTCGACGAACTTCGGCATCAAGATCAAACATATTAGGAGTGATAATGGAACCGAATTCAAAAACACTGGTCTTGATGATTATCTGAACTTGGTATTACTCACGAATTGTGTGCTCCTTATACTCCTCAGCAGAATGGTGTCGTCGAAAGAAAGAACAGGACTCTGGTTGAAATGGCAAGAACTATGCTTGAAGAATATCACACTCCTCGTCGCTTCTGGCCTGAAGCAATCAACACTGCATGTCATATCATCAACAGGGTATATCTTCACAAATTCCTCAAGAAAACCTCATATGAACTCCTCACAGACAAGAAACCCAATGTAAGTTATTTCAAAGTCTTCGGTGCAAAATGCTGGATTAGAGATCCTCATCATAGTTCGAAATTTGCACCTAAGGCACATGAAAGTTTTATGCTCGGTTATGGAAAAGACTCACACACCTACAGAGTCTTCAACAACTATCACAACAAATTTGTTGAGACTGTAGATGTGCGGTTCGATGAAACTAATGGCTCGCAGAGAGAGCAATTGCCTTCTGATCCAGATAAGCTATCTTTTGAGGAAGCAATAAAGCTTAAGCCTACTGAAGACATTGTTCCCACTGAGGAAATTGGTGAAGAAACAATCCCCATCGCTGATGAAAGTCAAGAAGATGCTCCTGAGGAAATTACAACAGCACCACTTCCTCAGCCTAGACAAAATCCTCAACCAGCTCATCCGAGGATTGCAAATGAAGTAGAACTTGACAAAATCCTCAACGACATCAATGCGCCAGGTCCTCTCACTCGCTCAAAAGCTTCACACTTAGTTAACATTTGTGGGCATTTTTCTTTTGTATCTATCACAGAACCCTCAAAAGTAGCTGAGGCTTTTCTGGAACCGGAGTGGATCCAAGCCATGCAAGACGAACTTCTTCAATTCAAGCTGAATGACGTATGGGAGCTCGTCAAACGACCAGATCCTCGCAAGCATAACATCATCGGCACCAAGTGGATTTTCCGAAACAAGCAAGATGAGGACGGTCAAGTGGTGAGGAACAAGGCACGACTTGTACCCCAAGGCTACACCCAGGTTGAAGGAATATATTTCGATGAAACTTTTGCACATGTTGCTAGACTTGAAGCTATTCGAATCCTACTTGCTTATGCTAATCATCATAACATCATCTTATATCAAATGGATGTGAAAAGTGCATTCCTCAATGGTAAGCTTGAGGAAGAAGTATATGTTGCTCAGCCCCCAGGTTTTGAGGATCCAAAGAATCCAGACAAAGTCTTCAGACTCAAAAAGGCTCTGTATGGCCTCAAGCAAGCCCCTCGGGCATGGTATGACACATTGAAGGAATTCCTCATGAAGAAAGGCTTCAAACCTAGTTCACTCGATCCAACTCTTTTCACAAAATCTTATGATAATGAACTGTTTGTATGTCAAATATATGTTGATGATATCATATTTGGCTGTACTGACAAAAGATACAGTGATGAATTTGCCTATATGATGAGTGAAGAATATCAGATGTCTATGATGGGGGAGCTGAAATTCTTCTTAGGTCTTCAAATTCGTCAACAAAGCAATGGAATCTTCATATCACAGGAGAAATACCTCAAGGATGTTCTAAGGAAATTCGACATGCATGAATGCAAAGGTGCCAAGACTCCAATGCCTACCAACGGTCATCTCGGCACTGATGAAAATGGTAAAGATTTCGATCAGCAGGTATACCGTTCTATGATTGGTTCTTTATTGTATCTATGTGCATCTAGGCCAGACATAATGCTTAGTGTTTGCATGTGTGCACGTTTTCAAGCAAAACCGAAGGAATCACACCATAAGGCTGTGAAACATATTCTTCGATACTTAGCTCACACACCAACACTAGGATTATGGTATCCCAAGGGCTCCAATCTTCACCTGGTAGGGTATTCTGATTCAGACTATGCTGGTGACCGTGTGGATCGCAAGTCAACTTTTGGCACATGCCATTTCCTCGGAAGATCACTAGTTTGCTGGTCCTCAAAGAAGCAGAACTGCGTATCACTCTCCACTGCCGAAGCTGAGTACATTGCTGCTGGTTCTTGCTGTGCTCAATTACTATGGATGAAGCAAACCCTCAAGGACTACGGCATCAACATGAAGAATGTGCCTCTCTACTGTGACAATGAGAGTGCTAACAAGATTGCCTATAACCCAGTACAGCACTCGAAGACCAAGCACATCCAGATTCGTCATCATTTTCTTCGGGACCATGTCCTCAAGGGCAATATCCTCATCGACCATGTGAAGACCGATGATCAACTGGCTGATATCTTCACTAAGCCCTTGGATGAGAAAAGGTTTTGCAAGTTGCGGTGTGAGCTAAATATCTTAGAATCTTCAAATGTTTTGTAAAAACATGCACACATCCTAACACTTATGCAAAGTTGATGACTTAGATGTGCAACCCATGATGAAACGATTTTCTTCAACCGATGAAGAAAGTCACTCTGAATGTGAAGAAATTAACGAAGAAATTGATTCTCAGGGCCCTACGACAATTGTACGCGGCGTCTATAATCAACATTCTTATATGGTGGGCAACGCCACCGCCCAATGTGAAATTCCTCAAGTTAATTTTCTTCAAATGATCAATTCCTCACAATGCATTTTCTTCAAGACAGTTGTTCTTCATTGTGATGATCTATTGCAAAATCTTCAAAAACACTTGATGACTTTCATTTGCCTAGGTAGACTGTGATTTCTAGTCCTCAACAGCATTCACTTATTGCTATTTCTTCAAGTTGATGTTTCTGCTAAGTGAATGTGATCGGACCCTATTATCCCTCTATGCTATACTTATCCAGTCTATTCAATTCATCATATGCGTTCTACTTGAAACTTTGTTCAAAATCCTCACTGCATCCTTGTCAGCTGATGATTTTGTAACGAAAATCCTAAAATCCTCGAAAATTATTTTCTTCAAAGGAACAGTAACTGAACCCCCACATCCCACGATTGGATAGCCACGATCTCCACTATCTTCACCGCATCGTACGGGAGCTACACGTGTCCTGCGGAGACGTAGAGGCAAGGGCTATTCGGTCCGAAACTTTCGCGCCAAACAGTAACTTTCGGGCTATAAATATGTCCTTAACCCCCTCGGTATCATCTTCTTCGCCTCATCGCTCTCCTGCCACAGCACACCGAACCCTAGCGCCACCGCTGGTAGTCTTGTCGCCGGCAAGGAAGAGCTTCACTGCCTCAACCTTCTCGCCGCCAGGATCACGCCGGGGACGGAACATCTACGTCCGCCGCCGCCGTAGACGTCCTCTGCTGCCAAGTTAGGGTGCATTGGACACTTGACCGAAGAGCCTCTCCATCACCACCTTTTTGTGTTCTTCGTTCGCACCTTCCAGGGTAATTATATCCCATTTTTACAACAAATTAGATCTAAAATTTTACCTCTCCCATGTGAAATCTGTTTTTCCTCAAGATACGATGCACACGTGATTCCTCAAACACTATCCATCACCACAATCATTGATGAACTAGCTAAGCATCTAAGATTTTCACGAGATTCCTCAATTGTGCGAATTTTCGGATCTGTACAACTCTGGAACCCAAGAACAGAATGCTTAAGCAAATTCCTCAACCACTGGTTATATTCCTCAAACTGTCAAACTTTTCCATTTTCTTCAAATCTGAGAACGCATATGACCTCTCCAAATTCCTCGCAACTATACTCTGTTCACACGTACACACATGTCAGCTGATGAATCTCTCGGTTCTCATCACATTAACTCATTTGCAGCGTTTCTGGAAGAAACTCTTCAAGGCTCATCAGAATCCTCAAGAGTTCAAAATCCTCAAAAAGTTCCTCGTCTGAAGAAAATGGAGGAAGAAAGGAAACAGAGGAGAGGAAAGAAACTGGAGCAGAACACAGCTGTTGATATTCCTGATGACATATACCTGGACTACTGCACGCCTGATGATGAACCTGAGACTATGCCTAAAAGAAAGATTAGGCTGCAGAAAATTGAACGCAGATGGGCAAAGGAGTGGAAGGAGTACAGGTTTGTGACTCCAAAATATGCGAAGAAATTCGCTTTGAAGCCTCCTGGCAGAAGGGCCCCGCTAGAGGATCATCAAGTTGCTCATCCCTCAAGTCTTATGACACTTGATGACTACCCAGAGGAAAAAGAAAGGCATCTGGCCAAGCTCAAGAAGCAAGCAGAAACAGCAGTGAAGAAATTTCATGAATCCTCAGCCGCTGCCTCCGGTGCTGCTCATTCCTCAGCAGCAGAAACCTCAGGCTCCGAGATTCCTCAACCAAGGTCTGTGCCAACAAAGCCAAAAGCTTCAAAACCTCAAGAGAAGTTTGCACAGACTTCTGTCACCAAACCCTCAGCTCCAAAACCCTCGGTTCCAAAACCGTCAACACCAAAACCATCAGCGCCAAAACCTTCAGCACCAATCGCATCTACACCAAAGTCCTCAGCTCCACCTCCAAAGCCAGTACAGAAGAAAGTCGTGAAGAATACGACTGCCAGCTCCAGCTCCTCACTCCCAGCTGCAACTAGCTCGGAGACAAAGTCTTCAACACCTCTTTTGAAGACTTTGACAACAACTGACCCTGCACCTCTGCCCAGCCCCAGCAAAATCATCACAGTCCCGTCTACATCAGAGGGCAGTGAAGAATATGATGATGAAACTCTGGAAGCCATCATCAGGAACAAGCAAGAAAGGGTAGCACAAGCATCAGGCAGTGCTATTCCTCTGGCGATGGACCCCAAGGTCCTCCTCGATTTCATCAATGTGTGGTATGAAGATCCAAACACACCCATTGATGATTTGAAACTTCCTCCTGGTGTTAGCCACATGGTGGCTACTTTCATAAATGAAGCCAAGTGGAAGGAACAGAAGGCCAAGCAGGCAAAGATTGCAAAGGCCAGAAAGGAGAAATTCCTCAGGCAAAATGTTCTCAAGCTGACGCCTGAAGCATTGGTGTCCACCCAGGCAGAGCTGCAAGTTTTGACTGACAAGTGTGAGAAACTGTCAGATCGCACAAGCATCAAAAGCAATTTCATCAAGCTAGCCACTAGTGCTGTTGATGACTACAACAGACGTCACCCCCCACCAGCACCAACTCCTAAGCCCCTGGTTGAACAGCCAAAAGATGCATCTCCTGTTGAGGAGGAAATTCCTCAAGCTGAGGAACAACACCAAGAGCGACGTGCTGATGAGCCGGCCATTGAAGAAATCATCACTGAGACCACTCCTGATGAAACTACAAACCCTGATGAAACTGCTACTGATCCAGCTGCTTCACCAAAGCAGGCTGATGACTATGTTCCAGCTGGTTCCTCACTACCAGGTGAAGAATATGTTAAGAAAACACCTTCACCAAGAACTTCAAAGGTGAAGAAGTTAATCCTGTCTGCATCATACGCAAAAAAGACAAGGGCTGCTGAGAAGGAAGCGAAGAAGAGTAAAGCTTCCTCAGCAGAAGAAAAGATTGAGGCAAAACGCCTCAAGGAAACTGAAGAATCTGCCCCACTGGACCCGGTGCCTCTTAATGTTGCACCCTCATTTGAAATGGTCGTCGTTGGTGACCACACTACGAGGGAAGATGAGGAAATGAAGGATGCTGCCTCTGAGGAGCATACTGATGAGGAAATACAAATTGATGACAGTCCTCAACCTCATATTCCTCAGAAAGAGACTACTGAAGCCTCAGCCGAAGCTGCTGATGAATCTGCTTCTGCCACAAAGTTAGCTGATGAAAATCAAGCTGAAGAAAATGTCCAGTCTGAGCAGGCTCCTCCCACTGAACAGGCTGACCAAACTCCTCAAGCTGAGAAGGAAGAAGAAATTCCTCAGCCTGGTGCTCAGCCAGAGCAAGAAATTCCTCATCCTGAGGAAACTGCTGAAGAAAATGTTCCCGCCCCTGACAATGAATTCATTGTCCTCAACCCAGAATCTGCCATGGTTGTTTCCCCTCCCATTCCTCAGCACAATCTCAATCCAGTTCAGCGCCTGCCATTCTCGAAGAGGCCAAAGTTTTAGAAAGAAAATTTCTTTGAGGAACGCATGTATTTCATCGGAGAGAATCCATATGACAAGCCTCAAATGAGGCATCTGAAGTTTTGGACAAGGACGCAGATGAACTACTATGCTTCTGTGCTCTGTGGCCGCAACAAGATATTCCAGCACAGGCACATTCCTCATGCTGAACTTGAAGAGATTCCCTGCATGGAACCAGTTCTCAGTATACTACATGGTGCAGGTTTGCTCCCCATGTGCTCCGACATATCAGATTGGAATAGTGAGCTAATTCTTCAGTTCTATTCAACTCTGCACATCTCGGGCAATGCTGATGACATCAACACTTGGGTGTTCGACTGGATGACCCAAAATACTCACTACAAGGCTCCAGCGTCTGAACTCCTCAGAGAACTGCCTGTACCAATTCCTTCAGAAGGGGCAGTGAAACTTTATGGTGAACGTGAGCTGCCAAATGGAATGATGGAAGTCCTCATGAAGCCTTTGGCTGCAGGAAAACCCTCAAGAACCACATTCCTCGTCCATGAGCTAAAGTATACACCACGGTCTGTCTACCGCATTCTCTGCAGTGTGCTTGCGCCAATCAAAGGCCATGATGATGACGAAGATGTCGTCGGCCTCATGAAGAATATCCTCTTCAACATCATTCACGGTATCCCGATGAATATCCATGATTTCTTCTTGAGGACTTTGGCTGACAATGCAATGTGCCCATATGATCACAAAATTTATGCACCATGGATCATGAGATTCCTCAGGACAAGGACAGGCATCAACTTTCACGCAGATTTCCAGAACCATGTTGGTTATATGCCTCCTATCCGGGTCAACAAGAAGACTTTCGAGCCCATTGAGGAAAAAGGAAAGTCTGTAATTGATGAAGGAAGCAGGCCTCTTGATGGTCAATTTAAAGAGCGAGATGAATATTCCTCATGGGACGATACTGAGACTCGTCCACCAAGCCCAGTTCCTCCTCGCGTGCTAACCACCAGAGAGCTTCTTCTCAGTCTTCATCAGAAGGTGGATCACAACCACAAATGGGTCAAACGCCAGTTTGGTGCCATTGTGAAAACCCTCACTGAGACACAGAACAGTGTGAAGCTTAATCATCACTATCTGCATGAGGTTTTTGATCGCACCTGGGCTACCCTTGCACATCTGAAGACCCAGACTGAGCTTGAAGAATTGAACTTTGAGCAGGACTTTGACTGGTCGTGGCCTCCCAAGAAGTTCAGGCCCATTCCAGTGCCAGATCTTGAAGACAGCTCCTTCTCGTCCTTCCGCACCGCCGAATCTGATGAGGAACAGCTCGACACCGCAACAGGCCCAAGGAAGAAGACTACACCCAAGAAGCGCCGAGGATCTTCATCAACCGCCAAGAAATGAAGTCTTCACGGGCGTTAGTCCTCAGTTTGTCCCTTTTTGTCACTTGATGACAAAGGGGGAGAAACTTGAGAGTTAGTCTTCAAACGGGATCTATTTTTGGGGCTTATGAACTATATTTAAGTTACAAACTCTTGGCTCTTCTGAAGTTTTTATGTAATGAGTTGTAACTTAAGCCCGATGGTACTCTGATTCTTTTGAACGTTTTTCTTCGCATGCTTATTCCTCAAGTTTTAATGCACGCATGCTGAAATTCGTCAGATACCATTTTCCATCATGCATCTTCATTTTCTTCATATGATATGTTATATGTATGCATGATTTACAAGATTCAGGGGGAGATCTCCATCATATAAATCATCAATGTGCATATGCTATAAAAGCAAAATTCTCAAGGTATGCACATCTTCAGGGGGAGTCTCTGTAAATCTTGTTTTCAAATTCCTCAAATGAGTATTTACACTTCATATTTTTGATCCTTGTTGAAGACTTAACCTAATTGTCATCAACCACCAAAAAGGGGGAGATTGTAAGTGCATCTAGTGCCCCTTAGTGATTTTGGTGGTTTGAAGACTTATAGGTTAAGTATCTAATGTGTTTTTAAGTGTACACAGGATCTATAAGTCATTGAGGAGTTTGAGATATTTGAAGAATATCGACCCCTAAAAATATATGTCTTCAGTTGAAGAAATTGGTCTGAAGCTGAAGAAATGAAACGCGAAGAATTTGAGATGAAACTGATATTCCTCATGAAGATATTGATATTGAGAAGATCGGTGGTTCCTGAAGAAAATCGTTCTGAAGAAATTGAAGCGTGAAGATTTTCGCTTTCTGTTTTTACTTTCTTCGCATTTGATGAATAGGAATACCGTACTGTTAAAGGGGGTCAAAGTAACACTATGGAATGGATTTCCTCATGATGCTCAACCCAAGCCAAATCCTACCAAAAGCCTCAAGTGAGGAATATGAGTGACATGAGGACACTCACAGTTGAGGGTCCCGACCGTTTCGATAACCCACGCCAACTCACTGATCTTATCCACTCCAACGGTCATATTATTTAAGGGCTTTAATATCAAATCATGTCGGGATGCTCCCAGGCTATAAATAGCCGCCCCCCACAACCACTAGCTGGTTGGCTGCTCCGCTAGAAACTAACACTTGTCATATGAGCAACCCAATTCCTCAGAGCTTTCGAGAGTAAATTATCAGTGAGGAAATACACCACCCACCGAAACCACAAACCAAACCTAGTGATTGAGCATCACTAAAGAAGTTGTTCCTGTGTGGGACTGAAGCCTTTTACCTTTGAGGACTGTGCATCCTCCAGACGGTTAGGCGTCATGGTCTAGAGCAATCCAGCAGTCAATTGTGGATCGCCGGGTGACCGAGTTTGTGAGGGTTTGGAAGTCTGCCCTGAAGACTTACCACGAGTGTTGGGCGAGGACTGTGTGTCCTTAGCTCAAGGAGAATACGGTAGGGACTGTGTGTCCCGGGACTGGGTGTCCTTTGGTTTAAATACCAAGCCGCTCCAAACCAGATGTACAACTGTCACTGCAGTTGGAACTGGGTCATCAACAACAGTCTTCACCAAGAATCGGGTTCTAATTCCTCAACTCTTTACATTCTCTGTATTATGTGTTGATGACATTCACGGTGACTGTTTGAAGAATTTGCTGAAGACTTTCTCTGAATTTCCTCAACCCCAAATTCTTCACTTGAGTAAATCAACATCTGTATTCTGTGTGCCTGCTTGCTGTGTAATCTGTTTTCATAATCTTCACTCTGTAATACTGCTGTTGTGAACGATTGCACAACCGATCCTTAACTGTTTCCGTTGTAAGTTAGTCATCAGTGAGGAATTTCCTCAAAAGGAATTTCCTCAGTGATGAAATTCTTAAAATCTCCTATTCACCCCCCTCTAGTCGATATAACGCACTTTCATCTATAATGGACTTACCGATGCTTCCAAAGACCACCTAGATAGTTGTGCTGGTTGTGTTTTTAGGGAATGAACCGTAGAACAAGCTGAGATTCTATTGAATAATATCTTATGCAATGAGAATGCTTGGACTATTCTCGAACCACCTCCTAAGCCAACTCCGAAGAAAAGAGGTATTGTATTCCTTAGTCCTGAAGATATGAAAGAAGCTAAGAAATCTATGAAAGAGAAAGGCATTAAATCTGAAGATGTCAAAAATCAAACACCTATCGAAGAGATCCATGGTCTTGGTAACCCGATATAGGTAGTAGAAGTAAATTCTCTGCGTAGGTTTGATGAGAGTGATATTCCTTTTGATAAACCTGCTAGCTTATGTTTGGATGAATTTGATAACTTTGTTGCCAAACAACAAAGTTTCAATGATTATGTTAGCAGACAATTGGAACTGAATGCTCGTATGCTTAGTCATTTAAGTGCTTGTGTGGACAGAAACGTCAACGATCTTAAGCTTTTGAGTAAACATGCTTCTATGGTTACTACTCAGGTGGAACAAGTACTTAAAGCTCAGAATGACTTGCTCAATGAGTTGAGATTTCCACCATGCTCGCTAATTGTGCCTTCAAGGGTGGAACTCCTAAGAAACTAGGTGATCCCGGTGTTCCCACTATACCTTGCTCCATTAAAGGCTACTACATTAGAACTGCGTTTTGCGATCTTGGAGCTGGTGTTAGTGTTATGCCTCTCTCTCTTTATCGTAGGCTTCAACTGGATAAGTTGAGACCCACTGAAATCTCTCTGCAAATGGACGACAAATCAACTTCTTTCCCTATCAGCATTTGCGAGGATGTGCCTGTTGTGGTGCCAACATCACTATCTTAACAGACTTTGTTATTCTGGATATTCCCGAGGACGATGCCATGGCGGTCATCCTCGGAAGACCCTTTTTAAACACTGCATGGGCTGTTATAGATTGCAACAAAGGCAATGGCACTTTCCATGTCAACGGTAATGAGCATACGGTGCACTTTCCAAAGAAACAATATCGATTACATTGCATCAATGCTATCGAAAAAACTTCATCGATTCTTATTGGGAGCTTTGAATGCCCTATTCCTCCTATTAAGATGAAGTATGATTTGCTTGTTGGGGAGATTCACATCCCCATTGAGGTAACCTAGTGACTATTCGAAAATTCTCTATTCTCTTTTGCGATTCGAAAAGGTTTGTCAAGGAGACTTGATAAACCTCATTGACGGATTTCTTTCGATGACCATGAGATGGATGAATCAAGGTGTCACAAACCTCTGTTCCAAGATTTCACCTTTGGTTGCTTAGAAGAAAAATGATATATTTAGTTTACTTTTCCCTGCTTTCTGTTTTAGTGTCCCGTAGAAAAGTACCCCGAACATAAAAGTTCTCCGAACGTCCTGAAAGTCAAGTATGATTTTTTCCGGAATTTTTGAAAAATACTGAGACGAAGAGCTAGTTTGGGGGTTGCACCAGTGGGCCACAAGCCTTGGAGGTGCGGGCACCCCCCTAGCCGCGCCTACCTGACTTGTGGGGCCCACGAGCACCCCCTCCACTCATTCTAGCTCCCATCTGCTTCTCCTACTTCCAGAAAAAATTGTTTCGCAGCTCAAACCCGTGTTCTTGCTTTTCTTGCTCGGATTTTCGATCTCCTTACTCAAAGCACCATTCTCCGAACTGTTTTCGGGAAATTGCTCCTTGGTAAGTGACTCCTCCATTGGTCCAATTAGTTTTTGCTCTAGTGCCTTATACATCGCGTATTTTTGCTGCCTTGGTGACCATGTTCTTGAGCTTTGCATGCTAATTTTAGCTGGTCCCAAGAAGTTTTGATGCGTAATATGGCCTCTAGGCACTTGTGGGAGTATTTGCTATGAGTTTCGTTGAGCCTTGTTCACTTTTCCTTAGAATCACTAAAAAATTCAGAAATTTTCAGAGATAGAAAAGGGAAAAGATGAGGAGGTTCTTAAGAGGCTCTTCAAGCCGTGACCCCAAGGATGATGGAAGTGAGAAGAAGCCCAAGTATGTGGTCCCTCGAGTTGTAGAAGTTCGAGTGTGAGAATGGCCAAGCGATGTGTTCTTACGCGCCGCCGGACTTTATGAGGACTTTTATCACTTGGTGGAGAACGCAGGCCTTACCGCCTTCGTTGAAGATAAGTGTCCGCAATACCTCCTCCTCATTAATATTTTCGTGCAAAGCTTTAACTTCTATCCAAGGAAGAATCCTCCTATGGTTGAGTTCAAATTATATGATATCCCCCAGCGCATGTCACTCTAGGATTTTTGCAATGTTTGCAAATTACCTTATGTTGGGGATATTCATGAACCTCGTCCACGGGACTTGGAGGCTTTTATCGATACAATTGTTGTAGGAGAGGAGAGAGGGGTGTCTTGCGCTAGAGCTGCTAGCATACATTTTCCCGTGCTTCGGTACTTCTCATTATTCATGGGAAAATGTTTGATTGGCCGTGGGAAAGCTAGGTCCCTTAGCTCCCCAGATCTTGTGGTCTTGCGCGAAGCCCTTTATAATGATAAAACTTATAGCTTGGGCGCTATAGTAGCTCAACGGTTGAACACGAACCGTTCTAAAGGCGTTGTCTATGGAGGTATCTATGCTACTCGTCTTGCTAGACATTTTGAGATACCTATTAGACTGGATGAGGAAGAAGAGATTCTTCTTCCCGAGAGATTTCTAAATTATGATAGCATGGTTCGCCATGACTTTCTTGATAGAGATATAAATAGAAGGATGATTTATAACCTGGTATTTAGTCAGGGTACTCGTGAGACTATTACTTTGCTTGCTCCTTCTTTGTTCAATCTTCATGCAGGTAGGTACATTATTATGCCCTCGGACATCTACGCATATTAGGGCTTAGCCCAACCACAGGTGCTCGTGCCCGAGCCACCAGTCGAGTACCAAACGCCAGTCTATCAGTGAGAGCCAAAGGAGCTCACACAGCAGTGGCATCCTCAGTCCACTCCGGAGTACCCCGGAGGTGGTTATTTCCCTCCTTGTGAGTAGACCAACTTAGTCCAAAAGCCTAAGCTTGGGGGAGTACGTGTTTCTCACCAACTTTACATTCTTTCTTATGCTTTCACTTTGTTCGTCGGTGTTCACACTTTGCCACTGTATCATCCATGCTAGTTTAATTTTCTAGTTTTCTTTTCGTGTGTTTGTCTAGTTTGAGAAAACACAAAAAGATTTTATTTTTCTTATTTTTCTTGTTGGGAGCTTTTCCGTGTAAATAGTTTTCTTTTTTCTTTGGGTCAAGGTAGAAGACCATGGTTACAATGTTTAGTGGCTCTCACATGCATATCTGTTTATCTGTTAAAGAGCCATATTACATTGCCTTCTCCTTTGTGTTTGCCTGCAGATTCCTGCTTAGTCCAATGCACGAGCACTCTTATTATTGTTCACATCATTCGGTCATGCAAGTGAAAGGCAATAATGACGATATATGATGAAGTGACTGAGCTTGGAAAAGCTAGTATGAACTCGATCTATTTTGTTTTTGTAAATATGACTAGCTCATTGTTCCTGATTTAGCTTTGTTGTGAGAGAAACATGTTAGCAATGACAACTTAGAGATCATAGTTTGTGATGCCATGCTTAATTAGCTAGGAGCTTATAATGGCTTGCCTTGGATGCCAACATGAATTTTGAGATGACTATGATGTAGTATGATAGGATGGTATCCTCCTTTGAATGATTCAAGTGGCTTGACTTGGCGCATGTTCACGCATGTAGTTGAAACAAAATCAACATAGCCTCTATGATATTCATGTTCATGGTGATTTATGTCCTACTCATGCTTGCACTCAATGTTGGTTAATCTCAATGCATTTTGATGACTGTTGTCGCTCTCTAGTTGGTCGCTTCCCAGTCTTTTGCAAGCATTCACTTGTACTAAGCGGGAATACTGCTTGTGCATCCACTTCCATAAACCCAAAGTTGCTCCATATGAGTCCACCATACCTACCTATATGCGGTATCTACCTGCCGTTCCAAGTACATTTGCATGTGCCACTCTCTAAACCTTCAAGAAATAATATGTTTTGCATGCCCGAACCGCTCATGTGTTGACAGGGGGCTATCAGTATCTTCCATTCTAGGCGTGTTATCCTCGATATGTGTTTATTCACTATCATTCACGAGAAATTGGAATTCCCAGTTCCATGCTCAAATCGAAAAGATAATTGCAACCAAAACTCCCCTGGATTGATGTTGGTATGGACGGCACCCGAGGATTCGGCTAGCCGTGGAGTGTGATTGATCGGTGGTGGAGGAGTAAAAACTTTACTTTTCTGTTTGGGAACCGCCTATAGCATGTGTAGCGTCGAAGATGGTGAAAACTCTTAGACATTGCGTTGACAATGAAACCATGCCACCCAAAATTATTTGTCTCTGTTTTAAAAGCTTGAGCTCTAGCACCTCTGCAAATCAATGCTTCCCTCTGCGAAGGGCCTGTCTATTTATGTTCCTGTTGAGTCATCCTCCTCTTATAAAGCACCAATTAGAGAGCACCTCTGTCATTTTTATGCTTTTCTTTTGACTGATATTGAGTATGACTGTGACTGGATCTTCTTTGCCATGAATTACAATGTTTAGTCAGCCCTTGGTCTTTGAAGGTGCTCTGCATTTATGTTTTGCGGTCTCAGAAAGAGCTAGCGAGATACCATCTGTTGTACTGCTTCATGATTGTTTTGATTGAAGTGTTGACATTTGAGACTTATTATTATTTGCTCGCTAGTTGATTATGCCATTGATATGAGTTTACCGTGAGACCTAGATGTCATTTTCTTATATGGTTAGCTTGTGATCTTGCTGAAATTCTGGTTATGAGTTAGACATAGTTGCAACAACAAGATCAAACAGAGTTCGTAAAAGTTTTTCTTTTGTCTCTTTCAGTTTGTCAACTGAAATTCTTGAGGACAAGCAAGTCTTGAAGCTTGGGGGAGTTGATACATCTCCGTCGTATCTACTTTTCCGGACTCTTTTGCCCTTGTTTTGGACTCTAATTTGCATGAATTGAATGGAACTAACCCGGAGTAACGTTGTTTTCAGCAGAATTGCCAGGGTGTTGTTTTTGCACAGAAATAAAAGTTCTCGGAATGACCAGAAAATTTACGAAGAATTTTTGTGGAATATATAAAAAATACTGGCGCAAGAATCAGCGGAGGAAGTGGAGCGTGGAGCCCACAAGCCCACCAGGCGTGGACCGCCCCCTGGCCGCGCCTGGCAGGCTTGTGGGGCCCACAATGCTCCACCGCCTCCAATCTCGGCTCTATTTAGTCCGTCTCGCCCGGAAAAAAAATCAAGGAGAAGAGTTCATCGCATTTTACGATACGGAGGCGCCGCCACCTCCTGTTCTTCATCTCGAGGGCAAATCTGGAGTCTGTTCTAGGCTCCGGAGAGGGGAAATCGTCGCCATCGTCATCATCAACCTTCCTTCATCGCCAATTCCATGATGCTCTTCACCGTTCGTGAGTAATCTCATCGTAGGCTTGCTGGACGGTGATGGGTTGTATGAGATCTATCATGTAATCGAGTTAGTTTTGACGGGGATTGATCCCTAGTATCCACTATGTTCTGAGATTGATGTTGCTACTACTTTCCCATGCTTAATGTTTGTCACTAGGGCCCGAGTGCCATGATTTCAGATCTGAACCTATTTGTGTTGTCGCCAATATATGTGTGTTCTTGATCCTATCTTGCAAGTTGTAGTCACCTACTATGAGTTATGACCCGGTAACCCCGGAGTGACAATAGTCGGAACCAATCCCGGAGATGACCATAGTATGAGGAGTTCATGTATTCACCAAGTGTTAATGCGTTGGTTTGGTTCTTTGTTAAAAGGAGAACATTAATATCCTATAGTTTCCATTAGGACCCCGCTGCCACGGGAGGGATGGACAATAGATTTCATGCAAGTTCTTTTCCCTAAGCACGTATGACTACATACGAAATACATGCCTACATTAGATTGACGAACTGGAGCTAATTACATATCTCTCCGTGTTATAACTGTTGCATGATGAATAACATCCGTCATAATCATCCATCACCGATCCAATGCCAACGAGTCTTTTACTACTCGTCCTTGCTACGTTACTTTGTTGCTACTGTTGTCACTACTGCTACTGTTACTCTGTTGCTACTGATGTTACTTTGCTGCTACTGCTGTTACTCTACTGCTACTGGTTACTGTTGCTCCTGCTGCTATCATACTACCTTGCTACTGATACTTTGCTGAAGATACTAAATCTTTCAGGTGTGGTTGAATTGACAACTCAACTGCTAATACTTGAGAATATTCTTTGGCTTCCCCTTGAGTCGAATCAATAAATTTGGGTAGAATACCCTACCCTTGAAAACTGTTGTGATCCCCTATACTTGTGGGTTATCAACCTACTATCAAAATCAAGATCAAAAACTATGAATGCAATGCTTTGTGTGATTTGGGTGCTTGTGTTTCCGCGATTCCAAAGTCTTTATGTGATGTTCTAGGCTTAAATGAGATTGATGAGTGCTCTCTTAATTTGCATCTTGTGGATTCTACTGTTAAGATACCTATGGGAAGGATAAATGATGTTCTTGTTATTGCAAATAGGAACTATGTACCCGTACATTTCATTGTGCTTGATATTGATTGCAATCCTACATGTCCTATCATTCTTGGTAGACCTTTCCTAAGGACTATTGGTGTTGTCATCGATATGAAGGAAGGGAATATTAGATTTCAATTTCCATTAAAGAAGGGCATGGAACAATTTCCTAGAAAGAAAATAAGATTGCCTTATGAATCCATGATGAGGGCTACATATGGTTTGAGCACCAAAGACGACGATACGTGATTCTATCGCCTTATGCCTAGCTAAGGGTGTTAAACAATAGCGCTTGTTGGGAGGCAACCCAATGAATTTATCTTTGCTTTTTTCTTTATGTTTTATTTCGTCCACACCATCATAATTATGTTATGATTGTGTTTTTTGTGTTTCTTTTTGTGTTTGAGCCAAGTAAAACCTTTATGACTAGTTTTGGTGATGGTTGTTTGATCATGCTGGAAAAAGACAAAAACTTTTCGCTCACAAAATTATTTTTCATTTTTGTCCATAAAGAACTTTGGAATTGATTCTTTTTGCTTCTGGTTGATATTCCAATTGCCCAAATTTTCGTAATTTTTCAGAATTATTGATATACGAGAAGTATACGAAGTATACAAATTGCTACAGACTAGTCTGTTTTTGACAGATTCTATTTTTGTTGTGTTGATTGCTTATTTTGATGAAACTATGGATAGTATCAGGGGGTACTAGCCACGTAAAAGTGAGAATACAGTAATCTAACACCAATATAAATAAAAATCAAGTTTGTTACAGTACCTAAAGAGGTGGTAGTTTGTTTTCTTGTGCTAATGATATCACGAGTTTCTGTTTAAGTTTTGTGTTGTGAAGTTTTCAAGTTTTGTGTAATGTTCACATGGACAAAGGGATAAAGAGTGGAAATAGCTCAAGCTTGGGGATGCCCAAGGCATCCCAAGACAAATTCAAGGACACCAAAAAGCCTAAGCTTGGGGATGCCCCGGGAAGGCATCCCCTCTTTCGTCTTCAATCCATCGGTAACATTACTTGGAGCTATATTTTTATTCACCACATGATATGTGTTTTGCTTGGAGAGTCGTGTATTATAGGATTCTTTTCTTTTTGTTGTGTCACAAACATCCTTTCCACACACCTTTTGAGAGAGACATGCACTCATCGTGAATATGCTAGAATACTCATTGAGCTTCGCTTATATCTTTTGAGTTAGGCAATTTAGCTCACATGTGCTTCACTTGTATCTTTTGAGCTAGATAACTTTTCTCTAAGTGCTTCATTTAGATCTTTTATAGCATGGTGATGTCATATTTTAGATAAATAAGAACTCTCAATCTTCACTTATATCTTTTTGAGAGTGCTCTCTTTGAGTAACTTGGTAGTTGGCTTGTGCTATGAAAGTAGTCCTAAAAATGATAGGTATCCAAAAAGGATACAATAAAACTTCCATATTCATGTGCATTGATTAGAAAGAGAAGTTTGATTCCTCTCAATTAGTTCTATGACATGGATTTGGTAATATTAGAATTATGTTAGTAGGGTGTTGTGAATCTAGAAATACTTGTGTCGAAGTTAGTGATTCCCGTAACATGCACGTATGGTGAACCGATATGTTAGGAAGTGGAACCATAATTGATTTATTGATTGTCATACTTTGTGTTGCGGTCGGGATCGCGATGGTTAACACCTACCAACCCTTCCCCTAGGAGTATGCGTTTAGCACTTTGATTCAATTGCTAATAAAAACTTTCGCAATAAGTATGTGAGTTCTTCATGACTAATGTGAGTCCAAGGTATAGCTGCACTTTCACCTTCCACCATTGCTAGCCTCTCTAGTGTCGCGCAACTTTCGCCGGCACACAAAGCCACCATAGACCTTCCTCAAAACAGGCACCATACCTACCTATCATGGCATTTTCATAGCCATTCCGAGATATATTCCCATGCAACTCCCACCGTTCCGTCTCATGACTTGTGCCGTCACTTTCATATTGCCATTCCATGATCGTAAGATAGCTAGCGAGATGTTTCAACGTCATACGCTAAGCTAGATCTTTGCACACCCCGGTACACTACCGGAGGCATTTCCTATAGAGTCATCATTATTCTAAGCATTGAGCTGTGAGTAAATGAAAGTGTGATGATCATCATTATTAGAGCATTGTCCCATGTGAGGAAATTAAAAAAAAGGCCAAAGTTGCCCACAAAAAAAAGAGAGATATGGAAAGAGGCCAAAGAGCCCAAATAAAAAAAGGAGAGAAAAGAGAGAAGGAACAATGCTACTATCTTTTTCCACACTTGTGCTTCATAATAGCACCATGTTCATGATTGAGAGTCTCTTGTTTTGTCACCACCATATACTAGTGGGAATCTTCATTATGTAACTCGGCTTGTATATTCCAATGATGGGCTTCCTCAAAATTGCCATAGATCTTCGTGAGCAAGCAAATTGGATGCACACCCACTAGTCCTCCTTTTGAGTTTTCAAATACTTATAGCTCTAAGTGCATCCATTGCATGCTAATCCCTACTCTTTCACATTGATATCTATTGATGGACATCTCCATAGCCCTTTGATACGCCGACTCGATGTGACCATCTCCTCCTTTTTGCCTCACAACCTCCACCACACTCTATCCCACTTATAGTGTTATATCCGTGGCTCACGCTCATGTATTGCGTGAGAGTTGAAAAAGGTTTGAGAAAGTAGGAGTGTGAAAACAATTACTTGGCCAATACAGGGGTTGTGCATGATTTAAATTCGTTATGTGGGGATGATGGAAGATAGCCAGACTATATGATTTTGTAGGGATAACTTTCTTTGGCCTTATTATTTCCAAAGTTCATGATTACCTTGCTAGTTTGCTTGAAGTATTATTGTTTTCATGTCAATAGCAAACTATTGTTTTGAATCTTATGGATCTGAACATTCATCTCACATGAAAAAACTTACAAAGGAAAAAATATGCTAGGTAGCATTCCACATCAAAAATTCAGTCTTTATCACTTCCCTACTCGAGGACGAGCAGGAGTTATGCTTGGGGATGCTTGATACGTCTCCAACGTATCTACAATTTTTTATGGTTCCATGCTATTATCTTGTCAAACTTTGGATGTTTTGTATGCCTTTTATATCTTTTTTGAGACTAACTTATTAACTCAGTGCCATGTGCCAGTTCCTGTTTTTTCCGTGTTTTTGACCTTTTTCAGAGGAGAATATCAAACGGAGTCCAAACGGAATAAAACCTTCAAAAAGATTTTTTCGCAACAGAAGATACGCAGGAAGCTTGAGAACCAAGGCAGAGGGCACCAGGGGAGGCCACAAGCCCCCTAGTCGCGGCCTGGGGGCGCTCCTAGCAGGCTTGTGGGCCCCCTATGGCTCCTCTTCCCTACTTCTTTCGCTAATAAATCCCCAAAAAATACAAAACCACGGGACAGAGCCACGAAAATACTTTTCCGCCGCCGCAAGCTTCTGTCTCCGCAAGATCCCATCTGGGGCACGTTCTGGTGCCCTGCCGGAGGGGGGATTCGGACACGGAGGGCTTCTTCCTCAACACCATTGCCTCTCCGATGATGCGTGAGTAGTTCACCATAGAATTTGGGGTCCATATCTAGTACCTAGATGACTTCTTCTCTCTCTTGGATCTTCAATACAAAGTTCTCCATGATCTTCATCGAGATCTATCAGATCTAATCTTCTTTTGCGGTGTGTTTGTCGAGATCCGGTGAATTGTGGATTTATGATCAGATTATTTATGAATCTTATTTGAGTTTCTTCAGATCTCTTATATGCATGATTTCATATCCTTGGAATTCTCTTCGAGTTGTGGGTTTTGTTTGGCCAACTTGATCTGTGATTCTTGCAATGGGAGAAGTGCTTGGTTTTGGGTTCATACCATGCGGTGACCTCACCCAGTGACAGAAGGGGTAGCGAGGCACGCATCGTGTTGTTGCCATCAAGGGTAAAAAGATGGGGTTTATATCTATTGAATGAATTTATCCCTCTACATCATGTCATCTTTCTTAAGGCGTTACTCTGTTTGTCATGAACTTAATACACTAGATGCATGCTAGATAGCGGTCGATGTGTGGAGTAATAGTAGTAGATGCAGAAAGTATCGGTCTACTTGTCTCGGACGTGATGCTTATACATATGATCATTGCCTTAGATATCATCATGACTTTGCGCGGTTCTATCAATTGCCCGACAGTAATTCGTTCACCCACCATAATATTTGCTATCATGAGAGAAGCCTCTAGTGAACACTATGGCCCCCGGGTCTACTTCACATCATATTTTAAGCCCTATACTTTTTACTTTGTTGCACTTTCCGCCTTCAGATCTCACCTTGCAATCAATCGTGAAGGGATTGACAACCCATTTGTAGTGTTGGGTGCAAGTTTGCTGTTTTTGCACAGGTACTTTGGAGACTTGGCTTGATACTCCTACTGGATTGATACCTTGGTTCTCAAAATGAGGGAAATACTTACTGCTGTTGCACAGGTACGTTGTTTTGTCTATATATCCACACATGCATTTATGTTTTCATTATCTTGAAACAGGAAATATAATAATAACTATTTTATCATTGCTTCTAGGGAATATTTCCAACAGTCTCCCACTTGCACTAGAGTCAATAATCTAGTCTCACATCGCTATGCGATTTACAGTGGAATGAATCTAACACCCATACAGTTCTGGTGTTGGTCATGCTTCGCTCGTGGAAGAGGTTTAGTTAGCGGATCTGCAATATTCAGATCCGTGTGCACTTTGCAAATATTTACGTCCTCTCCTTCGACATAGTCGCGGATGAGGTTGAAGCGTTGTTTGATGTGTCTGGTCTTCTTGTGAAACCTTGGTTCCTTTGCTAGAGCAATGGCACCAATGTTGTCACAGAACAAAGTTATTGGATTTAGTGCGCTCGGCACAACTCCAAGATCTGTCATGAACTGCTTCATCCAGACACCCTCCTTAGCTGCCTCCGAGGCAGCCATGTACTCCGCTTCATATGTAGAATCTTCTACGACGCTTTGCTTGGAACCGCACCAGCTTACTGCACCCCCATTGATAATAAATACGTATCCGGTTTGAGAGTTAGAGTCATCCGGATCAGTGTCAAAGCTTGCATCGACGTAACCCTTTACGATGAGCTCTTCTGCAGTTACTGGACACTGGGTCTTACTCAACTTTATACCTTGTAACACTGGCAAGAACCCCTTCTTGGACTGCTCCATTTTGAACTTCTTCAAAACTTTATCAAGGTATGTGCTTTGTGAAAGTCCTATTAGGCGCCTCGATCTATCCCTATATGAAAGTGCGTTATATCGACTAGAGGGGGTGAATATGAGATTTTTAGAATTTCATCACTGAGGAAATTCCTTTTGAGGAAATTCCTCACTGATGACTAACTTCCGGCGTAAACAGCAAAGGATCAGGGGTGCAAAGTATCACTACAACAGTTTTCAAGATGAGGAATATGAAAAGCAGTTTGCATAGTACGCATGCACAGAGAAAGCAGGTGAGGATTAACTCACGTGAAGAATTTGGGGTTGAGGAATTTCAGAGAAAGTCTTCAGCAAATTCTTCAAACAGTGACAATGAAAATCTTCAACATACAATATTGAGGAATTGAAAGAGTTGAAGAAATAGAACCCGTATCACAGTGAAGACATTGGTTGATGACCCAGTTCCAACTATGGTGGCAGTTGTACGTCTGGTTTGGAGCGGCTTGCTATTGAAACCAAAAGACACAAAGTCCCGGGACACACAGTCCCTACCGTATTCTCCTTGATCTAAGGACACAAAATCCTCACCAAACACTCGTGGTGAGTCTTAAGGGTAGACTTCCAAACCCTCACAAACTTGGTCACCCGGCGATCCACAATTGACTACTGCATTGCTCTAGACCATAACGCCTAACCGTGTGGAGGATGCACAATCATCAAAGATAAAAGGCTTCAGTCCCACGCAGGAACAAATTCTTTAGTGATGCTCAATCACTTGGTTTTTGGTTTGTGGTTTGGTGTTTGGGGTATTTCCTCACTGATGATTTACTCTCAAAGACTCTAAGGAATTTGGGTTGCTCTAAATGACAAGTGTCAGTTTCTCATGGAGCAGCCAACCAGCTAATGGTTGTGGGGGTGGCTATTTATAGCCTGGGAGCATCCCAACATGATTTCACATTAATGCCCTTAAATAATATGACCGATTGTGTGGATAGGATCGGTTATGTGGTGCGAATTGCGGCAAGGTTGGGACCCTCAACTATGAGAGTCCTCATGTCTCTCATATTCCTCACTTGAGGCTTTTGGTAGGCTTAGGCTTGGGTTGAGCATCATGAGGAAATTCATTCCGAAGTGTTACCTCGACCCCCTTTAACAGTATGGTGTTCCTATAACTCAAGAGTGAAGAAAATGAAACACAAAGAATAAATCTTCACGCTTCAACGTCTTCGGATTGATTTTCTTCAGGACACACCGAATTCCTCATCTTCAATATCTTCATGAGGAATATCAATTTCATCACAATTTCTCCATGATCAAAGTCTTCAGGAGAAGACCGATTTCTTCAGCCGAAGATATACATTTTTAGGGGTCGATATTCATCAAATATTTCAAACTCCTCAGCGACTTATAGATCGTGTGTACACTTATGAACACATTAGATACTTAACTTATAAGTCTTCAAACCACCAAACACACTAAGGGGCACTAGATGCACTTACAATCTCCCCCTTTTTGGTTCTTGATGACAATTAGGTTAAGTATTCAACTAGGATAAAAATATGAAGTGTAAATACTCATTTGAGGAATTTGAAATCAAGATACACAAAGACTCCCCTGAAGATGTGCATATCTTGAGGATTTTGCTTTTTACAACAAATGCACATTGATGATTTATATCATGGAGATCTCCCCCTAAGTCTTGTAAATCATGCATACATATGACATATAATACGAAGAATTTGAGAATGGATGATGAGAAATGGTATCTGACGAATTCCAGCATGCGTGCATCAATATTTTGAGGAATAAGCATGCGAAGAAAAATGTTCAAAAGCGTCAGAGTACCATCGGTCTTAAGTTACAACTCATTACATAAAACACTTCATAAGAACCAAGAGTTTGTAACTTAATAAAGTTCATAAGCCCCAAAATATATCCCGCGTGAAGACTAACTCTCAGATTTCTCCCCCTTTGTCATCAAGTGACGAAAAGGGACAAAACTGAGGACTAAAGCCCCTTGAAGACTTTCACATCTTGACTGATGAAGAAGATGCATGAGGATTCTTGGCGGGCTTCTTCCTTGGGCCGGTGGCAGTATCTGCTTGATCTTCATCAGACTCTGTAGTGCAGAATGAAGAAAAAGAGTTGTCCTCAAGATCTGGAACTGGGATTGGCTTGAATTTCCTCTTGGGAGGCCATGACCATTCAAAGTCCCGAGTAAACTCCAATTCCTCAAGTTCTTCTCGAGTATTCAGATGAGCCAGTGTGGCCCAGGTGCGATCAAAAACCTCATGAAGATAGTGGTGATTTTTCTTCACTGCATTTTGAGTCTCATTGAGGGTTTTAATAATGGCGATGAATTGACGTTTGACCCATTTGTGATTGCGATCGACCTTCTGATGAAGACTGAGGAGTAGTTCTGTGTTAGTCATCACCCTTGGTGCAATTGGACTTTTCGTCTCCTGAGTTTCACTATCATCAGATGAAGAATATGCATCTGGTTCACGAAACTGACCATCAAGGGGCCGATTTCCTTCAATGATAACAGACTTGCCTTTTCTGTCAACAGGCTCAAAAATATTCCTGTTGACTCTGATCGTAGGCATATATCCAATGTGATTGTTGAAATCAACATGATAGTTGATGCCTGACCTGCGTCTGATGAATCTCATGATCCATGGAGGGTAAATCTTCAGGTCGAAGGGTGACATAGCATTGTCAGCCAGAGTCCTCACGAAGAAGTCGTGAGGATTTATTGGGATGCCATGGATGATGTTGAAGAGGATATTCTTCATGATGCCTACAACATCTTCTTCATCATCATGGCCCTTGATTGGAGCAATGACACTGCACAGAATTCTGTAGACAGTCCTGGGTTCATACTTCAAGTCTTGAACTAGAAAAGTCATTCTCGGTGGTTGATCCTTGGCCAAAGGCTTCGTGAGGACTTCCATCAGCTTATTGGGCAACTCATGTTCATCATACATCTTCACAGCATGTTCTGAGGGAATTGAAACCGGAAGTACTCGCAGCAGCTCATTCGTAGGGGCCTTGTAGTGTGTGTGCTGCGTCATCCAGTCCAGCACCCAAGTGTTGATATCTGTTGCATCTCTAGAGATGTGCAAACTTGCATAGAATTAAAGAATGATGTTGCTATTCCAATCACAGATATTAGTGCAAAGTGGCAGCAGTCCGGCTTCATAAAGAACGTTGATGACTGGGGCGAAGCAAGGAATTTATTCCAACTCAACATGAGGAATATGCATGTGCTGAAATATTTTGTTTCTTCCAAAGAGCACAGATGCATAATAGTTGAGCTGAGTCCTTGTCCAAAACTTCATGTGCCTAATGCGAAGCTTGTCATAAGGATTGTCCTCGATGAAATACATGTGTTCTTCATAGAACGCCTCCTTCTGAAACTTTGGCCTCTTTGAAAAAGGCTGATTTTGCATTGGTTGAAGATTTTGTTGCTTCTCTTGAGGAGATACGATCGTTGCAGTCTCAGTGTTGACAACCACAATGGCAGTTTCTGTATTGGGTGCAGGAGCATTTTCTTCAGCATGTTCCTCAGGTTGAGGAATTTCATCAGCCTGTGCGTGAGCTTGAGGGTTTTGCTCAGGGTGAGGATTTTCTTCAACCTGAACCTTAGGTTGAGGGTCTTGCTCAGGATTAGGATTTTCCTCGAGATGAGGATCTTCTTCTTGGTTTTCCTCAGCTCGAGGAATTTGCTTGGAGGAGGAGCCAAATTCTTCAGTTGTTGCAGCTAATCCTTCAGCAGGTTCGTCAGGCGTCTTGTGGGGAACGAAGGACGGAGAAATGTCATCAATTTGAATTTCCTCATCCATGGTTTCATCAGAATCAGCGTCCTTCATTTCCTCATCAACAGGAATCTCCTCATCTTCTTCAGGAATGACATAGTCAATTCCGAAAGGGACCATAGTATATGATGGAGCTATGTTCAGAGGCACAGCATCCAATGCTTCTTTCTCTTCGTTGCTTCTTTCTCGGCAGCCTTAGTTTTCTTCATGTCTGATGCAGACAGAACCATTTTATTCACCTTTGAGGACTTAAGTGAAGAAATTTTCTCTTCAGGAGGTGGTGCGGTATCAGTCCTGGCAGTTCCATCAACTGAAGCATTTTCTTCAGCTGGAGCAGATTCATCAGCTGGCAAAGATTCATCAGCTGGAATGTCCTTGGCTATTTCCTCAATAACCGGTGCATCAGCACGGCTTTCTTGAGGTATTTCCTCAGCAGGGGTTGCTTCTTCTTCATATTCCTCTGTGAGCTGAACAGAATAGCTGGGCTCAGACTGCTCAGGCTGCTGAGGTTTTGCTGGAGGTGCAGCCTTCTTGTTGTATTCATCAACTGCATTGGTATAAAACTTGATCAAATTGGTCTTGAGACTTTGACGATCAGATAGTTTCATATACTTGTCTGTCGAAGTCTTCAGTTCTGCCTGGGTTGACAGAGGAGCATCAGGCGTCAGGTTGAGTAGATTCTGTCTGAGGAATTTCTCCTTCTTCAGCTTTGCAACCTTTGCTTGTTTGGCTTGCGTCTCCTTCCACTTGGCCTCATTGATGAATGTGGCCACCATATGGCTGATACCCAGGGGAAGCTTCATGTCATCAATGGGTGTGTTAGGGTCATCATACCATACATTCATGAAGTCCAACAGGACCTTTGGGTCCATGACAAGAGGAATGGAGCTGCCTGAAGCTTGTGCGACGCATTCCTGCTTGTTTATGATGATGGCTTGAAGTGTTTCACCATCATATTCATCACTTCCTTCTGATGCAGATGGGACTTTGATGACTTTGCTTGGGTTGGGTCTAATGCCTCTTCCAGTAGTCATTTTAGTCTTCAGAGGTGTAGGTGAAGACTTTGTCTCGGAAATTGTGGCAGAAGGCACTAAGGAACTGGAGTGTGCTGGTTGATGCTTAACAATCTGCTTGGGAGCAGGCTTTGATGCCTGTGTGGTTGTTGAGGGTTTTGGCGCAGGTGCAGGCGCAGCCTTCTGAAGCAATTTCTCTTTAGGCTTTGAAGCTTTTGGTTTCTGTGACACAGGCTTCACTTGAGGAATAGCTGTGCCTGAAGCTTCAGCAGCAGAGGAGGTGGCTGCAGTGGCAGCAGCAGATTCTTCGTTGAATTTCCTCACTGCAGCTTCTGCTTTCTTCTGAAGCTTTGACAAGTGTTTGTCTTTTTCCTCGGGATAATCATCAATAGTCTTGAGGCTTGAAGGATGTGCAACCTAATGATCCTCGAGAGGAGGCCTTTTGTCAGGTGGCTTAAGGGACAATTTATTAGCGTACTTAGGAGTGACGAAGCGGTATTCCTTCCACTCCTTAGCCCACTTGCGTTCTATCTTTTGGAGCCTGATTTTCCTCTTAGACATTGGTTCTTGCTCATCTCGCGTGCAATAGTCCAGGTATATATCCTCAGGGATATCGATTGCAGTGTTCAGTTCCAGTTTCTTGCCACCCTTTTGCTTCCTGTCATCTTCCATTTTCTTCAGCAGAGGCTTTTGCTGAAGAATTTGAACTCTTGAGGATTCTGATAACACTGGCAGATTTTCTTCAAGAAATGCTGCAAATGAGTTAAGTTGATGAGAACCTAGAGATTCATCAGCTGACATTTTTGTACCTGTGAACAGAGTATAGGTGCGAGGAATTTGGAGAGGTCATATGCGTTCTCAGATTTGAAGAAATTGAAAAAAATTAAAGTTGAGGAATTTGTCCAGTGGGTTCAGGAATTTGTCTAAGCACTCTGATCTTGGGTTCCAGAGTTGTACAGATTCAAAAATTTGCACAATTGAGGAATCACGTGAAAGTTTTTAGTGGCTTAGTGAAATTCATCAAGTGTGTGAGGAATAGAGTGTGTGAAGCTGATGGACACTGAGGAAAAACAGATTTCACGAATCTAAGGTAAAATAGTAGATCGA
Organism: Hordeum vulgare subsp. vulgare; assembly: GCF_904849725.1. Taxonomy (NCBI): domain Eukaryota; kingdom Viridiplantae; phylum Streptophyta; class Magnoliopsida; order Poales; family Poaceae; genus Hordeum; species Hordeum vulgare. Next base: position 128,867,075 of record NC_058522.1, on the reverse strand, counting down.
GAGGGACAGTAAAAATAAGATTTTATTTACCCTATATAGCAAGCACGAAGAACAGAAGAAGCAACATTAGATGCTCTTCGGTGCGAGTCCACTGCGCCCTAACTTGGCGGCAGAAGACGGCTACGACGGCGGCGGACGAAGATGTTCCGGCTCCGGCGTGAGTTCGGCAACGAAGAGGTCGAGGTAGTGAAGATGTTCCTCGCCGGAGACGAAACTTCTAGTGGTGGCGCTAGGTTTTTGTTGTGGCGGAGAGAAGGTTGAGAGAGAACGAAGAGTTTTGACCGAAGGGGTAAGGGCATATTTATAGCTCACGTGAATACTGTCCGGCCAATTCTTTCGGACCGAACTGCCCTTGCCTATTCGTCTCCGCATGACACGTGTAGCTAGAGTTTAAAGCGGTGGGGATCGTGCTTATATGATCGTGGGAAGTGGGGTTCAGTTACTGTGTAACAATATAAAAACCATTTTTGAGGATTTGAGGATTTTGTTGCAAAATCATCAGCTCACAAGGACGGAGTGAGGATTTTGAACAAAGTTTCAAGTACAACGCATATGAAGAATTGAATAGACTAGGTGAGTAAATCATAGGGGGGAGTAGGGTCCGATCACATTCACTTAGATGAAATATCAAATTGAAGAAATAGCTATAAGTGAATGATGTTGAGGACTTTGAAGATTTTGACTAACTTGAGGATTTTGTGACAAAGCGTCAGGTTGATGAATTTCAGTTTTGAAGAAAATCAATTTTGAGGAAAAACATCTTTGAAGAATAACAACTTTGAATAAAATCAACTTGAGGAAAAACAACTTTGAAGAAACTCAACTTGAGGAATTTCAAAGTTGGGTGGTGGTGTGACCCGCCGTATAGGAATGATGATTTTAGACGCCGCGTACAATTGTCGTAGGGCCCTGAGAACCAAATTCCTCATTAGTTTCCTCACACTAAGAGTGATATTCTTCATTGGTTGAAGAAAATTGATTCTTCGTGTGTTGCACATCTAAGTCATAAATTTTGCATAAGTGTTAGGATGTGTGCATGTTTTTAAAGATTCTAAGATATTTAGCTCACACCGCAACTTGCAAAAACTTTTCTCATCCAAGGGCTTAGTGAAGATATCAGCTAGTTGATCGTCAGTCTTCACATGATGATATTGCCCTTGAGGTCATGGCCCCGAAGAAAATGATGATGAATCTGGATGTGCTTAGTCTTCGAGTGTTGTACTGGGTTGTATGCAATCTTGATTGCACTCTCATTGTCACAGTAGAGAGGCACATTCTTCATGTTGATGTTGTAGTCCTTGAGAGTTTGCTTCATCCATAGCAATTGAGCACAGCATGATCCAGCAGCAGTGTACTCAGCTTCGGCAATAGAGAGAGAAACACAGTTCTGCTTCTTTGAGGACCAGTAGACTAATGATCTTCCGACGAAATGACAATTGCGAGTAGTTGACTTGCGATCCACACGGTCACCAGCATAGTCAGAATCAGAATATCCCACAAGATGAAGATTTGAGCCCTTGGGGTACCATAATCCTAGTGTTGGTGTGTGAGATAAGTATCAAAGAATATGCTTCACAGCCTTATGGTCTGATTCCTTCGGTTTTGCTTGAAAACGTGCACACATGCAAACGCTAAGCATTATATCTAGCCTATATGCACATAAATATAGTAAAGAGCCAATCATTGAGCGATATACCTGCTAATCGAATTCTTTACCATTTTCGTCAGTGCAGAGGTGGTCATTGGTAGGCATGGGAGTCTTGGCGCCTTTGCATTCATGCATGTCGATTTTCCTCACAACATCCTTAAGGTATTTCTCGTGTGATATGAACATCCCATTGCGTTGTTGACGAATTTGAAGACCTAAGAAAAATTTCAGCTCCCCCATCATAGACATATGATATTCTTCACTCATCATGTAAGCAAATTCATCACTGTAACGTTTGTGAGTACAGCCAAATATGATGTCATTGACATATATTTGGCACACAAATAGTTCATGGCCATAGGATTTTGTGAAAAGAGTTGGATCGAGTTAACCAGGTTTGAAGCCTTTCTTCATGAGGAATTCCTTCAATGTATCATACCACGCGCGTGGGGCTTGCTTGAGACCATAGAGCACCTTTTTGAGTCTAAAGACTTTGTTTGGATTCTTTGGATCCTGAAAACCTAGGGGCTGAGCAACATATACTTCTTCCTCAAGCTTACCATTGAGGAATGAACTTTTCACATCCATTTGATATAAGGTAATGCTATGATGATTAGCATAAACAAGTAGTATTCGAATAGCTTCAAGTCTAGCAACAGGTGCAAAAGTTTCATCGAAGTCAATTCCTTCAACCTGTGTGTAGCCTTGGGCTACAAGTCGTGCCTTATTCCTCACTACTTGACCATCCTCATCTTGCTTGTTTCGGAAAATCCACTTGGTGTCGATGATATTGTGCTTGCGAGGATCTGGTCGTTTGACGAGCTCCAATACGTCATTCAGTTTGAATTGAAGTTGTCTTGCATGGCTTGAATCCACTCAGGTTCCATGAAAGCCTCAGCAACTTTTGAAGGTTGTGTGATATACACAAAATAAGAATGCCCACAAAAGTTAACTAAGTGTGAAGCTTTTGAGCGAGTGAGAGGACCTGGCGCGTTGATGTCATCGAGGATTTTGTCAAGTTCTTCTTCATTTGCAATCCTCGGATGAGCTGGTTGAGGATTTCGTTTGGGCTGAGGAATGGGTTCTACAGCAATTTCCTCAGGAGCATCTTCTTGATTTTCATCAGTGCAGGGAGTGATTTCTTCAGCAATTTCCTCAATGGGAACAATGTCTTCAGTGGCTTTGAGCTTTATTGCTTCCTCAGGAGACAGCTTATCTGGATCAGGAGGCAATTGTTCTCTTTGCGAGCCATTAGTTTCATCGAACCGCACATCTACAGTTTCAACAACCTTGTTGTGATAGGTGTTGAAGACTCTGTAGGTGTGTGAGTCCTTTCCGTAAACAAGTATAAAACCCTCATGTGCCTTAGGTGCAAACTTTGAGCTATGGTGAGGATCTCTAATCCAGCATTTTGCACAGCAGACTTTGAAATAACTTACATTGGGTTTCTTGTCAGTGAGGAGTTCATATGAGGTTTTCTTGAGGAATTTGTGAATATATACCCTGTTGATGATATGGCAAGCAGTCTTGATTGCTTCAGGCCAGAAACGACAAGGAGTCTGATATTCTTCAAGCATGGTTCGTGCCATCTCAACCAGAGTCATGTTCTTTCTTTCGACGATGCCATTCTGTTGAGGAGTATAAGGAGCATACAATTCGTGAGTAATACCAAGTTCATCAAGATAATTATCAGGACCAATGTTTTTGAATTCTATTCCATTATCACTCCTGATGTGTTTGATCTTGACGCCGAATTGCATCGAGTCCCTTGAGGAAAATCGTTTGAAGACTTCGTGCACTTCAGTTTTACACAGAATGATATGCACCCAAGTGTATCTGGAATAATCATCAACTATGACAAAGCCATATAAATATGCAGCATTTGTTAGAGTGGAATAGTGAATAGGTCCAAATATATCCATGTGAAGCAATTCAAATGGACGAGTAGTGGTCAAGATAGTCTTCGAGGGGTGTTTGGATCTGGTCATTTTTCCAGACTCACAAGCACCGCAGAGGTGGTCCTTGAAGAATTTGACTGATTCGATGCCAATGACATGCTTCTTCTTCGCCAGTGTGTGCAAATTCCTCATGCCTGAATGACCAAGTCTTCGATGCCATAGCCACCCTTCTGAGGTTTTTGCTAGTAAGCATGTGGCTGGTTGAGGACCTGTAGAGAAATCAACAATGTACAAATCCCCTCTTCTAACACCTTCGAAGACTTTGGATCTGTCAGATTCCATGATGACAACACATCTATATTTTCCAAAGATAACAACCATATCAAGATCACAAAGCATTGAGATTGACATGAGGTTAAACCAAAGGGATTCAACAAGCATCACTTTGTCCACATGCCTGTCCTTGGAAATAGCCACTTTGCAAAGTCCCAATACCTTGCTTTTACCTTTGTCAGCATAAGTGATTTGCTTCAGGGGTGATGGAGTTAGTGGCATATTCATCAGCAAGCTTTTGTCACCAGTCATGTGATGTGTGCAGCCACTATCAAGAACCCACTCACTACTCTTGGGTTTGTCATCCTGCAGATGAATTAGTACAGCTTACCATCTCATATGCTTCAGACTTGAAGAATATGATATCAATTTCATCAGATAGGAATTTCATCATAAACATTAATTTTGAGGATGTGTGAAATATTTTCATTTCATCAATATTCGCTTCCGTCCTATCAAGCATTTTCCTCACGTCTCCAGCAAATTCTTCACATGATGATTTTCATCTGGAGACCTGTCCTGCAGAAGTGATTAGTTCAATTTCTTCACCACCCACATCTGAAGGGGTGGTAAAGAATTCATCATTGTGCGAGCACCATATGAGAAAGGGGGCATTGAAGCTAATGCACGTCTCTTCACAGTAGGGGGGTTAAAGTACTCAAATGAATATGCAAAGAAATTCTTTGAGGATTTATGAACATAATGATTTGAAGAGTAATATTCATATTCATGTCCCTTGTAATTTCCCTACATATTAGAAGCATTAGCATGGGTACGAGCATAGTTTTAACCAGTTGAGGATTTTGATCCTCTTGAAGACTTTGGTCCTCCTGAGGAATTTATCTGGGGTTCAGATTCTTCATAGGTGGTGTCATGAGGAAATTCACTTGAAGATTATCAAGGCAACTCTTGGGGACCCAGATTTTCCTCACGGGTGGTCCATTCCTGCAGTTAGTTCCAACATATCGAGAAAATATTTCACTGGACTGATTTTTGAACAGTTTATAGTTGGAGTCAAATGACTCATCTGAGGAATAGGATAATTCACATGCAAAGCTTGTTAGATTGGATGGATCAACAGGAGGCCCTTTAGCAGCAACCCATGAGGTTTTGGGATACTGCTCAGGTTTCCAGTATGATCCATCAGCATTCAATTTCCTCTCAAAGGAAATTCCTTCTTTCCTCGGGTTCCTATTCAAAATCTGCTTTTTGAGCACATCGCAAAGGGTTTGGTGCCCTTTGAGACTTTTGTACATGTCTGTCACATCAAATTCCTTCAGCCCTGCATTTTCATTGGTGACATTTGTGGTTTCCTAAAGTTTGGAATTTGATACCACAGGAGCAGTTGAAGAATTTATAGCAATAGAAGCATTCGATGATTCTGATGAAGAATTAGCAGTTTCACGTTCGATGCATTTAAGACATGGAGGAATGAATTCAGCCTGAGCGGCACTAACCAGTTGAGCGAGTAATGAATCATTTTCCATACGAAGATCATCATGAGAAATCCTCAACTTCTCAAGATCAAGTTTCCTATGAAGAAATTCATAGGAAAGTTTCTCATGATCAGCGAGGAGTGTGCCATGATGATCTTGAAGATTATCAAATCTAGACAGAAGACTTTTCATATCTTCACTGAGGATTTGGGTAAGATTCATTTCATCATTCAACAGGTCATCGCTTCTATCTAGCAGTTTCTGAATCTTTTTCGAGGGAGGTTTGTTATTTAGTTGCAATCATAGCAAGTTTACTGTAACTGGGTTTTTATAATCATCATGTTCACAGTCACTTGAATCAGAGGAGGAAGCATCATCCGGTACCTTTGAGCCTTTTTCCATGAAGCAATAGGTTGGAGCGAAGTCATCAGCACAGTCATCAGTGTGGATGGCGTTGTCATTTTCTTCAAGGTTGAAGATTGACTTGCTGACGAATGTGGTTGCTAGTGCAAGACTAGCCTGTCCAGATTCCGAGTCTTCTTCAGAACCCTCCTCTTCATCACATTCCTCAGATTCTGCCTCTGAATCCATTTCCTTGCCAATAAGTGCCCGAGTCTTTCTGAAACTAGTCTTCTTGTGCGATGAGGACTTTGAGGATGAGAATTTTGAAGATTTCTTCTTTTTCTTCGAGTCATCAGAACTTTCATCCTTGTATTTCTTCTTCTTTGATTCCTTCACCCAACAAGGACATTCAGCAATGTAGTGACCTGATTTCTTGCATTTGTGGCATGTTGTTTTCTTCTGGTCCTCAGATGAAGATTTTGGTTTCCTCATATCTCTTCTTGAAGATTTACCAAACTGGCCACGTCTTGTAAACTTCTGGAATTTCCTCACGAGCATTGCAAGCTCCTGTCCAAGTTCTTCAGGATCACCAATGCTGCAATCCGAGTCTTCTTCTTCAGATGAAGAAATTGCTTTGGCCTTCAGTGCACAAGGTCTAGAGTAGCTTGGTTCATATAGATCTCTCTTTTCTTCCTGTTGGAATTCATGAGTATTAAGTCTTTCGAGTATATCAGCAGGATCAAGCATCTTGTAGTCTGGTGTTTCTTGAATCATCAGAACCAAAATATCAAATGATGAATCCATAGATCTTAGCAGTTTCTTCACAACTTCATGGTCAGTAATGTCTCGAGCTCACAATGTTTGCAGTTCATTTAATATGTCAGTGAGGCGATCAAAGGTATCTTGGCAGCTTTCATTGTCAAGCCTCTTGAAGCGATTGAAGAGATTGCGAAGAACATCAACACGAGAATCACGCTGGGTTGATACTCCTTCATTTACTTTGGACAGCCTTTCCCAGATTAGTTTCTTCACATCGGCGGTAGAGACAGTAGGAGTGATGAAAGGAACACCATGTTCCACAATATACTAGAGATCATTGTCAATAGCTTGTAGATGCATCTGCATCTTGGTCTTCGAGAAGGGAAAGTCCTTTCCTTCAAAAGTAGGACGTCATGTAGTAACCTTGATCATGCCTGCAGTCGACATAACTAAACCTCCAGGTGGTTAAACCAAAATCACACAGAACAAGGGAGTGCCTTGCTCTGATACCAATTGAAAGTGCGTTATATCGACTAGAGGAAGGGTGAATAGGAGATTTTTAGAATTTCATCACTTAGGAAATTCCTTTTGAGGAAATTCCTCACTAAGGACAAACTTGCAGCAGAAACAACAAAGGATCAGGGGTGCAAAGTATCACTACAACAGTTTTCAAGATGAGGAATATGAAAAGCAGTTTGCACAGTACGCAGGAACAGAGAAAGCAGGTGAGGATTAACTCACATGAAGAATTTGGGGTTGAGGAATTTCAGAGAAAGTCTTCAGCAAATTCTTCAAACAGTGACAATGAAAATCTTCAACATACAATATTGAGGAATTGAAAGATTTGAAGAAATAGAACCCGTATCATAGTGAAGACATTGGTTGATGACCCAGTTCCAACTGCTGTGACAGTTGTACGTCTGGTTTGAAGCGGCTTGGTATTGAAACCAAAAGACACACAGTCCCTACCGTATTCTCCTTGAGCTAAGGACACACAGTCCTCGCCAAACACTCGTGGTAAGTCTTCAGGGCAGACTTCCAAACCCTCACAAACTTGGTCACCCGGCGATCAACAATTGACTGCTGGATTGCTCTAGACCATGACGCCTAACTGTCTGGAGGATGCACAGTCCTCAAAGGTAAAAGGCTTCACTCCCACAGAGGAACAAATTCTTCAGTGATGCTCAATCACTTGGTTTTTAGTTTGTGGTTTGGTGTTTGGGGTATTTCCTCACTAATGATTTACTCTCAAAGACTCTGAGGAATTTGGGTTGCTCTAAATGACAAGTGTCAGTTTCTCATGGAGCAGCCAACCAGCTAATGGTTGTGGGGGCAGCTATTTATAGCCTGGGAGCATCCCAACATGATTTGACATTAATGCCCTTAAATAATATGACCGTTGGTGTGGATAAGATCGGTGATGTGGTGTGAATTGCGGCAACGGTCGGGACCCTCAACTGTGAGAGTCCTCATGTCTCTCATATTCCTCACTTGAGGCTTTTTGTAGGATTAGGCTTGGGTTGAGCATCATGAGGAAATTCATTTCAAAGAGTTACCTCGACCCCCTTTAATAGTACGGTGTTTCTATGACTCAGGAGTGAAGAAAATGAAACAGAAAGAATAAATCTTCACGCTTCAAAGTCTTCGGATTGATTTTCCTCAAGACACACCGAATTACTCATCTTCAATATCTTCATGAGGAATATCAATTTCATCGCAATTTCTCCGCGATCAAAGTCTTCAGCACAAGAACAATTTCTTCAGCCGAAGATATACATTTTTAGGGGTCGATATTCATCGAATATTTCAAACTCCTCAGCGACTTATAGATCATGTGTACACTCATGAACACATTAGATACTTACCCTATAAGTCTTCAAACCACCAAAATCACTAAGGGGCACTAGATGCACTTACACTATAGATCTTAATGCCTAATATGCAAGCAGCTTCTCCTAGGTGTTTCATTGAAACAAATTTGTTCAAGTAATCCTTACACTCTCTCAAAACTCCACATTGTTTCCAATCATAAATATGTCATCCACATATAATATTATAAACACTACAGAGCTCCCACTCACTTTCTTGTAAATACAAGATTCTCCATCAATTTGTATGAACCCAAATGCCTTGATCACCTCATCAAAGTGCTTATTCCAACTCTGAGATGCTTGCACCTGTCCATAAATGGATCGCTGGAGCTTGCATACTTTGTTAGCATTCTTCGGAACGACAAAACCTTCGAGTTTCATCATATACAACTCTTCCTTAAGAAAACCATTAAGGAACGCCGTTTTGACATCCATCTGCCAGATTTCATAATCGGAAAATGCAGCTATTGCTAACAAGATTCGGACGGACTTAAGCATCGCTACCGGTGAGAATGTCTCATCGTAGTCAACTCCTTGAACTTGTGAAAAACCCTTTGCCACAAGTCGAGCCTTATAAACGGTCACATTACCGTCCGCGTCCGTCTTCTTCTTAAAGATCCATTTGTTCTTAATAGCCTTGCAACCTTCAGGTAATACTTCCAAAGTCCACACTTTGTTTTCATACATAGATCCTATCTCAGACTTCCTGGCCTCTAACCATTTGTTGGAATCCGGGCCCACCATTGCTTCTTCATAATTCGCAGGCTCATTGTTGTCTAACAACTTGGTAGATAAGACAGCATTCACGTACCACTCAGGAGAAGTGTGTGATCTTGTCGACCTGGAAGGTCCGACAGTAACTTGATCTGAAGCTTCATGATCATCAGCATTAGCTTCCTCCTCAACCGGTGTTGCCTCGATAGAGGTTTCTCTCTGCCCTACGCCACCATCTAGAGGGATCAAAGGTTCCACCACCTCATCAAGTTCTATCTTCCTCCCACTCAATTCTTTTGAGAGAAACTTCTTCTCGAGAAAAGCTCCATTCTTAGTAACAAACACTTTGCCCTCGGATCTGAGATAGAAGGTGTACCCAACTATCTCTTTTGGTAACCTATGAAGACACACTTTTCCGCTTTGGGTTCCAGCTTTTCAGGCTGAAGCTTCTTGACATAAGCATCGCATCCCCAATCTTTAAGAAACGACAACTTTGGCCTCTTCCTATGCCATAACTCATATGGTGTCGTCTCAACGGATTTTGATGGTGCCGTATTTAAAGTGAATGCGTAACCCCAAAACGATAATGGCAAATCGGTAAGAGAAATCATAGATCGCACCATATCTAACAAAGTACGATTACGATGTTCGGACACACCATTACGCTATGGTGTTTCACGCGGTGTCAACTGTGAAACGATTCCACGTTGTCTTAAGTGATCACCAAACTCAAAACTCAGATGTTCACCCCCTCGATCAGATCGTAGGAACTTGATCTTCTTGTTATGATTATTTTGAACTTCACTCTGAAATTGCTTGAACTTTTCAAATGTTTCAGACTTGTGCTTCATCAAGTAGATATATCCATACCTACTCAAATCATCAGTGAAGGTGAGAAAATAATGATATTTGTCACGCGCCTCCACACTCATTGGACCGCACACATCAGTATGTATGATCTCCAGTAAGTCACTTGCATGCTTCACTGTTCCAGAGAACGGAGTCTTAGTCATCTTTCCCATGAGGCATGGCTCGCACGTGTCATGTGATTCGAAATCAAGTGACTCCAAAAGCCCATCAGCATGGAGTTTCTTCATGCGCTTTACACCAATATGACCTAAGCGGCAGTGCCACAAAAAGGTGGCGCTATGATTGTTAACTCTACATCTTTTGGTCTCAATGTTATGTATATGTGTGTCATCACAATCAAGATTCAACATGAACAAACCCCTCACATTGGGTGCATGACCATAAAAGATATTACTCATAAAAATAGAACAACCATTATTCTCTAACTTAAATGAGTAACCGTCTCGCAATAAACAATATCCAGATATAGTGTGTATGCTTAACGCAGGCACTAAATAACAATTATTTAAGTTTGTAACTAATCCTGATGGTAACTGAAGTGAGACTGTGCCGACGGGATTGCATCAACCTTGGAACCATTTCCCACGTGCATCGTCACTTCATCCTTCGCCAGCCTTCATTTATTCCGCAGTTCCTGCTTCAAGTTGCAAATATGAGCAACACAACCGGTATCAAATACCCAGGCACTACTACGAGAGTTGGTTAGGTACACATCAATAACATGTATATCACATATACCTGGTTTGGCGTTGGCCGCCTTCTTATCAGCCAAATACTTGGGGCAGTTGCGCTTCAAGTGACCCATCCCCTTGCAATAATAGCACTCTGTTTCCGGCTTAGGTCCAGCCTTGGGTTTCTCCATTGGATTGGCAACAGTTTTGCCGCTCTTCTTGGAGTTACCCTTCTTGCCTTTGCCATTTCTCTTGAAACTAGTGGTCTTATTGACCATCAACACTTGATGTTCTTTTCAGAGTTCTGACTCTGTGACTTTCAGCATCGCGAATAACTCGTCGGGTGACTTGTTCATCCCTTGCATGTTATAGTTCAACACAAAGCTCTTATAGCTAGATGGCAGTGATTGAAGAATTCTGTCAGTGACCTCTTGCGGGAGTTCAATCCCCAGCTCAGCCAGACGGTTTGAGTACCCAGACATTTTGAGCACATGTTCGCTGACAGGCGAATTCTCCTCCAATTTTCAAGCATAGAATTTATCGGAGGTCTCATACCTCTCGATCCGGGCGTTCTTCTAAAAGATAAACTTCAACTCCTGGAACATCTCATATGCTCCATGACGTTCAAAGCGTCGTTGAAGTCCCGGTTCCAAGCCATACAAAACAACTTACGTGATTGCTAAGCGTTCAAAACAACTTGGTCAGACGTAGCGGGTGGTTCTTCACCTAGCACTGCATCAAGGACGTAATGCTTTTTCCCAGCTTGTAGGATGAGCCTTAGATTACGAGCCCAGTCTACAAAGTTGCTACCATCATCTTTCAGCTTAGCTTTCTCTAGGAACATACTAAAATTCAGGGTTGCTACCGCGTGAGCCATTGATCTACAACATAAATTATTGCAAAGTGGACTTAGACTATGTTCAAGATAATTAGAGTTTAACTAATCAAATTACTAATAAACTCCCACTCAAATAGACATCCCTCTACTTACTTGAGTGTGGCATGATCCAAATTCAGTAACTCAAGTCCGATCATCACGTGAGTTGAGTGTAGTTTCAGTGGTAAACATCTCTATGCTAATCATATCAACTATACGATTCATGCTCGACCTTTTGGTCTTGTGTTCCGAGGCCATGTCTGCACATGCTAGGCTCGTCAAGTTTAACCCGAGTGTTCCGCGTGTGCAACTGTTTTGCACCCGTTGTATGTGAACGTTGAGTCTATCACACCCGATCATCACGTGGTGTCTCGAAACAACGAACTGTCGCAACGGTGCACAGTCGGGGAGAACACAATTTTATCTTGAAATTTAGTGAGGGATCACCTTATAATACTACCATCGTTCTAAGCAAGATAAGGTGCATAAAAGGATGAACATCACATGCAATTCATAAGTGACATGATATGGCCATGATCTTGTGCTTCTTGATCTCCATCACCAAAGCACCGGCATGATCTCGCCACACCATGATCTCCATCATCACGATCTCCATCATCGTGCCGCCATCGAGGTTGTCGTGTTATCTATGCTATTACTACTGCAGCTACAATCTAGCAATATAGTAACTGCATCTGCAAACACAAATGTTAGTTTAAAGACAACCCGATGGCTCGTGTCGGTTGCCGTAGCATCGACGTGCAAGTCGATATTTAACTATTACAACATGATCATCTCATACATCCAATATATCACATCATGTCTTTGGTCGTATCACATCACATGCATACCCTGCAAAAACAAGTTAGACATCCTCTAATTTGTTGGTGCATGTTTTACGTGGCTGCTATGGGTATCTAGTATGATCACATCTTACTTACGCATAACCACAACGGAGATATGAAAATTGCTATTTAACCTCTCTCCAAGGACCGCCTCGGTCAAATCCAATTCAACTAAAGTTGAAGAAATAGGCACCCGCTAGTCATCTTTATGCCATGAGTTGCATGTTAGTCAATGAAACCGGTCTCTCGTAAGCGTACGAGTAATGTTGGTCCGAGTCGCTTCAATCCAACAATACCGTCGAATCGAGAAAAGACTAAGGAGGGCAGCAAATCGAACATCAACGCCCACAAAAACTTTTTTGTTCTACTCGAGATTACATCAATGCATGAACCTAGCTCATGATGCCACTGTTGGGTAACGTTGCATGGGAAACAAAAAAATTCCTACGCACACGAAGACCTATCATGGTGATGTTCATCTACGAGAGGGAGATCGCATCCACATACTCTTGTAGATTGCTAAGCGGGAAGCGTTAAGAATCGTGATTGATGTAGTGGAAAAGCTACGTGATTCGAATCAACATCGTCCCACGATCCGTTCCGATCTAGCGCCGAATGGACGACACCTCCGCGATCAGCACACGTACAGCTCGATGACGATCTCCGCCTTCTTGATCCAGCAAGAATGACGGGTGATACGTCTCCAACGTATCTATAATTTTTTATGGTTCCATGCTATTATCTTGTAAAACTTTGGATGTTTTGTATGCCTTTTATATCTTTTTTGGACTAACTTATTAACCCTTTTCAGAGGAGAATATTAAACGGAATACAAACGGAATAAAACCTCCAAAAATATTTTTTCTGGAACAGAAGATACGCAGGGAGCGTGAGAACCAAGGCAGAGGGCACCGGGGGAGGCCACAAGCCCCCTAGGCGCGGCCAGGGGGCCCGCGCCTAGCAGGCTTGTGGGGCCCCTGTGGCTCCTCTGCCCTACTTCTTCCGCCTATAAATCCCCGAAAAATCCAAAACGACGGGAGAGATTCACGAAAATACTTTTACGCCGCCGCAAGCTTCTATCTCCCCAAGATCCCATCTGGGGCACGTTCTGGTGCCCTGCCGGAGGGGGATTCGAATACGGAGGGCTTGTTCATCAACACCATTGCCTCTCCGATGATGCGTGAGTAGTTCACCATAGACCTTCGGGTCCATAGCTAGTAGCTAGATGGCTTCTTCTCTCTCTTGGATCTTCAATACAAAGTTCTCCATGAACTTCATGGATATCTATCCAATGTAATCTTCTTTTGCGGTGTGTTTGTCGACATCCGATGAATTGTGGATTTGTGATCAGATTATCCATGAATCTTATTTGAGTTTCTTTTGATCCCTTATATGCATGATTTCATATCCTTGTAATTCTCTTCGAGTTTTGGGTTTTGTTTGGCCAACTTGATCTATGATTCTTGCAATGGGAGAAGTGCTTGGTTTTGGGTTCATACCGTGCAGTGACCTCACCCAGTCACAGAAGGGGTAGCGAGGCACGCATCGTGTTGTTGCCATCAAGGGTAAAAAGATGGGGTTGATATCTATTGCATGAATTTATCCCTCTAAATCATGTCTTCTTGCTTAAGGCGTTACTCTGTTTGTCATGAACTCAATACACTAGATGCATGCTTGATAGCGGTCGATGTGTGGAGTAATAGTAGTAGATGCAGAAAGTATCGGTCTACTTGTCTCGGACGTGATGCCTATATGTATGACCATTGCCTTAGATATCATCATGACTTTGCGCGGTTCTATCAATTGCTCGATAGTAATTCGTTCACCCACCGTAATATTTTCTATCTTGAGAGAAGCCTCTAGTGAACACTATGGCCCCGGGGTCTACTTAACATCATATTTTCAGCCTTAGACTTTTACTTTGTTGCACTTTCCGCCTTCAGATCTCACCTTGCAATCAATCGTGAAGGGATTGACAACCCCTTTGTAGCGTTGGGTGCAAGTTTGCTGTTTTTGCGCAGGTAAATTGGTGCTTCATCTTGATACTCCTACTGGATTGATACCTTGGTTCTCAAACCAAGGAAAATACTTACTACTACTGTGCTGCATCACCCTATCCTCTTCAAGGGAAAAAAAACCAACTCAATCTCAAGAGGTAGCAAGAAGAATTTTTGGCGCTGTTGCTGGGGAGCATCTCTTGCATTTACTTTTTTGCCTCTCGTTTTCCTCTCCCCCACTTCTGAAAAACAAAAAATTATAATTTTTTTTGCCTTTTTTGTTCTCCCTTTCTTTCGCTTGCTTTATGTTTTCTTGTGTTGCCATGTGCCTTCAATATGCCTGCATCTTCGCTTGCCGAAAATCTATTGATATGGATCCTCATCCACTTGCTAGTCTCTTTAAGAGATCCAATTATGTTGAGCCATTTTCTAGTGAGTTGAGTGCACTTGACTTTCTCTATGGAGTTTTTCTTGCGATGCGTGAATCTGAAAATCGTGATGAAGAAATTTATGAAGTGATTCAGGAGGGCTCCTTGAATGAAAAGCATGATTGCAATGGTTTCACTATAAATCCTATTAATGTCAATCATGCTAAAAATATGCAAAACCCTAAGCTTGGGGATGCTAGGTTTGCCATGTCCACTACTTGTTGCAATGATCATGATTGGGGTAATGATTTTTCTTTTGATGTTTAAGCTTCATGATGAATATGATATTTGCAATAATATTGAAAGTGGGTTTGGAGAAGTCATGACTTTAGTTGATGATAATCTCACTATTTTTGAAGAGCGTCAACTTTGCATGCATGTGGATCATGAAAAGAATATCCTTTGTGATAGCTATATTGTTGAATTTGATTTTGATCCCACATGTAATTTCTATGAGAGAGGAAAATATTGTGGTAGAAACTTTCATGTTACCAAATTACCTCTCGTTATGTGGAGATTGATATTGTCTCTTTCTTCTTCCTTGCATATGGTAACTATTGGTTGTCTTGACAATCCATTTTCCTATAAAATGCCCATGCATAGGAAGTATGTTAGACTTAGATGTGATGTTCTCATGCTTAATGAAAATCATTGAATTCTTGTCTTTTGTTGTGCTTCAATTCTTGTCTTTTGTGTGAGCATCATTGAATTATCAATGCCTAGCTAAGGGCGTTAAGCAATAGCGCTTGTTGGGAGGCAACCCAATGAATTTATCTTTGACTTTTGCTTTCTATTTTGTTGCTTCCACACCATCATAATTCTGTTATGATTGTGTATTTTGTGTTTCTTTTTGTGTTTGAGCCAAGCAAAACCTTTATGACTAGTTTGGTGATGGTTGTTTGATCATGCTGGAAAAAGACATAAACTTTTCGCTCATGAAATTATTTTTTGTTTTTATCCATAAAGAGAATTTGAGTTGATTATTTTTGCTGCTGGTTGATATGCCAATTGCACAAACTATCGTATTTTTTCAGAATTTTTGAGATATCAGAAGTATACAAAGTATACAGATTGCTACAGACTGGTGTGTTTTTGACAGATTCTGTTTTTGTTGTGTTGATTTCTTATTTTGATGAAACTATGGATAGTATCGGGGGGTACTAGCCATGGAAAAGTGATAGTACAGTAATATAACACCAATATAAATAGAAATCAAGTTTGCTACAGTACCTCAAGAGGTGGTAGTTTGTTTTCTTGTGCTAATGATATCACGAGTTTCTGTTTAAGTTTTGTGTTGCGAAGTTTTCAAGTTTGGGGTGATGTTCTCATGGACAAAGGGATAAAGAGTGGAAAGAGCTCAAGCTTGGGGATGCCCAAGGCATCCCAAACCAAATTCAAGGATACCAAAAATCCTAAGCTTGGGGATGCCCCGGGAAGGCATCCCCTCTTTCGTCTTCAATCCATCGGTAATGTTACTTGGAGCTATATTTTTATTCACCACATGATATGTGTTTTGCTTGGAGCGTCGTGTATTATAGGAGTCTTTTATTTTTGTTGTGTCACAATCATCCTTGCTGCACACCTTTTGAGAGAGACATGCACTCATCATGAATTTGCTAGAATACTCATTGAGCTTCGCTTATATCTTTTGAGTTAGGCAATTTAGCTCACATGTGCTTCACTTATATCTTTTGAGCTAAATAACTTTGCTCTATGTGCTTCGCTTAGATCTTTTAGAGCACGGCAATGTCATATTTTGGATAAATAAGAAATCTCGATCTTCACTTATATGTTTTTGAGAGTGTTCTCTCTGAGTAACTTGGTAGTTGGCTTGTGCTATGAAAGTAGTCCCGAAGATGATAGGCCCCCAAAGAGGATACAATAAAACTTCCATATTCTTGTGCTTTGATTAGAAATAGAAATTTGATTCCTCTCAAATAGTTTTGAGACATGGATTTGGTAATATGAAGAATTACGTTAGTAGGGTGTTGTGAATCTAGAAATACTTGTGTTGAAGTTAGTGATTCCCGTAACATGCACGTATGGTGAACCGCTATGTTAGAAAGTCGGAGCATAATTGATCTATTGATTGTCATCCTTTGTGCTGCGGTCGAGATCGCATGATGGTTAACACCTACCAACCCTTCCCCTAGGAGTATGCGTTTAGCACTTTGTTTCAATTACTAATAAAAACTTTCGCAATAATTATATGAGTTCTTCATGACTAATGTGAGTCCATGGTATAGATGCACCTTCACCTTTCACCATTGCTATCCTCTCTAGTGCCGCGCAACTTTCGTCGGTACACAAACCCACCATATGCCTTCCTCAAAACAACCACCATACCTACCTACTATGACATTTTCATAGCCATTCCGAGATATATTGTCATGCAACTCCCACCGTTCCGTCTCATGACATGTGTCGTCACTTTCATATTGCCATTGCATGATCGTAAGATAGCTAGCGAGATGTTTCAACGTCATACGCCAAGCTAGATCGTTGCACATCCCGGTACACTGCCGGAGGCATTTCCTATAGAGTCATCATCATTCTAAGCATTGAGCTTTGAGTAAATAAAAGTGTAATGATTGATACGTCTCAAACGTATCAATAATTTTTTATGGTTTCACGTTGTTATCTTGTCAACTTTGGATATTTTGTTTACATTTTATATCTTTTTTGGGACTAACTTATTAACTCAGTGTCAAGTGCCAGTTCCTGTTTTTTCTGTGTTTTTGACTCTTTTCAGATCTGATTTTGGAACGGAGTCCAAACGGAATAAAATCCCCAAAATGATTTTTTCGAGAACCGAAGAAGATCGGGAGGCTTGAGGGCCAAGCAAGTGGGCCCACAGGGAGCCCACAAGCCCTGTTGCCGCGGCCAGGGGGAGGCCGCGGCAACAAAGCTTGTGGCCTCCCTGGCGCTCCCGTGCCCTAGGTCTTTGGCCTATATATTCCCTAAAAATCCAGAAAAAATCAGGGCGTCCACGAAAACACTTTTTCGCCGCCGCAAGATTCTGTTTCCGAGAGATATCATCTGGAGACCCTTCCCGGTGCGCTGCCGGAGGGGACTTTGGAGTTGGAGGGCTTCTTCATCAACATCATCGCCCCTCCAATGACTCGTGAGTAGTTCACTTCAGACCTACGGGTCCGTAGTTAGTAGCTAGATGGCTTCTTCTCTCTCTTGGATCTTCAATACAAAGTTCTCCATGATCTTCATGGAGATCTATCTGATGTAATCTTCTTTGGCGGTGTGTTTGTCGAGATCCGATGAATTGTGGATCTGTGATCAGATTATCTATGATATATATTTGAGTCCTTGCTGATTTCTTATATGCATGATTTGATATCCTTGTAAGTCTCTTCGAGTCTTGCGTTTTGTTTGGCCAACTAGATCTATGATTCTTGCAATGGGGGAAGTGCTTGGTTTTGGGTTCTTACCGTGTGGTGACCTTTCCCAGTGACAGTAGGGGCAGCAAGGCACACATCGTGTAGTTGCCATCAAGGGTAACAAGGTGGGCTTTGTCGTAGATATGAAATTGTCCATCTACATCGTGTCATCTTGCTTAAGGCGTTACTCTATTCTTTTGGACTTAATACACTAGATACATGCTGGATAGCGGTCGACGTGTGGAGTAATAGTAGTAGATGTAGAAAGTATTGGTCTACTTGTTTTGGACGTGATGCCTATAGATATAATCATTGCCATAGATGACATCACGACGTTGTGCGGTTCTATCAATTGCTCAACAGTAATTTGTTCACCCACCGTCTACTTGCTTTCATGAGAGAAGCCACTAGTAAACACTACGACCCTTGGGTCTATTCACACCTATCGTTTACACCTCCGCTTTTACTTTGCTTTGTTACTGTGTTGCTTTCAGTTCTCACTTGGCAAACAATCTATAAGGGATTAACAACCCCTTCATAGCGTTGGGAGCAAGCTTTTTGTGTTTGTGCACGCACTTGTGATACTCCTTCATTGGATCGATACCTTGGTTCTCAAAACTGAGGGAAATACTTACCACCGCTGTGCTACATCACCCTTTCCGCTTCGAGGAACACCAACGCAAGGCTCCAAGGCCACGGGGAAATCCTTTGCATATTTTCCTAGGAAGTCCCTAAAGGCGTAGCCGTAGCAGAAGGATTCCTGATGTCGTTGCTGAGGATAATCAAGAACGGTCTCCCGCCAGCACGTGTTTCTGGCGCCGTTGGAAGGTCTTTTATTGCATCAGCAGAAGTATTTCTGGCGCCGTTGCCGGGGAAGGAAGAGAGATCAAGTGAAGATCTATCCAAGTAGGTGTCACAAACTCATATCTTGCATTTACCTTTTTTGCCAGTTGCCTCTCGTTTTCCTCTCCCCCACTTCACACTTGCCTTTGTCGTTCGCCTTTTCGTTTGCACTTTTCGTTCGCCCTTTTCTCTCGCTTGCTTTCTGTTTGCTTGTGTTGTCATGTTCCTTTAATATGCTTGCATCTTCGCTTGCTGAAATCCGGTGATACGGATCCTCACCCACTTGCCAATCTCTTCAAGAGATCCACTTATGTGGCACCAATTGCTAGTGAGTTGAGTGCACTTGACTTTCTCTATGGAGTTTTTCTTGAGATGCGTGAATCTGAAAATCATGATGAACAAATTCATGAAGTGATTCACGAGGGATCCTTGAATGAAAAGCA
Organism: Hordeum vulgare subsp. vulgare; assembly: GCF_904849725.1. Taxonomy (NCBI): domain Eukaryota; kingdom Viridiplantae; phylum Streptophyta; class Magnoliopsida; order Poales; family Poaceae; genus Hordeum; species Hordeum vulgare. The sequence goes on along the minus strand of NC_058522.1, from coordinate 128,847,708 downwards.
TGATTGCAATGGTTTCACTATAAATTCTATTAGTGACAATCATGCTAAAAATATGCAAAACCCTAAGCTTGGGGATGCTAGTTTTGCTATGACCACTACTTGTTGCAATAATCATGATTGGGGTGATGATCTTTCTTATGATCTTGAAAATTTGTTTAAACCTCATGATGATTATGATATTTGCAATATTGTTGAAAGTGGGTTTGGAGAAGTCATGACTTTGGTTGATGATAATCCCACTATTTTTGAAGAGCGTCAACTTTGCATGCATGTGGATCATGAAAAGAATATCCTATGTGATAGTTACATTGTTGAATTCGAATATGATCCCACTTGTAATTGCTATGAGAGGGAAAAATATTGTGGTAGAAACTTTCATGTTACCAAATTACCTCTCGTTATGTTGAGATTGCTATTGTCTCTTTCTTCTTCCTTCCATATGGTAACTATTGATTGTCTTGACAATCTGTTTTCCTATAAAAATGCCTATGCATAGGAAGTATGTTAGACTTAGATGTGACTTTCACATGCTTTAGGATGCTCTCGTTGTGCTTCAATTCTTGTCTTTTGTGAGAGCATCATTGAATGCCTAGCTAAGGGCGTTAACCAATAGCGCTTGTTGGGAGGCAACCCAACAAATCTATCCTTTTTCTTTCTGTTTTGTGTTTTCCACACTTTCATAATTCTGTTGTGATTGTGTTTTTTGTGTTTCTTTTTGCGTTTGTGCCAAGCAAAACCGTTATGATTAGTCTTGGGGATGATCGTTTGGTCATGCTGGAAAAGACAGAAACTCTCGGCTCACGAAAAGAATTTTACTTTTTTTCTGTAAGAGATTTTGAGTTGATTCTTTTTTATGCTGATTGCTATGCAAATTCTTCAGACCGTCATAATTGTTCAGAATTTTTGAAGAACTAGAAGTATACGAAGTATACAGATTGCTACAGACTGGTCTGCTGTTAACAGATTCTGTTTTTGATGTGTTGGTTGCTTATTTTGATGAAACTATGGATAGTATCGGGGGGTATTAGCCATGGGAGATTGAAAATATAGTAACACAACATCAGAATAAGTAGAATTCAAGTTTTCTACAGTACCTAAGGAAGTGATGGTTTGCTTTCTTATAGTAATGTTATCACGAGTTTCTGTTTAAGTTTCGTGTTGTGAAGTTTTCAAGTTTTGGGTGAAGTTCTTATGGACAAAAAGATAAAGAGTGGCAAGAGCTCAAGCTTGGGGATGCCCAAGGTACCCCAAGAGATTCAAGGATGCCATAAAATCCTAATCTTGGGGATTCCCCAGGAAGGCATCCCCTCTTTCGTCTTCAATCCATCAGTAACGTTACTTGGGGCTATATTTTTATTCACTACATGTTATGTGTTTTGCTTGGAGCGTCTTGTATCGTAGGAGTCTTTTTTTTTGTCACAATCATCCTTGCTGCACACCTAGAGAGGGAGAGATACATGCACTCACCGTGATTTTGTCGAGCTTCACTTATACCCTTTGGTAGACAATTCAGCTCACATATGCTTCACTTATATCTTTTGAGCTAGTTGATTTTGCTCTATGTGCTTCACTTATATCTTTTAGAGCACGGCGGTGTGTGGCTTGGTAGTTGATCTATGCTATGAAAGTAGTCTCAAAAGGGGTAGTTATCCAAAGGGATACGAAAACTTCCACCTTCATGTGCATTGAATAGTTAGAGAAGTTTGATTCATCTCAACTAGTTTTGAGTTGTGGTTATGGTAATATTGAAGTTATATTAGTCAGATGTCGTGGATCTAGAAATACTTGTGTTGAAGTTAGTGATTCCCGTAGCATGCACATATGGTGAACCGCTATCTGATGAAGTCTGAGCATGATTAGTCTATTGATTGTCATCCTTTGTGTGGCGGTCGGGATCGCGCGATGGTTTATACCTACCAACCCTTCCCCTAGGAGTATGCGTTGAATGCTTTGTTTCGATTACTAATAAAACTTTTGCAACAAGTATATGAGTTCTTCATGACTAATATTGAGTCCATGGTTTAGATGCACTTTCACCTTTGACCATCACTATCTTCTTTAGTGTCGTGCAAATTTTGCCGGTGCACAAAACCCACCATTAGCCTCCCTCAAAACAGCCACCATACCTACCTACTATGGCTTTTTCAAAGGCATTCCGAGATATATTGACATGCAACCACCAACATGAGATGTGCCACCACGTCTACATTTCCATTGCATGATCGTAAGATAGCTAGCATGATGTTTCCATTTATGTCTATGCCATGCTAGATCATTGTCACGGTACACTACCGAAGGCATTCCATATAGAGTCATCGTTGCTCTAAGTTTTGAGTTGTAAGTGTGATGATCATCATTGATGGAGCATTGTCCCATGTGAGGAAATAAAAGAGGCCAAAGATGCCCACCAAAAAAAGAGGCCAAAGAACCCATCCAAAAAAATGAGAAAAAAAGAGAGAAGGGACAATGCTACCACCTTTCCACACTTGTGCATATTAAGCACCATGATCTTCATGATTGAGAGTCTCTCATTTTCTCACCACCATATAGCTAGTGGGAAATTTTCATTATATAACTTGGCTTGTATATTCCAATGATAGGCTTCCTAAATTGCCTTAGATCTTCGTGAGCAAGCAAGTTGGATGCGCACCCACTAGTTTTATTTAAGACCTTTCACATACTCTTAGCTCTAGTGCATCATTTGTATTGCAATCCCTACTCATTCACATTGATATCTATTGATGAGAATCTCCACAGCTCATTGATATGCCTAGTTAATGTGACCATCTTCTCTTTTTTTGTCTTGCAACCTCCACCACACTCCACACCACTTATAGTGCTAAAACCATGGCTCACGCTCATGTATTGTGTGAGAGTTGAAAAAGTTTGAGAAAGTAAAGGTGTGAAAACAATTACTTGGCCAATACCGGGGTTGTGCATGATTCAAATTCGTTGTGCAATGTTGATAGAGCATAGCCAGACTATATGATTTTGTAGGGATAACTCTCTTTTGGCCTTGTTATTTTGAAAGTTCATGATTACTTTGCTAGTTTGCTTGAAGTATTATTGTTTCCACGTCAATAGCAAACTATTGTTTTGAATCTAATGGATCTGAACATTCACGTCACATAAGAGGAGTTACAAAGGACATTTATGCTAGGTACCATGAAAGCATCAAAAATTCATTCTTTATCACTTCCCTACTCGAGGATGAGCAGGAGTTAAGCTTGGGGATGCTTGATACGTCTCAAACGTATCTATAATTTTTGATGGTTTCACGCCGTTATCTTGTCAACTTTGGATGTTTTGCTTACCATTTATATCTTTTTTGGGACTAACTTATTAACTCGGTGCCAAGTGCCAGTTCCTTTTTTTCTGTGTTTTTGACTCTTTTCAGATCTGATTTTGGAACGGAGTCCAAACGGAATAAAATCCCCAAAATGATTTTTTCCAGAACGGAAGAAGATTAGGAGGCTTGAGGGCCAAGCAAGTGGGCCCACAGGGAGCCCACAAGCCCTGTTGCCGCGGCCAGGGGGAGGCCACGTCAACCAAGCTTGTGGCCTCCCTGGCGCTCCCCTGCCCTAGGTCTTTGGCCTATATATTCCCTAAAAATCCAAAAAAAATCAGGGCGTCCACGAAAACACTTTTCCGCCACCGCAAGCTTCCGTTTCCGCGAGATCTCATCTGGAGACCCTTCCCGGTGCCCTGCCGGAGGGAACTTTGGAGTTGGAGGGCTTCTTCATCAACAGCATCGCCCCTCCAATGACTCGTGAGTAGTTCACTTCAGACCTACGGGTCCGTAGTTAGTAGCTAGATGGCTTCTTCTCTCTCTTAGATCTTTAAAACAAAGTTATCCATGATCTTCATGGAGATCTATCCGATGTAATCTTCTCTGGCGGTGTGTTTGTCGAGATCCGAATAATTGTGGATTTGTGATCAGATTATCTATGATATATATTTGAGTCCTTGCTGATTTCTTATATGCATGATTTGATATCCTTGTAAGTCTCTCCGAGTCTTGGGTTTTGTTTGGCCAACTAGATCTATGATTCTTGCAATGGGGGAAGTGCTTGGTTTTGGGTTCTTGCCGTGTGGTGACCTTTCCCAGTGACAGTAGGGGCAGCAAGGCACACATCGTGTAGTTGCCATCAAGGGTAACAAGGTGGGCTTTGTCGTAGATATGAGATTGTCCATCTACATCATGTCATCTTGCTTAAGGCGTTACTCTGTTCTTTTGGACTTAATACACTAGATGCATGCTGGATAGCGGTCGACGTGTGGAGTAATAGTAGTAGATGCAGAAAGTATCGGTCTACTTGTTTTGGACGTGATGCCTATAGATATAATCATTGCCATAGATGACGTCACGACTTTGTGCGGTTCTATCAATTGCTCGACAGTAATTTGTTCACCCACCGTCTACTTGCTTTCATGAGAGAAGCCACTAGTAAACACTACGGACCCCAGGTCTATTCACACCTATCGTTTACACCTCAGCTTTTACTTTGCTTTGTTACTTTATTGCTTTCAGTTCTCACTTGGAAAACAATCTATAAGGGATTGACAACCCCTTCATAGCGTTGGGAGCAAGCTTTTTGTGTTTGTGCATGCACTTGTGATACTCCTTCACTGGATCGATACCTTGGTTCTCAAAACTGAGGGAAATACTTACCACCGCTGTGCTACATCACCCTTTCCGCTTCGAGGGAACACCAACACAAGGCTCCAAGGCCACGGGGAAATCCTTTGCATATTTTCCTAGGAAGTCCCTAAAGGCTTAGCCGAAGAAGAAGGATTCATGTTGCCGTTGCTGAGGAGAATCAAGAACAGTCTCCCATCAGCACGTGTTTCTGGCGCCGTTGGAAGGTCTTTTGTTGCATCAGCAATGATCATCATTATTAAAGCATTCTCCCATGTGAGGAAATAAAAAATTGGCCAAAGTTGACCACAAATATATATATATATGGAAAGAGGCCAAAGTGCCCAAACAAAAAAAGAGAGAGAAAAAGAGAGAAGGGACAATGCTACTATCTTTTCCACACTTGTGCTTCATAATAGCACCATGTTCTTCATGATTGAGAGTCTCTTATTTTGTCACTGCCATATGCTAGTGGGGATCTTCATTATATAACTTGGCTTGTATATTCCAATGATGGGCTTCCTCAAAATTACCCTAGGTCTTCGTGCGCAAGCAAGTTGGATGCACACCCACTAGTTCTCCTGTTGACCTTTCACATACTTATAGCTCTAAGTGCATCCATTGCATGGTAATCCCTACTCTTTCACATCGATATCTATTGATGGGCATCTCCATAGCCCTTTGATATGCCGAGTCGATGTGACCATCTCCTCCTTTTTGTCTCACAACCTCCACCACACTCTATTCCACCTATAGTGCTATATCCATGGCTCACGCTCATGTATTGCGTGAGAGTTGAAAAAGGTTTGAGAAAGTAAGAGTGCAAAAACAATTACTTGGCCAATACCGGGGTTGTGCATGATTTAAATTCATTGTGTGGGGATGTTGGAGCATAGCCAGGCTATATGATTTTGTAGGGATAATTTTCTTTGGCCTTGTTATTTCGAAAGTTCATAATTACCTTGCTAGTTTGCTTGAAGTATTATTGTTTTCATTTCAATAGCAAACTATTGTTTTGAATCTTACGGATCTGAACATTCATGTCACATGAAAGAAGTTACAAGGGACAAATAAGCTAGGTAACATTCCACATCAAAAATTCAGTCTTTATCACTTCCCTACTCGAGGACGAGCAGGAGTTAAGCTTGGGGATGCTTGATACATCTCCAATGTATCTATAATTTTTTATGGTTCCATGCTATTATCTTGTCAAACTTTGGATGTTTTGTATGCCTTTTATATCTTTTTTGGGACTAACTTATTAACTCAGTGCCAAGTGCCAGTTCCTGTTTTTCCGTGTTTTTGACCCTTTTCAGAGGAGAATGTTAAACGGAGTCCAAACGGAATAAAACCTCCGAAAAGATTTTTTCCGGAACAGAAGATACGCACGGAGCGTGAGAACCAAGGCAGAGGGCACCAGGGGAGGCCACAATCCCCCTAGGCGCGGCCAGGGGGGCGCACCTAGCAGGCTTGTGGGCCCCCTGTGGCTCCTCTGCCCTACTTCTTCCGCCTATAAAACCCCGAAAAATCCAAAACCACGGGAGAGATCCACGAAAATACTTTTCCACCGCCGCAAGCTTCTGTCTCCGCAAGATCGCATCTGGGGCACGTTCTGGTGCCCTGCCGGAGGGGGGATTCGGATACGGAGGGCTTCTTCATCAACACCATTGCCTCTCCAATGATGCGTGAGTAGTTCACCATAGACCTTCGAGGCCATAGCTAGTAGCTAGATGGCTTCTTCTCTCTCTTGGATCTTCAATACAAAGTTCTCCATAATCTTCATGGAGATCTATCCAACGTAATCTTCTTTTGTGGTGTGTTTGTTGAGATCCGATGAATTGTGGATTTATGATCAGATTATCTATGAATCTTATTTGAGTTTCTTCTGATCTCTTATATGCATGAGTTAATATCCTTGTAATTCTCTTCGAGTTGTGGGTTTTGTTTGGCCAACTTGATCTATGATTCTTGCAATGGGAGAAGTGCTTGGTTTTGGGTTCATACCATGCGGTGACCTCACCCAGTGACTGAAGGGGTAGCGAGGCACGCATCATGTTGTTGCCACCAAGGGTAAAAATATGGGGTTTATATCTATTGCATGAATTTATCCCTCTACATCATGTCTTCTTGCTTAAGGCGTTACTCTGTTTGTCGTGAACTCAATACACTAGATGCATGCTTGATAGCAGTCGATGTGTGGAGTAATAGTAGTAGATGCAGAAAGTATCGGTCTACTTGTCTCGGACGTGATGCCTATATGTATGATCATTGCCTTAGATATCGTCATGACTTTGCATGGTTCTATCAATTGCTCGATAGTAATTCGTTCACCCACCGTAATATTTGCTATCTTGAGAGAAGCCTCTAGTGAACACTATGGCCCTCGGGTCTACTTCACATCATATTTTCAGCCTTACACTTTTACTTTGTTGCACTTTCCGCCTTCAGATCTCACCTTGCAATCAATCGAGAAGGGATTGACAACCCCTTTGTAGCTGATGGGGTTATAGTCCCAGGGTAGGGTCATAGGCCTGCCCTATAGGTCCTACCCAAGGATTACCCTTCATAAAGGACAAGGCCCTTAGATAGTTCCGACTGAACTAAGGACTCCCCCATCATCCAGTCGGTGACGACTCCCCCATCGTCCAGTCGGTGACGAGCATTCGGAGCGTATTAAACGTACCGACTCGATTCCACTCTGTACATCGTAACCTCCGTGGAGGGCAACGGTCATACGTTTTCATACACCATTATTAGCATTTAAGGCATACGTTAGCTGTAACGTAGGCATTTATTCGCCACTATTCCACCCCTGTCCACCGGGCCGTTGTGAAGGGCAGCGCACTCTATATAAGCCACCCTTCCCCACTGGTGCAAGGGTTGGCTTTACTGTAACCCTATATTCCACTCGACACTAAGCTCCCAAGAGCACTGAGATGTAGGGCTTTTACCTCCACCGTAGAGGGGCCTGAAATCATACAACCTCGCCGTAGCTAAGGCTCTGCCCATCCTTTCATACCCTACAGATCTACTGTCAGACTTATACCCACGACAGTTGGCGCCCACCGTGGGGCAGGCATCTAAGCGACTTCCGGCGAGTTTGCAACTTCATCTTTTCATCATGTCGTCCGGCGGAGATTTGTGCATGGGTCATGAGATCCTCTTTGGCGCACTCTCCTTCATCGTCGACGATTCGGCATGGCTTTGAGATGCGCCTCTCGATGTCGAGGCTCTCCCCAGTCGCGGGGCTATGCACTTCCGTGCCAGTGCCCGCGGCGTCCTTCTTCTCCAGCAATCGGCTCCGGTGTCGATCTTCGCCCCTGTCACGCGCCGCAACAAGCGGTCCCGTCGTCCGCGGCTCCAGCGTTGGGTGCGACACGCCCAGGCGCGCCAGAACGCGTCCTCTCAAGTGGCGGTCCTCGAGTCGGTTGTGGTCGCGCCGCCGTCCCAGTGCTTGGACTCAGTTCCGACCGAGTTGCCATCCGAGTACTTGGGTCGCGGGCCTACAGCCGAAGTTCTCATGGCCAATTCCCATGAAAGTCCCCACCGGACTGGTCGGAGCGAGCACGAGGTCGGCGAGTCATCCGGCGCTCGCCATCAACCCCGCCGTTCTGCCAGTCGACGCACTCGTCAGTGCAACGTGGAGGTGTTCCGCACACCCGTCCTCAACCTGGCTGCCGCCACCAAGATAGCCGATTCCCTCCAACCGACCGATTCAGAGGCTGGTAGAGGGATCGAGCAGATTCGTGCCCTGTTGCACATGGCGCAGCAGCAGAATTCGGCGGTCTCCCAGTCGCACAACAGGATCCACAACAGTTCTCTTCCCGCAAACACGCATCGGTCGGTTTTCAGCCCCGATTCTCATCAGCAACGCAGAGGAGGCAGCCGTTCCATGAATCCCTAGGATCGTCGCCGTTCACGCACCCCTCCGCGGGGTGGGCCTTACGGGCCCCTACATCGTGATGATCGGCGTTCAGTCGGTGACACATATGATCCAAGGCCCGACGCAAGTGGGTACATCGCCGAGAGGAAGGTCGACACGAGTTGAGCCCACCATGATGGTCACGATAGAGACCGTCCGAGTGGAAGCAGGATCATCGTCTCTGGCCCCGAGTGCTTCAGTCGGGCCATCCGTTCAGCTGACATCCCTCCCAACTTCCGATTGGCGACGGGGATCAGCAAGTTCACAAGAGAATCCAAGCCAGCAACGTGGTTGGACGACTACCGAGTGGCGGTCCAGATCGGTGGCGGAGATGACCAGGTCGCCATGAAACATCTCCCCCTGATGCTCAACGGCTCGGCACAAGCGTGGCTGAACCAGTTGGCCCCATCAAGCATCTACAGCTGGGCAGATCTGGCCCGAGTCTTCATCAGGACCTTCGAGGGCACGTGCAAACGCCCTGCTGGTCTCGTGGAGCTCCAGCACTGTGTCCAGAAGCAGAATGAGCCCCTGCGTGATTTCATCCAGCGCTGCATGACCCTCTACCACACGGTGGAGAACGTCATAGAGCATCAAGCAGTCTGCGCCTTCAAGGAAGGCGTGCGGTATAGGGATCTGTACCTGAAGTTCGGTCGGACAGGCGACATCTCCATGAGCAAGATGATGGAGATAGCCGCACGCTATGCAAATGGCGAAGAAGAGGACCGCGTACGTAGCGGCAAGCATAAGGCAGTCGCCGATGGAGATGGGAACAGCAATCGGAAGCAAAAGCAGAAAGCTCCGTCCACTCCGCAGGCAGAGGCAGCAGCCGTTACAAATGCCAAGTTCAAGGGCAAGGGGAAAGCTCAGTACACCCCCAAGAAGAAGCAGTTCGGGAACTCCATCCTGGATCAGCCATGTCCAATCCACACGAAGATGGACGAAGAAGGCAACGCCATATTCCCGAAGCACACCACTCGGCAATGTCGCCTCCTGATCCAAGGGTTCGCCGAAGGGCAGCCGAGTGAAAAGGACAACGAGCAGGATGATGAAGACAAGGAGGATCCGTTCCCCCAAGTCCATGCAACATTGATGATTTTTGCTGACGTGGAAAGCAAGAGTCGACTGAAGCTGGTGAGCATGGCCACCCGAACCAACCCCACGTTCCTCAAATGGTCTCAGACTGCGATAACCTTTGATCAGTCGGATCATCCAGCACACGTGCCCACCCCAGGGAGGCAAGCTCTGGTCGTTGATCCGGTGGTGGAAGGAGTCCGACTGCGCAAAGTCCTCATGGACGGCGGCAGCGGCTTGAACATCATGTACGCCGACACTCTCAAGGGGATGGGCATTCCGATGTCCAAACTTAGCGAGAGCAGCATGCAGTTCCACGGAGTCGTTCCTGGACGAAAGGCCAAGTCACTCGGCCAGATCGCGTTGGACGTCGTTTTCGGCTCCGACAAGAACTTCCGCAAGGAAAAGCTGACATTCGAGGTGGTGGACTTCCAGAGTGCATACCATGCTATTCTGGGTCGTCCGGCGTATGCGCGTTTCATGGCCCGTCCATGTTATGTGTATTTGAAGCTGAATATGCCGGGTCCCAAAGGCGTGATCACAGTCACGGGCAATCAGTAGCGGGCCGAGGAGTGTCTGCAGCAGGGGTCGAGGATCGCCGATCAGCAGATGGCTATCCTCGAGCTGGACGAGTACAAGAAGACAGCCGACCCCGCTGACTTGATGCGTTCGAAGAAGCCAGCTTCAGAGTCCGCATTCCAGTCGGCGGGAGACACGAAGAAGGTCAGCATCCACCCGACGGACGACACTGCTGCCCCGACGAACATCTCCACCACCCTTGATCCAAAATAGGAAGCCGAGCTCATCCAATTCCTCCGTGAGAACTAGGACATTTTCGCATGGAAGCCCGCTGACATGCCAGGTGTACCCAGGGAGTTGGCTGAGCACCGACTGCATGTGGATCCTACCGCTCGGCCCGTCCGAGAACAAGTGCGTCGGTCCGCCGTGCACAAAAGGAAGGCAATCGGAGAGGAGGTGGCTAAACTTTTGGCAGCCAACTTCATTCGCGAGGTACACCACTCTGAGTGGCTCGCCAATGTTGTCATGGTGCCCAAGAAGGACAAGTCTCTCCGTATGTGCATCGACTTCAAGCATCTCAATAAGGTCTGCCCGAAAGATCATTTTCTGCTCCCCCGCATTGATCAAATTGTTGACTCGACTGCGGGTTGCGAGCATTTATCATTCCTAGATGCCTACTCGGGCTATCATCAGATCCGTCTATATGGTCCGGATGAATTAAAAACAGCCTTCATCACCCCATTCGGGTGTTTCTGCTACATCACTATGCCATTCGGTTTGAAGAATGGAGGAGCAACTTTTATGCGCATGATCCAAAAATGCCTCCTTGACCAGATCGGTCGAAATGTGGAGGCATATATGGACGATATCGTAGTCCAGTCACGCAAAGGTTTCGACCTGCTGACTGACTTGGAAGAAACATTCGCCAACCTTTGTAGGTTCATTCGGTGTTCCCAGCGGAAAGTTACTCGGTTTCTTCATTTCCGAACGAGGGATCGATGTCAACCCCGAAAAGATCGGGACCATCGTCCGAATGGGGCGGCCGGTCAGAATACATGATGTTCAAAGGCTCACAGGTTGCCTAGCGGCTTTGAGCAGGTTTATCGCTCGACTCGGCGAGAAGGCGTTACCTCTGTACCGACTCATGAAGAAATCTGATACTTTCGAGTGGACAGACGAAGCCCAAATTGCATTCGACGACCTCAAAGCCCTGCTTTCCACCCAGCCGGTTCTTACTGCCCCGCTCAGTAAAGAACACCTTCTTCTGTACATCGCGGCTACAAATCAAGTCGTCAGCACTGTTCTCACAGTCGAACGCGAAGAAGAAGGCAAAGCGTACAAGGTTCAGCGGCTAGTATATTATGTCTCCGAAGTCCTGACTCCTTCCAAGCAGAGGTATCCCCATTATCAAAAGCTTATTTATGGGATCTACATGACTGCAAAGAAGGTGGCTCTTTATTTCCAAGACCACTCGGTGTCTGTCATCTCTGATGCTCCGTTGTCGGAAATCCTCCACAATCGAGACGCATCAGGCCGAGTGGCAAAGTGGGCAATGGAGATGTTATACTGCGACATCAACTTCGAAGCCAAGAAGGCTATAAAGTCTCAAGCTCTGGCTGACTTCATAGAAGAATGGGTAGAACAACAGCAACCGACTCACATCTACTCGGCTCATGGACCATGTTCTTCAATGGGTCCAAGATGTTGAATGGCTCCGGCGCTGGCGTAGTGATCATATCGCCAAAAGGTGATAAGCTTAAGTATGTGTTGCAGATACATTTCGATTCTTCCACCAATGAGGCAGAGTACGAACATCTCCTTTATCGATTGCGCATGGCCATCACACTCGGCGTCCGTCGCCTGATGGTCTATGGCGATTCAGTTCTCGTGGTTAATCAAGTGATGAAGGAGTGGGATGTAAGGAACCCCACCATGACTGCATACTGTAATGCAGTAAGGAAGCTCGAGAAGAAGTTTGAAGCTCTGGAACTTCACCATGTTCCGCGACTGAAAAACCAAGCAGCCGATGAATTGGCAAAACTTGGATCCACTCGGAGACCAGTCCAGAGTGATGTCTGCCTCGAGCACCTACATCTCCCCTCGGTGAAAGAAGATCCTTTTACAGAGGAACCAGTACAACCGAAGAGCTCAACAGATCCGACTGAAGTCGAGGTCCCTGCTGTGGTTGATTTGATCATGGAGATTCTTGCTCTCATCCCCGATTGGACTGTGCCGTTCATTGCGTACATCCTGAGGCAAGAATTACCAGAAGACGAAGTCCAAGCTAGGCAGATCGTCCGCAGGTCGAAGTCCTTTCACCGTCATTGATGGCCAGTTGTACAAAGAAAGTGTTTCAGGCGTCCTTCAGCGATGCATCTCCCCTGAGGAGGGACAGTTAATCCTGGAAGAAATTCACTCGGGAACCTGCGGCCATCGTGCCTCCTGAAGAACAATCGTCGCCAAAGCATCTAGAGTTGGCTTCTTCTGGTTGCAGGCGAATAAAATGGCGAAAGATATGGTCGACCGATGCGAAGGCTGTCAGTTCTATTCGAACAAGTCCCACAAGCCAACATCTGCGCTGAAAACAATCCCTCTTGTTTGGCCGTTCGCGGTGTGGGGGTTAGATACAGTCGGACCATTCAGAATAGGCCAAGGAGGATTCACTCATCTGTTGGTAGCAGTCGACAAGTTCACCAAGTGGATCGAAGCCAAGCCCATCAAGAAGCTCGACGCCCTTATGACCATCAAGTTTGTCAGAGACATCATCGCCAGATTCGGGGTTCCGCACAGCATAATCACTGACAATGGCACAAACTTAGACTCGGACAGATTCAAAGGTTTTTGCACAGGCCAAGGTATCCAAGTGGATTTTGCATCTGTGGTGCATCCCCAAACAAAGGGGCAAGCAGAGCGGGCAAATGAACTTATTCTTCAAGGGTTGAAGCCTCGACTCCTGCGAGAAGTTGGACATGCCACCGGCGCATGGGTCACCGAGCTGCCTTCGGTGTTGTGGGGCCTCCGCACAACTCCAAATAGATCTACAGGGCGATCCTCGTTCTTCCTCGTTTAGGGAGCAGAGGCAGTCCTTCCGAGTGACTTGCTTCACAACTCTCCACGAATCGAACTCTTCTCCGAAGCCGAAGCGGAGCAAGCCAGGCAAGACGGAGTGGGTCTTCTGGAAGAAGAGCGCGAGATGGCACTGACTCGCTCAACAATTTATCAACAAGACCTGCGGCGTTTTCACGTGCGGCACGTCAGCAGCCGCACATTCCAAGCAGGCGACCTGGTGCTCCGAGTGGATCAGCAAAGACCTCACAAGTTGGCTCCCGCCTAGGAAGGACCCTTCATCATCTCCAAGGTGCTGAACAACGGAGCATATCGACTCTACAACCTCGACAGGGAAACGGACGAGCCGCGAGCATGGACCGGAGATCTCCAGAATCGCCTAAGTAAAAAGCTTCCTTCCAGTGTATCCTAGAGATCCACTCGGAGGCTTAGCAGACCCTCATTGAGGCTCATGTGTATGTAAAGAGAACTGACAACTACATGAGTAGCAACTCGCTTCGAGTGTGCACTAAATGTCGCACTCGGAGACTTAGCCGCGACGAAGAGTCGCCTAAGTAAAAGCTCGCTCCGAGTGCGCACTCGGAGACTTGACAGACCCTCATTGAGGCTCATGTGGATGTGAACACAACTGAAAACTACATGCTCCGCATGTTTGCCATTGGCTTCACCAAGAAACGCCAAACAAAAACCACGAGCCAAAATCGTGTCAAATTATTTTTTTTGGCGAAAGAAGAGCAAAATATTCGATTCGAATTCAAAGTTGGATGTACGATAGTCGGCTCGGTGTGGATCAAGCTTATCCACACCGAACCACGAATGTGACGGCCAACAGCAGTGGCCAAAGTTTGATACAGATACCACTCGGCATACCGAGGTAAAGTTTTTCAAGCGTCACCAGGACTAGCACCGGGACTCGCAGGCTCCACAAAGGTGTCAAGGTCGATCCCGTCTGCGATGCGTGTGGCTGTCTCAAGGAAGGTCTCCATGAAATATTCGAATCCAAGCTTCTTGGTGTTGGCGACCTGCAACGCCTTCAGCTTTTCTTCACGAGCCTCCTTGCACTGCACTCGGACCAGCGATAGCGCCACGCCCGCACCACAACGAGCGGCAGACTTCTTCCATGCCTGCACTCTGTTCGGGATGTCCTCCAGCCGAGTCATCAACCCTTCTATTTCCCGCCGGGAATCGTCTTCGGGCCACAGCTCCTTGTCGATCCGGCAGATGACTTCTCTCAGGCGGCCAATGAAAGGTCCCACTCTGCCAAGGCGAATATGCGCTCGGAGCAAGTACCGATTGGCTTCGTCGCCGAGTGGAACGTTCGGAATAACCGACCTCTCAATGTCAGCTGCTTCAGCCTCAGCGCCCAGAAAAAAATCTGCAAAGAAAAGACGAGCAGAAAGTAAGCGCAGAATGAACTACAAAGTCAAGAAGCACTCGGCAAAAAGCTTACCACCGAGCAGTGGAATTATCTTCCTTGCCCAGTCGCTGACGTACTTCTCCTGCGAAATGCACCGACTGTTCATACTCTTCATATGACCCATCAGTTCAGTTCTTTGCTTGCCCATTTTCTCAATTTCGGCCACCAATGCCTTGTTGGTCTCCCGGGACTCCTCCAAAGACTTCTCTAGGTTAGCAAGAGCCCCCTTCACACCAGCCAAGTCATTCACAGCCGCCTCCAATTCCGCAGCAAGCTGAATCTTTTCAGCCTTCAGAGCATTGTACGCGGATCCCATTTCGCAAGTCTTCTGCCAAATCAGCGCAAAGGGAAGATCAGACACATTCAACAATGAAAACAATAAAAGCTCAAAGTTCTTCAGACCCCTGCCGACGCAAGCAGTCGACAGCGGTCTCGGGGACTACACCCAGTGGGTTCACTAAGAGTGACCCCACTCGCATGAAGCTTGAACAGGTCGGCCCTTTTGAGCTACATGACAAACAGACAAGCCTATGAGACTACTATTACCCGACCTGAGTAAAACTACATTCGGGGACTACATCGAGTGGGTGCACTCGGAGTGCCCCCACTGGTACCATTCGGGCATATCAGCTCTGATCCGATCAAGTCATGGAAAATGCATATAAAGACAACTGCCGGTGCAAGCACTCGACAGAAGTCTCAGGGACTACACCCACTGGGTTCACTCGGAGTGAACCCACTGCAAAATAATCCTACTGTATCCGAGTATATCACTTAAACCCCCAGTGGGTTACAAGAGGAAATTAAACACTTACTAGAGCACTTACTCGGATATCGTCCCGGAGCTCCAAGCTTCTCTTGTACAAAGATGCGATGGAGTCGTACGCTCCCTTGGCATCACCCACCATCAACTCCACCTGGACCATGGCCTCCTTGGTGGCTCCCACTTGGTCTTCCGGGAGGTGTCGGGCGTCGTACTGGACGGTCGACGGACCCGGCACGACAGAAGAC
This sequence comes from Hordeum vulgare subsp. vulgare, assembly GCF_904849725.1. NCBI lineage: Eukaryota > Viridiplantae > Streptophyta > Magnoliopsida > Poales > Poaceae > Hordeum > Hordeum vulgare. Next base: position 128,832,063 of record NC_058522.1, on the reverse strand, counting down.
TCCTTGGGCATCCCAAGTCCCGCTCCAATCGGTTCCGCCGCGAGGGGCACCGCCTCAGTCGACGGCATAGTCTCGGTTGGCAGCGCGTCCATGGTGGGAGCAGCAGCAGATGGAACAGCCTCAAGGACATGCGCCAAAGTTGGCCCTGACCCCTTTTGGTCGTCCTCCTCCAGATGAATCACCTCCTAAGGAAGCCCGACTGAACAACATGCGATTACAGAAAAAGGGCAAGATTAAAGACAGCACTCGCGAAACAATAATGCAAACTCTCAGAGTCGTCACAACGTACCTTGTTGGGATGTGGCAGCGTTATCCATATCCATGGGATCATCGTCCTGGCGTGGCAGACAGGTGGCGGAGGTAGCAGCTCTGTCGAGTAAAATCCACTCGACCGATAAGCATGAGTTCAATCAAATACAGAAAGAAGATAGGAGAACAAGACACTTACGCTGAAGCAACTGGAACAGCGATCCTCATCCGAGGCAAAGCTTTCCGAGGCTTGGACCCACTCGGTTTGGCCACCTTGGACGGTTGGTCCGTGGGCTCGGCACCAGCGTCCCTGGTCCTCTTCACGCTCCGAGCACTCGGAGCCATGGGAGGAGCTGGCGGGGCACTCGGGCCGCTAGAGGAGCCGACGGAGTCGCGGGTTCGTGACGGCGCTTAGTTCGAGGCTCTGATGGTGGAGGTGGCGAGCTCTGCTCCCCAACCTCCCCCTTCTCCTCTTCGGTCTCCTCCTCCGTCTCCCCACTGTCGGAGACGTACTCGGCGCTGTCCACGCCGCCCTCCTGGCTGCCCTCCTCTTCCTCAGCTGGATTCCCGTTCGAGACGGGAGAATACCAGTTGGTCCACTCCTGCACAAAATACAGTCGACAACGTCAGACATCAGGCGGTGGTACAAGAAAAAGCGATAAATCTAAGAAGATTGAAAGCACTCGACAAGATGTGCTCACCTCATTCGGAGGAGGATTGTCAGTGCGGAAGGGCTTCACCCGCCGGGCTCCTTTGGGGTTATCGTAGGCGCCTGTGATGTCGCGGACCCACGCCGTCACAACCTCCCTGGTCACGCATTCTGGATGAGTCCGAGTGGAGTCCTCGGGCCCTGTGTAGTGCCACATGGCGTGGTGTCGGGCTTGCAGCGGTTGGATGCTCGACCCTGAAAAGTCTCCAGCAAATCTGTGCCGGTGACCCCCTTGCGGACGACAGCAATCAATGCGTCGACCAGAGGTCGGATCTGGATCTTCTCCACCTTTGTGAGCGCAAGCTGCCTGGGAGGGGCCGGACGGTCTAGGCTAAAGGGTGGCAACCCAGTCGTGGCATTCGGACAAGCTATGTCCTGGCAGTAGAACCAGGTCGACTGCCAGTTCCTAACTGACTCGGACAACTGGAGAGAGGGGTAGCTACTCTTCGTTTTCTTATGGAAGCCTAAGCCCCCGCAGAGCTGGAGGAGATGGGTTTTATCGTCCGACTAGCTAAGCTTTTTGATAGTCTGGGACCTAGCGGAGAAGATGTACTTAAAGAGCCCCCAATGGGGGGGACATCCGATAAAGCACTTGCAAAGGGTGACGAATGCGGCAAGATGGGCTATCACGTTTGGAGGAAAATGATGGAGCTGCGCCCCGAAGTGATTCATAATACCTCTGAAGAACGGGTGGGGAGGCAAGGAGAAGCCCCTATACACGTGGCTGAGCAGCAAGACGTGCTCTCCCACCTGCGGCGCCGGCTCCATCTCGCCCTCCGCCGGAAACCTCCACGACTTGTTGGCAGTCATGCCTTGCTCCACCAGCTCCAGCAAGTTGTCTGTCGTCACCGTGGAGGGGAGGAAATCCCCCTGGATCCAACCCGCCGGCAGTGCCCGCTGCCGCCGCTGAGCAGGGGCCGCCGCCTTCTTCTTTTTCTTCTGCGACTTGAGCTTGCTCGTCTGCCCCTTCGTCATGGTGAAGGAAGCAGATCCACAGAGGAGGAGAGGAAGGAGGAGGCTTGGAGTGCGCAGAGAGCTACGGGAGAAGCGAGGCGAGTGCGAGTAACAACGGCAACGCAACAAGAAACCCCGCGGGAGAGGCTTAAATAAGCTTCCGACTGGGTCACTAACAGGTGGCCCCGAAATCTTATCCCCCGACCAGCTGCTGCGATATTAGTGGAGAAGATAAAGGCGCGGTAATCTAGGCAGCAGAAACTACTCGATGACGATGTCGTCATCCCTGCTGAGCGCGCGGCAACCGAAATTTGAGGATCCCAGAAAATCCGCCGATGTCAGTTGACCGGTCACATCGAAAGATTCCGCGAAAGCACTCTGTCCCTGATGGTTCGTTTCACTGGTATATTCACTCGGATCACTGGTTGAGAGGATAAAATGGATCGAGGCAGACAACGCCAAAGTCACATCCATACCAGTCGGATCCGTACTCCAGGCATCACTTCATCGTTCCAACCCCGATCCATTCGTGTACTAATGATGGGGTTATAGTCCCAGGGTAGGGTCATAGGCCTGCCCTATAGGTCCTACCCAAGGACTACCCTTCATAAAGGACAAGGCCCTTAGACAGTTCCGACTGAACTAAGGACTCCCCCATCATCCAGTCGGTGACGACTCCCCGATCATCCAGTCGGTGACGACTCCCCCATCATCCAGTCAGTGATGAGCATTCGGAGCGTATTAAACGTACCGACTGGATTCCACTCTGTACATCATAACCTCCCTGGAGGGCAACGGTCATACATTTTCATACACCATTATTAGCATTTAAGGCATACGTTACCTGTAACGTAGGCATTTTTTCGCCACTATTCCACCCCTGTCCACCGGGCCGTTGTGAAGGGCAGCGCACTCTATATAAGCCGCCCTTCCCCACTGGTGCAAGGGTTGGCTTTACTGTAACCCTATATTCCACTCGACACTAAGCTCCCAAAAGCACTGAGACGTAGGGCTTTTACCTCCACCGTAGAGGGGCCTGAACTCATACAACCTCGCCGTAGCTAAGGCTCTGCCCATCCTTTCGTACCCTACACATCTACTGTCAGACTTATACCCACGACAGTAGCGTTGGCTGCAAGTTTGCTATTTTTGCGCAGGTACATCAGTGCTTCATCTTGATAATCCTACTGGATTGATACCTTGGTTCTCAAACCGAGGGAAATACTTACTGCTATTGTGCTGCATCACCCTTTTCTCTTCAAGGGAAAAAACCAACGCAAGCTCAAGAGGTAGTAACGGGGAAGTAGATGAGTTCTCCGGCACCATGACAGCGCACCGGTGATGGTGATGATCTATTCCTGCAGGGCTCCGCCCGAGCTCCGCAGAAAACCGATCTAGAGGAAGAACTACGAAGTAGAGGTTTAGGGTTGCACGTGGCAAAAGTTGTGTCTCAAAAACCCTAAAACCTCTAGTATATATAGGCGGAGGGAGGGCTAGACTTGGGGCTCAAGAGAGCCCCAAGGGCGCCGGCTAAGAGAGGAGGAGGAGGACCCCAACTCCAATTCGGTTTGGGGAGAAGGAGTCCCCTCCTTCCTTCCCACCTCCCTCTTTTTTTCATTTGGTTTTGTTTCCTTAGCCTACATAGCCCACTTGGGCTGGCCTCACCAGCCCACTAAGGCCTGGTGAGCCACCCTTGGGCTATTAGTCTCACTCTTGCGTGGGTGGGCCCCTCTCGGTAAAAACTCAGAACCCATTTGTCACTCCCGGTACACTGCCGGTAATGCCCGAAATCTTTCCGGAGACCAAATGAAACAATCCGATATATCGATCTTCATTTCCGGACCATTCCGGAAACCCTGATGACGTCCGTGATATCATCCGGGACTCCGAACAACCTTCGGTCACCAACACCTATAACTCAACTATATCGAAACGTCACCGAACCTTAAGTGTGCAGACCCTGCGAGTTCGAGAACTATGCAGACATGACCTGAGACACTCCCCGGTCAATATCCAACAGTGGGACCTGGATGTCCATATTGGATCCTACATATTCTATGAAGATCTTATCGGTTGAACCTGTGTGCCAAGGATTCATATAATCCCGTATACCATTCCCTTTGTCCTTCGGTATGTTACTTGCCCGAGATTTGATCATCGGTATCCCTATACCTATTTCAATCTCGTTACTGGCAAGTCTCTTTACTCATTTTGTAATACAAGATCACATGACTGACACATTAGCCACATTGCTTGCAAGGCTTATATGTGATGTTGTATTACCGAGTGGGCCCTGAGATACCTCTCCGTCACATGGAGTGACAAATCCCAGTCTTGATCCATGCTAACTCAACGGACACCTTCGGAGATACCTGTAGAGCACCTTTATAGTCACCCAATAACATTGCGACGTTTGATACACACAACGCATTCCTCCGGTCTCAGTGAATTACATGATCTCATGGTCATAGGAATGAATACTTGACATGCAGAAAACAATAGCAACAAAATAACACGATCACATGCTACGTTTATAGTTTGGTTCTTGTCCATCACATCATTCTCCTAATGATGTGATCCAGTCATCAAGTCACAACACTTGCATATGGTCAGAAAACCTTAACCATCCTTGATCAACTGGCTAGTCACCTAGAGGCTTACTAGGGACCTTGTTTTGTCTATATATCCACACATGCATTTATGTTTTCATTCAATACAATTATAGCATGGATAATAAACGATTATCTTGAAACAGGAAATATAATAATAACTATTTTATCATTGCCTCTAGGGCATATTTCCAACATTAATATGCTATTTTATATTATTTTTGGGACTAACCTATTAATCTAGAACCTAGTGTCAGTTTCTATTTTTTCCATGTTTTTGAGTATTGCAAATAAGGAATATTAAACGGAGTCCAAATGGAATAAAATCTCCGGAATGATTTTTCTTGGACCAAAAGAAACCTGCCACACTTGGAGAAGGGGGAAGGACACCTGCCGGGAGACGACAAGCCTGCAGGACGCGCCCCCTGGCTTTTGGGCCCCCTGCGGGTCTCCTAACCCTAATATTCGTCCTATAAATTCCCAAATATTCCCCATCGGCAAAAAGAGACGAAAAAAATTCGCCGCCGAGAGCCTCTGTTCCCGTGAGATCTAATCTGGGAGCCTTTTCCGGTAATCTGCCGGAGAGGGAATTGATCACGGAGGGCATCTAAATCAACTCCATTGCCCCTCCAATGATGCGTGAGTAATTCACCACAAACCTACGGGTCCATAGCTAGTAGCTAGATGGCTTCTTCTCTCTCTTTGTTCTTCAATACCATGTTCTTCATGATCTTCATGGAGATCTATCCGATGTAATACTCTTTTAAGGTGTGTTTGTCGAGATCCAATGAATTGTGGGTTTATGTTCAGATTATCTATGAATATTATTTGAATCTTCTCTGAATTCTTATATGCATGATTTCATATCTTAGTGATACGTCCATTTTGCATCATGCTTTTATATTGATATTTATCGCATTATGGGTTATTATTACACATTATGGTACAATACTTATGCGTTTTCTCTCTTATTTTATAAGGTTTACATGAAGAGGGACAATGCCGGCAGCTGGAATTCTGGGCTGGAAAAGGAGCAAGTTTGAGATACCTATTCTGCACAACTCCAAAAGCCGTGAAAATCAGCGAGGAATTATTTTGGAATATATAAAAAATATTGGGCGGAAGAAATACTAGAGGGGAGCCACGAGGAGGTCACGAGCCTGCCAGGGGGGCTCGTGGGCCCCCTGTTAACCCTCCGGCTCCCATCTTCTCCTATATAGAAGGTTTCGTCCCAGAAAAAATCAAGGGAGAGCTTTCGGGAAAAAATGCCACAGCCATGAGGCGGAACTTGAGCAGAACCAATCTAGAGCTTCGGCAGGGCCGTCCTGCTGGGGAAACTTCCCTCCCGAAGGGGGAAATCATCGCCATCGTCATCCCCAACACTCCTCTCATCGGAGGGGACTCGTTTACATCAACCTCTTCATCGGCACCATCTCATCTCCAAACCCTAGTTCATCTCTTGTACCCAATCTCCGTATGCGACTCCGATTGGTACTTGCAAGGTTGCTAGTAGTGTTAATAACTCCTTGTAGTTGATGCTAGTTGGATTACTTGGTGGAAGATTATATGCTCAGATCCTTAAAGCTATTCAATACCTCTCTGGTCATGAACAAAATTATGCTTTGTGAGTAGTTACATTTTTTCCTGAGGACATGGGATAAGTCTTGCTATAAGTAGTCATGTGAATTTGGTATTCGTTCGATATTTTGATGCGTTGTATGTTGTCTTTCCTCTAGTGGTGTTATGTGAACATCGACTACATGACACTTCACCATTATTTGGGCCTAGAGGAAGGCATTGGGAAGTAATAAGTAGATGATGGGTTGCTAGAGTGACAGAAGCTTAAACCCTAGTTTATGCGTTGCTTCGCAAGGGGCTGATTTGGATCCACCAGTTTAATGCTATGGTTAGACTTTGTCTTAATTCTTCTTTCGTAGTTTCATATGCTTGCGAGAGGGGTTAATCATAAGTGGGATGTTTCTCCAAGTAAGGACAACACCCAATCACCATTCCACCCACATATCAAACTATCAAAGTAGCGAACGCGAATCATATGAACATGATGAAAACTAGCTTGGCAGAAATTCCCATGTGTCCTCGGGAGCGCGTTACCTTATATAAGAGTTCGTCCAGGCTTGTCCCTTGCTACGAAATGGATTGGGCCATCTTGCTGCACCTTTGTTACTATTGTTACCTGTTACCCGTTACGAATTACCTTATCTCGCAACTATCTGTTACCGATAATTTCAGTGCGTGCAGAGAATACCTTGCTGAAAACCACTTGTCATTTCCTCTGCTCCTCGTTGGGTTCGACACTCTTACTTATCGAAAGGACTACGATAGATCCCCTATAATTGTGGGTCATCAAGACTCTTTTCTGGCGTCGTTGCCGGGGAGTGAAGTGCCTTTGGTGTGTGGAAGAAAACATTTATTGTCACTTGTCACTATGGAAACTAATCCTTTGAGGTGCTTGTTCGGGGTATCTTCACCTCGACCGGAAGCACAAAGAACTGCTCCTCAACCTACTGCACCTACTGAAAATATTTATTATGAAATTCCTTCGGATATGCTAGAGAAACTGTTGGCTAATCCTTTTACAGGAAATGGAACATTACATCCCGACTTGCATCTAATCTATGTAGATGAAGTTTGTGGTTTATTTAAGCTTGCAGGTTTGCCCAAGGATGAGGTCAAGAAGAAGGTCTTTCCCTTATCGTTGAATGATAAAGTATTGACATGGTATAGGTTATGTGATGATATTGGATCATGGAACTACAACCGATTGAAATTGGAATTTCATCAAGGTTTTATCCTATGCATTTGGTACATCGTGATCGGAATTATATCTATAATTTTTGGCCTCGTGATAGAGAAAGTATCGCTAAAGCTTGGGGGAGGCTTAAGTAAATGTTATATTCATGCCCCAACCATGATCTCCCTAGAGAAATTATTATTATGAACTTTTATGCTCGGCTTTCTCATGACAATCGCACCATGCTTGACACTTCTTGTACCGGTTCTTTTATGAAGAGAGATATTGATTTCAAATGGGATTTATTGGAAAGAATTAAACGCAACTCTGAAGATTGGGAGTTTGATGAAGGTAAGGAGTTAGGTATGAATCTTAAGTTCGATTGCGTTAAATCCTTTGTTGAAACAAATACTTTTCGTGATTTTAGCGCTAAACATGGACTTGACTCTGAGACAGTAGCTTCTTTATGTGAATCATTTGCTTCTCATATTAATCTCCCTAAGGAGAAGTGGTTTAAATATCATCCTCCCATAGAAGTTAATGTAGTAAAACCCAATCCAGTTGAAGAGAAAGTTATTGCTTATAATGATTCTATTGTTCCTAGTGCTTACATTGAGAAACCACCTTTCCCTGTTAGAATAAAGGATCATGCTAAAGCTTCAACTGTGATATGTAAGGGCTACATTAGAACACCCACACACCCCGAGCAAATTAAAGTTGAACCTAGTATTGCTATTATTAAAGATCTCTTGGCCGATAATGTTGATGGGCATGTTATTCAATTCTGTGAAGTTGCTGCTAGAATTACTAAACCTCATGCTAGAGACAAACATAAACCTGTTGTTGGCATGCGTGTTGTTTCTGTTAAGATAGGAGATCATTGTTATCATGGTTTATGTGACATGGGTGCTAGTGTTAGTGCAATACCTCAATCTTTATATAATGAAATTAAAGATGAGATTGCACCTGTCGAGATGGAATTTATTGATGTTACTATTAAACTTGCTAATAGAGATACTATATGCCCTGTGGGAATTGTTAGAGATGTTGAAGTCTTGTGTGGTAAAACTAAGTATCCTACTGATTTTCTCGTTCTTGCTACCACACAAGATAGCTATTGTCCCATCATATTTGGTAGACCTTTCCTCAATACTGTTAATGCTCAAATTGATTGTGAGAAACAAAATGTTACTGTTGGCTTTGGAGGTGTGTCACATGAATTTAATTTTTCTAAGTTTGGTAGACAACCTCATGAAAAATAATTGTCTAGTAAGGATGAAATTATTGCTCTTGCTTCTATTGTTGTGCCTCCTACTGATCCTTTAGAGCAATACTTGCTTGAACATGAAAATTATATTCATATGGATGAAAGGAATGAGATAGATAGAGTTATCTTTGAACAACATCCTATCCTTAAGAATAATTTGCCTGTTGAATTACTTGGAGATCCACCTCCACCAAAGGGTGATCCCGTGTTTGAGCTTAAACAATTACCTGATACTCTTAAGTATGCTTATCTTGATGAAAAAGAGATATATCCAGTTATTATTAGTGCCAACCTTTCACAGCATGAAGAAAAGAAATTATTGAAAACTCTGAGGAAGCACCGTGCTGCTATTGGATATACTCTTGATGATCTTAAGGGCATTAGTCCCACTCTATGCCAGCATAAAATTAAAACTTATCCTGATTCCAAACCAGTTGCCGGTCACCAACGAAGATTAAATCCTAAGATGAAAGAGGTGGTAAGAAAAGAAATATTAAATCTCCTGGAAGTAGGTATTATTTATCATGTTGCTCATAGTGATTGGGTAAGCCCGGTGCATTGTGTCCCTAAGAAGGGAGGTATTACCGTTGTCCCTAATGATAAAGATGAATTGATCCCACAAAGAATTGTTACTGGCTATAGGATGGTAATTGATTTTAGGAAATTAAATAAAGCTACTAAGAAATATCATTACCCTTTACCTTTTATTGATCAAATGCTAGAAAGATCGTCTAAACATACACACTTTTGCTTTCTAGATGGTTATTCTGGTTTCTCCCAAATACCTGTTGCACAATCTGATCAGGAGAAAACCACTTTTACTTGCCCTTTCGGTGCCTTTGCTTATAGACGTATGCCTTTTGGTTTATGTAATGCACCTGCTACCTTTCAAAGATGTATGATGGCTATATTCTGTGACTTTTGTGAAAAGATTGTTGCGGTTTTCATGGATGATTTCTCCGTTTACGGATCTTCTTTTGATGATTGCTTGAGCAACCTCGATCGAGTTTTGCGGAGATGTAAAGATACTAACCTTGTATTGAATTGGCAGAAGTGCCACTTTATGGTTAATGAAGGCATTGTCTTGGGACATAAAATTTCTGAAAGAGGTATTGAAGTCGATAAGGCTAAAGTTGATGCGATCGAGAAAATGCCATGCCCTACAGACATTAAAGCTATAAGAAGTTTCCTTGGTCATGCTGGTTTCTATAGAAGGTTTATTAAAGACTTCTCTAAGATTTCTAGGCCTCTCACCAATCTCTTGCAAAAAGATATTCCATTTGTTTTTTATGATGATTGTGAAGAAGCATTTGAAATACTTAAGAAGGCCTTGATAACTGCACCTATTGTTCAACCACCTGATTGGAACCTACCTTTTGAAATTATGTGTGATGCTAGTGATTATGTTGTTGGTGCTGTTCTAGGACAAAGAGTTGATAAGAAATTAAATGTTATTCATTATGCTAGTAAAACTCTAGACGGTGCTCAAAGAAACTATGCTACCACTGAAAAAGAATTTTTAGCAGTTGTGTTTGCATGTGATAAGTTCAGATCTTATATTGTTGATTCCAAAGTTACTATTCACACTGATCATGCTGCTATTAAATATCTCATGGAAAAGAAAGATGCTAAACCTAGACTTATTAGATGGGTTCTCTTGCTACAAGAATTTGATTTGCATATTGTTGATAGGAAGGGTGCTGAGAACCCCGTAGGAGATAACTTGTCTAGGTTAGAGAATGTTCTTGATGACCCACAACCTATTGATAATAGATTTCCTGATGAACAATTGAATGTCATCAATGTTTCATGTAGTACACCATGGTATGATGATTATGCTCCTTATATTGTTGCTAAATATATACCACTTAGTTTCACATACCAATAAAAGAAAAAAGTTCTTTTATGATTTGAGACATTACTTTTGGGATGATCCTCACCTTTATAAAGAAGGAGTAGATGGTTTTATTAGATGTTGTGTACCTGAGCATGAATAGGGACAGATCCTACAGAAGTGTCACTCCCAGGCTTACGGAGGACACCATGCGGGAGATAGAACTGCACACAAGGTATTGCAATCCGGTTTTTATTGGCCTACTCTCTTCAAGGATGCTCGTAAGTTTGTCTTGTCTTGTGATGAATGTCAAAGAATAGGTAATATGAGTAAATGTCAGGAAATTCCTATGAATTATTCACTTGTTATTGAACCATTTGATGTTTGGGGTTTTGATTATATGGGACCTTTTCCAAAGTCCAACGGGTATACTCATATTCTAGTTGTTGTTGATTACGTTACTAAGTGGGTAGAAGCTATTCCAACTAGTAGTGCTGATCATAACACCTCTATTAAGATGCTTAAAGAAGTCATTTTTCCTAGATTTGGAGTCCCTAGATATTTAATGACTGATGGTGGTTCACATTTTATTCATGGTGCTTTCCGTAAAATGCTTGCTAAGTATGATGTCAACCATAGAATTGCATCTCCTTATCATCCTCGGTCTAGTGGTCAAGTAGAGTTAAGTAATAGAGAAATTAAATTAATTTTGCAAAAGACTGTTAATAGGTCTAGAAAGAATTGGTCTAAGAAACTTGATGATGCACTGTGGGCTTATAGAACTGCTTATAAGAATCCCATGGGCATGTCTCCCTATAAATTGGTTTACGGTAAAGCATGTCATTTACCTCTTGAGCTAGAGCATAAAGGCTTATTGGGCAATCAAAGAGCTCAACTTTGATTTCAAACTTGCTGGTGAGAAGAGGTTATTTGATATTTGCTCACTTGATGAATGGAGAACTCAGGCATATGAAATTGCCAAGTTGTTTAAAGAAAAAGTTAAGAGGTGGCATGATAAAAGGATACAAAAACGTGAGTTCAATGTAGGTGATTATGTCTTGCTATACAATTCTCGTTTAAGATATTTTGCAGGCAAACTTCTCTCTAAAAGGGAAGGACCTTACATAGTTGAGGAAGTATATTGTTCCGGTGCCATAAAAATCAACAACGCGGAAGGTAATTTTCCGAGAGTTGTAAATGGGCAAATAATCAAGCATTATATCTCAGGTACTCCCATAAATGTTGAAAGCAATATTATTAATACCATAACTCCGGAGGAGTACATAAGGGATATTTACCACCTTGTTTCAGACTCCAAAAACGAAGAGGTATGTGATACGGTAAGTAAACCGGCTCCAAAACTTTTCCAATAGCGATTTTTCTCCGTGCTGGAATATTTAGAAAAATAGAAAAATTTAAAGTAGTCCGGAAAGCGCACCAGGAGGTGACAAGCCTGCCAGGCGCGCCTAGGGGGCTCATGAGCACCTCGTGTGTCTCCCGGACTCCGTTTTCTTGTGGAATACTCCATATGGTCGGTAAACATTCATTATATAATCTCCCGAAAGGTCTGACCCTCGTATCACGCAAATATCCTCTGTTTTTGTTTCGAGCCTGTTTCAGCAGCGGATTTAGGGAAAGGATGTTGTCTTAGGAATCTGTCGGGGAGAACGACTTTCCTCAAGTCTATGAAGAAGTAAATGCTGATTTGAAAAGGGTGGAAGTCACGGAGGCTAAGGAAGAGCTGCTAGAAGAAACCAAGGGCAAAACTAAGGAGGACAATCCGGCGTCGGACGAAGGGCAATATGTGCTCAACAAGGAAGAAGCTGAGGAAGAGTATTCCCTCCAACCCTACCTCCACCTTCTATCCCCATCCTTGATCGAACTCTTGAGGTTATGTGAAATAACTCGTGTTCGCAATACCTATCTCACCCGTGAAGTTATTTTGCTGGAGAAACGAATCACCGAGCTCCAAAGTACAAATCGAAGATTGATGGCCCTCTTGGAACTAAAAGACAGGATTGCTTCATCACCATCACCCCCGAAGGAAGACAATTAAACACGGGTATGGGAACTCTCCTTGGCTTGTGCCAAGCTTGGGGGAGTTGCCCCGGTATCGTATCACCATCACATCTTTTGCCTTTACCTTTATCTTAGTTCGATCCTTTTTGGTAATATCTTTATCTAGTAGAATAAAGTTCTTAGTATGATCTAGGCTTGAGTTTTGCTTTGTGTTATCCCCAATGTAATCGAGTTCGTGAGTTATATAATAAAGAGTGTTTTAGTTAAGGGATTTGCTTCATGCCATGATCTAAAGAAAAGAATAAGAATAGAACAAAAGCATGAAAGATCATGTGATGATCCTATGGGAAGTGGTGGATTCACATATAAAAAGAATGTTGATTGAAACTTGTTGTGGGTGGACAAACACAGACCTTGGTCATTGTTGCAATTAATAGGAAGTAATAAAGAAAGAGAGATTCACATATAAATATATCATCTTTGACACCGTCTACGATTGTGAACACTCATTAAACTATTACATGCTAAGAAGTAGATGTTGGACAAGGAAGACAACATAATGAATTATGTTTGCTTGGTTCCGAACAATGTTATATGACTAGAGATCCCTTAGCATGTGACGCTTGCTTCCACCTCATATCAGCCAAAACTTCCGCACTAAGTAGAGATACTACTTGTGCATCCATAAACCCTCAACCCAGTTTTCCCATGAGAGTCCACCATACCTACCTATGGATTGAATAAGATCCCTCAAGTAAGTTGTCATCGGTGCAAGAAATACAAATTGCTCCCTAAATATGTATGATCTATTAGTGTGTGGAAAATAAGCTTTGTACGAAACTGTGATGAGGAAGACATAAAAGCGACAGACTGCATAATAAAGTTCTTTATCACAGGAGGCAATATAAAGTGACGTTCCTTCACACTAAGAGATCACACATCCAAACCTCAAAAGCGCATGACAACCTCTGCTTTCCTCTGCGAAGGGCCTATCTTGTACCTTTACTTTTTATCTTTAAAAGAGTCATGGTGATCGACACCAATTCCTTATTTTGCCATTATCTTGGCAAGCATCATGTGCTAGGGAAATATCTATATTCATATATCAACTTGGGAGTAAGTAATCATGAATTATTATTGTTGACATTACACTTAAGGTAAATAGTTGGGAGGCGAAACTATAAGCCCCTATCTTTCTCTATGTCCAGCTGAAACTTTGATCTCATGAGTACCGCGTGAGTTTTAGCAATTGTAGAATACTAAAAGATGATTGAGTATGTGGATTTGCTCTACAAGCTCTTATTTGACTCTTTCCGATTTTATGATAAATTGCAATTGCTTCAATGACTAAAGACTATTGGTTCTTAATTCTCAATAAGGTTCGTGATCCATACTTTACATTGTGAAGGAATTGTCACTTTAGCATAAGAGATTATATGACGATATTGTTGTACTAAATATGATCATGATGCCTGCATGTTTGTATTTTATTTTATCGACACCTCTATCTCTAAACATGTGGGCATATTTATTGATCTCGGCTTCCGCTTGAGGACAAGCGAGGTCTAAGCTTGGGGGAGTTGATACGTCCATTTTGCATCATGCTTTTATATTGATATTTATCGCATTATGGGCTGTTATTCCACATTATGGTACAATACTTATGCCTTTTCTCTTATTTTATAAGGTTTACATGAAGAGGGAGAATGCCGACAGCTGGAATTCTGGGCTGGAAAAGGAGCAAGTTTGAGATACCTATTCTGCACAACTCCAAAAGCCGTGAAAATCAGCGAGGAATTATTTTGGAATATATAAAAAATACTAGCTCGAAGAAATACTGGTGGGGAGCCACCAGGAGGTCACGAGCCTGCCAGGCGCGCCCCACCCCCCTGGGCGCGCCTGGGGGCTCGTGGGCCCCCTGTTACCCCTCCGGCTCCCATCTTTTGCTATATAGAACGTTTCGTCCCAGAAAAAATCAAGTGAGATCTTTCGGGAAGAAACATCGCCACCACGAGGCGGAACTTGAGCAGAACCAATCTAGAGCTGCGACAGGGCCGTCCTGCCGGGGAAACTTCCCTCCCGGAGGGGGAAATCGTCGCCATCGTCATCACCAACACTCCTCTCATCAGAGGGGACTCATCTACATCAACATATTCATCGGCACCATCTCATCTCCAAACCCTAGTTCATCTCTTGTACCCAATCTCCGTCTCGCGACTCCGATTGGTACTTGCAAGCTTGCCAGTAGTGTTAATTACTCCTTGTAGTTGATGCTAGTTGGATTACTTGGTGGAAGATCATATGCTCAGATCCTTAATGCTATTCAATACCTCTCTCATAATGAACATAATTATGCTTTGTGAGTAGTTACGTTTGTTCCTGAGGACATGGGATAAGTCTTGCTATAAGTAGTCATGTGAATTTGGTATTCGTTCGATATTTTGATGTGTTGGATGTTGTCTTTCCTCTAGTGGTCTTATGTGAACATCGACTACATGACACTTCACCATTATTTGGGCCTAGAGGAAGGCATTGGGAAGTAATAAGTAGATGATGGGTTGCTAGAGTGACAGAAGCTTAAACCCTAGTTTATGCGTTGCTTCGCAAGGGGCTAATTTGGATCCACCAGTTTAATGCTATGGTTAGACTTTGTCTTAATTCTTATTTCGTAGTTGCGGATGCTTGTGAGAGGGGTTAATCATAAGTGGGATGTTTGTCCAAGTAAGTACAACACCCAAGCACCAGTCCACCCACATATCAAACTATCAAAGTAGCGAACGTGAATCATATGAACATGATGAAAACTAGCTTGACAGAAATTCCCATGTGTCCTCGGGAGCGCTTTACCTTATATAAGAGTTCGTCCAGGCTTGTCCCTTGCTACAAAATGGATTGGGCCATCTTGCTGCACATTTGTTACTATTGTTACCTGTTACCCGTTACGAATTACCTTATCTCGCAACTATCTGTTACCGATAATTTCAGTGTGTGCAGAGAATACCTTGCTGAAAACCACTTGTCATTTCCTTCTGCTCCTCGTTGGGTTCGACACTCTTACTTATTGAAAGGACTAGGATAGATACCCTATACTTGTGGGTCATCACTTAGCAAGTCTCATCAAGTTATTAGTTTGGTTTGGCCAACTAGATTGGTAATTGTTGCAATGGGAGAAGTGCTTAGTTTTGGGTTCAATCTTGCGGTGTCCTCACCGAGTGACAAATTAGGGGTAGCAAGGCACGTATTGCAATTTTGTCATCGAGGATAAAAATATGAGGTTTTCATCATATTGCGTGAGTTTATCCCTCTACATCATGTCATCTTACTTAATAAGTTACTATGTTCTTCATGAACTTAATACTCTAGATGCAGGCAGAGTCGATCGATGTGTGGAGAAATAGTAGTAGATGCAGAATCGTTTCGGTCTACTTGACACGGACGTGATGCTTATATGCATAATCATTGCCTTGGATATCTTCATAATTATTCGCTTTTCTATCAATTTCTCAACAGTAATTTGTTCACCCACCATATTTTTTTTCCTTCATGAGAGAATCCTCTAGTGAAACCTATGGCCCCGGGTCTATTTTCCATATTATACTTTTAGATCTATAAACCAAAAATACCAAAAATATATTATTGTTACTTATTTACTGTTGTTTTACTTTTAGATCTATCAATATTTTAATCTATCTCTATCAGATATCATCCTTGCAAATAACTGTGAAGGGATTGACAACCCCTTTTTAGCGTTGGGTGCAAGTGTTTCATTGTTTGTGTAGGTACTGCGATTGGGGACTTGCTTGTTCCTCCTATTGGATTGATACCTTGGTTCTCAAGAAACTGAGGGAAATACTTATCTACTTCCATGCATCACCATTTTCTCTTCAAGGGAAAACCAACGCAAGCTCAAGAGGTAGCAATCCACACCTCGGGACACCCCCTTCCCCGAGGTCTGTCAGTTTTCACACCGACACGTATCCGCATGCTACCTCCTAGCCAATAAACAGAGCGACGCGTGGCAACACGTAAATGGTCAGTAGAATGTCCATGAATTATAAATAATATGCATGTTTGCGATGGTAACGTAACAACTCTTTGTTCCAAAATGCCTTTGTTGTCTATTAATGTTTTCACTTTCTCTCAAAGTGGACACAAAAAATAACACAACATATTTGTGCTATATGACGACGCCCTGCCAAACATAGACCTTGTGACTGTCGTCCGAATTTGAATTATGCACATTAAATGCATGAAAAACTCAATTAGTGTATAAAGCAGCAAGACGAACCCTTCAAAATTTCATATTTTTGCAATACACACCTATTGGTCTATGTTGTTTCTAGAAAACAAAAAACTCAGAGAGAAGAGGCATCGGATGTCGTTTCACCCGCATATGTGACATGCATGTTCCCTATCGGAACCACGTAGCTTTCTTGTGAGAATCACCGGTTTGTAAGAGGCTTGTGCCAAAACTTGTCCAAAATTGGGCATTTCCTTTACCACAACACACAACACACAAGGTCATGACACCACGCCCAAGTTTCATGAATTTCTAACATGGTTTGGGTTTACAGGAATTTAAAATCCAAGTTTCTCAGTGTTTGTGGTTGAGCCAAGATGTTGAGATGTTTAAAATTCATTCATACAAGATTTGGACTGAATTTCAAAACACGGATTCTCAATGTCTATGGCCGAGCCAAAACACCGAGAGGTTTGAAATTCATTCCCATTTCTTGCATCGGACCAAAACATGTATCTAGTGACACATATATGATTTTTCAACCCATTCAGGTGCACTCTAACATGTGCTTAAATGAAATCCCTATTTGAACTACGCACATTAAATGTCTAAAAAACTCTTTAAATGTTTAAAAAGGCCTACACAACCCTGAATAATTTATATTTTAACACACACTCCTATAGTTGCATGTTCACTGCAGATAAATGTTATTGCAATCCAAACACCTTCAGTTGCCGATGTAACCTCATTTTTCGCTTCAAAACAATATGAAAATCAAGTACATCACAAACATTTCATGATCATGGAACGCGTGTAATGTGTTATAAAATATCTTTAGCCAATCCTCATATATGGCTTACGCTGGAAGCTTCGTCGGCTACAGTCCACTGCCAGTGCGTCACAGTCACACTTGCTCCCCAAGACCACCCTAATGTTCAAACATCACCACTGAAAGATGGAGACATGGATCCACATTGTGAAGGCAACTTCGGCGACCCACTCCAACCCGAGCGTGGCCACATCAACCATGAAAATGCTCACAACATCCATGAGCGCGGCCGCAATCTCCGACAGGGCGGCTGCAGCCGTCGAAAGGGCAGTCGCTGTAGTTGAGATGTGGGCAACAACATCCGCGACCCGGATAGCAAATGGAGAGAACAACACAACAATTGTCCGTTCCTCGGTGTCCATCATAGCCCTGATGGAGGCTGCCCACATGTATGGCGAGGCCGCCCACGCTCAGCTCGTGTTGGTCACCACACAAATAGCAGTGGCCTTCTATGACACCGGTCGGCATCCTACGTTCGAAGAGCTGGCAATCGTCGAGAGCACTCGGGCAGCTGTCCATTCATCAGCGGCCTCCCTAGCCGATATGGAGGCTGTCAACTCCCAGACCACGACCACCCACACCCGACTCGTAGCGGCCTTTTCAGAAGAGATGGCGAACACAAATTGTGAGATGCTTGCTGAGTATGTGGTGATAGATGCCATTGAGCCCCTTCCCCTGGAGGTCATCGAGCACGAGCTAGTCATGGAGGATGAGGAGGAGATAGACGAGCATCATGCGGAGCATTAGTCTTTGTTTAGATTGCTGGTCTTTTGTTAGAGTATTGTTTAGGTGAACCACCTCTATTTAATTGCTCGATTAAGTAAGTGTGGGTTGTGGTGTAGGATCTTTTGTGTAGTACCCAAATTAGAAATTGATGCTAAATTGTGCGACGACGTGGATGACCATTGTAACGAGGGAAATTCTGACCAAAATTTGCCGCCATATCCCCATTTCGTCTTCCAAATGAGAAAAAAACTAGTAAATCACACACAATTGGTTGGCACAAACCGTGTGCAATGTAGTATCCAATCTTACGTCGGAAGCTTAGAGGCCAAAATTTGCACGTTCAAGCTCATCACACATGGGGTAAACTACATGATTCGTTTGTGATGTTCAGATATTGCACACAATTCTAAATAAGGGACTGTGTCCGATGACACTTTCCGCGCTAGTTTTTTGCTGCACCAAACGAAGATTTTGGGCTACAACGGAAATATCTACCTCCCTCACCCCCAATACCAAACAAAAGCCACATTTCTCTTGTTTACTCATTCCTTTCCTAGCTAAAACCTTCACTTCTTCCTTGTAGTGCCGCCTCCTCGCCGGCAACGCTCCTTCCTGCTGCTCGACCTCTCCCATCTAGTGAGGTACTCAACACCACCCCCATATCCCCTCTCCTCCACCCCTTCTCCTAGATCCAACATGGCCTGACTGCCGGCGCAACACCTTCCACCCAAATCACCGCCCCATCCTCCAAATAATGACCGCCGAAAGCCATGGTACATGCAATATAGCCAGGATCTCAAGGAGCATTTGGCAGCAGAGAAGCAAATCGAGGTTGCACACGCAGAAGAGGTAGCGATGACCTCCATGCATGACGGCACTAAGATATTGGAGGAGCACCTCACCATTGAGTCCACTGTTGATGCCTCGCGCACAAACCCCGCCACACGGTTGGCTGCTATAAACAACAGCACGTGGTATTTTCTCGAGGTCACCGCCGGTGCGGTCGACGAAGACTACAAGGTTTTTTTCTCAACGTGCTCTACCTCAGATCTAGAGCTGACATGTTGGTGTCGGGGAAGGATCAGGCCACTCACCACTACGAGGAGGGTACCCATAGTGTGGAGGCCTTGCCATCTTCCAAGTTGAAGGATCCCATCATCATCGATATCTCCGATGACGAAGAATAACTTGTTTTTATTAGCTTGATCACTAATGACCTATGTTCAGCTAGCTACGCTAGTTAAGCATGTTTGGTTTACTTGTTGCATGTGCTTCTCCTACCTTTCATTTACAAATTCTAGTGAAATGTCCAATGTAATGCTAATTGCAATCTGACCTTCTAGTATGTTCTATTGTGCAATGTGATGCTCAGTTAACTGTTTGGTTCATTTGTTGTGGTGATCATTTAATTGTTTGGTTCATTTGTTGTGGTGATCATTTAACTATTTAGTTCAATTCTGCAAATGTGATGTTTGATTGTTATTGGCACAATTTTGTATTGTTATGCATGTGAGAAATATATCATATTTGGATGTACTAAATACATATGAAACATATACAATTGCAATATTTCCTTGCTCTTAGCATGATTGGTGTAGATAACTGGCTTTCCATGTGGTTTGAATTAATGTGTTGCATGTGCAATGTGTTCATTTTTCATTAACATATTTCATTGATAGTATTCCAAATACCACTTATAACCTGATTAATATCTATCATAAATATTTTGCGGGGTGGGGGGAGGGGGGACAATCGGAGACACTGAAGTTTACCATCGAAGTTTGCACATCCATGGTCCTTTGGCTAATATCACATTATTGCGCAATTGCATGAACCATTCTAATATTTAGGTTTTAAATATATTTTTCGTGAACATGTAGGTCCTAGTGTAAGAGGTTTAGACCAACTGTTTGACCCTGTTGCATGTGGGGGAATGAGGTGCCCATGAATATCACTCAAATCAAGAAACTCAGAAAGATTGTTAAGATGAGAAACTAGCGACGAAAAACAACAAGATGTTTGTTTGCACAATGAACAAGACATCAGTCAACTATAGGATGATACTATCTCTTTCACCTTGTCCTTTTACCTTTGCGCCATTTCAAATTTTAGAAAAGATATTTATGCATAGGTTTGTTTTCAGTCCTTTTCAAGGCAGTTCATTGATGATTACGTCACAAACCACACTATTGTCAAGAGGCGATGAAGGTATTCATACAGCACCCATGATATAATCTTGAAGTCTTCCTCAAGAGGACAAAGGATGGACGGACAATCATTCACATGCACTGGCTTAAAATTGCAAGGACCTTCAACATCATTGAAGGATCAATATTCGCCTTCCGCTTCAATAGTTTTCTAGACGAGACTCAACTGTCTATTTATCGTCTATGATGCTACTTCCCGGAGGTTTTAGATGTTGCATTTGGAACTTTGTCCTATTGTGTAATTGGGTATCTAGGTAGTATATGCATGTATGATGTTGTACTCTAATGTAACCCAATTATGAAATCGTAATTGCCGTAATACGAATATGAAATATATTGTGTGCTTGATATGAAATGTCAATTTGATTACTAAATGGATTATGAACAATAGAGCAATTAGGTTGGTTATTGGGGTTTCCTATTACAAACGGTTTCTTAGACAACACCATGGGCGATGACCTCAACAAACCCACACGGTTTCTAGAAAATTGGTTGTTGGATGAGTGAACAATCACACATGACTTCCAGCTGACAACTATGTGCGGTAGACTACCCTATCACAAACGTTTTAACATAACAAGTGTGTGTGATGGACAGCCCTATGCCAAATAGTTTATTCTAGGCACTGTGATGATGTATTGAATTACACAATCGATAGAATTATAACTATCGTGTGTGATGGTCACTCCTATCACAAGCAATGTTATGTAGAAAATTGTGTGTGATGCACAACATAAACAGAAATCTATCTTTGGGATTCCTTGTGTGGGATGCTAAGCACATCTCACACGACTTGTGCAATATGTATGTTTGTGATGGCCCTCCCAATAGCACACGCTCTATTTTTGCATGGCATGTGTGACTGGACGGAGGCATCACCGACGATTTATCTGTGTCGTGTGGGATAGTCCCCCTACCGCCCACACAAGGAATGCGACAATTTAAAACCGTGTCATGAAAAGGGGGTAAAAAACCGTTTGTATAGTACGCGACGGCACTAGTGACTCTCAGATGACCAATCGGTGGATAACTTATTGAATAACACCTTGGTCAACACATAATCTCCTTCTTATAACCTTGAAACCAACGAATGATCTTTAAGCAATGCCTATGGACAAACACTTCAAATATCACTCAAGGCATCCATTAGTCAATAGATATTTTCATCAATTACCAAAAGCAAACATGGGGGCACCATGTTCTTCAACGTTTCCATCAGACCACTCGGCTCCAGTCCGAACTACATGTCACTCGCTTTCTTTCACCAAAATAGGCTTCAAATCTCCGAGCTCTTACGTCATAGCCCCACAATAAACACCGAATGAAGTCTTCATCAGACCCCAGCTCCATTTTCAACATGACTCCATGGTAGATGATCAGTCCAGTATCGCGACTCCTTGACTTCTTTCTCTGTGTGTATACCACCTTGAATCAACTTCGCAGCATAGTCTTGTCGAAGCCACAGAAGCCCACAGGCTTGCTCCACGTGTTTTCACGCCCAGAAGTCGGTCATCATCAGCATCACGCTCCTATGTTGTCATCGTTGAACTCGCCATTGTCTTTTGTTCCAACTGACTCACGTCGATCTGTTAGACTAACTTGTCCAACCCAGTTAAACTTGTCCAACTACAACTATGCCCCACCCTGCACCATGACTGCTCACACATATGTGCATGTCTTGTATTTCATGTATATGCATGATCATGTATGATACACTCTAGGCTCTCAAATCATCTTTCACGAATGTGCATCCATCACACGATAATTCCATATTAGCCGACATGACTTTCCACAATGCCTTCATGTGGGAAATATGCCCTAGAGGCAATAATAAATTTGTTATTATTATATTTCTTTGTTCATGATAATTGTTTATTATCCATGCTATAATTGTATTGATTGGAAACACAATACTTGTGTGGATACATAGACAAAACACTGTCCCTAGTAAGCCTCTAGTTGACTAGCCCGTTGATCAAAGATGGTCAAGGTTTCCTGACCATAGGCAAGTGTTGTTACTTGATAACGGGGTCACATCATTAGGAGAATCATGTGATGGATAAGACCCAAACTATGAACGTAGCATATTGATCGTGTCGTTTTATTGCTATAGTTTTCTGCGTGTCAAGTATTTGTTCCTATGACCATGAGATCATATAAATCACTAGCACCGGAGGAATACCTTGTGTGTATCAAACGTCACAACGTAACTGGGTGACTATAAAGATGCTCTACAGGTATCTCCGAAGGTGTCCGTTGAGTTAGTATGGATCAAGACTGGGATTTGTCACTCCGTGTGACGGAGAGGTATCTCGGGACCCACTTGGTAATACAACATCACACACAAGCCTTGCAAGCAATGTGACTTAGTGTAAGTCACGAGATCTTGTATTACGAAACGAGTAAAGAGACTTGCGGGTAAATGAGATTGAAATAGGTATGCAGATACTGACGATCGAATCTCGGGCAAGTAACATACCGAAGGACAAAGGGAATGACATAGGGGATTATATGAATCCTTGACACTGAGGTTCAACCGATAAGATCTTCGGAGAATATGTAGGATCCAATATGGGCATCCAGGTCCCGCTATTGGATATTGACCGAGGAGTCTCTCGGGTCATGTCTACATAGTTCTCGAACCCGCAGGGTCTGCACACTTAAGGTTCGACGATGTTTTTGGTATAGTTGAGTTATAGGTGTTGGTAACCGAAAGTTGTTCGGAGTCCTGGATGAGATCCAGGATGTCATGAGGAACTCCGGAATGGTCCGGAGGTAAAGATTGATATATAGGAAGTCCTGTTTTGGTCACCGGAAAAGTTTCGGGCTTATCGGTAATGTACCGGGAGTGCCGGGAGGGGTGCCGGGGACCATCGGGAGGGGTGTCACGCCCCAAAGGGTCTCACGGGCTATGGGAAGAGATAAACCAGCCCCTAGTGGGCTGGAATAAGTTCCCACTAAGGCCCATAAGGTTTGAGAAGGAAAAAACACAAGGTGGAAAGAGTTTCCAAGTGGTAAGGTGGAATCCTACTCCAAGTAGGATTGGAGTAGGACTCCTCCACCTCCAATTTCGGCCAAACCTTGAGGGTTTGAGGCTTCCTCCTCCCCTCCCTCCCTCATATATATACTAGAGGTATTGGGGGTTTTTGATACACAACTTTGCCACGTGTTGCTCGACCCTATACCACGCAGTTTTTCCTCTAGATCGTATTTCTGCGGAGCTCGGGCGGAGCCCTGCTGGAATAGATCATCAACCTCCGGAGCACCGTCACACTGCTGGAGAACTCATCTACCTCTCCGTCTCTCTTGCTGGATCAAGAAGGCCGAGATCATCGTCGTGCTGTACGTGTGCTGAACGCGGAGGTGTCGTCCGTTCGGCACTAGATCGGGAAGGATCGTGATGAGATCGCGGGACGGATCGTGATGAGATCATGGGACGGATCGTGATGAAGTTCGCGGGACGGGTCATGATGGGATCGTGGGATGGAGTGTACCACTACGGTGATTTGAATCACGCAAGCTGTTCCACTACATCGTCCGCGTTTCTTAACGCTTAACGCTGTGCGATCTACAAAGGTATGTAGATCTGAATCTCCTCTCGTAGATGAACATCACCATGATAGGTATTGCGTGTGCGTAGGAAATTTTTTGAGCTAGGTTCATGCGTAGATGTTATCTCAAGTAGAACACAAAATTTTTTGTGGGCGGTGATGTGCGATTTGTTGCCCTCCTTAGTCTTTTCTTGATTCCGCGGTATTGTTGGATCGAAACGGCTCGGACAGACATTACTCGTATGCTTACGAGAGACTGGTTTCATCGCTACGAGCAACCCCGTTGCACAAAGATGGCTGGCAAGTGGCGGTTTCTCCAACTTTAGTTGAATCGGATTTGACCGAGGAGGTCCTTGGAGAGAGGTTAAATAGCAATTCATACATCTCCGTTGTGGTGTTTGCATAAGTAAGATGCGATCCTACTAGATACCCATGGCAACCACGTAAAACATGTAACAACAATTAGAGGGCGTCTAACTTGTTTTTGCAGGGTATGCTTGTGATGTGATATGGCCAACGACGTGATGTGATATATTGGATGTATGAGATGATCATGTTGTAATAGTTAATATCGACTTGCACGTCGATGCTACGGCAACCGACAGGAGCCATAGGGTTGTCTTTAAACTAACGTTTGTGTTTGCAGATGCGTTTACTATATTGCTAGGACGTAGCTTTAGTAGTAATAGCATAGCATACACGACAACCTCGATGGCGGCACGATGATGGAGATCATGATGATGGGGATCATGGTGTGGCGCCGGTGACAAGAAGATCATACCGGTGCTTTGGTGATGGAGATCAAGGAGCACTTGATGATGGCCATATCATGTCACTTATGAATTGCATGTGATGTTAATCCTTTATGCACCTTATCTTGCTTAGAACGACAGTAGCATTATGAGGTGATCTCTCACTAAAATTTCAAGCTTAAATTGTGTTCTCCCCGACTGTGCACCGTTGCGACAGTTCGTCGTTTCGAGACACCACGTGATGATCGGGTGTGATAGACTTTACGTTCAAATACAATGGGTGCAAAACAGTTGCACACGCGGAACACTCGGGTTAAACTTGACGAGCCTAGCATGTGCAGACATGGCCTCG
Source organism: Hordeum vulgare subsp. vulgare (assembly GCF_904849725.1). Taxonomy (NCBI): domain Eukaryota; kingdom Viridiplantae; phylum Streptophyta; class Magnoliopsida; order Poales; family Poaceae; genus Hordeum; species Hordeum vulgare. The sequence continues at coordinate 128,807,013 of NC_058522.1, read as the reverse complement.
GAACAGAAGAGACCGAAAGATCGAGCATGAATCGTATAGTTGATATGATTAGCATAGAGATGCTTACCACTGAAACTATTCTCGACTCACGTGATGATCGGACTTGAGATAGTGGATTTGGATCATGTACCACTCAAATGACTAGAGAGATGTACTTTTTGAGTGGGAGTTCTTAAGTAATATGATTAATTGAACTAATTCTCATGAACATAGGCTAATGGTCTTTGTGAATTATGATGTAGCTTGCGCTGTAGCTCTACAGTTTTTTATATGTTCCTAGAGAAAATTTAGTTGAAAGTTGATAGTAGCAACTTTGCGGACTTAGTCCGTAAAACTGAGGATTGTCCTCATTGCTGCACAGAAGGCTTATGTCCTTAATGCACCACTCGGTGTGCTGCACCTCGAGCATCGTCTGTGGATGTTGTGAACATCTGACATACACGTTTCTGATGACTACGCGATAGTTCAGTGCATAATACTTAAAGGCTTAGAAGCAAGGCACCGAAGATGTTTTGATACGTCACGGAACATAAGAGATGTTCTAAAGAGATGAAATTGAGATTTCATGCTCGTGCCCTTGCTGAGAGGTATGAGACCTCCGACAAGATTCATTGTCCACAAAGTAAAGGAGAGAAGCTCAATCGTTGAGCATGTGCTCAAATTGTCTGAGTACAGCAATCACTTGAATCAAGTGGGAGTTAATCTTCCAGATGAGATAGTGATGGTTCTCCAAAGTCACTGCCACCAAGCTGTGAGAGCTTCGTGATGAACTATAACATATCAAGGATAGATGCAATGATCCTTGAGCGATTCGCGATGTTTGACACTGCGAAAGTAGAAATCAAGAAGGAGCGTCAATAGTTGATGGTTAATAAAACCACTAAGTTTCAAGAAAGGCAAGGGCTAAAAGGGATACTTCATGAAACGGTAAACCAGTTACTGCTCTAGTGAAACCCAAGATTGAACCCAAACCCGAGACTAAGTGCTTCTGTTATGAGGGGAAACGGTCACTGAGGCGGAGCTACCCCAGATGTTTGGTAGATAAGAAGGCTGGCTAAGTCGACAAAAGTATATTATGATATACATGATATTGATGTGTACTTTACTAGTACTCCTAGTAGCGCGAGGGTATTGGATACCGGTTCGGTTGCTAAGTGATTAGTAACACAAAATGAAAGCTACGGAATAAACAGAGACTAGCTAAAGGCGAGGTGACGATATGTGTTGGAAGTGTTTCCAAGGTTGATATGATCAAACATCGCACGCTCCCTCTACCATCAGGATTGGTGTTAAACCTAAATAATTGTTATTTGGTGCTTGCGTTAAGCATGAACATGATTGGATCGTGTTTATTGCAATACGATTATTCATTTAAAGAGAATAATGGTTATTCTATTTGCTTGAATAATCACCTTCAATGGTTTATTGAATCTCGATCGTAGTGTTGCACATGTTCATGATATTGGTGCCAATAGATACAAGGTAATGATGATAGTACCACTTACTTGTGGCACTGCCGCTTGAGCCATGTTGGTATAAATTGCATGAAGAGGCTCCATGCTGATGGATCTTTATACTCACTTGATTTTGAATCACTTGTGACATGCAAATCATACCACATGAGCAAGGCCTTGTTTTCATTGAGATGAAACAAGATAGTAACTTGTTGGAAGTAATACATTTTGATGTATGCAGTCCAATGGGTGTTGAGGCACGCAGCGGATATCATTATGTTCTTACTTCAATGACGATTTGAGTAGATACCGGAATATTTACTTAATGAATCACAAGTCTGAAATATTGAAAAGGTTCAATTCTGTTTCAGAGTGAAGTTCGTCGTAACAAGAGATAAATTGTCTACGATATGATCATAGAGATGAATATCTGAGTTGCGAGTTCTGGTACACAGTTAAGACAATGTGGAAGTTGTTTCGCAATTCATGCCACCAAGAACACCATGGTGTGATGGTGTCATAGCCGCGACCTATTTGATATGGTGCATACTATGATGTCTCTTATCAAATTACCACTATCATTTATGGGTTATGCATTAGAGACAACCGCATTCACTTTAAATAGGGCACCGCGTAATTCTGTTGAGATGACATAGTATAGACTAAGGTTTAGAGAAATCTAAGCTGTCGTTTCTTGAAAGTTTGGGGTTGCGACGCTTATGTGAAAAAGTTTCAGTCTGATAAGCTCGAACCCAAAACGGATAAATGCATCTTCATAGGATATCCAAAACAGTTGGGTGCATCTCCTATCTCAGATCCGGAAGCAAAGTGTTTGTTTCTAGAAAACGGGTCCTTTCTCGAGGAAAGGTTTCTCTCGAAATAATTGAGTGGGAGGGTGGTAGAACTTGATGAGGTTATTGAATCATCACTTCAACCAGTGTGTAGTAGGGCGCAAGAAGTTGTTCATGTGGCGCGTGCACCAATTGAAGTGGAAGATGATGATGGTGATCATTAAGCTTCGGATCAAGTTACTATAAACCTCGTAGGTCGACAAAGGTCACGTACTACTACAGAGTGGTACGGTAACCCTGTCTTGGAGGTCATGTTGTTGAAGAACAATGAACCTACGAGTTATGGAGAAGCAATGGTGGGCCCGGATTCCGACAAATGGCTGGAGGCCATGAAATCCGAGAGAGGATCCATGTATGAAAACAAAGTGTAGACTTTGGAAGAACTACTTGATGGTCGTAGGACTATTGAGTAAAGATGGATTTTTAAAAGGAAGACATACGATGATGGTGATAAGTCACTATTAAGAAAAGCTCGATTTGTCGCAAAGATGTTTCCGGCAAGTTCAAAAGAGTTGACTATGATGAGACTTTCTCACTCGTAGAGATGCTAAAAGTCTGTTGAAATTATTTTAGTAGTTGGTGCATTATTTATGAAATATTGCACATAGGATGTCAAAACAGTGTTTCCTCGATGGTTTCCTTGAGGAAAGGTTGTATGTAATACAACCAGAAGGTTTTTTCGATCCTAAGGATGCTAACAAGTATGCAAGCTCCAGCGATCCTTCTATGGACTGGTGCAAGCATCTCGGAGTTGGAATATACACTTTGATAAGATGATCAAAGCTTTTGGGTTTGTACAAGGTTTATGAGAAACTTGTATTTCCAAAGAAGTGAGTGGGAGCACAATAGTATTTCTGATAAAGTATATGTGGTTGACATATTGTTGATCAGAAGTAATGTAGAATTTCTGTGAAGCATAAAAGGTTGTTTGAAAGGAGCTTTTCAAAGGAAGACCTAGATAGAGCTACTTGAACATTGAGCATCAAGATGTATGGAGATAGATCAAAATGCTAAACAGAACTTTCAAATGAAATGCATGCCTTGACAAGTTTTTGAAGGAGTTCAAAATAGATCAGCAAAGAAAGAGTTCTTGGCTGTGTTGTAAGGTGTGAATTTGAGTAAGACTCAAAAGCCCGACCACGGCAGAAGAAAGAGAAAGGACGAAGGCCGTCCCCTATGCCTTAGACGTAGACTCTACAGTATGCCATGTTGTGTACCGCACCTGATGTGTGCCTCGCCACAAGTCTGTAAGAGGTACAGAGAGTGATCTAGGATTGAATCACTAAACAGCGGTCAAAGTTATCCTTAGTAACTAATGGACTAAGGAATTTTTCTCGATTATGGAGGTGGTTACAGAGTTCGTTGTAAAGGGTTACGTCGATGCAAGCTTTGACACTAATCTGAATAACTACGAGTAGTGAAACGGATTCGTATAGTAGAGCAGATATTTGGAGTATTTCCGAAAAGCACGTAGTAGCAGCATCTATAAGATGACATAAAGATTTGTAAAGAACACACAGATCTGAAAGTTTCAGAACCGTTGAGTAAAACCTCTCTCACGAGCAAGACGTGATGAGACCCCAAAACTATATGGGTGTTGGATTCGTTGAAATCACATGGTGATGTGCACTAGATTATTGACTCTAGTGCAAGTGGGAGACTGTTGGAAATATGCCCTAGAGGCAATAATAAATTAGTTATTGTTATATTTCTTTGTTCATGATAATCGTTTATTATGCATGCTATAATTCTATTGATTGGAAACACAATACTTGTGTGGATACATAGACAAAACAATGTCCCTAGTAAGCCTCTAGTTGACTAGCCCGTTGATCAAAGATGGTCAAGGTTTCCTAACCATAGGCAAGCGTTGTTACTTGATAACGAGATCACATCATTAGGAGAATCATGTGATGGACAAGACCCAAACTATGAACGTAGCATATTGATCGTGTCGTTTTATTGCTATAGTTTTTTGCATGTCAAGTATTCATTCCTATGACCATGAGATCATATAACTCACTGGCACCAGAGGAATACCTTGTGTGTATCAAACATCACAACGTAACTGGGTGACTATAAAGATGCTCTACATGTATCTCCGAAGGTGTCCGTTGAGTTAGTATGGATCAAGACTGGGATTTGTCACTCCGTCTGACGGAGAGGTATCTCGGGGCCCACTCGGTAATACAACATCACACACAAGCCTTGCAAGCAATGTGACTTAGTGTAAGTCATGGGATCTTGTATTACGAAACTAGTAAAGAGACTTGCGGGTAAACGAGATTGAAATAGGTATGCGGATACTGACGATCGAATCTCGGGCAAGTAACATACCGAAGGACAAAGGGAATGACATACGGGATTATATGAATCCTTGACACTGAGGTTCAACCGATAAGATCTTCGGAGAATATGTAGGATCCAATATGGGCATCCAGGTCCCGCTATTGGATATTGACCGAGGAGTCTCTCGGGTCATGTCTACATAGTTCTCGAACCCGCAGGGTCTGCACACTTAAGGTTCGACGATGTTTTCGGTATAGTTGAGTTATAGGTGTTGGTAACCGAAAGTTGTTCGGAGTCCCAAATGAGATCCAGGACGTCACGAGGAGCTCCGGAATGGTCCGGAGGTAAAGATTGATATATAGGAAGTCCTGTTTTGGTCACCGGAAAAGTTTCAGGTTTATCGGTAATGTACCGGGAGTGCCAGGAGGGGTGCCGGGGACCATCGGGTGGGGTGTCACGCCCCAAGGGGTCTCATGGTCTATGGGAAGAGATAAACCAGCCCCTAGTGGGCTGGAATAAGTTCCCACTAAGGCCCATGAGGTTTGAGAAAGAAAAAACACAAGGTGGAAAGAGTTTCCAAGTGGGAAGGTGGAATCCTACTCCAAGTAGGATTGGAGTAGGACTCCTCCACCTCCAATTTCGGCCAAACCTTGAGGGTTTGAGGCTGCCTCCTCCCCTCCCTCCCTCCTATATATAGGTATTGGGGGTTTTTGAGACACAACTTTGCCACGTGCTGCTCGACCCTATACCATGTAGCTTTTCCTCTAGATCGTATTTCTACGGAGCTCGGGCGGAGCCCTGCTGGAATAGATCATCACCAACCTCCGGAGCGCTGTCACGCTGCTGGAGAACTCATCTACCTCTCCGTCTCTCTTGCTGGATCAAGAAGGCCGAGATCATCGTCGCGCTGTACGTGTGCTGAATGCGGAGGTGCCGTCCGTTCGGCACTAGATCGGGAAGGATCGTGATGAGATCGCGGGACGGATCGTGATGAAGTTCGCGGGACGGATCATGATGGGATCGTGGGATGGAGTGTACAACTACGGTGATTTGAATCACGCAAGTTGTTCCACTACATCGTCTGCGTTTCTTAACGCTTACCGCTGTGCGATCTACAAGGGTATGTAGATCTGAATCTCCTCTCGTAGATGAACATCACCATGATAGGTATTGCATGTGCGTAGGAAATTTTTTATTTCCCATGCAACGTTCCCCAACACTTCAAGCATCACTATTGTGCCAACAAATATTTCACTCTTGTCTATCATAACCCAAACTTTACAGTTCCATCAAACTTCTTCATTTCAAACTTTATACCCGTTGGCACCATGATTCTTCGCACAACTAACTCTATGAAAATCTATCTGAGCTTCTTTTCGCGACCCTCAGTTACACCGAGTATACTGGTTGCTTTGGTCTTCACCTGATTGCTCTGATACCATTTATTAAAATAATCTGAGGCGCGTAGTCGATCATTCGTGTATCAAATAATCACACGAGTGCGTCACCTAGATTTTTTAACGAGGTTCATCGATCTCAGCTACATCCTCGGGGCTTGACTATGGGCACTCCTCCATGTGACAGTGACACGATACCGCAACCCGACCACTCAGGCACTGACACACACTATCGGCTCCCCTTGTGCGCATGTGTTATTATGTTAGCATATGTTACATCGTGTGTCTATCTCGCATTATATAGGAGGTCTAGGATTCGAGTGCCCTATTAAGACACAACTCCTACCTTATCTAAATAACTACCAGTCCAATTGTAACATAACTTGTACATATTCGACATAATTCCAACAGTATCTATCCGCGGCGAGGGGAGGAGCTGGAGAGAGGGATGTCGATGGCGGAGGGGGCGGCTGTGTCACCTAGGGTTAGGGGCCTAGGGCTAGAGATCTGATCGAGTTAATAGCATGTGACATACTATTAGGAAAATTCTTGGCTGTAGCGGACGGATTGCACGCTAGCATCTGTCGTATCGTCCGCGCGATGCGTGTCGCTGCTCACTTTGCGCTAGTGGTTTCTACAACAATGTTTTTATTGCAAAAAAAAGTTATAACAATACGTCTGTTGTAAAAAAAAATCCAACGAGATCTCTGTTGCAAAAGAAAATTTGCAACAAGACCACCGTTGCAAAAAAATCGCAACAAGACTTATGTTGAGAAAAAAAAATTACAACTCGATCTATGTTGCAAAATTTTCTGCAACATTAATCATATTGCCAAAATTTCTTACAATATTATGTTGCAATATTAGGTGTCGCTCGGCCGTTCAATTCATCAAGTCTGATGGTTCGGCCGTTCAATTCATCAACTCTGATGGTTCACGCATCGTCCATAGTACTTCCTTCGTCCAAAAATGCTTGTCATAGGAGTGAATGTATTTAGATATATTTTAATTCTAAATATATCTATTTTTATACATTTATATGATAAGTAATTTTGGATGGAGCGAGTATTAACTTAGGTCGAGCAGGACACGGTATGTCATTTGGATTCAAATTGGATAGACCACTTGCCAATGCCAACACCAGGTAATTCACAAGCTAATCTGCATCAGAATTACATCATTTTCCCCGTGAAACAAAGCAGATTCAGATTGCCTTCCCGTGGACAAACATGCCGCATCACCCCGAAACGCTAAACATGAGGATGCTCGGGGCAGCCAGACCTGAGCCAGCCATTGCCTGATCGGCCAGCTGTGTCCGTCAACGATCAGTCACCGGCTGACGACTCCATCCTCTGCGTTATCAAGCGCACCGCGGCGTTGGCAGCGGAGAAGGCCCCGTGGAAGCTCTCTTGGTACGACAGCTCCTGCAGATCCCCGACCATCTTCATCAGGATCTCTCCCACGTCAGATTGCTTCGCCGTCAGGGACTCTTGGTACGACCTTGCGGCGGTGTTGCTGATGTCCACGTTTGCTGGCTCCGGGCAGTACTCGTCGTCCAGCCACTTGTGAAGTGTTCCCCTCAGCCATTCAGATTCCTGGTAAGAGGTGGAAAGATGGAGGCGGCCTTGTTCAATGACTCTGCAAATGGCCTATCAAAACTTGAGCTAATAATATTTTCGATAAGAAATGCAACTGGTCTCTGATAGGCATCATTAGATAAGCATGTTCACCTCCCTATCCCTAGATTACTCATGTATTACCCACGAACTGGAGCAAAACAACACAATCACCAGGAAGGTGCTGCTACAAGATTAAATGAGATGGCGGAGGTGGAATCATGGATGCAAACCTGCGCTGCTCCTGCAGGCGTGAGCCAAGAATCAGGCACCCTCAGCTCCTGCACGCGGTTGTCCTTGTCACCGCCGCCGGCGGCGGCGCGAGGAGCAGGGGGCAAGGACCGCCGTGGAGAGGAGGCGTTGATGCAGGTGGAGGTCGAGAGTGGGGAGGAGGGGCTGATGGGGGAAGCGAAGAAAACTCGCGCCTTCGAGGGAGAAACAGAAGCGAGGCCAGGAAGGAGGAGAAGGGCGGAGGATGAGGTAGAAGATGCCATTTTTCTTCTTCTTTTTTCTCTTTCTTCTTCTATGTCTCCTTTTCTGGAGAGGTGAGGCGTGGTGTGTGTGTGTGTTGTTCTGAGAAGGATTTTCAGCTTCCTAAATTCAAAGCCGGCCTTTCCAAGTTCTTTTTGTAAAAACCAAATTAGTGTACTCTCTCCGTTTCAAAATAACCGTCTCAAACTTAATACAACTTTGTACTAGAAGTTGAGACACTTATTTTGAAACAAAGGGGGTATTACTATATAATGTCCATTGTTTTCTTCTAAAGTCTTTACTCTTTTTAATCTAAACTACATTCGCCTGATTGTTTTCTTCGCTTGTTTTAGTGTCCCTCCTCGGTTTATTGGAAAGCAAAATTATATATTTTATAAAATTCTGAATAAGGGGTTGTACATTTGGGTATTAAGGATGCATATTAAATGTTAGTTCAAATAAAAAATGATGCATATTAATGTTGATTTGCAAATATAAAAATTTGTGACCCGTGCACTATAAAAATATGTTTTTTCCTTCATAATTGAGATCTTTCTTATGCCTTCCGTTCTAAAATAAGTATCACAAATTTAGTACTCTCTCCGTCAAGAAATAAAAGAATGTTTAGATTACTAATTTAATAATCTAAATGTTTTATATTTTTTTTACAGACGGAGTACTAAGTTTGTACAAATTTAATACTAAAGCGGCAACACTTATTTTGGGACGGAGGGAGTATTTCTAAACTAAAATTGTATTGGTATACACTTTATAACACAAAAGCATATCGAATTTTGCAGGGGACAAGGGCTAAAATGCCCTAGGTGTTGCTAACTTACGGTTAAGTGAGCCCAAATTAGTTCGAGGGGGGATGGTAGATGTGCTTGATTCTTTTCTATTTTGGGTGCTGTAATGTGATTGATTCTCTGAAGTTCAGCAAGATAACACCATAGTGAGCCCAAATTAGTTCGAGGGGGGATAGTAGATGTGCTTGATTCTTTTCTATTTTGGGTGCTATAATGTGATTGATTCTCTGAAGTTCAGCAAGACAACACCATAATGATGCACGCGAGAATAATCTAGCAAGGGACTGATCATATGAAAGAAGGGAAAATTTAGGCCTTGTTCGGTTAATCCTTCTCCCAAGGGGATTGGGGAGGATTGGAGGGGATTTTGACTTGTTAGGGATTTTATTCTCTCGATCCCTGTCAAATCCCCTTTACTTCCCTGCCAACTGAACAAGCCCTTATGGTGGAACCAAGAATCAGAGACCCTCCTTTTTTATGAGAAATGGGTCATAGCTGTGGTATGAAAGAAAAGAAATAATATATTCACAGCTGTATAACTTCTCAGATATGCAAAAAGATAAAAACTGCAACGACTCTTCAATCTTCATAGATCCATTAGCTTTTCTATAACAATAGTACACCACATATGAATTCGAACTTAGGACATGGTCCTAGCTTGTTTATGAAGCCTTTGGGTAATTAACCCGCAGCAACAACACAAAATCTCGAGAGGATGAAGAAAGAACAAATGGCAATGAACACACAACATAGACTGAATGCAAAGCTGTCCATAAATTATTTTCTCTCGCCCCAAATGCGACCGAAAAATCAGAAGTCCACAGATCCAGATGACACCTTTGCCTTCTAAAGCTGTCCAATGAACCTAGGCGCTTATGCGGTCTTCTCTGTCACAAGCTTCTCGATAAGGTTCGCTGCATCCTGCACGGTTGCAATGTCCTGCGCGCTTGTTTCATCAACAGTGATGTTGAACTCTTCCTCGAGGCCCATCACAATCTCAACCTACAGAACATAATCGGTGTTATGGTATGAATGGCGCTGCTTTCGGGCTACTGCCATTTCTGCGGGGTGGGGAGTTGCGGATTTACCGTGTCTAGTGAGTCGGCACCAAGTTCGGAGAATTTCGACTCCGCTGTGACAGGTGTACCATCAGGGACTGCCAGCTGCTTCTTGACTATCATACAAACCTTGTCGACTGTCTCTTTCTTGGCCTGTGCCTCTCCCATGGCCTGCTCAAGAAACGAATGAACATCATTACCTCACATCAGTACATCGAGTGTGGTTCTAAAAAAATAAAGCTGAAACATTTGCTATCCTTTTCTGATAACATTGTCTAAGGAAGAGTTTTACTTCAATTATGGTGCCTAGTCTGCAATTTGAGAGAACATTTGCCGAGAAAAGACTTGACCATATTTAATGCTTTCTTTACTGTCCTTGTTAACAATTATCGCCTATTTTAACCTCAAACATGTTTACATATTTTAATTACTGCCAATGCAATCCTTACCGTTTTAATCTCAAACTTGCTTACATATTTTAATATAGAAAATATTAAAAAAATGATGGATACTTAGGAGGAACTAGACATCAGTTGTATTAAGATAAGAGTTCTGGATCGAACCCAGGCTGCCTAGCCCACCATCTATGGTGCTAGCCAATAAGAGCCTGAGTGAATCACTTGGCCACCTATAGAAGTACAGAGGTTCGGAAAAAAATATAGATATCATGAAAGCATGGTAGCAAACATTTACTATTGCCACAGCCACGTCATTGACAGAGAAGAAAACGTATGCCTACCGCACAACAAATCTTAAACCGAAGCGAACTCGGTCTTGAACTGATGGATACAAAGCTCATCTGCCGGCTATGGAAAGAAACTGAGCTCCGGCTCGAAACTACATTAGCCACCTGCAATGAACCAATAAATTTTCTCGATAACTGAACTGTTCAAACTCACAGACCACAGAAAAAAAGTACTACAGCAAAAAAATGCATGAACTGTTTGAAATTAATAATGTGCAGTTGACCAACGAAATTTAACCTAGACATTGGTGCAATACACAAGGATCGGAATGCAACATGCGTCAACTAAGCTTCTCAAATACCAGGCCTGACATGAAACTAATCATGTTGAAGTTGAACCCAAAAATACCTCTGGAAATGGATTCCGGAAAGTCAGACTGGAAGCTTATGGCAATATGCACTTATAAAACAAAGGCCGGCATTTTCTATTTGGCTAACGCATCAACATCGATGTGGAGAGCAACGCATTGGTAAAGAACTGTCAATCTAATTCAGCAAGATCTGAAGCATGTGGTGTGCTTGGGTGGCTTCCTAGAGCTTTGCATCTTCTGAACCAGGCTACATTAGAATACTAAACTCAAAATTTTAAAATAAGCCCTACTAGACATCCAGATCCAGTTGCAATGCCGGTTACATTAAACGATGCGATTTTGGAATCTTTGAAGTTTGTATACTAAAGTAAATAAAATTGTCAACATCTGCTAGTAAATATAGTACCAGCAAATTTTTATGTGTAAATAAGCAAAAAATCCCACCAGTCTAAGGGTAATTAACCTCATAGGTAACAAATTGAAGCTTGTGTGCCTATTCTAACTATACTATACTAGTTCAAATGTACTTATTTCTCTCTACGCATAAATGAATATATGGGCTGAACATATGAACTCATCTCAGGATGTGCTCAATATGTACAATTTATGGGGTATTTTTTGAACACTTATTGTGAAAATACAGGCATATGAGAAACATCGCCAAGATAGCAAAAGAGGAAGCATGTTTATGCTACTCAGTGAACTATTGAATCAAACCAGGAAAGAGTATTCAGTTTTTCTTCCAAGTATTCGACCAAATCAACCACGAACTTGGAAGAAACACACAGGAACAGCCTAGGAAACTCATGAATCGCAAACTAAAACTATGCAAATGACCAAATCTGTGACAAGACAGAGGTCAGTCCTAGAACGGTACCTGGCTGGACAGCCGCCGGCGGACGGCGGACGGCGAGAAGGAGGAAACGGCGGCGAGGCAGTGCGCCATGGGTTGGCCGGCTGAGCTGCTCGGTAGAATTTGGGGGCGGTGGGAAGAGGCCGGCTGGTAGGTGGAGTGCTGCGCTGCTCGGGAGGTCCTTGGCTCTGGAGCTGCTACCAACCACTGGTGGCAATTATAGTGGAGATAGGAGATAAAATAGATAGGCTTAGGATAAAGTGTCCAAAAGAACGCTGATGCACTATACTCCGAGAGAAAAATGGAAGGAAGAAAAAAATCAAAGTATATCTCCAGGGATATCTCAATCGTGGATGTGCAAAATGGATATACATGTGACATGGCATGCCACATTTGTAAAGTTTGTAAGTTTGCAGGTTTTCTTCAACACCACTTGTTTTCTTTTTATAATCAAAACCCCCTTTGCTTAGTCATAACAATCATTGCATCGTTTACAAACAAGGAAATCAACGCATCAGCCGGGGATTCAATCAAGTATTCGGAGGAGAAAATCTAGCTAGCCTAGCTAGTTCGTGAGCTACCTCATCATTCTTTCTATCGCTTGTTTTTTTTCGCCGTACCTATATTCTTTATATATATATATAGGGAAGGTCCCACAGAATAATTCCAAAGCCATTGGATCTGGATCACATGGATAGCGATTTAAAAAAATGATGGTATTTTTTCCGCTACATGGCAGCGTTTTCTCTACTAATAATGACAATTTATGTAAAATTACGTGACAATTTGATCGCTTACCGGAAAATATTCCAAGAAATAGATGTTCTAAAAAAATCTAGACCAACAAAGGAGGAGCCTTGCGGGGTTTTCTTATTAAGAAGAAGATGCGGGACCCATGCTCGGATTTGGGGTTTGAACTTGGTGCAGTGAGACGCACATCAGCATTCCAACCACTAGGCTAAACGAAATCTAATCATTGGTATGATGCCCTAAATATTATTTGATCGTTATCTTATACATCAACAAGCTTGACACTTAAATCATTTCCTACACCCTTCCTCCATCTCTCAATGCTGAAAGGGGTCTTCCTTAACCGACGATACCATGGCGAGATCTAAGGGTCTTGAACCATGACCTATTGTTCAAGCCGGGAGATCGAACCCATAATTTACTTTATCTTCTAGTACGCCCGAGAGAGCCAACCACTAGATCACTCTTAACCCAATGATGCAAATATAAGATCTAAGCTACAACTTCAAGGTGCATCATGATGCAAGTCACATCGCCCTTCACTTCGCGTTGAGCCTGTCTTGACATCTTCGTATACAATATCCACCCCGACATCCAACTCCCTCACACCATCCTCCTTCATCGCTTGGTGGCGAAAGGGGGTTCCTTGGACCGACAATGCAATTTTGAGATTTGAGGGTCTTGATTGGTGATCTAGAGATAAATTTGGGATATCTAAACTGCAAATTTCCTCATCGTTTGGTGTGACGAAGAGATCGAGGGCATGACACCCTTTATTCAGTGTTGCTAATGCAAAACTCAAGCTATGGCATCGTCGATCCAAAGGTGTGACACCATGTCATGTTGTCCTTAATCTAATATGCAGGCACAAGATTTAGGAGTCCTTGATGATGACACACAATGCAACTAATCCATTGACATAACCACGAGATAAAAAGTATGTGATCCTTCATCTGGTCATGCAACGAGATGTGGGCAATGGAGGCCTTAATCTAGTGGATGCCAAGTGAGATCTAATGCACAAGTGTTCGTTTCGATGGCACCTTGATGACATCTAAGTCACAATACTCAATTCAACGATGCATCTGCAAGATCCAAAGATTGATTTGTTAGATCTTGTGACACGTCAAAAAAGTTGAAACCATGATGTTCTTGATGTATATGCAAGATCTAAGGTGTGACATGTCCAATCTGGTGGCATATCAACAAGATTTGAACCAAATTTTCTTGGCTTGCCGGTGCTATGTGAGACCCAAGGCATGTTGTCCTCACATTGTTAGCGTTTTAGACATGGCTACAATTCTCACACAACGAGTTTGCCAACCCATGTGATGGCGCCCTCATCCCTAGCTTTAGATGGTGTGATAATGGTGAAACATTCTACCAAATGGCATGATGGATGAATCTAGGTAATGTGTGCCAATGACATGAGCCTTCCTATAACTACGACCTCTCTAGGGAACAAACTGATCCCAACCAATGTCAACTAAGACTATTTTTTAGAGCATTGAGTTGTTTTGATGTTCACAGTCAGGAAGAGAGAAGTAGAGTAATTTCTTCAAATAGAATTAATGCAATAATTTAGTTCATAGAATACAAATTACTTTTTGAAAAGAGGTATACCCCTCGGTCTCTACATCGGGTGATGCACATAACCTTTTATTTATTATTTTAGTGTTCATCATATGATCACAATAACTGCCACACATGGCTCCCCCTAGGACAATTTTTTTTTCAAAAGACCGTATGAAAATGATCCTCGTGCATCACAAATCCTATTAGTAGTCTGCCAACGAAATCGGTTGAACAAATCCCAAAGAGACCATCTCCCATCTGTTACACGCAAAGTCCGTGGGGCGCCCGATCCTTCTCCTTTCATAGTAACGACCATATATGGATCCAGCTAGTGGCCTTGAAGATGCCCAACATTTTTTTCGAATTTCTATTCTGTTAAAAATACAATCATTCTGAATGATCCAAATGGCCTAATGCAGAGTGCAAATTCCCGCACGGATTTAGACTTCAACTTGGGATGCACCCCCACTAACTAGTTCCTAAACATATATGTACAACTTATGGGTGGACGTAGATTAAAAGGTATATGGACAGATAGCGATAGCGATAATAGCTTGGCAAGTGGGAAATGAATAAATAGATGTCGAACTGACTCCATAACCACAAAAGAAACACTTAATGCATGCTTGCCAATTCATTTTTTAAGATTATCTTTTGTCATGATGACCATGTGACTTAAATAGTTGTTGGATCAAAAGTATGTTTAGAGGGAGGGTGATTAGACTACTTGACCAATTTAAAACTTAACATTTTCCCAATTTTATCGGTTGGCAAGTTTTAGTGATTTTACCAAGACTATCACACCCTACACATGCAAGTCTACGAGTAGTGAAATAGAAAGTATTGAAATTGCAAGTGAAACTAAAGGGAGGGATAGGAAGATCAAACCCAACGAAGACACATAGATGTTTGGCGTGGTTCCGATAGGTGGTGCTATCGTATGTCCACATTCATGGAGACTTCAATCCACGAAGGATAACGGTTGTGCGAGTTCATGAAGGGATCCGCCCACGAAGGGTCCATGAAGAAGCAACCTTGTCTATTCCAACATGGATTACGTCCACGAAGGACTAGCCTCATGATACTTGTGATCTGCGTTGAGTTTTTCCCTAAAGAGGAGGGGATGATGCAACATATTATAGCTAAGTGTTTCCCTCTGTGAGAACTGATAATCCCCAAGTGCAAGGAATCATCGTAGCACTTTCCAAAGATGTAAGTGATAAGTATGGAGGCTTGAACCCACAAGGATCTAAAGGTAATTTCAATATTCTCTCAAGTCCTATTTGCCACCGATACGACTCTACATACACCAAACTTTTGCTTCTATCTAGTAACGAGAAATAAATCTGCGTTGTGGGTATAAAGTGGATAGCTTTGCATGAAATTTGAGAACAAAAATATGAAAATAGTCGCTGCCTAAATAAAGTTAGAATATATCACAATATATTACAAATAGCGGGTATGGAATAATTATGGTATGGTGTGCGGAATCATCCTAGGCAATGTATAACAAGATCGGTAATCATTCTTGCAAATTTATACGAGGGAGAGGCATGAGCTAACATATTTTTCATACTTGGATCATATGAACTTATGATTGGATCTCTAGAAAGCATCGACAACTATTAGAAATCATTAAGGTAATCCCTAATGTCGTGGTTTTGTCACGGCACATGTCCTCGTGAAAAGACTTAATGAAGGAGCCATCACACCTTGGTGGCGACTCAAAGGGGGTGAGCAAAAGAGAGACTCAGATTTACCCAGGTTCTGCCCCTTGTGTGGAGGTAAAAGCCTACGTCCTGCTTTGTGTAGATTGATGATGGTTTCGATTACAAGGAGGGCGTAACTCGCCTGACCTAGCTCTTGATGATTTCTAACTTGCCCTATCCTCCCCAGGGACTCGCCTTTATATAAAGGTCGAGGCCCTAGGGTTTACAAGAGTCCTAGCCATGCTACAGATCGTGGTTTTCCATATCTCTAAGTCGCCATGCTTCCCAAGACTGGAAACCTCCTTGGCGGCCTATTCTCTGCATAGCTCCTGAACCGCCATCCGGCTCCTAGGCCCCCTGGGCCAAGGCTCGTATTACCAAAGGATGAGTCGCCCGTTCAGTGACCCGGCCCAGTTAGGGCGGGTTACACCGCAGGTAATATCCCCAACATTAGGCCTGAGATCGACTTGAATTTATTCACGCCAATAAACTTCCACTCATTTTGGGGCGACTTGTATCACTCCCATCTTTTGACGAACGACAAGCCGCCATCCATCATGAATTTTTTGAGCCGCCAAGCAATTTTTGATGACATCACCTTTTCCCTCTAATGTCGGGACTTAATGATGCAACCACCCAACAGATCTTTCGCACCGCCATTTAGTTATCCCAAAAATCCATGCGCCATCATTGCAAATCTTCAGTTTGTCGCCTCTATTCCCACGCCTGCCGCCTCGTTTCCAGCGCCCGGCCTTTAAATCACCGCAGGGGGGAGTGGGGGCACCGTCACGTACCCCCACTTTGTTGGGGAACGTCGCATGGGAAACAAAAAATTTCCTACGCGCACGAAGACCTATCATGGTGATGTCCATCTATGAGAAGGGATTTCCGATCTACGTACCCTTGTAGATCGCACATCAGAAGCGTTAGTGAACGCGGTTGATGTAGTGGAACGTCCTCACGTCCCTCGATCCTCCCCGCGAACCATCCCACGAACCGTCCCGCGATCCGTCTCACGATCTAGTGCCGAACGGACGGCACCTCCGCGTTCAGCACACGTATAGCTCGACGATGATCTCGGCCTTCTTGATCCAGCAAGAGAGACGGAGAGGTAGATGAGTTGTCCGGCAGCGTGACAGCGCTCCGGAGGTTGGTGGTGATCTAATCTCAGCAGGGCTCCGCCCGAGCTCCGCAGAAACGCGATCTAGAGGTAAAACCGTGGAGGTATGTGGTCGGGCTGCCTTGGAAAAGTTGTCTCAAATCAGCCCTAATAGCTCCATATATATATAGGAGGAGGGAGGGGAGGCTTGCCTTGAGGCTCAAGGAGCCCCAAGGGCTGTGCACCAAGGGGAGGAGGAGTCCTCCTCCAATCCTAGTCCAACTAGGATTGGAAGGTGGAGTCCTTCTCTTCCTTCCCACCTCTTTTTTTTTCTTTTCTCTTTGATTTTCTATCTATGGCGCATAGGGCCTTCTTGGGCTGTCCCACCAGCCCACCAAGGGCTGGTGCGCCACCCCCAAGGCCTATGGGCTTCCCCGGGGTGGGCTGCCCCCCGGTGAACATCCGGAACCCATTCGTCATTCCCGGTAACTCTGAAAACCTTCCGGTAATCAAATGAGGTCATCCTATATATCAATCTTTGTTTCCGGACCATTCCGGAAACCCTCGTGACGTTCGTGATCTCATCTGGGACTCCGAACAACATTCGGTAACCAACCATATAACTCAAATACGCATAAAACAACGTCGAACCTTAAGTGTGCAGACCCTGCGGGTTCGAGAACTATGTAGACATGACCCGAGTGACTCCTCGGTCAATATCCAACAGCGGGACCTGGATGCCCATATTGGATCATACATACTCTACGAAGATATTATCGTTTGAACCTCAGCGCCAAGGATTCATATAATCCCGTATGTCATTCCCTTTGTCCTTCGGTATGTTACTTGCCCGAGATTCGATCGTCAGTATCCGCATACCTATTTCAATCTCGTTTACTGGCAAGTCTCTTTACTCGTTCCGTAATACAAGATCCTGCAACTTACACTTAGTTACATTGCTTGCAAGGCTTGTGTGTGATGTTGTATTACCGAGTGGGCCCCGAGATACCTCTCCGTCACACGGAGTGACAAATCCCAGTCTCGATCCATACTAACTCAACGAACACCTTCGAAAATACCTGTAAAGCATCTTTATAGTCACTCAGTTACGTTGTGACGTTTGATACATACAAAGCATTCCTTCGGTGTTAGTGAGTTATATGATCTCATGGTCATAGGAACAAATATTTGACACGCAGAAAACAGTAGCAACAAAATGACACGATCAACATGTTATGTCTATTAGTTTGGGTCTAGTCCATCACGTGATTCTCCTAATGACGTGATCCAGTTATCAAGCAACAACACCTTGTACGATTATCTTGATACAGAAATTATAATAATAACTATATTTGTTATTGCCTCTAGGGCATAATTCCAACACACTTCGTCTTCCTCGTCAGTCTTCATCTTCCTCGCGCCTGCGCCCTTGTCTCTTCGCCGTTCCCGAAGCTTCGTCGCCAGCCATCGTGGTCCGGACGTCTCGAGGCCAAACGAAGGCGCAAGATCCGCCACAAATCTTCCGCATGCTCCTCCGGGGATCGTCCTTCTTTCTCAGGTAAGCATTTTCCCCCATTAGGGTTAGACCTTGCCGCCATGTTCATCTAGGTTAGCTTCGGAATGCAACGATGATCCCCTTGCTATTTTAGATCCATCAATCATACTTCCGATAGATCCTCCGTAGTAGTAAAGCGCGGTAGCATCGCCGCATCTGCTGGTCATTTCGATGTTTTCACTTCATAGATTCATACAGCACCCCTGTCGCATTCTTGCGTTCGTAGTCTTCGCAGTTTCGTCAAGCATTATCTCTTTAATTTGATCCACCAGTAGATCCGTATTTCATTGCTTGTTTTTAGAAACTTGTTTATCCTACTCCGGGAATATCCCTAAGGAAAAAATCCTTTATGAATCGCCACTCGCCATCTTCCAGCACATCGAGTTAGAACATTGCCAAGGCGACGCCTTTGATTGCCGAAGGGCGAGTCATAACGCCTTCGTAGACATGCCATAAATCTCTCAACTGGCGAGTTAGAATATCCTCATATCCAGGTCTCTGGTCACCTAATGGCGGGTCATAAGGTCCCTACAGACATATTGTAGATCTTCAACTGGCGAGTTACCACGTTTTATGGTCCTTTATGAGCCGCCTTGTTCCTTCTTTTTTGTAGTCATGGTTAGCATCTCGAAATGGGATTGGCTACCAACCAAGATTAATGACGCCTTTGTCGAGAAATATGTCAAGTCGGGTCATCTTGATCGTAAGGAAGTCATTGGTTGGCGGACCGCCCCAGGTGAGGTGATTCCCAATCCTGCCGAGGGGGAAGTAGTTGTTTTCATTGATCATCTTGAACGAGGCTTTAAACCGCCCGGGTCAAAGTTCTTTAGAGAAGCTCTGCATTTCATCAATGTTCACCCTCAGGATCTGGGACCCAACTCCATCAGTAACCTTTGTCAATTCCAAGTATTTTGCGAGGCATACCTGTAGATAGAGCCCAAAGTTCCATTATTTTGGAACTTCTTCCGTCTGAACCGCCAGACTGAATTTTCCAACGGGCCCAACTTGGAACTCGGGGGGGGGGGGGGTCAACATCCTGCGGCGCCGCGAACGTGGGTTTCCGTCTGTCCTCCTGCCCAGCCATCCCAAAGGCTGGGCCGGGTCTTGGTTTTATTGTCGTGACACTTCTCCTCCCGGTGAGAACCCACTTCTGGGTTATAGAGAAGATCACTTACCCATGGACTTCAAGCTGCCAGAGAAACTTACCGAAGAAGAAGAAGAATTCATCCCCATCTTCTCCGAGCTGCGGTCTTTGACCAATAATGGGCTCACCGGGGTTGACCTATTCCGTTTCTGGGTGGAGTGGAATATTCTTCCTCTCAGTCGCCGGGATGGTCTGATGTGCGAGTACGATGGCAGCGTGAACCATCCCCAATGCTTTTTTCATATAAGACTCCTCGAGCAAGACATTGTTGACATAATCAAGAAGTTAACCGGTGAGTCCTTGGAAAACTGTGCCAAGGTCGGGCTCAAACCTTTTTGTCACTCCAACCCGGCTCCACCGGTAACAATCTAAGTCGCCTCCTTTTATATTTTTCAACATATGTGCCAATGTTCCGGGTTTGAAATTTGATTCTATCCACCAGAAAGGTGATGCCTCGAAGGCCAAAGGTGACTGCCTAGAAAACAACTAAGCCGCCACCGAAGAAGAAGAAGAAGAAGATGAGCAAGGGCAAAGCCGCCGTCAAGGAGTCATCCATCGTCGGCGAGTCCCAAGCCGGCGAAGAACAATCAGAGGTAAAAATTTAACCTTTTGTTTATCATCATTATGTTCCAACTTATGCTTATATCCTGTTACCTTTATGCGTAGGACGATGGCTATGAGATGCAGGATGACGTGGTTGAGGTAATTTCTATTTCTTCCGACTCAACTTCCTCTTCACCTAGGCCGGCCAGGCGGATTTGTGGAAAAGTTCCCATATCTCACCCAAATGCTTGTGTGAACCATGATTTCCTTTTGAAGAAGGCGAGGTATGCTCCCAAACGTAAAACCCGAAGCCATTCTGGCAACTTAGTTTCCGGGTTACCTGAAAAGACAACCAGTCGAAAAGGCCTAAGTGAGGTATACACTTGTTAACACACTCTCCTTCTTGTAGAAAATGTTATTCACAACTCGTTCACTCCTTGAACTTTTATTCTTTCAGGTCTCTCCTCCTTCATCTGGCGACTCAGTGATGTTATCTCTTCCACCAATGATTCGTGTATAGGGGTAAGTTCTTTTATTAACCTTTTCCCTTCCCAATAATGATATTTGTTCTAACTTTGATGTCTTCATTTCAGAGCACAAGCAAAGAAGAGAAAAACTAGCGACTTGTCTTCTGCTCCTAAGACGACTGAAGTGTTAGGCATGAGCACCTCTGCCCGAGATGAAGACCAAGCGGCGGCTCGTGATGATCCTGTGTATGACATTCCTGACGTCCGGATCGACTCTCCAGGTCCTCTAAAGGAAACCACTGAAAATGTTAACCCGCCGAGCTCTTCCAAGGCGACTGAAGATCCAGATACCGTAATTATTACTGATACTGGTTACTCCAAACGTGCAGCAACGGTGTTATCCAAACATGCATCAAAAGAGTCCCATCCTTCCGCCGAACAAGATATCACTAAGCTGAAGCTTCCCCATTATGAGAAGCTCGAATTTGACCAACTCTGCTCTGGCTTCGTAAGTCGCCTGGAGACGAGTTATGAAATGGAGAAGAGCTTGATCAACATGATGAGAGTTAAACATGAGGTACGTCCTTTATTATGTGTTCTTCCACCCATTAGCCTTCCAGAAGACTAGTCTTGCTTGATGAAATTATGTTTGTTGCAATATCTGGTAGAACCTTATCTGTCCATAGCCCCCAAGGGCCGGGTCATCTTTTGAAAGATGAGTCGGGTCTTGAATTTATAGAAAAACTTCAACCTGTAGCCCCCAAGGGTCGGGTCATCTTTTGAAAGATGAGTTGGGTCTTGTAAAAAAATTCAACCTGTAGCCCCCAAGGGTCGGGTCATCTTTTGAAAGATGAATCAGGTCTTGTATTAAATGAAAACTTGAACCTGTAGCCCCCAAGGGCTGGGTCATCTTTTGAAAGATGAGCCGGGTCTTGTAAAAAAATTCAACCTGTAGCCCCCAAGAGCCGGGTTATCTTTTGAAAGATGAAACAGGTCTTGTATTAAATGAAAACTTCAACCTGTAGCCCCCAAGGGTCGGGTCATCTTTTGAAAGATGAACCGGGTCTCTGAATTAGGTAAAAAACTCCAACCTGTAGCCCCAAGGGTCGGGTCATCTTTTGAAAGATGAGCCGGGTCTTGCATTAGGTAAAAAACTTCAACCTGTAGCCCCCAAGGGTCGGGTCATCTTTTGAAAGATGAGCCGGGTCTTGCATTAGGTAAAAAACTTCAACCTATAGCCCCCAAGGGCCGGTTCATCTTTTGAAAGATGAGCCGGGTCTTGCATTAGGTAAAAAACTTCAACCTGTAGCCCCCAGGGGCCGGGTCATCTTTTGAAAGATGAGTCGGGTCTTGCATTAGGTAAAAAAACGTCACCCTGTAGCCGCAAGGGCCGGGTCATCTTTTGAAAGATGAGCCATGTCTTGTATTTTCTATGACTTTGAATAGAATCATACATTAGCCCCCAAGTGTCATGGATGTTGCTTGCAACAGTTCTGAAACTTGTCTCCCCATAATTTGTTTGCAGGAATCTGTGACCCGGGCCGAGTCATCCCTTGCTTCTGTTTCCTGTCATCCTTCATTTTCTTCACCTGAGGATTTTGCTGATGAGATTGAATTCTTGAGGATTCTGATGAGACTTGAAGATTTTCTTCAAGAAACACTGCAAATGAGTTAATGTGATGACAACCGAGAGATTCAGCAGCTGACATGTGTGTACCTGTGAACATAGTATAGTTGTGGAGAATTTGGAGAGGTCATATGCATTCTCAGATTTGAAGAAAATGAAAAAGTTTGACAGTTGAGGAATTTTCCTAAGCATACTGTTCTTGGGTTCCAGAGTTCTACAGATCCGAAAATTAGCACAATTGAGGAATCTCGTGAAAATTTTAGATGCTTAGTGAAGTTCATCAATGGTGTGGCGATAGGCAGTGTTTGAGGAATCAAGTGCATATCGATTCTTGAGGAAAAACAGATTTCACATCGGAGATGTAAAATAGTAGATCTAACTTGCTGTAAAAATGGGGTTTTTATTTACCCTTGAAGGCGCGCACGAAGAACACAAAGAAGTTGTAGAGAGAAGCTCTTCGGTGCGTGTCCAATGCGCCCTAACCCGGCAGCAGAGGACGTCTACGGCGGCGGCGGACGAAGATGGTCCGACTCCGGCGTGGTTCCGGCGACGGAGAAGTCGAGGCAGTGAAGCTCTTCTTTGCCGGCGACGAGACTTCCAGCGGTAGCGCTAGGGTTCGGTGCTTTTTGGTGTAGCAGGAGAGCGATGGGGCGAAGAAGTGTTTGCCGAGGGGGATAAGGACATATTTATAGCGAGACAGTTACTGTTGGCGTGAAGAATTCAGACCAAACAGCCCCTGCCTCTACGTCTCCGCAAGACACGTGTAGCTCCCGAGCAAGGCGGTGGAGATAGTGGAGATCGTGGTTATCCGAACGTGGGAAGTGGGGTTCAGTTACTGTGCATTAAAGAAACATTTTTGAAGATTTGAGGATTTTTGTTACAAAATCATCAGCTGACAAGGACGCAGTGAGGATTTTGAACAAATTTTCAAGTAGAACGCATATGAAGAATCGAATAGACTGGATGAGCATAGCATAGAGGGAAAGTAGGGTCCGATCACATTCACTTAGATGAAATATCAACTTGAAGAAATAGCTATAAGTGAATGCTGTTGAGGACTTGAAATGACAGTCTATCTAATCAAACGAAAGTCATCAAGTGTTTTTGAAGATTTGAGTAACTTGAGGATTTTGTGATAAATCATCACAATGAAGAACAACTGTTTGGAAGAAAAACACATTTTGAGGAAATGGAACATTGAAGAAAATCAACTTGAGAAATTTCACGTTGGGCGGTGGTGTGACCCACCATATAAGAATGTTGATTACAGACGCCGCGTACAATTGTCGTAGGGCCCTGATAATCAATTTATTTGTTGATTTCTTCACATTAAGAGTGATATTCTTCATCAGTTGAAGAAAATCGATTCATCATGTGTTGCACATCTAAGTCATCGATTTTGCATAAGTGTTAGGATGTGTGCATGTTTTTACAAAACATTTAAAGATTCTAAGATATTTAGCTCACACCGCAAGTTGCAAAATCTTTTCTCATCCAAGGGCTTAGTGAAGATATCTTCCAGTTGATCATCAGTCTTCACATGGCGATGAGTATATTGCCCTTGAGGACACGGTCCCGAAGAAAATGATGACGAATCTGGATGTGCTTAGTCTTCGAGTGCTGTACTGGGTTGTATGCAATCTTGATTGCACTCTCATTGTCGCAGTAGAGAGGCACATTCTTCATGTTGATGCCTTAGTTCTTGAGGGTTTGCTTCATCCATGGTAACTGAGCACGGTATGAACCAGCAGCAATGTACTCAGCTTCGGCAGTGGAGAGTGATACGCAGTTCTCCTTCTTTGAGGACCAGCAAACTAGTGATCTTCCGAGAAAATGACATGTACCAGAAGTTGAATTGCGATCCAAACGATCACCAGCATAGTCAGAATCAAAATATCCTACCAGATGAAGATTTGAGTCCTTGGGATACCATAATCCTAGTGTTGGTGTGTGAGCTAAGTATCGAAGAATATGCTTCACAACCTTATGTTGTGATTCCTTCGGTTTTGCTTGAAAACATGCACACATGCAAACACTAAGCATTATATCTGGCCTAGATGCACATAGATACAATAAAGACCCAATCATAGAGCGATATACCTGCTGATCGAATTCTTTACCATTTTCATCAGTGCCGAGGTGGCCGTTGGTAGGCATTGGAGTCTTGGCACCCTTGCATTCATGCATGTCGAATTTCCTCAGAACATCCTTGAGGTATTTCTCCTGTGATATGAAGATTCCATTGCGTTATTGACGAATTTGAAGACCTAAGAAGAATTTTAGCTCCCCCATCATGGACATATGATATTCTTCACTCATCGTGTAAGCAAATTCATCACTGTATCGTTTGTTAGTACAGCCAAATATGATATCATCGACATATATTTGGCACACAAATAGCTCATTATCATAGGATTTAGTGAAAAGAGTTGGATCGAGTGAACCAGGTTTGAAGCCTTTCTTCATGAGCAATTCTTTCAATGTATCATACCATGCCCGAGGGGCTTGCTTGAGACCATAGAGCGCCTTTTTGAGTCTGAAGACTTTGTCTGGATTCTTTGGATCCTCAAAACCTGGGGGCTGAGCAACATATACTTCTTCCTCAAGCTTACCATTGAGGAATGCACTTTTCACATGCATTTGATATAAGATGATGTTATGATGATTAGCATAAGCAAGTAGTATTCAAATAGCTTCAAGTCTAGCAACAGGTGCAAAAGTTTCATCGAAATCTATTCCTTCAACCTGGGTGTAGCCTTGGGCTACAAGTCGTGCCTTGTTCCTCACCACTTGACCGTCCACATCTTGCTTGTTTCGGAAAATCCACTTGGTACCGATGATGTTGTGCTTGCGAGGATCTGGTGGTTTGACGAGCTCCCATACGTCATTCAGCTTGAATTGAAGAAGTTTGTCTTGTATAGCTTGGATCCACTCCGGTTCCAGGAAAGCCTCAACAACTTTTGAGGGTTCTGTGATAGATACAAAGGAAAAATGGCCACAAAATTTAACTAAGTGTGAATCTTTTGAGCGAGTGATAGGACCTGGCGCGTTGATGTCGTTGAGGATTTTGTCAAGTTCTACTTCATTTGCAATCCTTGGGTGAGCTGGTTGAGGATTTCGTCTGGGCTGAGGAAGTGGTTCTGGTGCAATTTCCTCAGGAGCATCTTCTTGATTTTCATCAGTGATGGGGATCGTTTCTTCATCAATTTCCTTAGTGGGAACAATGTCTTTAGTAGGTTTGAGCTTTATTGCTTCCTCAGGAGACAACTTATCTGGATCAGAAGGCAATTACTCTCTTTGCGAGCCATTAGTTTCATCGAACCGCACATCTACAGTCTCAACAACTTTGTTGTGATAGTTGTTGAAGACTCTGTAGGTGTGCGAGTCCTTTCCATAACTGAGCATAAAACCCTCATGTGCCTTAGGTGCAAATTTTGAGCTATGGTGAGGATCTCTAATCCAACATTTTGCACCGAAGACTTTGAAATAACTTACATTGGGTTTCTTATCAGTGAGGAGTTCATATGATGTTTTCTTGAGGAATTTGTGAAGATATACCCTGTTGATGATACGGCATGCAGTGTTGATTGCTTCAGGCCAAAAGCGACGAGGAGTCTGATATTCTTCAAGCATAGTTCTTGCCATCTCAACCAGAGTCCTGTTCTTCCTTTCGACGACATCGTTCTGCTGAGGAGTATAAGGAGCAGATAATTCGTGAGTAATACCAAGTTCATCAAGATAATCATCAAGACCAGTGTTTTTGAACTCTGTTCCATTATCACTCCTGATATGTTTGATCTTGATGCCCAAGTTCGTCGAGGCCCTTGAAGAAAATCGTTTGAAGATTTCCTGCACTTCAGTTTATATACTATGATATGCACCCATGTATATCTGGAATAATCATGAACTATGACGAAGCCATATAAAGATGCTGCATTGGTTAGTGTGGCATAGTGAGTAGGTCCAAATAGATCCATATGAAGCAATTCGAATGGACGTGTAGTGGTCATGATAGTCTTCGAGGGATGCTTGGATCTGGTCATTTTCCCAGATTCACATGCACCGTTGAGATGATCCTTAAGGAATTTGACTGATTCGATGCTGATGACATGCTTCTTCTTCGCGAGCGTGTGAAAATTCCTTATGCCTGCATGACCTAGTCTTCGGTGCCACATCCATCTTTCTGAGGTTTTTGCTAGTAAGCAAGTGGCTGGTTGAGGACCTGTAGAGAAATCAACAATGTACAAATCCCCTCTTCTTACACCTTCGAAGACTTTTGATCTGTCAGACTCCATGATGACTACACATCTATATCTACCAAGGATAACAATCATATCAAGATCACAAAGCATCGAGACTGACATGAGGTTAAAACCAAGGGATACAACAAGCATCACTTTGTCCATATGCCTATCCTTGATAATAGCCACTTTGCCAAGTCCCAATACCTTGCTTTTACCTTTGTCAGCATATGTGATTTCCT
Source organism: Hordeum vulgare subsp. vulgare (assembly GCF_904849725.1). NCBI lineage: Eukaryota > Viridiplantae > Streptophyta > Magnoliopsida > Poales > Poaceae > Hordeum > Hordeum vulgare. Next base: position 128,780,210 of record NC_058522.1, on the reverse strand, counting down.
TCAGAGGTGATGGAGTTAGTGGCATATTCATCAGCAAGCTTTTATCACCAGTCATGTGATGTGTGCAGCCACTATCAAGAACCCACTCAGTATTCTTGGGTTTATCAACCTGCAGATGAATTTGTACAGCTTACCATCTCAGATGGTTCAGATTTGAAGAATATGACATCAATTTCATCAGATAAAAATTTCATCACAACTGAATTATAAGGACGTGTGAAATATTTCTATTTCATCAATATTAGCTTGCGTCCTATCAAGCATTTCCTCACGTCTCCAGCAAATTCTTCAGATGATGATTTTCATCTGGAGACCTGTCCTGCAGAAGTGATTAGTTCGATTTCTTCACCACCCACATCTGAAGGGGTGGTAAAGCATTCATCATCTTGCGAGCACCATATGAGAAAGGTGGCATTGAAGCTAATGCACTTCTCTTAACAGTAGGGGGTTAAAGTACTCATATGAATATGCAGAGAACTGGTTTGAGAATTTATGAACATAATGATTTGAAGAGTAACACTCATATTCATATTCCTTGTAGTTTCCCTGCATGTCAGACGCATTAGCACGGGTACGAGCATAATTTTGACCAGTTGAGGATTTTGATCCTCTTGAAGACTTTGGTCCTCCTGAGGAATTTGATCTGGGGTTCAGATTCTTCATCGGTGGTGTCATGAGGACATTCACCTTAAGATTTTCAAGACAACTTTTGGGAACCCTGATTTTTCTCAAGGCAGGACCATTCCTGCAGTTAGTTCCAACATGTCGAGCAAATACTTCACCAGATTGATTTTTGAATAGTTTATAGTTGGAGTCAAATGACTCATCCGAGGAATAGGATAATTCACATGAAAAGCTAGTTAGATTGGATGGATCAAAAGGAGGCCCACTAGCAGCAACCCATGAGGTTTTTGGATACTGCTCAGGTTTCCAATAAGATCCATCAACATTTAGTTTCCTCTCAAAGGCAATTCCTTCTTTCCTTGGGTTCCTGTTCAAGATCTGCTTTTTGAGCACATCACAAATGGTTTGATGTCCTTTGAGGCTTTTGTATATGCCTGTCACATAAAATTCCTTCAATCCTACATTTTCATCAGCAACATTTGTGTTTTCCTCAAGTGAGGAAATAGACACTACAGGTGCAGTTGAAGAATTTGTAGCAATAGAAGCATTTGATGATTCTGGGGAAGAATTAGCAGTTTTGCGCTCAATGCATTTAAGACATGGAGGAATGAATTCAGCTTGAGCAGCGCTGATCTGTTGAGCTAGTAATGAATCATTTTCCATACAAAGATCATCATGAGAAATCCTCAGCTTCTCTAGATCAAGCTTCCTTTGAAGAAATTCATAGGAAACTTTCTCATGATGAGCAAGGAGTGTATCATAACGATCTTGAAGATTATCAAATCTAGACTGAGGACTTTTCACATCTTCAGTGAGGATTTGGGTAAGATTCATTTCATCATTCAACAGATCATCATTTCTATCTAGCAGTTTCTGAAGCTTTTCCAGGGCCGTTTGTTGTTTAGTGGCAATGATAGCAAGTTTACTGTAACTGGTTTTTTTTTATAATAATCAGGTTCATAGTCACTTGAATCAGAGGAGGAAGCATCATTTGGTACCTTTGAACCTTTTGCCATGAAGCAATAGGTTGGAGCGAAGTCATCAACATAGTCATCAGTGTGGATGGTGTTACCATCTTCTTCAAGGTTGAAGACTGACTTCCTGACGAAAGTGGTTGCCAGTGCAAGACTAGCCTGTCCGAATTCTGAGTCTTCATCAGAACCCTCTTCTTCATCACATTCCTCTGATTCTGCCTCGGAATCCATTTCCTTGCCAATAAGTGCCCGAGAATTTCTAAAACTAGTCTTCTTGTGCGATGAGGGCTTTGAAGATGAGGATTTTGAAGATTTCTTCTTCTTCTTCGAGTCATCAGAACTGTCATCCTTGTATTTCTTCTTCTTTGATTCCTTTCCCCAACGGGGACAGTCAGCAATGTAATGACCTGATTTCTTGCATTTGTGGCAGGTTCTTTTCTTGTAGTCCTCAGATGAAGATTCTGATTGCCTCATGTCTCTTCTTGAAGATTTACCGAACTAGCCACGTCGTGTAAACCTTTGGAATTTCCTCACGAGCATTGCAAGCTCCTGTCCAAATTCTTCAGGGTCACCAATGCTATCATCCGAATCTTCTTCTTCAGATGAGGAAATTTCTCTAGCCTTCAGTGCACGTGGTCTAGAATAGCTTGGTCCATATAGATCTTTCTTTTCTTCTAGCTGGAATTCATGAGTATTGAGTCTTTCGAGTATATCAGCTGGATCAAGCATCTTGTAGTCTGGTCTTTCTTGAATCATCAGGACTAAAGTATCAAATGAAGAATCCAAAGATCTTAGCAGTTTCTTCACAACTTCATGATCAGCAATGTCTCGAGCTCCCACTGCTTGCAGTTCATTTGATATGTCAGTGAGGCGATCAAAGGTATCTTGGCAGCTTTCATTATCATGCCTCTTGAAGCGATTGAAGAGATTGCGAAGAATATCAACACGAGAGTCACGCTGGGTTGATACTCCTTCATTTACTTTGCACAGTCTCTCCCAGATAAGTGTTGCAGAGCCCAAAGCACTCACTCTTCCAAACTGGCCTGGGCTCAGATGGTCACAGATGATATTCTTCGCTTGAGAATCAAGTTGTTTGAATTTCTTCACATCCGCAGCAGAGACACTAGCAGATATGATGGGGACGCCATGTTCCATAATATACCAGAGATAATTGTCAATAGCTCGTAGATGCATTTGCATCTTGTTCTTCCATAAGGAAAGTTCTTTCCTTCGAAAGTAGGACATGTTGTAGTAACCTTAAACATGCCTGCAGTCGACATAACTAAAACTCCAGGTGGTTAAACCAAAATCACACAGAACAAAGGAGTACCTTGCTCTGATACCAATTGAAAGTGCGTTATACCGACTAGAGGGGGGTGAATAGGAGATTTTTAGAATTTCATCACTGAGGAAATTCCTTTTGAGGAAATTCCTCACTGATGACTAACTTACAGCGGAAACAGTAAAGGATCAGAAGTGCAATGTTTCACAACAACAGTTTTTCAGTGTGAGGAATGAGAAAACATATTGCAAAGTGAGCAGGCACGTAGAAAAAATATGAGGATTAACTAGCGTGAAGAATTTGGGGTTGAGGAATTTCAGAGAAAGTCTTCAGCAAATTCTTCAAATAGTCACAGTGAAAGTCATCAACACATAATCTGAGGAAAGTAATGAGTTGAGGAATTAGAACCCATTTCACAGCGAAGACAGTAGTTGATGACCCAGTTCCAACTGCTATGACAGTTGTATATCTGGTTTGGAGCGGCTTGGTATTGAAACCAAAGGACACACAGTCCCGGGACACACAGTCCCTACCGTGTTCTCCTTGGGCTAAGAACACACAGTCCTCACCCATCACTCGTGGTAAGTCTTCAGGGCATACTTCCAAACCCTCACAAACTTGGTCACCCGGCGATCCACAATTGACTGCTGGATTGCTCTAGACCATGACGCCTAACCGTCTGGAGGATGCACAGTCCTCAAAGGTAAAAGGCTTCAGTCCCACACAGGAACAACTTCTTCAGTGATGCTCAATCACTTGGTTCTATGTTTGTGGTTTGGTGTTTGGTGTATTTCCTCACTGATGAATTACTCTCGAAGACTCTGAGGAATTGGGTTGCTCTTATGACAAGTGTCAGTTTCTAGGAGCAGCCAACCAGCTAATGGTAGTGGGGGCGGCTATTTATAGCCTAGAAGCATCCCGACATGATTTGACACTAATGCCCTTAAATAATATGACCGTTGGTGTGGATAAGACCAATGATGTGGCGTGGCTATCGAAACGGTCGGGACCCTCAACTGTGAGAGTCCTCAAGTCACTCGTATTCCTCACTTGAGGCTTTTGGTAGGATTAGGCTTGGGTTGAGCATCATGAGGAAATTCATTCCAAAGTGTAACTTCGACCTCCTTTAAAAGTACGGTGTTCCTATTACTCAAGTGTGAAGAAAATAAAACAGAAAGAGTAAATCTTCATGCTTCAAAGTCTTCAAAAAGATTTTCTTCAGGACACACCGAATTCCTCAATTTCAATATCTTCATGAGGAATATCAATTTCATCGCAGATTCTTCGCGATTCAATTCTTCAGCTTGAGACCAATTTCTTCAACCGAAGATATACATTTTTAGGGGTCGATATTCATCAAATATCTCAAACTCCTCAGTGACTTATAAATCGTGTGTACACTCATAAACACATTAGATACTTAACCTATAAGTCTTCAAACCACCAAAATCACTAAGGCGCACTAGATGCATTTACAACTGGCGTCGGGGGTTGGGGTCTTTTCGATCAACAAGAGGCCGAACAGGTGTCGGGGGTCGGGGGTCGAGGGTTAGTGGCGTCGGGCATCGGGGATCGAGGGTCAGGGGTCGATGGTTAGTGGCATCGGGGGTCGAGGGTCGAGGTCAGTGGCGTCGGGCGTCAGGGGTCGGGGGTCGAGGGTCAGTGCCGGGGTGCCGGGGTTCCTTTTTCCTCTCCTTTCTTCTTTTCCTCTCTCTTCTTTTTCTTCTTCTTCTTCTTCTTCATCATCTTCTTCTTCTTATTCTTCTTCTTCTTTTTTCTCCTCCTCTTCTTCTTTTTCTTATTTCTTTTCTCTTTCTCCTCCTCGCCTCTTTCTTCTTCTTCTTCTTCTTCTTTCTTCTAGTTTTTTTCTTCTATCATTATCTTCTAAGTTTTTTCTTTTCTATCTATTTTATTTTTCCTAAAATAACTATCCTCTAAGTTATTTTTTTCTATCTAGTACCTAATAAACTAACTATCTAATTTAACAAAAAAAATAGAAAAAAATAACTCTCTATTTTTTTTTAAAATATGGGTACCAGAGTTGGGGGACGGCCGGCGAGGGGAGGGGCGTCGCCGGTAGCCGGTGAGGGGAGGGGGCGGCGCCAGCAGCCGGTGAGAGGAGTGGCGGCGTCGGCGGCGGGTGAGGGGAGGGGAGGCGCAGGGGGCGGGTAAGGGGAGGGGCAGCGCAGGGGGCCGTGCCGGCGGCGAGTGAGGAGAGGGGGCGGCGCAGCGGGCCGACGGCGAGTGAGGAGTGGGGGTGCAGGGGGCCGGCGGTCAGTGAGGAGAGGGGGCGCACGGGGCCGGCGTCGAGTGAGAAGAGGGGGCGGCGCAGGGGGCTGCACCGGGGGACGTCGGGGCGGTGCGGTGAGGGGAGGGACGTCGGGGCGGCGCGGGAGGGACGCCGGGCGGGGTGATTCGAGCAGGCCTGGGGCTACGTGGGAGGAGGGGGTTGGCCTGATGGTGGTTGGTGGGCTGCCCCTTTGCCGTCCGCCGTGCCCCCAGGCAGACGGCAAAGGACCCCCAGGCAGACGGCAAAGGGGCGGAGTGGGGAGGCATCAGGTGGGGGCAACCGCCATCCCCTTTGCCGTCCGCCGTGCCCCCATGCAGACGACAAAGGACCCCCAGGCAGATGGCAAAGGGGAGGGGTGGGTGGGGTGGGGGTTTCGGCCGTTTGGGTGGGTGGGGGTGAGGGCTTTGCCGTCCGCCCGCCCTTTGCCGTCTGCATAGCTATTCTTTGCCGTCCACTGGCGGACGGCAAAGAGGTGGCGGACGGCAAAATAAACCTTTTCCATCAGACACCTCTTTGCCGTCAGCACTGCAACAGCTGACGGCAAAGAGTACCTTTGCCATGCGTTAGCAGACGGCAAAGGCCAGGGAGATGAAAAATTTATGAATTCCAGTAGTGTAAACTTGCTATCATTGCACTAAACAACAAATTGCCCTAGAAAAGCTTCAGAAACTGCTAGACAGAAGCGATGTTGTGTTGAATGATGAAATGAATCTTACCCAAATCCTCAGTGGAGATATGAAAAGTCTTCAGTCCAGATTTGATAATCTTCAAGATCGTCATGTTACACTCCTTGCTGATCATGAGAAACTTTCTTATGAATTTCTTCAAAGGAAGCTTGATCTTGAGAAGCTGAGGATTTCTCATGATGATCTTCGTATGGAAAATGATTAATTACTAGCTCAACAGATCGGTGTTGCTCAGGCTGAATTCGTTCCTCCATGTCTTAAAATGCATCGAACGTGAAATTGCTAATTCTTCACCAGAATGATCAAATGCTTCTATTGCTACAAATTCTTCAACTGCTCGTGTAGTGTCAAATTCCTCACTTGAGGAAACCACAAATGTCACTGATGGAAATGTAGGGCTGAAGGAATTGTATGTCACAGACATATACAAAAGTCTCAAACGACACCAAACCCTTTGTGATGTGCTCAAAAAGCAGATCTTGAACAGGAATCCAAGGAAAGAAGGAATTGCCTTTGAGAGGAAATTGAATGCTGATGGATCATATTGGAAACCTAAGCAGTATCCCAAAACCTCATGGGTTGCTGCTAAAGGGCCTCCTTTTGATCCATCCAATCTAATAGGATTTTCATGTGAATTATCCTATTCCTCAGATGAGTCATTTGACTCCAACTATAAACTATTCAAAAATCAATCTGGTGAAGTATTCGCTCGATATGTTGGAACTAACTGCAGGAATGGGCCTCCCTTGAAAAAAATTTGGGTTCCCAAAAGTTGCCTTGAAAATGTTCAAGTGAATGTCCTCATGACACCACCTATGAAGAATTTGAACCCCATATCATATTCCTCAGGAGGACCAAAGTCTTCAAGAGGATCAAAATCATCAACTGGTCAAAACTATGCTCGTACCCGTGCTAATGCTTCTAACATGCAGGGAAATTACAAGGAATATGAATATGAGCGTTATTCTTCAAATCATTATGTTCATCAATCCTCAAAGAAATTCTCTGCATATTCATTTGAGTACTTTAACCCCCCTACTGTTAAGAGAAGTGCATTAGCTTCAATGCCTCCTTTCTCATATGGTGCTCGCAGGTTGATGAATGCTTTACCACCCCTTCAGATGTGGGTGGTGAAGAAATTGAACTAATCACTTCTGCAGGTGAGGTCTCCATATGAAAATCATCATGTGAAGAATTTGCTGGAGATGTGAGGAAAAAGCTTGATAGGACGCAAGCTAATATTGATGAAATAAAATTATTTCACACGTCCTTATAATTACTATTTATGATGAAATTCCTATCTGATGAAATTGATATCATATTCTTCAAGTCTGAAGCATATGAGATGGTAAGCTGTACTAATTCATCTGCAGGATGACAAACCCAAGAGTAGTGAGTGGGTTCTTGATAGTGGCTGCACACATCACATGACTGGTGACAAAAGCTTGCTGATGAATATGCCACTAACTCCATCACCCCTGAAGCAAATCACTTATGCTGACAAAGGTAAAAGCAAGGTATCGGGACTTGGCCAAGTAGCTATTTCCAAGGACAGGCACATGGACAAAGTGATGCTTGTTGAATCCCTTGGATTTAACCTTATGTCATTCTAATTCTTTTTGATCTTGATATGATTGTTATCTTTGGAAGATATAGATGTGTTGTCATCATGGAATCTGACAGATCCAAAGTCTTCGAAGGTGTTAGAAGAGGGGATTTGTACATTGTTGATTTCTCTATAGGTCCTCAACCAGCCACTTGCTTACTAGCAAAAATCTCAGAAGGGTGGTTGTGGCATCGAAGACTTGGTCATGCAGGCATGAGGAATTGACACATGTTCGCGAAGAAGAAGCATGTCATTGGCATTGAATCAGTTAAATTCCTCAAGGACCACCTCTACGGCGCTTGTGAGTCTGGGAAAATGACCATATCCAAGCATCCCTCGAAGACTATCATGACCACTACTCGTCCATTTGAATTGCTTCACATGGATCTATTTGGACCTACTCATTATGCCACACTAACAAATGCAACATCTTTATATGGCTTTGTCATAGTTGATGATTATTCCAGATTCACATGGGTGCATATCATTTTGTATAAAACTGAAGTGCAGGAAGTCTTCAAACAATTTTCCTCAAGGGCCTCGACGAACTTTGGCGTCAAGATCAAATACATCAGGAGTGATAATGGAACAGAGTTCAAAAACACTGGTCTTGATAATTATCTTGATGAACTTGGTATTACTCACGAATAGTCAATCCTTATACTCCTCAACAGAATGGTGTCGTCGAAAGGAAGAACATGACTCTGGTTGAGATGGAAAGAACCATGCTTGAAGAATATCAGACTCCTCGTCGCTTTTGGCCTGAAGCAATCAACACTGCCTGCCATATCATCAACAGGGTATATCTTCACAAATTCCTCAAGAAAACCTCATATGAACTCCTCACTGGCAAGAAACCCAATGTGAGTTATTTCAAAGTCTTCGGTGCAAAATGCTGGATTAGAGATCCTACCATAGCTCAAAGTTTGTACCTAAGGCACATGAGGGTTTTATGCTCGGTTATGGAAAGGACTCGCACACCTACAGAGTCTTCAACACCTATCACAACTAGGTTGTTGAGACTGTAGATGTGCGGTTCGATGAAACTAATGGCTCGCAAAGAGAGAAATTGCCTCCTGATCCAGATAAGCTATCTCCTGAGGAAGCAATAAAGCTCAAAGCTCCTGAAGACATTATTCCCAGTGAGGAAATTGATGAAGAGATCATTCCCAGCACTGATGAAAATCAAGAAGATGCTCCTGAGGAAATTGCTCCAGAACCAATTCCTAAGCCCAAACGAAATCCTCAACCAGCACATTCGAGGATTGCAAATGAAGTAGAACTTGACAAAATCCTCGATGACATCAACGCGCCAGGTCCTCTCACGCGCTCAAAATCTTCACACTTAGTTAACTTTTGTGGGCATTTCTCCTTTGTGTCTATCACAGAACCTTCAAAAGTTGCTGAGGCTTTCATGGAACCGGAGTGGATCCAAGCCATGCAAGACGAACTTCTTCAATTCAAGCTGAATGACGTATGGGAGCTTGTCAAACGACCAGATCCTCGCAAGCACAATATCATCGTCACTAAGTGGATTTTCCGAAACAAGCAATATGAGGATGTTCAAGTGGTGAGGAATAAGGCACGACTTGTAGCCCAAGGCTACACACAGGTTGAAGGAATTGATTTTGATGAAACTGTTGCATCTGTTGCTAGACTTGAAGCTATTCGAATACTACTTGCTTATGCTAATCATCATAACATTATCTTATATCAAATGGATGTGAAAAGTGCATTCCTCAATGGTAAGCTTGAGGAAGAAGTATATGTTGCTCAGCCCCCAGGTTTTGAGGATCCAAAGAATCCAGACAATGTCTTCAGACTCAAAAAGGCGCTCTATGGTCTCAAGCAAGTCCCTCGGGCGTGGTATGAGACACTGAAGGAATTCCTCATGACGAAAGGCTTCAAACCTGGTTCACTCGATCCAACTGTTTTCACTAAATCCTATGATAATGAACTATTTGTGTGCCACATATATGTCGATAACATCACATTTGGCTGTACTAACAAACGTTACATTAATGAATTTGCTTACATGATGAGTGAAGAATATCAGATGTCCATGATGGGGGAGTTAAAATTCTTCTTAGGTCTTCAAATTCGTCAACAACCTAATGGATCTTCGTATCACAGGAGAAATACCTCAAGGATGTTCTGAGGAAATCCGACATGCATGAATTCAAAGGTGCCAAGACTCCAATGCCTACCAACGGCCACCTCTGCACTGACGAAAATGGTATAGAATTCGATCAACAGGTATATCGCTCCATGATTGGCTCTTTACTGTATTTGTGTGCATCTAGGCCAGATATAATGCTTAGTGTTTGCATGTGTGCACGTTTTCAAGCAAAACCGAAGGAATCACACCGTAAGGCTATGAAGCATATTCTTCGATACTTAGCTCACACACCAACACTAGGATTATGGTACCCAAGGGATCAAATCTTCATCTTGTGGGATATTCTGATTTTGACTATGCTGGTGACCGTGTAGATCGCAAGTAAACCTCTAGCACATGTCATTTCCTCGGAAGATCATTAGTCTACTGGTCCTCAAAGAAGCAGAACCGTGTTTCACTCTCCACTGTCGAAGCTGAGTAAAATTGCTGCTGGTTCATGCGGTGCTTAATTGCTATGGATGAAGCAAACCCTCAAGGACTACGACATCAACATGAAGAATGTGCCACTCTACTGCGTCAATGAGAGTGCGATCAAGATTGCATACAACCCAGTACAACACTCAAAGACCAAGCACATCCAGATTCGTCATCATTTTCTTCGGGACCATGTCCTCAAGGGCAATATCCTCATCGACCATGTGAAGACTGATGATCAACTAGCAGATATCTTCACTAAGCCCTTGGATGAGAAAAGGTTTTGCAAGTTGCGGTGTGAGCTAAATATCTTAGAATCTTGAAATGTTTCATAAAAATATGCACACATCCTAACACTTATGAAAAATTGATGACTTAGATGTGCAACACACGAAGAATAGATTTTCTTCAACAAATGAAGAATATCACTCTTAGTGTGAGGAAATCAACGAAGAAATTGATTCTCACGGCCCTACGATAATTGTACGCGGCGTCTGAAATCAACATTCTTATATGGTGGGTCATGCCACTACCCAACTTGAATTTCCTCAAGTTGAATTTCTTCATAGCTGAATTTCTTCAAAGTTGATTTTCTTCAAAGTTGTTGTTCTTCAAACGTGTCTTTCTTCAAAGCTGAAATTCATCAACATGACGCTTTGTCACAAAATCCTCATGTTAATCAAAATCTTTAAAAACACTTGATGATTTTCATTTGCCTAGATATATATAGACTGTGATTTCAAAGTCCTCAACAACATTCACTTATAACTATTTCTTCAATTTGATATTTCATCTAACAGAATGTGATCGGACCCTACTTCCCTTCTATGCTATTCTCACCCAGTCTATTCAATTCTTCATGTGCGTTCTACTTGAAACTTTGTTCAAAATCCTCACCGCGTCCTTGTCAGCTGATGATTCTGTAACAAAATCCTCAAATCTTCAAAAATGATTTTTACATTGTTACACAGTAACTGAACCCCACTTCCCACGATCAGATAAGCACAATCTCCACCGCTTTAAACGGTTACTACACGTGTCCTTCGGAGACGAAAGGGCAGGGGTAGTTCGGTCCAAAAGAATCGGCCGGAGAGTTTTCACCTGGGCTATAAATATGTCCTTATCCCCTCCGGTCAAAAATCTTCTTTCTCTCTCTGGACCTCCTCTCCGCTACAGCAAAGCCTTGCACCACCGCTGGAAGTTTCGCCGCCGGCGAGGAAAAGCTTCACCGCCTCGACCTCTCCACCGTGGAAATCACGCCGGAACCGGAACGTCTTCGTCCGCCGCCGCCGTAGCTGTCCTCTGTTGCCAAGTTAGGGCGCAGTGGACTCGCACCGAAGAGCATATACTGCAGCTTCTTACTCTGTTCTTCGTGCGCGCTATATAGGGTAAATAAAACCTATTTTTACAGCCCCTTTCGATCTACTATTTTACCGTAGATTTGTGAAATCTGTTTTTCCTCAAGTGTCTATCAGTCTCTATTCCTCAAACACTGCTTATTCCTCAACTGTTGATGAATTTCACTAAGCATCTAAAAGTCTTCACGAGATTTCTCAATTGTGCAAATTTTCGAATCTGTACAACTCTGGAACCCAAGATCAGAGTGCTTAGACAAATTCCTCAACCCACTGGTCAAATTCCTCAACTTTAAAACTTTCAATTTCATCAAATCTGAGAACGCTTATGACCTCTCCAAATTCCTCGCAACTATACTCTGTCCACAGGTACAAAAATGTCAGCTCATGAATCTCTAGGTTCTCATCAACTTAACTCATTTGCAGCATTTCTTGAAGAAAATCTGCAAGTTTCATCAGAATCCTCAAGAGTTCAATTTCCTTAGCAAAAGCCTCAGCTGAAGAAACTGGAAGATGAAAGGAAGTAAAAGGGTGGCAAGAAGCTTGAATGGAACACTGCCATCGATATTCCTGATGACATATACCTGGAATACTGCACACGTGATGAGCAAGAAACAATGCCCAAGAGGAAGATAAGGCTTCAAAAGACAGAACGTCGGTGGGCTAAGGAGTGGAAAGAATACAAATTCGTCAGTCCAAAGTACGCGAAGAAATTCGCTCTTAAGCCTCCTGGCAAACGACCTCCTCTCGAGGATTATTAGGATGCACATCCTTCAAGCTCAAGACGATTGATGACTATCCTGAGGAAAAGACAAAACACTTGTCAAAGCTTGAGAAGTAGGCAGAAGCTGGCGTGAGGAAATTTAATGAAAAATCTGCTGCTGCTGCTACTGCATCCACCTCCTCTGCTGCTGAAACTTCTGGCACGGCCATTCCTCAAGTGAAGTCTGTGCCACCAAAACCAAAGGCTTCAATGCCTCAGGAGAAATTGCTTCAGAAGGCTGCACCAGCATCCACACCAAAACCCTCAGCACCACCAAAGGCTTCAAAGCCTGAACACAAGCAGATTGTGAAGCAACTGCCTACTGTCTCCAGCTCCTCTGTTCCTTCTGCAACGAGCTCAAAGACAAAGTCTTCACCAACTCCAATGAAGACTAAGGTGACTGCTGGGAGAGGAACCAAACCAAGCCCAGGCAAAATCATCAAAGTTCCTTCTGCATCAGAAGGCAGTGATGAATATGACGATGAGACTCTGCAGGCTATCATAAGAAACAACCAGGAGAGGGTAGCACAAGCTTCAGGCAGCGCCATTCCTCTGGCCATGGACCCAGAAGTCCTTTTGGACTACATCAATGTATGGTATGATGACCCCAACACACCTATCGATGACTTGAAGCTTCCCCCAGGCATCAGTCACATGGTGGCCACTTTCATCAACGAGGCCAAGTGGAAGGAGACGCAAGCCAAACAAGCAAAGGCTGTGAAGCTGAAAAAGGAGAAATTCCTTAGACAAAATCTCCTCAGCTTGACGCCTGATGCACTCGTGTCCACTCAGGCAGAATTGAAGACTTTGACAGACAAGTACACCAAGCTATCTGATCGTCAAAGTCTGAAGAACAATTTCATCAAGTTTGCTACTAATGTAGTTGATGATTACAACAAAAAGGCTGCCCCTCTAGCAACACCTCAGCAGCCTGAGATTGAAGAAGAACAACCTGCCCCCGCTGGGGAAATGCCTCAAGAAAGCCGTGCTGATGAACCGACTATTGAGGAAATCACCAAGGAAACTCCAGCTGATGACTCTGCTCCAGCTGATGAAACTGCTCCAGCTGATGCATCTAAGCCAACTAATGACTCTGCTCCAGCTGATGCTTCTAAGCCAGCTTATGACTCTGCTCCAACTGAAGAAACTGCTTCAGCTGAGGAAACTGCCAGGAAGGATACGACTCCGCCTCCTGAAGAGAAAATGCCTTCACCAAAATCTTCAAAGGTGAAGAAAATGACTCCATCTGCATCAGACGTGAAGAAAACCAAGGCTGCAAAAAAGGAAGCTAAGAAAAGAAAAGCGTCCTCAACAGAAGAATCAACTGAGGCCAAGCGCCTCAAGTCTCATGATGAAAATGCTCTGTTGGACCTTGTGCCTCTCAACATTGCTCCATCCTATGAAATGACTCCCTTCGAAAGTGAAGACAAGGAGCATATGACTGATGTGGAAATGAAGAATGTTGAGTCTGAGGAACACACTGAAGAGGAGATTCAGATTGATAACAATCCTCAGATATTCATTCCTCCTGAAGAAAATGCTCAAGGATCAGCTGCACCAGTTGAAGAATTTGGCTCCTCCACCAAGAAAACTCCTCAAGCTGAGGAAAACCAAGGAGAAAATCCTCAGCCTGAAGAAAATCCAAATCCTGAGCAAAACCCTCAACCTGAGGCTCAGGATGAAGAGATTCCTCCTCCTGAGAAAAATCCTCAACCAGAGGCTCAGGCTGATGAAATTCCTCACTCGGAGCAAGAACCTCAGCCTGAGGCACAGGCAGATGAAATTCCTCATCCCGAGGAACATGCTGAAGATAATGCCCCTGCGCCAAATCCAGGGAATGCTCTTGTAGTTATCAATCCAGAAACTGCAATGATTGTCTCTCCTCAAGGAAAGAATCAAAACCTTCTGCCCATGCAGCGTCAGCCCTTTTCCAAGTGGCCAAAGTTTCAGAAGGAAGCATTCTTTGAGGAACTCATGTATTTCATCGGAGAAAATCCTTATGACAAGCCTCACATCAGGCATATGAAGTTTTGGACCAGGACACAGCTCAACTACTATGCATCCGTGCTTTGTGGAAGAAACCAAAATTTTCAGCACATGCATATTCCTCATGTTGAGCTTGAAGAAATTCCTTGCTTTGCCCAGTCCTCAACGTTCTTCATGAAGCATGACTGCTTCCTCTGTGCTCTGATATCTGCGATTGGAACAACGACATCGTTTTTCAATTCTATGCAACTCTGCACATCTGTGGAGATTCAACGGATATCAACACTTGGGTGCTGGATTGGATGACGCAGCACACACACTTCAAGGCCCCTGCAAATGAGCTGCTGCGAGAACTTCCTGTGTCAATTCCTTCAGAGCAGGCCGTGAAGATGTATGATGAACGAGAGTTGCCGAATAAGCTGATGGAAGTCCTCATGAAGCCATTGGCCAAGGGGAAACCACCAAGAACAACCTTCCTGGTCCATGAGCTGAAGTATGAACCCATGACTGTTTACAGAATCCTCTGCAGTGTTCTTGCGCCAATCAAGGGCCATGATGATGAAGAAGATGTCGTAGGCATCATCAAGAATATCCTCTTCAACATCATCCATGGCATTCCCATCAACACTCATGATTTCTTCTTGAAGACTCTGGCGGAAAATGCTATGTCCCCTTTTGACCTGAAGATACGCTCCTGGATCATGAGATTCATCAGACGCAGGTCAGGCATCAACTATCATGCCGATTTCAATAATCACCTTGGATATATGCCTCCAATAAGGGTCAACAAGAAGACTTTCGAGCCTGTTGAAGGAAAAGGCAAGTCTGTGATCGATGAAAGTAGTTGACCCCTTAATGTCTAGTTCCGAGAGCCAGATGCATATTCTTCATGGGATGACACCGAAACCCAGCCACCAAGTCCTGTTGCTCCAAGGGTGATGAATACCAGAGAGCTTCTCCTCAGTCTTCATCAAAAGGTAGATTGAAATCACAAGTGGGTCAAACACCAGTTCGGCACCATTGTAAAAACCCTCAGTGAGACACAGAATGCAGTGAAGCTTAATCATCATTATCTTCATGAGGTTTTTGATCGCACCTGGGCTACACTGGCTCATTTGAAGACTCCAACAGAACTTGAAGAATTGGAGTTTACGTAGGACTTCGACTGGTCATGGCCACCAAAGAAGAAATTCACGCCAATTCCAGTTCCAGACCTTGAGGATAGTTCTTTTTCTTCATTCCGCACTGCAGAATCAGATGAAGACCAACAAGACACTGCCACTGGTCCAAGGAGGAAGCCTGCTCCCAAGAATCCTCACGCGTCTTCCTCAACTGCCAAGAAGTGAAAGTCTTCACGGGGCGTTAGTCCTTAGTTTGTCCCTTTTTTCACTTGATGAGAAAGGGGGAGAAATCTGAGAGTTAGTCTTCATGCGGGATATATTTTGGGGGCTTATAAACTTTATTTAAGTTACGAACTCTTGGCTCTTCTGAAGTGTCTTATGTAATGAGTTGTAACTTAAGCCCGATGGTACTCTGACGTTTTTGAACGTTTTTTCGCATGCTTATTCCTCAAAATATTAACGCATGCATGCTGGAATTCGTCAGATACCATTTATCATCATGCATTATCAATTTCTTCATACTATATATCATATGTATGCATGATCTACAAGACTCAGGGGGAGATCTCCATGATTTAAATCATCAATGTGCATTTGCTGTGAAAAGAAAAATCCTCAAGATATGCACATATTTAGAGGGAGTCTCTTTGTATCTTGATTTCAAATTCCTCAAATGAGTATTTACACTTCATATTTTTATCCCCGTTGAAGACTTAACCTAATTCCCATCAACCACCAAAAAGGGGGAGATTGTAAGTGCATCTAGTGCCCCTTAGTGATTTTGGTGATTTGAAGACTTATAGGTTAAGTATCTAATGTGCTCATGAGTGTACAAATGATCTATAAGTTGCTGAGGAGTTTGAAATATTCGATGAATATCAATCTCTAAAAATGTATATCTTCGGCTGAAGAAATTGGTCTGAAGCTGAAGAATTGAATCGCGAAGAAATTGCGATGAAATTGATATTCCTCATGAAGATATTGAAAATGAGGAATTCGGTGTGTTTTGAACAAAATCAATCTGAAGACTTTGAAGCATGAAGATTTATTCTGTCTGTGTTATTTTGTTCACCTTTGAGTTATAGGAACACCGTACTGTTAAAGGGGGTCAAAGTAACATGTCAGAATGAATTTCCTCATGATGCTCAACCCAAGCCTAATCCTACCAAAAGCCTCAAGTGAGGAATATGAAAGACATGAGGACTCTCACAGTTGAGGGTCCCGACCGTTACTGCAAGTCGTGCCACATCACTGATCTTATCCACACCAACGGTCATATTATTTAAGGGCATTAATGTCAAATCATGTCGGGATGCTCCGAGGCTATAAATACCAGCTCCCCACAACCATTAGCTGGTTGGCTGCTCCGTTGGAAACTAACACTTATCATAAGAGCAACCCAAATTCCTCACAGTCTTCGAGAGTAATTCATCAGTGAGGAAATATCCCAAACACCAAACCACAAACCAAAACCAAGTGATTGAGCATCACTGAAGAAGTTGATCCTGTGTGGGACTGAAGCCTTTTACCTTTGAGGACTGTGCATCCTCCAGACGGTTAGGCGTCATGGTCTAGAGAAATCCAACAGTAAATTGTGGATCGCCAGGTGACCAAGTTTGTGAGGGTTTGGAAGTCTGCCCTGAAGACTTACCACGAGTGTTGGGAGAGGACCGTGTGTTCTTAGCTGAAGGAGAATACGGTATGGACTATGTGTCTTTTGGTTTCAATACCAACCTGCTCCAAACCAGATGTACACCTGTCACAACAGTTGGAACTCGGTCATCAACCAGTGTCTTCACTGTAAAACGGGTTCTATTTCTTCAACTCTTTAAATTCCTCATATTGTATGTTGAAGATTTTCATTGCCAGAGTTTGAAGAATTTGCTGAAGACTTTCTCTGAAATTCCTCAACCCCAAATTCTTCACACAAGTTATTCTTCACCCACTTTTCTGTGCGTGCATACTGTGCAAACTACTTTTCATATTCTTCACCTTGAAAGCCGATGTAGTGATACTTTGCACTCCCGATCCTTTGCTGTTTCCACTGCAAGTTAGTCATCAGTGAGGAATTCCCTCAAAAGGAATTGCGTCAGTGATGAAATTCTAAAAATCTCCTATTCACCCCCTCTAGTCGATATAACGCACTTTCAATTGGTATCAGAGCAAGGTACTCCCTTGTTCTTTGTGATTTTGGTTTAACCACCTGGAGTTTTAGTTATGTCGTCTCCATGCATGATCAAGGTTACTGCAGGATGTCCTACTTTCGAAGAAAAGGACTTTCCCTTTTGGAAGACCAAGATGCAGATGCATCTACAAGCTATTGACAATGATCTCTGGTATATTGTGGAACATGGCGTCCCTATCGTCACTGCTACTGTCTCTGCCGCTGATGTGAAGAAATTCAAGCAACTTGATTCTCAAGTGAAGAATATCATCTGTGGCCATCTGAGCAAAGGTCAGTATGGCAGAGTGAGTGCTTTAGGATCAACAAAACTTATCTCGGACAGGCTGTCCAAAGTTAAAGAAGGAGTATCAACCCAACGTGATTCTCGTGTTGATGTTCTTCGCAATCTCTTCAATCGCTTCAAGAGTCTTGACAATGAAAGCTGCCAAGATACCTTTGATCACCTCACTGACATATCAAATGAACTGCAAGCACTAGGAGCTCGAGACATTACTGATCATGAAGTAGTGAAGAAACTGCTAAGATCTTTGGATTCTTCATTTGATACTTTAGTTCCGATGATTCAAGAAAGACCAGACTACAAGATGCTTGATCCTGCTGATATACTCGAAAGACTCAATACTCATGAATTCCAACAAGAAGAAAAGAGAGATCTATATGGACCAAGCTATTCTAGACCTCATGCACTGAAGGCCAAAGAAATTTCCCTCATCAGAAGAAGAAGACTCGGATGGTAGCATTGGTGATCCTGAAGAATTTGGACAGGAGCTTGCAATGCTCGTGAGGAAATTCCAGAAGTTTACAAGACGTGGCCAATTTGGTAAATCATCAAGAAGAGATATGAGGAAATCAGAATCTTCATCTGAGGACTACAAGAAAAGAACCTGCCACAAATGCAAGAAATCAGGTCACTACATTGCTGATTGTCCTCGTTGGGGAAAGGAATCAAAGAAGACGAAATACGAGGATGAAAGTACTGATGATTCGAAGAAAAAGAATACATCTTCAAAAACCTCATGGTCTAGAGCAATCCACCAGTAAATTGTGGATCGCGAGGTGACCAAGTTTGTGAGGGTTTGGAAGTCTACCCTGAAGACTTACTGTGAGTGCATCAAGTGCCCCTTAGTGATTTTGGTGGTTTGAAGACTTCTAGGTTAAGTATCTAATGTGTTTATGAGTGTACACAGGATCTATAAGTCACTGAGGAGTTTGAGATATTTGATGAATATCAACCCCTAAAAATGTATATCTTCTCTTGAAGAAATTGGTCTGAAGCTGAAGAATTGAATCGCGAAGAATCTGCGATGAAATTGATATTCCTCATGAAGATATTCAAATTGAGGAATTCGGTGTGTCCTGAAGAAAATCATTTTGAAGACTTTGAAGCATGAAGATTTACTCTTTCTGTTTTATTTTCTTCACACTTGAGTAATAGGAACACCGTACTGTTAAAGGGGGTCAAAGTTACACTTTGGACTGAATTTCCTCATGATGCTCAACCCAAGCCTAATCCTACCAAAAGCCTCAAGTAAGGAATACGAGTGACATGAGGACTCTCACAGTTGAGGGTTCCGACCGTTTCGATAGCCACGCCACATCATTAGTCTTATCCTCACCAACGGTCATATTATTTAAGGGCATTAGTGTCAAATCATGTCGGATGCTCCCAGGCTATACATAGCCGCCCCCACAACCATTAGCTGGTTGGCTGCTCTGTTAGAAACTGACACTCGTCATAAGAGCAACCCAATTCCTCAGAGTCTTCGAGAGTAATTCATCAGTGAGGAAATACACCAAACACCAAACCACAAACATATAACCAAGTGATTGAGCATCACTGAAGAAGTTGTTCCTGTGTGGGACTGAAGCCTTTTACCTTTGAGGACTGTGCATCCTCTAGACGGTTAGGCGTCATGGTCTAGAGCAATCTAGCAGTCAATTGTGGATCGCCGAGTGACCAAGTTTGTGAGGGTTTGGAAGTCTGCCCTGAAGACTTACCACGAGTGTTGGGTGAGGACTGTGTGTTCTTAGCTCAAGGAGAACACGGTAGGGACTGTGTTCCCGAGACTGTGTGTCCTTTGTTTTCAATACCAAGCCGCTCCAAACCAGATGTACAACTGTCACAACAGTTGGAACTGGGTCATCTACTACTGTCTTCGTTGTGAAACGGGTTCTAATTCCTGAACTCCTTACTTTCCTCAGATTATGTGTTGATGAATTTCACTTTTACTGTTTGAAGAATTTGCTGAAGACTTTCTCTGAAATTCCTCAACCCCAAATTCTTCACGCTAGTTAATCCTCATTTGTTTTCTGCGTGCCTGCTCATTGTGCAATCTGTTTTCTCATTCCTCACACTGAAAAACTGTTGTTGTGAAACATTGCACTTCTGATCCTTTACTGTTTCCGCTGTAAGTTAGTCATCAGTGAGGAATTTCCTCAAAATGAATTTCCTCAGTGATGAAATTCTAAAAATCTCCTATTGACCCCCCTCTTGTCGATATAACGCACTTTCAATTGGTATCAGAGCAAGGTACTCCCTTGTTCTGTGTGATTTTGGTTTAACCTCCTGGAATTTTAGTTATGTCGACTGCAGGCATGTTTAAGGTTACTGCAGCATGTCCTACTTTTGAAGGAAAGAACTTTCCCTTCTGGAAGAACAAGATGCAAATGCATCTAGAAGCTATTGATAATGATCTCTGGTATATTGTGGAACATGGCGTCCCCATCATCTCTGCTAGTGTCTCTGCTGCGGATGTGAATAAATTCAAACAACTTGATTCTCAAGCGAAGAATATTATATGTGGCCATCTGAGCCCATGCCAGTTTGGAAGAGTGAGTGCTTTGGGCTTTGCAACACTTACCTGGGAGAGACTGTGCAATGTAAATGCAGGAGTATCAACCCAGCGTGAGTCTCGTGTTGATATTCTTCGCAATCTCTTCAATCGCTTCAAGAGGCATGACAATGAAAGCTGCCAAGATACCTTTGATCGTCTCACTGACATATCAAATGAACTGCAAGCACTGGGAGCTTGAGACATTACTGATCACGAAGTTGTGAAGAAACTGCTAAGATCTTTGGATTCTTCATTTGATACTTTAGTCCCGATGATTCAAGAAAGACCAGACTACAAGATGCTTGATCCAGATGATATACTCGAAAGACTCAATACGCATGATATCCATCAACGTGTTGCCATCGGGGTTGTCGTGCTACTCATGCTATTACTACTAAAGCTACATCCTAGCAAAATAGTAAACGCATCTGCAAGCACACACGTTAGTATAAAGACAACCCTATGGCTCCTGCCGGTTGCCGTACCATCGACGTGCAAGTCAATATTTCTATTACAACATGATCATCTCATACATCCAATATATCACATCACATCATTGGCCATATCACATCACAAGCATACCCTACAAAAACAAGTTAGACGTCCTCTAATTTTGTTGTTGCATGTTTTACGTGGTGACCATGGGTATCTAGTAGGATCGCATCTTACTTACGCAAACACCACAATGGAGATATATGAGTTTCTATTTAACCTCATCCAAGGACCTCCTCGGTCAAATCCGATTCAACTAAAGTTGGAGAAACCGACACTTGCCAGTCATCTTTGAGCAACGGAGTTATTCGTAATGATGAAACCAGTCTCTCGTAAGCGTACGAGTAATGTCGGTCCAAGCCGCTTCAATCCAACAATACCGCGGAATCAAGAAAAGACTAAGGAGGGCAGCAAAACGCACATCACCGCCCACAAAAACTTTTGTGTTCTACTCGAGAAGACATCTACGCATGAACCTAGCTCATGATGCCACTGTTGGGGAACGTCGCATGGGAAACAAAAATTTTCCTACGCGCACGAAGACCTATCATGGTGATGTCCATCTACGAGAGGGGATGAGTGATCTACGTACCCTTGTAGATCGTACAGTAGAAGCGTTAGTGAACGCGGTTGATGCATTGGAACGTCCTCACGTCCCTCGATCCACCCCGCGAACAATCCCGCGATCAGTCCCACGATCTAGTACCGAACGGACGGCACCTCCGCGTTCAGCACACGTACAGCTCGACGATGATCTCGGCCTTCTTGATCCAGCAAGAGAGACGGAGAGGTAGAAGAGTTCTCCGGCAGCATGACGGCGCTCCGGAGGTTGGTGATGACCTTGTCTCAGCAGGGCTCCGCCCGAGCTCCGCAGAAACGCGATCTAGAGGAAAAAACCGTGGAGGTATGTGGTCAGGCTGCCGTGGAAAAGTCGTCTCAAATCAGCCCTAAAACCTCCGTATATATAGGTGGGAAGGAGGGGACCTTGCCTTGGGGCTCAAGGAGCCCCAAGGGGGTCGGCCGAGTCCAAGGGGGGAGGACTCCCCCCCAAACCGAGTTGGACTTGGTTTGGTGGGAGGGAGTCCCCCTTCCTTCCCACCTCCTCCCTTTTTTTTCTTTTCTCTTGATTTTCTCTTCTTGGCGCATAGAGCCCTTTTGGGCTGTCCCACCATCCCACTAAGGGCTGGTGTGCCACCCTCAACGCCTATGGGCTTCCCCGGGGTGGGTTGCCCCCCCGTGAACTCCCGGAACCCATTCGTCATTCCCGGTACATTCCCGGTAACTCCGAAAACCTTCCGGTAATCAAATGAGGTCATCCTATATATCAATCTTCGTTTCCGGACTATTTCGGAAACCCTCGTGACGTCCGTGATCTCATCCGGGACTCCGGACAACATTCGGTAACCAACCATATAACTCAAATACGCATAAAACAACGTCGAACCTTAAGTGTGCAGACCCTGCGGGTTCGAGAACTATGTAGACATGACCCGAGAGACTCCTTGGTCAATATCCAATAGCGGGACCTGGATGCCCATATTGGATCCTACATATTCTACGAAGATCTTATCATTTGAACCTCAGTGCCAAGGATTCATATAATCCCGTATGTCATTCCCTTTGTCCTTCGGTATGTTACTTGCCCGAGATTCGATCGTTAGTATCCGTATACCTATTTCAATCTCGTTTACCGGGAAGTCTCTTTACTCGTTCCGTAATACAAGATCCCGCAACTTACACTAAGTTACATTGCTTGCAAGGCTTGTGTGTGATGTTGTATTACCGAGTGGGCCCCGAGATACCTCTCCGTTCACACGGAGTGACAAATCCCAGTCTTGATCCATACTAACTCAACTAACACCTTCGGAGATACCTGTAGAGCATCTTTATAGTCACCCAGTTACGTTGCGACGTTTGATACACACAAAGCATTCCTTCGGTGTCAGTGAGTTATATGATCTCATGGTCATAGGAATAAATACTTGACACGCATAAAACAGTAGCAACAAAATGACACGATCAACATGCTACGTCTATTAGTTTGGGTCTAGTCCATCACGTGATTCTCCTAAGGACGTGATCCAGTTATCAAGCAACAACACCTTGTTCATAATCAGAAGACACTGACTATCTTTGATCAACTGGCTAGCCAACTAGAGGCTTGCTAGGGACGGTGTTTTGTCTATGTATCCACACATGTAAATGAGTCTTCATTCAATACAATTATAGCATGGATAATAAACGATTATCTTGATACAGGAATTATAACAATAACTATATTTATTATTGCCTCTAGGGCATAATTCCAACAGAGACATGAGGAAGTCAGAATCTTCATCTGAGGACTACAAGAAAAGAACCTCTCACAAATGCAAGAAATCAGGTCATTACATTGCTGACTATCCCCGTTGGGGAAAGGAATCAAGGAAGAAGAAATACAAGGATGACAGTTCTGATGACTCGAAGAAGAAGAAGAAATCTTCAAAATCCTCATCTTCAAATCCCTCATCGCACAAGAAGAATAGTTTCAGAAAGGCTCGGGCACTTATTGGCAAGGAAATGGATTCCGACGCAGAATCAGAGGAATGTGATGAAGAAGATGGTTCTGATGAAGACTCAGAATCCGGACAGGCTAGTCTTGCACTGGCAACCACTTTCGTCAGCAAGTCAATCTTCAACCTTGAAGAAGATGGTAACACCATCCACACTGATGACTATGCTGATGACTTCGCTCCAACCTATTGCTTCATGGTAAAAGGTTCAAAGGTACCAAATGATCCTTCCTCCTCTGATTCAAGTGAGTGTGAACCTGATGATTATGAAAAACCCAGTTACAGTAAACTTGCTATCATTGCCACTAAACGACAAACGGCCCTAGAAAAGCTTCAGAAACTGCTAGATAGAAGTGATGATCTGTTGAATGATGAAATGAATCTTACCCAAATCCTCACTGAAGATGTGAAAAGTCTTCAGTCTAGATTTGATAATCTTCAAGATCGTTATGATACACTCCTTGCTGATCATGAGAAACTTTCCTATGAATTTCTTCAAAGGAAGCTTGATCTAGAGAAGTTGTGATTTCTCATGACGATCTTCGTATGGAAAATGATTCATTACTAGCTCAACAGATTAACGCTGCTCAAGCTGAATTCATTCGTCCATGTCTTAAATGCATTGAATGCGAAACTGCTAATTCTTCACCAGAATCATCAAATGCTTCTATTGCTACAAATTCTTCAAATGCACCTGTAGTGTCTATTTCCTCACTTGAGGAAAACACAAATGTTACTGATGAAAATGCAGGGTTGAAGGAATTGTATGTGATAGGCATATACAAAAGCCTCAAAGGACATCAAACCTTTGTGATGTGCTCAAAAAGCATATCTTGAACAGGAACCCGAGGAAAGAAGGAATTGCCTTTGAGAGGAAATTAAATGCTGATGGATCTTATTGGAAACCTGAGTAGTATCCCAAAACCTCATGGGTTTCTGCTACCGGGCCTCCTTTTGATCCATCCAATCTAACTAGCTTTTCATGTGAATTATCCTATTCCTCAGATGAGTCATTTGAATCCAACTATAAACTGCTCAAAAATCAATCCGGTGAAGTATTTGCTCGATATATTGGAACTAACTGCAAGAATGGTCCTCCCTTGAGGAAAATCTGGGTTCCCAAAAGGTGTCTTGAAAATCTTCAGGTGAATGTCCTCATAACACCACCGATGAAGAATCTGAACCCCAGATCAAATTTCTCAGGAGGACCAAAGTCTTCAAGAGGATCAAAATCCTCAACTGGTCAAAATTATGCTCGTACCCATGCTAATGCGTCTAACATGCAGGGAAACTACAAGGAATATGAATATAAGCGTTACTCCTCAAATCATTATGTTCATAAATCCTCTAACCAGTTCTCTGCATATTCATATGAGTACTTTAACCCCCCTACTGTTAAGAGAAGTGCATTAGCTTCAATGCCACCTTTCTCATATGGTTCTCGCAAGATGATGAATGTTTTACCACCCCTTCAGATGTGGGCGGTGAAGAAATTGAACTAATCACTTTTGCATGTCAGGTCTCTAGATGAAAATCATCATCTGAAGAATTTGCTGGAGACCTGAGGAAATGCTTGATAGGACGCAAGCCAATATTGATTAAATAGAAATATTTCACATGTCCTTATAATTCTGTTGTGATGAAATTCTTATCTGATGAAATTGATATCATATGCTTCAAATCTGAAGAATATGAGATGGTAAGCTGTACTAATTCATCTGCAGGATGACAAACCCAAGAATACTGAGTGGGTTCTTGATAGTGGTTGCACACATCACATGACTGGTGACAAAAGCTTGCTGATGAATATGCCACTTACTCCATCACCTCTGAAGCAAATCACATATGCTGACAAAGGTAAAAGCAAGATATTGGGACTTGGCAAAGTGGCTATTTCCAAGGACAGGCTTATGGACAAAGTGATGCTTGTTGAATCCCTTGGTTTTAACCACATGTCAGTCTCGATGCTTTGTGATCTTGATATGATTGTTATCTTTGGTAGATATAGATGTGTAGTCATCATGGAATCTGACAGATCCAAAGTCTTCGAAGGTGTAAGAAGAGGGGATTTGTACATTGTTGATTTCTCTACAGGTCCTCAACCAGCCACTTCCTTACTAGCAAAAACCTCAGAAGGATGGCTGGGGCACTGAAGACTAGGTCATGAGGCATGAGGAATTTGCACACGCTCGCGAAGAAGACTAGGTCATCGGCATCGAATCAGTCAAATTCCTCAAGGATCATCTCTGCGGTGCATGTGAATCTGGGAAAATGACCAGATCCAAGCATCCCTCAAAGACTATCATGATCACTACTCGTCCCTTTGAATTGCTTCATATGGATCTATTTGGACCTACTCACTATGCCACACTAACCAATGCAGCATCTTTATATGGCTTCGTCATAGTTGATGATTATTCCAGATATACATGTGTCCATATCATAGTATACAAAACTGAAGTGCAGGAAATCTTCAAACGATTTTCTTCAAGGGCCTCGACGAACTTTGGCATCAAGATCAAACATATCAAGAGTGATAATGGAACAGAGTTCAAAAACACTGGTCTTGATGATTATCTTGATGAACTTGGTATTACTCACGAATTATCTGCTCCTTATACTCCTCAGCAGAACGATGTCGTCGAAAGGAAGAACAGGACTCTGGTTGAGATGGCAAGAATTATGCTTGAAGAATATCAGACTCCTCGTCGCTTTTGGCCTGAAGCAATCAACACTGCATGCCATATCATCAACAGGGTATATCTTCACAAATTCATCAAGAAAACATCATATGAACTCCTCACTGATAAGAAACCCAATGTAAGTTATTTCAAAGTCTTCGGTGCAAAATGTTGGATTAGAGATCCTCACCATAGCTCAAAATTTGCACCTAAGGCACATGAGGGTTTTATGCTCGGTTATGGTAAGGACTCGCACACCTACAGAGTCTTCAACAACTATCACAACAAAGTTGTTGAGACGGTAGATGTGCGGTTCGATGAAACTAATGGCTCGCAAAGAGAGCAATTGCCTTCTGATCCAGATAAGTTGTCTCCTGAGGAAGCAATAAAGCTCAAACCTACTGAAGACATTGTTCCCATTGAGGAAATTGATGAAGAAACGATCCCCATCACTGATGAAAATCAAGGAAATGCTCCTGAGGAAATTGCACCAGAACCACTTCCTCAGCCCAGACGAAATCCTCAACCAGCTCATCCGAGGATTGCAAATGAAGTAGAACTTGACAAAATCCTCAATGACATCAACGCGCCAGGTCCTCTCACTCGCTCAAAAGCTTCACACTTAGTTAACTTTTGTGGGCATTTTTCCTTTGTATCTATCACAGAACCCTCAAAAGTTGCTGAGGCTTTCCTGGAACCGGAGTGGATCCAAGCTATGCAAGACGAACTTCTTCAATTCAAGCTGAATGACGTATGGGAGCTCGTCAAACGACCAGATCCTCGCAAGCACAACATCATCGGTACCAAGTGGATTTTCCGAAACAAGCAAGATGAGGACGGTCAAGTGATGAGGAACAAGGCACGACTTGTAGCCCAAGGCTACACCCAGGTTGAAGGAATAGATTTCGATGAAACTTTTGCACCTGTTGCTAGACCTGAAGCTATTCGAATACTACTTGCTTATGCTAATCATCATAACATCATCTTATATCAAATGGATGTGAAAAGTGCATTCCTCAATGGTAAGCTTGAGGAAGAAGTATATGTTGCTCAGCCCCCGGGTTTTGAGGATCCAAAGAATCCAGACAAAGTCTTCAGACACAAAAAGGCGCTCTATGGTCTCAAGCAAGCCCCTCGGGCATGGTATGGTACATTGAAGGATTTCCTCATGAAGAAAGGCTTCAAACCTGGTTCACTCGATCCAACTCTTTTCACTAAATCCTATGATAATGAGCTATTTGTGTGCCAAATATATGTCGATGATATCATATTTGGCTGTACTTACAAACGATACAGTGATGAATTTGCTTACATGATGACTGAAGAATATCAGATGTCTATGATGGGGGAGCTGAAATTCTTCTTAGGTCTTCAAATTCGTCAACAACGCAATGGAATCTTCATATCACAGGAGAAATACCTCAAGGATGTTCTGAGGAAATTCGACATGCATGAATGCAAAGGTGCCAAGACTCCAATGCCTACCAACGGCCATCTCGGCACTGATGAAAATGGTAAAGAATTTGATCAGCAGGTATATCGCTCTATGATTGGCTCTTTATTGTATCTATGTGCATCTAGGCCAGATATAATGCTTAGTGTTTGCATGTGTACACGTTTTCAAGCAAAACCGAAGGAATCACACCATAAGGCTGTGCAGCATATTCTTCGATACTTAGCTCACACACCAACACTAGAATTATGGTATCCCAATGTCACACCCTGTTTTTCACCACAAGTATTTTTTGTTGCAAAAATCAGAGCTTGTTAAAACTTTTTCAAATAATGTTGTGAGTGCAATGTGAACCCTTGTATGAGTGAATGCTTGCTTGTTTGATGACTCAAACCCATGGAACTTATTATTTTTGCTCTCTCCAAAAACCCTTTTTCCTTTATATCAAGATCACCTTAACCATGTTGGGATACACTACTAGCTCATGAAGCCAAGTGGCACTTCCAACCAAAGTTGGTGGTCTGATCCAAATATTATTTTCATTCATTAAAAACATTAATTGGTGATTTAAAATATTATTTTCCTATTTTATATCTATGTCTGTTTCTAAGGCCAGTAATGATATTCCCACAAGGAAAATTTCTTTCCTGCCTTAGAAAATTCGGAGTAAATTCATGGAAGCTCAAAAGGACATATATTTTCCATATATAAGATTTTCAACCCTATTTTATATTAATATTATTTGAGTAAAACCCTGAAAACCATTTCTGTCTGTTTTAGCTTTTTGAGATGTTTCCAAAGGAAATTATCTCAGTAAATTCCTATAAAATTACAGGAGCCCTCCCAAGCCATATTAGGTGCTCACCTAAAATCCCACCTTGATCCAAGGTGGGGAAGTGCACTACTGGAAAATCCTAATTTGCCAACAACTTTTGGCTTTGCCGTCAGCATTTTCATGGGGCTGACGGCATAGAGGCTTTACCCTCAGCCGAAAATAATGCTGACGGCATAGGCGCGGCTGATGGCATAGAAACTCTATGCCGTCCGCTCTATCTAAGCCGTCAGCCAGCTGACGGCAAAGGAGCAAAAGACTGACGACAAAGGGGGGCTAACGGCATAGGGAGGTTCCTGGTCCCACGTTCGACCACGGCTTAACGGGAGCCGTCTATGCCGACAGCCAGCTGACGGCAAATCCTAACGGCTGTCTTTGCTGACAGCCAGCTGACAGCATAGTCGGGTGGTTATCCCCCCCGTGGAGGCCACGACCTAACCCACCCTGCTCTCTCACCTCTCCCACCCCGCTCTCCCGACCCGCCGCCGTCGTCGACCCTACTCGCCCTGCGCCGCCCCGCCCTGCGCCTCCCCGCGCCGCCCCTACTCGTCAACGCCGCCCCGTGCCAGCCCCGCCATCGCCCCGCCCCGAGGCATCGGCCCCCGCGCCGCCCCGTCCCGCCCGTACTCGCCGGCGCCGCCCCACGCCGCCCCTACTCGCCTCTGCCCCGCGCCCGCCCCTACCCGCCTCTGCCCCGCGCCCGCCCCTACTCGCCTCTGCCCCACGTCAGCCCGCCCCGCCGCAGCCCCGCGCCAGCCCCACCCCGACTCGCCGGTGAGCTCCTCCTCCCCCCTTTTTTTTAGTTTATTTTTTCTATGTTAGGGCCTCTTAGATTTACAGGATCGCAAAAACATAGGAATAGGAAAAATGTAGGAAAACTATCGGAACTAGTGATTTGGCAGGCATGCATGACTTGTTGATGTAAAAGGGTTGCATGCATCAAAAATATATTTAGTGGGATTGTAGATTAATGATGTGGCATACATGCATGTTTTGTTGGTGTGGAAGTCGTTGCATGCTTAGGAAAATAGTTTGTGGGTTGCAATTATTTAAGAATAGAAAAGGGTTGCATGCATAGAAAATATATTTAGTGGGATTGTAGATTAATTATGTGGCATACATGCATGGTTTGTTGGTGTGGAAGCATTGCATGCTTAGGAAAAATACTTTGTGGGTTGCAACTATTTAAGAATAGAAGATGCATGTGTAAAACTGAGGATTGAAAAACAGAGGAAAAGTACATGAATATGAAACAAATGAAACGTTTGAAATGGAGGCCTTAGTTAGATCCTATGGAATTTGCATTCCCGCGTTTTTCCTATGAAAAATCCTTCAAATCAAAGGAGGCCTTAGTTAGATATGTTACTAGTAGATTTTTAGTTAAATTTAGTTAGCAATTACTTAGTGGTAGATTTTTAGTTAGATTTAGTTAGCAATAGATGTTCGGACATGTAAGTATTAGTTAGCTTGCTGTTAGTATTAGTCAGCTAGCTGTTAGTATTAGTTAGCTAGCTGTTAGCAATAGAAAGAAAATAATAAGAAGAAAAGAAATAGAAGAAGAGAAGAGTAACAGAACTTGAATAATAAATTATTAATAATAGATGTTAGTATTAGTTAGCTTAATGACCGCGAGTGCGTATTTGTGTTGATTGAGTGCATTTAAATGTGTAGTAGCTTCTCCGCGAGGGATTGGTTTTCGACGACCTCCCCTGCATTTGAAAGTGAGCACATTTGTTAACTCCTCCTCCACCCCCTTTATTTTGCTCTGTTCCGGACTTCGTGCTGATGACACTATCTAGCTAGGTAGTTTTAGTATTAAAATGCAAAGGTGTTGCATAACCAATATGCGTCTCCCGCTCGAAAGGGTTCCTGTCATAAATATGCATGCATTTGCATATTTATAACGGTGATTCTTTCGAATTGTCCAACGTTATCCATGGACAGCCCGGGTATGTGTAGATTGGGTCGTTTCCCACGCTTTGCTCCGGATCCCATGCAGAGTTTCGACAGCTCCTCCTTATTGTTCTCCGGGTACACATCCTCTCGGTTAGTTGCCGAGACGTGTATCGGGAGAACAGCGGGGAGGTGCTGCAGAAATTTTGCGTTGGGTCGGGAGTAGAGCATGGGGAAATGACCCAATCTACACATACTCGGGTGGGATTAGGACCCATCTTTACCTAGTAGCTGGTAGGTGTGCATGCCATGCATCCCAATGTATTCACCATGATTAAAAAATGGCCATAATTAATTTAACATACTTGATGAGTTGATAATTTATATTGTTTTATATGTGGATACTATGTAGCTAGCTTGCCAGAATGACTGATCGTGAATGGATGTACACCGGTCACCATAGTCAGAGAGATATGACCGATGAATGGTTGAGCAAAACCTATGAATTCGTGGAAACGGTGTTTTCTAAAGGCCAGCCAAAAACATGGTGCCCCTGCACTAAGTGCAAGAATTATTCGTGACAAACAAAGGATGTAATGGGTAAACACCTGCAGATGCGTGGTTTTACTTCCGGCTATACCTTGTGGACATTTCATGGTTAGTCGGTCCAACGTAACAGAGACGAGGTGTTGCGTCGGCGCACCAATGATTATGGTACAGGGATTGAAGACATGGTGAATGACTTTGATGATGCTCGGAACAAGGACGAAGAGATGGAGGAATCCGTGAAAGCCATCTATGCCATGTTGGAGTCTTCAAAACATCCTCTTCACGAGCACACTAAGATTTCTCAGCTAGATGCCATCGCACAAGTAATGGCTCTGAAAGCCCAGTTCAACATTGGAAGAGACCTGTTTGACTCAGTGGTGACCCTATTTGGGCGCTTTCTACCAGAAGGTCATATTATGCCTTCAAACCTATATGAGTCAGACAAAATCCTTAGTGCACTCAAGATGCCGTATGAGCAGATACATGCTTGTGAGAAGGGATGTGCCTTATTTAGGAAAGAGTATGCGGACGAAACATATTGTCCATTTTGCAAGTCCTCCAGATATGTTGAGGTAGAAAACGGTGAAGGTGGGAAGAAGTAGAGCAAAATCCCCGTGAGTGTCCTACGGTATCTGCCGATCCTACCAAGACTTCAACGACTTTACATGCTCGAAGAAACAGCAAAACAGATGACATGGCACAAACATGGAATTAGGAAAGAATTAGATGAACACAGAGTTCCGATGTTGGTACACCCTTGAGATGGTGACGCATGGAAGGCATTCGATAGTATACATAAGGAAAAAGCTAAAGAACCAAGGAATTGTCAAATCGCCATCAGCCTCGATGGGTTCAATCCTTTTGGTATGACGGCTACCCAATATAGTTGCTGGCCTGTATTTGTCATTCCCCTCAATCTTCCACCATCATCCATTATGCAAAGAAAGCACATATTTCTGACGTTCATAGTTCCAGGGCCAAACTACCCGGGGAAGAATATGAGTGTGTACATGCAACCGCTGATGGATGACTTGAAAGAAGCTTGGGTGAATGGGGTCAACACATACGACGCAGCTAAGAAAGAGAACTTTCAAATGTATGTTTGGTACCAATACTCGTTGCATGATCTGCCAGCATTTGCGCTTTTCCTTGCCTAGTGTGTGCATGGAAGGTTCCCATGCCCACAATGCAAGGCAGCTCTTAAGTTTCATTGGTTGCCGGCGGGCGGGAAGTGTTCCTGCTTTGACTTGCATAGACAGTTCTTGCCTATGGACCATCCATTCAGAAAAGACAAGAAGAATTTCATGAAAGGTAAAGTTGTCAAACACTCAGCACCACCTGCGTTGACGGGGGCACAAATTAATGAACAGTTAAAATCTATGGAGCCTGATCCAAACCGTCCAGGGTATTTCTTGGGTTATAATGAGGAACACGCCTGGACCCACAAGCCATGCATCTGGGATCTCCCCTACTTCGAAGACCTCTTACTTCCACACAACATTGACATGATGTACACTGAAAAGAATATCGCCGAGGCCCTTCTTGGCACATTTTTCGGCACTGATAAGGGCAAAGATAATACAAAGGCTAGAGTTGACCAGGAGACTCTGTGTGATAGGCCATCACTAAACATGCGAGAACCGAAAGGAAGAAAAAATTGGTCCAAACCACCTGCCTGGTACAATCTTGAGAAGGGAGCAATAAGGGAAATCCTCTTGTGGGTGCAGAAAAAGTTGTTGTTCCCCGATGGGTATGCTGCGAATCTAGCGAGGGGAGCGAGCATTGAAAAAATGAAAATTTTTGGGCTCAAGAGTCATGATTGGCACATATGGCTTGAGCGGATAATGCCGGTGATGTTGTGTGGCTATATCCCCGAGGCTGAATGGCTAGTATTGGCCGAGTTGAGCTATTTCTTTCGTGTTCTTTGTGCTAAAGAGTTGTCGCGTGCCTTGATAGATGACATGGAAGAGTTGGCGCCTGAGTTGCTCTGCAAGTTAGAGAAGATTTTCCCACCGGGCTTCTTTAATCCGATGCAACACATGATTTTGCATCTCCCAACCGAGGCAAGATTGGGTGGCCCTGTGCAAAATCGTTGGTGCTACGCAACTGAAAGAATGCAGAAGACACTTAGAGGAAAATGTAAAAATAAACGTAGAATTGAAGCATCGATGGCCGAGGCGTTCATTACCGAGGAGGCGGCAAACTTCGTAACAGCACACTATGATGCCACTATGCACAGCTTGCATAATCCAAAGCCTCGGTACAATCTGGGCGACCCCAAACGATGTGAATCCAATCTCAGCCTTTTCAAAGGGAAGCTCGCACCTTCTGGTGTGGGAAAACCAAACTTGCTGTGCGTCGAGGAGTGGCGCACACTAACGATGTATATATTGAACAATTTAACTGAAGTTCGGCCATACATCGAGTAAGTGCTCTGTACATTGTTTCGCAACTTTTAACAAGTTTTGTGTCTAACAACTATTATTAATTGATACAGTCGATACGTCAAACAATTCTCGAATGGTGTTGCAATCGAAAAAAGAATCCATTCTCGAGTATGAACTTCTTGAAAAGACAGGAGGCGGCTATCCCGGTTTCATCTCTTGGTTAAAAAAAACGATACCTCCCTTATATATAATAAGTGATTTCCTTTGTTGCTATTACTCATGAGTAACACACCAGACTCTATCTTTTCTTAACTTCTAGGCTAATTCAGATGAGCAAGTCGATGATGAATTGAGACAAATAGCTAATGGTTTTGACTTTAAGGTCCGTACATTTCAGAAGTACGACATCAACGGGTATCGCTTTCGTACTGCTAGCAAAGAGCTTTCAATGCCCGGTCGAAAAACAAACAATTCCGGTGTCTCTGCTATAGGCAAGGGAGGTGTCGAGTATTATGGAAGACTTGAAGAAGTCTACGAACTTCATTATTATGGTGAAAATCCTCCGAACGTTGTTGTGTTCAAATGTCATTGGTTCGATCCTACTAAGACAAGACGGACTCATGAACATCTTGGGATTGTCGAAATTCGACAAGACAGGTAGTTAAGCGGTGCCGATGTCTATATTGTGGCTCAACAGGCCACCCAAGTTTTCTATCTGCCATACTGTCATCAAAGTGTTAAGAACCTAGAAGGTTGGTATGTCGTGTTCGATGTGTCGCCACATCTTAGACCACCTCCCCCAAATGAAGACGATTATGAACCTCAAATTGACCCAATAACATATGATGGAGAATTCTTCCAAGAATCACGTGGTGTCAGACGTCGTACCCGAAACTGCTCTACGTCCACCCTGAACACGGAGGAACAAGACTCACGTGATGATGAGGAAGAAGTGGAAGTAGAAGAAGTTACCAATGACGACGAGCTATCAATGCTTGATCGGTTACAAAAAGGCCTTCCACATGATGTCCCTGAACCCGATGACGATATCAGTCATGACGACACGTGTGATACTGATGATGATTTTGCTTCAATTGACCATGGAGAAGAGACAGATGATCCAGACTATTAGTACTTTGTATGCATCCAAACATTGTTGTTTAATTATTCAATTATTAGTTGAATTATTCATGTATTTATTATTGTTCATTTAATTATTGTCCTTGAATTTGTACTAATTATTTGACTATTTGTCGTTACAGGTGGTGATACATGGCAGGCGGGGATAAGTTGAGGATAGCACCTGGGCAGCTACGGAGAACTTTGTTGCAGAGCATTGCCGAGGAGCCCTGTGGGAGAGGCGTAGGAAAGAAGAGAGGCAGAGGACGTGGTCGTGGGAGAGGGAGGCTGCATGATAGGAGCCAGTCGCCACCACCCTCGGCTACTTCTGTCTCAGCCACTTCACCCTTGCAGACAAGGGTGTCACCGGTGCGGGATCCTCTCGTCCAGGAGTAGACATCGATGCAGGGGGCTGAGGCGGAGGCTGAGGCGGAGGGTGCTGAGGCGGAGGGTGCTGAGGCGGAGGCTGAGGCGGAGGGGGCTGAGGCGGAGGGTGCTGAGGCGGAGGCTGAGGCGGAGGGGGCTGAGGCAGAGGCGGAGGGGGCTGCCAGCAAGTCGGTCTACCAACGTGGTATGACACGAGTTCCAGACCGATTGGAGTTGCAGCACAGGGCGTTCATTAAGCCAGATGGCGAGAAGTAAGTTGATATATATTGTGTACCTTATATCATTATATTTCACCAAGTAGCTAATGTCTTTGCCTTATCATTATGTAGGGGGTGGGATTACGCGTAGAATACCCGGAATCCAAACTGCCTCCTTGGTGCTTTACTTAGGGAGCACTTCCCCGGGATAGTGCAGTTGCCCGGTGAGGGTATGGTTCCCGAGCCAGGACTAAAGTGGGAGCACTACCAAGCCGCTCTGCTCCCGGAAAACACACATGTCAATGGTGTTGTTTGCGTGAGCGTGGCCTACAAGGTGTTGGCTGATTTTTGGGTAACTATTATTTTACCCAATAAAAAGTATACAATGTTATATATTGTTATTTCCTTACAAATCATTTCACTATTCATCTGTGCATCTATTTGGCATAATTGCAGAGTTACTTTTGGGTCGAGGAGGGGACGGAGGAGGCGGCCAAGAAGAACCTCGTGAAAGGGTGCAAGAGTTTATTGAATAACACGAGGCACGAGCTGCGTGTTCAGGCTGTTCGAGATTGGTACGCCAAGCAAGGGGAGCCGAAGACAAAGACTGAATGTCGAAAGATTTTCCTTGATAAGACCGAGTACATGGAGGTATGTACATTCCAAAGATCAATTCTTAGGGATAGTTAGGTCTATTTAGTTATAATACTTAGTTTCATTCTTCATTAACTTACATTCGTAGGTGCCCCCGAGATGGTTGGCCGATAAGATGGATTGTTGGGAGATGATAGTGGACAGGTGGTGCACAGAGGCTTGGTTGAGCACCCACACTATGGCCAAGGACCGTCGTGCCCAATTGGTTGGTGTGCCACACCACCAAGACAATGCCAACATCAAGCAATACGCCAAAAAATGGGTATGTGTGCCTTGTTTTGTTTCATCAATAATTCGTTCATTCATGATTTTTGTTGTACTAATTCTTTGTCTTTTCGTGTAGGCCAAACACAATAACCAGCCCGAGCATGAGGGATACACCGCGTTTAGCATGGCCCATAAGGGCTCGTACAAGACGGCGAAGGCATATTCTGAGGGGGACGGGCCGTCGGCGTACACAAGCCTGTCCGCCTACAACAAGATGACGTCTTATTCTGAGGTGGTCAAACAGCTACGCGTGCCTGACTTTGACCCGAGCCAGAATCCTATCGATCCAGAGACGTTAATGATCTCTGGTGGCGGTAAGAGTCATGGCATGCTGGCCATGTGTGATGGCTTCGTCCCTATCACTAAGACTCTATCTCAGATCAAGTCGAGGCAAACGAGCTCCGCTCCTGTAATACGGCAACGCGCGAGGCCAGTTGATCTTGCCATCGAGGTTAGTTTTCTTCATTATTTCTTTCGTTCTTTTGTCCCTGGATGGATGATGAAAATTCCTTTTGAGGAGTGGTTGCAGGCCGCACTTATGAAGGAGAGGGAGGCCACCAGGCTCTTGTTGGAGGAGAGGGACCGGAATACGCAGAGGTTGCTTGAGGAGGAGAGGGCACGCAATAATGCCCATGCGAAGGCCATGCATGACTTTGTTGCGGTAAGTCAGTTGTGTGAGAAGCAAGGCTATGTGTGAGACGCAACAAGGCTATTTCTTTGGCTCCTCGAAAACTAATTTGCAGGCTATGTGTGAGAAGCAAGGTTTGCCGCCCCCTCCGCCGATGCCTTCTCCGGTGGGAACGGTGAGTTCCCTTTCAATGACCAACCTTGCACGGTCTTATACCATTGTCTGTCGCCGTGCTAACCACATATTTTAACTCTTGCCTTGTTGTAGCATCATTCCAGAGTTGAATCCCACGATCCCTTTACTTCTCCTGGTGAGAGCCCTAGCAACCCAGCGACCAACGGAGATGGAGCTTCTCCTCCGTTTCTTGTCATTCGATAAGTTATTCCTCTCCTTCTTATTCTTCTTATTGTTTAGATCGACTTAGATTATGCCATGCTTTACTTAGCTTAGTAAATTCTAGTTGATATTAGCCATGGTTTAGTTAGCTTAGTAAATTCTAGTTGATATTAGAGCTCAAAAATGACATAATTAGTTTAGAAAGTTTTAAAAGAAACCAGAAGAGAAGAACAAACAAGAGATGAAGAAATAAGAGAAGAAGAAAGAGGAGAAAAAGATAACTTCTCTTCTTTCTTTTTCTCTATCTTCTTCTTCTTCTTCTTC
The DNA here is from genome assembly GCF_904849725.1 of Hordeum vulgare subsp. vulgare. Lineage (NCBI taxonomy): Eukaryota > Viridiplantae > Streptophyta > Magnoliopsida > Poales > Poaceae > Hordeum > Hordeum vulgare. The sequence continues at coordinate 128,743,160 of NC_058522.1, read as the reverse complement.
CACTTCTTCCACTTCTTCTTCTTGTTCTGGTTCTTCTTCTCCTTCTTCTTCCACTTCTTCTTCTAATTGCTTAGCTTAATTTAGATAACTTCTTTCTTATTGTATTCTTCTTCTAACTTCTTTCTCATTATGTAGATTTTGATAAAGCAGCATGGCATATGGATGGATGCTCGAGGGACTTTGTAATGCACTTGTGTAGTCTTAGATGAACTTTGTAATGCAATTGTATTTGTGGATGCACTTGTGATGCTTTGTAATACTTTGTGATCTTGTTTGCACTTTAATTACATATATTCGTGTTGTTTGCACTTGTGTTGTGCTGTTTGCACTTTGTGATGCACTTGTGGTGCTATTTAGGGGCTGGGAATATATATATATATATGTTGCTGTTTGTATCTATGTTTTACAAATGCAGGGAATTAACAGAAAACAAATATGAAAAAAAGCAGAGAGGGTCTTTGCCTACAGCTTACTGACGGCAACGACTTTGCCGTCGGTGGACTGACGGCAAAGAAGACACGTGGCGGCAGCCTGTGTATCCTGACAACTCTGGGAATACCAATTTTTCCCAGATTTCGGCTTTGCCGTCAGCTGTGCTCCAGTTGTCGGCAAGGAGGCGACCAAGGGGACCCAGGGGTTTCGGCTTTGCCGTCAGTTTTGCTACGGCTGTGGGCAAAGAGGGGACCTACGGGACCCAGGGGTTTCGGCTTTGCCGTCAGCTTTGCTACGGTAGTGGGCAAAGCCTGCCGTTAACCTGCTAACGGAGCTCGGCCTGCGCCGTTGCCGCCACTCCTCTTTGTCGTCAGCCCGTGCCACAAAGCTGATGGCAAAGTATTTGCCGTCGGTCGACCTTCAGCTGATGGCAAAGAAGCTGATTGCCGATAAAATCTTGGCCGGTACCTTTGCCGAGAGCACACTGACGGCAAAGCCTTTGTCATCAGTTAAACTGTCATTTGCCGTCAGCTCTGGCTGTCGGCAAACCAGCAGATTCCAGTAGTGGTGCACCTAATGAGCCCAAAACCCTCTCTGTCCAGAGAAGAGTTGGAACAACTCTACATTGCAAAGTTTCTCCAATGGAGCTGAAACTTTGCAGAGGTGTTTGACACCCCAAATGAGGACTCCACACAAAAGATGGGATTTGTGAGACTCTGTTTGGCCACACTTCCTTTGTAAAGGACAGTACTGGTCATTTTGAGGCATTTTCAAGTTTACAAAGCCAAACTGGTTCAATGGAGCTTAAATTTGGTGAAACCCCATGTTTTTACCCCAAGACCAAACCTGTTAAGTTTCATTTCCAGTGGTGGACTCGAAGCACCCCAAGTCACTGTCGAACACCTACTGACAGGAAGGTAAAAACCCTCCTAGCCACTGTTTTACCCAATGGCATGGCCCCAAACTTGGTGGGCTAGAGCCCCAGAACACCCTGAGCACCCAGTCAATCAGCCCCTCCCCAACTCCAAGCACAAGTGACAAGAACTCCAATTTGAGCTGCAGGGCAGTACTGGCAACACTAGTGTTCCTTGCTCCCTTGACCAGCTCGGGCTCCCACTAAACCACAACGGCTAGGCACACTCCCAACAACACTCAAGACATGGAGGACACATCCCAAGTGCCCCAGAGCGAGCCAGCATGCCGTGGCATGCCAAAACTGCGCTCTGGCGCGCTGCAGAGAGCCTCCAGCAAGGGGACGACGCTCCGGCCGGTCCCAACCTCCCCAGTTATGTCCAAACGCTCCCCCGACAACCATTCAGTGCAAAGCTACCCCCAGGGACCCTCTCCCCTCGCGCAAGAGCTCAGGCGACGCGTGCCCGTGCGCGCCCGACGCGGCCGAGCATGCACGGTCGCTGCGGCTCGACCCCACTCGCTTTCCCTCTGCGGCCGATGCACCAGGAGGTCCTAAACCACGTCCTGAACCCGTGGTTTCGCGGCCAACACCTCACTGTGGTCGCACGCGCGCCACAGTGAGTCACCGGCGCACCCGAGTCGGGTCACCATCGCTGGCCTATAAATAGCCCCCCCGGCACCCCAGCACCCTCGAAGCAGCTTCAGCACAACCAGTAGACACCCCCTAGCCACCCAATCGAGCTCGCAGAGCCCCGGTGCTCGAGATTGACCGAGGCCCCTCCGCCTCGGAGCTCCGGTCGATCTCCGGCTACATGTCGGCTCCTGCGCTGCCCGACCTCCCATTACACTCCCCTTGACATCAGGAACATTTCCCCCAACTTTCTCGAGCGCATCCGTGCCCCTAGCCACTAGTTCAACACCAACCCGAAACCCTTCCGCCACGGTCACCTCGTCGCGGGCGACCCAGACCACCTCCAGTGACGTCCCGACCACGAGCAGGTAGGCGGAGGCACGAGGGACCGGTTCCCGCTCCTAGATTGGCCTGAGGACAATGGCAGCCTCGCCGGCGTCCGTCTCCACCTCTCTGGCTGGAGGTAGGAGAAGGACCCGACAGGTGGAGCCCACCTGTCGGTGTCCTGGGGCAGCCAGCGCGCGCAGCCGCTGACGCTGACCCCAGGGGCCCGCAGGTCAGGTTTGAACCTGGCCCGCGCGCGCCTGGTGGCCAGGCCTGCTGGCTGCGCCGGCTGGATCTGTTCCCCCTGGCCTTTTCCTTTTATTTTAATCCAGTAACTTAAATGTTTTTTATAAAAATATTTAGCTAGTAGAAAATATGATTCTTCCACCAGTAATTTTCTAAAAATGTGTAGTATTTGATTCTGTAGTGATTGACATTTATCAAAAACAGAAACTATTTTGGTATAATAAAATGATATTAAAAATCACTTGTTTGCTTCTGTTTGCTTTTAAATAAATATGGTTAGCTAATAAAAACAATAGGAAACATCTTCCAAAATAATAAACTGAATTTATTCAAACTTTGCAACATTTTTAAAAGCACTTTGTGATCTGTTTTAGTGAGAGCTATTCTTTATTTATTCCTTTCTCGACGGTAGAGTTACCGAGTGACGGAGGATCCGGAGCGGAAGACCTCGAAGACCCCGGATACCTAGCTGATGAAGGCAAGCAGCCCTTTGACCATGACTTAAGCATATGAAATGATGCACGCTAGTATAGCAAGTACTCTCGTTGCATGAGATCACAGTGCCGGTTCATCATCGATGTGATGGTACTGAAGGCTTCATCGAAGCACTTGCATGATAGTAATGAGATTCACATGGCTCCTCGAAGCTCAAACATGATGAGCTGACCCTACTATCTATGAGGATCATGCAACTGTCTTGTTGATTAGTAAAATTATAAGATCATTGCATTGAGCTTGACCCTACCCCGTGAGGGTCATGTTATTACCATGTTGACAAGTAATGATAGAGCATTAACATGAGAATAATGATGAGTTAAATAAAGAGTTTATGAAAACCCCGTCGGGTGCCACTAATGCCCGAGGGTGATGATGAGTTGGTGATCACTTTTGGTGAAGTGATGCACCGGTGTATTGGTGTGAGTATGGTTTCGGAAATGGGATTAGATTTATGATGTGTCGACCGTCCCAACCTTACCAGTACGACCACGATACCCCTTTATGGGACGGGGCTTTGTTGATTACTTTGGTCGGTACTAGCAAAGAGCCACATTACTAGTGGTGGGAGTGATCGGTGTCACTCTCGTGATGGGGTCGTGCCAGGTAGGACGACTATGCCATTATTATGAGTTCCAGGCACACCGTTGGTCCCTGCATGGTTGATCCAGTCCAGAGTCGGTGCTCGTAAGACGTACAACATGTGGGCTGGGTACCAATCGAGTGGACCTCTTTGTCTAGTATCGTCAGGGGAAAGATGATGATCGGGTACTTACCTCGGGTATATGTGATATACCGCGAGTCGTGGATGACACGGAAGTTTCCCGTTTCTCGTGGGTCCAGCGTACTACCTCTGCAGAGTGTAAACTATTCGAATAGCCGTGTCCACGGTAAAGGACAGTTCGGTGGTGCTGCTTAAACTACGTCCAGCGTTTCCGCATAAACCAAAAGTGTGTGTCTGTGTGGTGTTTAAAAAGGTATTGTTATGATAATCACAATAATATGATCAAGTTCGGTGACTTGGCATATTGGGTAAACCCGGATGGTTTAGCCCTCATTAATACATTGAGATTATGACAAGTCCATTGACTTGGCATATAGGGTGAACCCGGTGTGTTCAACCCTTGTCAGATATGTTGATATCTGTAACCTGTTCTTAAAGAGTAATTCTTTAACTTGTTGCATATACCTGATCATTCCACCAAATTACATTCCAAAGATGCATGTTACTGTTATCTTTCATTATAAATGTTCATATCATGGGCTATTTGCGAGTACATTCAAAGTACTCATTGGCTTGCCACTGGTTATATTATTGACCAGACATGGAAGGACCGGAGTTTGGCGATGAGTACGCCGTCGGGGACGAACCTGCGATCTAGGACGCTTCCAAGTCAGAATGCCTGTCGGTGTAGGCTTGATGGCATGGGCACCGCTTAGCCCTTACGAGTTTCCGCTACTCGATGTATCTGTTTAATTTGGCCTTAGGCCTCGCTCTTGAACCCGACCTTCTGGTCGTTTGATGTAATAATTTCGGTACTTGGATGTAAGACTCTATTATTCAGTATCTGTGTTCAGTGAACATTGATCCTTGGGGTCACTGTGCACGGTGAACTCGACTTGCTAGTCGGGGTCCCCACACCCAAGGGCTCCAATCTTCATCTGGTAGGATATTCTGATTCTGACTATGCTAGTGATCGTGTGGATCGCAAGTCAACTTCTGGTACATGTCATTTCCTCGGAAGATCACTAGTTTGCTGGTCCTCAAAGAAGCAGAACTGCGTATCACTCTCCACTGCCGAAGCTGAGTACATTGCTGCTGGTTCATGTTGTGCTCAATTACTATGGATGAAGCAAACCCTCAAGGACTACGACATCAACATGAAGAATGTGCCTCTCTACTGTGACAATGAGAGTGCAATCAAGATTGCATACAACCTAGTACAACACTCAAAGACTAAGCACATCCAGATTCGTCATCATTTTCTTCGGGACCATGTCCTCAAGGGCAATATCCTCATCGACCATGTGAAGACTGATGATCAACTGGCAGATATCTTCACTAAGCCCTTGGCTGAGAAAAGATTTTGCAAGTTGCGGTGTGAGCTAAATATCTTAGAATATTCAAATGTTTTGTAAAAACATGCACACATCCTAACACTTATGCAAAATTGATGACTTAGATGTGCAACACATGATGAATCGATTTTCTTCAACTAATGAAGAATGTCACTCTGAATGTGAAGAAATCAATGAAGAAATTGATTCTCAGGGCCCTACGACAATTGTACGCGACGTCTGTAATCAACATTCTTATATGGTGGGTCACGCCACCGCCCAACGTGAAATTCCTCAAGTTGATTTTCTTCAATGTTCCATTTCCTCAAAATGTGTTTTTCTTCAAAACAGTTGTTCTTCATTGTGACGATTTATCACAAAATCCTCAAGTTACTCAAATCTTCAAAAACACTTGATGACTTTCGTTTGACTAGATAGACTGTGATTTCAAGTCCTCAACAGCATTCACTTATAGCTATTTCTTCAAGTTGATATTTCATCTAAGTGAATGTGATCGGACCCTACTTTCCCTCTTCGCTACTCTCATCCAGTCTATTCGATTCTTCGTATGCGTTCTACTTGAAACTTTGTTCAAAATCCTCACTACGTCCTTGTCAGCTGATGATTATGTAACAAAATCCTCAACTCTTCAAAAATGTTTCTTTAATGCACAGTAACTGAACCCCACTTGCCACGTTCGGATAACCACGATCTCCACTATCTCTACCACCTTGCTCGGGAACTACACGTGTCCTACGGAGACGTAGAGGCAGGGGCTATTTGGTCCGAATTCTTCACGCCAACATTAACTATCTGGCTATAAATATGTCCTTATCCCCCTCGGCAAACACTTCTTCGCCCCATCACTCTCCTGCTACAACAAAAAGCACCGAACCCTAGCGCCACCGCTGGAAGTCTCGTCGCTCGCGAAGAAGAGCTTCATTGCCTCGACTTCTCCGTCGCCGGAACCACGCCGGAGTCGGACCATCTTCGTCCGCCGCCGCCGTAGACGTCCTCTGCTGCCTAGTTAGGGCGCATTGGACACGCACCGAAGAGCTTCTCTCTACAACTTTTATGTGTTCTTCGTGTGCGCCTTCAAGGGTAAATAAAAACCCCATTTTTACAGCAAGTTAGATCTACTATTTTAGATCTCCGATGTGAAATCTGTTTTTCCTCAAAAATTGATATGCACTTGAGTCCTCAAACACTGCCTACCACCACACCATTGATGAACTTCACTAAGCATCTAAGATTTTCACGAGATTCCTCAATTGTGCGAATTTTCAGATCTGTACAACTCTGGAACCCAAGAACAGTATGCTTAGGCAAATTCCTCAACCACTGGTTATATTCCTCAACTGTTAAACTTTTTCATTTTCTTCAAATCTGAGAACGCATATGACCTCTCCAAATTCTTTGCAACTATACTCTGTTCACAGGTACACACATGTCAGCTAATGAATATCTCGGTTCTCATCACATTAACGCATTTGCAGCATTTCTTGAAGAAAATATTCAAGTCTCATCAGAATCCTCAAGAATTCAATCTCATCAGCAAAATCCTCAGCTGAAGAAAATGGAGGATGACAGGAAACAGAAGGGAGGGAAGAAACTTGAGCAGAACACAGCTTTGGATATCCCTGAGGATATTTACTTGGACTATTGTACACCTGATGAAAATGAAACAATGGCCAAAACAAAGATTCGGCTTCAGAAGATAGAACGCCGATGGGCTAAGGAATGGAAGGAATACAGATTTGTAACTTCCAAGTATGCGAAGAAATTCGCCCTGAAGCCTCCTGGCAAACGGGCCCCACTTAAGGCTCATCAAGTAGCACACCCCTCAAGCCTCAAGACCCTTGATGACTATCCTGATGAAAAGGACAAGCATTTGACTAAGCTTAAGAAGCAGGCAGAAGCTGTGGTGAGGAAATTCAATGAATCCTCAGCTGCTGCTTCAACTGCGGCTACTTCCTCTGCCGCCGAGACCTCTGGTTCAGCAATTCCTCAAGCACAGTCTGTGCCGTCAAAACCAAGGGCTCCAAAGCCTCAAGAGAAATATGCTCAGGAATCTGTTACAAAACCCTCAGCGCCAAAATCCTTAGCGCTAAAATCCTCAGCACCACCACCAAACCTCAAGAGAAACCAGAACAGAAGCCTGTCATGAAGCCAATGCCCGCTACCTCCAGCTCTTCACTCCCAGCTGTAACGAGCTCGGAGACAAAGTCTTCACCACCTCCTGTGAAGACTCAGGTGTCTGCAGAAAAAGGAACACAACCAAGCCCCAACAAAATCATCACAGTCCCATCTGCATCAGAGGGTAGTGATGAATATGATGATCAAACCCTGCAAGCTATAATCAGAAACAAGCAGGAGAGGGTAGCTCAAGCCTCTGGTAGCGCCATTCCTCTGGCTATGGACCTCAAGGTCCTCCTAGACTACATAAACATCTGGTATGAGGACCCCAACACTCCGCTTGATGACTTGAAACTTCCCCCTGGCATCAGCCACGTGGTGGCCACATTCATCAACGAGGCCAAGTGGAAAGAACAGCAAGCCAAGCAGGCCAAGGTTGCTAAGCTTAAAAAGGAGAAATTCCTCAAGCAGAATCTCCTCAACTTGACGCGTGATGCACTGGTGTCAACACAGGCTGAGCTGAAGACTTTGACTGAAAAGTACTCCAAGTTATCGGATCGTCAGAGTCTCAAAAGCAGTTTCATCAAACTTGCCACTAAAGCTGTTGACGACTACAACAAGAAGGCTGCCCCTCCAGCACCAACTCCTCAGCCTTTGATTGAAGAGCCAGCTGATGAATCTCCTCAAGCTGATGAAACTCCTCAAGTTGAGGAAATACCCCAAGAAAGCCGTGTAGATGTACCGGCTATTGAAGAGATCACCACGGAAAATCCAGCTGATGAATCTGCTCCAGCTGGTGAGACTGCCCCTGATCCAGCTACTGCATCAAAGCAAGCTGATGACTTTGCTCCAGCTGGTTCCTCAAAGCCAGCTGATGAATCTGTCGAGGGAACCCCTTCACCAAAAGCTTCAAAGGTGAAGAAGATAACTCCGTTTGCATCAGATGTGAAGAAAACCAGGGCTGCTGAGAAGGAAGCCAAAAAGAGAAAGGCCTCCTCAGCAGAAGAAGAAACTGAGGCCAAGTGCCTCAAAGCGCTTGAAGATAATGCTCCACTGGACCCTGTGCCCCTCAACGTCGCTCCATCTTATGAAATGATCATCCTTGCAGACCAAGCGAAAGGGACAGATGAGGAAATGAAGGATGTCGCATCTGAGGAACACACTGATGAAGAAATTCGTATTGACGACAGTCCTCAGCCCTCCATTCCTCAGGAAGACACTGCACAAGGATCAGCTGCACCAGCTGATGAAACTGTCTCTGTCACCAAGCAAGCTGAGGAAGAGCAAAGTGAAATTCCTCAAGCTGATGAAATTCAAAGTCCTGAGAAAAATCCTCAAGATGAGGAACAGGCTGACACAACTCCTCCACCTGAGCAAGATCTTCACACTGAGGCTCAGAATGAACCTATTCCTCAGCCTGATGCCCAGCCAGATCCCATTCCTCAACCTGAAGCACAACATGAGCAAGCTCCTCAACCTGAAGCCCAAGCTGATGAAATTCCTCACCCTGAGGGCAGTGCTGAGGAAAATGCCCCAGACCAAGAAAATGCTTTCATCGTGCTAAACCAAGAGACTGCAATTGTTGTCTCCCCTCCAATTCCTCAGCAGAATCTTAAGCCCATGCAGCGTCAGCCATTCTCCAAGCGACCGCAGTTTCAAAAGGAAAACTTCTTTGAAGAACGCATGTACTTCATTGGAGAAAATCCCTATGATAAGCCTCAAATCAAACATCTGAAGTTTTGGACGAGGACAGAGCTGAATTACTATGCCTGTGTGCTGTGTGGAGGAAACAAGATATTCCAGCACATGCATATTCCTCACGTTGAACTTGAAGTAATACCATGTCTAGCTCCAGTCCTAAATGTCCTTCATGAAGCTGGCCTGCTACCAATGTGCTCAGACATCTCTGATTGGAACAGTGAGCTCATTCTTCAGTTTTATGCCATTCTCCACATATCTGGCGATCCTGAAGACATTAACATCTGGGTGTTTGACTGGATGACGCAAAACACTCACTACAAGGCTCCTGCTACTAAGCTCCTGCGTGAACTGCCAGTATCAATTCCCTTAGAGGAGGCTGTGAAGCTTTACGGTGAGCGTGAGCTTCCCAACGGGATGATGGAAGTCCTCATGAAGCCTTTGGCTGAAGGGCAATCACCGAGAAAAACCTTCCTCGTCCACGAGCTCAAATATACACCAAGGTCTGTTTACAGAATCCTCTGCAGTGTGCTTGCGCCTATCAAAGGCCATGATGATGAAGAAGATGTCATAGGCATCATGAAGAATATCCTCTTCAACATCATCCATGGTATTCCTATCAACATACATGATTTTTTCTTGAGGACTTTGGCCGACAATGCTATGTGTCCATTTGATCACAAGATATATGCCCCATGGATCATGAGATTCATCAGGACAAGGACACACATCAACTTCCACGCTGATTTCAACAACCATGTTGGTTGTATGCCTCCTATCAGAGTCAACAAGAAGACTTTTGAGCCAGTTGAAGGAAAAGGCAAGTCAATGATTGATGAAGGCCGTAGGCCCCTTGATGGCCAGTTCAGAGAGCCGGAAGCTTATTCTTCATGGGATGATACTGAGACTCACCCAGCAAGCCCTGTGCTCCTCGCGTGATGAATACAAGAGAGCTTCTCCTCAGTCTTCACCAGAAGATGGATCACAATCACAAGTGGGTCAAAAGCCAGTTTGGCGCCATTGTGAAAACCCTCATTGAAACACAGAACTCTGTGAAGCTTAACCATCACTATCTGCATGAGGTTTTTGATCACACCTGGGCTACACTTGCTCATCTGAAGACTAAGACAGAACTTGAAGAATTGGACTTTGAGCGAGACTTTGAGTGGTCGTGGCCTCCCAAGAAGAAGTTCAGGCCCATCCAGTTCCAGACCTTGAAGACAGTTTCTTTTCTTCATTCCGCACTGCTGAATCTCATGAAGAATAGCTCGACACTGCCACCGGTCCAAGGAAGAAGACTACTCCCAAGAAGCATCACGCCTCTTCATCAACCGCCAAGAAGTGAAGTCTTCACGGGCGTTAGTCCTCAGTTTGTCCCTTTTTGTTACTTGATGAAAAAGGGGGAGAAACTTGAGATTTAGTCTTCAAGCGGGATATTTTGGGGCTTATGAACTATATTTAAGTTACAAACTCTTGGCTCTTCTGAAGTTTTTATGTAATGAGTTGTAACTTAAGCCCGATGGTACTCTGACGCTTTTGAACGTTTTTCTTCGCATGCTTATTCCTCAAGTTTTTAATGCACGCATGCTGGAATTCGTCAGATACCATTTGTCATCATGCACTTTCATTTTCTTCATACTATATGTTAAATGTATGCATGATTTACAAGACTCAAGGGGAGATCTCCATGATATAAATCATCAATGTTCATTTGTTGTAGAAAGCAAAATCCTCAAGATATGCACATCTTCAAGGGGAGTCTTTCTGAATCTTGATTTCAAATTCCTCAAATAAGTATTTACACTTCATATTGTTATCCCTATTGAAGACTTAACCTAATTGTCATCAACCGCCAAAAAGGGGGAGATTGTAAGTGCATCTAGTGCCCCTTAGTGATTTTGGTGGTTTGAAGACTTATAGGTTAAGTATCTAATGTGTTTATGAGTGTACACAGGATCTATAAGTCACTGAGGAGTTTGAGATATTTGATGAATATCGACCCCTAAAAATGTATATCTTCGGTTGAATAAATTGGTCTGAAGCTGGAGAATTGAATCGCGAAGAATCTGTGATGAAATTGATATTCTTCATGAAGATATTGAAATTGAGGAATTCGGTGTGTCCTGAAGAAAATCATTTTGAAGACTTTGAAGCATGAAGATTTACTCTTTCTGTTTTATTTTCTTCACACTTGAGTAATAGGAACACCGTACTATTAAAGGGGGTCAAAGTTACACTTTGGAATGAATTTCCTCATGATGATCAACCCAAGCCTAATCCTACCAAAAGCCTCAAGTAAGGAATACGAGTGACATGAGGACTCTCACAGTTGAGGGTTCCGACCGTTTCGATAGCCACGCCACATCATTGGTCTTATCCTCACCAACGGTCATATTATCTAAGGGTATTAGTGTCAAATCATGTCGGGTTGCTCCCAGGGTATAAATAGCCGCCCCCACAACCATTAGCTGGTTGACTGCTCTGTTAGAAACTGACACTCGTCATAAGAGCAACCCAATTCCTCAGAGTCTTCGAGAGTAATTCATCAGTGAGGAAATACACCAAACACCAAACAACAAACATAGAACCAAGTGATTGAGCATCACTGAAGAAGTTGTTCCTGTGTGGGACTGAAGCCTTTTACCTTTGAGGACTGTGCATCCTCCAGACGGTTAGGCGTCATCGTCTAGAGCAATCCAGAAGTCAATTGTGGATCGCCGGGTGACCCAGTTTGTGAGGGTTTGGAAGTCTGCCCTGAAGACTTACCATGAGTGTTGGGTGAGGACTGTGTGTTCTTAGACCAAGGAGAACATGGTAGGGACTGTGTGTCCTTTGGTTTCAATACCAAGCTGCTCCAACCAGATGTACAAGTGTCACAGCAGTTGGAACTGGGTCATCAACTACTGTCTTCGCTGTGAAACGGGTTCTAATTCCTCAACTCCTTACTTTCCTCAGATTATGTGTTGATGACTTTCACTGTTACTGTTTGAAGAATTTGCTGAAGACTTTCTCTGAAATTCCTCAACCCCAAATTCTTCACGCTAGTTAATCCTCATCTGTTTTCTGCGTGCCTGCTCACTGTGCAATCTGTTTTCTCATTCCTCACACTAAAAAACTGCTGTTGTGAAACATTGCACTTCTGATCCTTTGCTGTTTCCGCTGTAAGTTAGTCATCAGTGAGGAATTTCCTCAAAAGGAATTTCCTCAGTGATGAAATTCTAAAAATCTCCTATTCAACCCCCTCTAGTCGATATAACTAGAGATGGCAATGGGTCGGGTTTGGAGCGCGTGGAGCTGGTCCAAATCCAACCCATGACCTGTATTCCTACCCTCTGCCCATCCACCAAAGTATCCATGGGCACAAATTGTGCCCATGCCCAAACCCATTGGATATCCAGATATCCATGGAGCTCCATGGGCATAGAAAAATCAACATGAAATATCAAATAAACTCATCGTCGTTCGTTAACTAAGATTAGGTTTAATAATTATGTTAGTGGAGTTGTGGGGGATTAGGGAACATGGGTCACATTTGACCTTCTCTGACCGCGAGTGACTTGGGGTTGGACATTTTCTTAGTTTAAAGTCACTACCGTAGGGGCCCATTTGTCATATGGGTATCCACTGGATATCCGTGGAGCAAAAATTAAAACCATGTCCAACTCGGTTGTTCATGGGTATCCATATCCATGGATCCATGGGTAGAAATGTGCTCTATACCCTTACCCAATCGGGTCGGGTATCCACGGGTATCCAGATCCATGGATAAAATTTCCATCCCTAGATATAACGCACTTTCACTTACCACGAGTGTTGGGCGAGGACTGTGTGTTCTTAGCTGAAGGAGAATACAGTAGGGACTGTGTGTCTCGGGACTGTGTGTCTTTTGGTTTCAATACCAAGCCGCTCCAAACCAGATGTACAACTGTCACAACAGTTGGAACTCGGTCATCAACCACTGTCTTCACTGTGAAACGGGTTCAATTTATTCAACTCTTTAAATTCCTCATATTGTATGTTGAAGATTTTCATTGCCACTTTTGAAGAATTTGCTGAAGACTTTCTCTAAAATTCCTGAACCCCAAATTCTTCACACAAGTTATTCTTCACCCACTTCTCCGTGCCTGGATACTGTGCAAACTTCTTTTCATATTCTTCACCTTGAAAACCGCTTAGTGATACTTTGCACTCCCGATACTTTGGTGTTTCGGCTGCAAGTTAGTCATCAGTGAGGAATTCCCTCAAAAGGAATTTCCTCAGTGATGAAATTCTAAAAATCTCCTATTCACCCCCCTCTAGTCGATATAACGCACTTTCAGTGGTATCCTGAGTAAGCATCCAAAAAACACAAACGCTCGCAACCTGTCGTCGAGTCAATGATTTGATTAATGTGGGGAAGGGTGAAGGGATCCTTTGGACAGGCTCTATTGAGGTCGGTGTAGTCGATGCACATGCGGAAAGTGCCATTCTTTTTTAGCACCAGGACTGAGTTAGCCAACCATTAGGATGGAAAACCTCGATGATGAATCCGGTGGCCAAAAGTCGGGCGACTTACTCTCCAATCACCTTACGTCGTTCCTCATTAAACCTGCAAAGGTACTGCCGAACTAGCTTTACTTTGGGGTCAGTATTAAGATGGTGCTCAGCGAATTCTCTCGGTACACCTGGCATGTCAGAAGGTTTCCCCGCGAAGATGTCTCGAATCTCATGGATGAATTCAATGAGCGCGCTTTCCTATTTGGGATCGAGACCTGTCCGAATAGTGAACTACTTGGTTGAGTCGCCACACGTTAAGTCTATCACCTTGGTGTCATCCGTTGGTTTAAACTTGAGGGGTGGCTCAGAGTCGATTGTATCCGCCAGGTCAACATTGGCTTGGTGAAATTTTAGCTCCTCGGCCGCGCAAGCCGTCTCGGCGTAAGCTGCGTCCCCTTCATTGCACTCTTGGGCTATTTTCCTGTCTCCATTGATAGTGATAGTCCCCCCAGGACCAGGCATTTTAAGCTTGAGGTAAACATAACATGGGCGAGCCATGAATCGAGTGTAAGCCGGCCTTCCAAACAATGCGTGGTAAGGGCTCTTGACTGTGACCACCTCAAACATGAGTGACTCGCTTATGTAATTGGACTCTGTGCCAAAAGCCACATTGAGTTTAATCCGCCCAATTGGATACGCCGACTTACCTGGAACGATGCCGTGGAAAACCGTGGATGATGGCATCAAGTCCTTTTCTGAAAAGTTCATCCTTCGAAAGGTATTGAAGTATAAGATGTTTATGCGGCTGCGGCCGTCCACAAGGACATTGGAAAGGGTGTGTCCTCCGACTTGGGGAGCCACGACCAGAGCCAAGTCGCCAGGGTTGTCAACTCGGGGCGGGTGATCTTCCCTACTCCAGGTGATGGGCTGCTCGGACCAATGGAGATACCTAGGGAGTGCCGGTCAGCCACGCTGAAAGTTCTATGTTTCACCTTCTAGTCCCGTTTGCAAGTGTTGGTGGTGAACACATGATACTCTCCACTGTTCAGCTGCTTAGGGTTATTCCGAAAGCCGCTATTGTCATCTTGCCGCTGAGGATCTCCCTATGGGGGCGGTTGCTGAAACACGCCCTGTGGGTTATACCGTTGTTGATTATGAACTTGATACTGTCCACTATTAGGCTGTGACCCGCCCTGCGGGGCCGGGTTAGGAAAACCACCGAACGGGCTCTCGCGTGACCCAGGCGTGCCGAACTGTTCCTGCCGCCCGCTTTGATCACCTCCTTAGCCTTTTTTGAGCGCCTCAGCTCGGAACTCCTGCATCACATAACAATCCTCCCAGGAGTGGGTAGCCGGTCGTTCAGCAGTGGCATGCTGTGGGCAGGGGCCTTTGAGCATCTCATGATAGTTGCGCGGCTTCTTCCTGCTGAAGCCCCGCTTCTTCTGGCGTTGGTTCTCGTTGCAGCATTTGTATTGGCGACGAAGTTTGTGGGACCTTCCTGGTGTCTCCTCTTAACTTGCCCGCCATGGTTGTGGTTACCCCGCCCCTGAAACTGGGAGTTGCCTGTTGACGACTCGCCTCTCCTCGGTGCTAACCTTATCGTCATCCTCCCCAGGATCCTTAGTGTCGTCTGACTCGGCTTACCTGGTGAGGGTGTCCATCAACTCGCCCATGTCCTACACCTTACGCTTGAGTCGCCCAAGCTTCAGCACCAAAGGCTCGTAATGGCAATTTTTTTTCCAAAATTAATACTGCATGAGCCACCGAGATGTCGTCCGATGAATGGATAACTTCTGCAACTCGCCGAGTCCAATGATGGGCCGAATCATCCGGCCGCTGAACGCAGTGTTGTAAGTCGACGATGGTCATGGGGCGTTTGCAAGTCCCACGGAAATTCTTAATGAACCACTCCTTTAACTCTGCCCAGGTGTTGATGGAGTTAGGCGACAGGTTCTTCAGCCACATGCGCGCAGTTCCTTCAAGCATCATAGTGAAATACTTGGTGCAAACCGCCTCGTTCACCTCGAGCATATCCACCGCAAGCTCGTAACTCTCGATCCATGACCCTGGCTCGAGATCTGGTTTGTAATTGGGTACCTTCCTCAGTCCTTTGAAATCCTTCGGCATCCGCTCATTGCACAGAGCGGACATGGGACAAGGCACCCCAACGTGCCTGCAGCCGGCTTCGAGCGGTGCATGCAGTGTCTAGGTATAAGTCGGATAGCCCTGACCTGCTGCGGCTGTCGTCTCCATCAGGCACGCGGCGCGTGCTGCATCCACAATGTCTTGGGCTCGAGTATCATGCACCCCGGGAGGGTTGGTCTGACGCAAACACCGTTCACCACTTGTCACCGTGGGTTGGTCCTCATGGAGACTCCTGGTGTGACTCCCCTGGGGTGTGGAGTGTAGCCGAATATTGCGCGTGTTGGAGCACTGCTGTCTTCAGCATCTCGATGGCGTTTCTCGCCTCCACCTCGGCCGGGGAGTTTCCATAGATCGGGAGGGACTCCAAGTGGCGGGTTGCCGCCAACACGTTATCCACAGGATTTGAGAAGTGGCCTCGTGGTGTCTGGAAGCGAGGTGTGTGGGCATCTGTTGGTTGAGGTGGTGGCGGGTTAGGCGGTTGAACCGGTCCTTCTCCTGGAGCGGCCTGCAGAGGCCGATCGGGTCCCACCCTAGGGGTGTGTGGGGTGTGAAAAAGGGGAGTTGGATGTAGATCAGCAGGGAGGCGCCTGTGATGCCTCCTCTGATGAATAGCATCGGACGCGCGCTGTTGTCTCTTGAGCCGCCAGCCTTTGGTGTTCAGCCATTCTGTCTCCATGGTGATCCGGGCCTGCTGTGCCACCCCTACCTCTTGAGCTTGCGTTGGTTTTTTCCCTTGAAGAGGAAAGGGTGATGCAGCACAACAGCAGTAAGTATTTCCCTCAGTTTGAGAACCAAGATCTCAATCCACTAGGAGTATCAAGCCAAGTCTCCAAAGTACCTGCGCAAAAACAGCAAACTTGCACCCAACACTACAAAGGGGTTGTCAATCCCTTCACGATTGATTGCAAGGTGAGATCTGAAGGCGGAAAGTGCAACAAAGTAAAAGTGTAGGGATGAAAATATGATGTGAAGCAGACCCGGGGGCCATAGTGTTCATTTGAGGCTTCTCTCATGATAGCAAATATTACGGTGGGTGAACGAATTACTGTCGAGCAATTGATAGAACCATGCAAAGTCATGACGATATCTAAGGCAATGATCATACATATAGGCATCACGTCCGAGACAAGTAAACCGATACTTTCTGCATCTACTACTATTACTCCACACATCGACCACTATCCAGCATGCATCTAGTGTATTGAGTACATAACAAACAGAGTAACGCCTTAAGCAAGATGACATGATGTAGAGGGATAACTTCATGCAATAGATATAAACCCCATCTTTTTACCCTTGATGGCAACAACATGATGCGTGCCTCGCTACCCCTTCTATCACTGGGTGAGGTCACCACACAGTATGAACCCAAAACCGACCACTTCTCCCATTGCAAGAACTGTAGATCAAGTTGGCCAAACGAAAACCACAACTCAAAGAGAATTACAAGGATATGAAATCATGCATAAGAGAGATCAGAAGAAACTAAAATAAGATTCATAGATAATCTGATCATAAATCCACAATTCATCGGATCTCGACAAACACACCCTAAAATAAGATTACATCTGATAGATCTCCATGAAGATCATGGAGAACTTTGTATTGAAGATCCAAGACAGAGAAGAAGTCATCTAGCTACTAGCTATGGACCCGAAGGTCTATGGTGAACTACTCACGCATCATCAGAGAGGCAATGGTGTTGACGAATAAGCCCTCCGTGTCCGAATCCCCCCTCCGGCAGGGCACCAGAACGTGCCCCAGATGGGATCTTGCGGAGACAGAAGCTTGCGGCGGCGGAAAAGTATTTTCGTGGCTCCCTTCTGTGGTTTCAGATTTTTCGGGGATTTATAGGTGGAAGAAGTAGGGCAAAGGAGCCACAGGGGGCCCACATGCCTGCTAGGCGCGCCCCCAGGCCGCGGCTAGGGGGCTTGTGGCCTACCCTGGTGCCCTTTGCCTTGGTTCTCAAGCCTCCCGCGTATCTTTAGTTCCGAAAAAAATCTTTTCGGAGGTTTTATTCCGCTTGGACTCCGTTTAATATTCTCCTCTGAAAAAGGTCAAAAACAAGGAAAAAACAGAAACTGACACTTGGCACTGAGTTAATAAGTTAGTCCCAAAAAAGATATAAAATGCATACCAAACATCCAAAGTTTGACAAGATAATAGCATGGAACCATAAAAAATTATAGATACATTGGAGACGTATCAAGCATCCCCAAGCTTAACTCCTGCTCGTCCTCGAGTAGGGAAGTGATAAAGACTGAATTTTTGATGTGGAATGCTACGTAGCATTTTTGTTCTTTGTAAGTTCTTTCATGTGACATGAATTTTAAGATCCGTAAGATTCAAACAATAGTTTGCTATTGACATAAAAACAATAATACTTCAAGCAAACTAGCAAGGTAATCATGAACTTTCAAAATAACAAGGCCAAAGAAAGTTATCCCTACAAAATCATATAGTCTGTCTATGCTCCATCATCCCCACACAACAAATTTAAATCATGCACAACCCCGGTATTGGCCAAGTATTTGTTTTCACACTCTTACTTTCTCAAACCTTTTTCAACTCTCACGCAATACATGAGCCTGAGCCATGGATATAGTGTTAAAGTAACTAGAATCTTCTATGGCTTCCTTAGTATTTGTTTCTATTACGGTTGGCTGGAGATAAAGCCTTAAACCATTTTCTGTTATGATCTTTTCTTACGTATCAAGTTGTAATAAATCAATACTTGTACGCCACGGATGGTGCTGTTCCATCCCTATATAAACACGCAACAGCGGCCTGCTACGGCAGGTAGAACGCTATCCATCTTTCATGGTAATCAGAGCCAATCTTCCATAAACCACGTCTAGCTTTCGATCCTACCTCCAATAGCGTCCTCCTCATCCTCGGGGCCTTCCCTTTTCCAAAACCAAGTTTCCGAAAAACTCACCAGAGACAACTTCCTCCTATGGAAAGCCCAAATCCTTCCTCAGATCCGCGCGCCCGGACTTTATGGTTTCCTTGATGACAACCACCCCGCACCAGAGGAAACAATCACCACCACAGAAAAAGAAGGAAAGACCATTACTTTGGTCAATCCCCTCTATAGCGCCTGGATGGCAACGGATCGACAAACCCTGTCATATCTCCTTAATTCTCTTTCCAAAGAGGTTCTAATCCAAAGATGAACTCGTTTCCTTCATCCTTAAGGGTCTTGACATGGACTACAATCTACTCGTCTCCACCCTTGACGCACAGACCACACCGGTCTCTCTTGATGCTCTCTATGGCCAGATGGCTAATTTTGATCAACGGATCGAGCTTGTTCAGAACGCCGGAGGCGGCTTCAAGTCTTTGGCAAACACGGCATCACGTGGCCGTGGTGGCTATCATGGGCGTGGTGCTCCGCGTGGACGTGGTGGAGGGCACGGCAACAGCAACAACAAAAGCCGCGGCGGCGGAAACAATGGAGGCACTGGCGGTGGTGCTCACCCCTCCTAAAACAACACTAGGGGTGGGCGTGGTGGCTCCAATGGTGGCCGAACCAATCTCCCTACATGCCAGATTTGTGGAAAGCCAGGGCGCATCGCCAAGGATTGCTGGTATCGCTTCACCGATGACTATCTTCCAGAAGAGAAGATGACAGGCTCCATCAACACCTCCAACTACGGCATAGACACAAATTGGTATGCTGATAGTGGTGCTACCGATCACATCACCGGTGAGCTTCACAAGCTGACGACTCACGAAAACTATCGCGGTCATGACCAAGTTCGTACCGCTGATGGGTCAGGTTTGCACATTAGCCACATTGGGCATTCGGTTATTAAAACCCCCTATGACAAGATTCATTTACGTAATATATTGCATGTCCCATCCGCGTCTAAAAATCTCCTCTCTGCCTATCAAATTGCTATTGATAACAATGATTACCTTGAATTTTGGCCTACCTTCTTTGTGATCAAGGACCAAGCAACGGGGAGAATTCTTCATCGAGGAAGATGTTGGGGAGGTCTCTACCCTTTGATCCCGCTTAGGACATCCAGCAATAAACAAGCTTTCAGCATCATCAAGCTATCACCCTCAAGATGGCACGATAGGCTTGGTCATCCTTTGTTTTCTATTGTTCAACATGTGCTTAGGAATAATAAGTTGTCATATCATGGCAAGCTAGATATTGAATCTGTTTGTGACTCTTGCCAAAGAGCAAAGAGCCATCAATTACCTTATCCAATTTCGCATAGTGTGTCAACCGTTCCTCTTGAATTAATTTTTTCAGATGTATGAGGAGATGCTCCTCTTTCTGTTGGTAGATATACATATTACGTCAGTTTCATCGATGATTTTAGTAAATTCACTTGGATCTACCTTATCAAAAAAATCCAATGTACTCGAAGTTTTCCAAAATTTTCAAGCACACGTTGAACGTCAATTTGGAAGAAAAATTCTCGCCATCCAATCCGATTGGGGAGGCGAATACAAAAAATTAAACTCGTTCTTCCAAAAACAAGGGATCTCACACCATGTGTCATGTCCACACGCTCATCAACAGAATGGGTCTGCAGAAAGAAAACATCGCCATATCGTGCAAGTTGGTCTTGCTCTTCTTGCTAACGCCTCCATGCCATTAAAATTTTGGGATGAAGCCTTCCTTGCTGCCACTTATCTTATCAATATCCTACCTAGTAGCGCCATCAATTTTGACACTCCCTTTGAACGCCTCTTTCATATTAAGCCTAACTATGCCTCACTCCGAGTGTTTGGTTGTGCCTGCTGACCAAACCTTCGCCCCTACAACACAAGAAAATTATCCTTCCGATCTAAGCAATGTGTTTTCATAGGCTATAGTCCTCGCTATAAAGGAGTCAAGTGTCTTGATGTGTCTACTGGTCGTGTTTATATCTCTTGCAACGTTGTATTTGATGAGACCCTATTCCTGTTTTCCTCTATGCATCCCAATGCAGGAGCTGTGCTCCGGAAAGAAATTTTACTTCTACCGGATCTTCTAAAAAATCCATCTTTTGATCATGGGGGTAATAATAATTGTAATGCTCAAAATATGGCTTGTGCTACTAACCATACAGATGGTGTGCAGGATAAAGGACATGGACAGAAGAATTTGGGTGAAACTACAGATGTTGTGCAGGATACAAGACATGTACAGGAAGATGATCCTATATTTCATGCAATAGCAGAAGACCCGACAGGGATGGAAACTGTTGCACCAGAGGCGGCCTACACCAGCGACCACCCGGGAGGAGCTAAGTCCTCACCTGGCAGCCATGCCCAACCACGGGCTGGCACTTTACGCGCACATGCTGCCTCCATCCCAACGCCATGCACTCCGTCGTCAGCGAATGCAGGGTCCTCCTGTAACGACGCGACCGCCAACAATTCGGGAGGCACTCGCGAGCTACCTGCCTCGTCTGCGGCACCGATCGGATCGGTCGTATCTTCTATTGTAGATGGGCAGACTACAGGAAATTCGTCCGCTGGATCCTGTGCTGAAGGATCTCTTGTGCGTGGTCGTACACGGTCACAATCTGGAATATACAAGCCACTACAGCTCAAAGATGGCACGGTACAGTATGAAAAGAATTTCAAAATTAAATATGGATCTTTTTGCTCCACAGGTGTGCCACAAAGTGCGCAAGAAGCCTTAAAAAACCCAAAGTGGAAAAGGGCGATGGATGTTCAATATTCAGCACTCATGAACAATAAAACATGGCGTTTAGTTCCTGCTAGTCATGGTAAAAATGTGATTGATTGTAAGTGGGTATATCGAATTAAAAAGAAAGCAGATGGTAGCATAGATATAAGGCTAGATTAGTAGCTAAAGGGTTTAAACAAAGGTACGGAATAGATTATGAGGATACTTTTAGCCCTGTTGTTAAAGCAGCTACCATCAGACTTGTCTTGTCTATTGTTGTGTCCAGGAGATGGAGCTTGAGACAGCTAGATGTGCAGAACACGTTTCTTCATGGTGTTCTGGAAGATGAGGTCTATATGAGACAACCACCTGGCTATGAAGACAAGATTTCACCCTTTCACATGTGCAAGCTGGATAAGGCTTTATATGGGCTTAAGCAAGCACCAAGAGCATGGTACTATCGGCTGAGTTCAAGACTACAAGAATTGGGTTTTGCTCCCTCAAAAGCTGACACTTCTTTATTTATTTTAATAAGTCTGGAGTGACAATATTTCTGCTTATATATGTTGATGACATTATTGTCACTAGTTCCTCTCAAGAGGCTGTGTCAGCATTATTACAGGACTTAGGATCCAGTTTTGCACTCAAGGACTTGGGAGATCTACATTTTTTCCTTGGGATAGAGGTCAAGCAAACTGAGGATGGGATTGTGTTAACACAGGAAAAGTATGCCTCGGATATCTTAACCAAGGTTGGCATGAAAGACTGCAAGTCAGCACCAACACCTCTGTCAAGCACTGAGAAACTTTCGGCCTTTGATGGTGAGCTTCTAGGACCAGAAGATGGTACAACGTATAGAAGCATTGTCGGAGCATTACAATATTTAACTCTTACGAGACCTGACATCTCTTTCTTAGTCAATAAAGTTTGTCAATATTTGCATGCTCCAACTACAGTCCATTGGTCAGCAGTAAAAAGAATTCTCAGATATGTCAAACACACCATATATACATGACTTGCATTTAGAAAGTCTTCATCTACCTTGTTTAGTGCTTTCTCAGATGCAGATTGGGCAGGATGCATTGATGATAGAAG
Source organism: Hordeum vulgare subsp. vulgare (assembly GCF_904849725.1). Taxonomy (NCBI): domain Eukaryota; kingdom Viridiplantae; phylum Streptophyta; class Magnoliopsida; order Poales; family Poaceae; genus Hordeum; species Hordeum vulgare. Next base: position 128,720,874 of record NC_058522.1, on the reverse strand, counting down.
ATCAACACGGGGATTTGCAGTGTCTTATGGTGGAAATCTAATTTCTTGGAGTGCCAGGAAACAAGCTACTGTGTCTCGCTCAAGCACAGAAGCAGAATATAAGGCATTGGCAAATGCAACGGCAGAGGTCATTTGGGTGCAGTCACTATTAAAAGAGTTGGGTATACCTACTAGACACACACCATGTTTATGGTGTGATAACCTTGGAGCAACTTATTTGTCAGCTAATCCTGTCTTTCATGCCCGCACCAAGCATATTGAAATTGATTATCACTTCGTAAGAGAAAGGGTGGCAAACAAACTTCTTGAGATTCGCTTTGTGTCTTCAAATGACCAGGTTGTAGATGGGTTCACTAAAGCTCTACCAGTTCAAGCCCTAGAAGACTTCAGGTGCAATCTCACCTTGACCAAGGTGTGATTGAGATGGGCTATTAAAGTAACTAGAATCTTCTATGGCTTCCTTAGTATTCGTTTCTGTTATGGTTGGCTGGAGATAAAGCCTTAAACCGTTTTCTGTTATGATCTTTTCTTACGTATCAAGTTGTAATCAATCAATACTTGTACGCCACGGATGGGGCTGTTCCATCCCTATATAAACATGCAACAACGGTCTGCTACGACAGGTATAACACTTTCCATCTTTCATATAACACTATATTTGGAATAAAGTGTGGTGGAGGTTGTGAGGCAAAAAGGAGGAGATGGTCACATTGACTAGGCGTATCAAAGGGCTATGGAGATGCCCATCAATATATATCAATGTGGAAGAGTAGGAATTACCATGCAACGGATGCACTTAGAGCTATAAGTGTGTGAAAGCTCAAAAGAAGAACTAGTGGGTGTGCATCCAACTTGCTTGCTCACGAAGACCTAGGGCAATTTTGAGGAAGCCCATCATTGGAATATACAAGCCAAGTTATATAATGAAGATTCCCACTAGTATATGGTGGTGACAAAACAAGAGACTCTCAATCATGAAGAACATGGTGCTATTGTGAAGCACATGTGTGGAAAAAGATAGTAGCATTGTCCCTTCTCTCTTTTTCTCTCTCTTTTTTTTGTTTGGGCTCTTTCGCCTCTTTCCATATATTTTTTTGTGGGCAACTTTGGCCTCTTTTTTTATTTCCTCACATGGGACAATGCTCCAATAACGATGATCATCACACTTTTATTTACTCACAGCTCAAAGCTTAGAACAATGATGACTCTTATAGGAAATGCCTCCGGCAGTGTACCGGGATGTGCAACGATCTAGCTTAACGTATGACTCACTAGCTATCTTACGATCATGCAATGGAAATATGAAAGTGACGACACATGTCATGAGACGAAACGGTGGGAGTTGCATGGCAATATATCTCGGAATGGCTATGAAAAGGCCGTGATAGGTAGGTATGGTGGCTGTTTTGAGGAAGGTCTATGGTGGTTTTGTGTACCAGCGAAAGTTGCGCGGCACTAGAGAGGCTAGCAATGGTGTAAGGTGAAAGTGCATCTATACCATGGACTCACATTAGTCATGAAGAACTCACATACTTATTGTGAAAGTTTTTATTAGTAATCAAAACAAAGTGCTAAACGCATACTCCTAGGGAAAGGGTTGGTAGGTGTTAACCATCGCGCGATCCCGACCGCAACACAAAGGATGACAATCAATAATTTGACTATGCTCCGACTTCCTAACATAGCGGTTCACCATACGTGCATGTTACGGGAATCACTAACTTCAACACAAGTATTTATAGATTCAAAACACCCTACTAACATGACTCTAATATTACCATATCCATGTCTCAAAACTAATTGAGAGGAATCAAACTTCTCTTTCTAATCAATGCACAAGAATATGGAAGTTTTATTATATCCTCTTTGGACACCTATCATCTTTAGGACTACTTTCATAGCACAAGCCAACTACCAAGTTACTCAGAGAGAGCACTCTCAAAAAGATATAAGTGAAGATCGAGAGTTCTTACTTCTCCAAAATATGACACTGCCATGCTCTAAAATATCTAAGTGAAGCACTCAGAGCAAAGTTATCTATCTAAAAAGATATAAGTGAAGCACATGTGAGCTAAATTGCCTAACTCAAAAGATATAAGCGAAGCTCAATGAGTATTCTAGCAAATTCACGATGAGTGCATGTGTCTCTCAAAAGGTTTGCAGCAAGGATGATTATGACACAACAAAAAGAAAAGACTGCTATAATACATGGCGCTCCAAGAAAAACACATATCATGTGGTGAATAAAAATATAACTCCAAGTAATGTTACCGATGGATTGAAGACGAAAGAGGGGATGCCTTCCCGGGGCATCCCCAATCTTAGGCTTTTTGGTGTCCTTGAATTTGGCTTGGGATGCCTTGGGCATCCCCAAGCTTGAGCTCTTTCCACTCTTTATCCCATTGTCCATGAGAGCATCGCCCAAAACTTGAAAACTTCACAACACAAAACTTAAACATAAACTCGTGATAACATTAGCATAAGAAAACAAACTACCACCTCTTTAGGTACTATAGAAATCTTGATTTCTATTTATATTGGTGTTAGATTACTGTATTCTCACATTTCCATGGCTAGTACCCCCCAATATTATCCATAGTTTCATCAAAATAAGCAATCAACACAACAACAAAAAACAGAATCTGTCAAAAACAGACCAGTCTGTAGCAATCTGTATACTTCGTATATTTCTGGTATCTCAAAATTCTGAAAACTTACAAAAATTTGGGAAATTGTCATATCAACCAGCAGCAAAAAGAATCAACTCAAAATCTCTTTCTGGATAAAAATTAAAAATAATTTCGTGAGCGAAAAGTTTCTGTCTTTTTCACCAAGATCAGACAACCATCACCAAAACTAGTCATAAAGGTTTTACTTGGCTCAAACAGAAATAGAAACACAAAAAACACAATCATAATAGAATTATGATGGTGTGGACGCAACAAAACAGAAAGCAAAAAAGAAAGATAAATTCATTGGGTTGCCTCCCAACAAGCGCTATTGTTTAATGCCCTTAGCTAGGCATAAGGCGATAGAATCACGTATCGTCGTCTTTGGTACTCAAACCATAAGTAGCCCTCATCATGTATTCATAAGGCAATCTTATTTTCTTTCTAGGAAAATGTTCCATGCCCTTCTTTAATGGAAATTGAAATCTAATACTCCCTTCCTTCATATCGATGATAGCACCAATAGTCCTTAGGAAAGGTCTACCAAGAATGATAGGACATGTTGGATTACAATCAATATCAAGCACAATCAAATCTGTCACACCCTGTCTTTGCTATCACCTGTTTGTGTTGTAAAATTCTGAGCTTGTTAAAACTTTTTCAAAACCAATGTTGTGAGTGCCATGATTGACATTGTATGCTTGTATGATTGATCATGTGAGGTTTTACAACCCTAAACTCCTTTGGTATTATACTGATTTCCAAAAAACCTTTGCTAACCAAAGTAAAACCACCTTGAGTTGCACTACATGTCCTTGATAGCAAGCAGTGCTTCTACTCATGTCTAACCCCAGTCAACTAGCCCCGCACTGGTTCAAAGTGGAAAGGCCAAAAACCCCAATTTAGACCTCAGTTCATGACTGACAGCACCAGTATTTCTTGCCTCCTTTGACCAGCCGAAGCTCCCACTAAAATCAAACGGCTAGCCACACCCCCAGCAAGTGTTAGGACATGCTAGACACGTCCAAATTGCCTCAGAGCTCACCAGCATGCCGTGGCATGCCAAAACTGCGCTCTGGGCGCGCTACAGGGAGTCACCGAGGTGGGGGACGACGCCCTCGGCCAGTTCCAGCCTCCCCCAAGATGTCCAACCACTTCCCCGACAACCCCTCTGCGTCGGGCGAGCCTCAGGGCCCCTCCTCTCTCGCGCTAGAGCTCGCGTGACGCGTGCCCGCGCGCTCCAGAACCGGCCAAGGTTGTGCGGCCACGACTGCACGACCCTTCTCTCTCTCTCTCTGCAGCAGATGGTTCGGGCGGTCCAATACAACATCCTGAGACCGTGGTTTCAACCCCAACCTCTCTCTGCACCCCCATGCGCGCCACGGTGAGTCACCGGCGCTCCCGAATCTGCTCACCGTCGCGGGCCTATAAATAGACCTCCCCCTCGCGCCAGCACCCCCCTAGCCACCCCGGCAAACCAGTAGAGCACCGGTGCTCGAGATCGAACGAGGTCCCTCCACCTCGGAGCTCCGGTCGATCTCCGGCAACACGACGACTCCTGCGCCCCTCAACCCCCCAAACTGACCCCCTTGACCCCAGGGAGCTTTCCCCCAACTCGCCCGAGCTTTTCCGTGTCTGTAGCCACCCCCTCGACCACTTCCCGAAACTCCACCGCAACTGCCTCCTCGTCGCCGGTGAACCCCTGCCTCCCTGTCATTGTTTCGACCACCAGCAGGTAGGCGACGGTCAGGCAAACCCATTCCCGTGTTCATTGGGGCATGAGCGCGTCGGCAACCTCATCGGCGTCCTCCTCCTCCTCTCTGGCCGGAGGTAGGAGACGACCCCGACAGGTGTGCCCCACCTGTTGGTAGCCCAGCCTCCTCCCCCGCGCTGGCCTTGGCCACTGACCGCAGGGCCCCGCGCGTCAGGTTCAAACCCGAAGGCACGCACGCCTGGGCAGGCCGTCGGCTGGCCATGGGCTAGCCCAGCTCTGGGCCGAGCCAGGCCAGAGCTAGCCTGTTTTTCTTTTTATTTTTAAACTTGGATTACTAAGATTTTAATAAAAACATTTAACCCGTGTAAAAATATAATTCTTCGACTGTTATTTTTCTAAAAAGGAGTAGTATTTAATGATGTGCTTAGATGAATTTTTCCACCAACTATTCTATTTTATAATAAAAAAAGGGCTGAAATGAAATAGTCTTGCTTCTGCTTGGTTGTTTTCAAAAATATTCCTTCAAAGAAAACTAAGGAAAATATTTTTTAAATGATATCTTAGATTTATCAGAAATAGCGAACATTTTTAAACTGACTTTGTGGATTGTTTCTATGTGAGCTATTTCTTATTTATTGTTTTATCGATGATAGAAAATCTGTGTGATGAGGGAATCGGAGCGGAAGACCTCGAAGACCCCGGATACTTAGCTGAACAAGGCAAGCAACCCTTTGACCATGACTGAGCATATGTTACTTTGCATGATAGAATAACAAGTATTCCCGTTGCATATGCTCATAAGTGTCGGTAATCATTTGATATGATTTTACCGAAGGCTCCTCCGGAGCATTTCCATTGAGCTTGACTCTACCCCCTTGAGGGTCATGCTAATACCATGTTGACAAGTAAAGATAGATGTAGAAACATCATGAGCATGTTGTTGTCACAAAGCAAGAGTTTATGAAAACCCCATCGGGTGCCACTAATGCCCGAGGGTGATGATGAGATAGGTGGTCAATTTTGGTGAAGTGATGCACCCGGTATTTGTGTGAGTGAGGTTTCGGAAATGGGATTAGATTTATGATGTGTCGACCGTCCCAACCTTGCCAGTACGACCACGTTAGCCCTTATGGGACGGAGCTATGTTAATTACTCTGGTCGGTGCTAGCAAAGAGCCACATTACTAGTGGCGGGAGTGATATGTGCTCACTCTCGTCATGGGGTTGTGCTGGGTAGGACGACTATGCCATTTTTATGAGTTCCAGTCACACCGTTGGTCCCCGCATGGTTGGTATTGTCCAGAGTTGGTGCTCGTAAGAAGTACAACATGTGGGCTGGGTACCAATCGAGTGGACCTCTTTGTCTAGTATCGTCAGGGGAAAGGTATTGATTGGGTACTTACCTCGGGTATGTGATACACCGCGAGTCGTGGATGACACGGAAGTTTCTCGGATCTCGTGGGTCCAGCGTACTACCTCTGCAGAGTGTAAACTATTCGAATAGCCGTGTCCACGGTCAAGGACAATTGGGTAATCCTGCTTAAACTACGTCCTGATATTTCCGCATAAACCAAGTGTGCGTGAGTGTGTGTGTGTGTGTATGGTGATGAGAAAGGTGTTGCTATGATAGCAATGATATGACCAAGTTCGGTGACTTGGCATATAGGGTGAACCCGGATGGTTCAGCCCTCGACAGATATATCGATATCTGTAATGTGTTCTTCAAGAGTAATTCTTTAACTTGATGCATATTCATGATCATTCCACCCAAATGAGTTATACTAGAGATGCATGATATTGTTATCCTTCACTTTCGTTGATTATATCATGGGCTGTTTGCGAGTACATTCAAAGTACTCATTGGATTGCCACTGGTTATTTCATTGACCAGACCTGGAAGGACCGGAGTTTGGAGATGAGTATGTCTTCGGAGACACCCCTCCGAACTAGGAGGCTTCCGAGTCAAAATGCCTGTCGGTGTAGGCTTGATGGCATGGGCACCCGCTTAGCCCCTTTGTTTTCCGCTATTAGTGTAGTTGTGTGATTTGGCCTTAGGCCCTGTCTTGTGAACTTGACCCTTCAGTCACGTGATGTTATAATCGGTACTTGGATGTAATACTCTTTATTCAGTATCTGTGTTCGGTGAGCATTGATCTCTGGGATCACTGAGCACCGCGATTTTTGACTAGTAAGTCGGGCTCCCCATAGAGCTGGTATCACAGCCATCCTGACTATAGGAAGCCTTAGGTAGCATGGGCGATAGCCGAGAAAATTAGTGCACATAGAATGACCCGATAACCACACCCACTATATATTTCTGACCCTCTCCTCTACACCTTGTAGATGGCTGCCGTACCCGAGACGCTTCTGGAAACAGGTTTTCCTCTGCTTTTGAGTGATAGCCTCGAGAAGTGTCAAGTGCGTCGCACGCCCGTCTTTCTCTACCACGAACACTGGGTCAACGCCGACACCAAGGAGTATCACGTGGACGTGATAGTGAAGGCTAATGACTCCCCAACTAGCTGGTTCTTTGAAGGGCCACAAATGGAGGATCTGATGTTGGCCGTGGAGACTGCAGCACGAGAGGCACTCGTGCGGCTCTGCGACATCCTTCCTGAGATGGCGGATGAGCCCGCTACTCGTCACCTACCTTTTGTTAAGGATAAGGTAGACGGGAGTTGGACACTCAACCCCTCATCCGAGGACGGGATGCCATTAAGGCTTCAGACCTACTTCAGCCTCTCCTCAGACACCTTGACACATCTTTTGATCAAGGAGTCGACTAGGATCCGCCAAGAGCTGCACCAAGTCAAGGACCTACTCCATATGGAGAAGATGAAGAACCGCAAGGTGAAGAAAGAAGGAGCACTAGTAATATAACCTGGCTTTGCTTTCTGAGGAGGAATACCCCCGCTTCAGACTGTTCCTCTTCAGAGTCGTCATTTAACCGCAGAAGAGTACACCGAGCTCTTCGCTACCTCACCAACCGAGAGACGTTGTGATGGTCTGCTTCCTTCCTCTACTCCCTCAAGGAAGGGGAGCACTAATGAAGATGAAGACGAAGATCCCACGGAGCCGGCTTATGAGACCGCGCAGTCGATCTCTTAGCAGCGTTGGATGTACCGAACGTAGGAGTTCTTGTATCAAGACTTTATGACCCGGATGTTGTGTAAACCTGTTTGATGCAAGTCGCATTCTGCCTTAAGTACCTTGTGAGCGACTACATCACTTGTTTTAAATTAATGCAGTAGTTCTTTTTAAAACCTTTGTCATAAAAACCTTGCACACTAGCACAACACCAGACCCCCTCTTTACTAGAACGTAATCCCTTTCGAGTGCAACCAGTTCGAAAAAAATTGACCTATCTACTCCCCTGATAGGATGGTGAATGCAACTCGCAACATCACTTTCAGCCACCCCGGCTCTGCCTCTTCAGGACAGTAGCAGGGAACCGGAGGGGAAGCTGAAGCTGGAGATCACCATGTGCAGCAAGACGATGTTCCACCGCCACCCCCTCCCCCTGAAAGCTTGACCATGGCTCAGTTCCTTCAAGCTCTTCGGGAGGAGCGTCAAGCCAACAATGCCGCTATCTGGCAGCTGGCTCAAACCTTGGTAAACTACCCGCTGCAGAACGGGAATGGCAATGGTCGCTCAACTCTCTCTGAGTTTATGCGGGCTACGCCGCCCATATTCATGGAGACTACTGAGCCCTTGGATGCCGATGACTGGATCCGCACTATTGAAGACCTTCTCGCACTGGTCAAGTGCACTGACGACAACGAGAAAGTCCTCTATGCAACCCACTGTCTCGGAGGCACAGCCAGAGCCTGGTGGGATGGATTTCAGATCTTGCGAGCCGGTCAAGTCATCACTTGGGCCGCGTTCAAGGATGGATTCCGTGCCGCTCACATTCCTCCGGGAATGATGACCATTAAGAAGCGGGAATTCCGAGCCTTAAGGCAAGGCAGTGGATCAGTCAAGGAGTATTTGCAGAAGTTCAACCTCCTATCAAGATATGCACCTGAAGACGTCAGCACTGAGGCTGCCAAAGTGGAGCGCTTTATGGAAGGACTGCATCAGTCACTCCAATATTAGTTGGTTGTCTGTGAATGTCGGACCTTCAGTGACCTGGTTAATAAGGCCCTTATGTTGGAAGACAAGCGTCGTGCAATGGATGACACCCGTAAGAGCAAGCTAATGGGGAGTGGAGGACCGATTAGCTCGAAACCATGACCTTGGCAGTCAGCCCCAGCAAGACCCAACTATCAGCAGCAGCAGTACAAGCATCCAACATTTCGCCATAATTTCCAACCTCAACAAGTCAGCGTCAAGCTAGCAAGCACTCCGCCAAACAACGGTGGAGGCAAGACCAACCTTCCTGCGCAAGTTACCTATTTCGGGTGTGGACAACCAGGGCACTATTCCAGGCAGTGCCCCAACAAGAAACCCGATGCTCCGCGCCCCAATGCGCCAAATCTAGGTCAAGGAGCACCAGGAAGGAACCAGGCTCCCCGCAGTCAGAAGTATCACAACAATCGGCGGATTAATCATATTTCCGCAGAAGAGGCACAGGAAGACCCGGACTGCATTCTGGGTACGTTCCTCGTCAACTCTACCCCATCAACAGTATTGTTTGATTGTGGTGCTTCGCATTCTTTTGTTACGCGAAAGTTTGCAGAAAAGTGTGGTCTAGAACCTTCCTTGCTTCGTGGGCATATGGCAATTCAAACCCCGGGAGCAGTTTTGAGGACCAACCTAGGGTGTAGGAAGGTCGGGATAGTTATCAATGGGATGAGCTTCTCAGCGGATCTCATTGTGCTTAAGTCGCAAGGCCTAGAAGTAATTCTCGGTATGGACTGGTTGGCCAAGCATCAGAGTATATTGGACTGTGCTAACAGGGCCATTACCATGACAAGTGACCAAGGGGTCAAAGTCAAGTATGTCTCTGAGCCAATGCCCACTCGAGTGCCACAAGTCAACACCCTATTTGAGGAAGGACTCGACCGAGTGCCAATAGTCTGTGAATACCCGGACATCTTTCCTGATGAGCTACGAGGGATGCCTCCTGACCGAGTCATCGAGTTCATCATCGAACTCATGCCAGGATCAAGGCCTATCTATAAGAAGCCTTACATGATGGGATCCGAAGAGCTAGCGGAGTTGAAGAAGCAACTGGACGAGCAACTCAGGAAAGGGTGTATTCGTCCAAGTGCGTCTCCTTGGGGATCACCTGTCCTCTTCGTGTCCAAAAAGGATGGGACAATCCGACTTTGCGTCGATTACCGTTCTCTCAATGAGGTCACGATCAAGAACAAGTATCCACTCCCCAAGATTGAAGACTTGTTCGACCAGCTGAATGGAGCAAAGGTATTCTCCAAGATCGACATCTGATCTGGATATTACCAACTAAAGATTCGACCCGAAGACATTCCGAAGACGGCATTTGTAACCCGGTACGGTTTGTACGAATGCACTGTCATGTCCTTTGGATTGACAAATGCCCCAGCTTTTTCATGTACCTCATGAATAAGGTCTTCATGGAATACCTGGACAAGTTTTTCGTCGTATTCATGGATGACATATTAATCTTTTCCAAGTCCAAAGAAGAGCATGAGCAACACTTGAGGTTAGTATTGGAGAAGCTTCGAGAGCACCAACTGTATGCCAAGTTCAGCAAATGCCAGTTTTGGCTTAACGAAGTTGGATTTCTGGGTCATACCATGACAGCAAATGGATTGGTAGTTGATCCCTCTAAGATTACCACGGTAACCAACGGGGAATCGCCAATCGATGTGAAGGAAGTAAGGAGCTTCCTCGGACTCAAGGGATATTACCGCAAGTTCGTAGAAGGATTCTCCCGCATTGCGCAACCTCTGACTCAGCTCCTGAAGAAAGACAAGAAGTTCGATTGGACGCCGGAGTGTGAGGCAAGCTTCCAAGAGTTGAAGAAGAGGTTAACCACCGCCCCGATATTGACCACTCCAGATATCAGCAAGGAGTTCATGATATATTGCGATGCCTCAAGGACCGGGCTAGGTGGGGTTCTAATGCAGGATGGCAGGGTCGTGGCATACTTGTCATGGCAACTGCGCCTGCATGAGGAAAATTATGCCACCCATGATCTCAGTTGGCAGCAGTAGTACATGCCCTGAAGACATGGCGACATTACCTTCTGGGGAAGCGATGTGAAATATACACCGACCACAAGAGTCTGAAGTATATCTTCACCCAAAGGGAATTCAATATGAGGCAATGGAGATGGTTGGAGTTAATCAAAGACTACGACCTCAACACTCAATATCACCCCGGTAAGGCAAATGTAGTGGCTGATGCCTTGAGTCGGAAGACCAGCACTTTAAACGTCATGCTTAAGGAAAGGCAACCCGCCTTATACGAAGAATTGGAGGACTTCAGATTGGAACTAGTGGAACCAGGATTTCTAGATAACCTCGAAGTCAAGCCAACGCTGGAAGACGACATCAAGGGAGCCCAGAAGGGTCACAAGAGCATCAAAGGTATCAAGAAGAAGATTCCAGAAGGCAAGGCCCCAGGATTCTTGGAGGATGATCAAGCAGTGGTGTGGTTTGGGAAACATTTATGCATACCCAACAAGGCAGAACTCAAGGAACTCATCCTACGGGAAGCTCATGATACACCCTACTCCATTCACCCCGGTGGTACCAAGATGTATCAAGATCTCCGAGAAAGATTCTGGTGGCACGGCATGAAGAGGGAAATCGCGTCGTATGTGGCCAAGTGCGTTGTATGTCAGCAAGTTAAAGCTGAGCATCAGTGACCCGCAGGACTGCTACAACCTCTCCAGGTGCCGGAATGGAAGTGGGGCAAGGTATGGATGGATTTCATTACCGGCCTACCAAGGTCTAGAAAGGGCCATAACTCGATATGGGTTGTTGTCGATCATTTGACCAAAGTGGCCCATTTCATCCGTGTCAACACCACTTATGACGGGAACAAGTTGGCTAGTCTCTATATCGAGCGCATAGTAAGCCTTCATGGAGTTCCCAAGGATATTGTATCTGACCGAGGCATGCAGTTCACCTCAAGGTTTTGGAGGAAACTTCAGGAAGCCCTCGGTACCAAGCTATGTTTCAGCACCACCTTTCACCCGCAGACGGGAGGACAGACGGAAAGGGTGAATCATATACCCGAAGATATGCTCCGCACATGCGTCCTAGTGCACGGAGCCAAATGGGAAGACTGTCTGCCGTTCATTGAGTTTTCATACAACAACAACTATGAGTCCAGTCTCAAAATGGCCCCGTTCGAAGTGTTGTACGGACGGAAATGCCGCACCCCACTCAATTGGTCAGAAACCGGAGACGGGCTGATTTTCGGACCAGAAGTTTTGCACGGGCAGAAGAGAAGGTGCGACTAGTCCAAGAAAATCTGAAAGCAGCCAAGTCACGACAAAAGAGTTATGCGGACTCTCGCCCCAGGAATGTGGAGTTCATTCACGAAGATCTGGTGTACCTCCGTTTCACACCTCTCAAGGGAACAAAGCGTTTCCACGTTAAGGGGAAACTCGCTCCAAGGTTCATTGGGCCATTTAAGATCACGGCAAGGCGTGGAGAGGTCGCTTATCAGTTGGAGTTACCTCGAGAACTTTCAGGAGTGCACAACATTTTCCACGTGTCACAGCTTCGGAAGTGTCTGCAAACGCCAAGTCGTTCAGATCCTTACAAGGACAATGATCACCGGGCCATAGACCTTCAGTCTGATCTCACCTACCGCGAGAGGCCAATTCACATTCTAGATGAAGCAGAGCGATGCACCCGAAGCCGCACCATCAAGTACTTCAAGGTTCAATGGAGCAACCACACCAAAGCCGAAGCTACCTAGGAGTGTGAAGACTATCTCCGATCTGAGTTTCCAGACCTTTTTAGCACCTAGATTAGGAATCTCGGGGACGAGATTCTTGTAAGGGGGATAGGTCAGTCACACCCTGTTTTTGCTATCACCTGTCTTTGTTGTAAAATTCTGAGCTTGTTAAAACTTTTTCAAGACCAATGTTGTGAGTGCCATGATTGACATTGTATGCTTGTATGATTGATCATGTGAGGTTTTAAAACCCTAAACTCCTTTGGTATTATACTGATTTCCAAAATACCTCTCCTGACCAAAGTAAAACCACCTGGAGTTGCACTACATGTCCTTGATAGCAAGCAGTGCTTCTACTCATATTTGGTAATCTGATTTTTACCTATCTTTATATCTCAAAACCACAAAAATAATTATTTTTGTGATTATTTTTCTAATTAAATAACCTGTCTATTTCTGAGGCCAGAATTGGTATTCCAACATGGAAAAATACTTTTCTACCTTGGAAAAATATGATTAAATTTAGAGATGATCAGAAGGACATATATTTTCCATACATAGGATTTTAAACCCCATTTTATATTATATTTATTGATTAAAACTATAAAAGTTGTTTCTGTCTGTTTTGGCATTTTGAAATATTTCCAAAGGAAATATTCTCAATAAATTCCTAGAAAATTCCAGTGGTATCCCTAATCCTTGATTAGTGTCCACATAAAGTTTCACCTTGATCAAAGGTGGATAAGGACCCCACATAACCCAAAAACCCTGTCTCTCTAGAATCAAGTTAGAGCAACTCTACATAGCAAAGTTTGTCCAATGAGGCTAAAACTTTGCAGGAGTGCCTAATACCTCAAATGAGGGTTCTACACAAAAAATGAGATTTGTGGGACTTAGTTTGCCCACACTCCCTTTGGAAGGAACAGATCTGGTCATATTGGAGTGATTTCAAGTTTACAAAGCTAAACTTATCCCTTGGAGCTCAAATTTCGTGGAACTCCATGGTTTACCAGCAAAACCAAACCTGTTCAGTCCCATCACCAGTGGTGGGGTGCAACCCCCTAAACCCACTGTCGAACACCTTCTGACAGATAGGAAAAAGCCACCTTAGCCACAGCTAAACCAAACTCCTTTGCTTCAAACTCTTAGATTAAGTGGCCAGTACCCGTGTCTAACCCGAGTCAACTGGCCCCTCACTGGTTCAAAGTGGAAAGGACAAAACCCCAATTTAGACCTCAGTTCATGACTGACAGCACCAGTATTTCTTGCCTCCTTTGACCACCCGAAGCTCCCACTAAAATCAAACGGCTAGCCACACCCCCAGCAAGTGCCAGGACCTGCTAGACACGTCCAAAGTGCCTCAGAGCGCACCAGCATGCCGTGGCATGCCAAAACTGCGCTCTGGGCGAGCTACAAGGAGTCATCGAGGTGGGGGCGACGCCCTCGGCCAGTTCCAGCCTCCCCCGAGATGTCCAACCTCTTCCCCGACAACCCCTCTGCATCGGGCAAGCCTCAGGGCCCCTCCTCTCTCGTGCTAGAGCTCGCGCGACGCGTGCCCGCACGCTCCAGAACCGGCCAAGGTTGTGTTGCCACGAATGCATGGCCCTTCTCTCTCTCTCTGCAGCAGATGGTTCGGGCGGTCCAATACCACGTCCTGAGACCGTGGTTTCAACCCCAAGCTCTCTCTGCACCCCGTTGCATGCCACGGTGAGTCACCAGCGCTCTCGAATCTGCTCACTGTCGCGGGCCTATAAATAGCCCACCCCCTCGCTCCAGCACCCCTTAGATAGCTTCGCCACGATCACTAGTACCTCCCTAGCCACCCCAGCAAACCAGCAGAGCCCCGGTGCTCGAGATCGACCGAGGCCCCTCCGCCTCGGAGCTCCGGTCGATCTCCGGCTACACGACGGCGCCTGCGCCCCTCGACCCCCCAAACTGACCCCATTGACCCCAGGGAGCTTTCCCCCAACTCATCCGAGATTTACCGTGTCACTAGCCACCCCCTTGACCACTTCCCGAAAATCCTCCGCCACGGCCTCCTCATCACCGGCGAACCCCTGCTTCCCTGTCATTGTTTCGACCACCAGCAGGTAGGCAACGGTCAGGAAAACCCATTCCCGTGTTCATTGGGGCATGAGCGCGTCGGCAACCTCGTCGGTGTTCACCTCCTCCTCTCTGGCCAGAGGTAGGAGACGACCCTGACAAGTGTGCCCCACCTGTCGATGGCCCAACCTCCTCCCCTGCGCAGGCCTCGGCCACTTACCGCAAGGCCCCGCGTGTCAGGTTCAAACCTGACGACACGCGTGCCTCGGGAGGCCGTCGGCTGGCCATGGGCCAGCCCAGCTCTGGGCCGAGCCAGGCCAGAGCTAGCCTGCTTTTCTTTTTATTTTTAAACTTGGATTTCCAAGATTTTTATATAAACATTTAACCAGTGTAAAAATATGATTCTTCCACTGTTATTTTTCTAAAAATGAGTAGTATTTAATGATGTGCTTAGATGAATTTTTCCTGCAACTATTCTATTTTATAATAATAAAAAGGGCTAAAGTGAAATAGTTTTGCTTCTGCTTGCTTGTTTTCAAAAATAGTCCTTCAAAGAAAACTAAGGCAAATATTTTTTAAATGATATCTTAGATTTATCAGAAATAGGGAACATTTTGAAAATGACTTTGTGGACTGTTTCTATGTGAGCTATTTCTTATTTATTGTTTTATCGACGATAGAAAATCCGTGTGACGAGGGAATCGGAGTGGAAGACCTCGAAGACCCCGGATACTTAGCTGACCAAGGCAAGGAAACCTTTGACCATGACTGAGCATATGTTACTTTGCATGATAGAATAACAAGTATTCTCGTTGCATATGATCATAAGTGCCGGTAATCATTTGATATAATTTTACCGAAGGATCCTCCGGAGCATTTGCATTGAGCTTGACTCTACCCCCTTGAGGGTCATGCTAATACCATGTTGACAAGTAAAGATAGATGTAGAAACATCATGAGCATGTTGTTGTCACAAAGCAAGAGTTTTTGAAAACCCCGTCGGGTGCCACTAATGCCCGAGGGTGATGATGAGTTAGGTGGTCACTTTTGGTGAAGTGATGCACCCGGTATTTGTGTGAGTAAGGTTTCGGAAATGGGATTAGATTTACGATGTGTCGACCGTCCCAACCTTACCAGTATGACCATGTTACCCCTTATGGGACGGGGCTATGATAATTACTCTGGTCGGTGCTAGCAAAGAGCCACATTACTAGTGGCGGGAGTGATATGTGGTCACTCTCGTGATGGGGTTGTGCCGGGTAGGACGACTATGCCATTTTTATGAGTTCCAGTCACACCGTTGGTCCCCGCATGGTTGGTACTGTCCAGAGTTGGTGCTCGTAAGACGTACAACATGTGGGCTGGGTACCAATCGAGTGGACCTCTTTGTCTAGTATCGTCAGGGGAAAGGCATTGATCGGGTACTTACCTCGGGTATGTGATATACCGCGAGTCGTGGATGACACGGAAGTTTCTCGGATCTCACGGGTCCAGCATACTACCTCCGCAGAGTGTAAACTATTCGAATAGCCGTGTCCACGGTCAAGGACAGTTGGGTAATCCTGCTTACACGCCATCCTGATATTTCTGCATAAACCAAGTGTGCGTGAGTGTGTGTGTGTGTGTGTGTGTGTGTGTGTGTGTGTGGTGATGAGAAAAGTGTTGCTATGATAGCAATGATATGACCAAGTTAGGTGACTTGGCATATAGGGTGAACCCGGATGGTTCATCCCTCGATAGATATATTGATATTTGTAACCTGTTCTTCAAGAGTAATTCTTTAACTTGATGCATATTCATGATCATTCCACCCAGATGAGTTATACTAGAGATGCATGATATTGTTATCCTTCACTTTCGTTGATTATATCATGGGCTGTTTGCGAGTACATTCAAAGAACTCATTGGCTTGCCACTTGTTATTTGATTGACCAGACCTAGAAGGACCGGAGTTTGGAGATGAGTACGTTTTCGGAGACACCCCTGCGAACTAGGAAGCTTTCGAGTCAGAATGCATGTCGGTGTAGGCTTGATGGCATGGGCACCCGCTTAGCCCCTTTGTTTTCCGCTATTAGTGTACTCGTGTGATTTGGCCTTAGGCCCTGTCTTGTGAACTTGACCCTTCGGTCACGTGATGTAATAATCAATACTTGGATGTAAGACTCTTTATTCAGTATCTGTGTTCGGTGAGCATTGATCTCTGGGATCACTGAGCACGGCGATTCTCGACTAGTAAGTCGGGGTCCCCACAAAATCCACGGGTACATAGTTCCAATTTGCAATAATAAGAACATCATTGATCATTCCCATGGGTTTCTTAACAGTAGAATCCACAAGATGCAAATTAAGAGAGCACTCATCAATCTCATTGAAACCTAGAACATCACATAAAGACTTTGGAATCACGGAAACACTAGCACCCAAATAACACAAAGCATTGCATTCATAGTTTTTGATCTTGATTTTGATAGTAGGTTCCCACTCATCATGAAGTTTTCTAGGAATAGAAACTTCCAATTCAAGTTTCTCTTTAAGGGATTTCATCATAGCATCGACGATATGATCGGTAAAGGCCTTGTTTTGGCTATAAGCATGTGGAGAGTTTAGCATGGATTGCATCAAGGAAATACATTCAATCAAAGAGCAACTCTCATAATTGAATTCCTTGAAATCCAAAGTAGTAATTTCTTTACTACTCAAAGTTTTGATATCCTCTACTCCACTTTCAATGCTTTTAGCATCAAGATAGATAGAATTCAAATCATTGGGGCGTTTTTCAACCAAAGTGGATTCATATCCAGCCCCATCATCATTAGGTTTGACACTAGAAAACAAGGATTCAATGGGAGTCAAACCAAGCACTTTAAGATCTTCGTGATTCTCATCACAAGAACACGCCTTTTTAAGCCATTCATGTCTAGCACGAATTTGGGCGGTTCTTTCTTTACTTTCATTCATGGAAACACGCACAAAGTTCAAACTTTCATCCATATTGATCTTGGGAGGAGCACATCTTACTTTCGAAGCATCAATATCAAGAGACATTCTATCAAGCTCCTAGCCAAATAATCAATTTTGAGTAGTTTTTCTTGTATGGACGCATTGGAAATCTTTTGCGAGTTGATAAACTCTTTAATATTACTCTCTAGATCAGAGGGTAATTTATTGTAATTTCCATGAGCATTGTTGTAGGAGTTGCCAAAGTTATTAGAGGGATTACTAGGAAAAGACCTAGGAATATAGTTTCCTCTAAAAGCATTGTTGTTGCCAAAATTATTCCTACCAACAAAATTAACATCCAAGCTCTCATTGCTACTCTTAATCAAGGAAGACAAGGGCATATCATTTGGATCTAAAGGAGCACCTTTACTATCAAAGAGTTAATTTCTTCTATAGCGTGCGCTTTTTTACTAGTAGGTGACCTTTCAGTGCGCCATTGAGAACAGTTTGTCATGATATTGTCTAGGAGTTTTGTGGCTTCTCCTAATGTGATTTCCATGAAAGTTCCGTTGAGGCGGAGTCCAAGATATTTCTAGAAGCAAAATTCAAACGAGCATAGAAGATTTGTATAATCATCCAAAGACTCAAGCCATGAGCGGGAAAATTTCTAATCATCAATTTCATTCTCTCCCAAGATTGTGCAACATGTTCATGATCTAGTTGCTTAAAATTCATGATATCATTACAGAGAGAGATAATCTTAGCCGGTGGAAAATACTTGGATATATAAGCATATTTGCACTTGTTCCAAGAATCAGTACTATTTTTGGGCAAAGATGAAAACCAAGTTTTTGCTCGATCTCGCAATGAGAACGGAAATAGCTTCAATTTAATCACATCATTATCCATATCTTTCTTCTTTTGCATATCGCATAACTCAATGAAGGTATTAAGATGGGATGCGGCAGCTTCACTAGGAAGGCCGGAGAATTGCTGTTTCATAACAAGATTCAGCAAAGTAGCATTGATTTCATATGATTCCGCACTAGTGGCGGTACCAATCGGAGTACTAATAAAATCATTATTTTTAGTATTCGAGAAGTCACAAAGTTTGGTGTTTTCAGTCATGGTGACTTCAGCAAGCAGACAAGCACACAAGCAAACAGAAAGCAAGCGAAAGAAAAGGGCGAACAAAAAAGCCAAATATTTTTGTAAATTTTTGTTTTTCAGAAGTGGGGGAGAGGAAAACGAGAGGCAAAAAAGTAAATGCAAGAGATGAGTTTGCGACACTAACTTGGATAAGCTTCACTTGATGCTCCCTGGCAACGGCGCCAGAAATTCTTCTTGCCACCTCTTGAGCTTGCATTGTTTTTTCCGTTGAAGAGGAAAGGGTGATGCAGCACAACAACAGTAAGTATTTCCCTCAGTTTGAGAACCCAGGTATCAATCCAGTAGGAGTATCAAGCCAAGTCTCCAAAGTACGTGCGCAAAAACAACAAACTTGCACCCAACGCTACAAAGGGGTTGTCAATCCCTTCATGATTGATTGCAAGGTGAGATATGAAGGCGGAAAGTGCAACAAAGTAAAAGTGTAGGGCTGAAAATATGATGTGAAGTAGACCCGGGGGCCATAGTGTTCAGTAGAGGCTTCTCTCATGATAGCAAATATTACGGTGGGTGAACGAATTACTGTCGAGCAATTGATAGAACCGCGCAAAGTCATGACGATATCTAAGGAAATGATCATACATATAGGCATCACGTCCGAGACAGGTAGACCGATACTTTCTGCATCTACTACTATTACTCCACACATCGACCGCTATCCAGCATGCATCTAGTGTATTGAGTTCATAAAAAACAGAGTAACGCCTTAAGCAAGATGACATGATGTAGAGGGATAAATTCATGCAATAGATATAAACCCCATCTTTTTACCCTTGATGGCAACAACACGATGTATGCCTCGATACCCCTTCTGTCACTGGGTGAGGTCACCGCATGGTATGAACCCAAAACCAAGCACTTCTCCCATTGCAAGAACTGTAGATCAAGTTGGCCAAATAAAACCCACAACTCGAAGAGAATTACAAGGATATGAAATCATGCATATAAGAGATCAGAAGAAACTCAAATAAGATTTATAGATAATCTGATCATAAATCCACAATTCATTGGATCTCGACAAACACACCGCAAAACAAGATTACATCGGATAGATCTCCATGAAGATCATGGAGAACTTTGTATTGAACATCCAAGAGAGAGAAGAAGTCATTTAGCTACTAGCTATGGACCCGAAGGTCTATGGTGAACTACTCACGCATCATTGAAGAGGCAATGGTGTTGATGAAGAAGCCCTCCGTGTGCAAATACCCCTCCGGCAGGGCACCAAAACATGCCCCAGATGGGATCTTGCTGAGGCAGAAGCTTGCGGCTGCGAAAAAGTATTTTCGTGGCTCCCTTCTGTGGTTTGAGATTTTTTGGGGATTTATAGGCCGAAGAAGTAGGGCAAAGGAGCCACACGGGCCCACAAGCCTGCTAGGCGCGCCCCCCAGGCCGCGGCTTGGGGGCTTGTGGCCTCCCATGGCGCCCTTTGCCTTGGTTCTCAAGCCTCCTGCGTATCTTCTATTCCGGAAAAAAATCTTATCGGAGGTTTTATTCCGTTTGGACTCCGTTTAATATTCTCCTCTGAAAAAGGTCAAAAACATGGGAAAAACAGGAACTGGCACTTGGCACCGAGTTAATAAGTTAGTCCCAAAAAGATATAAAATGCATACAAAACATCCAAAGTTTGACAAGATAATACCATGGAACCATAAAAAATTATAGATACGTTGGAGAAGTATCAGCCGCCATCCTGGCGGCTTCTGCTTCCACGTCCCGTTGGGTCTTGGCCATCTCCTCCCGCAGCTTCGCTAGATCAGCGTTGATCGCTTCCTAATTCTCTGCCGTCACATCGGTTGTCATGAGTCTGGTGACCTCCGCCGTCAAGTCTGCCATGGCTTGAACCGGATTTTTCGATGACTCGCCAGTCTCGTTGTTGCCTGCCGGGTTTGGCTGAGCTTGGGTCACCCCCGCCATGTAGATGGCGATTTGTCGACGGGATCTTTCGAACACCTCAGGGTCCATCGCCAGTGGCAACTCTCCGAGTTGTCCTTCGTAAAGAGGGCAAATTGAATCTGTGTCCCCCATGGATGATTCGTCATCGGAGTTGACGGGGGTGATCTCCTGGACTACCGGTTCATCTTGTACGCTGGCTCCCTGCATAAAACCGACGAAAACATGGCGTCTCCTATCGTGACGTGTGATGGGGAGGACGTACTTGGCCGGCTCGATGATGTCGGTGGAGGTGTCCGGCTCAGGCACGGTGTTCCAATCATGCTGATGAAGATGTTGACCTTGCCGAAGGGGACCCTGTAACCAGACTCGATTGAATCGGCTTCAGGCCCCCACATCGAGTTGTTGATGTAGTACCTTCCGCGGCGGCTCTTCGTCATGATGCCAACCACATAGCTTTCTGACCCTGGTTGGGCTCCCTTTGAGAACACAACTACACTGTGTCTAGCCCCAAGGTGGGCGCCAACTGTCGTGGTTTTGTCACAGCAGATGTCCTCGTGAAAGGACTTAATGAAGGAGCCATCGCACCTTGGTGGTGACTCAAAGGGGGTGAGCGAAAGCGAGACTCAGACTTACCCAGGTTCGGCCCTCGTGTGGGGGTAAAAGCCTACGTCCTGCTTTTGTGTAGATTGATGATGGTTTCGATTACAAGGAGGACGTAACTCGCCTGACCTAGCTCTCGATGATTTCTAACTTGCCCTATCTTCCGCAAGGACTCGCCTTTATATACAGGTCGAGGCCCTAGGGTTTACAAGAGTCCTAGCCATGCTACAGATCGTGGTTTTCCATACCTCTAAGTCCCCATGCTTCGCAAGACTCGAAACCTCCTTGGCGGCCTATCCTCTGCATAGCTCCTGAACCGCCATCCGAATCCTGGGCCCCGTGGGCCAAGGCTTTTATTACCAAAGGATGAGTCGCCCCTTCAGTGACCCGACCCACTTAGGGCGGGTTACACCGCAGGTAATATCCCCAACACCTAATATGCCCTATAGGTAATAATAAAATACTTATTATTATATTTCCTTATTCAAGATAATTGTTTATTATCCATGCTATAAATGTATTGATTGGAAATTCAAATACATGTGTGGATACGTAGACAACACACTACCCCTAGCAAGCCTCTAATGGACTATCTCGTTGATCAAAGATAGCCAAGTTTTCCTGGCTATAGACAAGTGTTGTCATTTGATAAATGATGTGATGGACAAGACCCAAATTATGAACGTAGCATGTGATCGTGCCAGTTTATTGCTACTGTTTTTCTGCATGTCAAGTATATGTTCCTATGAGCATGAGATCATGTAACTCACTGACATCGGAGGAGTACCTTGTGTGTATCAAACATCGCAACGTTACTGGGTGACTATAAAGGTGTTATACAGGTATCTCCGAGGGTGTCCGTTGAGTTGGCATGGATAAAGACTGGGGTTTGTCACTCCGTGTGACAGAGAGGTATCTGAGGACCCACACGGTAATACAACATCACAACAAGCTTGCAAGAAATATAACTATAGAGTTAGTCACATGATGTTGTATTATGTAACGAGTAAAGAGACTTGCGAGCAACAATATTGAACTGGGTATAGAGATACCGATGATCGAATCTCGGGCATGTAACATACCGATAG
Organism: Hordeum vulgare subsp. vulgare; assembly: GCF_904849725.1. Lineage (NCBI taxonomy): Eukaryota > Viridiplantae > Streptophyta > Magnoliopsida > Poales > Poaceae > Hordeum > Hordeum vulgare. The sequence continues at coordinate 128,698,919 of NC_058522.1, read as the reverse complement.
ACAAAGGGAAAAACATACGGGATTAACTGAATCCTTAATATAGAGGTTCAACTGATATGGATCTTCATAGAATATGTAGGAGACAATATGGGCATCCAGGTCCCGCTATTTGTTATTGACTGGATAGTGTCTCGGTCATGTCTACATAGTTCTCGAACTCGTAGGGTCTGCACACTTAAGGTTCGATGACGTTTCAGTATAGTTGAGTTATATATGTTGGTGATCGAATGTTGTTCGGAGTCTTGGATGAGATTCCGGATGTCACGAGGAGTTCTGGAATGGTTGGGATATGAAGATTGATATATAGGAAAGAGGTATACGGGTTCCAGCAAGATTTCGGGCATTACCGGTAAAGTACGGGGAGTGGGGAATGGGTTCCGGGGGGTTCACTAGGAGGGGCCACCAACCCGGGGAGACCACATGGCTTGAGGGGTGGCACACCAGGTCCTGGTGGGCCGGGTGGCCAGCCCCATGGGCTTATGCACCAAATAGAGGAGGTGGGGAGGAATCCTACTAGGAGGAGGACTCCTCCCCTTTGGGCCGCCGCCGGCCAACCCTAGGGATTTTTGCTAGGGCGCCACCCCTCCTCTCCCTCCTATATATAGTGGAGAGGAGAGGAAGCAGCCGCACCACAAGCACATTGCAACTCCCTCTCCCTCCACTAGTTCGTTCCACCTCGTAGATTAATTTGGCACCGCATGGCGCAGCCCTGCCAGATCAGCTCCTCCAACACCACCACCAAGCCGTCGTGATGTCGGAGAACTGATCTACTTCTTCGCCCCTCTTGCTGGATCAAGAAGGCGGGGATCGTCATCGAGTTGTACGTGTGCTGAACGCGGAGGTGCCGTCCGTTCGACACTAGATCGTGTTTGGATTGCGGGACGGCTTGCAGTTTGGATCACAAAGACGTTCGACTACATCAACCGCGTTTCTTAACGCTTCCTGCTTAGCGATCTACAAGGGTATCTGGATCCGATCTCTCCTCTCGGAGATCCTCATCACCATGGATAGATCTTGTGTGTGCGTAGAAATTTTTATGTTTCCCATGCAACGTTCCCCAACAATCCCAACTATAGCATTAAACATTAAGTCCCCTTTACTCCCATACACAAACAACTCCCTTACTCGGGTGTAAGCTTCTCCCACTCTAGCCACCCACTATAATCAAATCATGAACATAATGCAAACCCTACAATGAGAATTCCCTCATGTGTGCGCGACACGAAGGGCACCATAGGAGAACACAAAAATAAAACATACGCTCAAATCAATCAAGATCATCACTGATACGTCTCCAACATATCTACTTTTCCTAACGCTTTTGCTCTTGTTTTGGACTCTAATTTGCATGATTTGAATGAAACTAACCCCGGACTGACGTTGTTTTCCGCAGAATTACCATGTGGTTGTTTTTGTGCAGAAATAAAAGTTCTCAGAATGGAACAAAACTTTGCGAGGTTTTTTATATCAATAAAGAGAATTGCTGGAGCCAAGAGCCAACTCAGGGGGGCACCTGGGTGGGCACAACCCACCAGGGTGCGCCTGCCCCCCCCCCCCCCCCCCCCAGGCACGCCCTGGTGGGTTGTTCCCACCTGGTGGCCCCTATGACCCTGAAACCCATGCTATAAAATCACATTATTCCAGCAGAAATCAGGAGGAGAAATTATTATCGCGTTTCACGAGATGGAGCCACCGTCGTCTCCTGTTCTTCATCGGGAGGCCATATCTGGAGTCCATTTGGGGCTCCGAAGAGGGGATCTTCGATCTCCGTCATCACCAACACATCTCCATTGCCAATTCCATGATGCTCCCCACCAGGAGTGAGTAATTCCTTCGTAGGCTCACTGGTCGGTGAGGAGTAGGATGAGATTCATCATGTAATCGAGTTAGTTTTGTTAGGGCCTGATCCCTAGTATCCACTATGTTCTAAGATTGATGTTGCTATGACTTTGCCATGCTTAATGCTTGTCACTTTGGGCCCGGGTGCCATGATTTCAGACCTGAACCATTTATGTTATCACCATTATATCCATGTTCTAGATCCGATCTTGCAAGTTATAGTCACCTACTATGTGTTATGATCCGGCGACCCAGGAGTGACAATAGTCGGGACCACTTCCGGTGATGAACGTAGTTTGAGGAGTTCATGTATTCACCGTGTGTTAATGCTTTGTTCCGATTCTCTATTAAAACGAGGCCTTAATATCCCTTAGTTTCCAATAGGACCCCGCTTCCAAGGAAGGGTAGGACAAAAGATGGCATGCAAGTTCTTTCCATAAGCATGTATGACTATTTACGAAATACATGCCTACATTATATTTATGAACTGGAGCTAGTGCCGTATCGCTCTAGGTTATAATTGTCTCATGATGAATACCATCCAATGAGTCACCGATCCAATGCCTACAAATTTACCTTATATTGTTCTTGCTAAGTTACTACAGGTTCTACTGCTATCATTACTGCTACAAAATCACTTCTATCACTGTTACCGTTATTATTGTTGCTTCTACTATCATCAAAACTATCATATTACTGTGCTACAAATCACTTTGCTGTAGATAATTAATCTCTAGGTGTGGTTGAATTGGCAACTCAGTTGCTAATACCTTCAGATATTCTTTGGATCCCCTTGTGTCGAATCTATAAATTTGGGTTGAACACTCTACCCTCGAAAACTATTGCGATCCCCTATACTTGTGGGTTATCAAGACCTTTTTATGGCACCGTTGCCGGGGAGCATAGCAATATTTTTTGAGTCACTTGGGATTATTATCATGTTACCACTATGAAGAATCTTAAGGATGCTAAGACTACGATTTTTCCCTCTAAGACGAGGGGAGGTAAGGAACTGCCATCCATATCCGCCTTAGATTCACCTTCTGTTATAAGTAAACTTGCAACACCACAACATGCTATTAGTTCTTATATGTCGCAAGTTATTGATGATGCTACTTCTTCTATGAATACTACTCATGATGATGCTAGTACCTTGCTTAATTATGATGTGCCACTAGGTGAATTTCTTGATGAACAAATTGCTAGAGTAAGATAGCATGATATTGTTGAATCTGATGATGAACTTGAAACTGAGAATCTTGAAACACCTACTAGAACTAGTCCTCCTAGATATGATGTGCCAAAGGTACCGGAAGGTTATACTATGAGTGAGGAGGCAACTAGAGATATTCTTGCTTGTAAGGATAGGGATGGTTTAGAGAAATTATTATGCAAGTATAAGGAAAAATCTCTGAATGCTAAAATGAAATGTGATCGTGAGTTTGTTACTTCACCTATCTTTATTTATGATAAGTATTCAAAATTCTCTGTCAACCCAGAGTTAATCACTTTGGTTGAATTTGATCCTTTCCATGGTTATGAAACTAAAACCGTTGTGGCACATCTTACTAAGTTGAATGATATAGCCACCGTTTTTTCTCATGATGATAAGGTTCACTATTACTATATTCTCAAGTTATTTCCGTTCTCATTAAAGGGTGATGCTAAAGCTTGGTACAATACTCTTGCTCCTTGTTGTATGCGTAATCCCCAGTATATGATTTATTACTTCTCTGAAAAATATTTCCTTGCTCATAAGAAACAAGATGCCTTGCAGAAAATATTTAACTTTGTGCAAATTGAAGAAGAGAGTCTCCCACAAGCTTGGGGGAGGCTTCTCCAATTGCTTAATGCTTTGCCTGATCATCCTCTTAAGAAAAATGAAATACTTGATATCTTCTATAATGGACTAACCGATGCTTCTAGTGATTTCCTAGATAGTTGTGTTGGTTGTGTTTTCAGGGAACGAACTGTTGGGCAAGCTGAAGAATTATTGAATAACATATTAAAAAATTATGATGATTGGACTCCTCATGAAACACCTATTAAACCCACTCCGAAGAAGAGGGGTATCTTATATCTCAGTACTGAAGATATGCAAGAGGCAAAGAAATCTATGAAGGAAAAAGGTATTAAAGCCGAGGATGTTAAAAATTTACCACCTATCCTAGAAATACATGGGCTTGAAACACCACCACCACCTAAGGTGGTAGAGCTAAAATCTTTAATGAATTCAATGATAGTGATGATCCTCGTAATAAACATCCTAGTCAATGCATTTATGAGTTTGATAATTACATTAGAAAGCAAGATCACTTCAATGCAAATGTTATGAAACAATGGAAATACAACTCTGATATGATTGCTCGCTTAAGTGACTTGTTATTTAGAATCTCAAATGATGTTAGAGTTGTAGGAAAGCATGCCTCTATGGTTCAAACTCAATTAGAACAAGTTGGTAAATCTCATAGGGGGTTACCGGATGAAATGAACAATAATATAAGTGACTTTGCTGTTAGAGTAGACACTAGAGGAGGTAAAATTACTTAGGAACCACTCTATCCTGAGGGACACCCAAAGAGAATTGAACAAGACTCTCAAACAATTAACACTGAAGCACCTAGTCCTTCTAAAAAGAAAAAGAAGAAGAAAAATAATAGGACTTTGCATGCCTCTAGTGAACTTGAAATAGAAAAACTTTGTGATAATGATAATGAAGTTTCTATCTGTGATCCTGAAACTCAATCTGGTAATGAGCACTCACCTTCTGATAATAAAAAGATAATGATGAGGTTGATGAAGACACTCAAACAAATGATAAAGAACGAGATAAAGATGTTGAGATAGAACCAACTATTGATCTTGATAACCCACAACCCAAGAATAAAAGATATGATAAAAGAGACTTTGTGGCTAGAAAACGTGGAAAGGAAAGAGAACCATGGGTTCAAAAGCATATGCCCTTTCCACCTAAGTCAACTAAAAAAAAGATGATGAAGACTTTGAACGCTTTGCTGAAATGCTGAGGCCAGTCTTTTTGTGAACTCGCTTGACTGATATCTTAAAAATGCCTCCTTATGCAAAGTATATGAAAGACATCGTCACCAATAAGAGAAAAATACCGGAAGCTAAAATCTTCACTATGCTTGCTAATTATACTTTTAAAGATGGAGTACCTAAAAAACTTGGAGACCCAGGAATACCAACTATACCTTGCTCCATTGAAAGAAATTATGTGAAAACTGCTTTATGTGATTTGGGAGCTGGTGTTAGTGTTATGCCTTTCTATTTATATAAAAGACTTGATTTGAATAAACTCACACCTACTGAAATATCTTTGCAAATGGCTGGCAAATCAAGTGCCGTACCTGTCGGTATTTGTGAGGATGTGCCTGTTGTTGTTGCTAATGTTACTATTTTGACTGACTTTGTTATACTTGAGATGCCCGAGGACGACAACATGTCGATTATCCTTGGTAGACCCTTCTTGAATACTGCAGGGGCTGTTATTGATTGCAATAAAAGCAAGATCACTTTTCATATCAATGGTAATGAGCATACGGTGCACTTTCCGAAGAAACAATTCCAAGTGAATGGTATTAATGTTATTGAAAAATCTCCGACAATCCATATTGGAAGTTTTCAACTACCTCTACCTACTGTTAAAAAGAAATATGAAATGCTTATTGTGGGGGACATTCATATCCCCATTGAGGTAACTTAGTGATTTATGAAAGTTCTTCGGTTTCATATTAATCGAAAGTGGTTGTTAATAAGACTTGATACCCTTATTAATGGATCATTTTTGAGAGGTATGAAGTTGATGAATTTAGTGAGCACTACCTTTTGTCCCTACCTTTTGTTTTTTGTTTTCTTAGTTAAATAAAATAAAATGCCATGCTTTGTGTGTTTTGTGAGTTTTCCGTGCAATAAAAAATGACCCAAAAATAAAAGTCCTCAGAATGCCGTGAAAATTTAACACGATTTTTTCCTGAAAGTTTCTGAATTTCTAGTGCAAATAATATCAGAGGGAGGTGCACAAGGTGGGCACAACCCACCTGGCCGCACCATGACACCCACGCGCACCCTCGTGGGTTGTGGTCCCCACTTGGGCCCTCACTTACTTCTTCTTCCCACATCACTCCATTCACACAGAACAAAATCGCTACCACACTCTTTCTCGTGTTCTTGCTCCCGAAACCGCGGATTTCGATCTCCTTGCTCGAAGCTCCGTTTCCGAAATTCTTTCAGGGATTTTTTGCTTGGTATGTGACTCCTCCATGTGTCCATTTAGTTTCTCTTTTAGTGGTTTATATTTAGAATTACTGGTTACTCTTGGTGCTGCTGTAGATGAGCTTTCATGTTGAATTCTTAGAGTTCTAAGTAGTTTGAATGCTTGCTATGGCCTCTATACATCCCTATGAGTAGTTGCTATCATTTTTGTGAAGTTATGTTGAGAAAAAAATTATGGACTAAAAATTTCAGAATTTTGTTCATAGGAAAAAGATGAGTTTCTTTAGGAAGTTTGCTTCCAGGGAGAACTCAAAGGGGGTTATTGGGGAGTCATCTGACAATGATCTCCATGTTGGAAATATACCCTAGAGGCAATAATAAATTATTTATTATCATATCTCTTTTTTTTGTGATAATCGTTTGTTATCCATGCTATAATTGTATTGATTGGAAACTCAAATACATGTGTGGATACATAGACAAAACACTGTCCCTAGTAAGACTCTAGTTGACTAGCTCATTGATCAAAGATGGTCAAGGTTTCCAAACCATAGACAAGTGTTGTCACTTGATAACAAGATCACATCATTAGGGGAATCATGTGATGGATAAGACCCAAACTATGAACGTAGCATATTGATCGTGTCGTTTTATTGCTATTCTTTTCTGCGTGTCAAGTATTTGTTCCGGTGACCATGAGATCATATAACTCACTGGCACCGGAGGAATACCTTGTGTGCATCAAACATCACAACGTAACTGGGTGACTGTAAAGTTGTTCTAGAGGTATCTCCGAAGGTGATCGTTGAGTTAGTATGGATCAAGACTGAGATTTGTCACTCCGTGTGACGAAGAGGTATCTCGAGGCCCACTCGGTAATACAACATCACACACAAGCCTTGCAAGCAATGTGACTACGTGTAAGTAACGGGATCTTGTATTACAGAACGAGTAAAGAGACTTTCCGGTAACGAGATTGAAATAGGTATGTGGATATCGACGATCGAATCTTGGGCAAGTAACATACCGAAGGGCAAAGGGAATGACATACGGGATTAAATGAATCCTTGGCACTGAGGTTCAACCAATAAGATCTTCAAAGAATTTGTAGGATCCAATATGGGCATCCAGGTCCCGCTATTGGATATTGACCGACGAGTACCTCGGGGCATGTCTACATAGTTCTTGAACCCGCAGGGTCTGCACACTTAAGGTTCGGCGATGTTTTAGTATAGTTGAGTTATATGTGTGGTTACCGAATGTTGTTCGGAGTCCCGGATGAGATCACGGATGTCACGAGGGTTTCCGGAATGGTCCGGAGATGAAGATTTATATAGGTTGACTTCATTTGGTTACCGGAAGGTTTTTGGGCATTACCGGGATTGTACCGGGAGTGACGAATGGGTTCCAGATGTTCACAGGGAGCGGGGCAACCCACCCGGGGGAAGCCCAAGTCCCTAGGGGTGGCGCACCAGCCCTTAGTGGGCTGGTGGGACAAACCAAAGGGGCCTATGCACCAAGAAAGAAAAACCAAAGAAAAAAAAGGTGGGAAGGAAGAGAAGGACTCCACTGTCCAATCCTAGTTGGACTAGGATTGGAGTAGGACTCCTCCTCCTCCCTAGCCAGTGCACCCTTGAGGGCTTGGCCCTCAAGTCAAGCCTGCTCCCCTTCCCTCCTATATATAGTGGTGATTTAGGGCTGATTTGAGACAACTTTTTGCCACGTGCAAGTCAGATCTAGACACCATAGTTCTTCCTCTAGATCGTGTTTCTGCGGAGCTCGGGCGGAGCCCTGCAGGAGTAGATCGTCACCACCACCGGAGCGCCGTCACGCTGTCGGAGAACTCATCTACTTCTCTATCTTGCTTTCTGGATCAAGAAGGCAAAGATCATCGTTGAGCTATAGATGTGCTGAACGCGGAGGAGCCGTTCGTTTGACACTAGATCGGAATGGATCGTGGGACGGATCGCGAGACGGTTCGTGAGACGGTTCATGGGGATGATCGAGGGACGTGAAGACGTTCCACTACATCAACCGCGTTTCTTAACGCTTTCTGCTGTGCGATCTACAAGGGTACGTAGATCCAAATCTCCTCTCGTAGATGGACATCACTATGATAGGTCTTCGTGTGCGTAGGATTTTTTTTGTTTCCCATGCAACGTTCCCCAAAAGTTGCATCATGAGCCTGGTTCATGCGTAGATGTTATCTTGGGTAGAACACAAAGGGTTTTGTGGACAGTGATGTTCGATTTGCTGCCCTCCTTAGTCTTTTCTCGATTCGGCGGTATTGTTGGATTGAAGTGGCCCGGACCGACAATATTCGTACGCTTACGAAAGACTGGTTTCATCGCTTGACATGCCACCTCGTTGCATAAAGATGACTGGCGGGTGTCGGTTTCTTCAACTTAAGTTGAATTGGTTTTGACCGAGGCGGTCCTTGGAGAGGTTGAATAGCAATTTGCACATCTCCATTGTGGTTTTTGCGTAAGTAAGATGCAATCTACTAGATACCCATAGCAGCCACGTAAAACATGCAACAACAAATTAGAGGACGTCTAACTTGTTTTTGCAGGGTATGCTTGTGATATGATATGGTCAATGACGTGATGTGATATATTGGATGTATGAGATGATCATGTTGTAATAGTTAATATCGACTTGCACGTCGATGGTACGGCAACCGGCAGGAGTCATAGGGTTGTCTTTAAACTAACGTTTGTGTTTGCAGATGCGTTTACTATATTGCTAGGACGTAGCTTTAGTAGTAATAGCATAAGTAGCACGACAACCTCGATGGCGACACGTTGATGGAGATCATGATTATGGAGATCATGGTGTGGCGCCGGTGACAAGAAGATCATGACGGTGCTTTGGTGATGGAGATCAAGAAGCACAAGATGATGGCCATATCATGTCACTTATGAATTGCATGTGATGTTAAATCTTTTATGCACCTTATATTGCTTAGAACGACGGTAGCATTATGAGGTGATCTCTCACTAAAATTTCAAGACGAAATTGTGTTCTCCCCGACTGTGCACCGTTGCAACCGTTCGTTGTTTCGAGACACCACGTGATGATCAGGTGTGATAGACTCAACGTTCACATACAACGGGTGCAAAATAGTTGCACACACGGAACACTTGGGTTAAGCTTGACGAGCCCGGCATGTGCAGACATGGCCTCGGAACACAAGAGACCGAAAGGTCGAGCATGAATCGTATAGTTGATATGATTAGCATAGAGATGCTTACCACTCAAACTATTCTCAACTCACGTGATGATCAGACTTGAGTTAGTGGATTTGGATCATGTACCACTCAAATGACTAGAGAGATGTACTTTTTGAGTGGGAGTTCTTAAGTAATATGATTAATTGAACTAATTATCATGAACATAGTCTAATGGTCTTTGCGAATTATGATGTAGCTTGCAATGTAGCTCTACTGTTTTTATAGGTTCCTAGAGAAAATTTAGTTGAAAGTTGATAGTAGCAACTTTGCGGACTGAGTTCGTAAAACTGAGGATTGTCCTCATTGCTGAGCAGAAGGCTTATGTCCTTAATGCACCAGTCGGTGTGCTGCACCTCGAGCGTCGTGTGTGGATGTTGCGAACATCTGACATACACATTTTTTATGACTACGTGATTGTTCAGTGCGTAATACTTAATGTCTTAGAAACAAGGCGCCGAAGACGTTTTGAAATGTCACGGAACATAAGAGATGTTTTACGAGATGAAATTGAGATTTCATGCTCGTGCCCTTGTTGAGAGGTATGAAACCTCCGACAAGATTCTTTGTCTACAAAGTAGAGGAGAAAAGCTCAAATCGTTGAGCATGTTCTCAGATTGTCTGAGTACAACAATCGCTTGAATCAAGTGGGAGTTAATCTTCCAGATGAGATAGTGATGGTTCTCCAAAGTCACTACCACTGAGCTGCTAGAGCTTCATGATGAACTATAACATATCAAGGATAGATATGATGATCCTTGAGCGATTCGCAATGTTTGACACTGCGAAAGTAGAAATCAAGAAGGAACATCAATTGTTGATGGTTAGTAAAATCACTAGTTTCAAAAGGGGCAAGGGCTAGAAGGGATACTTCATGAAATGGCAAACCAGTTGCTGCTCTAATGGAGAAACCCAAGATTGAACCCAAACCCGAGACTGAGTGCTTCTATTATGAGGGGAACGGTCACTGAGGCAGAGCTACCCTAGATACTTGGTAGATAAGAAGGCTGGCAAAGTCGACAGAAGTATATACATGATATAGATGTGTACTTTACTAGTACTCCTAGTAGCTCGAGGGTATTGGATACGGGATTGGTTGCTAAGTGATTAGTAACTCGAAATGAAAGCTACGGAATAAACGGAGACTAACTAAAGGCGAGGTGACGATAAGTGTTGGAAGTATTTCCAAGGTTGATGTGATCAAACATCGCACGCTCCCTCTACCATCAGGATTGGTGTTAAACCTAAATAATTTTTATTTGGTGTTTGCGTTGAGCATGAGCATGATTGGATCGTGTTTATTGCAATACGATTATTCATTTAAGGAGAATAATGGTTATTCTATTTGCTTGAATAATTACCTTCAATGGTTTATTGAATCTCGATCGTAGTATTACACATGTTCATAATATAGGTGCCAAAAGAAACAAAGTAATAATGATAATACCACTTACTTGTGGCACTACCGCTTGAGTCATGCCGGTATAAAATGCATGAAGAAGCTCCATGCTCATGGATCTTTGTACTCACTAATTTTTGAAACGTTTGAGACATGCAAACCATACCTGTTGGTATAAACGCATGAAGAAACTCCATGCGGATGTATTGTTTGGATTCACTTGATTTTGAATCACTCGAGACATGCAAAATCATACCACATGGAACAAGAAAGTGACTTGTTGGAAGCAATGCATTTTGATGTGTGAAGTGGATATCGTTATGTTCTTACTTCAATGACGATTTGAGTAGATACAGGAGTATTTACTTGATGAATCACAAGTCTGAAATATAGAAAAGTTCAAAGCTATTTCAGAGTGAAGATCGTCATGACAAGAGGATAAACTGTCTAAGATATGATCATAGAGATGAATATCTGAGTTATGAGTTTTTGGTACGCAGTTAAGACAATGTGGAAATAGTTTTGCAGTTCATGCCACCTGGAACACCATAGTGTGATGGTGTGTCTAACGTCATAGCTGCGCCCTATTTGATATGGTGCATACTATGATGTCTCTTATTGAATTACCATTATCGTTTATGGGTTATGCATTAGAGACAACCACATTCACTTTAAATAGGGCACCGCGTATTTTCGTTGAGATGACACAGTATAGAATATGGTTTGGAGAAACCTAAGCTGTCGTTTCTTGAAAGTATGGGGTTGCGACGCTTATGTGAAAAAGTTTAAGTCTGATAAGCTCGAAACCAAAGCGGATAAATACATCTTCATAGGATATCCAAAAGAGCTGGATACATCTTCTATCTCAGATCCGAAAGCAAAGTGTTTGTTTCTAGAAACGGTTCCCTTCTCGAGGAAAGGTTTCTCTTGAAAGAATTGAGTGGGAGGGTGGTGGAACTTGAAGAGGTTAGTGAACCGTCACTTCAACCAGTGTGTAGCAGGGCGCAGGAAGATGTTCCTGTGGCGCCTACACCAATTGAAGTGGAAGCTGATGATGGTGATCATTAGAGCTTCGGATCAAGTTACTACAAACCTCGTAGGTAGACAAGGTCGCGTACTACTACAGAGTGGTACGGTAGCCCTGTCTTGGAGGTCATGTTGTTAAACAACAATGAACCTACGAGCTATGGAGAAGCGATGGTGGGCCCGGATCCCGACAAATGGCTGGAGGCCATGAAATCCGAGAGAGGATCCATGTAGACTTTGGAAGAACTACTTGATGGTCATAAGACTATTGAGTAAAGATGGATATTTAAAAGGAAGATAGACGATGATGGTGAAAAGTCACTATTAAGAAAAGCTCGACTTATCACAAAGATGTTTCCGATAAGTTCAAAGGTTTGACTATGATGAGAGTTTCTCACTCATAGCGATGCTAAAAGTCTGTTGGAATTATGTTAGTAGTTTCTGCATTATTTATGAAATATTGCACATAGGATGTCAAAACATTGTTTCCTCGATGATTTTCTTGAGAAAAGGTTGTATGTGATACAACCAGAAGGTTTTGTCGATCCTAAAGATGCTAACAAGTATGCAAGCTCCAGCGATCCTTCAATGGACTGGTGCAAGCATCTCGGAGTTGGAATATAAGCTTTGATGAGATGATCCAAGCTTTTGGGTCTGTACAAGGTTTATGAGAAACTTGTATTTCCAAAGAAGTGAGTGGGAGCACTATAGAATTTCTGATAAGTATATGTGGTTGACATATTGTTGATCGGAAGTGATGTAGAATTTCTGTGAAGCATAAAGGTTGTTTGAAATGGTTTTTTCTAAGGAAGACCTGGATAGAGCTATTTGAACATTGAGCATCAAGGTCTATAGAGATAGATCAAAACGCTTAATAGAACTTTCAAATGAAATGCATGCCTTGATAGTTTTTGAAGGAGTTCAAAATAGATCAACATAGAAAGAGTTCTTGGCTGTGTTGTACGGTGTGAATTTGAGTAAGACTCAAAATCCTGACCACGATAGAAGAAAGAGAAAGGACGAAGGTCGTCCCCTATGCCTTAGCCATAGACTCTACAGTATGCCATGTTGTGTACCGCACCTGATGTGTGCCTGGCCACAAGTCTGTTAAGAGGTACAGAGAGTGATCCAGGATTGATTCACTGAATAGCTGTCAAAGTTATCCTTAGTAAACTAATAGACTAAGGATTTTTTTCTCGATTATGGAGGTTGTTAAAGAGTTCGTCGTAAAGGGTTACGGTTGATGCAGGCTTTGACACTAGTCCAAATATCTATGAGTAGTAAAACGAATTCGTATAGTAGAGTTGATATTTGGAGTATTTCCGAATAGCATGTAGTAGAAGAATCTATAAAGATGACATGAAGATTTGTGAAGCACACACGGATCTGAAAGTTTCAAAACCATTGACTAAAACCTCTCTCACGAGCAAGACGTGATCAGACCCCAGAACTATATGGGTGTTGGATTCGTTAAAATCACATGGTGATGTGAACAAGATTATTGACTCTAATGCAAGTGGGAGACTGTTGGAAATTTTCCCTAGGGGCAATAATAAATTAGTTATTATTATATTTCTTTGTACGTGATAATCGTTTATTATCCATGCTATAATTGTATTGATTGGAAACTCAAATACATGTGTGGATACATAGAAAAAACACTGTCCCTAGTAAGCCTCTAGTTGACTAGCTCGTTGATCAAAGATGGTCAAGGTTTCCTAACCATAGAAAAGTGTTGTCACTTGATAACGGGATCACATCATTAGGGGAATCATGTGACGTACAAGACCCAAACTATGAACGTAGCATATTGAACGTGTCGTCTTATTGCTATTGTTTTATGCATGTCAAGTATTTGTTCCTATGACCATGAGATCATATAACTCACTAGCACCGGAGGAATACCTTGTGTGCATCAAACGTCACAACGTAAATGGGTGACTATAAAGGTGTTCTACAGGTATCTCCGAAGGTGTCCATTGAGTTAGTATGGATCAAGACTAGGATTTGTCACTCCGTGTGACGGAGAGGTATCTCGGGGCCCACTCGGTAATACAACATCACACACTAGCCTTGCAAGCAATGTGATTAAGTGTAAGTCAGGGGATCTTGTATTACGGAACGAGTAAAGGGACTTGCTGGTAACGAGATTGAAATAGGTATGCGGATACCGACGATCGAATCTCGGGCAAGTAACATACCGAAGGATAAGGGGAATGACACACGGAATTATATGAATCCTTGGCACTGAGGTTCAATCGATAAGATCTTTGGAGAATATGTAGGATCCAATATGGGCATCTAGGTCCCGCTATTGGCTATTGACCAAGCAGTACCTCGGGGCATGTCTACATAGTTCTCGAACCCGCCGGGTCTGCACACTTAAGGTTCGGCGATGTTTTAGTATAGTTGAGTTATATGTGTGGTTACCGAATGTTGTTCGGAGTCCCGAATGCGATCACGGACATCACGAGGGTTTCCGGGATGGTCCATAGACGAATATTGATATATAGGATGACTTCATTTGGTTACAGGAAGGATTTCGGGCATTACCGGGATTGTACCGGCAATGACGAATGGGTTCCAGATGTTCACTGGGAGGGGGGCAACCCACCCGGGGGAAGCCCAAAGGCCCTAGGGGTGGCGCACCAGCCCTTAGTGGGCTGGTGGGACAGCCCAAAGGGACCTATGCGCCAAGAAAGAAAAACCAAAGAAAAGAAAAAAAAAGAAAGGTGGGAAGGAAGAGACTCAACTTTCCAATCCTAGTTGGACTAGGATTGGAGTAGGACTCCTCCTCCTCCCTAGCCGGTGCACCCTTGATGGCTTGGCCCTCAAGGCAAGCCTCATCCCCATACGTCCTATATATAGTGGTGATTTAGGGCTGATTTGACACATCTTTTTGCCACGTGCAACTCAGATCTAGACACCATAGTTCTTCCTCTAGATCGTATTTCTGCGGAGCTCGGGCGGAGCCTTGCAGGAGTAGATCGTCACCACCACTGGAGCGCCGTCACGCTGCCGGAGAACTCATCTACTACTCCGTCTTGCTTGCTGGATCAAGAAGGCCGAGATCATCCTCGAGCTGTACATGCGCTGAACGCGGAGGTGCCATCCATTCGGCACTAGATCGGAACGGATCGTGGGACGGATCCCGGGACGGTTCGTGGGGCTGATCGAGGGACATGAAGACGTTCCACTACACCAAACACGTTTCTTAATGCTTCCTGCTGTGCAATCTACAAGAGTATGTAGATCCAAATCTCCTCTCGTAGATGGGCATCACCATGATAGGTCTTCGTGTGCGTAGGAATTTTTTTTGTTTCCCATGCAACGTTCCCCAACACTGCATACCCGGAGGTTGGCGGAACTACGGCTGTGCGAGTGGCCGCATAATGCGTTCATGGAAGGGGATGGAATCCTTCAAGAGTTCACACAATATGCTGATAATGCCCGCCTCACCGACTTCATTGCAGTTGAATGCAAATAGGGCGGATACACGATTATGCCCGAGGACATTGTCGCTTACTGGAACAACCTGGCTGCAGCACAGGAGGAACCTCAGCAATGGGACCCTATGGTGTCTACTCCCCAGCACTTCAACATTGGACCTCACGGCTTCTACGACTAGTGATTGCCAAGTTAGGCCAAAAGCCTAAGCTTGGGGGAGTACGTATTCCCACCGACATTACATTCATGTTCACACATTTCATCCCCATTGTCGGTGTCCACAATTTTTCATTGTATCATCCATGTTTTATTTATTTTGTTGCTTTCTTCTTTTGTGTTTGAAAAACTTTGATAAAATCCAAAAATATGTTTCTTGCTTCTTTTTGATTTTTTTTCTTCCTAGTTTAGATTGTTGTAGCACTAAAAAGAAAACCCAAAAATACTTGCTTGTTCTTCTTTTACTTGTTGGGAGCTTTCCCGTGTAAATAGTTTTTCTCATTTTTTCTTTTCTCTTTTCATTTGCTCGTTTGCGAAAAACCAAAAACTCCAAAAATATTTTAGTGTTTTTCTCTGAATTTATTTTTATTTTTATTCAGTCATACCGAGGAGAAGACCACGATGAAAATACTGAGTGGCTCTCATTTGCATCATTATTGATCTGATAAAGAGCTCATATTACCCTGTCTTCTCCTCTTGAATAAAATGTTTGCAGATTCGAGAGTCCATGGCACTCTTGCACTATTATTATTTTGAAATCATTCGGTCATGCAAGTGAAAGGCAATAATGACGATATTAGATGAACTGGCCATGGCAGAGGGAAACGGGTATGAACTTGACTTGTTCTGTTTTTGTAAATATGTTTAACCTAGTATCCATGATTCAACCTATTATGATCAAACATGTTTGCAATGACAATTAGAGATTATAGTTCCTCATGCCATGCATAAGTAGCTAGGAGTGAATAATGACTTATCTTGGATATAAACATTGCGTTAAAATGATTTCGATGTAGTATGATGATATGGTATCCTCCTCTGTTCGAGTGGCTTGACTTGGCACATGTTCATGCATGTAGTTGAATCAAAACCAACATAGCCTCTATGATATTTATGTTCATGGTGTTCATATCCTACTCATGCTAGTATCTAATGTTACTTATGCATAATGCACGTTCATGACCGTTGTTGCTCTCTAGCTGGCCGTTTGTCAACCTATGTGCTAGCCTTTGCGTGTACTAAGTGGGAACTCTGCTTGTACATCAAAAACCTGAAACCCAAGTTATTCCAGATGAGTCCACCATACCTACCTATATGCGTTATTACCCTGTCGTCCTAAGTAAATTTGCATGTGCCATCTCTAAAAACTTCAAATAAATATCCATTTTTGTGTGCCTGGATCGTTCATGGAATGACAGGAGGTAGTCGGTATCTTCCATGCTAAGTGGGTTATCCTCAGATCGAGTGTTTATTCACTCACCATCGCACGAGAAAAGGGCGGTAATAGGGATGCCCAGTCCCAAACTGTAAAAAGAATTGATCTCTCAAATAATCAAACAAAAACTCCCAATGGAGTCACAACCTTTACCTTTCCGCTTGGGAACCGCCACTAGCGTGCTTAGCATGGGAGATATTGATAACTGATGGTCGTGAAGTAAATGAGAAGGGTGCATGTCTCAAAATTTCATTTACCTCTGTTTTAAAAACTTGAGCTCTGGCACCTCTACAAATCACTGCTTCCCTATGCGAAGGGACTATCTATTTACTTTTATGTTGTGTCATCACCTTCTAATATAAGCACCAGAACCTGAGAGCACTGCTGTCATGCTGATGCATTATGTGTAGCTAATATTTGGTGCATCATGACTGGATATTTTCTACCATGAATTACAATGTTTAGTCGCTGCTTGAACTTTGGGGGTGCTCTGCATTTATGTTTTGCGGTCTTAGAAAGGGCTAGCGAGATACCACTATTGTCATATTGTATCATGGTTGTTTTGACAATGTGTTGCTGTTTGAGTTATCTTATTATTGCTCTCTAGTTGATTATGTCATTGATATGAGTTAATATAATTTTTAAGAGTTTTTCTCGACATGGTTAGTTATAATCTTTGGTGAAAACCTGGGTGCTGTTTAAGCTTATTTATGAAACAAGAGCAAAAGAGTTCGTAATTTTTTTCTTTTTCACTTTCAGTTTAACAACTGAATTTCTCGAGGACAAGCAAAGGCTTAAGCTTGGGGGAGTTGATACATCTCCAACGTATCTACTTTTCCTAACGCTTTTCCTCTTGTTTTGGACTCTAATTTGCATGATTTGAATTACACTAACCCCGGACTGACGCTGATTTCAACAGAACTACCATGGTGTTGTTTTTGTGCAGAAATAAATTTCTCGGAATGGAACGAAACTTTGCGAGGATTTTTTATATCAATAAAAAGAATTTATGGAGCCAATAGCCACCTAAGGGGGGGCACCTGGGTGGGCACAATCCACCAGGGCGCGCCTGCCCCGCCCCCAAGCGTGCTCCAGTGGGTTGTCCCCCCCCCCCATGACTCTGAAACCGATTCTATAAAATCACATTATTCCAAAAAAATCAGGAGGATAAATTATTATCACGTTTCTCGAGATGGAGCCTCCGTCGTCTCCTATTGTTTTGGCCAGATCTGGAGTCCGTTTGGGGCTCCGGAGAGGGGGATCTTCGATCTTCGTCATCACCAACACATCTCCATCGCCAATTCCATGATGCTCCCCATCGAGAGTGAGTAATTCGTTCATAGGCTCGCTGGTCGGTGAGAAGTTGGATGAGATTCATCATGTAATAGAGTTAGTTTTGTTAGCGCCTGATCCCTAGTATCCACTATGTTCTGATATTGATATTGCCATGACTTTGCCATGCTTAATGCTTGTCACTTTGGGCCCGGGTGCCATGATTTCAGATAAGAACCGTTTATGTTATCACCATTATATCCATGTTTTAGATCCGATCTTGCAAGTTATAGTCACGTACTACGTGTTATGATCTGGCAACCCCGGAGTGATAATAGTTGGGACGACTCCCGATGATGACCGTAGTTTGAGGAGTTCATGTATTCATCGTGTGTTAATTCTTTGTTGTGGTTCTGTATTAAAAGGTGGCCTTAATATTTCCAATAGGACCCCGCTACCACGGGAGGTTAGGACAAAAGATGTCATGCAAGTTCTTTCCATAAGCACTTATGAGTATTTATGGAATACATGCCTACATTATATTTATGAACTGGAGCTAGTGCCGTATCGCTCGAGGTTATAAATGTCTCATGATGAATATCATCCAACGAGTCACCGATCCAATGCCTACGAATTTACATTATATTTTTCTTGCTAAGTTACTACTGTTGCTACCGCTATCGCTACTGCTGCAAAATCACTGCTATCACTCTTACCGTTATTATAGTTGCTACTACTATCATGAAAACTATCATATTATTGTGCTACTAATCACTTTGCCGCTGATAATTAATCTCTAGGTGTGGTTGAATTGACAACTCAGCTGCTAATACCTTCGGATATTCTTTGGCTCCCCTTGTGTCGAATCTATAAATTTGGGTTAAATACAATACCCTCGAAAACTGTTGCGATCCCCTATACTTGTTGGTTATCAATCAATCAACCCAAAGGACATCATAAATCTACTCAAACATCATAGGATGGCAACACATCATTGATTAAGAATATGTGGCATGAAACACCATGTTCAATTAGGGGATTATAGCGGGGTGCGGGAGAGTGGACCGCCATATATGGATGAGAGAAGGTGATGGAGATGATGATGTTGATGAAGACGATCATTGGGGCGATGGTTCCCCCGACGGCACTCCGACACCACGGGAAGAGAGGGGGAGAGAGTCTGCACCCTTAGGCTTGCTTCTCCATGGTCTCTCCCTAGATGGGGAGTGAAATCAAAATTTATCCCTAAGGTGGTTTTGATAATTGATCACAACATATGCATCATTGGACTAATGAGCTTATCCAAGTATATTTCAGTAAATTTCAAAGATGCCTTTGCTAAAGGATTGTGAGGAGAAATCCCTTGAGGAAGGAAGAAATAGGATTGGCTCAAACTTCAAGCAAGAAGACTCTACATTTTAAATTTGTGTGAAATAACTTTGAGTCCATAGGAAAGCCAATACTATTAAAAGGGGGTGAGGTATTATGATGAATTGGTTTCTCAAGTGCTTAGAGGTAGCCACCAAAAATACTCAGCCATTCTCCCACAAGATATCTCTGTCCAAAGCTAAACCAGTAAAATCGGTGCCACCAATATTTTGCACTCGGCCCTACCAATTTTCCACCACACAGATCCTTTGCCAAACCCTAATCTCTCGGTACCACCAACTTTCATATCGGTGCCACCAAGCTACCGTGACCAACTTTTTGTTGAGAAACTTCCAAGAATCAGAATTTCCGAGATTGGAATCGGCCTCACCGATATTTGGAAACTAGTCTAGGTTATCGTATCGGTACCATCGATATTCATATATCGGTCTCACCGAGAATTCAAAAGTTTCCACATTTAGTGCAACTTGGTACCACCGAGATTCTTTTTGGAGTCACCGAGTTGGGCAATAATGTTGTAACTAAGTACCACCGAGATTCATATGTCGGCCTATATATACCCCTCCACCTCCTCTCATTCAAAGAGGAAGAACTAAGAACACATACCCAATTGCCAGATCCATATTTCTGAGAGAGAGCCACCTACTCATGTGTTGATATCAAGAGATTCCAATCCAACCATTTGAAACTTGATCTCTAGCCTCCCAAAGTTCCTTTACCCAATATCAATCTATCCTACCCATGCCAAATTTGTGAGAGAGTGATTGAGTGTTGAGGAGACTATCTTTTGAAGCACAAGATCAAGGAGTACATCGTTCTACCACATCTATTACTTTTTGGAAGGTGGTGCCTCCTAGATTGGTTAGGTGTCGCTTGGGAGCCTCCTACTCTGTGTTGTGGAGTTGAACCAAGAAGTTTGTAAGGGCAAGGAGATCGCCTAATTCGTGAAGATCTACCTAAGTGAGGCCAGTCCTGTGTCAACAGAAGCCATGGTAGAATAGACAAGGCCGCTTCTTCGTGGACCCCTTGTGGGTGGAGCCCTCCATGGACTCTCGCAGCCGTTACCCTCCGTGGGTTAAAGTCTCCACTAACATGGACGTACGATAGCACCACCTATCGGAACCATGCCAAAAATTGTCGTGTAAACCTTTGCATTTGATCTTCCTACCTTACCCTCTACATTACATTTGCATGTCCATACTTTTCGCTGTTATACTCTTAGATGTGCATGTGTAGGGTGAAGTTGACTAGTCATAATTGTTAAAACTGGCCCACAACTAAAATTGGGAAAAGGCTAAGTTTTTATCTTTTCAAGTAGTCTACTCACCCCCTCTAGACATACTTTCGATCCTATAAGTGGTATCAGAGCTTTGACCTCCATTGCATTGATTTCACAACCTAGGAGAGTAAGGCGTCTAGTGAGGGAAATTATCACCGTAGAGGTCCACATTTCAATGGTACAAACTTGGCTAGTTGGAAGCATAAGATGAAAATGCATATTCTTGGTCCTAATCCTGCCATTTGGGATGTTGTTCTTGTTGGTATGCAAGGTAATTTCTTCAGAGAAGGAAGAGAACCAGATCGCGATGCGACAACAAATGAGCTGAAGATGTTGCAATACAATGCTCAAGCCTGCGATATCCTGTTCAACTGCGTGTGTCCTGAAGAATTCAACAAAATCAGCCACCTTGAGAATTAAAAGGAAATTTAGGATACTTTTATTGATATGCACGAAGGTACTGATTGTGTCATGGAATCTAAGTTGGATGTGCTTCAAAGTCAGCTTTACAAGTTCAAGATGAAGGATGATAAAGGAGTCACTGATATGTACTCTAGGCTAGCTCTCATCACAAATGATATTGCTGGCTTAGGAAGTGAAGAGATGACCGACAAAATATTGAAATGAAGGAATTGGTAAGAAATGAAATACTAAAGCTTCTGGAGGCAGGTATGATCTATCCTATCGCTGATAGTAGATGGGTTAGTCCCATTCATTGTGTCCCTAAAAAGGGAGGTATTACTGTTGTTCCTAATGATAAAAATGAATTGACCCCGCAAAGAATTGCTACAGGATATAGAATGGTAATTGATTTTAGGAAATTAAATAAGGCTACTAGGAAAGGTCATTACCCGCTACCTTTTATTGAACAAATGCTAGAAAGACTATCCAAACATACGCATTTTTTGCTTTCTAGATGGTTATTCGGGTTTCTCTCAAATACATGTGTACAAAGAGGATCAAGCGAAGACCACTTTTACTTGTCCTTTCGGTACCTGTGCTTATAGACGTATGCCTTTTGGTTTATGCAATGCACCTGCTACCTTTCAAATATGTATGATGGCTATAATCTGTGACTTTTGTGAAAAGATTGTTGAGGTTTTCATGGATGATTTTTCCGTTTATGGAACTTCTTTTGATGATTGATTGAGCAACCTTGATCAAGTTTTATGGATATGTGAAGAAACAAATCTTGTCTTGAATTGTGATAAGTGACACTATGGTTAATGAAGGCATTGTCTTGGGACACAAAATTTCCAAAAGAGGTATTGAAGTTGATAAAGCTAAAGTTGATGCTATTGAAAAAATGTCGTGTCCAACACATATCAAAGGTATAAAAAGTTTCCTTGGTGATGTTGGTTACTATAGGAGATTTTTTAAAGACTTCTCTAAGATTTCTATGCCTCTCACTAATCTTTTGCGGAAGGATGTACCATTCGTTTTTGATGATGATTGTGTAGAAGCATTTGAAATTCTTAAGGCATCCTAGATCACTGCAACTGTTGTTCAACCTAATTGGAACCTACCCTTTGAAATTATGTGTGATGTGAGTGATTATTCTGTTGGTGCTATTTGTCACACCCCGTGTTTGACTCTCCTGACTAAATTAACGTATTTCAAAAATTAGGACCAATTAATTTTTTTGTGAATGCTTGTGATGCTTGATGTGATTGTTGCTTGCTTGCGTGTTGCTTGTATTCGAATCAATGATCCTTCTACTCTCTAGACTCACCTTCTTGACCCAAAACCTTGCCTAATGAGCATGCCATGTGTTTATGACCACAAACTATTTTTACCAAATACTATTTTGACCAAAAAGCTTTTATTTAATTTAAGCTTTCAAAAACCCCTAAGTTGGGATTTGTACTACAAGTCCTCAAATTAGGGAAGTTATTTTTCACCAAATAATATTTTTAAATTCCCTTATAAAAATGACTTTACAAAACCACAATATAATTATTTTAAAAGTTATTTTACTATTTTATTTAAATACCTTTCTCTGAGGCCAGGAATGGTCCCTTATGAAGGAGAGTTACTTTTATTGCTTTAAAAATATTTGAGAAAATTTAGAGAAACTCAGTGGACATATATATTCCATATATAGGAGTTTCGACACATGGTCATGTGCAAAATATTGGGCAAAACCCTTCAAACCCTTCCTGCCTATTTCAAGCTTTTGGAATATTTCTATAAGAAATATTCTCAGTAAATTCCTGTAAAATTTTAGCATGTCACATTATCACATATGATATATGTGATGATCTTGCCAAGTTTCATCTCAATCCAAGTTGATTTGATTCACTTAATCATTCTAAAACCATATCTGTCCAGATCCAAATTTGAGGAACTCTACATTGCCAAGTGTCTTCAATTGTGCTAAAATTTGGTGGACATGTTAAGATACTCTAATAATGCAGCCACACCAAGTGGTGCGTCAAGGGGAATAGAAAAATTTGTCCCAAACCCCTCAAAACCTTCTCTGTTGATTTCTAACTTTGAGAAACTTTACATTATAAAGTTTCTCCAATTGATCCCAAACTTTTTGGGCATGCTTTAATGCTCAAGTAATGCCCCCACACCAAGTTGTGGATTTGTGGGAATTGATTTGCATGGTTTCATAAGCAGGAAGTCATTTCTTCCCATTTCATGGGTTTTTCAAGTCTACATTGGAAACTTTCTCCACCAAATCCCAAATTTGGTGTCGAAGCTTATTTTCATCTATTATGTGACCCTGTTAAGTTTCATATCAATTCGTATCCATCTGGTAGCCCTAATATCCATCAAACACCTTGTGTGCATTTACCAAAGTTGCTACTTTGGCTCCTTCCACATATCTCCTTGAGCTTAAACTTTTACCACAACTGTATATAGTTACCTTTTACCTCCAGTAGTGTGACATCCTCCACTTTTTGTACAGTTATCATTGTAATTAAGCTACAGGGATGACCATGATCAGTGCCTAATCATTTTGCTAAGCAAGATATGGTCCACTTAAAAATTCATATCTCAATTTAATTTTCACTTCAAAAGCCAATTGAATTTTATGGTAATAAAAATAATCCCCCAAACAGCATCAGAAAAATGTTGCACAATTGTGGAATAAACCAAAATAGTTATTGTTAAGGTAACAATATCATCTTGATGTTGGTGTGGACCCCACCTAAATACAGTACCACTTTGCAATTTAAAGTGATATTAAATTCAAATATGAAATGCAAACAGATTCTAAAAATCCCCAAAATGTGTGTGGCCATGTGGAATATTGCATTATTGTTATTGGACCATGTCACACATTTTTCTAAAAATAAATTAATGCTAAAAAGAAATAAAACAAAGTCTGCAAAAGAAAAAACAGAAAATAGAAAAGGAAAGAAAAACAAAAAAGAAAGAAAAGAAGCCCTCCGTGGCTGGGCCCAAGTGGCAACAGTGCCGACCCAGCCACTCCCGTGCTTTCTCCCTCCTCGTGCACTGCCCCCCTGCTAAGCTATAGGCGCCTGCGCCAGGCCCCCCCTCTCCTCTGCTCGACAGGGGTCGCACGCGCGTGCGCCCGCTCCTGTGGAGGTTAAGAGTGATACGTCTCGAACGTATCTATAATTTTTGATGGTTCCATGCTATTATCTTGTCATCTTTGGATGTTTTATATGCATGAATATGCTATTTTATATCTTTTTTGGGACTAACCTATTAACTCAGTGCCAAGTGCCAGTTCTTGTTTTTTCCGTGTTTTTGACCTTTATCAAAGGAGAATATTAAACGGAGTCCAAACGGAATAAAATATGCGGAGTGATTTTTACCATAACAGAAGACACGCAGGAAACTTGAGAACCAAGGCAGGGACCTCGGGGGAGGTCACAAGCCACCCAGGCCCGGCCTAGGGGGCGGGCCTAGCAAGCTTGTGGGCCCCCTGTGGCTCCCCTGCCCTACTTCTTCCGCCTATAAATTCCCTAAAAATCTGAAACCACGGGAGAGAGCCACGAAAATACTTTTCCGCCGCCGCAAGCTTCTGTCTCCGCAAGATCCCATCTGGGGCATTTTCTCGTGCCCTGTCGGAGGGGGATTCGGACACGAAGGGCTTCTTCATCAATACTATTGCCTCTTCGATGATGCGTGAGTAGTTCACCACAGACCTTTGGGTCCATAGCAAGTAGCTAGATGACTTGTTCTTTCTCTTGGATCGTCAATACAAAGTTCTCCATGATCTTCATGGAGATCTATCCGATATAATCTTCTTTTGCGGTGTTTTTCGAGATCCGATGAATTGTGGATTTAAGATCAGATTATCTAGGAATGTTATTTGAGTCTCCTATGATCTCTTATATGCATGATTTCGTATCCTTGTAATTCTTTTCGAGGTGTGGGTTTTGTTTGGCCAACTTGATCTATAATTCTTGCAATGGGAGAAGTGCTTGGTTTTGGGTTCATACCATGCGGTGACATCACCCAATGACAGAAGGGGTAGCGAGGCATGTATTATGTTGTTGCCATCAAGGGTAAAAAGATGGGGTTTATATCTATTGCATGTGTTTAACCTCTACATCATGTCATCTTGCTTAAGGCATTACTCTGTTTGTTATGAACTCAATACACTAGATGCATGCTGGATAGCGGTCGATGTGTGGAGTAATAGTAGTAGATGCAGAAAGTATCGGTCTACTTGTCTCGGACGTGATGCCTATATGTATGATCATTGCCTTAGATATCATCATAACTTTGTGTTGTTCTATCAATTGCTCGACAGTAATTCGTTCACCTACCGTAATACTTGCTATCATGAGAGAAGCCTCTAGTGAACACTATGGCCCCTGGGTATACTTCACATCATCTTTTCATCTCTACACTTTTAGTTTGTTGCACTTTCCGCCTTTAGATCTCACCTTGGAGTTAACCGTGAAGGGATTGACAACCCCTTTGTAGCGTTGGGTGCAAGTTTTCTTGTTTTTGCGTGGGTACTTTGCAGACTTGGCTTGATACTCCTACTGGATTGATATCTTGGTTCTCAAACTGAGCGAAATACTTACTGCTGATGTGCTGCATCACACTTTCCTCTTCAAGGGAAAAACCAACACAAGCTCAAGAGGTAGCAAGAAGAATTTCTGGCGCCGTTGTCGGCGAGGAGGATCAAGTCAAGAATAGTCTCCCGTCAACGTGCCAATTTGTGGCGCCGTTGCTGGGGAGTATCAAGTCAAGAATAGTCTCCCTTCAACGTGTCAATTTCTGGCGCCGGGGATTATTCTAAGTGAAGCTCATCCAAGTAACTGTCACAAACTCATCTCTTGCATTTACTTTTTTGCCTCTCGTTTTCCTCTCCCCCATTTCTGAAAAACAAAAATTACAAAAATATTTTCCTTTTTCGTTTGCCGTTCCTTTGCTTGTGTGCTATGTGCCTTCAATATGCTTGCATCTTCGCTTGCCGAAAATCTATTGATATGGATCCTCATCCACTTGCTATTCTCTTTAAGAGATCCAATTAAGTTGAACCAATTGCTAGTGAGTTGAGTGCACTTGACTATCTCTATGAAGTTTTGCTTGAGACGCGTGAATCTGAAAATCGTGATGAAGAAATTTCTGAAGTGATTCACGAGGGCTCCTTGAATGAAAAGCATGATTGGAATGGTGTCACTATAAATCCTAGTAGTGTCAATCATGCTAAAAATATGCAAAACCCTAAGCTTGGGGGTGCTAGTTTTGCTTTGTCGACTACTTGTTGCAATGATCATGATTGGGGTAATGATTTTTGTTATGATCTTGAAAATTCGTTTAAGCCTCATGATGAATGTGATATTTGCAATAATATTGAAAGTCGGTTTGGAGAAGTCATGACTTTGTTGATGACAATCCACCTATTTTTGAAGAGCGTCAACTTTGCATGCATGTGGATCATGAAAATAATATCCTATGTGATAGCTATATTGTTGATCCCAAATGTAATTGCTTTGAGAGAGGAAAATATTGTGGTAGAAACTTTCTTGTTACCAAATTACCTCTCGTTATGTTGAGATTGCTATTGTCTCTTTCTTCTTCCTTGCATATGGTAACTATCGGTTGTCTTGACAATTTGTTTTCCTATGAAATGCCTATGCATAGGAATTATGCTATACTTAGATGTGATTTTCACATGCTTTATGATGCTCTCGTTGTGCTTAAGTTCTTGTCTTTTGTGTGAGCATCATTGTATTATCAATGCCTAGCTAAGGGCGTTAAACAATAGCGCTTGTTCGGAGGCAACCCAATGAATTTATCTTTGCTTTTTGCTTTCTTTTTTGTTGTGTCCACACCATCATAATTCTGTTATGATTGTGTTTTTTGTGTTTCTTTTTGTGTTTGAGCCAAATAAAACCTTTATGATTAGTTTTGGTGATGGTTGTTTGATCTTGCTGAAAAAGACAGAAACTTTGTGCTCACGAAATTATTTTTAATTCCTATCCATATAGTGGATGTGATTTTATTCTTTTTGCTCTTGGTTGATATGCCAATTTACCTAATTGTCATAATTTTTCAGAATTTTTGAGATACCAGAAGTATACGAAGTATGCACATTGCTACAGACTGGTCTATTTTTGACAGATTCTGTTTTTGTTGTGTTAATTTCTTATTTTGATGAAACTATGGATAGTATCGGGGGGGGGGGGGGGGGTACTAGCCATGGAAAAGTGAGAATACAGTAATATAACACCAATATAAATAGAAATAAAGTTTGCTATAGTCCCTAAAGAGTTGGTAGTTTGTTTTCTTATGCTAATGATATCACGAGTTTCTGTTTAAGTTTTGTGTTGTGAAGTTTTCAAGTTTTGGGTGATATTCTCATGGTCAATGGGATAAAGAGTGGAAAGAGCTCAAGCTTTGGGATGCCCGAGGCATCCCAAGCCAAATTCAAGGACACCAAAAATCCTAAGCTTGGGGATGCCTCGGGAAGGCATCCCCTCTTTCGTCTTCAATCCATCGGTAACGTTACTTGAATCTATATTTTTATTCACCACATGATATGTGTTTTGCTTGGAGCGTCATGTATTATAGTAGTCTTTTCTTTTTGTTGTGTCACAATCATCCTTGCTGCACACCTTTTTGATAGAGACATGCACTCATCGTGATTTTGCTAGAATACTCTTTGAGCTTCGCTTATATCTTTTGAGTTAGGTAATTTAGCTCACATGTGCTTCACATATATCTTTTGAGCAAGATAACTTTGCTCTAGTGCTTCACTTATATCTTTTTAGAGCACGACGGTGTCATATTTTGGAGAAATAAGAACTCTCAATCTTCACTTATATCTTTTTGAGAGTGCTCTCTCTGAGCAACTTAGTAATTGGCTTGTGCTATGAAAGTAGTCCTAAAGATGATAGGCATCCAAAGAGGATATAATAAAAACTTCCATATTCATGTGAATTGATTAGTAAAGAGAAGTTTGATTCCTCTCAATTAGTTTTGAGACATGGATTTGGTGATATTAGAGTTATGTTAGTAGGGTGTTGTGGATCTAGAAATACTTGTGTTGAAGTTAGTGATTCCCGTAGCATGCACATATGGTGAACCTCTATGTTAGGAAGTCGGAGCATAATTGATTTATTGAGTATCATCCTTTGTGTGGCGGTCGGGATCGCGCGATGGTTAACACCTACCAACCCTTCCCCTAGGAGTATGCGTTTAGCACTTTGTTTCGATTACTAATAAAACTTTCGCAGTAAGTATATGAGTTCTTCATAACTAATGTGAGTCCATGGTATAGATGCACTTTCACCTTCCACCATTGCTAGCCTCTCTAGTGCCGCCCAAATTTCGCCGGTGCACAAACCCACCATATACCTTCCTCAAAACAGCCACCATACCTACCTATTATGTCATTTTCATAGCCATTCCGAGATATATTGCCAAGCAACTACCACCGTTCCGTCTCATGACTTGTGCCGTCACTTTCATATTGCCATTGCATGGTCGTAAGATAGCTATCGAGATGTTTCAACATCATACGCTAAGCTAGATCGTTGCACATCCTGGTACACTGCCGGAGGTATTTCCTATAGAGTCATCATTGTTCTAAGTATTGAGTTGTGAGTAAATAAAAGTGTGATGATCATCATTATTAGAGCATTGTCCCATGTGAGGAAATAAAAAAAAGAGGCCAAAGATGCCCACAAAAAATTGATAAAAAAATGAAAAGAGGCCAAAGAACCCAAACAAAAGAACTAAAAAAGAGAGAAGGGACAATGCTACTATCTTTTTGCACACTTGTGCTTCAAAATAGCACCATGTTCTTCATGATTGAGAGTCTCTTGTTTTGACACTTCCATATACTAGTGGGAATTTTCATTATATAACTTGCCTTGTATATTCCAATGATGGGCTTCCTTAAAATTTCCCTAGGTCTTCCTGAGCAAGCAAGTTGGGTGCACACCCACTAGTTCTCCTTTTGAGCCTTCACACACTTATAGCTCTAAGTGCATCCGTTGCATGGAAATCCCTACTCATTCACATTGATATCTATTGATGGGCATCTCCAAAGCTCTTTGATACATCGAGTCGATGTTATACGCCGAGTTGATGGGCAACTATGAATCTTACGAATCTGAACATTCATGCCACATGAAAGAAGTTACAAAGGACAAGTATGTTAGGTAGCATTCCACATCAAAAATTCAGTCTTCATCACTTCCCTACTCGAGGACGAGCAGGAGTTAAGCTTGGGGATGCTTGATACGTCTCCAACGTATCTATAATTTTTTATGGTTCCATGCTATTATCTTGTCATCTTTGGATGTTTTGTATGCATGAATATGCTATTTTATATCTTTTTTGGGACTAACCTATTAACTCAGTGCCAAGTGCCAGTTCCTATTTTTCTGTGTTTTTGACCTTTTTGAGAGGAGAATACTAAACGGAGTCCAAACGGAATAAAACCCGCGGAATGATTTTTCCATAACAGAAGACACGCATGAAACTTGAGAACCAAGTCACGGGACCTCGGGGGAGGTCACAAGCCACCCAGGCCCGGCCTAGGGGGGGACCGGGCCTAGCAGGCTTGTGGGCCCTCCGTGGCTCCCCTGCCCTACTTTTTCTGCCTATAAATTCCCTAAAAATCTGAAAGCATGGGAAAGAGCCACGAAAATACTTTTCCACCACCGCAAGCTTCTGTCTCCGCAAGATCCCATCTGGGGCACGTTCTGGTGCCGAGCCGGAGGGGGGATTCGGACACGGAGGGCTTCTTCATGAACACCATTGCCTCTCCGATGATGCGTGAGTAGTTCACCATAGACCTTCGGGTCCATAGCTAGTAGTTAGATGGCTTCTTCTCTCTCTTGGATCTTCAATACAAAGTTCTCCTTGATCTTCATGGAGATCTATTCGATGTAATCTTCTTTTGCAGTGTGTTTGTCGAGATCCGATGAATTGTGGATTTATGATCAGATTATCTATGAATGTTATTTGAGTCTCCTTTGATCTCTTATATGCATGATTTCGTATCCTTGTAATTCTCTTCGAGTTGTGGGTTTCGTTTGGCCAACTTGATCTATAATTCTTGCAATGGGAGAAGTGCTTGGTTTTGGGTTCATACCGTGCGGTGACCTCACCCAGTGACAGAAGGGGTAGCGAGGCAGGTATCGTGTTGTTGCTATCAAGGGTGAAAAGACGGGGTTTATATCTATTGCATGAGTTTATCCCTCTACATCATGTCATCTTGCTTAAGGCGTTACTTTGTTCGTTATGAACTCAATACACTAGATGGATGCTGGATAGCGGTCGATGTGTGGAGTAATAGTAGTAGATGCAGAAAGTATCAGTCTACTTGTCTCGGACGTGATGCCTATATGTATGATCATTGCCTTAGATATCATCATGACTTTGCGCGGTTCTATCAATTGCTCGACATTAATTCGTTCACCCACCGTAATGCTTCCTATCATGAGAGAAGCCTCTAGTGAACACTATGGCCCCCGGGTCTACTTTACATCATATTTTCAGCTCTACACTTTTACTTTGTTGCACTTTCCGCCTTTAGATCTCACCTTGCAGTTAACCGAGAATGGATTGGCAACCCCTTTGTAGCGTTGGGTGCAAGTTTGCTTGTTTTTGCGCAGGTACTTTGGAGACTTGCCTTGATACTTCTACTGGATTGATACCTTGGTTCTCAAACTGAGGGAAATACTTACTGCTACTGTGGTGCATCACCGTTTCCTCTTCAAGGGAAAAACCAACGCAAACTCAAGAGGTAGCAAAGAGCAACGCCCACACCCCCCTGGACACCGTTGTCGCTCCCCTCTCCCTCTTCCTCGCTTGCTTGCCTCTCCCTCGAGTGCAACCGCCGCCATGGCCGTCGGCTAGTCGCGCCTCCAGTGCCACCCACGCGCTGCCACCATGCCAGGAAGGACCGCCTTGAGCCCGTGCGTCGATCCCGCAGACCAATTGGAGCCCGGAGACGCTGCATCCTCAACCCCAACCTTCTTCCTCCTCGGGACGCCGCCGCACTCCGGTGACGATTCCGGCCACCTCGAGCCTCCACCGAGCCCACTTTGCTCACCTACAGGACTGCTGTGAGGCCCCACTCCTTTCCCCTTTCCCCCCTCGTCGGATTCGAGCTCGTAGCTTCCATTTCCACCGGAGCCCGAACGTGTTTCCATCGGAGCTCGTCGCCGGCGCATCTCGGGTGACCATTTGGTCCATCCACCGTCGCCGTTCGCTTTGGCTCGTCGTGTAGGTTTGAGTAGTTCACGTAGTTAGCTCTGGCTAGTGACACTGGCTAGTGGGCCAGGGTGACCTAGTTGACCAGTTGACTTGGTCAACTGGCTGACTAGGCATGTCCCAGTCATTGTCATCTGGGGCCCAGGCCCTTGTGACTATGACATATGGGCCACCCCTATGAGATATATTAGTTAGTAAATTAGATTAATGAAAAATAATTAACTTAACCTAATCTGTCACTCACAATGGACCCCACTTTCTATTTAATCTCCCGTTAGTTTAAATAAAAACTGAATTAGAGCAGAGTCTATGACATGTGCCCCCCACATGTTAGGTTTGACCTCGCAAGTCGTCGTGCTGACCGATGACATCAGGATGATGTCATGCTGATGTCATCCCTACACTGTTGTGGATAATGTTGATTAAATAATTAGAATAATTCCAAAAAATGCTAATTTTTTTAGAAATTCATATCTTTTAATCCATAATTGAGATGAAAATAATTTATATATGTAAAATGATCACAAAAATATGTAGATTCTAAATATGTAATCAAAATGCTTCACCATCACTCCTAGCTAGGTGAACATAAATTTTTGCCTGTTTTAGATAAATGAATAGTGCATGACTTTAATAAAATAATACCAAATAAAATCCTAAATTAACTAAAACACTTAGGTATGGGATATATCCCCTATCTCTGCATATTGCCATGTCATGCATCGTGATGCATTTGCCTGCCTTTTTATTTATTGTTTCTTCCCCCTCTTCTTACAGATAACCCACAAGTATAGGGGATCGCAACAGTTTTCGAGGGTAGAGTATTCAACCTAAATTTGTTGATTCGACACAAGGGAAGCCAAAGAATATTCTAGAGTATTAGCAGTTGAGTTGTCAATTCAACCGCACCTGAAAGACTTAGTATCTGCAACAAAGTATCAGTAGCAAAGTAGTGTGATAGCAACAGTAGCAACGGTAACAGTAGCAACAGTAATAGCAGTAGCGGTAACAGTAGCAGCAGTGACAGCAGTAGCGGTAACAGTAGCAGAAGTGACAGCAGTAGTGGCAAAGTAACGTAGCAAGGACCAGTAGGAAAAGACTCGTAAGCATTGGATCAGTGATGGATAATTATGCCGGTTGACATTCATCATGCAACAGTTATAACATGGGGAGATATGTAACTAGCTCCAGTTCGTCAATGTAATGTAGGCATGCATTCCTATGTAGTCATACGTGCTTAGGGAAAAGAACTTGCATGACATCTCTTGTCCATCCCTCCCATGGCAGTGGGGTCCTAATGGAAACTACGGGATATTAAGGTTCTCCTTTTAAGAGAGAACCGGAACAAAGCATTAGCACTTAGTGAATACATGAACTCCTCATACTATGGTCATCTCCGGGAGTTGTTCCAGCTATTGTCACTCCGGGGTTGCCGGGTCATAACACATAGTAGGTGACTACAACTTGCAAGATAGGATCAAGAACACACATATATTGACGAGAACATAATTGGTTCAGATCTGAAATCATGGCACTCGGGCCCTAGTGACAAGCATTAAGCATGGCAAAGTAGTAGCAACATCAATCTCAGAACATAGTGGATACTAGGGATCAATCCCCATCAAAACTAACTCGATTACATGATAGATCTCATCCAACCCATCACCGTCCAGCAAGCCTACGATGAGATTACTCATGAACGGTGAAGAGCATCATGGAATTGGCGATGAAGGAAGGTTGGTCATGATGATGGCAACGATCTCCCTCTCTGAAGCCCAGAATAGACTCCAAATCTGCCCTCCAGAGGAAGAATAGGTGGTGGCAGCGCCTCCGTATCGTAAAATGCGATGAACTCTTCTCCTTGATTTTTTTCCGGACGAAAGGGACTAAATAGAGCTGGAGTTGGAGGCGACGGAGCCCCGAGGGCCCCACAAGCCTGCTAGGCGTGGCACGGGGGGGTGCCTCCTGGGCTTGTGGGCTCCTTGCTCCACGCCTCCGGTTGATTCTTGCGCCAGTATTTTTTATATATTCCACAAAAAATCCTCGTAAATTTCCAGGTCATTCTGAGAACTTTTATTTTTGCGCAAAAAGAACACCATGGCAATTCTACTCAAAACAGCGTTAGTCCGGGTTAGTTCCATTCAAATCATGCAAATTAGAGTTCAAAACAAGGGCAAAAGAGTTTGTAAAAGTAGATACGACGGAGACGTATCAACTCCCCCAAGCTTAAAGCCTTGCTTGTCCTCAAGCAATTCAGTTGACAAACTGAAAGAGACAAAAGAAAAACTTTTACGAACTATGTTTGATCTTGTTGTTGCAATTATGTCTAACTCATATTCAGATTTTCAGCAAGATCATAAGCTAACCACATAAGCAATGACATTTATGTCTCAAGAGGAACTCATATCAATGGTATAATCTACTAGCAAGCAATAATGATAAGTTTCAAACGTCAACACTTCAATCAAAACAATCATGAAGCAATATGAACAGATGGTATCTCGCTAACTCTTTCTGAGACCGCAAAACATAAATGCAGAGCACCTTCACAGACCAAGGGCTGACTGAACATTGTAATTCATGGCAAAGAAGATCGAGTCACAGTCATACTCAATATCAATTAATAGCAAAGCATAAAAATAACGGAGCTTCTCTCTAATTGTTGCTTTTATAAGAAGAGGATGACAAACAGAAACATAAATAGATAGGCCCTTCGCAGAGGGAAGCATTGATTTGCAGAGGTGCTAGAGCTCAAGCTTTGAGGACAGAGATAAATAATTTTGGGTGGCATGCTTTCATTGTCAACGCAATGACCAATATTTTTCACCATCTTCCATGATACACATACTATAGGCGGTTCCCAAACAGAAAAGTAAAGTTTTGACTCCCCACCACCGATCAATCACACTCCACGACTAGTCGAATACTTAGATGCTGTCCATACCAACATCAATCCAGGGGGAGTTTTGTTTGCAATTATCTTTTCGATTTGAGCATGGAACTGGGCATTCCAATTACCGGCCCCTTTCTCGTGAGTGATAGTGAATAAACACGTATCGAGGATAACACGCCTCGCATGGAAGATACTGATCGCCCCTTGTCACTACATGAGCGGTTCACGCATGCAAAACAGATTATTTCTTGAAGGTTTAGAGAGTGGTACATGCAAATTTACTTTGAACGGCAAGTAGATACCGCATATAGGTAGGTATGGTGGACTCATATGGAACAACTTTGGGTTTATGGAAGTGGATGCACAAGCAGTATTCCCTCTTAGTACAAGTGAAGGCTAGCAAAAGACTGGGAAGTGACCAACTAGAGAGCGACAACAGTCATCAATATGCATTGAAATTAACCAACATTGAGTGCAAGCATGAGTAGGACATAAATCACCATAAACATGAATATCATATAGGCTATGTTGATTTTGTTTCAACTACATGCGTAAACATGCGCCAAGTCAAGCCACTTGAATCATTCAAAGGAAGATACCATCCTATCATAGTACATCATAATTATCATGAAATTCATGTTGGCATCGAAGACAAACCATTATAAACTCCTAGCTAATTAAGCATGGCATCAGAAACTATGATCTCTAAGTTGTCATTGCAAACATGTTTCTCTCACAACAAAGCTGGATTAGGACCGATGAGCTAGTCATATTTACAAAAACAAAATAGATCGAGTCCATACCAGCTTTTCCAGGCTCAGTCACTTCATCATATATCGTCATTATTTCCTTTCACTTGCACGACCGAATGATGTGAACAATAATAAGAGTGTTCGTGCCTAGGACTAAGCTGAAATCTGCAAGCAAACCCAAAGGAGAAGACAAAGTAATATGGCTCTTTGACAGATAAACAAATATGCATGCGAGAGCCACTAAACATTGTAACCATGGTCTTCTACCTTGACCCAAAGAAAAAGAAAACTATTTACACGGGAAAGCTCCCAACAAGCAGAAGAAGAAAAGGAAAATATTTTTGGGTTTTCTCAAACTAGACAAACACACGAGAAGAAAGCTAGAAAAAGAAATAAACTAGCATGGATGATACAGTGGCAAAGTGTGAACACCGACTAACAAAGTGAAAGCGTGAGCAAGAATATAAAGTCGGTGAGAAACACGTACTCCCCCAAGCTTAGGCTTTTGGCCTAAGTTGTTATACTCCCATGGCTGGTCCGGGCGATATCCAAAATCATAGTGGGGGTTGTACGGGAGCGCGGCAGCTACCGCCTGAGTAGGTGCCTCACGGAGGCGAGCAGCCTTTGCCTCCCTCTCATACTCCTCTGCCTCTCCTCTGGTTATGTAATATCTCCGTTTTACCTGAAAGTCAAAGAAGGCAGGAGCAGGAAGGGTAATATGGAAAACACGATGTCGGTTAAATATTAACCGCTAAAGGAGGGATTCATTATCCCTCTCAAGGAACTGATAATTTGTAATAGCGGCGCGATCAAGGAAAGCTGTATGTAGCGGGGGATCTCCTTCGCGGATGGGTACACCAAGAAAAGTATCTATGCGAGTGGCATAGATCCCACCAAATAAATCCCCTTCATTAGCATTATTATTTAGCCTCCTCGCTATTATAGCTCCCATGTTGAAACTTCTATCACCCGTTACTGCACTCTTAAGAATAGTAAGGTCAGGTGCGCAAAGGTGACAATGCTCAATCTTTCCGTTAATGCATATACCTATGAAGAGGGCAAAGTAGTGCAAGGCAGGAAAATGAATGCTCCCCATGGTAGCCTGCGTAATATCTCTAGTTCCTCCGACAGTTATACTAGAGATAAAATCTCTAACAGAAGACTTAGGAGGATCATTGAGACTATCCCAATCAGGTATCTTGCAAATTCTATTGAAATCCTCTAAATCCATGGTATACGATTTGTCATACAGATCAAACAGTATTGATGTGTCACGGCCAGCTGAAAATTTGAATCTACGAACAAAAGAGGCAGTGAGACTAGTATACTATTCACATTTATCACAGATAAATTCTTCGAGCCAGGCATTGCGAACAAATATATCAAACTCTTCTTTGAAACCTGCATCAATCATGAATTCATCAGAAGACCATTCATATGGTTGTACGTGTGCGTTCCTCGGTTGGTAAGGATCGGGCTCCCGAATCTCGAGACGGGGACCCCTCTTGCTTGAGGAACCACCATCATAGTTTCTCCTGAACATCTTCCTTTTCGGAAATTTTTAGTGACTCAAAGGAAAAGTGAAAAGGCTCAACTGAACTCATAGTAACTACTCCAACAAGTGCCTAGAGGCCATATCACGCATCAAAACTACTTGGGACCAGCTAAAATTAGCATACAAAGCTCAAGAACAGGGTCACCAAGGCAGCAAAAATATGCAACGAATAAGGCACTAGAGCAAAAACTAATTGGACCAATGGAGGAGTCACATACCAAGGAACAATTTCCCCAAAACAGTTTGGTGAATGGGGCTTTGCACAAGGAGATCGAACATCGCAGCAAGAAGAGCAAGAACACGGGTTTGAGCTGTAGAATGAATTTTTATGGAGGTAGGAGAAGGAGATGGGAGCTGGAATAATTGGAGGGGGGACACGTGGGCCCCACAAGCCTGGTAGGCGCGGCCAGGGGGGTGCCCGCGCCTCCTAGGCTTGTGGCCCCCTCGTGCATCCCCCTGACTAGCTCTCTATCTCATAATTTTTCAAAAATTCCAGAAAAAATCATACTTGATTTTCAGGGCATTTGAAGAACTTTTATTTTCGGGACACTTTTCTACGGGATGCACAAAGCAGAAAACATGAGAAACTAAAGCTAAATCTATAATTTGTCTTCTAAGCAACCAAAGGTAAAGGTTTGGAACACAGGGTTGTGACTCCTAGATTCATCCATCTCATGTCTATCAAAAGAAATCTGTCAATGAGGTTGATCAAGTCTCCTTGTCAAACTTTTTCGAATCCCATAAAACCAGAGATTTTCAAATAGTCACTAGGTTATCTCAATGGGGATGTGGATATCCCCAACAAGCAAATCATACTTCATCTTAAAAGTAGGTATAGGGCATTTAAAGCTCCCAATAAGAATCAATGAAGTTTTTTCAATGACATTGATGCAATGTACTGGATATTGTTTCTTCGGAAAGTGCACCGTATGATCATTTCCATTGACATGGAAAGTGACATTGCCTTTGTTGCAATCAATAACAACTCATGCAGTGTCTAAAAAGGGTCTTCCAAGGATGACCGCCATGGCATCATCCTCAGGAATATCCAAAATAACAAAGTCTGTTAAGATAGTAACGTTAGCAACCACAATAGGCACATCCTCGCAAATGTCGATAGGGAAAGCAGTTGATTTGTCAGCCATTTGTAGAGAGATTTCAGTGGGTGTCAACTTGTCCAATTCAAGTTCATTTGCAGAAAGACATGTCTAATCATTTCAACAAATCGCTCAAAATCCTCATCGTCCTTTTTCCTGGATGGTTTGGGAGGAAAGGGCATGGGTTTCTGAACCCATGTTTCCCTTTCTTTACCATGTTTCCTAGCAATGAAATCGTTCTTATCGTATCTCCTATTCTTAGGTTGTGGGTTATCAAGATCAACAGGTTCAATATCCACATCCTTATCATTGTTAGGTTGAGCATCATCATGAACACCACTATCGATATTATCACTAGGCTCATGTTCATCACCAGATTGTGTTTCGGCATCAGAAACAGAGACATCGTTTGGATTCTCGGGTGTAACAGCGGCAGGTTTGCTAGCATGCAAGTTCCTATCATCTTTCTTTTTCCTAGGATGACTAGGTGCCTCGGTGCTAAGTCCTTGAGAATCTTGTTCAATTCTCTTAGGATGACCCTCATGATACAAAGGTTCCTGGGTCATTCTACCGCCTTTAGTGATGACTCTAACAGAATTGTCATTCAACTCATTGAGAAAGTCATTTTGAGCCTTAAGTACTTGTTCTACCTGAGTGGTGACCATAGAGGCATGTTTACTCAAAAGCTTAAGGTCATTGACATTTCTATCCACACAAGCACTTAAATGACTAAGCATACGAGCATTCTGTTTCAATTGTCTGCTAACATAATCATTGAAACTTTGTTGTTTGGAAAGAAAGTTATCAAATTCATCTAGGCATAAGCTAGCAGGTTTATCAAAAGGAATATCACTCTCATTGAATCTACGAAGAGAATTTACCTCTACTACCTGTATCGGGTTATCAAGACCATGGATCTCTTCGATAGGTGGTAGATTTTTGTCATCTTCAGATTTAATGTCTTTCTCTTTCATAGTTTTCTTAGCTTCTGGCATATCTTCAGGACTGAGGAATAGAATACCTCTTTTCTTCGGAGTTGGTTTCGAAGGTGGTTCGGGAATAGTCCAAGCATTCTCATTGCACAAGATATTATTCAATAGAATCTCAGCTTGTTCCACAGTTCGTTCCCTGAAAATACAACCGACACAACTATTTAGGTGGTCCCTAGAAGCATCGGTTAGTACATTATAGAAGATATCAAGTATTTCATTCTTCTCAAGAGGGTGATCGGGCAAAGCATTCAGCAGCTCGACAAGCCTCCCCCAAGCTTGTGGGAGACTCTCTTCTTCAACTTGCACAAAGTTATATATTTCCTGCAAGGCAGCTTGTTTCTAATGGGAAGGAAAATATTTATCAGAGAAGTAGTAGATCATATCCTCGGGACTACGCACACAACAAGGAGCAAGAGAAGTGAACTAAGTCTTAGCATCATCCTTTAGCGAGAAAGCAAACAACTTAAGGATATAGTAGTGGCGGATCTTTTCCTCACTCGTGAATAGGGTGGCTATATCGTGCAGCTTAGTGAGATGTGCTACAACCGTTTCAGACTCATAACCGTGAAAAGGATCAGATTCGACCAAATTTATTAACTCGGGTTCGAAAGAGAATTCATAATCCTTATCGGTCACAAAGATAGGCGAAGTAGCAAACTTTGGATCGTATTTCATTCTAGCGTTCAGAGATTTTTCTTTCCACTTACGCAATAAGTTCTCAAGATCATAGCTATCCTTACAAGAAAGAAAGTTCTTAGCTATCTCTCCCTCCATAACATAACCCTCAGGTATATGAGGCAATTCATATCTAGGAGAGCTAGTTCTAACAGGTGGAATAGCAGGTTCTACTTCAATAATCTCAGCAGTTTTAGAAGTATCATCACATTCAGCAGCAACTCTAGCAATTGGTGCATCAAGGAATGCACCTAGTGGCAAAGCAGTATCAAGAAAAGCATCATCACAAGCATCATGGATACCAAAAGTAGCATCATCAAGCACATGCGACATATCAAAATTTCTAGCAGGAGGTGGTGTCGCAAACTTACTCATAACTGAAGGTGAATCAAGTGCAGAGCTAGATGGCAGTTCCTTACCTGTCCTCGTAGTTGAGGGCAAGACTTTAGTTTTTGGATCTCTCGGATTCCTCATAGTGACCAGCAGACGTAAATCCCAAGTGACTCGGAGAATAGAGCTGTGCCTCCCCGGCAACGGCGCCAGAAAATAGTCTTGATAACCCACAAGTATAGGGGATCACAAAAGTTTTCGAGGGTAGAGTATTCAACCCAAATTTGTTGATTCAACACAAGGGGAGGCCAAAGAATATTCTCGAGTATTAGCAGTTGAGTTGTCAATTCAACCGCACCTGAAAGACTTAGTATCTGCAGCAAAGTATCAGTATCAAATTAGTGTGATAGCAACAGTAACAACGGTAACAGTAGTTGTAGTAACAACAGTAGCGGTAACAGTAGTAGCAGTGACAGCCGTAGCGGTAACAGTAGCAGCAGTGACAGCAGTAGGGGCAAAGTAACATAGCAAGGACCAGTAGGAAAAGACTCATAGGAATTGGATCGGTGATGGATAATTATGCCGGATGACATTCATCATGCAACAGTTATAACATGGGGAGATATGTGACTAGCTCCAGTTCGTCAATGTAATGTAGCATGTATTCCTTATGTAGTCATACGTGCTTAGGGAAAAGAACTTGCATGACATCTATTGTCCATCCCTCCCATGGCAGCGGGGTCCTAATGGAAACTACGGGATATTAAGGTTCTCCGTTTAATAGAGAACCAGAACAAAGCATTAGTACTTAGTGAATACATGAACTCCTCATACTATGGTCATCTCCGGGAGTGGTTCCGACTATTGTCACTCCGGGGTTGAGGGGTCATAACACATAGTAGGTGACTACAACTTGCAAGATAGGATCAAGAACACACATATATTGACAAGAACATAATAGGTTCAGATCTGAAATCATGGCACTCGGGCGCTAGTGACAAGCATTAAGTATGGCAAAGTAGTAGCAACATCAATCTCAGAACATAGTGGATACTAGGGATCAATCCCCATCAAAACTAACTTGATTACATGGTAGATCTCATCAACCCATCATCGTCCAGCAAGCCTATGATGAGATTACTCACGAACGGTGAAGAGCATCATGGAATTGGTGATGAAGGAATGTTGGTGATGACGATGGCGATGATCTCCCCTCTCCGGAGGCCAGAACGGACTCCAAATATGCCCTCCATAGTAAGAACAAGTGGTGGCGGCGCCTCCGTATCGTAAAATGTGATGAACTCTTCTCCTTGATTTTTTTTCTGGACGAAAGGGACTAAATAGAGCTGGAGTTGGAGGTGGCGGAGCACCGAGGGCCCCACAAGCCTGCTAGACGCGGCCAGGGGGGCTCCTGGGCTTATGGGCTCCTTGCACCACGCCTCTGGTTGATTCTTGTGCCAGTATTTTTTATATATTCCACAAAACATCCTCGTAAATTTCCAGGTCATTTCGAGAACTTTTATTTCTGTGCAAAAACAACACCATGGCAATTCTGCTGAAAACAACGTTAGTCCGGGTTAGTTCCATTCAAATCATGCAAATTAGAGTCCAAAACAAGGGAAAAAGAGTTTGGAAAAGTAGATACGACGGAGATGTATCACTTACCGGTAGACCCCGAGACTGACGCTGCTGCCGAGTACATCTACCCTCCTGACGACCAGCCCTTTACTGCAGAGCAACAAGGCAAGCAAACCCCCTTGATCATTCCTATA
The DNA here is from genome assembly GCF_904849725.1 of Hordeum vulgare subsp. vulgare. NCBI lineage: Eukaryota > Viridiplantae > Streptophyta > Magnoliopsida > Poales > Poaceae > Hordeum > Hordeum vulgare. Next base: position 128,657,636 of record NC_058522.1, on the reverse strand, counting down.
TCACCCATTTCTTTCTCCCTCATGCTTGCATTAGAATTTTGCTACTCTTGTAGTTATCTCATATATCTGATGCATAGCCTAGTTTTGATGAACTGCTACTTTTGGTGCTGCACCTTTAAACTACTTAGTATAGGTGGAGTAGTCATCCCCTCTGACCCCTTAGTCCAGTCGTGCCGCTTTATTGTCAAGTCTTGATCCCTGATAGACGAGCCAAGACCCAACACAGCACTCGCACCCCCTTAGTTGTACGACGCCGCGGAGCTACTTTCGGGTACAAAGGGTGACACCTCACAAAGTACTCATGATGATATCTCTGTAGTGTAGCTAGTCGGTCGTGGTTATCGATGGTGATTCCTCCTTCACCACTCTCGACGAGGACTCTGTCATGCAACCCCTCAAGTGTGAGACCCTCGAGGGTGATTCCTCTATGTCCACCTTGACGGTTACATCGTTCGGGATCCAACGAGGGTGATGCCTCGGATCCCCCTGATATTACAAAACCACAGTTACTTGACCTTGTTATTGGGAACATTGATGAATAAATGTTAAGCGGGTGGATTCCCGCGTGGATGTGTCATTTAGTTAATTAAACTGTTAATGGATTTGGGTATTTGATCTAGGTTGGTCGGAGACCTTTTTGCACTAACCGTCTACACGGGAGAAGTTATGGGTACTCGACGTCCCGGTATGAGTCGAAGCTCTTCAGACGACAGCAATGGAGCAGCATCCGCCCGAGTGGTCCGGATATGCATCGCGCTTGTAATAAGGGGTGCTAGGACTGACCTCGGCCGCCCACACATCATGCATGAGGGCAAAGGGTGATGGGCCCATGACCCGTGCGTGCTTAGGATTTAGACCGACGGGCTGGCCTCTCTGATGAGTCTAGGGGGGCTGCGATGTGTCGATATTCCGAGGCCAGGCATGATCCAGAAGAGTGTGTCCGACCATAGTTTTATCGAGTGTGACGGGAAACTTGGTGCACCCCTGCAGGGATGAAAATTAATTATTCGGATAGTCGTGTCCACGGTTGCAGGACGACTTGGAGTTGTGCCCCGATCTTATACAACTACAACTATTACATAACTAGATTTGCTGCTCTGGGATTGCTTCCTCGCACGGAGTCGAGGAAGAATCTCTCGGCATGACCTCATATTAATTATTGCTGCGACAATATGAATATTAATTGTTTTACCTGTTCTACTCTCGTCTATTGCTGCAAGACCCTAGAAGATGCTAGTCTTCGATAGGACTAGGCCTTCTCTCTCTTTCTCGCATTGCTGTAGCTAGTCCACATATAAATCCCTTCCTTTGATACCGTTGCACACTTAGCATAGTTCTGATGTCAGTCTTGCGAGTACTTTGGATGAGTACTCACAGTTGCTTTGCTCCTCCTTTGTCCCGTTGATCCGTTGCTGCGACCAGATGATGGAGCCCATCAGATGGACTATCCCGCTGACGACGACTGCTACCCCAACAGTACCTACTACTATGCAGAGGCCGCTGAAGACCAGGAGTAGTTTAGGAGGCTCCTAGGCAGGAGGCCTCGCGTCGTTCGATCGATGTATCTTTTGTGCTAGCCTTCTCTAAGGCACCGCATGTTTAATGTCTGTACTCGTATATTTGTTGCTTCCGCTGACTCATGTGCTTATCGAGTTTCTGTATTCTAGACCTTGAGGCCCCTGGCTTGTAATATGAATCTTGTATGTTTTATTTGTGTCTGGAGTTGTGTTGTGATATCTTCCCGTGAGTCCTTGAGCTTGGTCGTACGCATTTGCGTTTATGATTAGCGTACGATCAAATCGAGGGCGTCACAAGTTGGTATTAGAGAAGACTGCCTGTAGGTAGCCCCCTTTCCAACTCCTTGGCCGAAGTTGAGTCTAGTACTTGAAAAACTTACTAAATTTGATGGTGTGGCTTACGGTCCCACATCTCAATTGGGTGGTATTAGTATCTTTTACTCCTTTTCTATACTCTCGGTTCTACTCTCTCTTCTCTTTCGAGTTAAATATTTTGCTAACTCTAACTTTAGGTTCCCGTAAATACTTCCTCCCGGTGAGTCCTACATTCCATACGATGGCTTGATTCGTCAGGAAACTCCGAAGATACTCTCCGATGTTAACCCGAGAACTTGTGCTCATCGCCTTTTTGTTATTCCCTTCTTCCGTCAATCCCTATGAATGACTGCATGCAAAGGTCGGTCATACTTACTCTCCCAATTGCTCTTGTTATTACAAGGCGCAACTAATTATCTTATCGGAGATTCGTCCATCATCAGTTTTCATGGGTTTTGAAAGTTCTCCGATTTGCTATTCGATCTTTTCAAATCCTCAGTTGCCTATTGTTCATGACCCTTCTCACCTGCTTACATCATGGTTAAACCCATATGTCTAGCAACATTCATTCAAATTCTTTGTGATTTTCTCGTGATCTTATTGATTCTACCATTGTGTGAATGCACACAATCATCCGTTGATACTCATAAATTATCTTTCTGGCTCAGACGTCCTTCCAGATAGAGCTGGTTCTCGACAAATCAACCTTGGTTAATTGTCCACCTAAGTCCTTTCAACTTGCTTGTATTTGATTGGAGCATCTAATTATGATACACCAACCTGGAAATCCTAATTCCTTTGGTAATTAAGTATCGATATTTTTCGGATGATCTATTACCGATGCATTGCATCCTATCTCCCTCTGATTGAGTACCGATACTCACATGAGGTCCTTTGTGGACTGCCAGACTCATTGCTGGGTTATTATCCGACGAAATCCTTTACATTCAAAAAATTCTTGTGATATTGTTCCCCTAATACTTAATGCCATTGGTAAATTGTGTCTTCTCCTTCTAATAAGTTGTATCCTATTCCCTTGTCAGCCATGCTCTTCAAGAATGTGTTGATTACTCTTGAAGTTTATGGTATATATTCCTAATATTCCGCGATGGGTTGAACCGAAGCCTTCCTAAATCTGTGTGGTCCCAAGAGTTTTCACGAGACTTACTCGTGTGGTGTTTTGCCAGATAACCTTTCCAAGCTACAACCTGATCAAAGGCGAGGAGTAAATGGAAGGTAATGCATTGATGAAGTGGGAGTCGACCTTGAACTTTGTGTTTATGCCCGTGGAAACGACGTTGATCCTATCAGAGAAACTTCTCGAATCAATAATCATTCATTGTATGATTTGATCTTGTATCCGTGATTGGGTACTTTGCAATCGTGGTTCCAACCATGTTGTCCTACCTTGATTTCATTCTCAGGCAAGTTAAAACACTTGTCTTCTTCAGATCAATACATCGGTCCAAGCTTTAATGTTGATCTACCTCCGAGTATTATCTCTTGTATCCCGAGAATATCGTGGAGCTATTTAACTTCTTATGAGCTCCTCATCAACTATGATATTTTCATTAATTCCAGTTTTCCTCGTGTTTTGAGTTGTAGAACCCTCAAGGACACCGATGACTGAATCACGTATGCTTTGCGATTCCACAACTCTTAATAATCTTCTTTGCTTAGGAGTTGTACTTGATCATGTTTTTCCAAGCTGTAAAGCTACATTATCATCGTCATGTTGGAGCTTGAAAATGCTATCTCTGTCCTTCATCCCCGGAACACAATTCCAACTATGCGTTAAGCTTGCATCAAGGTTTCCACATCATGTTGGTTGTCCTGAAAGGCAATCTCAATTCTAAGCTAGCAACCTTATATGTGATTCCGACAACCTTTCACTTCATTATTCATTTTCTTGATGTCGCCACTGAATGATTAAATCTTCATGAAACTTCTCGACAAATGTGTCGTGATCATCATCAGCATTCTGAACTCTTCCAGGTTATCAATCAGATTCTTGATGATAATAACTACCATCCTTTCCCCTTGATGATTGGTGTTATCATCGACAAACCTTATTGCCTTCCCTCCAACACAAACGTGTTCGTGTTTTGTGTTGTCCTTTGAGTTCCTTCTAATTCAGCTTATGTTATCTTCTACCTTGGAGTATTACTATATTTTATGTCAAGAATGTCTTGAGAATTGCACACGTCTTAAGAATCCTTGATATAGTAATACTTCTTGCCATCACCATTCATTTCTTGGTCCCGTGTTGTTTCAAACCGGAATACCAACAAGTGAACTTTGACGTGTGATCCCAAATACTTCTGGCAACCATATTTCCTTGAGGATAACAACTAATTGATTCATTCTTGGTGTCTTGGCTGTTGACTCACTGTTATTAGCATTGGTCGTGCTACTCAATTCTGTATTTCCGAGTGCACCCTTCGACCAATGTTTAATTGTTGTTGTTCCCTCGAGCATACGCTATTATATCATTTGAGTTGACAAATGGTATCTCCTTGTCCTTACAATTTTGGAAATTCATCCCTGTCAAAATCTTGAGGGATTGTTGTTGAGCCCATCAGCCACACCCTCAACTTCTCCATGTTCCACGATGAAGCTCTTGAAAGCATTATTCTTGTGCCTAGCTCATGAAGAATGCGTTTGATAGGAGACGTGTTTCCCAAAGTTCAAGTGCAATCCTGTCGCCGTGAATATATGGAAGTTTTGTTTTGCTTCCTCTAGGATCATCCCAAATCATTCACGCATGTGCGAAGTGTTATATGTGTTAAAGCTTTGTTATCTTCAGTTCATGTAACTTCTCTTAGCACGCCAAGCCACTGACTGATTTGATCAAGGAAAATAAGTTCCTTCATAAGAGCTAATTGAGACTTACACAAGGGCCTTGATATCCTCGATGATGGTTCTCAAATCAGAACTCGGTTGCATTGTGTTGTAACAATTCGACGGGGGCACGAATGTCTTGACATTGTGTTCATGTGTCTTACAATCCAACTCATGATCCAAAACTTGCGTCCGTAGTTCATATACCGAGAATCTTGCATTATTATCTTGTCTATTTTTGGTGGTCTCCTTTTCTTCTCTGGCACCCTGAGACTGAGGTATCGTGACACCAATCAGATTTGAATCTCGGGCAGATATGATGGTTGGAACATTTTCCCAATAAATTATAACTTTGGTCTTATGTAACCCAGTACAGTGATGTCTCGTTTAGCACATCGGGCCGAAGGACCTATTGTTATATTATGTCCCTTTGTAAGGTTAGCCATTCTCCCGTGAGGAAATTGTATGACTATTTTTTAAAGTTGTTCCTCATGGACCCTTTTGTATACACAAGGTCCGACCTTTATCGGATGACCATGTCAATGCTATTCCGAGGCACGGATGTGGTACTTCAAATATCAACAGGAACATTGGAAGCGCAATGCTAAATTGTTCTTGATCAATTATCCAAACCGTATGGTATGGGTAAACATCATGATTCTCCTTGCCCTCTTATCAAGATGGTTAGGTACTTAATGACGTATCATGTATACCATACTATATTTTCCTCGGAAATGGTATACTCTAATACTTGTGTGTGTGAACACATTTTCCTTTCCATTGGTCTATTTGACCTTTCTTGTGGCATAACTTATCTAAGCAGTGTTAATTTCTTGCTTAGGTAAAAACCTTGGTATACAACTCTGTCAGTAAGACCCTGTTACTATTGTGGATATCATTTTGATAGCCTCCATTGGACGAGAACTTTGCCTATTGGTCCACCTCGTTCCAATGAGCAGGAAAATGGTTCTATTCGTTCCCCGCCCTTGGTACTGATGTTGTTGCCAACATAACTGACAGGCTATCCTCTGACATGTCTTGCTACCAAGACCGTATAAGATGTCACCGCTCTGCCTACTCTTGGCCCACATGGTGGATCCATAACTCAATGTTCCACAGGATCAAAACCTGACTCTCCTGTACATCTTTGACTTCAAAGTATCCTTTACACTTGGCTTCGTATGGAATTCCAGAGTCACCGTTGAACGGGCCGATCACTCTTCGGTCCGGATGTTATCCAACACGCTAAAGATCAAATCCGCATTATTCTTGAGAATCTAAAGGATGCTCAGTCTCATCAGAAAAGTCAGAATGACCGTCATCATCAAGATATGGTCTATCAACCTCGCGGAAAGGCTTATCTTCGAGTCACACCAATGAGAGGTGCACACCGTTTGGTATCAAGGGCAAGTTATCCCTTCACTATACTGGTCCTTTCGCTGTTCCCGAAAGACGTGGAAGAATGGCTTATCAATTGGAACTACCGCCGAACCTTTCTCAGGTTCACGATGTTTTCCATGTGTCTCATCTCCGCCACTGCTTCAAAGATCCTATTCGAGAAGTGGATCATGATATGCTGGAACTGCAACAAGACCTCTCTTATAAAGAGCATCCGGTCCGCATTCTCGATCAAGCCGAACGTAAGATGCGTCGCAAGGTCACCAAGTTCCTTAAAGTGCAGTGGTCAAACCATTTAGAAGATGAGGTCATTTGGGAACATGAGGATCATCTTCGTGATGAATACCCCGAGCTCTTTACTATACCTCTTGATTCCCGGGACGAGAATTCTTGTTACTAGGGGAGAGTTGTGACATCCTCGACTTCTGCTACAGTGATCTTTGTAATTAAGCTACAGTGGTGACCATGATCAGTGCCTAATCATTTTGCTAAGCAAGATATGGTCTAGTTAAAAATTCATATCTCAATTCAATTTTCACTTCAAAAGACAATTGAATTTTATGGTAATAAAAATAATCCCCCAAACAACATCGGAAAAATGTTGCATGACTTTAATAAAATAATACCAAATAAAATCCTAAATTAACTAAAACACTTAGGTATGCGATATACCACCCTAGCTGTGCATATCTCCATGTCATGCATTGTGACGCATTTGCCTGCCTTTTTATTTATTGTTTCTTCCCCTCTTCTTACCGGTAGACCCAGAGACTGACGCTGCTGCCGGTTACATCTACCCTCCTGACGACCAACCCTTTGTCGCAGAGCAACAAGGCAAGCAACCCCCCTTGATCATTCCTATATCGTCCATTTCTTTCTCCCTCATGCTTGCATTAGAATTTTGCTACAATTGTAGTTAAGTCCTATATCTGATGCATAGCCTAATTTTGATGAACTGGTACTTTCAGTGATGCACCTTTAAACTTCTTAGTATAGGTGGAGCAGCCATCCCCTCTGATCCCTTAGTCCAGTTGCCCCGCTTTATTGTCAAGTCTTGATCCCTGATCGACGAGCCAAGACCTGACACAACATTCACACCCCCTTAGTTGTACAACACTGCAGAGCTACTATGGGGTACAGATGGTGACACCTCGCGAAGTACTCATGACGATAACTCTATAGTGTAGTTAGTCTGTCATGCTTATCGAAGGTGATTCCTCCTTCACCACTCCCGACGAGGACTCTGTCGTGCAACCCCTCAAGTGTGAGACCCTCGAGGGTGATTCTTCTAAGTTCACCTTGACGGTTACATCGTTTGGGATCCAATGATGGTGATGCCTCAGATCCCCCTGATATTAGAACCACACAGTTACTTGACCGTGTTACTCGGAACATTGATGGATACATGTTAGTCGGGTGGATCCCCGCGTGGATTTGTCGTTTAGTTAATTAAACTGTTAATGGATTTGGGTATTTGATCTGGGTTGGTCGCAGACCTTTTCGCACTAATCGGCTACGCGGGAGAAGTATTGGGTACTCGGCGTCGTGGTATCAGCCGAAGCTCTTCAGACGTCAGCAATGGAGCGGCGCACGCCCGAGCCCGAGTGGTCCGGATATGCATCGCGCTTGTAATAAGGGGTGCTAGGACTGACCTCGGCCGCCCATGCATCATGCAGGACTGCAAAGGGTGATGGGACCATGACCCCTGCGCACTTAGGATTTAGACTGGTGGGCTGGCCTCTTTGTTGAGTCTAGGTGGGGCTGCAACGTGTCGATATTCCGAGGCCGGGCATGACCTAGAAAAGTAAGTCCGGCTAGACTGTTATCGAGCGTGACGGGAAACTTGGTGCACCCCTGCAGGGATGAAAATTAACTTTTCGGATAGCCTTGTTCACGGTTACAGGACGACTTGGAGTTGTGCCCCAATCTTATACAACTCCAACTATTACTTAACTGGATTTGTTGCTTCGGGATTGCTTCCTCGCACGGAGTCGAGGAAGAATCTCTGGGCGTGACCTCATACTAATTATTGCTGTAACAATATGACTATTAATTGTGTTACCTGTTCTACTCTCGTCTTTTGCTACAAGACCCTTGAAGATGCTAGTCTTCAATAGGACTAGGCCTTGTCTATCTTTCTCGCATTGCTGCAGTCAGTCCACATATAAACCCCTTCCTTTGATACTGTTGCATACTTAGCATAGTTCTGATGTCAGTCTTGCGAGTATTTTGGATGAGTACTCACCGTTGCTTTCCTCCCCCTTTGTCCCCTTGATCCGTTGCTGCGACCAAATGATGGAGCCTAGGAGATGGAGTATCCCGCCGACGACGACTGCTACCCCGACGGTGCCTACTAATACATGGAGGTCGCTGAAGACCAGGAGTAGTTTAGGAGGCTCCCAGGCAGGAGGCCCCACCTCGTTCGATCGTTGTATCTTTTGTGCTTGCCTTCTCTAAGGCACCCCATGTTTAATGTCTGTACTCAGATATTTGTTTCTTCCACTAACTCGTGTGCTTATCGAGCTTCTGTATTCTAGCCCTCGAGCCCCATGGCTTGTAATATGAATCTTGTATGTTTTATTTGTATCTGGAGTTGTGTTGTGATATCTTCCCATGCGTCCTTGAGATTGGTCGTAGACATTTGCGTGTATGATTAGCGTATGATCAAATCGAGGGCGTCACAACTAGCCTTGCCATGGCCTCTCGTCAATTAATGGAGGGTGGCCCCATGTATCTACCTCTCATTTTTTACCTTGGCAACACAATTTTTACCCCTCTTTCTATAACTCTGCTTAAGCTAATGCCCCCACATCCTTCGAGAGCAACTCTAGTATGCCAATGCAACATTTCAAATCAAAATATAGCCTACCCATGTGGGAAACATGAGCAACACATCTTAAACTTGATTTCTGGCAGAATTGCAGCCTTCAACTACAACTACTAGCTAAACTCATTCACCTGAGCTGAAAATTGGCAGTCTTGTAGTCCTCCCGTGCCTAAGACTACTATACATTGTTTCACCCCATTATCTCTCCATTAAGTGCCCTCATTTCTAGCCCTAAGTCTGCCACTTCAAACTAAACTGCAGTCAAAACCTATTCAAATGAGCCCCATATGCAACCAAACTCTAGAGTAATCTTTCTGCATGCATGCCCTACACGAAGTACAACTTTGATTGGTCAAAAAGTCACTCTAGGCAGGGGTGGCCGTGCGGACCACACTGGCAGCATGCAATAATGGTGCTCTGTGCCTTGTTTTCTTCCTACAGCTCGGGTGAGGCCGCAGCTGTGTGCCCGAGCTCGCCAGGGAGTTCCTCCTGGCCTCCCACGTCCCTCCCCAATGCTAGCTAGCCTCCAAGCGCCCCAGGGACGCGTGTATCCTCATGCCAGAGCACCCGAGGTGAAGTCCGAGATCCTCCTCGGTGCCCCTCCAATTTACCCTCTCCCACTAGCCCTCTTTGACTCCCTCCCACTTCCCCTCTCTCCCTTGAACCGCCCGGAACTCCCCATTCCTCCTTCTGAGCTCTCTTCTTCCCCCCATGACCGCCATGGTGCCGCCTCGGCCTCCCCTACAATCCGGCTCGCCAGTCCCCCTCGCCTCGGCTCTCCCCTCTAGAGGGACCCCCTGGATTCCCCAATGTTCTGGACATGCCATGGGCCCTTCCCCATGGCCAAGCCAAGCTCGTGAGCACAGCCACACTGCCGTTTGCCCCTGCCGTTGTCCGGCTTGCTCGGGCTGTCCCCGCGGCCTCTTAGTTGTCCCTAGGTGCGGCACGCAGTGGAGCATGTGCCCGGACTCCCAGCTCGCTGACAGTGGAGGAAGAAGAGGGAAGGAGTGGGAGAAGGATAGGCGGGCCCCACGTGTCCCCCAGGGTTCAAGCCACCGATGGGTGGCCCCACCCCGTTTAAGTGGAGGCGGGCTTTGCCCCGACCGCCTACCTAATGCGGTAGTGCCTTCCGCGAGGGGGCCTTAAACGTGGCCCTCCTACGCGCCAGGCTGAGCCGCTGGGCCTGCCAAGTACCTCCGAGCGCGGTGTGCGCGTTATAACCAATATAGTGTAACTCCTTTTCTTTTTCCTATTTCTTCACAGCCTATAAATTTCATAAAAAATCAGTTCGGCTCCAAATGTGATGATTCAAATTTCTACATGTTCCTAAAATCAAGATCTATCCAGATCTGTGTATCGCACATTTTTCCAAAAGACTTTTTTGTGGGGTTAATATTCAAATGCCCATTTGAATATTTTAAACATCACCTTACAAAAATCCTAGGGGATTCAAATAAACTCCAAATGGAGTGATTCCAATTTCTAGAGTCTTATAATATCATGCACTATTTTTGAAGCATTAGTCAACATTTTTATGTGGCAGGTTTCTGTTGCATTAAAAAATAGCTCCTTTTTGCTATTCATCCAAAGTTAGAAAATCCCTAGAATATTCATATCCACTGCAAATCTAGTGAAACTGCTTCCTAAATGTTTCTAAAATCATGCTGTATTAAATGAGTGCCTCCACTCATTTTTAGTCGAATGTTTTCTGTAAACTTCTTAAAGGATCACCTATTCCCACTTTCGTCCATTCAAAAATCCCTCACGGTCCAAATCTCTTAGAACAAGCTTTAGGTATTTTTCTTATGACCAGAGAGGTCCAAGAAAAATAAACTCGTATTTATATAGCATTTTGTTTCTACTTGCTGTATGGCTTACTGTGATTGATTTCGATGATAGTTGACTAAGTAGACGGAGTACTCGGACTTGGACGGGAAGACATCAAAGACCCCGAGGACTTATGTGAGCAAAGGCAAGAATCCCTTTGACAATATCTGAGAAAACATTTTTACGCATGCCATGTTGAATACTTTATTCCGATGCATATAGTTAAAATTAATCGGTGCACCCCAGCATGGTGTTTCTGATAGGTCCTCTAGAGCACTTGCATTGAGCATGACCCTACCATCTATGAGGGTCACGTTGATAAAAGTTGACAAGTAGTAGTAGTGCTACGCATAGTACGAGCATATCCATGATGATGGTAAAACAAAGGTGATATCAAAGGTTTTACGAAAACCCCGTCGGGTGCCGCTAATGCCCGAGGGTTATGGTGATGAGCTGGATGACCACTTGAGAAAGAAGTGGTGTACCGGAAATGTTTTGTGTGAGTGGTTTCAGAAATGGGATTAGATTTATGATGTGTCGACTGTCCCAACCTTACATGTACGACGATGATACCCCTTTATGGGATGGGGCTTTGTTGATTACTTTGGTCGGTGCTAGCAAAGAGCCCGCATTACTAGTGGCGGGAGTGATATGGTCACTCTCGTGACACGGTTGTACCGGATAGGTCGACTAGGCCGTTTTTACGTGTTCCGGGCACATCGTTGGTCCTCACATGGATGATAAGGTCTAGAGTTGGTGCTCCTAAGACGTAAATCATGTGGGCTGGGTACCAATCAAGTGGACTCTTTGTCTAGTGTCATGAGGGAAAAGGTAATGGTCGGGGTACTTACCTCGGGTATGTTATGTACCGCAAGTCGTCGATGACACGGAAGTTTCCCGGATCTCGTGGGTACAGCGTACAACCTCCGCAGAGTGTAAAACTATTCAAATAGTCGTGTCCATGGTCAAGGACAGATGGGTAGTCCTGCTTAAACGACGTCCAGTCGTTTCCGCATAAACCAAGTGTGCGTGTGTATAAAGGTCTTACATGAGAACTGATTACTCGGTCAAGTTTGGTGACTTGACGTGGAGGAGGAACATGAGATGTCCAGTCTTCGGAATAGTTATGTTGATATCTGTAACCTATTCTGATAGTTACTGCTTTCCACTTGATGCATGACTATCTAAATACTTGACCATGTTTGTGCATTAATAAAACCTGCTTACCGCAAAGGCTGCATTACTCTTCATATTACACTCAATTGCATAACCCACATCATGGGCTGATTGCGAGTACATTCAAAGTACTCATTGGCTTGCCACTAGTTATTTCATTGACCAAGTATGAGAGAACATGAAATGGTGAAGAGTAACTTGGCGACGTTCCTGCGATCTAGGACACTTCCCAGTCAGAATGCGTGTAGGTTAAGGCTGATGGCATGGGTTCATGCTTTTGACCAATATCTCCGCTATTGGTCAATTTGGTGTGGTGGTCTTCAAGGCCCTACATATGTAAGACTTGACCGCAATGGTCATTTATTGTATCAAGCGGTATGTATGGATGTAAGACTCTTGTTATTCAGTTTATGTGTGTTCGGTGAGCCACTAGAAGAAAAGAGGGCTTTGGTCCAGTTCCTGAAATCCTATTAGTCCTGGTTCACATGCGAACCGGGACCTATGGTGAGATTTGTCCCGGTTCGTGAGGCCAGGGCGCCGACCGGGCATCGTGGGACATTGGGCCCGGTTCGTCTCACCCCTTTTTTCTCGGTTCTAGTCAAGAACCGGGACGAATAGGCCGGCAACCGTTCGTACCCCCTTTAGTCCCGGTTGGTGGATCAAACCGGGACTAAGGTGTGGTAGTGGGCGTTGGTACAACCATTCGTATCCTCCTTTAGTCCCGGTTGGTGAATCAAACCGGGGTGGCGGCCCTTCGAATCACCCCTTTAGTGCCGGTTTGTCGTCCAACCCGGGACTAAAGGTCCAAACGGTTCTCCCTCCCGCTTCATTTCCAGCGATGAAAACTGCAGTTGAAGCAGAGTCTATCGCCATTCTCCGTTCTTCTCCTCTCCTCTGTTCTTCTTCTTCCTCTCTTCCTCCCCTCTCTTCTTCCATTCTTCTTCCACCATGACATATCTAACCGGAGAGGTGCTCGCACAGGGCATGACCTGGCTCAGGGTTGGGTACACGAACGAGAGCAGTGTGGTGTTGAATTTTCTGTCACAGTTCCGGTAGTGGCTTGACGCCGCGTCAGAACATGAGGCGTTCTTGGGGCTTGATCTGGAGTTAACGCCCAACCATCAAGGTGTTGTCGTCATCCAGCTGTGTTTCAAACATCATGTCTTGATCTTCCAATGGGCGAGGTAAGTTTTGTGTCTTTCTTTGATCCAAAGTTATGAAAATTGCATGTATTGATCTTCTTTAGGTTCCATTTGATAGAAATATGGAGTTTCTATATACGTTCCACTAGATAGTGAATTTAGGGTTTCTTAATCAATTCATAAGATATGAAAATTGCATAGAATAACAATATGTGTTACAACATTGGATTGCTATGTGGGTGAAATGATGATACCATGCCAACTTTCAACCCATTCAGAGTTCATTTATAGTTCTTTTCAATTTCTCGGTCATTTAGCTCAAAAAAATCAATAAATGCATGAAAAAATACCAAATGAAGTCAGAACTAGTTGAATATTGATGATGTGGCTTTGAATGGTGCATTTTGAACACACAAAAGGTGTGGAGTTCAAATAATTCCAAAAAATGAAATCCCTTTTGTAACAGATGAGTTTTCATATGAAACCCTGGTACTTTGAAAGAGATTATCCGATTTGTACACGAAGTGCATCCAGTTTTTGCCGCAACCCTCTCAACTTTTTAGCACATGCTATGTGGGTGAAATGATAATACCAAGACAACTTTCAACCTATTCAGAGTTCATTTGTAGTGCTTTTCAATTTCTGGGTCATTTAGCTCAAAAAAATCAATAAATGCATGAAAAATACCAAATGAAGTCAGAAATAGTCGAAAATTGATGATGTGGCTTTGAATGGTGCATTTTGAACACATGAAAGGTCTAGAGTTCAAATAATTCCAAAAAATGAAATACCTTCCGTAACATATGAGTTTTCATATGAAACCCTGATACTTCGAAAGAGATTGTCCAATTTGTACACGAAGTGCGTCCAGTTTTTGCCGCAACCCTCTCAACTTTTTAGCACATGCTATGTGGGTGAAATGGTGATACCATGCCAACTCTCAACCTATTCAGAGTTTATTTGTAGTGCTTTTCAATTTCTCGGTCATTTAGCTCAAAAAATCAATAATTGCATGAAAAATACCAAATGAAGTCAGAAATAGTTGAAAATTGATGATGTGGCTTTGAATGGTCCATTTTGAACACACAAAAGGTCTAGAGTTGAAATAATTCCAAAAAATGAAAGAATCACTGAAAACTGTAAGTAGGAACAAAAAACTATATTCTTTAAAAAATGTCAACTAATGGGCCACCACGGCCTGAATACGACTAGAAACCCAACTAGACAGTTGGGCGAGGATTTAGGCCCACAGAAAGCCCAACAGCTAGTGACAGTTTAGGCGCGGAAGCCTGCATATGAGAGGAGCTCGAGGCAATGTGCGCACAAGCGCTTATAAACCACCAAACTTCTCGCTCGGCTAGCAAGGTGGGACTAAAAATCTAGCCGCACCGCGGCTGTGCCACGCACATGCCTTTTGTGTCGGTTTGTGGCACAAACCAGGACCAGAGACATACTTAAGTGTCGGTTGGTGGCACAAACCGGGACAAATGGCACCCTTTCGTCCCGGTTGCTTCTGCAAACCGGGAGTAAAGGTATCTTCTTCCCCGCCATTTGGCAACTGAAAATTGACCTTTAGTCCTGGTTTGCTGAGTCAACCGGGAAGAAAGGGTGGTATTGGTGCCGGTTCGGGCCACCAACCGGGACAAAAGGTTTTCGCATGTAGGCGGGAGTTGTTGAAATTTCCCCCAAAACTCTCCCATTGCTCGGCGCCGCCCTCCGAGCCAGTCCTCGTCGTCGTCTCGCCTGATACGTCTCAATCGTATCTACTTTTCCAAACTCTTTTGCCCTTGTTTTGGACTCTAATTTGCATGATTTTAATGGAACTAACCCGGACTGACGCTGTTTTCAGCAGAATTGCCATGGTGTTGTTTTTGTGCAGAAATGAAAGTTCTCGGAACGTCCTGAAAATTTACGGAGAATATTCCTGAAAATATGAAAAATACCTGCTTAAAGATCCACCGGAGGGGACGGGCTAGTGGGCCACAAGCCCTGTTGCTGCGGCCCCCCTGGCCGCGTCAACCAAGCTTGTGGGGCCCACGTGGCTCTGCCGCCCCCAAATTCAGCTCTATAAATTCCCTTTCATCCCGAAAAAAATCAGAAGAGAATATCTCATCGCGTTTGCGATACGGAGGCGCTGCCACATCCTGTTCTTCATCTGGAGGACAGATCTGGAGTCCGTTTTGGGCTCCGGAGAGGGGAAATCGTCACCATCGTCATCATCAACCTTCTTCCCTCTCCAATTCCATGAAGCTCTGCATCGTTCGTGAGTAATATATTCGTAGGCTCGCTGGGCAGTGATGAGTAGGATGAGATCTATCATGTAATCGAGTTAGTTTTGATGGGGACTGATCCCTAGTATCCATTATGTTCTGAGATTGATGTTGCTACTACTTTGCCATGCTTAATGCTTGTCACTAGGGCCCGAGTGCCATGATTTCAGATCTGAAATTATTATGTTGTCACCAATATATGTGTGTTTTAGATCCGATCTTGCAAGTTGTAGTTACCTACTATGTTTTACAATCCGGCAACCCGGAGTGACAATAACCGGAACCACTCCCGGTGATGACCATAGTTTGAGGAGTTCATGTGTTCACCAAGTGCTAATGCGTTGTTCCGGTTCTTTATTAAAAGGAGAACCTTAATATCCCGTAGTATCCTTTTGGACCCCGCTGCCACGGGAGGGATGGACAATAGATGCCATGCAAGTTCTTTTCCCTAAGCACGTATGACGACACACGGTATGCATGCCTACATCACATTGACGAACGGGAGCTAGCCACATATCTCTCCGTGTTATAACTGTTGCATGATGAATGTCATCCAACGAATCGCCGACCCATTGCCTACGAGTTTGTCCCACTGCTGTTGTTACTTGTTTTGCTCTGCTGCTGTTACCACTGTTGCTGCTACTGTTACTTGTTTTGCTTTGCTCTGTTACTACTATTACTCGCCACTGCTGTTACTTGCTACTGCTATTACTCGCTACTGTTGCTACTTGCTACTGCTGTCACTACTGCTGTTCCTTGCCACTGCTGTTACTCGTTACACTGCTGCTACTTGCTACAATACTTTTTCTCGTGCCGTTGACGGGAAAGAATATTTCCCTTCCACGGGCAACTTCTGGTGCCATTGATACAACAGTTAGGAATAGTCTGCCGTCAATAGATCATTTGTGGCACCGTCGTTATCATACTACTTTGCATGCAGATACTAATCTTTCAGGTGTGGTTGAATCTGACGCATTCAACTGCTAATACTTGAGAATATTCTTTCACTTCCTGTCGGGCAAACCAACAAATTTGGGTTGAATACTCTACCCTCGAAAACTGCCGTGATCCCACACGCTGGTGGGCGATTGCAAGACGATTTCTAATTGTTGAGCAATTGGGACGATCTCTTTTCTGGCTCCGTTGAAGTGGAGGCATCACGTCAGGAATAGTTGCACGTCATCACCCCCGATCGAGTACCCCTCGTCGTCGCCGGTGTCCCCAAGCCCATCGCTGTCGCCCCGTGCACGTCGTCGTCGCCACCTCCCCCAATCCAGTCCTCCTCACCGCCGTCGACGCCCCGAGCACGTCGTCGTCGCTACCCCCGAGCCCGTCGCCATCACCCCGGGCCCGTCGTCGTCGGCGCCCCGAGCCCGTCGTCGTCGCTGCCCCGAGCCCGTCGTCGCCGCCCGAGCCCGTCGGCCCCGGTGAGCTCCTCTCTGCGCGTGCTCTGCTTGTTGCCGCCGCCGCCCGTGTATATTGTTGTTCATACAAATTTTGTTCATATATAGATTATATACTAGAGATGAATTCCAGATTAAATTCGAGATGTATTAAGTTGATTATTGGTTCTAACTGAAAGAAAACCTTTTGCCTCTTGGGATCTATTGCATTATATATCACTAGTAAGCATGCCCGTGCGTTGCAACGGGAGATGAGAACAATAATAATATCTTGTAACGTACAACTGTAGCAAAGTATAAAGCAGGATTCGCCGGTTCGACAAAAGTTCCCAATGGTGCAGCATTCAGACAGTGTCATCCGGCGCCAGGGAGGCACATGCAAAAGTCTAGAAAAAAATACATATCAAACGGCATTTTTAAATGACATTTTTGTTGGTGAAAGAGAAAAAGGTATCTATTCTAGTCATGTGGCACTAAATGGATAATATAAGAAAGATACAAATTATCTATTTTAATGTAGCTCGCCAGATCGACCGGTGTTGTTTTATATCTGTATGTTACTAGCTTTGAAATATTTGAGGTACCTGAGATTTAACAAAATGTTAATATATAAAATTTCATTATACTAATAAAAATTTGTTGGGGGAGATAATGCTCGGTGATTATTTGCAGAAACTATATGGATCAAAGAGAAGTTGTTGGGGGAGATAATGGTCGGTGATTATTTGTCGTATCTCAATGACACCGATGGTCTGGAAGGAGAGTATGACGGCTAAGATGATCGAACAATGGAGGAGGAAGTACATGATCATGATGGCTCCGGTGACCGAAGGCCGGAGGAAGAAGGAGACCATGATGACGGCTCCGGTGACCGAACGGAGGAGGGAGATGTTGCAAAGTCCGGTGAGGTATATATATTAATTAAGCCCTAAGGTATGTACATATATGAACAATTCATTCTTTTGTCTTTTATAGCCCTCCGGATCGAGCCAAACTTCGGTAAAGAGACGAGGCCCAAAGAGAAGGTTGCGCATGGATGAAAAGTTCACAATCATAGCAATCGCGGCCGATGGCCTACCGATTGAACCCAAGATGACCAAGGACGCATTTTCTGCTCAGTGCGGATCTATTGTTAGGGACAACATCCCGATCAACGTCAAGCAATGGAAAAAGCCTAAGGGCGATGATAACTCTGAAGGTGATTATGTCACAGATTGGCAGAAAGATGATCTTTGGACCGCGCTGAAGACAAATTTAGCCCTACCACCAGAGGAAGATCCGAATAAGCGAGTTATAGAGCCATTTTTCAAGGCGTGTGCTCTTAAGAAGATGGCACATCTATTCGGGAAGTGGAAGAATGATTTGAAATCAATGTTTGTCGACGAAGTGAAGACTCCAGAATTCGTCAGCCGATTTGTGAAGATAAGAGATCACTGGACCGCATTTGTGGCCTACAACTCATTGGAGAAGAGTAAGAAAATGTCAGAGACAAACAAGAACAATGCCGCAAAGAAGTAGTATCACCATCACACGGGGTCAGGTGGCTACCTCAAAGCCCGACCATTCTGGGACAAAGCTGAGAATAACCTGATTGCTAAACGGGACGAACCACAGACATTGAACTAGCCAGAGCATTCAAGGACTTGGTTCTTCGGGGTTGGGGTAACTTTGGACCCTGAAACAGGGAAGTGTCGTTGGACGGATGAGAAACTTGCAATACCCATGATCAAGCTCCAGAAGTGTATCGCCACAACGCAGGAAGGGACGTTCATTCCAGACACAGAGAATGACAAGCTAACTAAGGCCCTAGGGAATACTGAGCACCCTGGACGAACACGAGGCACACCAGGCTCTGTTCCATGGAAGTTTGGGTTTCCTAACGCAAGAGGTTACAGAAGCCGAGATAGAAAGAGGAAAGCGGAGCTGAGCGACATGCAACAGATCAAGGCAAGACTGCAAAAGCTAGAGAAACTTGAGAGCCAGCGAGCTGCCGGCCAACCATCTCAGCGGCACGAAGCTATCCTAGAAGGTACCCCACCATCTCAGCGAAGAAGCAGCGTGGCTTCCACGGAGCCCGTTCAGCATGACTTCATGGCTCCTAGCTACCCCCGTGGATACTATCACGGAGGCTCAACATTGTGAGCTTATGATGAAATGTCAGAACCTCACTTTCATGGCGGCTGTCGGCCCTATTGAACCTCCTCAAGCCAACAGAACTTTTCACTGCCTTCCGATTCCACATGGCTATGCTGTTGTGATGGTGGATCAAGTAATGGAGAATTTTGAGCAGCTCGAGCTTGACCACCCTACAGGTGAAGGGGAGATTCAGCTGGTTCGTGCTGTGGGGAGTACATGTCTATGGAAGAAGGAGTTCATCAAGCTTCCAAACTGGACGCCTCCGCCTCCTCCTCCGACGATGACGATGTGTCAGGGCACTCCGCCTCCTCCCCCTCCTCCTCTTCCTCCGGTGAGTGATCAGGGCACTCCGCCTCCTTCTCCAGGTCGTCCGACGCGTGAGGTCGTTTGCCTCCTCCTTTGCCTACTCTGGCGCGTCAAAGTAGTCCGCCTCCTCCTTCGCCTCATTAGCAACGTCGGAAGACAAACACCGTCGCTCCGGATCGTCCGACGCGTCAGAGCAGTCTGCCTCCTTCTCTCAAGCGGAAGAGATACGCCTCCTTCTCTCTGGCGGCTAGGAGTACAGGCAGAGGCAGGAAATTCGGTCCATCCCTCAAGCCTCTGGAAAAGTTACCATATGAGAGGACCAAGGAGGAAAACGAGGAGATATGTCGTGCCGAATTGAGGGCCCATTTTGCAAAGAAATCTCCACCTGCAAAGGAGAATCTAGATCCGGTGAGAGTGGAGCGCACTATCAATCAACTACAGCGTCCACCGTTGCCTCCGCCAGATTCCAACTATGACAACATTCTTAAAAAGACATATGCACAAGCGGTGTGGTCGGGAACTACTTCTAGTGATGCAAGGTTAGCAGAACGAACAAGTGGGAAAACAATTCCCGAGCTCGTTATCGTCGTCGCTAATCATCCAGAGATGGTGTCCGGTACCAATCCTGATTATTACTTGGGGAACGATATAACAAAAGAACAATATAAATACGTGCATGGGAAGCCTCTCGTCAAACCTGGTCATCCTTCTCTAACAACAATGATGCGGAGATTGCATGAGTGGTATATGAAAACCTGCAGGGAGTCTGGGGAAAAAGCTATGTATGTGGCAGTGAAACCAGAGCACGAATTCATTGGACTTCCCATGATTACTATTCAATTTGAGGAGTTATTTCAGTTATACAATCAACTGGCCCTCGACAAACAACTCATGGCTTCCTACTGTCTGTAAGTATTACTTCTATAGTTAAGTCTCTAGTTCAGCTCATTCATTACATGTATATATAATTATCCTCACTATATATTATGCAGATTGAAGATTGTCGAATTAAAAAAAGTAGGAATCATCGATGTTGGGTTCATTTGCCCAGATGCCGTAAATGAATTGATGGTACGAAACTTAATCAAAGAGACTGAGGAGAACTTGCTAAACTCGTTCCTTATACATAAAAAAGTGGAAATAATCTTTCCTGACAACTTCAAGTGAGTGTTGTTGTCTTCTTTGTAAACAAGGTTTCGCTTACTCGAGGTTAATTAAATAATGTAATTGATGAGTTATATATGCATGCGCAGAGACCACTTTATTCTGCTATCCATTGATGTTGGCAGGGCAGTAGTAAATGTCTTAGACTCGAGACATAAAGCTCAAGAGGATTATGAGGACATTACTCTAATGCTCAAGAAGTAAGTTCAGTCAATATACCGAGACCAATCGGCATGCAACTTTCGTTAATTTCCTGATATGAAGTAATCATTTTCTTTGCCTCGCAGGGTTTGGACGAATTTCGCCAATATGGTTCCCGGTCTAAATAAAGAGTTGCGATTTACATACCCCAAAGTAAGTAGTACTAGCTAGTTCCGCGCATCTCTAATTGATTCAAATTTTCATCAATATATCATTACCGTGCTTGCTTATCAGTTTGACCGAACTCTATTCTCGTAAAGAGTATGTACCAGAAAGAAGGCACTGTTTTATGTGCATAATACGTATGCGAGTTCATTCTCCACTCGACCTTTGAGCGGGTCTTCTGTGAGAAACAATTTCAAGTACGTAAACAATATTCACAATTGTGTTGAGTTTTATTCATATATATGCATGTATTGACCCCCTTCTTTAAATTATATCTACAAGATGCAGGATCAACTCCTACCGTATGATCGCATACGAGCAATTCAAGAGGAATTGCGGTATTCTTTGTTGACCACGTCATACCTAAAGACGGAGAATGCCATGTGGATTTGTCATTGGGTCTTAATTAGATGATGTTTTGGATTAATTGTAAAAGATGTTATATTGTGTATATGTAATAACGTCGGATAGATATACGAAAACTTGTTGTTCGACCAAGCATGGAGAAACAAAGGACAGTTCTCTCTATTAGCTAGCTAACACAATATGAAACCACTAAATTAATGCTCAACCCCCCCCCCCCCAAACCCCCCCTCCCCCATTCAATAAAAAACCCAGCTCCTGCCAGATGCCGACGCGTGGATGCCATGTTGTCCCGGTTGGTGTGACCAACCGAGACTAAAGAACCTTCTGCCTGGGCTACCCGCAGAGGCCACGTGGAGACCCTTCGGTCCCGGTTAGTAAGGGAACCGGGACTAAAGGTTATGGGCTTTAGTCCCAACCCTTTAGTCCCGGTTCCAGAACCGGGGCTAATGGGCCTCTGGAACCAGGACAAATGGGCCATTTTGTACCAGTGAGCATTGATCTGTGGGATCACTGAGCACGTTCATTCGGTGATCTCGACTCGTAAGTCGGGGTCCCCATAGAGCTAGTATCAGAGCCATCCTGACGTTAGGAAGCCTTAGTTAGCACGAACATTAGTTACGACAAAGTTGATTTTAAGACCTTCAAAAGTACTTGCAAAACCTGTATGTTTCTCACCTCTCCTAAATTTTCCAAGGAAGCCAGGTTTTTGCCTTAGCACTTCCACTGTTATTCTCATGACACTCCTAGTCTGGTTCTGCAAAACTTGCAGATGGCCGCTACCACCCTTATGCCTAACCACGGGATTACTAAAATCCTCGTGGGTAACTTGGAAGGAAGCAACCTTTCCAAGCGACCACCCACGTACTTGGAGGAGAAGGATGGCAATGCTACGACCAGACGACACCAACACAAGTACCTCCATGAGTAACAAGGACAATGAGACCCAGAAGATGGTGACATCCTCGACACTATCCCGGAGTGATGCAACCTTCATCCAGGATGAGCAAGACATAAAATATGCAAGACCAGGATCAACATAGCTAATAGAGCAACCCTGTCAATATCAAGGTTATGTCGAACACCACCGGTGGATGAGAACCTCGCCATTTGGTCCGTCTTACCTTAGTAAGCGAGAAAAAGGTTCTCTTCATCCCCCGCTCTAGGTGTCGATATTGTGATCAGTGTGACTCACAGGTTGAAACTCTATCTATTGGGGATCATAGTAGTAATTCAAAACAATTCCTACACTTCACCAAGATCTATCTAGGAGATACTAGCAATGAGCAAGGGTTAGAGCATCTTCATAGCTTTGAAGATCGCTAAGTGGAAGCGTTACTATGAACACGGTCGATGGAGTCGTACTCGCAGCGATTCAAGTCGCGGAAGATCCATCCGAACACCGAATGTATGGTGCCTCCACGTTCAACACATCTACAGCCCGGGGACGTCTCCTCCTTCTTGATCCAGCAAGGAGGCAGGAGAAGTTGAGGGAGAGATCCGGCAGAACGACGGCGTGGTGGCGGTGGAGCTATGTGGTTCTCAGGCACGGCTTCGCTAAGCACCATGAAGGAGGAGAAGAAGGAGAGGTAGGGTTGCGCCAAGGGTGGTGAAGGTGTGTGCAGCCCTCCCAAAATCCTCTCTATTTGTAGGAGGGAGGGAGAGGGGGTGCGCCACCCCTAGGGTTTCCCTAGGTGGTGCGGAGACAGCCCTAGAGGAGGAGGGGGCGGTGCCCTAGGGTGTGGCTTGCCACCCAAGGCAGCCCCCCACGCCTAGGGTTTGGCCTCCCTTGCGCCTAGGGCCTCCTCCGAGGCTCGCACCAGCCCACTGGGGGCTGGTTCCTTTCTCCTTTCGGCCCATGTAACCCTCCGGGATAGGTGGACCCTCCCGCTGGACCCCCGGTACCCTTTTGGTGGTCCCGGAACAATACCGATAAACCCCAAAACCATTCTGGGGACCGAAACTGGAATTCCCATATGTAAATATTTACCTACGGACCATTCCGAAACTCCTCGTGACGTCGGGGATCTCATCCAGGACTCCGAACAACCTTCGGTAACCACATATATGATTCCCATAACAACTCTAGCGTCACCGAACCTTAAGTGTGTAGACCCTACGGTTTCGGGAAACATGCAGACATGACCGAGACATCTCTCCGACCAATAACCAACAGCGAGGTCTTGATATCCATGTTGGCTCCCACATGTTCCACGATGATCTCATCGGATGAACCAAGATGTCGAGGATTCACTCAATCCCGTATGCAACAACCTTTGTCTACCGATCTGACACTTGCCCGTGATTCGATCGTCGGTATCCCTATACCTTCTTCGATCTCGTTGCCGACAAGTCCCTTTACTCGTCCCATGACTAACTCCTTAGTCACATTGAGATCATTATGATGATGCATTACCGAGTGGGCCCAGAGATACCTCTCCGTCACACAGCGGACAAATCCCAGTCTCGATACGTACCAACCCAACAGACACTTTCGGAGATACCTGTAGTGCACCTTTATAATCACCCAGTTACGTTGCGACGTTTGATACACGCAAAGCATTCCTATGGTGTCCGGGAGTTGCACAACCTCATGGTTTAAGGAAATGATACTTGACATTAGAAAAGCTTTAGCAGACGAACTACACGATCTTGTGCTATGCGTAGGATTCGGTCTTGTCGATCACATCATTCTCCTAATGATGTGATCCCGTTATCAATGACATCCAGTGTCCATGATCAGGAAACCACGACCATCTATTGATCAACGAGCTAGTCAACTAGAGGCTCACTAGGGACATGTTGTGGTCTATGTATTCACACATGTATTACGGTTTCCGGTTAACACAATTATATCATGAATAATAGACAATTATCATGAACTAGGAAATATAATAATAACCACTTTATTATTGCCTCTAGGGCATATTTTCAACAGTCTCCCACTTGCACTAGAGTCAATAATCTAGTTACATTGTTATGTATCAAAGACCCATAGAGTTTTGGTGCTGATCATGTTTCGCTCGTGGAAGAGGTTTAGTCAATGGATCTGCGACATTCAGATCCGTATGTACTTTACAAATATCTATATCTCCATCTTCGATGTATCCACGAATGGAGTTGAATTGGCGCTTGATGTGCTTGGTCTTCTTGTGAAGCCTGGGCTCCTTGTCAATGGCAATAGCTCCAGCGTTGTCACATAAGAGATTCATTAGGCCCGATGCACTAGGACTCACTCCTAGGTCGGTGATGAACTCCTTCATCCAGACTCCTTCCTGTGGTGCTTCTGAAGCAGCTACGTACTCCGCTTCACGTGTAGATGCCGCCACGATGCTTTTCTTGTAACTGCACCAGCTGACTGCCCCACCATTCAAAATGTACATGTATCCGGTTTGTGACTTGGAGTCATCCGGATCTGTGTTGAAGCTAGCATCAACGTAACCCTTTACGACGAGCTCTTCGGCACCTCCATAAACGAGAAACATATATTTAGTCATTTTCAGGTACTTAAGGATATTCTTAACCGCTGTCCAATGCTCCACTCTTGGATCACTTTGATACGTCCCTACCAAATTTATGGCAAGGTTCACATCAGGTCTGGTACACATCATTGAATACATAATAGAGCCTATGGCTAAAGCATAGGGGACGGTACTCATCTTTTCTCTATCTTCTATTGTGGTCGGGTGTTGAGCTGTGCTCAACCTCATACCTTGTAATATAGGCAAGAACCCCTTCTTTGCCTTATCCATATTGAACTTCTTCAATATCTTGTGAAGGTATTAGTGTTGTGAAAGACCAATGAGGCGTCTCGATCTATCTCTATAGATCTTGATGCCTAATATGTAAGCAGGTTTTCCAAGGTCTTTCATTGAAAAACACTTATTCAAATAGGCCTTTATGCTTTTCAAAAGTTCTATATCATTTCCCATCAACAATATGTCATCCACATATAATATAAGAAATGCTACAGAGCTCCCACGCACTTTCTTGTAAATACAGGCTTCTCCATAAGTCTGTAAAAACCCAAACTCTTTGATCACCTTATCAAAGAGAATGTTCCAACTCCGAGATGCTTGCCCTAGCCCATAGATGGAGCGCTGGAGCTTGCATACCTTGTCAGCATTATTAGGATCGACAAAACCTTCCGGTCGTATCATATACAATTCTTCCTTAAGAAAGCCGTTAAAGAATGCCGTTTTGACGTCCACTTGCCAAATCTCATAATCATAAAATGCGGCAACTGCTAACATGATTCGGATGGTCTTCAACATCGCTACGGGTGAGAAAGTCTCATTGTAGTCAATCCCTTGAACTCGTCGATAACCTTTAGTGACAAGTCGAGCCTTATAGATGGTCGCATTACCATCAGCGACAGTCTTCTTCTTAAAGATCGATTTATTTTCTATGGATCGCCGATCATCGGGCAAGTCCACCAAAGTCCATATTGTGTTCTCATACATGGATCTTATCTTGGATTTCATGGGTGCTAGCCATTTATTGGAACCAGGCCCGCCATCGCTTCTTCATAGTTCAAAGGTTCGCTGTTGTCCAACAACATGATTTCCGTGACAGGATTGCCGTACCACTATTGTGCGGAACGTGTCCTCGTGGACCTTCGAGGTTTAGTAGAAACTTGATACGAAGATTCATGATAATCATCATTAACTTCCTCTCTAGTCGGTGCAGGCACTAGAAAAACATTTTCCTGCGCTGCGCTACTCTCCGGTTCGAGAGGAGGTACAATTACCTCATCAAGTTCTACTTTCCTCCCACTTACTTCTTTCGAGAGAAACTCTTTCTCTAGAAAGGATCCGTTCTTGGCAACAAAGATTTTGCCTTCGGATCTAAGATAGAAGGTATACCCAATAGTTTCCTTAGGGTATCCTATAAGGAGACATTTTTCTGCTTTGGGTTCGAGCTTCTCAGGTTGAAGTTTATTCACATAAGCAACGCAGCCCCAAACTTTCAGAAACGACAGCTTAGGTTTCTTTCCAAACCATAATTCATACGGTGTTGTCTCAATGGATTTAGACGGTGCCCTATTTAAAGTGAATGCGGCAGTTTCCAATGCACATCCCCAAAATGATAGCGTAAATCAATAAGAGACATCATAGATCGCACCATATCCAAAAGAGTGTGATTACGATGTTCAAACACACCATTACGCTGAGGTTTGCTAGGCGGCGTGAGTTGTGAAACAATTCCATATTTCCTTAAGTGTGTGCCAAACTCGTGACTCAAATATCCTCCACGATCTGATTGCAAGAACTTTATTTTCTTGTCATGTTGATTCTCTACCTCACTCTGAAATTCCTTGAACCTTTCAAAGGTTTCAGACTTGTGCTTCATTAAGTAGACATACCCATATCTGCTTAAGTCATCAGTGAGGGTGAGAACATAACAATAGCCACCGCGAGCCTCAACGCTCATTGGACTGCATAAATCAGTATGTATTATTTCCAACAAGTTGGTTGCTCGCTCTATTGTTCCGGAGAACGGAGTATTGGTCATCTTGCCCATGAGGCACGGTTCACATGTGTCAAATGATTCAAAACCAAGAGACTCCAAAAGTCCATCTGCATGGAGTCTCTTCATGCGTTTGACACCCATATGACCAAGGCAACAGTGCCACAAGTATGTGGGACTATCATTATCAACCTGACATCTTTTGGTACTCACACTATGAATATGTGTAACATCACATTCGAGATTTATTAAGAATAAGCCATTGACCAGCGGGGCATGACCATAAAACATATCACTCATATAAATGGAACAACCATTATTCTCAAATTTAAATGAGTACCCATATCGCGTTAAACGAGATTAGAATACAATGTTCATGCTCAAAGCCGGTACTAAATAACTATTATTAAGGTTTAAAACAAATCCTGAAGGTAGATGTAGAGGTATCGTGCCGACGGCGATCACATCGACCTTGGAACCATTCCCGACGCGCATCGTCATCTCGTCCTTTGCCAGTCCCCGCTTATTTCGCAGTTCCTGTTTTGAGTTGCAAATGTGAGCAACAACACCGATATCAAATACCCAGGAGCTAGTACGAGTGCTCGTAAGGTACACATCAATAACGTGTATATTATATATACCTTTGACGTTGTCGGCCTTCTTATCCGCTAAGTACTTGGGGCAGTTCCGCTTCCAATGACCGGTTCCCTTGCAATAATAGCACTCAGTCTCAAGCTTGGGTCCATTCTTGCGCTTCTTCCCGACAACTGTTTTACCGGGCGCGACAACTTCTTTGCCGTCCTTCTTGAAGTTATTTTTACCCTTACCTTTCTTGAAACTAGTGGTCTTATTCACCATCAACACTTGATGTTACTTCTTGATTTCCAACTCCGCTTATTTCAGCATTGTATACAACTCGAGAATGGTCTTCTCCATCCCTTGCATGTTGGAGTTCATCACAAAACTCTTATAGCTAGGTGGAAGCGACTGGAGGATTATGTCAATAACCGCGTCATCCGGAAGATTAACTTCCAACTGAGATAGACGGCTGTGCAACCTAGACATTCTGAATATGTGATCGCAGACAGATCCATTCTGCTCCATCTTACAACTGAAGAACTTGTCGGAGAATTCATATCTCTCGACTGGGGCATGAGCTTGGAAAACTAGTTTCAGCTCTCGGAACATCTCATATGCTCCATGGTTATCACAACGCTTTTGGAGCCCCGGTTCTAAACTGTAAAGCATGCCGCACTAAACGACAGAGTAATCATCACTTCGCGACTGCCAGGCGTTCAAAACGTCCTGGGCTGCCACGGTAACGGGAGGGTCACCTAGCAGTGCATCAAGGACATATGCCTTCTTGGAAGCAATGAGGATGAGCTTTAAGTTATGGACCGACTCTGCATAGTTGCTTCCATCATCTTTCAACTTGGTTTTCTCTAGGAACGCGTTGAAGTTCAGTGGGACATGTGCGTGGGCCATTGGATCTACAATATAAATTCTAAAGACAATTTTAGACTATGTTCATGATAATTAAGTTCATCTAATAAAATTATTTAATGAACTCCCACTTAGATCGACATCCCTCCAGTCATCCAAGTGATACATGATCCATGTTGACTAGGTCGTGTCCGATCATCACGTGAGACAGACTAGTCATCAATGGTGAACCTCTCCATGTTGATCATATCTCCATACCACTCATGTTCGACCTTTCGGTCTCTCGTGTTCCGAGGCCATGTCTGTACATGCTAGGCTTGTTAAGTCAACCTAAGTGTTTTGCATGTGTAAATATGGCTTACACCTGTTGTATGTGAACGTTAGAATCTATCACACCCGATCATCACGTGGTGCTTCGAAACAACGATCCTTCGCAATGGTGCACACTTAGGGGGAACACTTCTCTTGAAATTTTAGTGAGGGATCATCTTATTTACTACCATCGTTCTAAGCAAATAAGATATAGAAACATGATAAACATCAGATGCAAATCATATAGTGACATGATATGGCCATTATCATCTTGCTCCCTTGATCTCCATCTTCGGGGCACTCATGATCATCATTGTCACCGGCATAACACCATGATCTCCATCATTGTGTCTTCATGAAGTGGTCTCGCCAACTATTACTTCTACTACTATGGCTAACGGTTAGCAATAAAGTAAAGTAATCACATGGTGTTGCATCTCATACAATAAATTAAGACAACTCCTATGGCTCCTGCCGGTTGTCATACTCATCGACATGCAAGTCGTGAATCCTATTACAAGAACATGATCAAACTCATACATAACATATATATCATCACATCCTTTTGGCCATATCACATCACATAGAATACCCTGCAAAAACAAGTTAGACGTCCTATAATTGTTGTTACAAGTTTTACATGGCAGATTTGGGTTTCTAGCAAGAACGCTTCTTACCTACGTGACAACCACAATGTTGATATGCCCATGCTATTTACCCTTCATAAGGACCCTTTTCATGGAATCCAATTCCACTAAAGTGGGAGAGACAGATACCCGCTAGCCACCTTATGCAACAAGTGCATGTCAGACGGTGGAACTAGTCTCACGTAAGCGTACGTGTAAAGTCGGTTTGGGCCGCTTCATCCCACAATACCGCCGAAAAAAGGTTGGACTAGTAACGGCAAGCAATTGAAAAAATTATCGCCCACAACTTTTGTGTTCTACTCGTGCATAGAATCTACGCATAGACCTAGCTCTGATACCACTGTTGGGGATTGTAGTAGTAATTCCCAAAAATTCCTATGCTTCACCAAGATCTATCTAGGAGGTACTAGCAACAAGCAAGGGGTAGAGCATCTTCATACCTTTGAAGATCGCTAAGTGGAAGTGTTACTATGAACGCGGTCGATGGAGTCATACTCACGGTGATTCAAATCGTGGAAGATCCGATCTGAACACCGAATGTACGGTGCCTCCGCGTTCAACACACCTACTGCCCGGGGATGTCTCCTCCTTCTTGATCCAGCAAGGACGCAGGAGAAGTTGAGGGAGAGCTCCGACAACACGACGGCGTGGTGGCGGTGGAGCTATGTGGTTCTCTGGCAGGGCTTCGCCAAGCACCGCGGAAAAGGAGAAGAGGGTGAGGTAGGGTTGTGCCAAGGGTGGTGATCAAAGGTGTGTGCAACCCTCCCAAAACCCTATCTATTTATAGGAGGGAGGGAGAGGGGGTGCGCCACCCCTAAGGTTTCCCTAGGTGGTGAGGTGCCAGCCCAAGAGGAGGAGGGGACGACGCCCTAGGGGTGGCTTGCCACCCAAGGCATCCCCCACGCCTAGGGTTTGGCCTCCCTTTTGCCTTGGGCCTCCTCCCAGGATCGCACCAGACCACCAGGGGCTGGTTCCCTTCTCCTTTAAGCTCATGTAGCCCTCCGAGACAGGTGGACCCTCCCGGTACCCTTTCGATGGTCCCAGTACAATATCGATAAACCCCGAAACCTTTCCGGCGACCGAAACTGGACTTCCCATATATTAATCTTTACCTCCGCATCATTTCGGAACTCCTCATGACGTCTGGGATCTCATCCAGGACTCCGAACAACCTTCGGTAACCACATATACGATTCCCATAACAACTCTAGCGTCACCGAACCTTAAGTGTGTAGACCATACGGGTTTGGGGAACATGCAGACATGACAGAGATATCTCTTTGTATAATAACCAACACAGGGGTCTGGATATCCATGTTGGCTCCCACATGTTCCACAATGACTGATAGGATGAACCATGATGTCGAGGATTCACTCAATCCCGTATGCCATTCCTTTGTCTACCGGTATGACACTTGCCCGAGATTCGATCGTCGGTATCCCTATACCTTGTTCAATCTCGTTACCGGCAAGTCTCTTTACTCATTATGTAACACATCATCCGTGACTAACTCCTTAGTAACATTGAGCTCATCATGATGATGCATTACCGAGTGGGCCCAGAGATACTTCTCTGTCACACGGAGCGCCGAATCCTAGTCTCGATTCATACCAACCCAACAAACACTTTCGGAGATACCTGTAGTGCACCTTTATAATCACCTAGTTACGTTGTGACGTTTGATACACCCAAAGCATTCCTATAGTGTCCAGGAGTTGCACAATCTCATTGTGTAAGGAAATGATACTTCACATTAGAAACGCTTTAGCAGACAAACTACACGATCTTCTGCTATGCTTAGGATTGGGTCTTGTCCATCACATCCTTCTCCTAATGATGTGATCCCGTTATCAATGACATCCAATGTCCTTATGAGGAAACCATGACCATCTATTGATCAACGAGCTAGTCAACTAGAGGCTCACTAGGGACGTGTTGTGGTCTATGTATTCACACATGTATTACGGTTTCCGGTTAATACAATTATAGCATGAATAATAGACGATTATCATGAACTAGGAAATATAATAATAACCACTTTATTATTGCCTCTAGGGCATATTTCCAACACTATCATACCTTGTTGATGTCGTTTCATAAAAGTTGTCTACATGGAACTGTCTACGCCTTGGAAGCCAAGAAGGCAATGACAAGATTGCATTTATAACAGAAGACCCTGTCATCGACAGCCATAAGGAACCACATTCATCGGCAGCTCCCGAGATGGACTCTTTTTATTCCAACCCGAGTCGTTTCGGCAAACAATAACAAGGGACACGACGACACCATGAGAAGGTCCAGAAGACTGAGCGGACTCCTTTCCGAAGCACGAAGCAAGCATGACTATCAAGTCCGAGAACCCCTAGGGTAGGAAGAGTCGTAAATCCCCTATACAAAGTCGAGTCCGTGAAATGGTTCGGATGGAACCATGTTGTGAGATGCTTGTTTTTGTTTGTTTGTGCTTTGATATAAGTTGCTCTTTTCCTTTAGGCAACTAGCACGCGGTTATATCACGTGCCTCATCTAGATGTTTGAGTTGACTTTTTGACACTTGTTTGCTTGCACTGCACTATAACACCACTTAGGCACTCCCCTATGTGCTGCTATTCTCTTTGTCACCCTTCTCGACAACTAGAGACCAGCAAGACAAGATACACCAGAGATCCACTTCAACAGGCGACTGACACTGAAGACGCTGGTTACACCATGTGCAACGAGGCGCCACCTGTAGAAGTTATGCTTCCCTCAAGATTGGAAACCCCTATCTAGACCAAACTAGCCCTCACAAGCTTCCCAGCTAAAATTTCTTATCACGTTTCTAATACACGGATTTGCTAGAACACCCGTTGAGCCTCGATAAACCCCCGTTTAGGACCGGGTTCTTTATGGAACAAGTGATCACGGTTAACAAGTATCCTTCAATCTTAAGCTAGCACCAAAACCCCGGTGCCATAAGAAGGACTGTTCTTGGATATAATAATATTAGACTATGGTTTGTTGTGATGATGATAGATGTCTTGAGGATATAGCTAGACTATCTTGGTGAAACAAGTTGATATAGTAGCACAACCCCTGGAGTAAGTTTAGATTCAGTATGACAATTATGATCATGAGCTAAAATATTGGTGATACAATAAATTGGGTTTGTCGGTTAGTAGTCTTGGTTTGATGATGTTACTAGAATGACTTGGGGTAGAAAGTAAGAGTTCTTATTGGACTTGAGTTTGGATTTAAATAGGGAATCTCAATAGAGTATCAATGATGACACAGACCACATGGATCAGAGTAAATTGGATTTAGCC
Organism: Hordeum vulgare subsp. vulgare; assembly: GCF_904849725.1. NCBI lineage: Eukaryota > Viridiplantae > Streptophyta > Magnoliopsida > Poales > Poaceae > Hordeum > Hordeum vulgare. The sequence goes on along the minus strand of NC_058522.1, from coordinate 128,625,411 downwards.
CAACGATATCGATCATGATACTATGTTTTTCGGTGGATAACAAGTACAACTACTTGGAGTCGTAGAATTAATTTACGAACCTATATAGCCGTCTTCGGAGATTAGTTGGCCATGATATTGAAAGTTGGTGGATACACTATGACGTAGTCCTTGCGATAATATGTGGAACATGAGGACTCTAAGTGAGAATGTAGAACCCCATCAGTATTAGAGTTGTAGGAGTGATGGGTTCAGTGATGATCGACCAGATTGATGGACCACTTGATCGGATTCGTAGAAAGGAAAAAAGATCTTGGATTGTTATACTACGTGTTTCCTAATTATATGAAAGTGCGTTATATCAACTAGAGGGGGGGTGAATAAGAGATTTTTAGAATTTCATCACTGAGGAAATTCCTTTTGAGGAAATTCCTCACTGATGACTAACTCACAGCGGAAACAATAAAGGATCTGGAGTGCAAAGTTTCACAACAGCAGTTTTTCAGTGTGAGGAATGTGAAAACAGATTGCACAGTGAGCAGGCACGCAGAAAACAGATGAGTATTAACTAGCGTAAAGAATTTGGGGTTGAGGAATTTCAGAGAAAGTCTTCAGCAAATTCTTCAAACAATGACAGTGAAAGTCATCAACACATAATCTGAGGAATGTAAAGAGTTGAGGAATTAGAACCCGTTTCACAGTGAAGACAGTAGTTGATGACCCAATTCCAACTGATGTGACAGTTGTACATCTGGTTTGTAGCGGCTTGGTATTGAAACCAAAAGACACACAGTCCCGGGACACACAGTCCCTACCGTATTATCCTTGGGCTAAGAACACACAGTCCTCGCCCAACACTCATGGTAGGTCTTCAGGGCAGACTTCCAAACCCTCACAAACTTGGTCACCCCGCGATCCACAATTGACTGCTGGATTTCTCTAGACCATGACGCCTAACCGTTTGGAGGATGCACAGTCCTCATAGGTAAAAGGCTTCAGGCCCACACATGAACAACTTCTTCAATGATGCTCAATCACTTGGTTCTCGGTTTGTGGTATGGTGTTTGGGGTATTTCCTCACTAATGAATTACTCTCGAAGACTCTGAGGAATTGGGTTGCTCTTATGACAAGTGTCAGTTTCTAACGGAGCAGCCAACCATCTAATGGTTGTGGGAGGCGGCTATTTATAGCCTGGGAGCATCCTGACATGATTTGACACTAATGCCCTTAAATAATATGACCGTTGGTGTGGATAAGATAAATGATGTGGCGTGGCTATCAAAACGGTCGGAACCCTCAACTGTGAGAGTCCTCATGTCACTCGTATTCCTCACTTGAGGCTTTTGGTAGGATTAGGCTTGGGTTGAGCATCATGAGGAAACTCATTCCAAAGTGTTACTTCGACCCCCTTTAACAGTACGGTGTTCCTATTATTCAAGTGTGAAGAAAACAAAACAGAAAGAGTAAATCTTCATGCTTCAGATTCTTCAGAATGATTTTCTTCAGGACACACCGAATTCCTCATATTCAATATCTTCATGAGGAATATCAATTTCATCGCAGATTCTTCGCGATTCAATTTCTTCAGCTTCAGACCAATTTCTTCAACCGAAGATATACATTTTGAGGGGTCGATATTCATAAAATATTTCGAACTCCTCAGTGACTTATGGATCCCATGTACACTCATGAACACATTAGATACTTAACCTATAAGTCTTCAAACCACCAAAATCACTAAGGGGCACTAGATGCACTTACAATCTCCCCCTTTTTGGTGGTTGATGACAATTAGGTTAAGTCTTCAACAGGGTTAAAAATATGAAGTGTAAATACTCATTTGAGGAATTTGAAATCAAGATTCAGAGACAATCCCCCTGAAGATGTGCATATCTTGAGGATTTTGCTTTTCACAGCAAATGCACATTGATGATTTATATCATGGAGATCTCCCCCTGAGTCTTGTAAATCATGCATACATATGACATATAGTATGAAGAAATTGAAGATGCATGATGACAAATGGTATCTGACGAATTCCAGCATGCGTGCATTAAAAACTTGAGGAATAAGCATGCGAAGAAAAACGTTCAAAAGCGTCAGAGTACCATCGGGCTTAAGTTACAACTCATTACATAAAAACTTCAGAAGAGTCAAGTGTTAGTAACTTAAATATAGTTCATAAGCCCCAAAATATCCCACTTGAAGACTAAATCTCAAGTTTCTCCCCCTTTGTCATCAAGTGACAAAAAGGGACAAACTGAGGACTAACGCCCGTGAAGACTTCACTCCTTGGCAGTTGATGAAGATGTGTGGGGCTTCTTGGGAGTAGTCTTCTTCCTTGGACCGGTGGCAGTGTCATGTTGTTCTTCATCTGATTCAGCTGTGCGGAATGAAGAAAAAGAACTATCTTCAAGGTCTGGAACTGGAATTGGCCTGAACTTCTTCTTGGGTGGCCACGACCAGTCAAAGTCTCGCTCAAACTCCAATTCTTCAAGTTATGTCTGAGTCTTCAGATGAGCAAGTGTAGCCCATGTGCGATCAAAAACCTCATGAAGATAATGACGGTTAAGCTTCACAGAATTCTATGTTTCAGTGAGGGTTTTCACAATGGTGTCGAACTGGCATTTGACCCACTTTTGATTCTGATCCACCTTCTGGTGAATACTGAGGAGAAGCTCTCTGGTATTCATCACTCGAGGAGCAACAGGGCTTGGAGGATGAGTCTCAGTATCATCCCATGAAGAATATGCTTCCGGCTCTCTGAACTGGCCATCAAGGGGCCTACGGCCTTCATCAATAACTGACTTGCCTGTTCCTTCAACTGGCTCGAAAGTCTTCTTGTTGACCCTGATAGGAGGCATATAACCAAGATGGTTGTTGAAATCAACGTGGAAGTTGAAGCCTGTCCTTGTCCTAATGAATCTCATGATCCATGGGGCATATATCTTGTGATCAAAGGGACACATGGCATTGTCGGCCAAAGTCCTCAAGAAGAAATCATGTATGTTGATAGGAATACCATGGTTGATGTTGAAGAGGATATTCTTTATGATGCCTACGACATCTTCTTCATCATCATGGCCCTTGATCGGCGCAAGAACACTGCACAGGATTCTGTAAACAGATCTTGGTTCATACTTGAGCTCGTGGATGAGGAAGGTTTTTCTCGGTGGTTTCCCTTTAGCCAAAGGATTCATGAGGACTTCCATCATCCCGTTGGGCAGCTCACGTTCACCATAAAGCTTCACGGCCTCCTCTGAGGAATTGATACTGGCAGTTCACGCAGTAGCTAAGTAGCAGGAGCCTTGTAGTGAGTGTTTTGTGTCATCCAGTCAAACACCCAGGTGTTAATATCTTCAGGATCACCAGATATGTGAAGAGTGGCATAAAATTGAAGAATGAGCTCACTGTTCCTATCAGAGATATCTGAGCACATTGGTAGCAGTCCAGCTTCATGAAGGACGTTGAGGACTGGAGCCAGGCATGGTATTGCTTCAAGTTCAACATGAGGAATATGCCTGTGCTGGAATATCTTGTTTCTTCCACACAGCACAGAGGCATAGTAAATTAGCTGTGTCCTCGTCCAAAACTTCAGATGCCTGATTTGAGGCTTGTCATAAGGATTTTCTCCAATGAAGTACATGCGTTCTTCAAAGAAGTTCTCCTTCTGAAAGTGCGGTCGCTTGGAGAATGGCTGACGCTGCACTGGCTGAAGATTTTGCTGTGGAACTGGAGGGGAGACAACAATTGCAGTCTCTGGGTTGAGCACGACGAAAGCATTGTCTTGGTCTGGTGCATTTTCCTCAGCATTGTCCTCAGGGTGAGGAATTTCATCAGCTTGGGCTTCAGGCTGAGGAGCATGCTCATGTTGTGCTTCATGTTGAGGAATGGGATCTGGCTGGGCATCAGGCTGAGGAATTTCATCAACTGGAGCATCCTGTTGAGGGTTCTGCTTCGGAGGAGGAATAGGTTCATTCTGAGCCTCACTGTGAAGATCTTGCTCAGGAGGAGGAGTTGGGTTAGCCTGATCCTCAACTTGAGGATTTCTCTCACGACTCTGAATTTTATCAGCTTGAGGATTTTCACTTTGCTCTTCCTCAGCTTGCTTGGTGACAAAGGCTGATTCATCAGCTAGTGCAGCTGATCCTTGTGCAGTTTCTTCCTAAGGAATGGAGGGCTGAGGATTGTTGTCAATACGAATTTCTTCGTTAGTATGTTCCTCAGATGCAACATCCTTCATTTCGTCATCTGGCCCTTTCTCCTGGTCTTCGAAGGTGACCATTTCATACGATGGAGCGATGTTCAGGGGCACAGGGTCCAGTGGAACATTTTCGTCAAGTGCTTTGAGGGCTTGGCCTTAGTGTTTTCTTCTGCTGAAGAAGCCTTTCTCTTCTTGGCTTCCTTTTCAGCAGCCCTTATCTTCTTCACGTCTGATGCAGACGGAGTCATCTTATTCACCTTTGAAGCTTTTCGTGAAGGTGTTTTCTCAGCAGATTCATCGGCTGGCTTTGAGGAACCAGCTGGAGCAGAGGCATCAGCTGGCTTTGAAGCAGCAGCTGGAGCAGATTCAGTCTCACCAGCGATGGCAGATTCATCAGCTGGCTTGTCCGTGGTGATGTCGTCAATTAGTGGTTCATCCATACGACTTTCTTGAGGTATTTCCTCAGCCTGAGGAGTTTCATCAGCTCGTTCTTCAATCAGAGGCTGAGGAGTTGGTACTGGAGGGGCAGCCTTCTTGTTGTAGTTGTCAACAGCTTCAGTGGCAAGTTTGATGAAATTGCTTTTGAGACTTTGACGATCAGATATCTTGGAGTACTTATCTGTCAAAGTCTTCATCTCAGCCTGTGTTGACACCAGTGCATCAGGCGTCAGGTTGAGGAGATTCTGCCTGAGGAATTTCTCTTTCTTGAGCTTAGCAACCTTGGCCTGTTTGGCTTGCTGCTCCTTCCACTTGGCCTCGTTGATGAATGTGGCCACCATGTGGCTGATGCCAGGGGGAAGTTTCAAATCATCAAGCAGAGTGTTGGGGTCCTCATACCAGATATTTATGTAGTCTAGGAGGACTTTGGGGTCCCTGGCCAGAGGAATTGCACTACCAGAAGCTTGAGCTACCCTTTCCTGCTTGTTTCTGATCATAGCTTGCAAGGTTTCATCATCATATTCATCACTACCCTCTGATGCAGAAGGGACTGTGATGATTTTGCTGGGGCTTGGTTTTGTTCCTCTTCCAGCAGACACCTTAGTCTTCATAGGAGGTGGTGAAGACTTTGTCTCCGAGCTGGTTGCAGCTGGGAGTGAGGAGCTGGAGGTAGCAGGCAGTGGCTTCATGACCGGCTTCGGTTCTGGTTTTGAAACCTGTGGTGGCGCTGAGGATTTTGGCACTGATGGTTTTGTAACTAATGCTAGAGCTGGTTTCTCTTGAGGCTTTGAAGCCTTTGGTTTTGATGGCACAGACTTCTGTTGAGGAATTGCCGAACCAGAGGTCTGAGAAGCAGAGGAAGTAGCTGCAGTTGAAGCAGCAACAGATGATTCATTGAATTTCCTCACAGCAGCATCTGCCTGCTTCTTAAGCTTAGACAAGTGCTTGTCCTTTTCATCAGGATAGTCATCAAGGGTCTTGAGGCTTGAGGGATGTGCTTCTTGATGATCCTCAAGTGGAGCCTGTTTGCCAGGAGGCTTCAGAGCGAATTTCTTCACATACTTGAGAGTGACAAATCTGTATTCCTTCCACTCCTTAGCCCACCGGCGTTCTATCTTCTGAAGCCGAATCTTTCTCTTGGCCATTGTTTCATTTTCATCAGGTGTGTAGTAGTCCAAGTATATATCCTCAAGGATGTCCAAAGCTGTATTCTGCTCAAGTTTCTTGCCTCCCTTCTGCTTCCTGTCATCCTCCATTTTCTTCAGCTGAGGATTTTGCTGATGAGATTGAACTCTTGAAGATTTTCTTCAAGAAACACTGCAAATGAGTTAATGTGTTGAGAACCGAGAGATTCATCAGCTGACATGTGTATACCTATGAACAGAGTATAGTTGCGAGGAATGTGGAGAGGTCATATGCGTTCTCAGATTTGAAGAAAATGAAAATTTTTGACAGATGAGGAATTTGACCAGTGGTTGAGGAATTTGCCTAATCATACTGTTCTTGGGTTCCAGAGTTGCACATATCCGAAAATTCGCACAATTGAGGAATCACGTGAAAATCTTAGATGCTTAGTGAAGTCCATCAATAGTGAGGTGATAGGCAGTGTTTGAGGAATCAGATGCATATGGATTCTTGAGGAAAAATAGATTTCACATCTCAGAGGTAAAATAGTAGATCAAACTTGCTGTAAAAATAGGGTTTTTATTTACCCTAGATGGCGCGCACAAAGAACAGACAAGAGTTGCAGGGAGAAGCTCTTCGGTGCGTGTCCAATGCGCCCTAACCCGGCAGCAGAGGACGTCTACGGCGAGGGCAGACGAAGATGGTCCGACTCCGGCGTGGTTTCAGCGACGGAAAAGTCGAGGCAGTGAAGCTCTTCTTCGCGGGCGACGAGACTTCCAGCGGTGGCGCTAGGGTTTGAGGCTTTTGCTGTAGCAGGAGAGCGATGGAGCGAAGAAGTGTTTGCCGAGGGGGATAAGGACATATTTATAGCCAGGCAGTTACTTTTGGCGCGAAGAAATTGGACCAAATAGCCCCTGCCTCTACGTCTCCACAGGACACGTGTAGCTCCCGAGCAAAGCGGTGGAGATCGTGGTTATCCGAACGAGGGAAGTGGGGTTCAGTTACTGTGCATTAAAGAAACATTTTTGAAGATTTGAGGATTTTGTTACAAAATCATCAAGTGACAAGGACGCGATGAGGATTTTGAACAAAATTTCAAGTAGAACGCATATGAAGAATTGAATAGACTGGATGAGAATAGCATAGAAGGAAAGTAGGGTCCAATCACATTCACTTAGATGAAATATCAACTTGAAGAAATAGCTATAAGTGAATGCTGTTGAGGACTTGAAATCACAGTCTATCTAGTTAAACGAAAGTCATCAAGTGTTTTTGAAGATTTGACTATCTGAAGTATTTTGTGATAAATGGTCACAATGAAGAACAACTGTTTTGAAGAAGAACAAATTTTGAGAAAATGGAACTTTGAAGAAAATCAACTTGAGGAATTTCATGTTGGGCGGTGGCGTGAGCCACCATATAAGAATGTTGATTACAGACGCCGCGTACAATTGTCGTAGGGCCCTAAGAATCAATTTCTTTGTTGATTTCTTCACATTCAGAGTGATATTCTTCATCAGTTGAAGAAAATCGATTCATCATGTGTTGCACATATAAGTCATCAATTTTGCATAAGTGTTAGGATGTGTGCATGTTTTTAAAAAACATTTGAAGATTCAAAGATATTTAGCTCACACCGCAACTTGCAAAACCTTTTCTCATCCAAGGGATTAGTGAAGATATCTGCCAGTTGATCATCAGTCTTCACATGGTCTATGAGGATATTTCCCTTGAGGACATGGTCCCGAAGAAAATGATGATGAATCTGGATGTGCTTAGTCTTCGAGTGTTGTACTGGGTTGTATGCAATCTTGATTGCACTCTCATTGTCGCAGTAGAGAGGCACATTCTTCATGTTGATGCCGTAGTCCTTGAGGGTTTGCTTCATCCATAGTAATTGAGCACAGCATGAACCAGCAGCAATGTACTTAGCTTCGGTAGTGGAGAGTGATACGCAGTTCTGCTTCTTTGAGGACCAGCAAACTAGTGATCTTCCGAGGAAATGGCATGTGCCAGATGTTGACTTGCGATCCACACGATCACCAGCATAGTCAGAATCAGAATACCATACCAGATGAAGATTTGAGCCCTTGGGATACCATAATCCTAGTATTGGTGTGTGAGCTAAGTATCGAAGAATATGCTTCACAGCCTTATGGTGTGATTCCTTCGGTTTTGCTTGAAAACGTGCACACATGCAAACACTAAGCATTATATCTGGCCTAGATGCACATACATACAATAAAGACCCAATCATAGAGCGATATACCTACTGATTGAATTCTTTACCATTTTCATCAGTGCCGAGGTGGCCGTTGGTAGGGATTGGAGTCTTGGCACCTTTGCATTCATGCATATCGAATTTCCTCAGAACATCCTTGAGGTATTTCACCTGTGATATGAAGATTCCATTGCGTTGTTGACGAATTTGAAGACCTAAGAAGAATTTCAGCTCCCCCATCATAGACATCTGATATTCTTCACTCATCATGTAAGCAAATTCATCAATGTAACGTTTGTCAGTACAGCCAAATATAATGTCATCGACATATATCTGGCACACAAATAGCTCATTATCATAGGATTTAGTGAAAAGACTTGGATCGAGTGAACCAGGTTTGAAGCCTTTCTTCATGAGGAATTCCTTCAATGTATCATACCATGCCCGAGGGGCTTGCTTGAGACCATAGAGCGTCTTTTTGAGTCTGAAGACTTTGTCTAGATTCTTCGGATCCTCAAAACCTGGGGGCTGAGCAACCTATACTTCTTCCTCAAGCTTACCATTGAGGAATGCACTTTTCACATCCATTGCATATAATATGATGTTATGATGATTAGCATAAGCAAGTAGTATTCAAATAGCTTCAATTCTAGCAACACGTGCAAAAGTTTCATCGAAATCTATTCCTTCAACCTGGGTGTAGCCTTGGGCTACTAGTCGTGCCTTATTCCTCACCACTTGACCATCCTCATCTTGCTTGTTTCAGAAAATCCACTTGGTTCCGATGATGTTATGCTTGCGGGGATCTAGTCGTTTGACGATCTCCCATACGTCATTCAGCTTGAATTGAAGAAGTTCGTCTTGCATAGCTTGGATCCACTCCGGTTCCAGGAAAGCCTCAGCAACTTTTGAGGGTTCTGTGATAGATACAAAGGAGAAATGCCCACAAAAGTTAACTAAGTGTGAAGCTTTTGAGCGAGTGAGAGGACCTGGCGCGTTGATGTCATTGAGGATTTTGTCAAGTTCTACTTCATTTGCAATCCTCGGATGAGCTGGTTGAGGATTTCGTCTGGGCTGAGGAAGTGGTTCTGGAGCAATTTTCTCAGGAGCACCTTCTTGATTTTCATCACTGATGGGGATGGTTTCTTCATCAATTTCCTCAGTGGGAACAATGTCTTCAGTAGGCTTGAGCTTTATTGCTTCCTCAGGAGACAATTTATCTGGATCAGAAGGCAATTGCTCTCTTTGCGAGCCATTAGTTTCATTGAACCGCACATCTACAGTCTCAACAACTTTGTTGTGATAGTTGTTGAAGACTCTGTAGGTGCGCGAGTCCTTTCCATAACCGAGAATAAAACCATCCGGTGCCTTAGGTGCAAATTTTGAGCTATGGTGAGGATCTCTAATCCAAAATTTTGCACTGAAGACTTTGAAATAACTTACATTGGGTTTCTTATCAGTGAGGAGTTCATATGAGGTTTTCTTGAGGAATTTGTGAAGATATACCCTGTTGATGATATGGCATGCAGTGTTGATTGCTTCAGGCCAAAAGCGACGAGGAGTCTGATATTCTTCAAGCATAGTTCTTGCCATCTCAACCAGAGTCATGTTCTTCCTTTCAACGACACCGTTCTGCTGAGGAGTATAAGGAGGAGATAATTCGTGAGTAATACCAAGTTCATCAAGATAATCATCAAGACCAGTGTTTTTGAACTCTGTTCCATTATCACTCCTGATGTGTTTGATCTTGATGCCAAAGTTCATCGAGGCCCTTGAAGAAAATCGTTTGAAGATTTCCTGCACTTCAGTTTTATATACGATGATATGCAACCATGTATATCTGAAATAATCATCAACTATGACGAAGCCATATAAAGATGCTGCATTGGTTAGTGTGGCATAGTGAGTAGGTCCAAATAGATCCATATGAAGCAATTCGAAGGGACGAGTAGTGGTCATGATGGTCTTCGAGGGATGCTTGGATCTGGTCATTTTCCGAGATTCACATGCACCGCAGAGATGATTCTTGAGGAATTTGACTGATTCGATGCTGCTAACATGCTTCTTCTTCGCGAGCATGTGCTAATTCCTCATGCCTGCATGACCTAGTCTTCGGTGCCAAAACCATCCTTCTGAGGTTTTTGCTAGTAAGCTAGTGGCTGGTTGAGGACCTGTAGAGAAATCAATAATGTACAAATCCCCTCTTCTTACACCTTCGAAGACTTTGGATCTGTCAGATTCCATGATGACAACACATCTATATCTACCAAAGATAACAATCATATCAAGATCACAAAGCATCAAGACTGACATGAGGTTAAATCCAAGGGATTCAACAAGCATTACTTTTTCCATATGCCTATCCTTGGAAATAGCCACTTTGCAAAGCCCCAATACCTTGCTTTTACCATTGTCAGCATATGTGATTTGCTTTAAAGGTGATGGAGTTAGTGGCATATTCATCAGCAAGCTTTTGTCACCAGTCATGTGATGTGTGCAGCCACTATCAAGAACCCACTCAGTACTCTTGGATTTGTCATCCTGCAGATGAATTAGTACAACTTACCATCTCATATGCTTGAGACTTGAGGAATATGATATCAATTTCATCAAATAAGAATTTCATCACAACAGAATTATAAGGACGTCTGAAATATTTCTATTTCATCAATATTGGCTTGCGTCCTATCAAGTATTTCCTCACGTCTCCAGCAAATTCTTCAGATGATGATTTTCATCTGGAGACCTGACCTGCAGAAGTGATTAGTTCGATTTCTTCACCACCCACATCTGAAGGGGTGGTAAAGCATTCATCATCCTGTGAGCACCATATGAGAAAGCTGGCATTGAAGCTAATGCACTTCTCTTAACAATATGGGGGTTAAAGTACTCATATGAATATGCAAAGAACTGGTTTGAGGATTTATGAACATAATGATTTGAAGAGTAACGCTCATATTCATATTGCTTGTAGTTTCCCTACATGTTACAAGTATCAGCACGGGAACGAGCATAATTTTGACCAGTTGAGGATTTTGATCCTCTTGAATACTTTGGTCCTCGTGAGGAATTTGATCTGTGGTTCAGATTCTTCATTGGTTGTGTCATGAGGACATTCACCTGAAGAGTTTCAAGAAAACTTTTGGGAACCCAGATTTTCCTCAAAGGAGGGCCATTCCTGCAGTTAGTTCCAACATATCGAGCAAATACTTCACCAGATTGATTTTTGAACAGTTTACAGTTGGAGTCAAATGACTCATCTGAGGAATAGGATAATTCACATGAAAAGCCAGTTAGATTGGATGGTTCAAAATGAGGCCCTGTAGAAGCAACCCATGAGGTTTTGGGATACTGCTCAGGTTTCCAATATGATCCATCAGCTTTCAATTTCCTCTCAAAGGCAATTCCTTCTTTCCTCGGGTTCCTGTTCAAGATCTGCTTTTTGAGCACATCACAAAGGGTTTGATGTCCTTTGAGACTTTTGTATATGCCTGTCACATACAATTCCTTCAGCCCTGCATTTTCATCAGTAACATTTGTGTTTTCCTCAAGTGAGGAAATTGACACTACAGGAGCAGTTGAAGAATTTGTAGCAATAGAAGCATTTGATGATTCTGGTGAAGAATTTGCAGTTTCGCATTCAATGCATTTAAGACATGGAGGAATGAATTCAGCTTGAGCAACGCTGATCTGTTGAGCTAGTAATGAATCATTTTCCATACGAAGATCATCATGAGAAATCCTCAGCTTCTCTAGATCAAGCTTCCTTTGAAGAAATTCATAGGAAAGTTTCTCATGATCAGCGAGGAGTGTATCATAACGATCTTGAAGACTTTCAAATCTAGACTGAAGACTTTTCACATCTTCAGTGAGGATTTGGGTAAGATTCATTTCATCATTCAACAGATCATCACTTCTATCTAGCAGTTTCTGAAGCTTTTCAAGGGCAGTTTGATGTTTAGTGGCAATGATAGCAAGTTTACTGTAACTGGGTCTTTTATAATCATCAGGTTCGTAGTCACTTTAATCAGAGGAGGATGCATCATTCGGTACCTTTGAGCCTTTTGCCATGAAGCAATAGGTTGGAGCGAAGTCATCAGCATAGTCATCAGTGTGGATGGTGTTATCATCTTCTTCAAGGTTGAAGATTGACTTGCTGACGAAAGTGGTTGCAAGTGCAAGACTGGCCTGTCCGGATTCTGAGTCTTCATCAGAACCCTCCTCTTCTTCACATCCCTCTGATTCTGCCTCGAAATCCATTTCCTTGCCAATAAGTGCCCGAGCCTTTCTGAAACTAGTCTTCTTGTGCGATGAGGGCTTTGAAGATGAGGATTTTGAAGATTTCTTCTTCTTCTTTGAGTCATCAGAACTATCATCCTTGTATTTCTTCTTCTTTGATTCCTTTCCCCAATGAGGACAATCAGCAATGTAGTGACCTGACTTCTTGCATTTATCGCAGGTTCATTTCTTGTAGTCCTCATATGAAGATTCTGATTTCCTCATATCTCTTCTTGAAGATTTACCGAACTGGCCACATCGTGTAAACCTCTGGAATTTCCTCACGAGCATTGCAAGCTCCTGTCCAAATTCTTCAGGGTCGCCAATGCTGTCATCCGACTCTTCTTCTTCAGATGAGGAAATTGCTCTAGCCTTCAGTGCACGTGATCTAGAATAGCTTGGTCCATATAGATCTTTCTTTTCTTCTTGCTCGAATTCATGAGTATTGAGCCTTTCGAGTATATCATCTGGATCAAGGATCTTGTAGTTTGGTCTTTCTTTAATCATCAGGACTAAAGTATCAAATGAAGAATCCAAAGATCTTAGCAGTTTCTTCACAACCTCGTGATCAGTAATGTCTCGAGCTCCCAGTGCTTGCAGTTGATTTGATATGTCAGTGAGGCGATCAAAGGTATCTCGGCAGCTTTCATTGCATGCCTCTTGAAGAGATTGAAGAGATTGCGAAGAACATCAACACGAGAGTCACGTTGGGTTGATACTCCTTCATTTACTTTGCACAGTCTCTCCCAGATAAGTGTTGCAGAGCCCAACGCACTCACTCTTCCAAACTGCCTGGGCTCAGATGGCCACAAATGATATTCTTCGCTTGAGAATCAAGTTGCTTGAATTTCTTCACATCCGCCGCAGAGACACTAGCAGAGATAATGGGGACGCCATGTTCCACAATATACCAGAGATCATTGTCAATAGCTTGTAGATGCATCTGCATCTTGGTCTTCCAGAAGGGAAAGTTCTTTCCTTCGAAAGTAGGACATGCTGCAGTAACCTTAATCATGCCTGCAGTCGACATAACTAAAACTCCAGGTGGTTAAACCAAAATCACACCGAACAAGGGAGTACCTTGCTCTGATACCAATTGAAAGTGCGTTATATCGACTAGAGGGGGGTGAATAGGAGATTTTTAGAATTTCATCACTGAGGAAATTCCTTTTGAGGAAATTCCTCACTGATGACTAACTCACAGCGGAAACAGTAAAGGATCAGGAGTGGAAAGTTTCACAACAACAGTTTTTTAGTGTGAGGAATGTGAAAACAGATTGCACAGTGAGCAAGCACGTAGAAAACAGATGAGGATTAACTAGCGTGAAGAATTTGGGGTTTAGGAAGTTTAGAGAAAGTCTTCAGCAAATTCTTCAAACAGTGACAGTGAAAGTCATCAACACATAATCTGAGGAATGTAAAGAGTTGAGGAATTAGAACCCGTTTCACAGTGAAGACAGTAGTTGATGACCGAGTTCCAACTGCTGTGACAATTGTACATCTGGTTTGGAGCGGCTTGGTATTGAAACCAAAAGACACACAGTCCCGGGACACAGAGTCCCTACCGTATTCTCCTTGGGCTAAGAACACACAGTCCTCGCCCAACACTCGTGGTAAGTCTTCAGGGCAGACTTCCAAACCCTCACAAACTTGGTCACCCGGCGATCCAGAATTGACTGCTGGATTGCTCTAGACCATGACGCCTAACCGTCTGGAGGATGCACATTCCTCAAAGGTAAAATGCTTCAGTCCCGCACAGGAACAACTTCTTTAGTGATGCTCAATCACTTGGTTCTCGGTTTGTGGTATGGTGTTTGGGGTATTTCCTCACTAATGAATTACTCTCGTAGACTCTGAGTAATTGGGTTGCTCTTATGACAAGTGCGAGTTTCTAACGGAGCATCCAACCAGCTAATGGTTGTGGGGGGCTGCTATTTATAGCCTGGGAGCATCCCGACATGATTTGACACTAATGCCCCTAAATAATATGACCGTTGGTGTGGATAAGATCAATGATGTGGCGTGGCTATCGAAACAGTCGGAACCCTCAACTGTGAGAGTCCTCATGTCACTTGTATTCCTCACTTGAGGCTTTTGGTAGGATTAGGCTTGGGTTTAACATCATGAGGAAATTCATTCCAAAGTGTTACTTCGACCCCCTTTAACAGTACGGTGTTCCTATTACTCAAGTGTGAAGAAAACAAAACAGAAAGAGTAAATCTTCATGCTTCAAAGTATTCAGAATGATTTTCTCCAGGACACACCGAATTCCTCATATTCAATATCTTCATGAGGAATATCAATTTCATCGCAGATTCTTCGCGATTCAATTCTTCAGCTTCAGACCAATTTCTTCAACCGAAGATATACATTTTTAGGGGTCGATATTCATCAAATATTTCAAACTCATCAGTGACTTATAGATCATGTGTACACTCATGAACACATTAGATACTTAACCTATAAGTCTTCAAACCACCAAAATTACTAAGGGGCACTAGATGCACTTACAGTATAGAAATGCATTACAAAGTCCATTGGATGATCTAGCTGGACATTTGGATTTGTGGTGTCTTAATTCAATCTTAGGAGCTCGTATGCCTCCCCGAGGTTCTTGTATAGGAACGTATGTGCAACGTAGCTATGTCATACTTGTGGTGTTGCGTTTAGTCCCTCCCTCAACCCTGGAGTCGACTAGCATGAGTGATGTGGAGAAGACTTATGTGAGAGGGTATCCTTGATGAAATAGGGTGATTTTTGTTCAGAGTGAGAGGTCAGAATATTGGGATCTAAGGAATGTGTTTAGGATAAGATGATAGATGTTCACTCACGTCCAAACTCCCTTGAAACCCCAAATCTTCACCAAGCCATAAGGTGATCGGATTATGACCATAGGAAACGACTATAAGTCGTTGTAATATAGCCAGTACTCCGCCCGACTATCGGGACCCCGATCCTAAGTCATAGGAATCCAGCATGTAACACATCGCATCTCTTTGCGGTCTCACGCACGGTTAACTCCACGGCTGCAGCCTTACCTTAGCCGGGACCGTTTGCGTCTTTTGACTCACGTATGCAATAGTGTCACTAGCATTCCAATGTCAAAGAACCCGGATCGACAAGTCTAGTCACAAGCCACAGTGGCAGTACCGCACAAGGACATGCATACATGACCCAACAAAGCAGGTGTCGGTCACCAACGAGTGTAGACGAGTCGTAAAAAGCTACAGGGACTCCATTACATCACGTGACATTTCCCCAGAGCGGACAGACACATCAGCTAAGAAGGACACATGCCGGTCAACCAATGTGTCCGGAGCAGTAGCGAACTACCAAGGCTCGTTGGATCACAAAGGGGCATTTCCTTGTAAGGAGTGCTACTAAAATTCACGACTAGGTAATCGAACCCCTTACATATCAAGTACGACACACGTACGCATGGCATACCAATATGTATAGATACATCGATGGCATCACAACATAACCATAAACATACAAGCTTTATTTAAGAGGCTCGGAAGAGCCACACACATAATATTATACATTAAGGGTCTCACTACCCATAATAGCAGTCATTCAGTTACAAGCCAGCGGAAGAGTTTAAAGCTGTCTGAGTACAGACAGGTGCAACTAAAAGGGCACATGGCCTGACTATACTACAGACCCAACCTAGGGCCAGATCGTAGCTGGGACACCAGCTACTCGTCGTCGTCGATGTCTACGAAGAACCCTCCATTAGGGTCATTAGCAACCTCTGCAACATTTATTAAGCAAACGTGAGTACGAAGGTACTCAGCAAGACTTTAGGATAACTAACTACTCATGCAATGTATCAACAAGGTATGGTGGGGTTTCATGCGGAAAGCCAACATTTGACTTGTGGCTAGACAACTTGCACTTTTTAAATAATTTTGACAACTTGATTTCTCGCACACGAGTCCACTATCACCACAACAATACACCATCATGGAATCATTCCGTCTCCATACGGAAATGCCGTCCATGACACTCACGCTTATCTTGACAATTTTATGAGTAGCCATTGAAGTTATCTATGAACAACATATGTCTCCAAGTAGTCCATATCCGCGGACGCAGCTATTCGAATAGATCATAACCCTGCAGGGGTGTACTTCGTCACACACGCTCTCGCCACTTATCGCCATGTGCACGTCATGCACCTCGGCAACCTTCAAGCGGAAGCCTAGCGAGGGAGTCGGCCACGACCGTTAACCACACTAGTACCTAGTCCAGGTTTATCGCCTATCTGAGAGTAACCCGTACGGAAGTCCGGCCGAGGTTTCCGCCACGGCCTCAAACGATGTGCGCAGGGTTCCCAAGCCCACCATCCGGGTGCCACTTGGTACACCATGCCACTGCCTACCGCATCATAGCCCACCTCTCAGGTCAGCACTATGCACGGCCTCCAGCATGACTATAAACACCAGAAACTACTTGCAACAACTGGACCGAGTACTAAGCGATTAATAGGCCGAGCGGGGTCATATTTCAGGGCCCAGCATGTGGTACTATCTAGTCTTGGATTACATACACGGAACTCAGTTCCTAAGGACAGTTCCAATGAAACAACCCGCCATGTACTCCTACACAGCCTTCCACCGGTACCTTTACCAAATCAGGTTCAACACACAACCTTTGCTTACCGAACACATTCTCACAATTCTGTTCATCTTCTAGATGACAGACCATACACAACTCTAAGCATAGCATGCATAGCAGGATAAGACACATCATGGCTCAAGCAACTACCAGGTATGCTAGGTTGCAAGGTTCGGCTATTTACTGTGACAAGGATAGGTCATGCAAAGGAAGTGGGTTCAACTAACGTGACAAAAGCAGTTGAAGCATTTGATCCTAATGCAATAAACAAGTGTAGGAGCAAGAACATGGGATTTATCGGGATGATCAAAATGGTTGCTTGCCTTGTTTCTCAGAGGAGTGACAATATTCGTCAGACGGATATTCGGTGGAATCCGGGGATGCAGAGCCTACCGAAATAAATGGCAACAATCAATAACAATCATATGCAAACAAGATGATGCATGAGCATGGCATGAGAATGCAAGGTGATATACTATTATAATCAACATGTATTAGGTTTGTAGTTGATTTGAATTAAATTCAAATATCACCTCAAATGAGGTATTCTCGGATACCGATTTAATTGATTCGACCTGATGCTCAGATCAACTTGATGTTAACATGCATGGGAGGTCATGTTAAGTTGCTGGTTTGTTATTAGAACAATGTTTGATCATGTCAAACAAAAAGAAATTTAAATACTTTCCATATTCCATTTATAAAGTATTTATAAGAATTGACTTATTCATTAATCTACATGTTTGGGTTCTGTAACTTTTTCAAACATGATTGAAAGTAGCATAATGAGATTCCTTGAATTTTTCTGATACTTTTTCATATATAAATTATTTTCATTGGAGTTACAGATTAATTTCTATGAATTTTTGAAGTTTTAAACATTTCTGGAATTATTCTTATACTCGTAAATACTTTTACTGCATCAACATGACATCAGCAGGTCCAACTGGCCGTTGAAAGTCAAACCTGACTAGTGGGACCCACTAGTCAGTGTCTCTGGTCAGTTTCGGATTATAATTAAACTCAATTAGCTGATTAATCCTACTGGACCCACATGTCAGTGTCTTATTTATTTATCTGATTTATTTTTATTATTTCTAAACTATCCACAGGCTGGCCCCACCCGTCAGTGGCTCAGGCCAGCTGAGATCCACCGACGGCGAGGTCGTCCTCGCCGGCGGGGAGCCTCCGGCGAGCACCAGAACGTCCCGGGGGGCTCGGAAACGGCGCACAGAGGGCGAAACGCTGCGCGAAGAGCAACAGAAGAACGACACTTCTCCCGCGATTCCATTTCTGCACTTAGCCGGGGCTAATCTGGCCGGAGATGACGCCGGCGACGAGCTTGGCGGCAGCCAAGGTTCGGGCGTCATCGAGGTCATCGATACAGAGGGAGTTGCGCACGGGACTTAGCTCCTACGGCATCTGCGCGATGGCCTGAAGCTGCTGGTGCCCTCAGAAGGATGAGCTGATCACCGGAGGATTACCGGCGACGAGCTGCAGCGGCGGATCTTGTCGGGCTCCGGTGGAACTAGGCCTAGAGGAGGGGATCGACGGGGAGATCTTAGGGGAAAGACGCGCAAGCTCACGAGGAGTGTAGTGGTGGCGCTAGTTTGCTCGGGGACGGCCTGGAGAGGGAGAACGCCGGCGACGATCTTCGGTGACCCGAGGAAGAAGACGTCTGCTTCTCGTCGTTTCACTGCATCTGGGCGTCGGGCTCGTGGCTAGGGAGCTTCAGGGGGTTGCGGCGGAGCTAATGCGCGGCTCAGAAGGAAAATGGGGAGGCTAGAACGACGGCGAGCTCGAGCTCTGCTCGGGCTCCAATGGCGGCAGAAGGAGGGAGGAGAGATCCGAGAGGAGGGGGGGACTGGCGCTGGGAATGGATAGCCACGGGCTCGGGGAGCTTATCCCCGTGCTTGCCAGCGCGAGGTGGCGGCCAGGCAGGCGCACAGGTGCGTGGCCGCGCCGGAGTACGCGGCGGCCACCTCCTGTTGCCCACTGGCGGGGGAGGAAGACGGCAGGAAGGAGATGGGCCGGGCCAGGTGAGCGTCAGGTAAGTTTTTCCCATTTTCTGTTCTGTTTTGTTTCTGTTTTTGCTATTTCATTGTTTTACCATTTATTTTAACTCCCAAATAGTTTGTAAAAACTATTTTAAACACACCAGAATATTTGTTGGAATATTTCCAACCATTTTCAAAGTTTTCAACATTTTTGAAAGTTTAAAGTTTCTGATTTCAAATTTAAAACTTGAAACCAGTAGCTTTTTGCATTTATTTAAAATGCTTAAAATGTCAAGAAAATGGTTTTCTTCATTGCTCATTTACTTTCATGATTTATCAGAAAGTTTGAACTTTTCTTGAGGCCACTTTGGGTTCATTGATTTTAACTAGTTTGAATTTTCCCTCATTTTGAGAAGTGGCTAGGGTTGTAGCATTTTCCTTCATCATTTGCTTTGTTCTTGTTGATAATTTCCTAGATGCAATGCAAAGAAAAACATGAGCACAAGCTAACTTGCTTAAGGTGTAAGGTATGTGACAACTCACCCCCACTCAAAGGAATCTCGTCCCGAGATTTAGAAGTCGTCGGGAATAATGCAGGATACTCAAGTCGGAGACGATCCTCTCTTTCCCAAGTTGCCTCCTTTTCAGAATGATTTGACCATTGAACTTTAAGAAACTTGAGGTTTAGACGTCGAGTGGTACGCTCAGCTTGATCAAGAATACGCACGGGGTATTCTTGGTATGAAAGGTTATCTTGGAGATCAAGCGTTTCGTGGTCCACTTCACGGATAGGATCCGAAAAGCAACGCCTAAGTTGCGAGACGTGGAAGACATCATGAACCTTGGAAATATGCGGAGGAAGTTCCAACTGGTAGGCAACTTCTCCTCGTTTGGCAAGAATGTGAAAAGGACCAATGTAACGAGGAGCCAACTTGCCCTTGATACCGAATCGATGGGTACCCTTCAAAGGTGTAACCCGAAGGTAAGCCTTCTCGTCAACTTCAAAGGTCACAGCCTTATGATGACGATCATATTGGCTCTTTTGACGAGACTGGGCTGTTTTCAACTTTTCACGAATGATGTGAACCTGCTCTTCTGCATCCTGGATCATATCCGGGCCAAAGAGTTGCCTCTCTCCGGTTTCTGACCAATTAAGAGGTGTTCGACATCTTCGTCCATAGAGAACTTCAAAAGGAGCTTTGCCCAAGCTTGATTGATAACTATTGTTATAAGCGAATTCAGCGAATGGAAGGCACTTCTCCCAATTCATACCGAACGATATAACACAAGCTCGGAGCATATCTTCTAGGAATTTGATTCACTCTTTCTACTTGACCACTTGATTGAGGATGGAAGGCAGTGCTAAAAGATAAGTGAGTCCCCATGGCATTCTGAAAACTTTCCGAGAAGCGAGAAGTAAAGATACTTCCACGGTCCGAGTTAATCTCCAGGGGAACACCATGAAGAGACACTATTCGGGAGATATATAACTCTGCTAGCTGGCTAGCTGTTATACTCTCACGGAGAGGAACAAAATGAGCCACTTTAGAAAGACGGTCAATGACCACAAAGATAGCATTATTTCCTTTCTTGGTCTTGGGAAATCCGGTAATGAAATCCATACTAACTTTATCCCATTTCCATTCAGGAATAGCTAGAGGTTGAAGGGTGCCAGCAGGCCTTTGATGTTCTGCCTTAACTCGACGACAAACATCACAGTTAGCAACGAACTCAGCAATTTCTCTCTTCATCCTAGTCCACCAGAACCTCTGGCGTAGGTCCTGATACATCTTAGTACTACCGGGATGAATGGTGAGAGGAGAATCATGAGCTTCCTTAAGAATTAACTGCCTTAGATGTAGGTTCTTAGGAACCACTAGACGATTCTGGAAGAACACAACACCTTGATCGTTCATGGAAAATTCTTTAGCGTTTCTGCTAAAAATATTCTCCTTGATCCGTGATATACCCTTGTCACGCTTTTGGCGAGCTATAATTTGATCCTTAAGAGTAGGCTTTGCCACCAGGGTAGAAAGGAATCCTTGAGGAACAATATGAGGATTCAACTTCCGAAAGTCCTCATAGAGATGTGGTTGACCTTGTTGTAGCATCAAATTGTTACAATAAGATTTACGACTTAGTGCATCGGCCGTAACATTGGCCTTCCCCGGGGTGTAAGTTATCCCTAAGTCGTAATCCGAGATCAACTCAACCCACCGTCTTTGCCTGAGTTCAAATCCGGTTGGGTGAAGATATATTTCAGACTTTGGTGATCTGTGAATATTTCGCAACGATTACCCAGAAGGTAATGTCGCGAGGTTTTTAGTGCATGGACCAAAGCTGCAAGCTCAAGGTCATGTGTGGGATAATTATCCTCATGTGGACGCAACTGTCGAGATGCGTATCTGATCACATGACGATCTTGCATGAGAATGCAACCTAATCCTTGTCGCGAGGCGTCGCAATAGATAACAAAGTCCTTAGAAAAATCTGGTGGTAGCAACACACGTGCGGAAGTCAGGCGTCTTTTGAGTTCCTGAAAACGATGCTCACACTGTGGGGTCCACTCGAACTTTTTATCCTTCTTGAGGAGTTCAGTTAGAGGCTTTGCAACCTTGGAGAAATTCTCGACAAAGCGGCGACAATAGCTCCCTAGACCAAGAAAACTCCTAACTTGCTTAACCGATTCAGGTTGAGTCCAATCAAGGACAGCTTGAACTCTCTCGGGATTGACAACAATACCCTTCCCAGAGATTACGTGTCCTAGATAGGTCACTTCTGGTAACCAGAACTCACATTTTGAAAACTTGGCATAAAGGCGATGCTCTCGAAGTTTCATCAATACCAGCCTTAGATGCTCGGCATGTTCTTGTTCGTTCTTCGAGTAGATGAGAATATCATCGAGGTATACCACAACGAATTTATCCAAATACTCCATGAAGATTGAGTTCATCAGACGAGAGAAGGTGGCTGGGGCATTGGTTAAACCGACAGACATGACGGTGTACTCGTATTGGCCATAACGAGTAACAAAAGCCGTTTTTGGAATGTCCCCGTTCTTGATCTTGATTTGATGGTATCCCAACCTCAAATCCATTTTGGAGAAGACTGAGGATCCAGCGAGCTGATCGTACAGATCGTTAATCCTAGGGAGCGGATACTTGTTCTTTATGGTGACCAGATTAACTGGTCGATAATCTACAACCATCCGATCCGTTCCGTCTTTCTTCTTGACGAAGAGGACGGGGAAAGCCCAAGGAGAAGAGCTAGGACGAATGAAACCTTTGTTCAAGGCCTCATCTAATTGCTTCTTAAGTTCGGCTAGTTCTAGGGGTGCCATCTTATATGGTCTTCTCGCTATTGGGACAGTTCCTGGAACAAGATCTATCACAAACTCCACATCTCTGTCAGGTGGAATTCCTGGCAGTTCCTCTGGAAAGACATCCGGGAAGTCACGGACTACCGAAATGTCTTCAAGTTACGGAAGAGGGTTGGCATTTAAGGAATAGATATGGCATTTGGCAACTCAAGTAGAGACATTAACTATCTCACCCGAGGGATGGGTAAGCTGGACATTTCTAGAATGAGTATCAATCTTGGCATAGTGAGCTGACATCCAGTCCATACCCAAGATGATATTAATATCCGAAGATTTCAAAGCTATCAATGAGGCTAGAAAAACTAGCCTGTCTACTAGAATTTCATTGTCATAGGTTATCCTAGAGGTTTGCCATTTACTACCAAGAGTTTGGACAACCAATGGAATTGGCATATCACAAAAAGACATGTTATGAAACTGTGCATAACTTTCTGAAATGAAGGAATGAGAAGACCCAGTGTCAAAGATAACAGACGCTGGGTGATGATTAACAAGAAGCGTACCCAGCATGACGTCGGGATCCTCTGCAGCTTCTTCTGCTGACACATAGTTCACACGGCCACGTGCAGGAGTTGGCTTCACATAGTAAGCTTTGCCCGACTTGGCTTGCCCGACGGACTTTCCGGGTTGCTTGGCACCCACATTCTGAGGACACTCACGGGAATAGTGCTCGGGTTCTCCACACTTGTAGCATATCACTTGGTTGGCACGTGGTGCAGCATTGCTAGCTCGACCACCATAAGATTTTGCTGGAGGGTTGGCCTGATTCGTCTGAGGTGCCACGTAGGATGGCCTCGGAGTGTATCTTGGCGGCAGAGAACTGTTCGGAACCCACAACCTGCGTTTTGGAAACGCGGAACCAGAAGACGAGCCAAAGTCACGGGAGTGCTTCTTTGTGGCTTCGAAGTCAGTATGACCAGTCTCGGCACTGATCGCTTTGTTGACCAGGGCTTGAAAGCTTGCACACTCATGGAGGCGCAGATCACGACGAAGCTCAGGGCTCAGACCCTTACGGAACCTTGCTTGCTTCTTGGCGTCAGTAGACACCTCCTCTGTTGCATAACGGGTGAGGTTACCGAACTCGCGGCTATAAGCATCCACGGTCAACTTCCCTGAGTGAAGGCACAGAACTCCTCTCTCTTTCTGTCCATCAGGCCCTCTGGAATATGGTGCAGACGAAAAGCTGCACTGAAGTCTGCCCATGTGGCTACTGGTTCAGCGGGACGCATAGCTTCAAAGTTCTCCCACCACAGATTGGCGGGTCCCTCCAGGAAATACGCCGCAAAGGTCACCTTGTCGGCCTCACACACATTCGCAGAGCGAATCTTGCGTGAGATGCTGCACAGCCAGTCATCAGCGTCGAGGGGATCGACGGAATGATGAAACTTTGGAGGATTCAGCTTCACAAAGTCATTGAGGGACACTGCAGCATTCCTAGGCTATCGAGCCGTATTCTGCTCAATATGCTCTAACAGTCGGTTGGTCTCCCTTTTGTTTCTCTCTGCCTCAAGCATCACTTCCGCCAGGGAAGGCGGGTGAGGCAGGTCTTCCTGCGATGCTTGACTACCCTCGCCTTGCTCATGACTAGGGGCACGGTTCAACCTGGTGAACACCATCCTGACAAACAAACTCACAGCTTAGACCAATATCACATCAATACTAGCTATGGATTAAGAATGTACTGAACACACGGAATGCGGAAATGAATATCCGAACAGCATGGTAACAAGCAACTGCTATATATACACCATGGTTCATACACACCCTTACGTAGTTTAGTACAACCTTAACCGAAGAGCAAACTACTGAAATTATGAAACTACTCATCAGAGGCTTACAAGCTTCCTATACATTATTTATCTAGGCCTCGGAAATTCATTTCACATCACCGGCATACTTCACAAGTCACGCAGGACTGTGAACGTACGGCTACTACCATACTATCCTTCCGCTCACAGCTCAGGCATCCGCATAGAACATCTCATAGAGATTACCTCCATGACCTGGAAGCTCAACCTGCGGATCAGGAAACACTCTAGCCTGAGATCCCTGGGATCCATAAGGACACGGATGTGGCCTTGGTCCCCTGACTGGTGGTAAGAGGGGTCCCCGAAAAGGTGTGACTCCTCCTATAGCTGGCCAGTCAACGTGAGCCGGAAGATGGATCCTAACAGGGTTCAGCATCTCCATCTCTTCGTACCCTGTCTGGACTACCGGTGCCAGCTGCATCAAAGCCGTCCACAGACGGGCACGGGTAGCATAAAGCTCCATGCGGAGAGCACGAGCATCCCTGTCTCTGTTCTCTAGCATCTCAACAGTGGACTGCAGTAGTGGATCCTCCATAGAAGAATCAAAATAGAGTCCACTGAGGTATCCCTCTTCAACAGGCTGAGAGGCCGGAACATAGCAGAACTCTGAATTCTGCAGCAGTGCATGTCTCGCTCTCATAATGGTCGGCATTGAATAGGCAGCGTCTTGTACTGCCATGTCAACAGTGACTCCCAACCCATAGGACCAATGGATTGGCTCCTCAGCTCCAGGGTAGTCTGGAAATACCCTAACACTGCAGATGTACTGGCTCTGGTCAAAGTCTCGGTACTGTTCCTCCACTGTGTACTCGGGGTACCAGCGGTAACCGCACACCGACATCACCCTGACCAGCATGGCCGTATGACCCGGTACATCAATGCACCTGGTCAGACGTACCACCTGACGAGAAGGACGGCCAGGCATCTGTAAATAGAGTGTAATGCAAAAAGCATTAGAGCTCTGAATGAAAAATTGGGAAGCATAACGGCTCTAAATGCTCAAAAACAAATTTTGAGACAACCCAAAATGGAATAGCGTAACCACTCAACTATCAAGTTCAACTCTCTGATCATCAAACTTACTTCCCTTTTCCTAGGAATGAAAGAAACCCAATATCTCTTGACCCATAGTCCTATAATCTACCGATCAGAAACACGAGCCTAGAAGAAGATGAGTAACCTAGTCCTTAATTCCCGCAGAAAAGACGAGGATGACCAGAATAGAATCACTTGAGAAGAGAACAAAAGTCTTACGTTCCCTTCCACAAACAATTCCCTTATATATAACTAAAGCAATTCTAGACTCAACTTCGACCAGTTTGGCTTAGTAATCCTACAGTCAGTCAGGCTCTGATACCAACGCTGTCGGGACCCCGATCCTAAGTCATAGGAATCCAGCCTGTAACACATCGCATCTCTTTGCGGTCTCACGCACGGTTAACTCCACGGCTGCAGCCTTACCTTAGCCGGGACCGTTTGCGTCTTTTGACTCACGTATGCAATAGTGTCACTAGCATTCCAATGTCAAAGAACCGGGATCGACAAGTCTAGTCACAAAACACAGTGGCAGTACCGCACAAGGACAGGCATACATGACCCAACAAAGCAGGTGTCGTTCACCAGCGAGTGTAGACGAGTCGTAGCAAGTTACAAGGACTCCATTACATCGCGTGACATTTCCCCAGAGGGGACAGACACATCAGCTAAGAAGGACACATGCCGGTCAACTAATGTGTCCGGAGCAGTAGCGAACTACCAAGGCCCGTTGGATCACAAAGGGGCATTTCCTTGTAAGAGTGCTACTAAAATTCACGACTAGGTAATCGAACCCCATACATATCAAGTACGACACATGTACGCATGGCATACCGATATGTATAGATACATCGATGGCATCACAACATAACCATAAACATACAAGCTTTATTTAAGAGGCTCGGAAGAGCCACACACATAATATTACACATTAAGGGTCTCACGACCCATAATAGCGGTCATTCAGTTACAAGCCAGCGGAAGAGTTTAAAGCTGTCTGAGTACAGACAGGTGCAACTAAAAGGGCACATGGCCTGACTATACTACAGACCCAACCTAGGGCCAGATCGTAGCTGGGACACCAGCTACTCGTCGTCGTCGATGTCTACGAAGAACCCTCCATTAGGTTCATTAGCAACCTCTGCAACATTTATTAAGCAAACGTGAGTACGAAGGTACTCAGCAAGACTTTAGGATAAGTATCTACTCATGCAATGTATCAACAAGGTATGGTGGGGTTTCATGCGGAAAGTCAGCATTTGACTTGTGGCTAGACAACTTGCACTTTTTAAATAATTTTGACAACTTGATTTCTCGCACACGAGTCCACTATCACCACAACAATACACCATCGTGGAATCATTCCGTCTCCATACGGAAATGCCGTCCAGGCCACTTGGTACACCGTGCCACTGCCTACCGCATCATAGCCCACCTCTCAGGTCAGCACTATGCACGACCTCCAGCATGACTATAAACACCAGAAACTACTTGCAATTCCTGGACCGAGTACTAAGCGATTAATAGGCCGAGCGGGGTCATATTTCAGGGCCCAGCATGTGGTAGTATCTAGTCTTGGATTACATACACGGAATTCAGTTCCTAAGGACAGTTCCAGTGAAACAACCCGCCATGTACTCCTACACAGCCTTTCACCGGTACCTTTACCAAATCAGGTTCAACACACAACCTTTGCTTACCGAACACATTCTCACAATTCTGTTCATCTTCTAGATGACAGACCATACACAACTCTAAGCATAGCATGCATAGCAGGATAAGACACATCATGGCTCAAGCAACTACCAGGTATGCTAGGTTGCAAGGTTCGGCTATTTACTATGACAAGGATAGGTCATGCAAAGGAAGTGGGTTCAACTAACGTGGCAAAAGCAGTTGAAGCATTTGATCCTAATGCAATAAACAAGTGCAGGAGCAAGAACATGGGATTTATCGGGATGATCAAAATGGTTGCTTGCCTTGTTGCTCAGAGGAGTGACAATATCCCTCAGACGGATATTCGGTGGAATCCGGGGGTGCGGAGCCTACCGAAATGAATGGCAACAATCAATAACAATCATATGAAAACAAGATGATGCATGAGCATGGCATGAGAATGCAAGGTGATATACTATTATAATCAACATGTATTAGGTTTGAAGTTGATTTGAATTAAATTCAAATATCACCTCAAATGAGGTATTCTCGGATACCGATTTAATTGATTCGACCTGATGCTCAGCTCAACTTGATGTTAACATGCATGGGATGTCATGTTAAGTTGCTGGTTTGTTATTAGAACAATGTTTGATCATGTCAAACAAAAAGAAATTTAAATACTTTCCATATTCCATTTATAAAGTATTTATAAGAGTTGACTTATTCATTAATCTACATGTTTGGGTTTTGTAACTTTTTCAAACATGATTGAAAATAGCATAATCAGATTCCTTGAATTTGTCTGATACTTTTTCATATATAAATTATTTTCATTGGAGTTACAGATTAATTTCTATGAATTTTTGAAGTTTTAAACATTTCTGGAATTATTCTTATACTAGAAAATACTTTTACTGCATCAGCATGACATCAGCAGGTCCAACTGGCCGTTGAAAGTCAAACCAGACCAGTGGGACCCACTGGTGAGTGTCTCTGGTCAGTTTTAGATTATAATTAAACTTAATTAGCTGATTAATCCTACCGGACCCACATGTCAGTGTCTTATTAATTTATCTGATTTATCTTTATTATGTCTAAACTATCCAGAGGCTGGCCCCACCCGTCAGTGGCTCAGGCCAGCTGAGATCCACCGGCGGCGAGGTCCTCCTCGCCGGCGGGGAGCCTCCGGCGAGCAGCAGAACGTCGTGGGGGCTCGGAAACGGCGCACAGAGGGCCAAACGCTGCGCGAAGAGCACCAGAAGAACGACACTTCTCCCGTGGTTCCATTTTTGCACTTAGCCGGGGCTGATCTGGCCGGAGATGACGCGGCGACGAGCTTGGCGGCGGCCATGGTTCGGGCATCATCGAGGTCATCGATACAGAGGGAGTTGCGCACGGGACTTAGCTCCTACGACATCTACGCGACGGCCTGAAGCTGCTGGTGCCCTCAGAAGGACGAGCTGATCACTGGAGGGTTACCGGCGACGAGCTGCAGCGGAGGATCTTGTCGGGCTCCGGTGGAACTAGGCCTAGAGGAGGGGATCGACGGGGAGATCTTAGGGGGAAAACGCGCAAGCTCAGGAGGAGTGCAGTGGTGGCGCTAGTTTGCTCGGGGACGGCCTGGAGAGGGAGAACGCCGACGATGATCTTCGGTGACCCGAGGAAGAAGACGACTGCTTCTCGTCGTTTCACTGCATATGGGCGTCGGGCTCGTGGCTAGGGAGCTTCAGGGGGTTGCGGCGGAGCTAATGCGCGGCTCAGAAGGAAAGAGGGGAGTCTAGAACGATGGCGAGCTCGAGCTCTGCACGGGCTCCAATGGCGGCAGAAGGAGCAAGGAGAGATCCGAGAGGAGGGGGGAACTGGCGCTGGGAATGGATAGCCACGGGCTCGGGGAGCTTATCCCCGTGCTTGCCAGCGCGAGGCGGCGGCCAGGCAGGCGCACAGGTGCGTGGCCACGCTGGAGTACGCGGCGGCCACCTCCTGCTGCCCACTGGCGGGGGAGGAAGACGACAGGAAGGAGATGGGCCGGGCCAGGTGAGCGTGAGGTAAGTTTTTCCAATTTTCTTTTCTGTTTTTTCTATTTCATTGTTTTAACATTTATTTTAACTCCCAAATAGTTTGTAAAAACTATTCTAAACACACCAGAATATTTGTTGGAATATTTCCAACCATTTTCAAAGTTTTCAACATTTTTGAAAGTTTAAAGTTTCTGATTTCAAATTTAAAACTTGAAACCAGTCGCTTTTTGCATTTATTTAAAATGCTTAAAATGTCAAGAAAATGGTTTTCTTCATTGCTCATTTACTTTCATGATTTATCAGAAAGTTTGAACTTTTCTTGACGCCACTTTGGGTTCATTGATTTTAACTAGTTTGAATTTTCCCTCATTTTGAGAAGTGGCTAGGGTTTTAGCATTTTCCTTCATCATTTGCTTTGTTCTTGTTGAGAATTTCCTAGATGCAATGCAAAGAAAAACATGAGCACAAGCTAATTTGCTTAAGGTGTCAGGGATGTGACACCGACCACCACCCATAATGTCTATGACGAACATGGGCATGCAGGACTAGATCATGTTGGACCATGAACCTCTCGGCCACTGACCAACCATAGAAAGTTCCTGCTCTCCTCACCTGTCTCATGAGCATTGTGCTTATGTGATGCTTGGGGAAGTATGTTATTATACTTATGGATGACATACTTATCCACCCAATAAGAGGAGGAGCACTATAGTCCTGTTTGGACGAGCCCCATGAACACCGAGAGGTGTTATCTCAAGAGGATGGGTTTCTCAAAGCGACCTCAAGACAGCGGAAGTCTATCATTTCCAACACAAGCCGAAGAACCGCAGTGGTTAGGGAAACCACGACGATGAAGAAGAAGCAGTAGACCTCAACCACCGATCCTGCACCGATGACATCAACGATGTCAAGAAGCCTCGATGATTCAAGCCAATGAAACCTTTGGATAGTGAGAGAAATCAGAGATCCTCTCTTTGGTGCAAAAGAAGGACGAGAGTTCTAATTGGATCATGGTGAAAACCTGCCAAAGGTGATTCACCCGCTTGCCAAGCCACACACCTTAGGGAGTGGATGACTGGTTTATACTCTTGGGTAGCCAGCTCCCCCAGAACCCCACACGAACCTTCCCACATGGTAGAACCTGGTTTGAACACTGAGTCTCCGAGCTTAGACTCACGGGCGAGACCCAACCTAGACCCTTTCACGATAAGGCTTCGAAGACCCACTACAACACCCTCTAGGATGAAGACCACGTGTGACCATAGCTCGCCTGCCTTAAGGGAGTCAAGGACTTCCCCATCGACAGGGAGCTACATGAATACCTTGACCCCTATGTTCTAACACAAGGCATCTAGATGTCACTAACCGACATGAGCAGCCCCAAGACAAGCACCCGGACACGTTACCTTGCCACGTATTTCGACCTTGGGATACACATGCAAGTCAAACACTTGTGAGAACTTAGACCACCAAGCCCTTGACCCTCAGTCAAGCCTAACTTATTACCAGAACCCCGCTCACGGTCAGGCAGGGACGTGCGGAGCATTCAAAGATGTATCATCAAGCACCTCAAGATCCACAAAAGCAACATGGGGGACGTGAAGACTGCCTCCAACTTAAAATTCGGTATCTCTCCAACGCCTAGCCCAGAAATCTTGAGGACGAGATTTTATTAAGGGGGTAAGGTCTGTCACACCCTGTGTTTCAGTCTCCTGACTAAATTAACTTATTTAAAAAATTAGGACCAATTAACTTTTTTTTGTGAATGCTTGTGATGCTTGATGTGATTGTTGCTTCCTTGCGTGTTGCTTGTATTGGAATCAATGATCCTTCTACTCTCTAGACTCACCTTCTTGACACAAAACCTTGCCTAATGACCATTCCATGTGTTTATGACCAGAAACTATTTTTACCAAATACTAATTTGAACAAAAAACTTTTATTTAATTTAAGCTTTCAACAACCCCTAAGTTAGGATTTGTACGACAAGTCCTCAAATTAGGGAAGTTATTTTGCACCAAACAATTTATTTAAATTCCATTATCAAAATGACTTTCCAAAAACACAATATAATTATTTTAAAAGTTATTTTACTATTGTATTTAAATACCTTTCTCTGAGGCCAGGAATGGTCCCTTATGAAGGAAAGTTACTTTTATTGCTTTCAAAATATTTGAGAAAATTTAGAGAAACTCAGTGGACTTATATATTCCATATATAGGAGTTTCAACACATGGTCATGTTCAAAATATTGGGCAAAACCCATCAAAACCCTTCCTTCCTATTTCAAGCTTTTGGAATATTTCTATAAGAAATAGTCCCAATAAATTCTTGTAAAATTTTAGCATGTCACATTATCACATATGATATGTGTGATGATCTTGCCAAGTTTAATATCAATCCAAGTTGATTTGATTCACTTAATTATTCTAAAACCATATGTTCCCAAATCCAAATTTGAGCAACTCTACATTGCCAAGTGTCTCCAATTCTGCTAAAATTTGGTGGACATGTTCTGATACTCTAATAATGCATCCACACCAAGTGGTGCATCAAGGGGAATAGGAGAACTTGTCCCAACCCACTCAAAACCTTCTTTGTTGATTTCTAACTTTGAGAAACTTTACATTATAAAGTTTCTCCAATTCATCGGCATGCTTTAATGCTCAAATAATGCCCCCACACCAAGTTGTGGATTTGTGGGAATTGATTTGCATGGTTTCATAAGCAGAAATGTATTTCTGCCCATTTCGTGGGTTTTTCAAGTCTACATTGGAAACTTTCTCCACAAAATCCCAAATTTGACGTCCAATCTTATTTTCATCTATTATGTGATCTTGTTAAGTTTCATATCAATTGGAATCCATCTGGTAGCTCTAACATCCATCAAACACCTTGTGCGATGCTATCCCTCGCAACAGCGCCAGAAATCCTTTGGCTACGGCGACAGAAACCTTCTGTCGTCTCTTGAGCTTGCGTTGGTTTTTCCCTTCAAGAGGAAAGGGCGATGCAGCACAAGAGCACTAAGTATTTCCCTCAGTTTGAGAACCAAGGTATAAATCCAGTAGGAGAATCTCGTCAAGTCCAGAGTACCTGCGCAAACACAAAAGAGCTTGCACCCAACGCTATAAAGGGGTTGTCAATCCCTTCAAGATTGATTACAAAGTGAGATCTGAAGGCGGAAAGTGCAACGAACTAAAAGTGTATGGCTGAAAATATGGTGTGGAGTAGACCCGGGGGCCATAGTGTTCACTAGAGGCTTCTCTCAAAATAGCGCGTATTACGGTGGGTGAACAAATTACTGTCGAGGAATTGATAGAACCGCACAAAGTCATGACGATATCTAAGGCAATGATCATACATATAGGCATCATGTCTGAGACAAGTAGACCGATACTTTCTGCATCTACTACTACTGCGACAACAAAAGTCCTTCCCTGGCGCGTAGGAATTCCTCTTGTTACTTCTCTGATTTGTGTTGGTTTTTCCCTTGAAGAGGAAAGGGTGATGCAGCACAGGAGCAGTATTTCCCTCAGTCTGAGAACCAAGGTATCAATCCAGAAGGAGGGCCTCGTCAAGTCCAAAGTACCTGCGCAAAAACAAACAACTTGCACCCAACGCTTCAAAGGGGTTGTCAATCCCTTCAAGATTGTTTGCAAAGTGAGATCTGAAGGCGGAAAGTGCAACGAAGTAAAAAGTGTAAGGCTGAAAATATGGTGTGGAGTAGACCCTAGGGGGCCATAGTGTTCACTAGAGGCTTCTCTCATAATAGCAAATATCACGGTGGGTGAACAAATTACTGTCGAGCAATTGATAGAACCGCGCAAAGTCATGACGATATCTAAGCCAATGATCTAGCATATAGGCATCACGTCCGATACTTTCTGCATCTACTACTATTACTCCACACATTGACTGCTATCCAGCATGCATCTAGTGTATTGAGTTCATGACGAACAGAGTAACGCTTTAAGATAGATGACATGATGTAAAGGGATAATCTCAAACCAATGATGAAAACACCATCTTTTTACCCTTGATGGCAACAACACGATACGTGCCTCGCTGCCCTTTCTGTCACTGGGTTAGGTCACCGCACGGTATGAACCCAAAACCAAGCACTTCTCCCATTGCAAGAATCATAGATCTAGTTGGCCAAACAAAACCCACAACTCGAAGAAAATTACAAGGATATGAAATCATGCATAAGAGGGATCAGAAGAAACTCAAATAAGATTCATAGATAATCTGATCATAAATCCAGAATTCATCACATCTCGACAAACACACGGCAAAAGAAGTTTACATCAGATAGATCTCCATGAAGATCATGGAGAACTTTGTATTGAAGATCCAAGAGAGAGAAGAAGCCATCTAGTTACTAGCTATGGACCCGTAGGTCTATGGTGAACTACTCACGCATCATCGGAGAGGTCACGGTGTTGATGGAGAGGCCTTCCGTGTCCGAATCCCCCCTCCGACAGGGCACCAGGACGTGCCCCAGATGGGATCTTGCGGAGACAGAAGCTTGCGGCGGCGAAAAAGTGATTACGATGCTCCCCTAATTTTTTGTGGAATTTTTGGGGATATATAGGCGCAAACCCTAGGGCAGACGTGGCCCAGGGATCCCACAAGCCTGGACGGCATGCCCCCCCTGGCCGCGCCATGAGGGCTTGTGGGGTCCATGAGGACCCCCTGCCTTGGTTCTCAAGTCTCCCGACCTTCTTCCGTCCCGGAAAAATCTTTTCGGAAGTTTTATTCCGTTTGGACTCCGTTTCAAAATCTCCTCTGAAAGGGGTAAAAAACATGGAAAAAACAGGAACTTGCACTTGGCACTGGATTAATAAGTTAGTCCCAGAAAATAAATAAAAGGCATGCAAAACATCCAAAGTTTGACAAGATAATACCATGAAACCATCCAAAATTATAGATATGTTGGAGACGTATCAAGCATCCCCAAGCTTAACTCATGCTCGTCCTTGAGTAGGGAAGTGATAAAGAATGAATTTTTGATGTGGAAAGCTACCTAGCATAGTTGTCCTTTGCAATTTCTTTCACGTGGCATGAATATTCAGATCCGTACGATTCAAAACAATAGTTTGCTATTGACATGAAAATAGTAATACTTCAAGCAAACTAGCAAAGTAGTCATGAACTTTCAAAATAACAAGGCCAAAGAAAGTTATCCCTACAAAATCATATAGTGTGGCTATGCTTCATCATCCTCACACAACTAATGTAAATCATGCACAACCCTGGAATTGGCCAAGTAATTGTTTTCGCACTCTTACTTTGTCAAACTTTTTATAACTATCACGCAATACATGAGCGCGAGCCATGCATATAGCACTATAGGTGGAATAGAGTGTGGTGGTGGTTGTGAGACAAAAAGGAGGAGATGGTCACATTAACTCGGCGTATCAATTGGCTATGGAGATGCCCATTAATACATATCAACGTGAATGAGTAGGGATTGCCATACAAGAGATGCACTAGAGCTATAAGTATATGAAAGCTCAAAAGGAAAACTAGTGGGTTTGCATCCAACTTGCTTGCTCATGAAGACCTAGGGCAATTTTGAGGAAGCCCATCATTGGAATATACAAGCCAAGTTATATAAAAGGTTCCCACTAGCATATGGTAGTGACAAAGCAAGAAGCCCTCAATCATGAAGATTATGGTGCTAATATGAAGCACGAGTGTGAAAAAAGATAGTATCATTGTCCCTTCTCTCTTTTTCTCTCATTTTTTTATTTGGGCTCTTAGGCCTCTCTTTTTTCTCTTTTCTCTTTTCTCCTTTTTTTATTTTTACTTCTGGGCTCTTTGGCCTCTTTTTTTTATTTCCTCGCATGGGACAATGCTCTAAAAATGATGATCATCACACTTTTAGTTACTCAAAGCTCAAAGATCACAATGATGATGACTCCATAGGAAATGCCTCCGGCAGTGTAACGGGATGTGCAACGATCTAGTATGATCGTGAAATAGCAATATGAGAGTGACATAACAAGTCATGAGACGGAACGGTGGTAGTTGCATGGAAATATATCTCGGAATGGCTATGAAAATGCCATAGTAGGTAGGTATGGTGGCTGTTTTGAGGAAGGAATTTGGTGGGTTTGTGCACCAGCGAGAGTTGCGCGGTACTAGAGAGGCTAGCAATGGTGAAGGTGAAAGTGCATCTAATCCATGGACTCAACATTAGTCATAAAGAACTCACATACTTGTTGCGAAATTTTTTATTAGTAATCGAAACAAAAGTGCTAAACGCATACTCCGAGGGGAAGGGTTGGTAGTTGTAAACCATCGCGCGATCCCGACCTCAACACAAGGGATGACAATCAATAGATCAATTATGCTCCGACTTCCTAACATAGTGGTTCACCATGAGTGCATGCTACGTGAATCACTAACTTCAACACAAGTATTTATAGATTCACGACACCCTACTAACATAGCTTTTAATATTCCCGAATCCATGTCTCAAAACTAATTGAGAGGAATCGAAACTTTTCTTTCTACTCAATGCACACGAAGATGGAAGTTTTTGCATCCTCTTTGGGTACCTAGCACATGGGACTACTTTCATAGCATAAGTCGACTACGAAATCATGCACCGCCATGCTCTAAAGATATAAGTGAAGCACAAGACCAAAAGGTATCTAGCTCAAAAGATATAAGTGAAGCACTATGAGCATTCTAGCAAAATCATGATGAGTGCGTTTCTCTCTCTCTCAAAAAGGTGTGCAGCAAGGATGATTGTGAAACAACAAAAAGAAAAGAATCCTGTGATACAAGACGCTAAACACATATCATGTGGTGAATAAAAATATAGCTCCAAGTAATGTTACCGATGGATTGAAGACGAAAGAGGGGATGCCTTCCCAGGGCATCCCCAAGCTTAGGC
Organism: Hordeum vulgare subsp. vulgare; assembly: GCF_904849725.1. Taxonomy (NCBI): domain Eukaryota; kingdom Viridiplantae; phylum Streptophyta; class Magnoliopsida; order Poales; family Poaceae; genus Hordeum; species Hordeum vulgare. The sequence continues at coordinate 128,589,742 of NC_058522.1, read as the reverse complement.
TTTTTGGTGTCCTTGAATTTTTCTTTTGGTGCCTTGGGCATCCCCAAGCTTGAGATCTTTCCACGCCTTGTCTCTTTGTCCATGAGAACGTCACCCAAAACATGAAAACTTCACAACACAAAACTTAAAGAGAAACTTGTGATAACATTAGTACAAGAAAATAAACTACCACTTCTTTTGGTACTGTAGCAAACTTGAATTGCATCTATATTAATGATGGGATACTGTATTCTCACTTTTCCATGGTTAGTACTCCCCGATACTAACCATAGTTTCATCAAAACAAGCAACCAACTCAACAAAAACAGAATCGGTCAAAAACAGACCAGTCTGTAGCAATATGTATACTTCGTATACTTCTGCTACCTCAAAAAATCTGAAAAAATACGAAGGCCTGTGAAAATAGTATATAAATCAGAAGCAAAAAGAATCAACTGAAAAGCACTTTCTGAATAAAAATGAAAAATCATCTCGTGAGCAAAAAGTTTCTGTCTTTTTTCAGCAGGATCAAACAACCATTACCAAGACTAGTCATAAAGGCTTTACTTGGCTCAAACACAAAAAGAAACACAAAAAACACAATCACAACAGAATTATGAAAGTGTGGACACAACAAAACAGAAATAAAAAGATAAATTCATTGGGTTGCCTCCCAACAAGCGCTATTGTTTAACGCCCTTAGCTAGGCATTGATAATTCGATGATGCTCACATAAAAGATAGCAATCGGACACGAAGAGAGCATCATGAAGCATGTGAAAATCACATCTAAGTCTAACATACTTCCTATGCATAGGCATTTTATAGGAAAACAAATTATCAAGACAAGCAATAACTGCCAAATGCAAGGAAGAAGAAAGAGACAAGAGCAATCTCAACATAACGAGAGGTGACTTAGTGATATGAAAGTTTCTACAACCATATTTTCGTCTCTCATAATAATTACATGTGGGGTCATATTTGAATTCAACAATGTAACTATCACATAGGATATTCTCTTCATGATCCACATGCATGCAAAGTTGACGCTCTTCAAAAATACTGGGATCATCATCAACTAAAGTCATGACTTCTCCAAACCCACTTTCAATAATATTGCAAATATCATATTCATAATGAGGGTTAAACAAATTTTCATGAGAAAATCATTACCCCATTCATGATCATTGCAACAAGTAGAGGAGATAGAAAAACTAGTATCCCCAAGCTTAGGGCTTTGCATATTTTTAGCATGACTAACACTAATAGGATTTATAGTGAAACCATTGCAATCATGCTTTTCATTCAAGGAGCCCTTGTGAATCACTTCATAAATTTCTTCATCACGATTTTCAGATTCACGCATCTCAAGCAAAACTTCATAAAGATAGTCAAGTGCACTCAACTCACTAGCAATTGGATCAACATAATTGGATCTCTTAAAGAGATTAGCCAGTGGATGAGGATCCATATCACTAGATTTTCAGCAAGCGAATATGCAAGCATATTGAAGGCACATAGCACACAAGCAAAGGAAAGGCAAACGAAAAAGGCAACCGAAAGAGGCAAATTGGTGAAGTGGGGGAGAGGTAAACGAGAGGCAACTGGCAAAAAAAGTAAATGCAAGAGATGAGTTTGCGACACCTACTTGGATGAGTTCTTGACTTGATCTTCCTCCCCGGCAATGGCGCCAGAAATTGGCATGTTGACGGGAGACTATTCTTGACTTGATCCTCCTCCCCGGAAACGGCACCAGAATTTCTTCTGCTGCGGCAACAAAAGTCCTTCCCTGTTGCATAGGAATTCCTCTTGTTACTTCTCCGATTTGCGTTGGTTTTTCCCTTGAAGAGGAAAGGGTGATGCAGCACACGAGCAGTAAGTATTTCCCTCAGTTTGAGAACCACTGTATCAATCCAGAAGGAGGGCCTCGTCAAATCCAAAGTACCTGCGCAAAAACAAACAACTTGCACCCAACGCTTCAAACGGGTTGTCAATCCCTTCAAGATTGTTTGCAAAGTGAATTCTGAAGGCGGAAAGTGCAACGAAGTAAAAAAAGTGTAAGGCTGAAAATATGGTGTGGAGTAGACCCTGGGGGCCATAGTGTTCACTAGAGGCTTCTCTCATAATAGCAAATATCACGGTGGGTGAACAAATTACTGTCGAGCAATTGATAGAACCGCGCAAAGTCATGATGATATCTAAGGCAATGATCTAGCATATAGGCATCACGTCGAAGACAAGTAGACCGATACTTTCTGCATCTACTACTATTACTCCACGCATCGACCGCTATCCAGCATGCATCTAGTGTATTGAGTTCATGACGAACAAAGTAACGCTTTAAGCAAGATGACATGATATAGACCCCATCTTTTTACCCTTGATGCAAACAACACGATACATGCCTTGCTACCCCTTCTGTCACTGGGTGAGGTCACCGCACGGTATGAACCCAAAACCAAGCACTTCTCCCATTGCAAGAATCCTAGATCTAGTTGGCCAAACAAAACCCACAACTCAAAGAAAATTAAAAGGATATGAAATCATGCATAAGAGGGATCAGAAGAAACTCAAATAAGATTCATAGATAATCTGATCATAAATCCACAATTCATCGGATCTCGACAAACACACCGCAAAAGAAGATTACATCGGATAGATCTCCATGAAGATCATGGAGAACTTTGTATTGAATATCCAAGAGAGAGAAGAAGCCATCTAGTTGCTAGCTATGGACCCGTAGGTCTATGGTGAACTACTCACGCATCATCGGAGAGGTCATGGTGTTGATGGAGAAGCTTTCCGTGTCTGAATCCCCCCTTCGGCAGGGCACCAGGACGTGCCCCAGATGGGATCTTGCGGAGACAGAAGCTTGCGGCGGTGGAAAAGTAATTACGATGCTCCCCTGATTTTTTGTGGAATTTTTGGGGATATACAGGCGCAAACCCTAGGGCAGACGTGGCCGAGGGAGCCCACAAGCCTGGACGGCGCGGCCCCCTTGGTCGCGCCATGAGGGCTTGTGGGATCCCTGAGGAACCCCTGCCTTGGTTCTCAAGTCTCCCGATCTTCTTCCGTTCCGGAAAAAATCTTTTCGGAAGTTTTATTCCATTTGGACTCCGTTTCAAAATCTCCTATGAAAGGGGTCAAAAACATGGAAAAAAACCGGAACTGGCACTTGGCACTAGATTAATAAGTTAGTCCTAGAAAATAAATAAAAGGCATGCAAAACATCCAAAGTTTGACAAGATAATAGCATGAAACCATCAAAAATTATAGATACGTTGGAGACGTATCAACTACTATTACTCCACACATCGACCGCTATCCAGCATGCATCTAGTGTATTGCGTTCATGACGAACAGAGTAACGCCTTATGAAAGATGACATGATGTAGAGGGATAATGTCAAACCAATGATGAAAACCCCATCTTTTTACCCTTGATGGCAAAAACACGATGCGTGCCTCGCTACCCCTTCTGTCACTTGGTGAGGTCACCGCATGGTATGTGATCGCAGTTCCCTCGCAATGACTCCAGAAAAATGCTGTTGACGTGCAACTATTCCCGGCTTGATGCCTCCACCGCAACGGAGTCAAAAGAGAGCTGCTCCCAATTGCTCAACAATTAGAAATTGTCTTGCTAGGGTAGAGTATTCAACCCAAATTTGTTGATTCGCCCGACAGGAAGTGAGAGGATACTCTCAAGTATTAGCAGCTAAATGTGTCAGATTCAACCACACCTGAAAGATTAGTATCTGCAAGCAAAGTATCAGCAACAAAGTAGTATGATAACAACGGTGCCAGAAATGATCTGTTGACGGCAGACTATTCCTAACGGTTGTAGCAATGGCGCCAGAAGTTGACCGTGGACGGAAAATATTCTTTCCCGTCAACAGCGCGAACAAGAGTGGCAAGGAACAGTAGTAGTGACAGCAGTAGCAATTAGCAATAGTAGCAAGTAACAACAGCAGCAATAGTAGTAACAACAGCAGAGCAAAACAAGTAACAGCAGCAGCAACAGTAGTAAGTAACAGCAGCAGCAACAGTAGTAACAGCAGCAGCAACAGTAGTAAGTAACAGCAGCAGCAACAGTAGTAATAGCAGCAAAGCAAAACAAGTCACAGCAGCAGCAGCAACAATAGTAACAGCAGCAGTGGGACAAACTCGTAGGCAATGGGTCGGTGATTTGTCGGATGATATTCATCATGCAACAGTTATAACACGGAGAGATATGTGGCTAGCTCTCGTTCGCCAATGTGATGTTGGCATGCATTCTATGTGTCGTCATACGTGCTTAGGGAATAGAACTTCCATGACATCTATTGTCCATCCCTCCCGTGGCAGCGGGGTCCGAAAGGAAACTACGAGATATTAAGGTTCTCCTTTTAATAAAGAACCGGACCAACGCATTAGCACTTGGTGAACACATGAACTCCTAAAACTATGGTCATCACCGGGAGTGGTTCCGGTTATTGTCACTCCGGGGTTGCCGGGTCATAACACGTAGTAGGTAACTACAACTTGCACGATCGGATCTAAAACACACATATATTGGTGACAACATAATAATTTTAGATCTGAAATCATGGCAATCGGGCCCTAGTGGCAAGCATTAAGCATGGCAAAGTAGTAGCAACATCAATCTTAGAACATAGTGCATACTAGGGATCAATCCCTGTCAAAACTAACTAGATTACATGATAGATCTCATCCTACTCATCACCGCCCAACGAGCCTATGAATAGATTACTCACGAACGATGAAGAGCTTCATGGAATTGGAGAGGGAAGGAGGTTGATGATGACGATGGCGACGATTTCCCCTCTCCGGAGCCCAAAACGGACTCCACATCTGCCATCCAAATGAAGAACAGGATGTGGCGGCGCCTCCGTATCGCGAACGCGACGAAATCTTCTCTCTTGATTTTTTCTGGGACGAAAGTGAATTTATAGAGCTGAGTTTGGGGGCGGCAGAGCCACGTGGGCCCCACAAGCTTGGTAGTCGCCACCAGGTGGCGGCGGCTACAGGGCTTGTGGCCCACTGGCCCATCCCCTCGGGTGGATCTTTGCGCAGGTATTTTTCATATTTTCCAGAAATATTCTCCATAAATTTTCAAGACGTTCCGAGAACTTTCATTTCCGCACAAAAACAACACCAAGGCAATTCTGCTGAAAACAACGTCAGTCCAGGTTAGTTCCATTCAAATCATGGAAATTAGAGTCCAAAACAAGGGCAAAAGAGTTTGGAAAAGTAGATACGATGGAGACGTATCAACTCCGCCAAGGTTAAAACCTTGCTTGTCCTCAAGCAACTCAGTTGACAAAGTGAAAGAGAAAGAAAAACTTCGACAAACACTGTTTGATCTTGTTGTTGCAACTATGTCTAACTCATAACCAGAATTTCAGCAAGATCACAAGTTAACCGCATAAGCAAGTGACACAAAGGTCTCACGGTAAACTAATATCAATGGCATAATCAACTAACTAGCAAATAATAATGAGTTTCAGATAGCAACAATTCAATCAAAACAAGCATGAAGCAATATGAATAGGTGGTATCTCGCTAGCTCTTTCTGAGACCGCAAAACATAAATGCATAGCACTTTCAAAGATCAAGGGCTGACTAAACATTGTAATTCATAGCAACGAAGATCCAGTCATAGTCATACTCAATATCAATCAAAAGCAAAGCATAAAAATGACAGAGGTGCTCTCTAATTGGTGCTTATACAAGAGGAGGATAACTCAATAGGAAAATAAATAGACAGGCCCTTCGCAGAGGGAAGCATTGATTTGTAGAGGTGCCAGAGCTCAAGCTTTGAAAACATAGATCATAATTTTGGGTGGCATGCTTTCATTGTCAACGCAATGACCAAGAGTTCTCAATATCTTCCACGCTACCCATGCTATAGGCGGTTCCCAAACAGAAAAGTAAAGTTTTAACTCCCCCACCACCAATCAATCACACTCCACGGCGAGCCGAATCCTCGGGTACCGTCCATACTAACATCAATCCGGGGGGAGACTTGTTTTACAGTTCTGTTTTCGATTTAAGCGTGGAACTGGGCATTCCAATTACCGGCCTCTTTCTCGTGAATGACAGTGAATAAACACATGTCGAGGATAACATGCCTAACATGGAAGATATCAATAGCCCCCTGTCACCACATGAGCGGTTCAGGCATGTAAAACAAATTATTTCTTGAAGTTTTAGAGGATGGCACATGCAAATTTACTTGGAACGGCAGGTAAATACCGTAAATAGGTAGGCTTGGTGGACTCTCATAGAAAAACTTTTGGGTTTATGGAAGTGGATGCACAAGCAGTATTCCGCTTAGTACAAGTGAAGGCTAGCAAAAGACTGGGAAGCGACCAACTAGAGAGCGACAACAGTCATCAAGATGCAATGAGTTTGACTAACATTGAGTGCAAGCATGAACATGATATAAATCACCATGAACACGAACATCATAGAGGCTATGTTGATTTTGTTTCAACTACATGCATGAACATGTGCCAAGTCAAGCCACTTGAATCATTCAAAGGACAATACCATCCTATCATACTACATCATAGTCATCACAAAATCTATGTTGGCATTCAAGACAAGCCATTATAAGCTCTCAGTTAATTAAGCATGGCATCAGAAACTATGAGCTCTAAGTTGTCATTGCAAACATGGTTCTCTCACAACAAAGCTGAATCAGGCATGATGAGCTAGTCATATTTACAAAAACAAAATAGATCGAGTTCATACCAGCTTTTCCAGGCTCAGTCACTTCATCATATATCATCATTATTGCCTTTCACTTGCACGATCGAACGATGTGAACAATAATAAGAGTGGTCGTGCATTGGACTAAGCTGAATCTGCAGGCAAACACAAAGGAGAAGACAAAGTAATATGGCTCTTTGAAAGCTAAACATGTATGCACGCAAGAGCCACTAAACATTGTAACCAATATCTTCTACCTTGACCCAAAGAAAAAGAAAACTATTTACATGGGAAAACTCCCAACAAGCAAAAGAAGAAAGGAAAATATTTTTGGGTTTTCTCAAAAGGACACAAAACAAGAAAACAAAAAGACAAAAATAAACTAGCATGGATAATACAGTGGCAAAGTGTAAACACCGGCTAACAAAGTGAAAGCATAAGCATGAATGTAAGGTCGGTGAGAACACGTACTCCCCCAAGCTTTGGCGTTTGGCCTAGCTTGGTCTACTCCCAAGGCGGGAAATAACCAGCTCCGGGATACTCCGGAGCGGACTATGGATGCCACTGCTGTGTGAGCTCCTCTGGCTCCCACTGATAAACTGGTGTCTGGTACTCGACTGGCGGCTCGGGCACGGGCGCCTGTGGTTGGGCCAAGCCCCAATATGCGTAGATGTCCGAGGGCATAATAGTGTACTTGCCTGCATGAAGATCGAACAAAGAAGGAGCAGGCAAAGTAATAGTCTCTCGAGTACCCTGACTAAATACCAGGTTATAAATCATCCGTCTACTAGCATGTCTATCCAGAAAATCATGGCGAACCATGCTGTCATAATCCAGATATTTCTCAGGAAGAAGCATCTCTCCTTCCCCCCCGAGTCTAAAGGGTATCTCAAAGTGTCTGGCAAGACGGGTGATACGTCTTCAACGTATCTATAATTTTTGATGGTTCCATGCTATTATCTTGTAAACTTTGGATGTTTTATATGCATGAATATGCTATTTTATATATTTTTTGAGACTAACCTATTAACTCAGTGCCAAGTGCCAGTTTCTGTTTTTTTTCGTGTTTTTGACCCTTTTTCAGACAGAGCCCAAATGGAATGAAACTTTACGATGATTTTTTTGGACCAAGAGAGACCCCCAAAGCTTTGGAAGAAGGCCAGAAGAGCCACGAGGGAGTCATAAGCCCTAACGCCGCCACCACCCCCCTAGGTGGTGCAGGGTAGGCTAGTGACCTCCTCGTGGGCCCAACCGACGTAATTCCACCGCCATAAATTCCTATAAATTCAGAAACCCCCAAAAAGAAACCTAGATCAGGAGTTCTGCCGCCGCAAGCCTCTGTAGCCACCAAAAACCAATCTCGAGCCCGTTCCGGCACCCTGTTGGAGGGGGAATCCATCTCCGGTGGCCATCTTCATCATCCCGGCGATCTGCATGACGAGGAGGGAGTAGTTCTCCCTTGGGGCTGAGGGTATGTACCAGTAGCTATGTGTTTGATCTCTCTCTCTCTCTCTCTCGTGTTCTTGAGATGTCTTGATCTCGATGTACTGTGGGCTTTGCTACTATAGTTGGATCTTATGATGTTCTTCCCCCTGTCCCTCTTGTAATGAATTGAGTTTCCCCTTTGGAGTTATCTTATCAGATTGAGTCCTTGAGAACACTTGATGTATGTCTTGCACATGTCTATCTGATGTGATCAACTTGCGGGTTTGTGACAATTGGGAACCTATGCATATGGGTTGGCACACGTGGATTCATGTGAGTACTCGATGTATGTTTTGGTAATCGACTTGCGGGTTCGTGACATTAGGAACCTATGCATAGGGGTTGGCACACGTTTTGACTCTCCGGTAGAAACTTTGGGGCACTCTTTGAAGTTCTATGTGTTGATTGAATAGATGATTCTGAGATTGTGTGATGCATATCGTATAATCATGCCCACGGATACTTGAGGTGGCAATGGAGTATCTAGGTGACATTAGGGTCTTGGTTGATATGTATCTTAAGGTGTTATTCTAGTACGAACTCTTGAATAGATCGATTAGAAAGAATAACTTTGTGGTGGTTTCGTAACAGACAATAATCTCTTCGGTTGTTCTCTGCTATTAGTGACTTTGGAGTGAATCTTTGTTGCATGTTGAGGGCTAGTTATATGATCCAATTATGTTATTATTGTTGAGAGAACTTCACTAGTGAAAGTATGAACCCTAGGCCTTGTTTCCACGCTTTGCAATACCGTTCGTGCTCACTTTTGTTACTAGTTACCTTGCTGTTTTTGTAATTTCAAATTACAAAAACCTATATCTACCATCCATATTGCACTTGTATCAACATCTCTTCATCGAACTAGTGAACCTATACAATTTACCATTGTATTAGGTGTGCTGGGGACACAAGAGACTCTTTGTTATTTGGTTGCAGGGTTGCTTGAGAGAGAACATCTTCATCCTACGCCTCCCACGGATTGATAAACCTTACGTCACCCACTTGATGGAAAATTGCTACTGTCCTACAAACCTGTGTACTTGGAGGCCCAACAACGTCTACAAGGAGAAGGTTGCGTAGTAGACATCAAGCTCTTTTCTGGCGCCGTTGCCGGGGAGGTCAGCGCTTGAAGGTATACCTTTAGATCTTGCAACCGAATATTTTTGTTTCTTGTTCTTTCGCTAGAAAACTACAAAAAAATGGAATTGAGGATGCCTCATATGCTCCATCTTTTCAATGTCTTTCGTGAGCATGATGGGAAGGAAAATTGTGCTCAAGTGCTAAAAGAAGAATTACATAGAATGCTTGGCATAGAATATGTGAATGATGAGCATGATTGCAATGTTCTTAGCATGAATTCTTTGAATACCCAGGATGCTAATGATATGCAAAACCACAAGCTTGGGGATGTTATATTTGATAAAGATGATCTTTTTAGTTCTTCCACTTTGAATGATCAAAATCATTTTAATGAAAGCATGTCCCCTGTCTTTGATGATTATTGTGAGGATACTAATGCTTCAAAGAAGAGGGATGATAAAACTTGTCATACTCTCGAGAACCCTTTTTCTAAACCTTGCTTTTTCATTGTGGACACAATTTGTAGTACTCAAGTCTTTTACGATACCCCCACTACTATTCTTGAGAATAGATTTCCTTATGCGGAGAGTAGTAAAATTCCTATGCTTGTAGATCATGAAAATAAAGCCTTAGGTGCTGGTTATATTGTTGAATTCATTCATGAAGCTAATGAAAATTACTATGAGAGAGGATCATATGCTTCTACTTATTGCAATAGTATCAAGCTTCCTCTCCATATGTTGAAATTTTGAAGCTATGCTTGTTTTACCTTCCTATGCTAGTTGATTCTTTCTCCAATAAATTGTTTGATCACAAAATCCCTATTCATAGGAAGTGGGTTAGACTTAAATGTGCTAGCCACTTGCTCCATGATGCTCTCGTGGTGTTTCAACCCTTACCTTTTATGTGATCATCATTGAAATCAATGCCTAGCTAAGGGCGTTAAACGATAGCGCTTGTTGGGAGGCAACCCAATGAATAAATTTTTCTTTGATTTTTGCTTCCTGTTTTGTTTTCTCCACGCCATCATAAGTCTGTTATGATTGTGTGTTTTGTGTTTATTTTTGTGTTTATGCCAAGCAAAACCGCTATGATTAGTCTTGGTGATGATTGTTTGATCATGCTGGAAAAAGACAGAAACTTTCTGCTCACGAAACGAATTTTCATGTTTATTATGTAAGAGCTTTTGAGTTGATTCTTTTTTCTGCTGATTTCTATGCAATTTCTTCAAACTTTCGTAATTTTTCAGATTTTTTGAAGTACCAGAAGTATACGAAGTATACAGATTGCTACAGACTGGTCCGTTGTTAACAGATTCTGTTTTTGTTGAGTTGGTTTCTTATTTTGATGAAACTATGGATAGTATCGGAGGGTATTAGCCATGGAATATTGAAAATAAAGTAACCCAACATCAGCATAAGTAGAATTTAAGTTTGCTACAGCACCTAAGGAAGTGGTGGTTTGCTTTCTCATACTAATGTTATCACGAGTTTCTGTTTAAGTTTCGTGTTGTGAAGTTTTAAAGTTTTGGGTGAAGTTCTTATGGACAAAGAGATAAAGAGTGGCAAGAGCTCGAGCTTTGGGATTTCCAAGGCACCCCAAGAGATTCAAGGATGGCGTAAAAGCCATAGCTTGGGGATGCCCTGGGAAGGCATCCCCTCTCTCGTCTTTAATCCATCGGTAACGTTACTTGGGGTTATATTTTTATTCACCACATGTTATGTGTTTTTGCTTGGAGCGTCTTGTATCGTAGGAGGCTTTTATTTATTTTTTGTTGTGTCACAATCATCCTTGCCGCACACCTATAGAGATAGACATGCACTCACCGTGATTTTGTCGAGCTTCACTTATATCCTTTGGTAGACAATTCAGCTCACATGTACTTCACTTATATCTTTTGAGCTAGATACTTTTTCTCTATGTGCTTCACTTATATCTTTTAGAGCGCAGCGGTGCGTGGCTTGGTAGTTGATCTATGCTTTGAAAGTAGTCTCAAAAGGGGTAGTTATCCAAAGGGATACGAAAACTTCCACCTTCATGTACATTGAATAGTTAGAGAAGTTTGATTCATCTCAATTAGTTTTGAGTTGTGGTTTTGGTAATATTGAAGTCATGCTAGTAAGGTGTTGTGGATCTAGAAATACTTGTGTTGAAGTTAGTAATTCCCGTAGCATGCACGTATGGTGAATCGCTATGTGATGAAGTATGAGCATGATTAGTCTGTTGATTGTCATCCTTTGTGTGGCGGTCGGGATCGAGCGATGGTTTATACCTACCAACCCTTACCCCAGGAGTATGCGTTGAATGCTTTGTTTCCATTACTAATAAATTTTTTGCAACAAGTATATGAGTTCTTCATGACTAATGTTGAGTCCATGGTTTAGATACACTTTCACCTTCCACCATCACTATCTTCTTAGTGTCGTGCAACTTTCGCCTGTGCACAAAACCCACCATTAGCCTCCCTCAAAACAGCCACCATACTTACCTATCACGGCTTTTTCAAAGTCATTATGAGATATATTTCCATGCAACTACCACCATGACATGTGCCACCATGTCTACATTGCCATTGCATGATCGTAAGATAGCTAGCATGATGTTTCCATTAATGTCTATGCCATGCTAGATCATTGTCACGGTACACTACCGAAGGCATTCCATATAGAGTCATCTTTGCTCTAAGTTTTGAGTTGAAAGTGTGATGATCATCATTAATGGAGCATTGTCCCATGTGAGGAAATAAAATAGGCCAAAGATGCCCAGCAAAATTAAAAAAAGTAAAAAAGAGGCCAAAGAGCCCACCAAAAAAAATGAGAGAAAAAGAGAGAAGGGACAATGCTACCACCTTTCCACACTTGTGCATATTAAGCACCATGATCTTCATGATTGAGAGTTTCTCGTTTTGTCACCACCATATAGCTAGTGGGAAATTTTCATTATATAACTTGGCTTGTATATTCCAATAATAGGCTTCCTCAAAATTGCCTTAGGTCTTCGTGAGCAAGCAAGTTGGATGCACACCCACTAGTTTTCTTTAAGAGCTTTCACATACTCTTAGCTCTAGTGCATCATTTGTATGGCAATCCCTACTCATTCACATTGATATCTATTGATGAGCATCTCCATAGCTCATTGTTATGCCTAGTTAATGTGATCATCTTCTCCTTGTTTGTCTTGCAACCTCCACCACACTCCATTCCACTTATAGTGCTAAAACCATGGCTCATGCTCATGTATTGCGGGAGAGTTGAAAAAGTTTGAGAAAGTAAAAGTGTTAAAATAATTACTTGGCCAATACCGAGGTTGTGCATGATTTAAAATCGTTGTCCAAGGATGATAGAGCATAGCCATACTATATGATTTTGTAAGGATAACTTTCTTTTGGTCTTGTTATTTTGAAAGTTCATGATTACCTTGCAAGTTTGCTGGAAGTATTATTGTCTCCACATCAATAGCAAACTATTGTTTTGAATCTGACGGATCAGAACATTCATGTCACGTGGGAGAAGTTACAAAGGACAACTATGCTAGGTAGCATGCAACATCAAAATTTCATTCTTTATCTCTTCCCTACTCGAGGACGAGCAGGAGTTAAGCTTGGGATGCTTGATACGTCTCCAACGTATCTATAATTTTTTATGGTTCCATGCTATTATCTTGTCAACTTTGGATGTTTTATATGCATGAATATGCTATTTTATATATTTTTTGGGACTAACCTATTAACTCAGTGCCAAGTAGAAGAAAGGAAAATCTTTTTGGGTTTTCTCAAAAGGACACAAAAAAAGAAAAAAAAAGACAAAAATAAACTAGCATGGATAATACAGTGGCAAAGTGTAAACACCGGCTAACAAAGTGAAAGCATGAGCATGAATGTAAGGTCGGTGAGAACACGTACTCCCCCAAGCTTGGGCGTTTGGCCTAGCTTGGTCTACTCCCAAGGCGGGAAATAACCAGCTCCGGGATACTCCGGAGCGGACTGTGGATGCCACTGCTGTGTGAGCTACTCTGGCTCCCACTAATAAACTGGTGTCTGGTACTCGACTGGCGGCTCGGGCACGGGCACCTATGGTTGGGCCAAGCCCCAATATGCGTAGATGTCCGAGGGCATAATAGTGTACTTGCCTGCATGAAGATCGAACAAAGAAGGAGCAGGCAAAGTAATAGTCTCTCGAGTACCCTGACTAAATACCAGGTTATAAATCATCCGTCTACTAGCATCTCTATCCAGAAAATCATGGCGAACCATGCTGTCATAATCCACATATTTCTCAGGAAGAAGCATCTCTCCTTCCTCCCCGAGTCTAACGGGTATCTCAAAGTGTCTGGCAAGACTGGTGATACGTCCCCAACGTATCTATAATTTTTTATGGTTCCATGCTATTATCTTGTAAACTTTGGATGTTTTATATGCATGAATATGCTATTTTATATCTTTTTTGGGACTAACCTATTAACTCAGTGCCAAGTGGCAGTTTCTGTTTTTTCGTGTTTTTGACCCTTTTTCAGACGGAGCCCAAATGGAATGAAACTTTACGATGATTTTTTTTGGACCAAGAGAGACCCCCGAAGATTTGGAAGAAGGCCAGAAGAGCCACGAGGGAGTCATAAGCCCTGACGCCGCCACCACCACCCTAGGTGGCGCAGGGTAGGCTTGTGACCTCCTCGTGGGCCCATCCGACGTAATTCCACCGCCATAAATTCCTATAAATTCAGAAACCCCCAAAAAGAAACCCAGATAGGGAGTTCCACCGCCACAAGCCTCTATAGCCACCAAAAACCAATCTGGAGCCCGTTCCGGCACCCTGTCGGAGGGGGAATCCATCTCCGGTGGCCATCTTCATCATCCCGGCGATCTCCATGACGAGGAGGGAGTAGTTCTCCCTCGGGGCTGAGGGTATGTACCAGTAGCTATGTGTTTGATCTCTCTCTCTCTCGTGTTCTTGAGATGTCTTGATCTCGATGTACCGTGGGCTTTGCTACTATAGTTGGATCTTATGATGTTCTTCCCCCTCTCCCTCTTGTAATGAATTGAGTTTCCCCTTTGGAGTTATCTTATCGGATTGAGTCCTTGAGAACACTTGATGTATGTCTTGCACATGTCTATCTGCTGTGATCAACTTGCGGGTTTGTGACAATTGGGAACCTATGCATATGGGTTGGCACACGTGGATTCATGTGAGTACTCGATGTATGTTTTGGTAATCAACTTGTGGGTTCGTGACATTAGGAACCTATGCATAGGGGTTGGCACACGTTTTGACTCTCCGGTAGAAACTTTGGGGCACTCTTTGAAGTTCTATGTGTTGGTTGAATAGATGTTTCTGAGATTGTGTGATGCATATCGTATAATCATGCCCACGGATAGTTGAGGTGGCAATGCAGTATCTAGGTGACATTAGGGTCTTGGTTGATATGTATCTTAAGGTGTTATTCTAGTACGAACTCTTGAATAGATCGATTAGAAAGAATAACTTTGTGGTGGTTTCGTACTCGACAATAATCTCTTCGGTTGTTCTCTGCTATTAGTGACTTTGGAGTGAATCTTTGTTGCATGTTGAGGGCAAGTTATATGATCCAATTATGTTATTATTGTTGAGAGAACTTCACTAGTGAAAGTATGAAACCTAGGCCTTGTTTCCACGCATTGCAATACCGTGCGTGCTCACTTTTGTTACTAGTTACCGTGCTGTTTTTGTAATTTCAAATTACAAAAACCTATATCTACCATCCATATTGCACTTGTATCAACATCTCTTCGTCGAACTAGTGCACCTATACAACTTACCATTGTATTAGGTGTGTTGCGGACACAAGAGACTCTTTGTTATTTGGTTGCAGGGTTAATTGAGAGAGACCATCTTCATCCTACGCCTCCCACGGATTGATAAACCTTACGTCACCCACTTGAGGGAAAATTGCTACTGTCCTACAAACCTGTGTACTTGGAGGCCCAACAACGTCTACAAGGAGAAGGTTGCGTAGTAGACATCAAGCTCTTTTCTGGCGCCGTTGCCGGGGAGGTTAGCGCTTCAAGGTATATCTTTAGATCTTGCAATCGAATATTTTTGTTTCTTATTCTTTCGCTAGAAAACTACAAAAAAAATGGAATTGAGGATGCCTCATATGCTCCATCTTTTCAATGTCTTTCGTGAGCATGATGGGAAGGAAAATTTTGCTCAAGTGCTAAAAGAAGAATTACATAGAATGCTTGGCATAGAATATGTGAATGATGAGCATGATTGCAATGTTCTTAGCATGAATTATGTGAATACCCATGATGCTAACGATATGCAAAGCCACAAGCTTGGGGATGCTATATTTGATAAAGATGATCTTTTTAGTTCTTCCACTTTGAATGATCAAAATCATTTTAATGAAAGCATGCCCCCTGTCTTTGATGATTATTGTGAGGATACTTATGCTTCAAAGAAGAGGGATGATAAAACTTGTCATACTCTCGAGAACCCTTTTGCTAAACCTTGCTTTTTCATTGTGGACACAATTTGTAGTACTCAAGTCTTTTACGATACCCCCACTACTATTCTTGAGAATAGATTTCCTTATGTGGAGAGTAGTAAAATTCCTATGCTTGTAGATCATGAAAATAAAGCCTTAGGTGCTGGTTATATTGTTGAATTCATTCATGAAGCTAATGAAAATTACTATGAGAGAGGATCATATGCTTCTACTTATTGCAATAGTATCAAGCTTCCTCTCCATATGTTGAAATTTTTGAAGCTATGCTTGTTTTGCCTTCCTATGCTAGTTGATTCTTTCTCCAATAAATTGTTTGATCACAAAATCCCTATTCATAGGAAGTGGGTTAGACTTAAATGTGCTAGCCAATTGCTCCATGATGCTCTCGTGGTGTTTCAATCCTTACCTTTTATGTGAGCATCATTGAAATCAATGCCTAGCTAAGGGCGTTAAACGATAGCGCTTGTTGGGAGGCAACCCAATGAATAAATTTTTCTTTGATTTTTGCTTCCTGTTTTGTTTTCTCCACGCCATCATAATTATGTTATGATTGTGTCTTTTGTGTTTCTTTTTGTGTTTATGCCAAGCAAAACCGTTATGATTAGTCTTGGTGATGATTGTTTGATCATGCTGGAAAAAGACAGAAACTTTCTGCTCACGAAACGAATTTTCATGTTTATTCTGTAAGAGCTTTTGAGTTGATTCTTTTTGCTGCTGATTTCTATGCAATTTCTTCAGACTGTCGTAATTTTTCAGATTTTTTGAAGTACCAGAAGTATAC
Source organism: Hordeum vulgare subsp. vulgare (assembly GCF_904849725.1). NCBI lineage: Eukaryota > Viridiplantae > Streptophyta > Magnoliopsida > Poales > Poaceae > Hordeum > Hordeum vulgare. The sequence continues at coordinate 128,573,222 of NC_058522.1, read as the reverse complement.
GAAGTATACAGATTGCTACAGACTGGTCCGTTGTTAACACATTCTGTTTTTTGTTGAGTTGGTTTCTTATTTTGATGAAACTATGGATAGTATCGGAGGGTATTAGCCATGGAATATTGAAAATAAAGTAACCCAACATCAGCATAAGTAGAATTTATGTTTTCTACAGCAACTAAGGAAGTGGTGGTTTGCTTTCTCATACTAATGTTATCACGAGTTTCTGTTTAAGTTTCGTGTTGTGAAGTTTTAAAGTTTTGGGTGAAGTTCTTATGGACAAAGAGATAAAGAGTGGCAAGAGCTCAATCTTTGGGATTTCCAAGGCACCCCAAGAGATTCAAGGATGGCGTAAAAGCCTTAGCTTGGGGATGCCCCGGGAAGGCATCCCCTCTCTCGTCTTCAATCCATCGGTAACGTTACTTTGGGTTATATTTTTATTCACCACATGTTATGTGTTTTTGCTTGGAGCGTCTTGTATCGTAGGAGGCTTTTATTTATTTTTTTGTTGTGTCACAATCATCCTTGCCACACACCTATAGAGAGAGACATGCACTCACCGTGATTTTGTCGAGCTTCACTTATATCCTTTGGTAGACAATTCAGCTCACATGTACTTCACTTATATCTTTTGAGCTAGATACTTTTGCTCTATGTGCTTCACTTATATCTTTTAGAGCGCAGCGGTGCGTGGCTTGGTAGTTGATCTATGCTTTGAAATTAGTCTCAAAAGGGGTAGTTATCCAAAGGGATACAAAAACTTCCACCTTCATGTACATTGAATAGTTAGAGAAGTTTGATTCATCTCAATTAGTTTTGAGTTGTGGTTTTGGTAATATTGAAGTCATGCTAGTAAGGTGTTGTGGATCTAGAAATACTTGTGTTGAAGTTAGTAATTCCCGTAGCATGCACGTATGGTGAATCGCTATGTGATGAAGTCTGAGCATGAGTAGTCTTTTGATTGTCATCCTTTGTGTGGCAGTCGGGATCGAGCGATGGTTTATACCTACCAACCCTTACCCTAGGAGTATGCGTTGAATGCTTTGTTTCGATTACTAATAAAACTTTTGCAACAAGTATATGAGTTCTTCATGACTAATATTGAGTCCATGGTTTAGATACACTTTCACCTTCCACCATCACTATCTTCTTAGTGTCGTGCAACTTTCCCCCGTGCACAAAACCCACCATTAGGCTCCCTCAAAACAGCCACCATACCTACCTATTATGGCTTTTTCAAAGTCATTCCGAGATATATTTCCATGCAACTACCACCATGACATGTGCCACCATGTCTACATTGCCATTGCATGATCGTAAGATAGCTAGCATGATGTTTCCATTAATGTCTATGCCATGCTAGATCATTGTCACGGTACACTACCGAAGGCATTCCATATAGAGTCACCGTTGCTCTAAGTTTTGAGTTGAAAGTGTGATGATCATCATTAATGGAGCATTGTCCCATGTGAGGAAATAAAAGAGGCCAAATATGCCCAGCAAAATTAAAAAAATAAAAAAAGAGGCCAAAGAGCCCACCAAAAAAAATGAGAGAAAAAGTGAGAAGGGACAATGCTACCACCTTTCCACACTTGTGCATATTAAGCACCTTTATCTTCATGATTGAGAGTCTCTTGTTTTGTCACCACCATATAGCTAGTGGGAAATTTTCATTATATAACTTGGCTTGTATATTCCAATGATAGGCTTCCTCAAAATTGCTTTAGGTCTTCGTGAGCAAGCAAGTTGGATGCACACCCACTAGTTTTCTTTAAGAGCTTTCACATACTCTTAGCTCTAGTGCATCATTTGTATGGCAATCCCTACTCATTCACATTGATATCTATTGATGAGCATCTCCATAGCTCATTGATATGCCTAGTTAATGTGATCATCTTCTCCTTGTTTGTCTTGCAACCTCCACCACACTCCATTCCACTTATAGTGCTAAAACCATGGCTCATGCTCATGTATTGCGTGAGAGTTGAAAAAGTTTGAGAAAGTAAAAGTGTTAAAATAATTACTTGGCCAATACCGAGGTTGTGCATGATTTAAATTCGTTGTGCAAGGATGATAGAGAATAGCCAAACTATATGATTTTGTAAGGATAACTTTCTTTTGGTCTTGTTATTTTGAAAGTTCATGATTACCTTGCAAGTTTGCTCGAAGTATTATTGTCTCCACATCAATAGCAATCTATTGTTTTGAATCTGACAGATCAGAACATTCATGTCATGTGGGAGAAGTTACAAAGGACAACTATGCTAGGTAGCATGCAACATCAAAATATCATTCTTTATTACTTCCCTAGTCGAGGACGAGCATGAGTTAAGCTTGGGATGCTTGATACGTCTCCAACGTATCTATAATTTTTGATGGTTCCATGCTATTATCTTGTCAACTTTGGATGTTTTATATGCATGAATATGCTATTTTATATCTTTTTTGGGACTAACCTATTAACTCAGTGCCAAGTGCCAATTTCTGTTTTTTCCGTGTTTTTGACCCTTTTTCAGACGGAGCCCAAATGGAATGAAACTTTACAATGATTTTTTTGGACCAAAAGAGACCCCCGAAGCTTTGGAAGAAGGCTAGAAGAGCCACGAGGGAGTCACAAGCCCTGACACCGCGAACACCCCCCTAGGTGGCGCAGGGCGGGCTTGTGACCTCCTCGTGGGCCCAACCGACATAATTCCACCGCCATAAATTCCTATAAATTCAGAAACCCCAAAAACAAACCTAGATCGGGAGTTTCGCCACCGCAAGTCTCTGTAGCCACCAAAAACCAATCTGAGCCAGTTCCGGCACCCTGCCAGAGGCGGAATCCATCTCCGGTGGCCATCTTCATCATCCCGGTGATCTCCATGACGAGGAGGGAGTAGTTCTCCATCGGGGCTGAGGGTATGTACCAGTAGCTATGTGTTTGATCTCTCCCTCTCGTGTTCTTGAGATGTCTTGATCTCGATGTACCGTGGGCTTTGCTACTATAGTTGGATCTTATGATGTTCTTCCCCCTCTCCCTCTTGTAATGAATTGAGTTTCCCCTTTGGATTTATCTTATTGGATTGAGTCTTTGAGAACACCTGATGTATGTCTTGCACGTGTCTATGTGTTGTGATCAACTTGCGGGTTTGTGACAATTGGGAACCTATGCATATGGGTTGGCCCACGTGGATTCATGTGAGTACTCGATGTATGTTTTGGTGATCAACTTGCGTGTTCGTGACATTAGGAACCTATGCATAGGGGTTGGCACACGTTTTGATTCTCCGGTAGAAACTTTGGGCCACTCTTTGAAGTTCTATGTGTTGGTTGAATAGATGATTCTGAGATTGTGTGATGCATATCGTATAATCATGCCCACGGATACTTGAGGTGACAATGGAGTATCTAGGTGACATTAGGGTCTTGGTTGATATGTATCTTAAGGTGTTATTCTAGTACAAACTCTTGAATAGATCGATTAGAAAGAATAACTTTGTGGTGGTTTCGTACCCGACAATAATCTCTTCGTTTTTTCTCCGCTATTAGTGACTTTGGAGTGAATCTTTGTTGCATGTTGAGGGCTAGTTATATGGTCCAATTATATTATTATTGTTGAGAGAACTTCACTAGTGAAAGTATGAAACCTAGGCCTTGTTTCCACGCATTGCAATACCGTTCGTGCTCACTTTTGTTACTAGTTACCTTGCTGTGTTTGTAATTTCAGATTACAAAAACCTAGATCTACCATCCATATTGCACTTGTATCACCATCTCTTTGCCGAACTAGTGCACCTATACAACTTACCATTGTATTAGGTGTGTTGGGGACACAAGAGACTCTTTGTTATTTGGTTGCAGGGTTGCTTGAGAGAGACCATCTTCATCCTACGCCTCCCATGGAGTGATAAACCTTAGGTCACCCACTTGAGGGAAAATTGCTACTATCCTACAAACCTCTGCACTTGGAGGCCCAACAACGTCTATAAGCAGAAGGTTGCGTGGTAGACATCAACGGGTAGCATAGATACCTCCATAGACGACACCCTTGGAACGATTTGTGTTCAACCGCTGAGCTACTATAGCACCTAGGCTATAAGTCTTATCATTATAAAGGCCTTCGTGCAAAACCGCAAGCTCTGGAGAACTAAGTGATCCAGCCTCCCCACGGCCAATCAAACATTTTCCCACAAATAATGAGAAGTACCGAAGCACACGAAAATGTATGCAAGCAATTCTAGCGCGAGACACTCCTCTCTCCTCTCCAACAGCAATAGTACCTATGAAATCTTCCAAGTCCCGTGGACGAGGGTCACGAATATTCCCAACATAAGGTAATTTGCATACATTGCAAAAATCCTGTAGTGTCATGCACTGGGGGATATCATATAACATGAACTCAACCATGGGAGGATTCTTCCTCGGGTAAAAGTTAAAGCTTTGAATGAAAATGTTGGTGATGAGGAGGTATTGTGAGCACTTATCTTCAACGAACGCGGTAAGACCCGCATTCTCCACCAAGTAATAAAAGTCTTCATAAAGCCCCGCGGCGTGCAAAAATTCATCACTTGGCCACTCGCACGCTTGAACATCTGTGACTCCAGGAACCACGTACTTGGGGTGGTTCTTCTCATCCTCCTTGGGGTTACGGCATGAAGAGCTTCTCAAGAACCTTTTCATCTTTTTCCTTTTTTAGCTCTGAAAAATTCTGAAATTTTTAGAGACTTCGTAAGAAAAGTAAGTAAGAATTAACCCAACTCGTAGCAACTACTCCTACTAGTGCCTAGAGACCGTATCACGCGCTAAAACTACTTGGGACCAGCTAAAATCAACATTTCTAGCTCAAGAACAGGGTCACCAAGGTAGCAAGAATACGCGAAGGATAAAGCACTAGAGCAAAAACTAATTGGACCAATGGAGGAGTCACTTACCAAGGAGTAATTTCCCTAAAACGGTTCGGAGATTGGTGCTTTGAGCAAGGAGATTGAAAATCACAGCCAAATGAGCAAGAACACGGGTTTGAGCTACGAAACGATTTTTTCTGGAGGTAGAAGAAGTGGATGGGAGCTGGAATCAGTGGAGGGGGTCACTGTGGGTGCCACAAGCTTGGTAGCCACCACCAGGGGGGCGGCGGCTACAGGGCTTGTGACTCCCTGTAATCATACTTCATCTTCACATGAGGAATAGGGCATTCAAAGCTCCCAATAAGAATCAATGACTTTTTCTATAGCATTGATGAAATGTACTTGATATCGTTTCTTCGGAAAGTGCACTGTATGCTCATTACCGTTGACATGGAAAGTGACATTGCCTTTGTTCCAATCTATAACAGCCCCTGCAGTGTTTAAAAAGGGTCTTCCGAGGATGACAGCCATGGCATCGTCCTCGAGAATATATAAGATAACAAAGTCTGTTAAGATAGTGGTGTTAGAAACCACAACAGGCACATCCTCGCAAATGCCGATAGGGGAAGCAGTTGATTTGCCGGCCATTTGCATAGAAATTTCAGTGGGTGTCAACTTATCCAGTTCAAGTCTATGATAAAGATAGAGCGGCATAACACTAACACCGGCTCCAAGGTCACATAAGGCAGTTCTTACGTAGTTTCCTTTAATGGAGCAAGGTATAGTTGGCACCCGGGATCACCAAGTTTTTGAGGAGTTCCACCTTTGAAAGTGTAATTGGCAAGCATGGTGGAGATCTCAAGATCTGGTATCTTCCGTTTATTAGTCACGATATCTTTCATGTACATGGCATACTGAGACATTTTGAGCATATCAATTAACCGCATCTGCAGAAAGACGGGTCTTATCATCTCAACGAAGCGCTCAAAATCCCCATCATCATTTTTCTTGGATGGCTTAAGAGGAAAGGGCATAGGTCTCTGAACCCATGGCTCCCTTTCTTTACCATGCTTCCTAGCAGCGAACTCATTCTTATCGTATCTCTTAGGTTGTGGGTTATCAGGATTAACTGTAGGTTCAATCTCCACATCCTTATCATTGCTATGTTGAGCCTCGTTATGAACATCGTTGTCCATATTGTCACCAGGCTCATGTTCATCACCAGATTGTGTTTCTGCATCAGACGCAGAAATATCATTTGGTTCTTCAGGGGTGACAGTATTTGGTGAACTGACATGTAGGTTTATATCATCCTTCTTCTTCTTCGGATGACTGGGTGTATCAGCATTAATTCCTTGAGAATCTTGATCAATTCTCTTAGGATGGCCTTCAGGATACAAAGGTTCCTGAGTCATTGTGCCTCCTCTAGTAATGACTCTGACAAAGTTCTCATTTAATTCATTGAGCAAGTCATTCTGAGCTTTAAGTACTTGTTCTACCTAAGTAGTAATCATAGACGCATGTTTACTCAGAAGCTTCAGATCATTGACATTTCTGTCTACACAAGCACTTAGATGGCTAAGCATACGAGTTCTTTGTTCCAAATGTCTTCTAACATAATCATTGAAACTCTGTTGTTTGGAAACAAAGTTGTCAAATTCATCAAAGCATAGGCTAGCAGGTTTGTCAAAAGGAGTATCACTCTCATCAAACCTACGCAGAGAATTCACTTCTACTACTTGTATCGGGTTATCGAGACCATGGATCTCTTCGATAGGTGGTAGATTTTTGACATCTTCAGATCTAATGCCTTTCTCTTGCATAGATTTCTAGGCTTCTTGCATATCTTCGGGACTGAGGAATAGAATACCTCTTTTCTTAGGAGTTGGCTTAGGAGGTGGTTCGGGAATAGTCCAAGCATTATCATTGATCAAGATGTTATTCAGTAGAATCTCAGCTTGTTCTATAGTTCGTTCCCTAAAAACACAACCGACACAACTATCTAGGTGGTCTCTAGAAGCATCGGTATGTCCGTTATAGAACATATCAAGTATCTCGTTCTTCTTAAGAGGGTGATCAGGCAAAGCATTCTGTAGCTGGATGAGCCTCCCCCAAGCTTGGGGGAGACTCTCTTCTTTGAGTTGAGAAAAGTTGTATATTTCCTACAAGTCAGCTTGCTTTTGATGGGCAGGGAAATATTTCTCACAGAAGTAATAGACCATATCCTGGGGACCACTCACACATCCAGGAGGAAGAGAGGTGAACCAGGCTTTAGCATCATCCTTTAGAGAGAAAGGAAACAACTTAAGGATATAATAGTACCGGATCTGCTCCTCACTAGTGAAAAGGGTGGCTATATCATGTAGTTTGGTAAGATGGGCTACGACGGTCTCAAACTCATAACCGTGGAAAGGATCAGATTCGTCTAGAGAGATTATCTCAGGGTCGAGAGAGAATTCATAATCCTTATCGGTGATAAAGATAGGTGAAGTGGCAAACTTCGGGTTGTATTTCATCCTAGCTTTCAGAGATTTTTCCTTCCACTTGACAAGTAATTTCTCAGCATCATAGGCATCCTTACACGCAAGAAAATCCTCAGCTATCTCTCCCTCCATAACATAATCCTCAGGTATATCAGGCAATTCATATCTAGGAGAGCTAGATCTAGAAGGAGCAAAAGCAGGTTCTATCTCAATAGTATCGGTAGTTTCAGAAGCATCACGAGCATTGGCAGTAACTCTAGCAATATGAGCATCAAGGAATACCCCTAGTGGCACATCAGGCAAAGTAGTATCTCTAGCAGTATCAAGCATAGCATCATCAGGCAAAATAGCATCTCTAGCATCATCAGGCAAAGCAGTATCAAGCATAGCATCATCAGGCATAGCATCTCTAGCAGTATCACGCATAACATCTCTAGCAGGAGGTGGTGTTGCAAACCTACTCATAACTGAAGGTGAATCAAGTGCAGAGCTAGATGGCCGTTCCTTACCTCCCCTCGTAGTTGAGGGCAAAACTTTGGTTTTTGGATCTTTCAAATTCTTCATAGAGATCAGCACATATAAATCCCAAGTGACTCAGAGAATATAGCAATCCCTTCCCCGGCAACGGCACCAGAAAAATGTTGATCGCAGTTCCCTGGCAATGACTCCAGAAAAATGTGTTGACGTGCAACTATTCCCGGCTTGATGCCTCCATGGCAACGGAGTCAGAAGAGAGCTGCTCCCAATTGCTCAACAATTAGAAATTGTCTTGCAATAGCCCACCAGCGCGTGGGATCGAGGCAGTTTTTGAGGGTAGAGTATTCAACCCAAATTTGTTGATTCGCCCGACAGGAAGTGAGAGGATACTCTCAAGTATTAGCAGCTGAATGTGTCAGATTCAACAACACCTGAAAGATTAGTATCTGCAAGCAAAGTATCAGCAGCAAATTAGTATGATAACAACGGTGCCAGAAACGATCTGTTGACGGCAGAGTATTCCTAACGGTTGTATCAATGGCGCCAGAAGTTGACCATGGACGGAAAATATTCTTTCCCGTCAACGGCGCGAGAAGAAGTATTGTAGCAGGTAGCAGCAGTGTAACGAGTAACAATAGTGGCAAGGAATAGCAGTAGTAACAGCAGTAGCAAGTAGCAACAGTAGCAAGTAACAGCAGCAGCAACAGTAGTAACAACAGCAAAGAAAAACAAGTAACAGCAGCAGCAACAGTTGTAACAGCAGCAGAGCAAAACAAGTAAGAGCAGCAGCAACAGTAGAGAGCAAAACAAGTAACAACATCAGTGGGACAAACTCGTAGGCAATGGTTCAGTGATTTGTCAGATGATATTCATCATGCAACAGTTATAACACGGAGAGATATATGGCTAGCTCCCGTTCGTCAATGTGATGTAGGCATGCATTCCGTGTGTCATCATACGTCCTTAGGGAAAAGAACTTGCATGACATCTATTGTCCATCTCTCCCGTGGCAGCGGGGTCCAAAAGGAAACTACGGGATATTAAGGTTCTCCTTTTAATAAAGAACCGGACCAACGCATTAGCACTTGGTGAACACAAGAACTCCTCAAACTATGGTCATCACCGGGAGTGGTTCCGGTTATTGTCACTCCGGGGTTGCCGGGTCATAACACATAGTAGGTAACTAGAACTTGCAAGATCGGATCTAAAACACACATATATTGGTGACAACTTAATAATTTCAGATCTGAAATCATGGCACTCGGGCCGTAGTGACAAGTATTAAGCATGGCAAAGTAGTAGCAACATCAATCTCAGAACATAGTGGATACTAGGGATCAATCCGTGTCAAAACTAACTCGATTACATGATAGATCTCATACTACTCATCACCGCCCAGCGAGCCTACGGATAGATTACTCACGAACGATGAAGAGCTTCATAGAATTGGAGAGGGAAGAAGGTTGATGATGATGATGGCGATGATTTCCCCTCTCCGGACCCCAAAACGGACTCCAGATCTGCCCTCCAGATGAATAACAGGATGTGGCGGCGCCTCCTTATCGCAAAGGCGACGAAATCTTCTCTCTTGATTTTTTCTGGGACGAAAGTGAATTTATAGAGCTGAGTTTGGGTGCGGCAGAGCCACGTGGGCCCCACAAGCTTGGTAGCCACCACCAGGGGGCGGCGGCTACAGGGCTTGTGGCCCACTGGCCCATCCCCTCCGGTGGATCTGTGCGCAGGTATTTTTCATATTTTCCAGAAATATTCTCCGTAAATTTTCAGGACGTTCCGAGAACTTTCATTTCTGCACAAAAACAACACCAAGGCAATTCTGCTGAAACAGCGTTAGTCCACGTTAGATCCATTCAAATCATGCAAATTAGAGTCCAAAACAAGGGCAAAAGAGTTTGGAGAAGTAGATACAATGGAGACGTATCGGTATGAACCCAAAACCAAGCACTTCTCCCATTGCAAGAATTATAGATCTAGTTGGCCAAACAAAACCCACAACTCGAAGAGAATTACAAGGATATGAAATCATGCATAAGAGAGATCAGAAGGAACTCAAATAAGATTCATAGATAATCTGATCATAAATCCACAATTCATCGGATCTCGACAAACACACCGCAAAATAGAAATACATTGGATAGATCTCCATGAAGATCATGGAGAACTTTGTATTGAAGATCCAAGAGAGAGAAGAAGCCATCTAGCTACTAGCTATGGACCCGTAGGTCTATGGTGAACTACTCACGCCTCATCGAAGAGGTCATGGTGTTGATGAAGAAGCCCTATGTATCCGAATCCCCCCTCCAGCAGGGCACCAGAACGTGCCCCAGATGAGATCTTGCGGAGACAGAAGCTTGCGGCGGCGGAAAAGTATTTTCGATGATCTCCTGATTTTTTCTGGGATTTTAGGGAATATATAGGCACAAAACCTAGGGAAGAGGAGGTCCAGGGGTCCCACAATCCAGGGAGGCCCGACCTCCCCCCTAGCCAGGGCTAGGGGCTTTTGGGGTCCCACAATAGTTTGCTATTAACATGAAAACAATAATACTTCAAGCAAACTAGCAAGGTAATCATGAACTTTTAAAATAACAAGGCCAAAGAAAGTTATCCCTACAAAATCATATAGTCTGGCTATGCTCCATCATCCTCACACAACTAATATAAATCATGCACAACCCCGGTATTGGCCAAGTAATTGTTTTCGCACTCTTACTTTCTCAAACCTTTTATAACTATCACGCAATACATGAGCGTGAGCCATGGATATAGCACTATAGGTGGAATAGAGTGTGGTGGTGGTTGTGATACAAAAAGGAGGAGATGGTCACATTGACTCGGCGTATCAAAGGGCTATGGAGCTGCCCATTAATAGATATCAATGTGAATGAGTAGGGATTGACATACAAGGGATGCACTAGAGCTATAAATGTGTGAAAGCTGAAAAGGAGAACTAGTGGGTGTGCATCCAACTTGCTTGCTCACGAAGACCTAGGGCAATTTGAGGAAGCCCATCATTGGAATATACAAGCCAAGTTATACAATGAAGATTCCCACTAGCATATGGTAGTGACAAAGCAAGAAGCTTTCAATCAAGAAGAACATGGTGCTATTATGAAGCACAAGTGTGGAAAAAGATAGTAGCATGGTCCCTTCTCTCTTTTTCTCTCTTTATTTTTTATTTTTTTTATTGGGGCTCTTGGGCCTCTTTTTTTTATTTGGGCTCTTTGGCCTCTTTTATTTATTTCCTCAGATGGGACAATGCTCTAATAATGATGATAATCACACTTTTATTTACTCACAGCTCAAAGCTCAAAATGATGATGACTCTATAGGAAATGCCTCTGGCAGTGTACCGGGATGTGCAACGATCTAGCTTGGCGTAGGACGTTGAAAAATCTCGCTAGCTATCTTACGATCATGCAATGACAATATGAGAGTGACGGCACAAGTCATGAGACGGAATGGTGGGAGTTGCATGGCAATATATCTCGGAATTGCTATGAAAATGCCATAGTAGGTAGGTATGGTGGATGTTTTGAGGAAGGCATATGGTGGGTTTGTGCACCGGCGAAAGTTTCGCGGCACTAGAGAGGCTAGAAATGGTGGAAGGTGAAAGTGCATCTATACCATGGACTCACATTAGTCATGAAGAACTCACATACTTGTTGCGAATTTTTTTATTAGTAATCGAAACAAAGTGCTAAACGCATACTCCTAGGGGAAGGTTTGGTAGGTGTTAACCATCGCGCGATCGCAACCTCAACACAAAGGATGACAATCAATAGATCAATTATGCTCCGACTTCCTAACATAGCGGTTTACCAAACGTGCATGCTACGGGAATCACTAACTTCAACACAAGTATTTCAAGATTCACAACACCCTACTAACATAGCTCTTAATATTACCAAATCCACGTCTCAAAACAAATTGAGAGGAATCAAAACTTCTCTTTCTACTCAATGCACATGAAGATGGAGGTTTTTGTATCCTCTTTGGGTACCTATCACCTTTGGGACTACTTTCATTGCATAATCCAACTACCAAGTCACGCACCGCCGTTCTCTAAAAGATCTAAGTGAAGCACATAGAGCAAAATATCTAGCTCAAAAGATATAAGTGAAGCACGATGAGCATTCTAGCAAAATCACGATGAGTGCATGTCTCTATCTAAAGGTGTGCAGCAAGGATGATTGTGACACAACAAAAAGAAAAGACTCCTAAGATACAAGACGCTCCAAGCAAAACACATATCATGTTGTGCATAAAAATATAGCTCCAAGTAATGTTACCGATGGTTTGAAGACGAAAGAGGGGATGCCTTCCCGGGACATCCTCAAGCTTAAGCTTTTTGGTGTCCTTGAATTTTGCTGGGGATGCCTTGGGCATCCCCAAGCTTGAGCTCTTTCCACTCCTTATCTCTTTCTCCATGAGAACATCACCCAAAACTTGAAAACTTCACAACACAAAACTTAAATAGAAACTCGTGATAACATTAGCACAAGAAAACAAACTATCACCTCTTTAGGTACTATAGCAAACTTTAATTATATTTATATTGGTGTTGGGCTACTGTATTCTCACTTTTCTATGGCTAGTACCCCCCGATACTGTCCATAGTTTCATCAAAACAAGCAACCAACTCAACAAAAACAGAATCTGTCAAAAACAGACCAGTCTGTAGCAATCTCTATACTTTGTATACTTCTGGTACCTCAAAAATTCTGACCAATTACGACTGCCTGGGAAAAAGGAATATAAACCAGCAGCAAAAAGAATCAACTCAAAAGCTCTTTCTGAATAAAAATGAAAAATCATCTCGTGAGCGAAAAGTTTCTGTCTTTTTCCAGCAGGATCAAATAACCCTCACAAAGACTAGTCATAAAGGTTTTGCTTGGCTCGAACACAAAAAGAAACACAACAAAAACACAATCATGACAGAATTATGATGGTGTGGAGGCAACCAAACAGAAAGTAAAATAAATAAATTCATTGGGTTGCCTCCCAACAAGCGCTATTGTTTCACGCCCTTAGCTAGGCATTGATAATTCAACGGTGCTCACATAAAAGATAGCAATTGGACACGAAGAGAGCATCATAAAGCATGTGGAAATCACATCTAAGTCTAGCATACTTCCTATGCATAGGCATTTTATAGGAAAACAGATTATCAAGACAACCAATAGTTGCCATATGCAAGGAAGAAGAAAGAGACAATAGCAATCTCCACATAACGAGAGGTAATTTTCTAACATGAAAGTTTCTGCCACAATATTTTCCTCTCTCATAGCAATTACATGTGCGATCATAATCAAATTCAACAAAATAGCTATCACAAAGGTTATTATTTTCATGATCCACATGCATGCAAAGTTGACGCTCTTCAAAAATAGTGGGATTATCATCAACTAAAGTCATGACTTCTCCAAACCCACTTTCAATATTATTGCAAATATCATATTCATCATGAGGCTTGAACAAATTTTCAAGATCATAATAAAAATCATTACCCCAATCATGATCATTGCAACAAGTAGTGGGCATAGCAAAACAAGCATCCCCAAGCTTAGGGTTTTTCATATTATTAGCATGATTGTCACTAATAGAATTCATAGTGAAACCATTGCAAGCAGCCCTCGTGAATCTCTTCATAAATTTCTTCATGATTGTCATTGATTGTCACCAAGGATCCCTCGTGAATCTCTTCATAAATTTCTTCATCACGATTTTCTGATTCACACATCTCAAGCAAAACTCCATAGAGAAAGTCAAGTGCACTCAACTCACTAGCAATTGGATCAACATAATTGGATCTCTTAAAGAGATTAGAAAGTGGATGAGGATCCATATCACTAGATTTTCAGCAAGCGAAGATGCAAGCATATTGAAGGCACATAGCACACAAGCAAAGGAAAGCAAGCTAAAAAGGCAAATGAAAAAGGCAAATATTTTTTTGTAAATTTTTGTTTTTCAGAAGTGGGGGAGAGGAAAACGAGAGGCAAAAAAGTAAATGCAAGAGATGAGTTTGCGACACTTACTTGGATGAGTTCTTGACTTGATCCTCCCCGGCAACGGCGCCAGAAATCCTTCAGCTACAACGACAGAAACCTTCTGTCGTCTCTTGAGCTTGCGTTGGTTTTTCCCTTGAAGAGGAAAGGGCGATGCAACACAGGAGCAGTAAGTATTTCCCTCAATTTGAGAACCAAGGTATTAATCCAGTAGGAGAATCTCGTCAAGTCCAGAGTACCTGCACAAACACAAAAGAGCTTGCACCCAACGCTATAAAGGGGTCGTCAATCCCTTCAAGATTGATTGCAAAGTGAGATCTGAAGGCGGAAAGTGCAATGAAGTAAAAGTGTAAGGCTGAAAATATGGTGTGGAGTAGACCCGGGGGCCATAGTGTTCACTAGAGGCTTCTTTCAAAATAGCAAGTATTACGGTGGGTGAACAAATTAATGTCGAGAAATTGATAGAACCGTGCAAAGTCATGACGATATCTGAGGCAACGATCGTACATATAGGCATTATTCCCAGACAAGTAGACCGATACTTTCTGCATCTACTACTATTACTCCACACATTGACCGCTATCCAGCATGCATCTAGTGTATTGAGTTCATGACGAACAGAGTAACACCTTAAGCAAGATCACATGATGTAGAGGGATAATCTCAAACCAATGATGAAAACCCCATCTTTTTACCCTTGATGGAAACAACACGATGCGTGCCTCGCTACCCCTTCTGTCACTGGGTGAGGTCACCACATGGTATGAATCCAAAACCAAGAACTTCTCCCATTGCAAGAATCATAGATCTAGTTGGCCAAACAAAACCCACAACTCGAAGAGAATTACAAGGATATGAAATCATGCATAAGAGGGATCAGAAGAAACTCAAATAAGATTCGTAGATAATCTGATCATAAAGCTACAATTCATCGGATCTCGACAAACACACCGCAAAAGAAGATTACATCGGATAGATTTCCATGAAGGTCAAGGAGAACTTTGTATTGAAGATCCAGGAGAGAGAAGAAGCCATCTAGCTACTAGCTATTGACCCGTAGGTCTATGGTGAACTACTCACGCATCATCGGAGAGGTCATGGTGTTTATGAAGAAGCCCTCCGTATCCAAATCCCCCTCCGACAGGGCACCAGAACGTGCCCCAGATGGGATCTTGCGGAGACAGAAGCTTGTGGCAGCGGAAAAGTATTTTCGATGATCTCCTGATTTTTTCTAGGATTTTTGGGAATATATAGGCGCAAAACCTAGGGCAGAGGAGGTCCAGGAGGCCCACAAGCCAGGGAGGCCCGGGCTCCCCCCTGGCTGGGGCTAGGGGGCTTGTGGGGTCCCTGGGGACTCCCTGCCTTGGTTCTCAAGTCTCCCGATCTTCTTCTGTTTCGGAAAAAATCTTTTAGGGGATTTTATTCAGTTTGGACTCCGTTTCAAATCTTCCTTTGGAAAGGGTTAAAAACACGAAAAAAACAGGAACTGGCACTTGGCACTGAGTTCGTAAGTTACTCCCAAAAAAGATATAAAAGGCATACAAAACATCCAAAGTTTGACAAGATAATAGCATGAAACCATAAAAAATTACAGATATGTTGGAGACGTATCATGCGCATTTACCAAAGTTGCTACTTTGGCTCCTTCCACTTATCTCTTTGAGCTTAAACTTTTACCACAACTCTATATAGTTACCTTTTACCTCCAGTAGCCTCGCCATGGCCTGTGGTCAATTATTGGAGGGTGACCCCATGTATCTACCTCTCATTTTTACCTTGGCAACACCAGTTTTACCCTCTTGCTATACCCCTACTTAAGCTAAAGCCCCCACATCCTTCTAGAGCAACTGTAGTATGCAAATACATCATTTCAAATCAAAATATAGCCTGTCCATGAGGGAAAAATGAGCAACGCATCTGAAACTTGATTTCTGGCAGAATTGTAGCCTTGAACTACAACTGCTAGCTAAACTCATTACCTTGAGCTGAAAATTGATAGTCTTGTAGTCCTCCCATGCCTAAGACTACTAGACATGGTTTCACCCCATTATCTCTCCATTAAGTACCCTCATTTGTAGCCCTAAGTCTGTTGATGCAAACTAAACTATAGTCAAAACCTATTCAAGTCAGCCCACATGCAACCAAACTCGAGAGTCGTCTTTCTGCATGCATGCCCTGCACGAAGGATAGCTTTGACTGGTCAAAAAGTCACTCTAGGTAGGGATGGCCGTGGTGACCACGCTGGCGGCATGCAATAATGGTGCTTTGTGCCTTGTCTTCTTCCTTCATCTCAGGTGAGGCCACAACCGCGTGTCCCAGCTCGCCAGGGAGTTCCTCCTAGCCTCCCACGTCGCTCCCCAACGCTGCCGAGCCTCCAAGTGCCCTAGGGACGCATGTATCCCGATGCCAAAGCACCCGAGCTGAAGCTCAAGATCCTCCATGGGGCCCCTCCACTTTACCCTCTCCCTCGATCCCTCTCTGTCTCTCTCCCACTTCCCCTCACTCACTTGTACCACCCGGACTTCCCCATTCCTCCTTCCGAGCTCTCTTCTTCCCCCCATGGTCGCCATGGCGCCGCCTCGGCCTCCCCTGCAATCGGGCTCGCCAGTCCCCCCTTGCCTCGGTTCTCCCCTTCGGAGGGACCCCTGGACCCCCCAATGTCCTGGACATGCCAGGGGGCCTTCCCATGGCCGATCCAAGCTCGCCAGCGGAGCCATGCCGCCATTTTCCCATGCCGTCGTCCGACTTGCTCAGGGTGTCCCTGCGACCTCTCGGTTGTCCCTAGGTGCGGCGCGTAGTGGAGCATCATGCCCGGACCCCCAGCTCGTCGGCCGGAATCCGCGACAACCGGAGCTCCCCTACTCCTGGTGAGAGGAGGAAGAAGAGGGAAGGAGTGGTAGAAGGACAACGGGCCCCGCATGTCGGCCAGGGTTCAAGCCACCGACGGGTGGCCCCGCCCTGTTTAAGTGGAGGCGGGCTTTCCCCCGGCCGCCTCCCCTGTTGCGGTAGCGCCTTCCGCGAGGGCGCCTTCGACGTGGCCCTCCTGCGTGCCAGTCAAAGTCGCTGGGCCAGCCCAGTTCCTCCCCAGTGCCCTGTGCGAGTTATAACCAATATGGTGTAACTCCTTTTCTTTTTCCTTATTATTTAGAGCCTATAAATTTCATAAAAAATTTAGTTGAGCTCCAAATCTAATGATTAAAATTTCTACACGTTCCTAAAATCAAGAACTATCCGGATCTGTGCATTGCACATTTTTCCAAAAGACTTTTTTATGGGGTTAATATTCAAATGCCCATTTGAATATTTTAAACACCACCTTAGAAATATCCTAGAGGATACAAATCAACTCCAAATGGAGTGATTCCAATTTCCAGAGTCTTCTAATATCATGCACTATTTTTGACGCATTAGTCAACATTTTTATCTACTAGGTTTCTGTTGCATTAAATAAATAGCTATTCATCGAATGTTATAAAATCCCTAGAATATTCATATCCACTCCAAATCCAGTGAAACAACTTCCTAAATGTTTCTAAAATCATGCTCTGTTAGATGAGTGCCTCCACTCATTTTAGTAGAATGTTTTATGTAGACTTCTTAAAGGATCACCTATTCCTCCTTTAGTCCATTCAAAAATTCCTGATGGTCCAAATCTCCTAGAACAAGCTTGAGGTATTTTTCTTATGATCAGAGAGGTCCAATAAAAATAAAACTCTTATTTATATAGCATTTTGTTTCTGCTTGTTGTATGGCTTACTGTGATTGTTTCCGACGATAGTTCACGGAGTAGACGGAGTACTCGGAGTTGGGCCGGAAGACCTAGAAAACCCTAAGGACTTATGTGAGCAAAGGCAAGAAGCCCTTTGACGATGTTTGAGAAAACATTTTTATGCATGCCATGTTGAATACTTTATTCCGATGCACATAGTTAAGATTAATCGGTGCACCCTAGCATGGTGTTTGTGATAGGTCCTCTGGAGCACTTGCATTGAGCATGACCCTACCATCTATGAGGGTCACTCTAATAAAAGTTGACAAGTAGTAGTAGTGCTACGCATAGGATGAGTATATGCATGATGATAGTAAAACAAAGGGTGCCACTAATACCTAAGGGTGATGGTGATGAGCTGGATGACCACTTGAGAAAGAAGTGGTGTACCGGAAATGTTTTGTGTGAGTGGTTTCGGAAATGGGATTAGATTTATGATGTGTCGACCGTCCCAACCTTACATGTGCGAGCACGATACCCCTTTATGGGATGGGGTTTTGTTGATTACTTTGGTTGGTGCTAGCAAAGAGCCTCCATTAGTAGTGGCGGGAGTGATATGGTCACTCTCGTGACGGGGTCGTACCAGGTAGGTCAACTATGCCGTTTTTACGTGTTCTGGGCACACCGTTGGTCCCCACATGGATGATACGGTCTAGAGTTGGTGCTCGTAAGACGTACATCATGTGGGCTGGGTACCAATCGAGTGGACTCTTTGTCTACTGTCATCAGGGGAAAGGCAATGATCGAGTACTTACCTCGGGTATGTTGTATATCGCGAGTCATGGATGACACGGAAGTTGCCCGGATCTCGCGGGTACAGCGTACAACCTCAGCAGAGTGTAAAACTATTTGAATAGCCGTGTCCACGGTCAAGGATAGATGGGTAGTCCTGCTTAAACTACGTCCAGTCGTTTCCGCAAAAACCAAGTGTGTGCGTGTATAAAGGTCTTACATGAGAAAGTGATTACTCGGTCAAGTTTGGTGACTTGACGTGGAGGATGAACATGAGATGTTCAGTCTTCGGAATGTTTATGTTGATATCTGTAACCTGTTCTGATGGTTACTACTTACCACTTGATGCATGACTATATAAATACTAGACCACGTTTGTGCATTAATAAAACATACTTACTCCAAATGCTGCATTACTCTTCATATTACAGTCAATTGCATAACCCGCATCATGGGCTATTTGCGAGTACATTCAAAGTACTCATTGGCTTGCCATTGGTTATTTCATTGACAAGGTATGAGAGAACATGAAATGGTGAAGAGTAATTTGGTGATGTTCCTTCGAGCTAGGATGCTTCCCAGTGAGAATGCGTGTAGGTTAAGGCTGATGGCATGGGTTCACGCTTTTGAACAATATCTCCGCTATTGGTCATGTTTGGTGTGCTGGCCTTCAAGGCCCTATATATGTAAGACTTGACCACATTGTTCATTTATTGTATCAAACGGTACGTATGGATGTAAGACTCTTGTTATTCAGTTTATGTGTGTTCGGTGAGCATTGATCTCTAGGATCACTAAGCATGTTCATTTGGCGGTCTCGACTCGTAAGTTGGGGTCCCCACACTGTTCTAGGGAAAAGAGTTGATACGAAATTAAATGTCATCCATTACGCTAATAAAACTCTAGGCAATGCTCAAATAAACTACGCTACCACTGAAAAGGAATTTTTAGCAGTTGAGTTTGCTTGCGATAAGTTTAGACCTCATATTGTTGATTCTAAAGTAACTGTTCACACTGATCACACTGCTATTAAATACCTTATGGAAAATAAATATGCTAAACCTAGACTTATTAGATGGTTTCTTCTCCTACAAGAATTTGATCTCCATATTATTGATAGAAAGGGCGCCGATAACCCCGTAGAAGATAACTTGTCTAGACTAGAGACTGTTCTTGATGACCCACCACCTATTGATCATAGTTTCCCCGATGAACAATTACCTCTCATAAATGCTTCACGCAGTGCTCCTTGGTATGTTGATTATGATAACTACATTATTGCTAAATTTATACCGCCTAGCTTCACATACCAACAAAAGAAAAAGTTCTTCTATGATCTAAGAGATTACTTTTGGGACGATCCATACATTTATAAAGAAGGAGTAGATGGTAATATTAGATGTTGTGTACCTGATCATGAACTAGGACGAATCCTACACAAGTGTCACTCCGAGGCCTACAGAGGACACCACGCTGGAGATAGAACTGCACACAAGGTATTACAATCTAGTTTTTATTGGCCTACCCTCTTCAAGGATGCTCGTAAGTTTTTCTTGTATTGTGATAAGTGTCAAAGAATTGGTAATATTAGTACACGTCAGGAAATTCCTATGAATTACTCTCTTGTTATAGAACCATTTGATGTCTGAGGTTTTGATTATATGGGAACTTTTCCAAAGTCCAATGGGTATACTCATATTCAAGTTGCTGTTGATTATGATACTAAGTTGGTAGAAGCTATTCCAAGTAGTAGTGCCGATCATAACACTTCTATTAAAATGCTGAAAGAAGTTATTTCCCCTAGATTTGGAGTCCCTAGATATTTAATGACTCATGGTGGTTCACAATTTGTTCATGGCGCTTTCCGTAAATTGCTTGCTAGGTATGATGTTAATCGTAGAATTGCATCCCCTTATCGTCATCAGTCTAGTGTTCAAGTAGAATTGAGCAATAGAGAAATTAAATTGATCTTGCAAAATACCATTAATATATCTAGAAAGAATTGGTCTAAGAAACTTGACGACGCATTATGGGCTTATAGAACCGCTTACGAAAATCCTATGGCTATGTTTCCGTATAAAATGGTTTATGGTAAAGCATGTCACTTACCTCTAGAGCTAGAACATAAAGCTTATTGGGCAATTAAAGAGCTTAACTATGATTTGAAACTTGCTGGTGAGAAGAGGTTATTTGAAATTAGCTCACTTGATGAATGGAGAACCTAAGCCTATGAGAATGCTAAGTTGTTTAAAGAAAAGGTTAAGATATGCCATGATAGAAGGATACAAAAGCGTGAATTCAATGTAGGTGATCATGTCTTTCTATACAACTCTCGTTTAAGATTTTTTGCAGTAAAACTTCTCTCTAAATGGGAAGGGCCTTACATTATCGAGGAAGTATATCGTTCCGGTGCCATCAAGATCAACAACGCTGACGGCACAAATCCGAAGGTGGTAAATGGGAAAAGAATCAAACATTATATCACAGGTACCCCCATAAATATTGAAACCAATATTGTGAATACCATAACACCGGAATAGTACATTAGGGAGGCCTATAAGAACGTTTCAGACTCCGAAAAGTAATAGGTATGTGTTACGGTAAGCAAACCGACTCCAAAACTTTTCCAATGGAATATTTTATGAGTTTTGGAATATTTAAAAAATAGGAAAATTCGAAGAAGTCCGAAGAGTGCAAGAGGAGGTGACAAGACCTGTAGGCTTGTGGCCACCCCGTGTACCATGTGGACTCCGTTTTCTTGTGGTATACTGTTTCGGGTCAGAAAAAATCATTATATAATCGCCCGAAGGTTTTTAGCTTCGTATCACGACAATATATCCTGTTTTCGTTTTGAGTTGTTTGTGCAGCTGATTTAGATCAACATGACGTCTTCAACTGCTTTGAAGGACAAGTTCTTCGAGATGGTTTTTTTAAAGACCCAGCTGATGGCTGGCATATATTGCGAAGCAGGTAGCAAGGCGAGAAATACATTGTATGATGGGTGATCCTCGGATCAAGGATAAAAACTAAAATACGGAAAACATGGACCAAGTCCAGCCCCCTAGGCTAGAAAAGAAACTCCTCACGGTGGATCCCCAAATGGGTGCTCTAAGAAAAGTGCCCCTGCCTGCCTCCAAAGCTCGACGGACCGTGTGATGGAGGTGGTTATGTTTGCAAGCCACGCTGTTTTGTTTCGGAAAGTGCAGTCATTTCTTTCTTTCCAAATTTCTGAGATGGTCATCGACTCCTACCTTGCGGAGGTGCTGCAATACCCTTAAACCATTGAGATGCATGAGGGGGTTTAGCACATCCGTGATGTTGAGGGGCCAAAGAAGACCGAAAGCGTGGAGACAAGGCTCAAAGCAATGGAGCAACAAGTCCTCAAGTGCCAAGGGATGGTGGAACAAGGACTCGATGCCTATCACATGATGATCGCAGAGTTTAGCCATAAGCACAAGCGAGGCGCCAAGGACATCTAGGATCACGTCTTGAAGCTTTACGAGAAAATCGAGCATCTCCAAGCCCAGATCTATGACGTGCAAAACCAAAACTACGAGTATGAATACAGATTTAAGAGAATGAGTTTGGTTGCAGATTTGAGGATCCTAGAGACTCGTTCATCTTTTTACGATGGTGAGCCCATGCCTTGGAAGACAGAGGACAAGCCTTCAACCTCACCAACAACTCCAACATCACCACCTCCGAAGAAAGACAACTCAACACATGGGTATGGGCACTCCCCTTGGCTTATTCCAAGCTTGGGGGAGGTTCCCCAGTATCGTATCACCATCACACCTTTTACTTTCTTCATTTTATTTGTTTGATACTTTTGGTTATATCTTGATCTAGTAGAATAAAGATTTAGTGTGATCTAGTTTTGAATTTTGCTTTATGTTCCCCCTATGTAAGAAAGTCCAAGAGTTATATAATAAAATTAGCTTTGAGTTGAGGGCTTTGCTTGCTTGCTATGATCTTGAGAAAAAGAAATAGAAAGAAATATAGAATAAAAGCAAAGAGTATATATAATGATGTTATTGGGAGTGATGACTTCGCACATAAAAAGTATGTCGATTGAAATTTGTTGTGAGTTGACAAACAAAGCTATTGGTCATTGTTGCAATTAAAAGGAAGTAATAAAGAAAGTGAGGTTCACATATAAATATATTATCTTAGACATCTTTTGTGATTGTGAGCACTCATTAAAATATTATATGTTAAGAAATTGATATTGGACAAAGAAGACAACATAATGAGTTAGGTTTGCTTATTTCCGAATAGAAGTTATATGGTTATAGATCCTTCAACATGTGTCATTTGCTTCCACCCCATATCAGCCAAAAACTTCCACACCAAGTAGAGATACTACTTGTGCATCCAAACACCTTTAACCCAGTTTTGCCTTAACAGTCCACCACACCTACCTATGGATTGAGTAAGATCCCTCAAGTAAGTGGTCATCGGTGCAAGCAATAAAAGTTGATCTTTTAATGTGTGTGATCTATTAATGTGGGAAAAATAAACTTTATACGAACTTATGATATAGAAGAAATAAAAGAGACACACTGCATAATAAAGCTATTTATCACAAGGGGAAATATAAAGTGACGTTCTTTTGCATTAAGGTATTGCACATCCAACTATTAAAAAGCGCATGGCAACCTTTGCTTCCCTCTGCGAAGGGCCTATCTATTACCTTTAATTTCTAGTATTGACCTTTATGCAAGAGTCGTGGTGATCTTTATCATTTCCTTTATTTCGCCTTTATCTTTTGGCAAGCATCATGTGTTGGGGAATGATGTAGACAAATATATCCACTTGGATGTGGGTGATCATGAGTTATTATTGTTGACATTACCCCTGAGGTAAATAGTTGGGAGGCAAAACTATAAGCCCTTATATTTTTATCTGTCCGATTAAAGCTTTGACCTCATAGGTACCGCGTGAGTGTTAGCAATTATGAAAGACCATAAGATGATTGAGTATGTGGATTTGATTTACAAGCTGTTATATTAACTCTTTATTTCGTTACGATAAATTGGAATTGCTTCAATGACCGAAATCATTGTTTGTTAGTTCTCAATAGAGTTCTTGATTCATATTTTACCTTGTGAATGAATTGTTACTCTAGAATAAGATATTCTATGTCAGTATGTGTTGTTGTTCTAAAGATAACCATGATGCCTTCATGTCCGTATTTTATTTTTATCGACACCTCTATCTCTAAAAATGTGGGCATATTTATCGATCTCGGTTTTTGCTTGAGGACAAGTGAGGTCTAACCTTGGGGGAGTTGATACGTACATTTTGCATCATGATTTTGTATCAATATTTATTGCTTTATGGGTTGTCAATACACATTATGGTACAATACTTATGGCTTTTCTCTCTTATTTTATAAGGTTTACATGAAGAGGGAGAATGCCGACAGCTGGAATTCTGGACCGGAAAAGGAGCAAATTTGAGAGACCTATTTTGCACAGCTCCATAAGTCCTTCAAACTTACAGAAAATTATTTTGGAATTTATAAAAAATATTGGGCGAAAGAAATACATCAGGGGACCCACAAGGTGGCCGCAAGCCAGGGGGCGCGGCCTACCCCCCCCCCCCCTTGGCGCGCACTACAAGCTTGTGGGCCCGTGGCAGGCCTCCTGAGCCCATCTTATGCTATGTGAAGGGTTTTGACGTGGAAAAAATCATATCATAACTTCCGGGGTGAAGCGCCGCCGTCTCGAGGCAGAACTTCGATAGAACCAATCTAGAGCTCCGGCGAAGCTATTCTGCACGGGAAACTTCCCTCCCGGAGGGGGAAATCAAATCCATCATCATCACCAATGATCCCCTCATCGAGAGGAGGTCAATCTCCATCAACATCTTCATCAGCACCATCTCCTCTCCAAACCATAGTTCATCTCTTGTATCCGATCTTTGTCTCAAAACCTCAGATTGGTACATGTGGGTTGCTAGTAGTGTTGATTACTCCTTGTAGTTGATGCCAGTTGGTTTACTTGGTGGAAGATCATATGTTCAGATCCTTAATGATTATTAATACTCCTCTGATTATCAACATGAATATGCTTTGTGAGTAATTACGTTTGTTCCTAAGGACATGGGATAAGTGTTGCTATAAGTAATGACGTGAATTTGGTATTCATTTGATATTTTGATGAGATGTATGTTGTCTCTCCTCTAGTGGAGTCATGTGAATGTCGAATACATGACACTTCACTGTTATTTGGGCCTAGGGGAAGGCATTGGGAAGTAATAAGTAGATGATGGGTTGCTAGAGTGACAGAAGCTTAAACCCTAATTTATGCGTTGCTTCGTACGGGGCTGATTTGGATCCATGTGTTTCTTGCAATGGTTAGATTTATCTTAATTCTTCTTTCGTAGTTGCGGATTATTGCAAGAGAGGTTAATCATAAGTGGGATGTTTGTCCAAGTAAAGGCAACACCCAAGCACCGGTCCGCACACATACCGAATTATCAAAGTAAAGAATGCGAATCATATGAACATGATGAAAACTAGCTTTACAAAAATTCCATGTGTCCTTGGGAGCGCTTTTCTTTATATAATAGTTTGTCCAGGCTTGTCCTTTGCTACAAAAGGATTGGCCACTTTTCTACACCATTTCTACATTTGTTACTTGCTACCCGTTACGAATTACCTTATCACAAAACTATCTGTTACCGATAATTTCAGTGCTTGGAGAGAATACCTTACTGAAAACTGCTTGTCATTTCCTTCTGCTCCTCGTTGGGTTCGACACTCTTAATTATCGAAAGGACTACGACTGATCCCCTACCCTTGTGCGTCATGAGTGGCTCATGAAATGTCCTCAAGGACAAAGATGAGTTGCACAACAAGTCAAGCAGTGCTTACAAAGCTTCAAGTGATACTCCCGCTACGTAAAATGACAACCTTGTTTCCAATGAAGAGGTCAACCTCATGGTCAGAAAATTCAATGAATTCTACAAAAGTAGAGGAAAGGAGAGAAGCTATAGTTCAAGATATGATGAAAAGCGTTCGTCTAGTCATGACCAAAACTGCTACAACTATGGAAACCCCGAACACTATTCCAATGAGTGCTCGACTCCCCACAAAAGAAGAGAAGATTTGACTAGAAGATGAAGCTTGAGAGATAAGTCACCTCGCAGAGAGAGAAGGGGTAGAGAAGATCATTATGAACGAAGACACTCCCGGAGAGGAAATGAATCAGAGAGGAAGGACAAGTACACCAAGAGCAGCTCAAGAAGAATACATCAAGATCACGTTAGTGAATGAGTTTCCGGCTGCGAGTCTGACAGCCAATCTGAGAGAAGCTACCACTCCAACTTCGACTATATTTAAGACGAAGGTCTTGCGGGTCTTGCACTCATTTCCTCCAACTCCTATGAATTATTTGATACACCAAATGAAGGCATTGGAAATTGCTTCATGGAAAAAGGCCACAAGGCATTACACCCCCGAGTACTTTGACTTTGATAGTGATGAGGATGACTTGTTAGGAGAAGATGACTTGCTCCTTGACAATACTAGTGGTAACATTGAAAATGAACTTGAAAATAATCATGCTAGTCAAGAGAAATCGAATGATGATGATAAGAAAGAGATTGAATGACTAACTAAAGATTTAAACACTCTTAAGTTAACTCATGAAACTGCTCTAGAAGATCATAGAGATCTTGCAAGAACTCATGAGAATTTATGCTTTGAGAAGCTAAATTTAGAGCAAGAGCATGAGTTTCTAAAAGCAATCAATGATAATCTTCGAATGAAAGTTCTTCTTATCTAGCCGAATGATTACTCTTGTCTACTTTTGTTCCACAAGTTAAACCTAAGAACACTAGTAACAAAGGCAGAAAGTTTATTCATCTAGTAACAACAATGCTAAAGTTAGATCAAATGATGTTGTTGCTAGTAGCTCTCTTGATTCAACTAATGATTCTCTTAGCCAAGTTACACTTTAGCAAGAAAACGATTTATTGAAATGAATTATAGAGAGAGGTGTCTTAAACAGTCTTGCTGGAAGTAAGCTAGTCGAGGAGATTGTGCGCAATGCCAACAGAGATGAATGGGAAGAAGGTCCATATCCGATCCCTAAGTTCGTTCCTTAAGAGGAAAAGTATGATACTACTCTTCCCTAGGGAAGAAGCACTCAAGATGACCTTCAACCACAGGATCACAAGGGGAAGGGCAAGCTTCAAGAGGAGATTGAATCATTTGAGGAAGAACCCCAAGCCAAGGTCGAGTGGATTCCCAAGGACACCACTAGAACTACCTCATCTAGTGCTACCACAACTCCAAGGATCCCCATCAAGTTGACATGGGTCCCCAAGAGGAAGAACAAGAAAGTTCTTGAGGGGTGACTCCACCAATGCAATTCATTCTTATTAATTTTGGCAAGAACTATATGCAATCAACTACAACCATATGCATTAGATCAAGGAGTCACACATTCCCTCAAAGGTTAGCAAAGAACAAGGTAATTGATGCATCTTTGGACATCACATCTCATGCACTTCATGCCATGTCCATAGATATTCTTGCATATGTTCCTTTGCTTTGGGACTAACCCATGTAGGTGAGAAGGGTAAGAAACAACTAGGATTGCTCCCAACTCAAAGATAATCTTCATAAACAATGAGCATCGACAACTACTACACCTACTTGAAGTCTTCCACGACAAAACCAAAGGTTAGTTTATCCCTCTTAGGGGGATGCCACATCTAGGGGAGCTTTACTGTAAGACTTGAGTATAAGTGTCTCCTAAATGATGTGAGAACATTAATTCTTTATGTAAAAGTGGTAACACCACTTGTTATTAACCAATGAGTATGACCTACGATCATGTACTCTTACTTGGTTCCTACGTCAATATACTCATATATAGATGACTTCATCAATAGCAAAGTGCTTGATAGATGCTAGAATGTTCATCATGTTCACCACGTTTTATTTGACATCTTATTGTGTGAGCATATTGGTATGCATATATTGTTCATTCAGGGATATGCAATAGTTGTTATTTGGATTTATATATCATTTGGCCAATTGGATATGCAAGAATGCCTAAGTACCTCCCTCTAGGTATCTAAGCTTTCTCGTCACAAATTCTATTCATGCTACATCACAAAATTTGAGGAAGCACTTTAGGGACACACTGTGTGAGGAGCACTATAGAGCCGTCTCGACAAGGGATGAATTCCAAAACCTCCCAAAGTGCATCAGGTCTGACCAACCTCAAAATATCGGTCCCATCGAAGCCTAGGTTGATCAGGTTTTCTTATCTCGGTACAACCAAGTTGTTCTTTTCGGCCTCACCGAGTTTCACTTTCAGTTGGCAGCTATAGAAATCGGTGGCATCAAAAATTCCATCTCGGTGTCACCGAAAGCTATAAGATATATATATCTCATAGACTCGACGGTTGGAAAATCACTTCAAACCTTGACCAGCCGCACCTTCTCACTGTCGCACCGTAGACCCCTGGACATCGCCTTGATCCTCCCATGCACCCTCGCCACCGGAGTCTTCTCCGTCGACAGGAATCTTCACTGCCATCGTCATTGATGGGGTTATAGTCCCAGGGTAGGGTCATAGGCCTGCCCTATAGGTCCTACCCAAGGACTACCCTTCATAGAAGACAAGGCCCTTGGACAGTTCCGACTGAACTAAGGACGCCCTCATCATCCAGTCGGCGACGAGCACTCGGAGCATATTTAACGTACCGACTGGAATCCACTCTGTACATCGTAACCTCCCAGGAGGGCAACGGTCATACGTTTTCATACACCATTATTAGCATTTAAGGCTTACGTTACCTGTAACGGAGGCATTTATTCTCCACTATTCTACCCTTGTTCACCGGGCCATTATGAAGGGCAGCGCACTCTATATAAGCCGCCCTTCCCCACTGGTGCAAGGGTTGGCACTTGCTGTAATCCTGTAATCCACTCGACATTAAGCTCCCAAGAGCACTGAGACGTAGGGCTTTTACCTCCACCGTAGAGGGGCCTGAACTCATACATCCTTGCCGTAGATAAGGCTCTGCACATCCTTTCGTACCCCATACATCTACTATCAGACTTATACCCACGACAGTTGGCGCCCACCGTGGGGGAGGCGTCTAAGCGACTTCCGGCGAGTTTGTGATTTCATCTTTTCATCATGTCGTCTGGCGGAGATCTGTGCATGGGTCACGAGATCCTTTTCGGCGCACTCTCCTTCATCATCGACGATTCGGCATGGCTTCGGGATGCGCCCCTCGACGTCGAGGCCCTCCCCGGTCGCGGGGCTACGCACTTCCGTGCCGGTTCCCGCGGCGTCCTTCTTCTCCAGCCATCAGCCCCGGTGTCAATCTTCGCCCCCATCACGTGCCGTAACAAGCGATCTCGTCGTCCGCGGCTCCAGCGTTGGGTGCGACACGCCCAGGCGTGGCAGAGCGCGTCATCTCAAGTGGCGGTGCTCGAATCGGTTGTGGTCCAGCAACCATCCCGGTGCTTGGAGTCAGTTCCGACTGAGCTACCTTCCGAGTATCCATGTCCCGGGCCTGCAGCCGAAGTTCTCATGTCCAATTCCCATGAAAGACCCCTCCGGACTGGTCGGAACGAGCATGAGGTCGGAGAATCATCCGACAGCGCTCATCGTCAACACCATCGTTATTCCAGTCGACGCACTCGCCAGAGCAACGTTGAGGTGTTCCGCACACCCATCCTCAACTTGGCTGCGGCTGCCAAGATAGCCGATTCTCTCCAGCCGACTGATTCAGAGGCTGGTAGAGGAATCGAGCTGATCCGTGCCCTGTTGCATACGGCGCAGCAGCAAAATTCGGCGGTCTCCCAGTCGAACAACAGGATCCACAACAGTTCTATTCACGTGAACACGCATCGGTCGATTTTCAGTCCCGACTCTCATTAGCGACGCAGAGGGGGCAGCCGTTCTAGGAATCCCGAAGATCGTTGCCGTTCGCGTACTCCTCTGCGGGGTGGGCCTTACGGGCCCCGGCATCACGATGATCGTCGTTCAGTCGGTGACGCGCATGATCCAAGGCCCGATGCAAGAGGGTACATTGCCTAGAAGAAGGTCGACAGAAGTCAAGCCCACCGTGATGGTCACGATAGAGACCGTCCGAGTGGAGGCAGGACCGTCGTTTCTGGTCCTGAGTGCTTCAGTCGGGCCATCCGCTTAGGTGACATCCCTCCCAACTTCCGATTGGTGACGGGAATCAGCAAGTTCACACGAGAGTCCAAGCGAGAAACTTGGTTGGACGACTACAGAGTGGCGGTCCAGATCGGTGGCGGAGATGACCAGGTCGCCATGAAACATCTCCCCCTGATGCTCGACGGCTCGGCGCGAGCTTGGCTGAACCAGTTAGCTCCGTCAAGCATCTACAACTGGGCAGATCTGTCCCGAGTCTTCATCAAGACCTTCGAGGGTACGTGAAAGCGCCCTGCTCGTCTCGTAGAGCTCCAGCACTGTGTCCAGAAGCAGAACGAGCCCCTGCGCGATTTCATCCAGCGTTGGACGACCCTCTACCACATGGTGGAGAACGTCACAGAACACCAAGCAGTCTGCGCTTTCAAGGCAGGCATGCGGTACAGAGATCTGTACCTAAAGTTCGGTCGGACAGCCGACATCTCCATGAGCAAGATGATGGAGATAGCCGCATGCTATGCAAATGGCAAAGAGGAGGACCGCATACGTGGCGGCAAGCATAAGGCAGTCGCCGATGGAGATGGGAACAACAATCGGAAGCAGAAGCAGAAAGCTGCATCCACTCCGCAGGCAGAGGCAGCAACCGTTACAAATGCCAAGTTCAAAGGCAAGGGGAAAGCTCAGTACACCCCCAAGAAGAGACAGTTCGGGAATTCCATCCTGGATCAACCGTGTCCAATCCACACGAAGATGGACGAAGAAGACAATGCCATATTGCCGAAGCATACCACTCGGCAGTGTCGCCTCCTGATCCAAGGATTCGGTGAAGGGCAGCCGAGCGAGAAGGACACCGAGCAGGATGATGAGGACAAGGAGAGGATCCGTTCCTCCAAGTCCACGCAACATTGATGATTTTTGCTGATGTGGAAAGCAAAAGTCGACTGAAGCTGGTGAACAGGGAGGTGAACATGGCAACCCCATCAACTCCCACGTTCCTCAAGTGGTCACAGACCGCGATCACCTTTGATCAGTCAGACCACCCAGCACATGTGCCCACCCCAGGGAGGCAAGCTCTGGTCGTCGACCCGGTGGTGGAAGGAGTCCGACTGCGCAAAGTCCTCATGGACGGCGGCAGCGGCTTGAACATCATGTACGCCGACACTCTCAAGGGGATGGGCATTCCGATGTCCAAACATAGCGAGAGCAGTATGCAGTTCCACGGAGTCGTCCCAGGACGAAAGGCCAAGTCACTCGGCCAGATCGCATTGGATGTCGTCTTCGGCTCTGACAAGAACATCCGCAAGGAGAAGCTGACATTCGAGGTGGTGGACTTCCAGAGTGCATACCATGCAATTCTGGGCCGTCCGGCGCATGCGTGTTTTACAGCCCGTCCATGTTACGTGTATTTGAAGCTGAAGATGCCAGGTCCCAAAGGTGTGATCACGGTCAGAGGCAATCGGCAGCGGGCCGAGGAGTGTCTGCAGCAGGGGTCGAGGATTGCCGATCAGCAGATGGCTATCCTCGAGCTAGATGAGTACAAGAAGACCGCCGACCCCACTGACCTGATGCGTTCAAAGAAGCTAGCTTCCGAGTCCGCATTCCAGTCGGCGGGAGACACGAAGAAAGTCAGCATCCACCCGACGCACGACGCCGCCGCCCCGACAAACATCTCCACCACCCTTGATCCAAAATAGGAAGCCGAGCTCATCCAATTCCTCAGTGAGAACTGGAACGTTCTTGCATGGAAGCCTGCTGACATGCCAGGTGTACCCAGGGAGTTGGCGGAGCATCGACTGCATGTGGATCCTGCTGCTCGGCCCGTCCAAGAACGCCTGCATCGGTCCGCTGCGCACAAGAGGAAAGCAATCGGAGAGGAGGTGGCTAAACTTTTGGCATCCAACTTCATTCGCGAGGTGCACCACTCCGAGTGGCTCACTAATGTTGTCATGGTGCCCAAGAAGGACAAGTCTCTCCGTATGTGCATCGGTTTCAAGCATCTTAATAAGGTCTGTCCGAAAGATCACTTCCCGCTCCCCCGCATTGATCAAATTGTCGATTCGACTGCGGGTTGCGAGCGTTTATCCTTCCTTGATGCCTATTCGGGCTATCATCAGATCCGTCTGTATGGTCCGGATGAATTAAAAACAGCCTTCATCACCCCATTCGGGTGTTTCTGCTACATCACTATGCCATTCGGTTTGAAGAATGCAGGTGCAACTTTTATGCGCATGATCCAAAAATGCCTCCTAGACCAGATCGGTCAAAATGTGGAGGCATATATGGACGATATCGTATTCAAGTCACGCAAAGGTTCTGACTTGATGACTGACTTGGCAGAAACATTCGCCAACCTACGTAGGTACGGTATCAAGCTCAACCCAGCCAAGTGTTCATTCGGCGTTCCCAGCGGGAAGTTACTCGGTTTCTTTGTTTCCGAACGAGGGATCGATGTCAACCCCGAATAGATTGGGACCATTGTCCGAATGGAGCGGCCGGTAAGAATACATGATGTTCAATGGCTCACAGGTTGCCTTGCGGCTTTGAGCAGGTTGATCGCTCGACTCGGCGAGAAGGCATTACCTCTGTACCGACTCATGAAGAAATCAGATACCTTCGAGTGGACAGACGAAGCTCAAATTGCATTCGATGACCTCAAAGCCCTGCCTTCCACCCAGCCGGTTCTTACTGCCCCGCTCAGTAAAGAACCCCTTCTTCTGTACATCGCGGCTACAAATCAAGTCGCCAGCACTGTTCTGACAGTCGAACGCGAAGAAGAAGGCAAAGCGTACAAGGTTCAGCGGCCAGTATATTGCGTTTCCGAAGTCCTGACTCCTTCCAAGCAGAGGTATCCCCATTATCAGAAGCTTAATTATGGGATCTACATGACTGCAAAGAAGGTGGCTCATTATTTCCAAGACCACTCGGTGTCTGTCATATCTGATGCTCCGTTGTCGGAAATTCTCCACAATCGGGATGCATCAGGCCGAGTGGCAAAGTGGGCAATGGAGATGCTATACTACGACATCAAGTTCGAAGCCAAGAAAGCTATAAAGTCTCAAGCTCTGGCTGACTTCATAGCAGAATGGGTAGAACAACAACAACCGACTCACATCTACTCGGCTCATTGGACCATGTTCTTCGATGGGTCCAAGATGTTGAATGGCTCCGGCGCCGGCGTAGTGATCATATCCCCAAAAGGTGACAAACTCAAGTATGTGTTGCAGATACATTTTGATTCTTCCAACAACGAAGTAGAGTACGAAGCTCTCCTTTACGGGTTGCGCATGGCCATCACACTCGGCGTCCGTCGCCTGATGGTCTATGGCGACTCAGATCTGGTGGTTAATCAAGTAATGAAGGAGTGGGATGTAAGCAACCCCACCATGACTGCATACTGCAACGCAGTAAGGAAGCTCGAGAAGAAGTTCAAAGGTCTGGAACTTCACCATGTTCCCCGACTGAAAAACCAAGCAGCGGATGAATTGGCAAAACTTGGATCCACTCGGAGACCGGTCCCGAGTGATGTCTACCTTGAGCACCTACACCTCGCCTCTGTGAAAGAAGACCCTTTTACAGAGGAACCAGTGCAACCGAAGAGCTCAACAGATCAGACTGAAGTCGAGGTCCCCGCTGTGGTGGATTTGATCATGGAGATTCTAGCTGTCATTCCCGAATGGACTGTGTCGTTCATTGCGTACATCCTGAGGCAAGAGTTACCAGAAGACGAAGTCCAAGCTAGGCAGATCGTCCGCAGGTCGAAGTCCTTCACCGTCATTGATGGCCAGTTGTACAAGGAAAGTGTTTCGGGCGTCCTTCAGCGGTGTATCTCCCCTGAGGAGAGACAGTTAATCTTGGAAGAAATTCACTCGGGAACCTGCGGTCATCATGCCTCCTCAAGAGCAATTGTCGCCAAAGCATTCAGAGCTGGTTTCTTCTGGTTGCAGGCGAATGAAATGGCAAAAGATATGGTCGACCGTTGCGAAGGCTGTCAGTTCTATTCAAACAAGTCCCACAAGCCAGCGTCTGCGCTGAAGACAATTCCTCTTGTTTGGCCATTCGCCGTGTGGGGATTAGATACAGTTGGACCATTCAGAACATGCCAAGGAGGATTCACTCATCTGCTGGTAGCAATCGACAAGTTTACCAAGTGGATTGAAGCCAAGCCCATCAAGAAGCTTGACGCCCTTACGACCATCAAATTTATCAGAGACATCATCGCCCGATACGGGGTTCCGCACAGCATAATCACCGACGACGGCACAAACTTCGACTCGGACAGGTTCAAAGGTTTTTGCATAGGCCAAGGTATCCGAGTGGATTTTGCATCCGTGGCGCACCCCCAAACAAAGGGCGAGCAGAGTGGGCGAATGGACTTATTCTTCAAGCGTTGAAGCCTCGACTCCTGCGAGAAGTTGGACATGCCGCCAGCGCATGGGCCACCGAGCTGCCTTCAGTGCTGTGGGGCCTCCGCACAACTCCGAATAGATTGACAGGGCGATCCCCATTCTTCCTCGTTTATGGAGCAGAGGCAGTCCTTCCGAGTGACTTGCTTCACAACTCTCCATGAGTCGAACTCTTTTCCGAAGCCGAAGCAGAGCAAGCCAGGCAAGACGGAGTGGATCTTCTAGAAGAAGAGCGCGAGATGGCACTGATCCATTCAACAATTTATCAACAAGATCTGCGGCGATTTCATACGCGGCACGTCAGGATCCGCACATTCCAAGCAGGCGACCTGGTGCTCCGACTGGATCACCAGAGACCACACAAGTTGGCTCCCGCCTGGGAAGGACCCTTCATCATCTCTAAGGTCCTGAACAACGGAGCATATCGATTTTACAACCTCGACAGGGAAACGGACGAGCCGCGAGCATGGAATGGAGATCTCCTGAAGTGCTTCTACACATAACCGCCGACGGAGACAATGTAAAGAACAACTATCATTGAAGTAATACAAAGCAGATTGATTTCTTACCGATTCAAAATTCTTCCGCGTTTGCAGACTCCGTCTAAAAAACTAACTCCGAGTGTGCGCTAAAAGTCGCACTCGGGGACTTAGCTGCGACCCAGAGTCGCCTAAGTACAAACTCGCTCCGAGTGTGCGCTAAAAGTCACATTCGGGGACTTAGCTGCGACCCAGAGTCACCTAAGTACAAACTCGCTCCGAGTGTGCACTAAAAGTCGCACTCGGGGACTTAGCTGCGACCCAGAGTCGCCTAAGTAGAAAACTAACTCCGAGTGTGCGCTAAAAGCCGCACTCAGGGACTTAGCTGCGACCCACAGTCGCCTAAGTACAAACTCGCTCCGAGTGTGCACTAAAAGTCGCACTCGGAGGCTTAGCTGCGACCCAGAGTCGCGTAAGTACAAACTCGCTCTGAGTGTGCACTAAAAGTCACAACCGGGGGCTTAGCTGCGACCCAGAGTTGCCTAAGTAAAAAACTAACTCCGAGTGTGCACTAAAAGTCACACTCGGGGACTTAGCTGCGACTCAGAGTCGCCTAAGTAAAAAAGCTTCCTCCTAGTGTATACTCGAGATACACTCGGAGGCTTAGCAGACCCAAACTCGCTCCGAGTGTGCACTAAAAGTCATGCTCGGGGACTTAGCTACGGCCCAGAGTCGCTTAAGTACAAACTCACTCCGAGTGTGCACTAAAAGTCACACTCGAAGACTTAGCTGCGACCCAGAGTCGCCTAAGTACAAATTAGCTCCGAGTGTGCACTAAAAGTCACACTCGGGCACTTAGCTGCGACCCAGAGTCGCCTGAGTACAAACTCGCTCCGAGTGTGTACTAAAAGTCGCACTCGGAGACTTAGCTGCAACCCAGAGTTGCCTAAGTAAAAACTCGCTCCAAGTGTGCACTATAAGTCGCGCTCGGAGACTTAGCTGCGACCCAGAGTCGCCTAAGTATAAACTCACTCCGAGTGCGCACCAAAAGTCACACTCGGAGACTTAGCTGCGACTCAGAGTCGCCTAAGTAAAAAAGCTTCCTCCTAGTGTATACTCGAGATACACTCGGAGGCTTAGCAGACCCTCATTGAGGCTCAGGTGGATGTGAAGACAACTAACAACTACATGAGTAACAACTCGCTCCGAGTGTGCACTAACAGTCACACTCGGAGGCTTAGTCGCGACCCAGAGTCGCCTAAGTAAAAACTCGCTCCGAGTGCGCACCAAAAGTCACACTCGGAGACTTAGCTGCGACTCAGATTCGCGTAAGTAAAAAAGCTTCCTCCTAGTGTATACTCGAGATACACTCGGAGGCTTAGCAGACCCTCATTGAGGCTCATGTGGATGTGAAGACAACTGACGACTACATGAGTAACAACTCGCTCCGGGTGTGCACTAACAGTCACACTCGGAGACTTAGCCGCGACCCAGAGTCGCCTAAGTAAAAACTCGCTCCGAGTGCGCACCAAAAGTCACACTCGGAGACTTAGCTGTGAACCAGAGTCGCCTAAGTAAAAAGCTTCCTCCGAGCGGGCACTCGAGATGCACTCGGAGGCTTGGCAGACCCTCATTGAGGCTCATGTGGATGTGAAGACAACTGACAACTACATGCTCCGCATATTTGCCATTAGTTTCACCAAGAGACGCCAAACAAAAACCACGAGCCAAAATCGTGTCAAGAAAAAACTTAGCGAAAGAAGAGCAAAAGATCTGATTCGAATTCAAGTTGGATCTACGATCAGTCGGCTCGGTGTGAATCAAGATTATCCACACCGAACCGCGAATGTGACGGCCAACAGCAGTGGCCAAAGTTTAATACATATACCACTCGGCATACCGAGGTAAATGTGCGTTCACCATAAAGTTTTTTCAAGCGTCGCCGGGACTGGCAGGCTCCACAAAGGTGTCAAGGTCGATTCCGTCTGCACTGCGAGTGGCTCTGTCGAAGAAGGTCTCCATGAAATCTTCGAATCGAACCTTCTTGGTGTTGGCGACCTACAACATCTTCAGCTTTTCTTTGCGGGCTTCCTTGCAGTGCACTCGGACCACAGATAGCGCCACGTCCGCACCACACCGAGCGGCAGACTTCTTCCATGCCTGCACTCTGCTTGGGACGTCCTCCAGTCGATTCATCAACCCATCTATTTCGTTCCGGGAGTCGTCTTCAGGCCACAGCTCCTTGTCGATCCGGCCGACAACTTTTCTCAGGCGGTCAATGAAAGGGCCGACCCTGTTAAGGCGAGAATGCGCTCGGAGCATGTCCCGGTTAGCTTCATCGCCGAGTGGAACATTTGGAACAAGCGACCGTTCAATTTTGGCTGCTTCAGCGTCAGCATCCCGACAGAAGTCTGCAAAGAAAATACAAGCAGAAAGTAAGCACGACAGAGTGCACTCCAAAGTCAAGAAGCACTGGGCAACAACTTACCACCAAGCAGTGCGACCATCTTCCTTGCCCAGTCGCTGACGTAGTTCTCCTGCGCCATGCACCGAGTGTTCATCACCTTCAGCTGGCACATCCATTCGGATCTCTGACTCTTCATTTTTTCTACTTAGGCTAGCAATGCCTTGTTGGTCTCCCGAGACTCCTCCAAAGATTTCTCTCGGTCAGCAAGCGCCTCCTTCACACCAGCTAGGTCATTCACAACCACCTCCAAGTCCGCAGCAAGCTGAGCCTTCTCAGCCTTCAGAGCATTGTATGCAGATCCCATTTCGCAAGTCTTCTGCCAAATAGACACAAAGGGAGGATTAGACACGTTCAACAAGGAAAAAGTCTCGACATATATGACAAAAAAATCAAAGCTCAAAGTTCTTCAGACCCCTGCCGATGCAAGCAATCGACAGCGGTCCCGGGGACTACACCCAGTGGGTTCACTGAGAGTGACCCCACTGGCATGAAGCTCGAACAGGTCGGCCCTATTGAGCTCCATGACAAACAAACAACACTACTCTCGGGGACTACACCCAGTGGGTGCACTCGGAGTGCCCCCATTGGTACCATTCGGGCAGATCAGCTCTGATCTGTTCAGATTACGGAAAATACATATAAATACAACTGCCGGTGCAAGCACTCGGCAGAAGTCTCCGGGACTACACCCACTGGGTTCACTCGGAGTGAACCCACTGCAAAATCATGCTACTATATCCGAGTGTATCGCTGAAACCCCCAGTGGGTACCAAGAGGAATGTAAACACTTACTAGCGCACTTACTCGGATGTCATCCCGAAGCTCCAAGCTCTTCTTATACAGAGACGCGATGGAGTCATACGCTCCCTTGGCGTCACCCACCATCAGCTCCACCTGCACCATGGCGTCCTTGGCGGCCCCCCAGTTGGTCTTCCGGGAGGCGTCGGACGTCATATTGAACAGCTGACGGACCCGGCGCGGCAGAAGACTCCCTGGGCATCCCGAGCTCCGCTCCAGTCGGTTCCGCCGTGAGGGGCACCGTCTCAGTCGGCGGCACCGTCTCAGTTGGCGGCACGTTCATGGTGGGAGCAGCAGTAGATGGGATAACCCCAGGGACAGGCGCCAAAGCTGGCTCCGGCCTCCTTTGGTCGTCATCGTCCAGATGGACGACCTCTGAAGGAAGCCCGACTGAACAAAATAAAATTACAGAAAAAGGTCAAGATCAAAGACAGCACTCAGAGTCGCGACGACGTACCTTGCTGGGACGTGGCGGCGTTATTCGTGTCCATGGGATCATCGTGATGGCGTGGCAGAGAGGTGGCGGAGGTAGCAGCTCTGTTGAGTGAAATCCACTCGACGGATAAGCATGAGTTCCGAAAAAGAGAAGTTCAATCGGATACTGAAGGAAGATGGAAGAACAAGACACTTACGCTGAGGCGATCGGAACAGCGATCCTCATCCGAGGCAAAGCTTTCCGAGGCTTAGGCCCACTAGGTTTGGCCACCTTGGACGGCTGGTTCACGGGCTCGGCAGAAGCACCCCTAGTCCTCTTCACGCTCCGGGAACTCGGAGCCACGGGAGGAGCTGGCGGAGCACTCGGGGCCGCTGGAGGAGCTGGCGGAGCACTCGGGGCCGCTGGAGGAGCCGGCGGAGCAGCAGGGTCATGGCGGCGCTTGGTTTGGTGCTCTGGTGGTGAAGGTGGCGAGCTCTGCTCCCCATCCTCCTCCTCCTCCTCTTACGTCTCCTCCTCCGTCTCCCCACTATGAGAGACGTACTCGGCGCTATCCGCGCTGCCCTCCTGCATGCCCTCCTCTTCCTCGTCTGGATTCCCGTTCGAGACTGCAGAATGCCAGTTAGTCCATTCCTGCACAAAACACAGTCGGCAACGTCAGTTAGTGGGACAAGAAAAGCAATAAAGCTAAGGAGATTAAAAGCACTCGACAAGATGACTTACCTCATTCGGAGGAGGATTTTCGGCGCGGAAAGGCTTCACCCACCGGGCTCCCACGGGGTTATCACACGCGCGTGTGATGCCGCGGACCCACATGCTCACAGTCTCCCCGCTCACGTCCTCTGATGAGCCACATGGCGTGGTGTCGGGCCTGCACCGGCTGGATGCGCCAACCCAGAAAAGTCTCCAGCAGGTCCGTGCCGGAGACTCCCTTACGGACGACGGCTATCAGCGCGTCGACCAAAGGCTGGATCTGGATCCTTTCCCCCTTAGAGAGCGCAAGCTTCCTGGGAGGGCCCGGACGGTCTACACTAAAAGGTGGCAACCCACTCGAAGCATTCGGACAAGCAATGTCCTGGCAATAGAACCAGGACGATTGCCAGTACCTGACTGACTTGGACAACTGGAGCGAGGGGTAGCTACTCTTTGTTTTCTTCTGGAAGCCTAAACCCCCGCAGAGCTGGAGGATGTGGGTCTTATCGTCCGACTGGCTAAGCTTTTTGACGGTTTGGGATCTAGCGGAGAAGACATACTTAAAGAGCCCCCAGTGGGGAGGGCATCCAATGAAGCACTCGCAAAGGGTGACGAATGCAGCAAGGTGAGCTATTGCGTTCGGAGGAAAATGATGGAGCTGCGCCCCGAAGTAAGTCATGATACCTCGGAAGAACGGATGGGGAGGAAAGGAGAAGCCTCTAAACACATGGCTGAGCAGCAGAACGCGCTCCCCCTCCTTCGGCGCCGACTCCGTCTCGCCTTCCGGCAGCCTCCAGGACTTGTTGACGATCAAGCCATGCTCCACCAGCTCCAGCACGTCGTTCTCCGTCACCGAGGAGGGGAGGAAATCCCCCTGGATCGAACCCGCCGGCAGCGCCCGCTGCCGCCGCTGAGTAGGGGCCGCCCCCTTCTTCTTCTTCTGCGACTCGAGCTTGCTGGTCTGTCCCTTCGTCATGGCGAAGGCGACGGATCTGCAGAGGAGGAGGGGAAGGAGGAGGCTTGAGGTGAGCAGAGAGCTGCGGGACGAGCGAGATTAATGAGAGGAGGTCGAGCAGCGCAACAGGAAATCCCGCCGGGGAGACTTAAATAGGCTTCCGACTGGGTCACTAACAGGTGGACCCGAGATCTTATCCCCCAACCGGCTGCTGCGAGGTTAGTGGGGAAGATAAAGGTGCGGTAATCGAGGAGGCAAAACCTACTCGATGGCGATGTCGTTATCCCCGCTGAGCGCGCGGCAACCGAAATTTGAGAATCCTGGAAAATCCGGCGCTGTCAGTTGACCAGTCACGGTGAAAGATTCCGCGGAAGCACTCGGTCCCTGACGGTTCGTTTCACTGGTATATTCACTCGGATCACTGGTTGCAAGATAAAATGGATCGAGGCAAACAACGCTAAAGTCACTTCCATACCAGTCGGTTCCATACTCCAGACATCACTTCATCGTTCCAACCCCGATCCATTTGGGGACTAATGATTGGGTTATAGTCCCAGGGTAGGGTCATAGGCCTTCCCTATAGGTCCTACCCAAGGACTACCCTTCATAGAAGACGAGGCCCTTGGACAGTTCCGACTGAACTAAGGACGCCCCCATCATCTAGTCAGCGACGAGCACTCGGAGCATATTTAACATACCGACTGGAATCCACTCTGTACATCGTAACCTCCCAGGAGGGCAACGGTCATATGTTTTCATACACCATTATTAGCATTTAAGGCTTACGTTACCTGTAACGTAGGCATTTATTCGCCACTATTCCACCCTTGTTCACCGGGCCATTATGAAGGGCAGCGCACTCTATATAAGCCGCCCTTCCCCACTTGTGCAAGGGTTGGCACTTGCTGTAATCCTATAATCCACTCGACACTAAGCTCCCAAGAGCACTGAGACATAGGGCTTTTACCTCCACCATAGAGGGGCCTGAACTCATACATCCTCGCTATAGCTAAGGCTCTGCCCATCCTTTCGGACCCCATCCATCTACTGTCAGACTTATACCCACGACAGTCATCGTAGCTTGGGTATGGATTCAACCCCTTTATGCGCTCCAAATATTATTCTTGCCCATTAAGGCTTTGATGAATTATGTCCACTTCTGCACTCATCCTATACATAAGAAAAACTCCACAGATTAGAGAAAAATGGAATTCTTAGGGTTAGCCGTTTGCAAGATTGAATCTCGGTGTCACTGATTCATTAAAGTCGGTCTTACCGATTTTGTTTTAGGGCTACTCAGAAGGTCTTGGTGAAACAGAGTTCTCCTTTTCGTTGAAACCGAAAAGGGTGCCAAGTTTGTATTAATGAGAACGTCAGTCTCGGTTGCTCCGAAATTTTTGACTCGGTGGAACCGAAATCCATTTTTGCTAAATGTTAAACCTAAATTTTCAGAGTTCAAACTTTTCCAAACTTCTGTTTTTTGTGATGCTCATCCCTTCGAGCTCTTCTATATATCTTCAGAGGGTCTGCTTGTTAGCTTGGTTGTTTGACAATATGTCAGGATCATAGAATAGTCGTAAAAACTTCGGAGAGCCTAGTGCTGAGATGGATTCATGCACTAGTCCTGAGAGGACACCTTCTGACCCAGGGACACCTAGCTCCCATAGCTTGCCCAAGAAAGCTACTAGGTCTAGAAGGAAGATCAATTTATATGAAGAAGATGTTGACTTTATCCGAGAGGAATATATTCCCGAGAAGCTGAAAGAGAATACCATAGTCAGGAAGACTGTGAGGAAGGAATATGCCAAACCTGCTGACATATAAGCTCCAAAAGGTAGGCTTGCAAAGAAGCCAGGTCATAAAAGAACCATAAATAGAATTGTCCATGATGTTGGAAGGCCAACCTCAATGTTTGAAGACCCAGCAGAAGCTGCTGATGATGAGGAGGAAGAAATTCCAGCTGAGGTCACTCCTCCTAAGAAGAAAAAGCTGATGGCTGATGCTATGCCAAAGAAGCCTTTTGTTCCCAAGAAGTCCTCAGCTCCTAAGAAGTTTGTAGCTCCCAAAAGGACTACCAAGGACATTCCCGCAGCAGAGAAGAACAAAGACTCTGCATCCAGAGAGTTTGATGCAGAAGAGGAAGAGGATGCCCCTGTGCTAATGAAGCTCGGAGCCCATCTGCCATCCCACAATGCTGATCATCCAGTAGCTGTTTGAATATAATGAAGTTGTGTTGGACTCGAGCCATGCCACCTCAGCTACAGCTCGAAAGGCAGCAAAGGCAGAGGCTGCTAGGAATGCTCCAGCTCCAACCCAACTGCTCAAAACCAGAGATGACCAGATGTCATTCTTGGTCAGCACCATCCAAGGGATGGAGAAGAAAATTTCTAAGATCTTGCTAAACTAGAAGAGCCTCGAGAGGATCATGGAGGCAAAAATTCATGACATGGATGTTGAGGTAACGGAGTTGACTAGCACTGTTGAGCAGCTCCAGCATGAAGTTGATTCTTTGCATATATCCCGCTACAGAAATGGTGATGAAGAGTTGCCTCTTCCTACTACTACTCAGTTCAGGACCCAGACTAGGTCAGTAGTTGCGCCCGTTCTGGAAGCAAGACCATGTTCATCAGCTCAAGCTTCAGCACTTTCAACTCCTGCTCATGCACCTCTATTCTCTACTCCTCCATCCCCAGGGACATCTACCGAAGCCTTCGTCAGCTCTATTTTATCAACTCCATCTCAGCTACCGGAGGAGATCAAGCCCAGGGAGACAATTAGTTCTAGTCCTTTGAACTTTTTAGTAACTTGTTGCCAAAGGGGGAGAAGTGTATAGA
This sequence comes from Hordeum vulgare subsp. vulgare, assembly GCF_904849725.1. NCBI lineage: Eukaryota > Viridiplantae > Streptophyta > Magnoliopsida > Poales > Poaceae > Hordeum > Hordeum vulgare. The sequence goes on along the minus strand of NC_058522.1, from coordinate 128,530,703 downwards.
TCAAATAGGCTTCTAGAGGGAGATCTTTTCATTTTATTTGATCTCATTTGGTTTTTCCAAACTTTTGGTCTTTTGGATGACTTTATCCATTTGGGAGAAGTGTTTGACCATACGCTTTATTTGATTGCTGCTTCCACATTATACTTTTGAGCTATCTACTTGATGATCATTCACTTGCTTGTTTCGTGTTACGTGCATTACTATTCATTCATATTATTTATGTGCACTACCAAGTTGTATGTGACATGGAATAATGACCCATGATACTAATCGGTTGTGCATTTGCATTCAAACGCAAATTTAAAATGATGCACAAATTTAGGGGGAGCTCTTGCTTTTTACATACTTCGCAAAGAGTCGATGCTAATCATTGATTATATCTTTTGTCGAAGCTTTGATCTATATGTTGTCATCAATTACCAAAAAGCGGGAGATTAAAAGCACAAATGCTCCCTAAGGTGGTTTTGATAATTTATCTCAACATATGCATCATTGGACTAATGAGCTTATCAAAATATATTTTAGGAAAGTTCAAAGATGCCTTCGCTAAAGAATTGTGATGAGAAACCCCTTGAGGAAGGAAGGAATAGGATTGGCTCAAGATTAAAGCAAGAAGAATCTACATTTTACATTTGTTAGAAATCACTTTGAGTCCATATTAAAGCCAATCCTATTAAAAGGGGGGTGAGGTATTATGATGAATTGGTTGCTCAAGTGCTTAAAGGTAGCCACCAAAAATACTCAGCAATTCTCCCACAACATATCTCTGTCCAAAGCCAAACTAGCAAAATCGGTGCCACCAATATTTTCCACTCGTCCGTACCTATTTTTCACCAGAGAGATCCTTTGTCAAACCCTAATCTCTCGGTACCACCAACTTACATATCGGTGTCACCGAGATTAAGTGACCAACTTTATGTTGAGAAAATTCCAAGAATCAGAATTTCCAAGATTGGAGTCGGTCTCACACAGATTTGGAAACTCGTCTAGGTCATCTATCGGTACCACCGAGATTCATATATTGGTCTCACCAAGAATTCAAAAGTTTCCACATTTAGTACAACTCGGTACCACTAAGACTCTTTTCGGTGTCACCAAGTTGGGCAATAATGTTGTAACGGTTGTATTTCGGGAGATGCCTATATATACCCCTCAACCACCTCTTATTCACAGAGGAAGCACTCAGAACACACACCCAGTTGCCAGATCCACATTTCTTTGAGAGAGCCACCTACTCATGTATTGAGATCAAGATATTCCAATCCAACCATTTGAAACTTGATTTCTAGCCTCCCAAAGTTGCTTTCCACAACATCAATCTCTCCTACCCATGCCATATCTGTGAGAGAGTGATTGAGTGTGAGGAGACTATCTTTTGAAGCACAAGATCAAGGAGTGGATCATTCTACCGCACCTATTACCTTTTGGAGGGTTGTGCCTCCTAGATTGGTTAGGTGTCTCTTGGGATCCTCGTACTTCGTGTTGTGGAGTTGAACCAAGAAGTTTGTAAGGGAAGGAGATCGCCTACTTCGTGAAGATCTACTTGAGAGAGGCTATTCCTGTGTCGACGGAAGCCATGGTGGAATAGACGAGGCTCCTTCTTCATGGACCCCTTGTGGGTGGAGCTCTCCGTGGACTCTTAGAGCTGTTACCCTCCGTGGGTTTAAATCTCCACTAACATGGACATACAATACCACCACCTATTGAAACCCTGCCAAAAATCACCGTTTCGACCTTTGCGTTTGATCTTCCTACCTTACCCTCTATATTACATTTGCATGTCCTTACTTTTTGCTGCTATACTCTTAGATATGCATGTGTAGGGTGAACTTGACTAGTCATAATTGTTAAAACGGGCTCACAACTAAAATTGGGAAAAGGCTAACTTTTTATCTTGTCAAGCAGTCTAATCACCCCCCTCTAGACAAACTTTCGATCCTACAGGGAGAGGTTCTCCCCTCTGGTCCTTGGCCTCCATGGCTCCCGGAGGGATGAGAGCCCTCTGAGATTGGATCTCTCTCTCTCTCTCTGTTTCTCTCCTGTTTTCACTACTGTTTCTGGCCCTTCACCGTTTCTTAAATATTCAAAGATCTATAACTTCGATCGGGCTGAAATTTTGAGGGGAGTTTTATCGGTAAAATATCTTTCTTGCGGAGAAAGAAGGGCCCCAACCTACTTAAGGAGGACCCACAAGTCATTAGGCTCCGTTGATCTCCCTTGACGTGCCCTTTTGGCTTGTGCCTCCCTCAGGCATCATGTTGCGTTGATTGTTCTTCCCAAAATTCACATATATTCCAAAAACAATCTCCACGAATTTTAATCGCATTTGGAAAACATTTTATATGGAATTTCCGTGAAACAAAAAACACACAACAAATAGGAACTAACAATGGGCACTAGATAAGTTAGTCCCAAAAATAATATAAATGTTGCCAAAAGTATATGAAAGTTGTAGAATTTTGACATGAATACTTCATAAAATATTGATACGTTGGACACATACCAAGAACCAATCTTATGGAACCAAGTGGAGGATCACACGACTTCTCATCCTCAGCACCTACACCTAAAAGAGCACACACTTGCACCCAATGCGGTCAAGAGGGTTGTCAATCCGCTTAATCTCATTACTTGCAACCAGATGAGTAGTGCAGATGATACTTGGATAAATATAAAACATAAAATAAATAACAAGTAAATAATGGGAGCAAGGAAATAATAGCCTTAGACCCGGGGGCCATAATTGTGAGATCACTAGAAGGGATGTCTAGAGGGGGGCTGTGAATAGTCTAATTGACAAATTAAAACCTAGAATTTTCCCACTTTTAATTGTTGGAAGATTTTAGCATATATAGCAAGTCATACACACCCTAGACATGAAAGTCTATGAGTATAGAAGCAAAACGTAAAAACATGCACACGTAAAGTAAGGAGTAGAGTTTAGGAAGATGAAATGCAAAGATTGACACAGCGATATTCGGCGTTGAAAGTGCATGCTATGCCCCTAAACGACTTTTGGTGTTAATGACAACACATACATAGGAAACTAATCCTATTTGTTGAGTGTATCTCAGGATGGCAAGTACTTTAGTAGATTGAGAATTATGTGCCAAAGGTGGTCTGAGAAGATCGGGATTTATATTTCGAGAAGGCTCGGGATTAAGAAAAGATGATGTAGACTATTCTTTTGAGTTTACTGATATTGAGTATAGGGATCCCGCACTATTAAGAGGGGGTCACAGGTTTTGCGATGAACTTGCTCATACCACATCTTCACTGTCATACCCAATACCACATGTTCTCCACTCTGTTCTTATCTCTCAACAGGTCTATTGTCTCGGACGTCCGGCTCCCTCCGGACGTCCGAAGGCCGGACGACCGGCAGGCTTCGGTAATCCGGAGCCCTCCACCAGAAGTATTTGAGTCATATAACTCGGATTTCCGGCTCCCTCCGGACATCTGACGGCCGGACGTCCGACCAGCCTCGGAAATCCGGAGCCCTACACCAGTAGAACATGAGTTCTTTAACTCGTATTTCCGGCTCCCTCCGGACGTCCGAGGGTCGGACGTGCGACACCCTTCAGAAATCCGGAACCTACCACCAGAAGAAGTTGAGTCGAATAACTCGGATTTCCGGTCCTCTCCGGACGTCTGGTCGCTGTTAAATTCACAGTATTTTCAGTCATGTCTATAGGCCTCGGAGGACCGACCCCTGTCGGACGTCCGACCCCTCGCGGACGCCCGGACTTCCGGCAACTGTCGGACGTTCGGACCCTGTGTGACTTAAAGTGTCCCCAACGGCTGTTTTTCACTCCCCACTATATATACTCTTCTCCCACCTCGTGAAAGGGTGTTCAACACAGCTAGAATACATCCAAGAACACCTTTCCTCTCACTCACTCTTGTCTACACCAAATCCTAGGTCCCAAGAGCATTTGTGAGTCCCTTTGAGTGTTGTTCCAATCGAAAGATAGATCGTCTCCCTCTCCTCCTTCCCACCAAAGTGATTTGTGATTTGAGCAAGTTTTGAGCAATCCCCGTGATCGTGTTACTCTTGGAGTTTGGAGACTCCTAGGCGGTAGGAATCTTCGGAGAGGAATCAAACCATTGTGATTTCCCCCGGAAAGTTTGTGAAGGTTTGGAAGCCACCTCAAGGCTTACCACTAGTGGTTGAGAAACGCCTTCGTGGAGTTATCTCAAAGGGAGAATAGGGTGAGCCTTCGTGGCGTTGGTGTGCCTTCGTGGTAACATCCACCCCTCTAACGGTGACGTAGCTTCCCTCCAAGGAAGTGAACATGGGGATACATCCTTGTCTCTCTTGGAGTTTCGGTTATTCCTAACCCTAACTCTCTACTTGTGTTAATCCTTATTACGTACTTGTATTTGATTATTGTTTACCTCTTGTCTTACTTCACTCTAAATAGCTTACTCCTTGTCGTAGCAATTATTAGGCCTACACTCATATTCCGCACTTTTGCCTAAAATTGCTAAGTAATTATTAAAATTTGGATTTGTACCTATTCACCCCCCTCTAGGTCCATCTCGATCCTTTTCAATTGGTATCAGAGCCTCGTGCTCTATTCTTGCGGCCTAACCGCCCTAGAGCGAGATGGACGGGGTTCCAGCTACGGTAGCTCCAGTGCGGAGGGACGGGACTTCCTCGGAAGTCAAGTCTTTCACCTCTGAGGACCTGGAACGGGCCCTTGCCAAGCAAAAAGAGGAGCATGATGCTTCTCTTGAGGCCATGGTCCAAATGAGACTAGCATCACTAACCATGGGGACAACCACGTCCCCGAGGGTCTCAGGGCCACATGTGCACGGTACTTCATTTGGCCAACAACCTCCGGAAAGGAACCAAACCAGTGTTCCATGGCTTTATGCTAGATCTCAAATTGAGAAACCTAAGTACAATCCTGGAGGAAAACCTCCCTTGCTTGATGACAATTCCGATTTTTCTTTGTGGAGAGTTGGTATGCAGGATCATCTTAGGTACGCCAATGATGAGATGTTGGACATCCTCGAGCATGGGTAGAATCCTGTAGATCCAAGGTGCCTCACTCCCAGAGAAACTTATGACAAGCATCTCAATGACACTGCGATCATGTGCATAAGAAAAGGAATGAATGACAAGCAACGAAGACCTTACATTCACATCACAAGTGCCAAGGAACTGTGGGATAGCATTATAAGGACCAAGACCGGTACCTCCACTCTTCGGCTTGCTCAATATGAAATTGCCAAGGGGCAATTACAGAATTTCTGTATGGAAAAGGGTGAATCTCCCAAGCAACTGCTAGAACGGCTCATGACTCTCGCCGCAGACATTGAGTCATGTGACTGTGACAAGACGCAAGATGGTTTCAATCTGACCAAGAGATTTCTTGTGGACAAGTTACTTCATGCTCTTGCTCCGTATCACTATCAAATGGTATGGGACATGAGGCAGCACCATGGTTTCAAAGAAATGACTCGAGATGACATCATATCCACTTTCCAATTATTTGAAGAGTCAAAGGCAAATGCAACAAAGCATCTAGCCATGCATGGCACTTCAACATCAAAGATCAATCTTGCTTTGAAAGCCAAGCATGAATGTGACGAAGAAGAAAGTGAAGAACAAGAGGGTGATGATGACTGTGAAGATGGTGATGATGTTGACTCTGATGAAAGCCCATCTTATTTGGACATTGCTCTCTTTGTAAAGAAGTTCAGTGCAGGAAAGTTCAAGGGAAGATTCTCAAAGAAGAAGGTAAGGAAATGCTATAACTGTGAGGAAACCAACCACTTCTCAAATGACTGCCCTTATGAGAAGAGAGAAGACAAACCAAGGTTTCCAAAGACCTTTGTAAAGAAGAAGTTGCGAAACCCTATGAACTCCAAGTTCAAGAGGACAGATGGAAGAGCAATGGTTGCACAAGAAGAATCAGATCCAGACGATGTTAGTGGAGTTGCCGGAGTAGCTCAGGATACACAAAACACCTTGAGGCTAGTCAACAAAAGTAGTGATGTTGTTCACTACAACTATATGAAGGACTACAAGGGCAACGCTCACAAGTGTTTGATGGCAAAGACTGCCATGGGAGATGAGGAAGACCAAAGCTCCCATGATAAGGTTAAGGTAACTCCACGGTTAAACTCCTTCAGTCTAGGTTCTACTCCATCTGATGAGTATCTTGACGCGGAAGATCACTATGAGGATAATGACTTAGATCATCCCATGTTTGCTAAAATAAACAAATTTATGTGCTCTCTTAAAGGAAAGAAGCTCACTATGTTTCGCATACTTATGGAAATGGTGAGTAAGCACACCAATACCATCAAGGAACTCGAAACCCTCGTCACTGAGGAGAAGGAAAGAAATGAAATCCTTGAGCAGAAAGTCCTGTATGAGGAAGCACAAAATGATGCACTATGCTCAAAAGTAGGTGAAAACCTTGAAAAACATGCTAATGATCTTGCCTCCTTGAAAAAGGCTGAATCAGTATGCAAAGAATTACTAAATGATAAAGACCGACTTGTGAACTCTCATGCTTCCCTTTCTAAGGACTGTGAGCGTCTATCCTTGTCTCTCAAAGACAAGGAAGAGAAACTCACTGTTCTTACAAAGAGCTTTGAGGCACTTAAGGTTACTTATCTTGACACTCTAGCTAAGGCCTACTCCTCACCTATCATTAATGTTGATACCTGCACTACTAACTCTAGTAGTGAACTGACATCTATCCTTGAGGAAAACTGTTCGCTAAAGGCACAGCTAGACAGAGGTCTCATGACATGTGCACAAGGACAAAAGACTCTCAATGAGATCTTAAGTCGACACAATGCAGGCTTCACCAAGGAAGGGCTTGGGTTCAACCCAAGCACTGCCAAGAAAAGTCCATCTCCTCTCAAGTGTACCTCTCCGCTTAAAGAAATATTTGTACGAGAGGGACACAAGGAGAAAGGTAACATTGTGAGTGGATCGGCCACTAGGGGTTCGCCTACTCACAACAAGACAACCGAATTCATGCCTCCATCCTATGTACTACGCAAATCAAAGGAAGGAGAGGTCTATGCTAAATTCGTTGGTCCCCGTAATGCATTCCGATTCTATGCTATTTGGGTCCCTAAGACTCTTGTAACTAATGTGAAAGGCCCCATCACAAAATGGGTACCTCAAACCAAGTCTTAATTCGTTACAGGCTGTTTTCTCCGGAGGAGCCAAATGGGTGATCGACAGTGGATGCACCAATCATATGACCGGAGATAGTAACTTGCTCTATGACTTCATGCAAGCCATTCGACCATACATGAGCATTGTATTTGGTGGAGGGTCGAAAGGGCAGGTAATTGGGTTGAGGAAGGTGGCAATCACTAATGACATGTCTATTGCAAATGTCATGCTTGTCCAATCTCTTCAATATCATTTACTTTAAGTTCGCCAATTGGCTTCCGTCGGTTAGGACACATTATTTGGACTAACGGATGTGAAAGTCTTTAAGAGAGACACTTTCGAAGTGGCCTTTCTTGGAGAGTTGGATGGCAACCTTTACACGGTTGATTTCTCGAAAGAGAGCACCTTCCATACAACTTGTCTAATGGCCAAGGCCGACATGGGATGGCTGTGGCATCGCCGCCTCGCCCATGTTGGCATGAAAAATCTTCAAAATCTCTTAAACGGCAATCACATCCTTGGACTAACAAATGTATCTTTTAAGAAAGACCGTGTGTGCAGTGCATGCATAGCTGGGAAACAACATCAATCAAAACATCCACCCAAGAACATTGTATCCACTTCGAGGCCATTAGAGCTCCTTCATGTGGATCTATTTGGGCCTCCTTCATGGGCAAGTCTTGGAGGGAAAAAGTATGGCCTAGTCATTGTTGATGATTACTCAAGATATACATGGGTGTTCTTTCCCAAGTCCAAGGACGAGACGAAGATCACCTTCGTTGATTTTGCCAAACAAGCCCAGCGGAAGTTTGACAAGGACATCAAGGCAGTAAGAAGTGATAATGGCTCTGAGTTCAAGAACTACACCCTAGAAGAATTTCTTAGTGATGAGGGAATTGAACATCAGTACTTCGCACCTTACACCCCTCAACAAAATGGTGTGGCAGAGAGGAAGAACCGGACACTTGTAGAAATGGCAAGGTCCATGTTAGACGAATACAAGTCACCACATAGTTTTTGGGCAGAGGCCGTCAACACAACATTTCATGCATCAAACCGGCTCTTCCTTCGATCAATATTGGAGAAGACTCCATATGAGCTCCTAACTGGGAACAAGCCCAATGTTAAGTACTTTCATGTGTTTGGATGCAAATGTTTCATCCTCAACAAACGGGAACGGTTAGGAAAATTTCAATCCAAAACAACTGAAGGGATTTTTGTTGGCTATGGGTCAAACTCTCACGCCTACAGAGTCTACAACAAATCCACTGGATGTGTTATAGAAACCTGTGACGTGACGTTTGATGAATTTAACCGCTCCCATGGGGAGCAAGTTGATCTAAATGATGCAGGTGAAGAAGACTCCCCACAAGATATCTTAAACATGGGTGTGGGTGCACTTCTTCCCATGGAACAAAGACCAAAGGATGATGATGAAGATGATGAGAGTATTTCTCATCCTCAAGACAGTTCACTGCTCGTACCTCCACAAGATACTTGCACACACATCATGCCAGTTGTTGAGGATCAAGTGGGAGAACATGTCTCTCACCCTGATCACACTCAAGAACAAGTTGATCTTCAAGAGGTAGACCAAAGTATGGGTATGTTTGATGATGAACCTCAACAGGTGCAACGCGAAGAGGAATATCTTCCTCCGCACATAAATGATCCATATGTTGAGGACGTTGATGATGGAAACCAAGTTGAACCTCGTGAAACCTTGACCTCCATCATGCCACGTGTGGCCGGTCGTGTTGATATTGATCAAATCCTCACCGGCGTGTCGGAACGTAGAGTGACTCGTAAACAATTAACAAACTTTTGTGCTCACTTTTCGTTTTTCTCTAGTACCGTGCCACACAGGGTTCAGGATGCATTGTGTGACAATGACTGGCTCCTTGCTATGCAAAAGGAGCTAAACAGTTTTACACGCAATGAAGTATGGTTATTGGTAGAACGACCAACTGAGGAACATAATGTCATTCGAACTAAATGGATTTTCAAGAACAAGGAAGATGAGAACGGGACTGTCCTACGCAACAAGGCAAGGTTAGTAGCACAGGGGTACTCCCAAGTTGAAGGTTTGGACTTTGGTGAAACTTTCGCCCCTATTGCTCATCTTGAGTCCATTCACATTTTATTGGCCCATGATGCTTTCAATGGTTTTACTTTGCATCAAATGGATGTGAAAAGTGCTTTTCTTAACGGTCCTTTACAAGAAGAGGTATATGTATCACAACCACCTGGGTTTGTTGACCCTCATCACAAAGACCATGTATATAAATTTCACAAGGCTTTGTATGGCCTCAAACAAGCACCCCATGCTTGGTACGATCATCTTAAGAAGTTCCTACTCGATGATGGCTTTGTGGTGGGGGTGATCGATCCCACTCTTTTTACTAAGAGGGAAAATGGTGATTTGATCTTATGCCAAATCTATGTAGATGACATCATCTTTGGTTCTCCTAACATCCATTTGTGCAAGAAGTTTGCGGCTTCCATGACCAAGACCTTTGAGATGTGACTCAACACGGACTTGAAGTTCTTTCTTGGTTTCCAAATACAACAATTTCAAGAAGGGATTTTCTTGTCTCAAACTAAGTACCTCAAGGACATTCTTGAAAATTTTGATATGACAAATGCTAAACCAATGAAGACACCCATGGCCACTGATGTAGTTCTAAATGAAGACACAAACGGTATTCCTTTTGACCCATCTACTTACCGCTCCATGATTGGTTCGCTACTTTATCTTTGCGCATCTAGACCGGACATCATGTTAAGTGTAGGCATATGTGCTAGATTTCAAGCTTCCCCTAGGGAAAGCCATCACACGGCGGTTAAGCATATTCTTAGATACCTTGTTCACACCCCAAAGTTAGGCTTATGGTACCCTAAGGATGCAAAGTTTGATCTTATTGGGTATTCCGATGCGGATTGGGCCGGTGATAAAGTGGGACAGAAATCCACTTCCGGTGCATGTCAGTTTCTTGGACGCTCCTTGGTAAGTTGGTCCTCGAAAAAGCAGAACTGTGTTTCTCTCTCCACGTCCGAGACCGAATATATTGCAGCCGCAAGCTGTGCAACCCAACTGCTATGGATGAGGCAAATACTAAAGGATTATGGTATCACATATCGACACGTTCCTCTTCTCTGTGATAATGAAAGTGCCATAAAGATCTCCGAGAACCCCATTGATCACCCTCGCACAAAACATATTGATATTAGGTATCATTTCTTGAGAGACCATGTGCAAAAGGGTGACATTGATATTACCCATGTGGGTACCGACATGCAGTTAGCCGACATTTTCACCAAGCCACTTAGTGTTGCTAGGTTCTGTCAACTTAGGCGTGAACTTGGTATCTTGGAGCTTGACAGCATATCTTGAAACCTTGCACACATACACACACTCACATTATGTTTGTGTCTTGATGTGGGCATGCATTTAGGGGGAGTGAGTCTTAATTTTCTGTTTTTTAACTTACAAAGTACGCATAAATCAATTTCTGTCTCCAAGTAGTATATGTTATGCTTGTAGGCAACTATGTTCGTACTTTTTGTGAGAAATCATGCAAGTCATCATCTAATCATCAAACAAAATACAGCATGAGCCTCTCCCTCCTCCTCTTTCTCGGACGTCCGACATGTCTCGGACGTCCGGCGGGAAATCTCCTTCCGGTCGTCCGACCAGTGTCGATCGTCCGACGCCACAATCACCTCCGAACGTCCGACGCCTGTCAGACGTCCGACGCCTCGGGCCTATAAATAGCTGGGCGCGGGGCTGGGCTCTTGCCCTAACCCTCACGCGCCCCTTTTCTTCCCTACCGCCGCCGCCGCCAGCTCGAGGAGCTCTCGCGTGCGCCGCCAGACTCGAGATCGGGCCGATCTCCTCCGCGGATCCTCCTCTTCTTCCTCCTGTCTCTTCGCGGGATCCGTCTACAGGTTGCTCCTCCGTTCCCTTCGCGTTTGTTTTGGTTCCCTCTCTCTCTCAAGAGTCTCCATGTTTGTTTCTTATTTGGGATTTTTCATCCGCGTAGGATATTTTGCTCAATGGGCAAGACCAAGAACGCCGCTCGGAAGACCGTGGCTGGCTCATCATCTCGCGCCCCTACTAGCACGGGGTCGGACTCGGATGAGCCACGTCGTCCTTTCAAACGGACTGCCCGGCGTTCTCCGGCCCGACGTTCTCCGTCTCCACAACTCCCCTCGTCGTCTGATGGTGATGACCCTGACTTCGAGGAGGATCTTGCCGCCGAGGACCTTGCTGACCAGCACGCCGATCGGAGGTCCAAGCCAAAGCCCGGGACTCGCAGGGCGTCCTACATGCCACCACCTCCTCCTGCCCAGCCCGCAGGTGAAGCTCGTCGCATCTGACTAGGACCCCCTGCTACTTTAGGTCGTGCAATCACGAACTTCACCACACTTGGCGCGGCTTCATACCTCACTTTCCGCCGCGACCTTGATCCATACGCTGTCGTACGTGACTCTACGGACTCACGTTTCCGCACACACGTCCAGGCGGACATTTTCACCACAGTCATAGTTCCTAAGGGTTTATCTGTTCATCTATATATTGATGTTGAGCATATTCGCATGCACCCGGCGAAATATCCGGGTGCCATTGAGCTTATTGAGGCATCGGGGCTTGCGGCCCCGTTTGCTTTTCATCGTGACTTTAATGCTGCTACCATTCACCAGTTCTATGCCACATGCTACTTTGGTCCAAACCACACTGTCAGCTGGATCACCTCTGACGTTCGCTTCACAGCTTCTTATGATACATTTGTTGCCACACTTGGTTTCCCCAATTCCGGCTTCAAAATACATAGGGATGATCCTAACCATGCGCCTAAGTCCATTGACGCGTGTGGGTATCTTCTCAAACCACTAAGTGAGCTTGATGCAGATGAACGCATGAAGGACCTTAACCAGGTATCCATCTGGCGCTCACCTTACTTCATCATTTTTCAGTGTCTGATCCGCACCATCTATCCCAAGATGGGTGATAAGGGTTCTTGCAGTGGCTATTGTATTGACATATTGTCTCACTTGTTCGAGCACCCCAAGGGCAAAATCAATGTGCCTCATTTTCTATGGCATGAGATTCGGCTTGCTAGCTTCAGTACAAGCGAGCCTTTCCTCATGCCCCCTTCATCCAGGCTCTTATTAACCATGTTGCTGATTTCTTTGTGGCTGTCACTCACACACATCGCAAGTGGGTCATTCCCGCTCACATGGCGGATAACTATGCTCCCAAGAAAACCCCCTCATCCTCCACATCCACTCCCGCACTGCTGCCCGGGCCGCCACCCCCTCATCTAGCTCCGCTCCTCTCGGTCGCATTGCCAAATTCCTTGGCAAGGCACATTCTGCTTTGATGAAGGCCGTCTCTTTCCAGTGTGGTCAAACCCATGATGTGGTTTCTCGCTTAGTCTCCTCCAAGAATGCCCTCAAGGCTCGTCTGAGAGCCTCGGGCGCTCTTGATGTGAGTGATGATGAGGCCCCTCCTACTGCTCCTCCTACTGATTTTGGTTTCCCATCTGGTCCGGAGTGGGCTGATTTCCTTGACGAGGCTGGTGGCAGTGGCTTGCCTGATGATGCTGATGAGCTCTGAGCGTGGTTGGTGCTGTTGGTGTCTCCCTTTTTGGTACTTGGTGCCAAAGGGGGAGTAATGTATTGTAGTTTTTAGTCTTTGGAGATTTAATGTAATGGATAAACTCATGTATGGCTACTTATGAATGATTGTGATTTGCTATGGATTGCTATGATATCATCATAGACTATTATGTTTTGCTCCACTACTTCTATGATGATCTATTGTCTTTCTATGATGATCTATCATATTTACATGTTGATCCATTGGAGCTTCGATATTTTATCATGCATATACTAAGGGGGAGCTCCATACTAAATATCTCCTAGGCTATAATGTATGTTAAATCTTTTTGAGACCTATGTATATGTTGTCATCAACTACCAAAAAGGGGGAGATTGAAAGTGCATGCTATGCCTCTAATCGACTTTTGGTGTTAATGACAACACATACATAGGAAACTAATCCTATTTGTTAAGTGTATCTCAGGATGGCAAGTACTTTAGTAGATTGAGAATTATGTGCCAAAGGTGGTCTGAGAAGATCAGGATTTATATTTCGAGAAGGCTCGGGATTAAGAAAATATGATGTAGACTATTCTTTTGAGTTTACTGATATTGAGTATAGGGATCCCGCACTATTAAGAGGGCATCACAGGTTTTGCGATGAACTTGCTCATACCACATCTTCACTGTCATACCCAATACCAGATATTCTCCACTCTGTTCTTATCTCTCAATAGGTCTATTGTCTCGGACGTCAGGCTCCCTCCGGACGTCCGAGGGCCGGACGACCGGCACGCTTCGGATATACGGAGCCCTCCACCAGAAGTATTTGAGTCATATAACTCGGATTTCCGGCTCCCTCCGGACATCCGAGGCCCGGACGTCCGACCAGCCTCGGAAATCCGGAGCCCTGCACCAGTGGAACATGAGTTCTTTAACTCGGATTTCCGGCTCCCTCCGGACATCCGAGGGCCGAACGTCCGACCCCCTTCGGAAATCCGGAACCTACCACCAGAAGAAGTTGAGTCGAATAACTCGGATTTCCGTTCCTCTCCGGACGTCCGGTCGCGGTTAAATTCACAGTATTTTCAGTCATGTCTACATGCCTCGGATGACCGACCCCTCGCGGATGCCCGGACTTCCGGCAACTGTCGGACGTCCGGACCCTGTGTGACTTAAAGTGTCCCCAACGGCAGTTTTTCACTCCCCACTATATATACTCTTCTCCCACCTCGTGAAAGGGTGTTCAACACAGCTAGAATACATCCAAGAACACCTTTCCTCTCACTCACTCTTGTCTACACCAAATCCTAGATCCCAAGAGCATTTGTGAGTCCCTTTGAGTGTTGTTCCAATCAAAAGATAGATCGTCTCCCTCTCCTCCTTCCCACCAAAGTGATTTGTGATTTGAGCAAGTTTTGAGCAATCCCCGTGATGTTGTTACTCTTGGAGGTTGGAGACTCCTAGGCGGTAGGAGTCTTCGGAGAGGAATCAAACCACTGTAATTTCCCCCAGAAAGTTTGTGAAGGTTTGGAAGCCACCTCAAGGCTTACCACTAGTGGTTGAGAAACGCCTTCGTGGAGTTATCTCAAATGGAGAATAGGGTGAGCCTTCGTGGCGTTGGTGTGCCTTCGTGGTAACATCCACCCCTCTAACGGTGACGTAGCTTCCCTCCAAGGAAGTGAACATGGGGATACATCCTTGTCTCTCTTGGAGTTTCGGTTATTCCTAACCCTAACTCTCTACTTGTGTTAATCCTTGTTACGTACTTGTATTTGATTATTGTTTACCGCTTGTCTTACTTCACTCTAAATAGCTTACTCCTTGTCGTAGCAATTATTAGGCCTACACTCATATTCCGCACTTTTGCCTAAAATTGCTAAGTAATTATTAAAATTTGGATTTGTAACTATTAACCCCCCCCTCTAGGTCCATCTCGATCCTTTTCAGGCATGGTTCCGATAGGTGGTTCTATCTTACATCCACGTTGGTGGAGACTTCAACCCACGGAGGGTAACAACCACGCGAGTCCATGGAGGGCTCAACCTACGAAGGGTCCATGGAGAAGCAACCTTGTCTATTCCACCATGGCTTACGTCTATGAACGACTAGCCTCACTTGGGGTAGATCTTCATGAAGTAGGCGATCTTCTTGCCCTTACGAACTTCTTGGTTCTACTCCACAACACGAAGTAGGAGTCTCCCAAGCGATACCTAACCAATCTAGGAGACACCACTCTCCAAAAGGTAATAGATGCGGCAGTGTGATGAACTCCTTGCTCTTGTGCTTCAAAAGATAGTCTCCTCAACACTCAATCACTCTCTCACAGATTTGGCTTGGGTAGAAGAGATTGATTGGGTGGAATACAACTTGGGGAGGCTAGAAATCAAGATTTATATGGTAGGAATGGAATGTCTTGATCTGAACACATGAGTATGTGGCTCTCTCTCAGAAAATGGATGGAGAAAGTGTTTGTATGTTCTGAGTGCTTCTCTATGAATGAGAGGTTTTGGAGGGGTATATAAAGGCATCTCTAAAAATCTAACCGTTACAACATTATTACCCAATTCGATGAAACCGAAGTAAAACTCAGTGGCACCAATTACTGCAAAATGTGGCAACTTTTGTCTTTTCGGTGAGACCGATATATGAATCTTGGTGGTATTAATTTTGGCTCGCCTAGTCAGTTTCCACAATTGGTGAGACCAATTCTCAAAAGTCAGGAATTTGGATTTTTACTAAGTTGGTCAGCAGAGCCGGTGGTAGTGATTTTGGTTGCACAGAAATGGCACTAGGTGTCACCGAGATACTAGAGTTTGGAATAGGATCTGTGTGAGGCAAAACTCAGTAGGGCCAAATGGAAAAAATTGGTGGCACCGAATTTTGGATATTTGAGGATTTGGACAGAATATTTGTGGGATAATTACTGAGTATTTTAGGTGGCTAACTCTAAGCACTTGAGCAACCAGATCATCATAGTCACCTCATTCCCTTTTAATAGTATTGGCTTTTCTATGGACTCAAATGTGATTTCTCACAAATTGAAAAATGTAGAGTCTTCTTGCTTGAAGATGGAGAAAATCCTATTCCTTCCTTCATCAAGGGGCTTCTCCTCACAAACCTTTGGCCAATGCTCTCTGTGGACTATACCTGAAATATACTAGGTAAAAGTGTTAGTCCAAGAGACAATGTGCATGAATTATCAAAACCACCAAGGGAGCATATGGGGTTTCAATCTCCCCCTTTTTAGTAATTTATGAAAACATAAAATCAAATCTTCAAATAAAGATAGGCATAAGAACATGACGACTTTGAGAGATATATGACTAATACAACCTCCCCCTAAATATGTGCAATCCTTTTTAAAAGGATAGTTGCTTTGGACTGCACGGGCACACACTTAGTAGAAAGGACCATACAAGTCATGTGAATCTTCGCTATATGCATCAAACATATGTGAATGAAAACTTTCCATGTTCAAGACTTACTCGTGCAAACAATATGTGCAATAGACAAGAGATCATCCTAAACAAGGATATGATGCATATACTTACATTGGAGTTCTTGAGCATTTTGGCAGTAGGAACACACTTGAGAAAACAAATGTTAGATAACACAAGAGTATTCTAATGTAAAGATTCAAGGATCTTCAATAGTACCAATACATGGAAGACATATTGAAACTAGGATGATGATAGATATGTCTCCAAAAGTATTTAGAACTTTCTCCATAGAATATGAATATGTAGGATCTCCCCCCCTGAATCATAGCATATAGATATTGGGAGTAGGTAGGGTGAGACAAGTTAATTCCAAATTAGGAAATTTAAAATGCAAATAAAACTTCCTCACCCTCACGGTAAGAATAAGATTAGATAACTCTTTGATATCTCTCACTACTGGAATCAGAGAGAGGCACACGACAAAGCTCAGAGAGAGGCAGACGGCAAAGCTCAGAGAGAGGCAGACGGCAAAGAAGGACAAATAGATGGCTGGGCCAACTGAGGGCGGGCGCATATAAGCAGACGAAAAAGATCAGAGGGAGGCAGACGACAAAGATCACAGGGTGGCAGATGGTAAAACCTCCATTATCCCTAACGGAGGCATTGTCTATCAGTTGCCATTGTCGGGACCCCAATCCTAAGTCATAAGAATCCAGTGTGTAACACATCGCATCTCTTTGCGTTCTCATGCACGGCTAATCCCACGGCTGCCACCTTACCTTAGCCAGGACCGTTTGCACCTTTTGACTCACATATACATTTGTGTCGCTAGCATTCCAATGTCAAAGAACCCTGGTTGACATAACTAGTCATAAACTGAAGTGGCTCAAGTGTACAGAGACAGTCATACGTAACCCACCAAATCAGGTGTTGGTCATCAGCGAGTGTAGACGAGTCATAGCAAGCTACAAGGACTCCATTACAGTGCGTGATATTTCCCCGTAGGGACAGACACAACAGCTAAGGAGGATACATGCCGGTCAACCAATGTGTCTAGAGCAGTAGCGAACTACCAAGGCTCCTTGGAATCACAAAGGGGCATTTCTCTGTATAGAGAGCTACTAAGGGTATACAACTAGGAGTCGAATCCCATACATATCACAGTGCATCACACGTACGCATGACATACTCGATATGCATAGATACAACAATGTCATCACAACATAACCATACAACAACACAATATTTATTTAGAAGACTCGAAAGAGTCTTGCATAATATGTTCATACAGGCAGGGGTCACACGACCCGACACTCAAGTCATACAAGCAGAGTCATACAAACCAAGCGGAAGCATTAAAGTTGTCTGAGTACACACAGTTGAAAGGAAGAAGGCATAAAGCATGACTATCTACAGATCCCTTCTGAAAAGGGTGAGTTCGTAGCTGGGACACCAGCTACTCGTCATCATCGATCTCCAGATAGAACCCACCTGTTGGCTCGTGGGTATCCTCTCCAACATTTATTAAGCAAACATGAGTACAAAAGTACTCAGCACGACTTTAGAACAGATCTATCTACTCATGCATAGGTATCAATAGAGGGGTTGTTGTATTTCATGCAGCAAGCCATCTTTGACTCTTGGCTAGACTAAACTATAATTTTAAATAGTTTTAACAACTTTGATAAGTCGTACACGAGTCCACTACCACCACAACAATACACTATCATGGATTCCTTTCTGTGTCCCTGCGGAAATGCCATACATGATACTCACACTTATCTTGATACTTTTATGAGTAGCCATTAAAGTTGTCTATGAACAACTTATGTCTCCAAGTAGTCCATATCCGCGGACGCGACTATTCGAATAGATCATAACCCTGCAGGGGTGTACTTCTTCACACACGCTCTCGCCACTTATCGCCATGTGCACGTCATGCACCTTGGCAACCTTCAAGCAGAAGCCCAGCGAGGGAGTTGGCCACGACCGTTAACCACGCTAATACCTAGTCCATGTTTAGCGCCTATGTGAGAGAAACCCGCACGGAAGTCCGGCCGAGGTTTCTGCCACGGCCCCAAACGATGTGCGCAGGGTTCCCAAGCCCACCATCTGGGTGCCACTTGGTACACCGTGCCAC
Organism: Hordeum vulgare subsp. vulgare; assembly: GCF_904849725.1. NCBI lineage: Eukaryota > Viridiplantae > Streptophyta > Magnoliopsida > Poales > Poaceae > Hordeum > Hordeum vulgare. Next base: position 128,512,366 of record NC_058522.1, on the reverse strand, counting down.
TGCCTATCGCATCATATCCCACCACTAAGGTCAGCACTATGCACGGCCTCTAGCATGACTATAAACACCAGCAACTACTTGCAACTCCTGGACCGAGTACTAGGTGATTAATAAGCCGAGAGGGTCAATTAAGTATCCCAACGTGTGGTAGTATCTAGTCTTGGATTACATACACGGAACTCGGTTCTTAAGGACGGTTCCAATGAAACAACCCGCCATGTACTCCTACATAGCCTTTCATCGGTACCTTTACCAAAACAGGTTCCACACTTATTCTTTGTCACTAGAACACGTTCAACTATTCCGGTTCATCGCCCAGATGAAACAGACCTGACGCAACTCTAGGCATAGCAAGCATAGCAGGATAAAACACATCACAACTCAGGCAACTACCAGGTATGCTAGGTTGCAAGGTTTGGCTATTTACTGTGACAATGAGAGGGCATGCAAAGGAATAGGTTCAGCTATCGAAGTAAAGCATTTGAAATATTTTGTCCTAATGCAATAAGTGGGAGCAGGAACAAGAACATGGAATTATATCGGGATGATCAAAAGGGTGCTTGCCTTGTTGCTCAGCAGAAGTATTAAATTCGTCAGTCGGATATTCGGACGTATCCAGAAGGGCAGAGCCTACTGAAACAATAACGACAATCAATAACATTCATATGCAACAATATGATGCATGATCATGGCATGAAATGAAATGTAGCATAATCTAGTGTGGCTATCAAACCTTTGGGTTGATGCTGATTTGAATTCAAATTCAAATATTAGTTGAAATAGTATATTTATCATATTCATTTAATAGATTTGACCTAATGTTGTTTCATAACTTTGTTTGTCATGCATGAAAGTACCACCATTCTGTTCTTGAATGTTTTTGATCAATTTGCATATATTATTTGTTAAATTTGGATTTATTTTCAATTTTCTATGAATTTCCAAAGTTCTGCACTTATTCTATAATTAATAGAAAACATAATTAGTATTACTGCATCATCATGACATCAGCAGGTCCATCTGGCCGTTGAAAGTCAAACCCGACCAGTAGGACCCATTAGTCAATGACTCTGGCCAGATTTTTATTAAACTTTAAGTTAGTTAGTTAGTTAACAGGGGCTGGCCCACATGTCAGTGTATGTTTAGTAATTAACAATTTCTTTAATTCTTTTTGAGTTAGTTTTATTTACACAAGGGCAGGCCCCACGTGTCATAGACCCAGGGGAGTCAACCCACCGGCGTTGGGGGTCAAACCCACCGGTGGCTCCAGGTACGGCAGAGGGCATCAGAAATGCACCTCCGACGACGAAATGATCGGCGGATGGCACTAGAAGAACGGACACTCATTCGCGCATCCATTTTTGCAAGTCACAGGGGGTGAAACGACCGGAGATGACGCCGGCGACGAGCTCGGCTGCTGCCGGAGCTCGGGAAACATCGAGGTCATTGATCCAGAGGGCAAAAGGGACAGGGCTTGGCTCCTACACGACGCACTGAAGCTGATGGTGGTCTAAGATGGACCAACCCTTCATTGGAACATCACCGGCGACGAGCTCCCGCGGCAGATCTCATCGGGCTTTGATGGAATCAGGCGCTAGGGCACGGGATCGATGGGGAAAAGAAGGGGGAAACCATCCTGAGCTCACAGGGGTTGCAGAGATGACGAGAGCGGGCTCGGGGACGGCCTGGAGAGGGAGAACGATGGCGGCGAGCTTCGGTGATCCGAGGAGGAAGACGATGGCGTCCGGGCGATGCAGGGCTCGAGGGCTTGCTTTCTTTTGCAAGGACGATGTGCTCGACAAGGTAGAGCGAACGGTGTGCTCAGGGAGGCTTGAGGTGGCCAGGGATGACGGTGAGCTCGAGCTCAAGCTCGGCTCTAATGGCGACCGAGAGAGAGAGGCACAGGAGGGCGAATGGGGAGAGGGAGAGAGCTGGAATGGGTGCGGGAAGCTTATCCCTTCGCAGCCAGTGCAACACGGAGGCCAGGCAGGCACTTAGGTGCGTGGCCGCGCCGGAGAGAGCGGCGGCCACCTCCTGCTGCTCGCTGGCAAGAGGAAGACGACAGCGAGGGAGATGGGCTGGGCCAAGGTAAGCGCTAGTTAGGTCTTTTCCCATTTCTTTCATTTCTATTTCTGTTAAAACAACTCTGACATTTGTTTGATTTTATTTTTGGCTCCAGACTATTTCTAAAATAGTGAAAATAATGTTGGGGTGTTATTTGGAATATTTCCAAACCCAAATAAAGAATTCAACATTTTATGAAATTCTGAAATATTTGAAAACACATATATAATTGATTCCAGTGGCTTTTGTGTTTTAAATAAAATGCCAAAAGTATTTTTAAAAAGAAATACACCCCTGAATTGTTGTTTCCAATATTTGTCAAAAATGATGAACTTTTATGAAGGCCATTTTGAGTTCATTGATTTATCACAATTTTGAATTGGGTTGAATATGGTGTTGCTAGTGTTTTTCTCTTTGATTTCCATTTTCACTTTTAAATGAAATATTAAACATGAGCACAATCTTGCTAGACTTCAAAGGGTAGCTAGGGATGTGACAACTCACCCCCACTCAAAAGAATCTCGTCCCGAGATTTGGAAGTCGTCGGGAATAGCACGGGATACTCAAGTTGGAGACGGTCCTCTCTTTCCCATGTTGCCTCTTTTTCAGAATGATTTGACCATTGAACTTTAAGAAACTTGAGGTTTCGACGTCGAGTGGTTCGCTCAGATTTATCAAGAATACGAATAGGGTATTCTCGGTATGAAAGGTTATCTTGGAGATCAAGCGTTTTGTGGTCCACTCCACGGACAGGATCCGAAAAGCAACGCGTGAGTTGAGAGACGTGGAAGACATCATGAACCTTGGAAAGATGTGGAGGAAATTCCAACTCGTAGGCAACTTCTCCTCATTTGGAAAGAATGCGAAAAGGACCAATGTAACGAGGAGCCAATTTGCCTTTGATACCAAAGCGATGGGTACCTTTGAAAGGTGTAACCCGAAGGTAAGCCTTCTCGTCAACTTCAAAGGTCACGGCCTTATGATGACGATCATATTGGCTCTTTTGATGAGATTGGGTTGTTTTCAACTTTTCACGAATAATGCAAACTTGTTCTTCTGCTTACTGGATCATATCCGGACCAAAGAGTTGCCTCTCTCCGGTTTCTGACCAATTAAGAGGTGTTCGACATCTTCGTCCATAGACAACTTCAAAAGGGGCTTTGCCCAAGATTGATTGATACTATTGTTATAAGAAAATTCGGCGAATGGAAGGCACTTCTCCGAATTCATACCGAACGATATAACACAAGCTCGGAGCATATCCTCTAGGATTTGATTCACTCTTTCTACTTGACCACTTGATTGAGGATGGAAAGCAGTGCTAAAAGATAGATGAGTCCCCATGGCATTCTGAAAACTTTCCCAAAAGCGAGAAGTAAAAATACTTCCACGATCTGAGTTAATCTCCAGAGGGACACCATGAAGAGACACTATTCGAGAGATATATAACTCTGCTAGCTGGCTAGCTGTTATACTCTCATGAACTGGAAGAAAATGAGCTACTTTGGAAAGACGGCCAATGACCACAAAGATAGCATTATTTCCTTTCTTGGTCTTGGGAAATCCAGTGATGAAGTCCATACTAACTTTATCCCATTTCCATTCAAGAATAGCTAAAGGTTGAAGGGTGCCATCAGGCCTCTGATGTTCTGCCTTAACTCGATGACAAACGTCGCAGTTAGCAACGAACTCAACAATTTCTCTCTTCATCCTAGTCCACCAGAACCTCTGGCGTAGGTCCTGATAGATCTTGGTACTACCAGGATGAATGGTGAGAGGAGAATCATGAGCCTCCTAAAGCATCAACTGCCGCATACGTTTGCTCTTAGGAACCACTAAACGGTTCTGAAAGAACACGAGACCTTGCTCATTGATAGAGAAATCCCTAGCGTTTCCGCTAGTAATATTCTCCTTGATCCATGATATACCCTTATCATATTTCTGCACAGCTATGATTTGATCCCCAAGAGTAGGTTTCGCCACCAGGGTAGAAAGGAATCCTTGAGGAACAATGTGAAGGTTTAACTTCCAAAATTCCTCATAGAGACGTGGTTGACCTCGTTGTAACATCAAATTGTTACAATAAGACTTACGACTTAGTGCATCAGCCATGACATTGGCCTTTCCCGGGGTGTAAGTTATCCCTAAGTCGTAATCTGAGATCAACTCAGACCGCCGTCTTTGCCTGAGATCCAAATCCGGCTAGGTGAAAATATATTTCAGACTTTGGTGATAAGTGATTATTTCACAACGATTACCAAGAAGGTAATGTCGTCACGTTTTAAGTGCATGGACTACAGCTGCAAGCTCAAGATCATGTGTTGGACAATTATCCTCATGTGGACGCAACTGTCGAGATGCATATGCAATCACATGACGATCCTGCATGAGAATGCAACCTAATCCTTGTCGCGAGGCGTCACAATAGATAACAAAGTCCATAGAGAAATCTGGTGGTAGCAACACAGGTGCGGAAGTCAGGCATCTTCTCAGTTCCTGAAAGCTATGCTCACACTGTGGTGTCCACTTGAACCTTTTATCTTTCTTGGGGAGTTCAGTTAGAGGCTTTGCAACTTTGGAGAAGTTTTCGACAAAGCGGGGACAATAGCTCGCTAGTCCAAGAAAAATCCTAACTTGCTTAACTGATTCAGGTTGAGTCCAATCAAGGACAGCTTGAACTCTCTCGGGATTGACAACAATACCCTTACCACAGATTACGTGGCCTAAATAGGTCACTTATGGTAACCAAAATTCACATTTTGAAAACTTGGCATAAAGGGGATGCTCTCGAAGTTTCATCAACACCAGCCTTAGATGCTCAGCATGTTCTTGTTCGTTCTTGGAGTAGATGAGAATATCATCGAGGTATACCACGATGAATTTATCCAAATACTCCATGAAGATTGAATTCATCAAGCGAGAGAAGGTGGCTGGGGCATTGGTTAAACCGAAGGACATGAAGGTGTACTCGTATTGGCCATAATGAGTAACAAAAGACATTTTTGGAATGTCCCCGTTCTTGATCTTGATTTGATGGTAACGCAACCTCAAATCCATTTTGGAGAAGACTGAGGATCCAGCGAGCTGATCATACAGATCGTTGATCCTGGGGAGCGGATACTTGTTCTTTATGGTGACCAGGTTAACTGGTCGATAATCTACAACCATCCAGTCTGTTCCATCGTTCTTCTTGATGAAGAGGACGGGAAGCCCAAGAGGATGAAACCTTTATTCAAGTCCTCGTCTAGTTGTTTCTTAAGTTCGGCTAGCTCCAAGGGTGCCATCTTATAGGGTCTTCTGGCTATTGGAACAGTTCCTGGAACAAGATCTATCACAAACTCAACATCCCTATCAGTTGGAATTCCTGGCAGTTCTTCTGGGAAAACATCTGGAAAGTCACGGACTACTGGAATGTCTTCAAGTTCTGGAAGAGGACTAGCATTGAGGGAATAGAGTTGGCATTTGGCAACTCGAGTTGAGACATTAACTATCTCACCCGAGGGATGGGTAAGCTGAACATTTCTAGTATGGTTATAAATCTTGGCATAATGAGCTGACATCCAGTCCATACCCAAGATGATATTGATATCTGAGGATTTCAGGGCTATCAGTGATGCTAGAAAAACTAGCATGTCTACTAGGATTTCATTGTCATAGCTTATCCTAGAAGTTTGCCATTTACTACCAGGGGTTTGGACAACTAATGGGATTGGCATATAACAAAAGGACATGTTATGCAATTGTGCATAAATTTCGGAAATGAAGGAATGAGATGACCCAGTGTCAAAAAGAACAGACGTTGGGTGATGATTGACAAGGAGTGTACCCAAAATGACGTCGGGATCCTCTGCAACTTCTTCTAGTGAAACATAATTCACGTGACCACGCCCAGGAGTTGGCTTCACATAATAACCTTTGCCCGACTTGCCTTGCCCAACAAACTTCCCACGTTGCTTGGCAGCTATATTCTAAGGACACTCTCGTGAATAGTGTCCTTGTGCTCCACACTTGTAAAAGATCACCTGATTGGCACGTGGTGCAACATTGCTAGCTGGACCACCATAGGTCTTTGCTGGAGAGTTGTTCTGGTTTGCCTAAGGCACCACATAGGATGGCCTCGGGGTATATCTTGGCGGCAGAGAGCTATTCGGGACCCACAACCTGCATTTCGGAAATGCGGAACCGGATGAGGAGCCAGAGTCGCGAGAGTGCTTCTTCGTGGCTTCATAGTCGGTATGACCAGTCTTGGCAGTGATCGCCTTGTTGACAAGAGCTTGGAAACTTGTACATTCATGAAGGCGCAGATCACGACGAAGTTCGGGGCTCAGACCCTTGCGGAATCTTGCTTGTTTCTTGGCATCAGTCGACACCTCTTCAGTTGCGTAGCGAGCGAGATTACCGAACTCGCGGCTATAAGCATCCACGGTCAACTTTCCCTGGGTGAATGCACATAATTCCTCTCTCTTATGGTCCATCAGACCCTCTGGAATCTGGTGCAGACGGAAGGCTGCAATGAAATTGTGGGGACCCCGACTGGTAAGTCGAGATCGTCGTGCCCAGTGATCCCAAGGATCAATGCTCACTGAACACAGATACTGAATAATAGAGTCTTACATCCATACATACCATTTGATACAATAAATGGCCACTTCGGTCGAGTCTTACATACATAGGGCCTTAAAGGCCAAAGCACCAAACGAGACCAATAACGGAATTATTGGTTGAAAGCGTGAACCCATGCCATCAGCCTTAACCTACAGGCATTCTGACTGGGAAGCGTCCTAGCTCGCAAGAACGTCACCGAGTTAATCCTCACCATATCCTGTCTTTCAGACCTGGTCAATGAAATAACCAGTGGAAAGCCAATGAGTACTTTGAATGTACTCGCAAACAGCCCATGATATGAAGGACGAAAATGAAGGATAACAATATCATGCATCTTTAGTATAACTCATCTGGGTGGAATGATCATGAATATGCATCAAGTTAAAGAACTACTCTTGAAGAACAGGTTACAGATATCGACATATCTGACAAGGGTTGAACACACCGGGTTCACCCTATATGCCAAGTCACCGAACTTGGTCATATCAATTCCTCAAGTAACTCCGGTTATTAACACCATTCACCAAACTCACACACACACACTTGGTTTATGCGGAAACGCTGGACGTAGTTTAAGCAGCACCACCCAACTGTCCTTGACCGTGGAGACGGCTATTCGAATAGTTTACACTCGGCAGAGGTAGTACGCTAGACCCACGAGATCCGGGAAACTTCCGTGTCATCCACGACTCGCGGTATATCACATATACCCGAGGTAAGTACCCGATCATCATCTTTCCCCTAACGATACTAGACAAAGAGGTCCACTCGATTGGTACCCAGCCCACATGTTGTACGTCTTACGAGCACCAACTCTGGACAGTATCAACCATGCGGGGACCAACGGTGTGCCTGGAACACATAATAATGGCATAGTCGTCCTACCTGGCATGACCCCATCACGAGAGTGACGACAATCACTCCCACCACTAGTAATGTGGCTCTTTGCTAGCACCGACCAGAGTAATCAACAAAGCCCCGTCCCATAAAGGGGTATCGTGGTCGTACTGGTAAGGTTGGGACGGTTGACACATCATAAATCTAATCCCATTTTCGAAACCATACTCACACAAAAACACCGGTGCATCACTTCACCAAAAGTGATCAGCAACTCATCATCACCCTCGGGCATTAGTGGCACCCGACGGGGTTTTCATAAACTCTTTTATTTAACTCATCATCATGCTCATGATAAAATGCTCTATCTTTACTTGTCAACATGGTATTAACATGACCCTCAAGGGATAGGGTCAAGCTCAATGCAATGATCTTACTCTACTAGTCAACATGACAGTAGCATGATCCTCATAGATGGTAGGGTCAAGCTCATCATGCTTGTGCTCCGAGGAGCCATATGTATAACATCACTATCATGCACGTGCTTCGATGAAGCCTTCGGTACCATCACACCAATGATGAACCGGCACTGATCACATGAAACGGAAAAGTACTTGCTATTCTAGCATGCATCAATGTATGTACTCAAGTCATGGTCAAAGGGCTGCTTGCCTTGCTCACGTATGTTCTCGGGGTCTTCGAGGTCTTCCGCTCCAACTCCGAATACTCCGTCTACCGTGAACTATCGTCGGAAACAACTATAGTAAGCCATATAGCAAGCAGAATAAAAGTGTTCTATAAATAGAAGTTTTATTTTTCTTGGACCTCTCTGGTCATAAGAAAAATACCTGAAGCTTGATATAGGATATTTGGGTCATCAAGGATTTTTGAATGGATGGAAAGAGAAATAGGTTATCATCGAAGAAGCCAACAGAAATCATTCTGTTAAAAATGAGTGGAGGCACCCACTTAACAGAGAAGGATTTTAGAAATATTTAGGAAGTGGTTTCACTGGATTTGGAGATGGTATGAATATTCTAGAGATTTTACAATGAGGAATAAATAGCAATAGGAGCTATTTATCTATTGCAACAGAAGTAAGTCACACAAAAATGTTGACCAGGGTTCTAAATATAGATAAGGATTTTAGAAGGCTCTGGGAGTTTGAATCACTCCATTTGGAGTTGATTTGAATCTGCTAGGAATTTTGAAAGGTGGGATATGTTATATCCAGATTGGGATTTTAAATAAACACCACAAAAAGTTGGGAGGGAAAAATGTGCAAAGCACTTATTTGGATAGGCCTCACTTTTAGGATCCTGCAGAAATTTGAATCAATGGAATTGCAGTCAGAATGAATTTATGGTGGAATTTGCAAGTTTAACCAATATGAAAAAGGGGGAAAAGACTCGGCTTATGGGGGCTATCTTGCGCACTCGGTGCTAGTTAGGCCTTCGGGCCGGCCGAGTTGCGCAGTCTGCGAGGAACCCTGGTGGCGCCGAAGGCGCACTTCCTGGAGTCCGTCTCCTGCACAGGGACATGCGAACGAGGGAGGGCGCGGCCAGTTAAAGCTGGGGGCCCGGCCGGCGTGTGGCTGACGCTACAGCCCCGCATGTCGGGCCCTTCTTCCTCCTTCGCCCGATCTGAGGCGCGCACGGGGCAGGGCCAGCCGGTGCAGCGGCTAGCTCCGGCGGCTGCTCGGTGGCGCTCCGGCCAGCAGGGGCTCGGGGCGGGTAGCCTCCCGCTCCTGAGCAAGATCCTGTTCCCGCTCGGAGCTCCTGGAGGCGAGGCCTTCGGCCATGGCGGATGCCACGGCAACTGCCGCGGTGGGGCGGTGGCTCGGCCGGCTAGAGGAAGAAATGGGGCGAGGGGGAGAATGTGGAGGGCTGCAGGGCCCCCGGGACACCCCTACCCAGTCGGAAGAGGAGAGGAGAGGGGCTGGAGAACCCTGACGCAGGCATGGCCGAAGCTGGCCATGGCGGCCATGGAAGAAGTGGTGGGGAGAAGGGCTTGGGAGAGAAGGGGGGAGGCTCATGAGCTTCACGGGAGAAGGGGAGAGCCGAGTGTGAGCCACAGAGGCTCAGGGAGAGGAGATAAGGGAGGGGGAATGGAGAGACGGCTCGGGAGCTCCCTGGAGCTCTGAGAGCACGGGGAAGACACGCGTCCCTGGGGCGTCTTGGAGGCTAGCTAGTGTCAGGAGGAGGTTGGACCACGCAAATGAGATACCCCGGTGCTCTGAGATGTGATGAAACAGTTGAAAATAGGCTGCAGCAAGAGGACAAGGCGCAGACCACCCATACTGCAGGCCAAAGTTGTGGTCACCACGGTCACCCGTGTCTACATGGTCCAAATGGCCAGTCAAACGTGTCTAGCACGTAGGGCACACCTGCAGCAAAGGAACTCTGGAGTTTGGCAACTAGTGGAGGTGGTCTGATGAGGTTTGGACTCTGGTTTAGTTTGCAACAGCAAACTAGGGGCTGGCATGAGTGGTTTGCACATGGTTTTAATTGAGGTAAAACCATGTCCCGCACTCTTATTTATAGAAGGACTACAAGACTGCAAAGTTTCAGCTCAAGAAAACAAGTGTAGCTAGTACTTGTTGTACAAAGCCACATTTCAGCCAAAAATGAACTTGAAGAGGTGCTGCTCATTTTCTCCACATGAGCATGCCATATCTTTGCTTGAAATGAAGCATTTACATACTAGAGAGGCTCTGGAAAGAAATGGGAGCCTTAGGTTAAGCAGAAGAATGGGAAGAAGGGTAAAATAGTGCTGCCAAGGGTGAAAATGAGAGAAACTTACAAGGGAACCTTCCCCAATAATTGACCAGTGGCCATGGGAAAGTTACTGGAGGTAAAATATGACTATGTGAGGCTGTGGTAGAAAGTTGAGCTCAAGGGTAAAAGTGGAAGGGGCAAAAGAAGCCAAATTAGTGAGTGCACACAAGGTGTTTGATATGTGGTTGGGCCACCAGATGAATTCCAATGGCTATGAAACTTAGCAGGGTCAAACAATAGATGAAAATAGGCTTGCACACCAAATTTGGGATTTGCTGGAGGAGTTTTCCAATGTAGACTTGAAAAGTCCTAGAAGGGGCCAGAAATGAGTTTCTGCTGAGAACCCTATTCAAATGAATTCCCACAAATCCAATATTTGGTGTAGGGGCATTATTTGAGCATTAAGGCATGCACAAAAAGTTTGAGATCAATTGGACAAACTTTATAATGTAAGGTTTGTCAAAGTCAGAAATCAACAGAGAGGGTTTTGAGGGTATTAGGACAAGTTCCTCTATTCTCCTTGGTGTACCACTTGGTGTGGATGCCTCATTGGAGTACTGGAACATGTCCACAAAATTTGAGCACAATTGGAGACACTTCACAATGTAGAGTTTCTCAAATTTGATTCTGGACAGATAGGGTTTTAGAGTGGTTAGGGGAGTCAAATCAACTTGGATTGAAATGAAACTTGGCAAGATCATGAATAATATCATAGATGACATGCTAGAATTTTACTGGAATTTATTGACAATATTTCTTATAGAAATATTCCAAAATCTTGAAATAGGCAAGAATGGTTTTGGAGGGGTTTGCCCAATATTTTGAACATGACCATGTGTTGAAACTCATAAATATGGAATAAATATATCCACTGAGTTTCCCTAAATTTTCTAAAATATTTTGAAGGCAATAAAAATAACTTTCCTTCATAGGAGACCCTTTCTGGCCTCATAGAAGGACTTTTAAATAAAATAATAAAATAACTTTTAAAATAATAATATGGTGGTTTTTGAAAGACATTTTGATAATGGTTTTAAATAAAACAATTGGTGCAAAAGAAACTCCCTAATTTGAGGACTTGTAGTACAAACCTCATCTGAGGGGTTTGAAAGTTTAATTCAAAGAAAAGCTTTTTGGTGAAAATAATAGTTGGTAAAAATAGATATTTGTCCTAAACACATGGTATGATCATTAGGCAGGAGATCATGGAGTGAGGAGGTGATTTGGAGGATGGCAAGAATTAATGGGGATCAATCACATGCAATTAAACAAACAGGCAGACAATAGTCACTCCAAGCATCACAAGCATTCACAAATATTTTAATTGTCCTAAATTTTGAAATAAGTTAATTAGTGAGGGAAGCCAAAAACAGGGTGTTACAGAAATCTGCCCATGTGGCTGCTGGTCCGGCAGGACGCATATCTTCAAAATTCTCCCACCACAGATTGGTGGGGCCTTCCAAGAAATATGCAGCAAAGGTCACGTTGTGAACCTATGAAACATTGGCAGAGCATATCTTGCGTGATATACTGCACAACCAGTCATCAGCGTCGAGAGGATCGACGGAGTGGTGGAACTTCGGGGGATTTAGCTTCACAAAGTCATTGAGGGACACTTCATCATTTCGCGGCGGACGAGCCGTGTTTTTCTCAATACATTCTAGCACACGGTTGGTCTCTCGCTTGTTCCTTTCCGCCTCGAGCATAACCTCCGCCAGAGAAGGCGGATGAGGTAGTTCCTCCTGTGCTGCCTGACTACCTTCTCCCTGCTCATGGCTAGGGGCACGGTTCTGCCTGGTAAACGCCATCCTGGAAAACAAACTCACAGCTTAGACTAAGTCAACATCAATACTAACTATGGATTAATAATGCACTGAACACATGGAATGCGGAAATGAACATCCGAACAGCATGGTAACAAGCAAACTGCTATATAAACACCATGGTTCCTACACACCATTACATAGTTCAGTACAAACTCAGACTGAAGAGCAAACTACTGAAAAGATGATACTACTCATCAGAGGCTTTCCAAGCTTCCTATACATTATTTATCTATGCCTCTGGAACTCATCTCACAACATAGTCATACTCCACAAGACACACAGGACTGTGGAAGTACAACTACTACCATACTACTCTTCAATTCACGGTTTCAAGCATCCGCATAAAACATCTCATAAAGGTTGCCTCCATGGCCTGGGAGCTCAACCTGCGGATCAGGAAATACTCGAGCCTGAGACCCCTGTCAACCATAAGGACACGGGTGTGGCCTTGGTCCCCTGACTGGTGGTAGTAGAGCTCCCCGAAGAGGGGTGACACCTCCTATAGCAGGCCAGTCAACATGAGTTGGAAGATGAGTTCTAACGGGGTTCAACATCTCCATATCCCCATACCCTGTCTGAACTACATGTGCCAGCTGTGTCAAGGCTGTCCACAAGCGGGCGCGAGTAGCATAGAGGTCCATATGAAGGGCACGAGCATCTCTGTCTCTATTCTCTAACATCTCAGCGGTAGACTACAGCAGCGGATCCTCCAAAGAGGAATCAAAGTAGACCCCACTGGGGTATCCTTCTTCTCCTGGCTGAGAGGCGGGAACATAACAGAACTCTGAATTCTGCAAAAGTGCATGTCTGGCTCTCATGATGGTTGATACGTCTCCATCGTATCTACTTTTCAAACTCTTTTGCCCTTGTTTTGGACTCTAATTTGCATGATTTGAATGGAACTAACCCGGACTGACGTTGTTTTCAGCAGAATTGACATGGTGTTGTTTTTGTGCACAAATGAAAGTTCTCAGAACGTCCTAAAAATTTACGGAGAATATTTTTGGAAAATATGAAAAATACCTGCACAAAGATCCACCGGAGGGGACGGGCCAATGGGCCACAAGCCCTCTTGCAGCGGCCCCCCTGGCCGCGGCAACCAAGCTTGTGGGGCCAACGTGGCTCTGCTGCCCCCAAATTCAGCTCTATAAATTCCCTTTCGTCCCAAAAAAATCGGAAGAGAAGATTTGATCGCGTTTGCGATACGGAGGCGCCGCCACATCCTGTTCTTCATCTGGAGGACAGATCTGAAGTCCGTTTTGGGCTCCGGAGAGGAGAAATCGTCGCCATCGTCATGATCAACCTTCTTCCCTCTCCAATTCCATGAAGCTCTTCATCGTTCGTGAGTAATCTATTCGTAGGCTCACTGGGCGGTGATGAGTAGGATGAGATCTATCATGTAATTGTGTTAGTTTTGACGGGGATTGATCCCTAGTATCCACTATGTTCTGAGATTGATGTTGCTACTACTTTGCCATGCTTACTGCTTTTCACTAGGGCCCGAGTGCCATGATTTCAGATCTGAAATTATTATGTTGTCACCAATATATGTGTGTTTTCGATCCGATCTTGCAAGTTGTAGTTACCGACTATGTGTTATTACCCGGCAACCCCGGAGTGACAATAACCGGAACCACTCCCGGTGATGACCATAGTTTGAGGAGTTCATGTGTTCACCAAGTGCTAATGCATTGTTCCGGTTCTTTATTAAAAGGAGAACCTTAATATCCCCTAGTATCCTTTTGGACCCTGCTGCCACGGGAGGGATGGACAATAGATATCATGCAAGTTCTTTTCCCTAAGCACGTATGACGACACACGGAATTCATGCCTACATCACATTGACGAACGGGAGCTAGCCACATATCTCTCCGTGTTATAACTGTTGCATGATGAATGTCATCCAACGAATCGCAGACCCATTGCCTACGAGTTTGTCCCACTACTGCTGTTACTTGTCTTGCTTTGCTCTGTTACTACTGTTGATGCTACTCTTACTTGCTACTGCTATTACTTGATACTGTTGTTACTCGCTACTGCTGCTACTTGCTACTACTGTCACTACTGCTGTTCCTTGCCACTGCTATTACTCGTTACACTGCAGCTACCTGCTACAATACTTTTTCTTGCGCCGTTGACGGGAAAGAATATTTCCCGTCCACGGGCAACTTCTGGCACCATTGATACAACAGTTCGGAATAGTCTGCCGTCAACCGAACATTTCTGGCTCTGTTGTTATCATACTACTTTGCTTGCAGATACTAATCTTTCAGGTGTGGTTGAATCTGACGCATTCAGATGCTAATACTTGAGAATATTCTTTCACTTCGTGTGGGGCAAACCAACAAATTTGGGTTGAATACTCTACCCTCGAAAACTGTCGCGATCCCACGCGCTGGTGGGCGATTGCAAGACGATTTCTAATTGTTGAGCAATTGGGACGAGCTCTTTTCTCGCTCCGTTGCCGTGGAGGCATCAAGTCAGGAATAGTTGCACGTCAGCATCATTTTTCTGGCGCCGTTGACGGGGAAGGTTTGTTATATTTGCTGAGTCACATGGGGATTTATATCTGCTGATAACTATGAAGAATCTGAAAGATCCAAAAACCAAAGTCTTGCCGTCAACTACGAGGGGAGGAAAGGAACTCCCATCTAGCTCTGCACTTGATTCACCTTCACTTATGAGTAAGTTTGCGACACCACCTCCTGCTAGAAATCTTGATATGTCGTCTGTGCTAGATGATGCTAGAGATGCTACTGCTATTGATGATGCTTATGATGCTACTATGCTTGATACTATGCCTGATGATGCTATGCTTGATACTAGTCTGATACTGCTAGAGATGCTATGCCTGATACTGCTAGAGATGTTATGCCTGATACTGCTTTGCCTGATGATGCTAGAGATGTTATTTTGCCTGATGATGCTATGCTTGATACTGCTAGAGATACTACTTTGCCTGATGTGCCACTAGGAGTATTCCTTGATGCTCATATTGCTAGAGTTACTGCCAATGCTCGTGATGCTTCTGAAACTGCAGATACTATTGAGATAGAACCTGCTTTTGCTCCTGCTAGATCTAGCTCTCCTAGATATGAATTGCCTGATATACCTGAGGGTTATGTTATGGAGGGAGAGATAGCTGAGGATTTTCTTGCGTGTAAGGCTGCCTATGATGCTGAGAAATTGCTTCTCAAGTGGAAGGAAAAATCTCTGAAAGCTAGGATGAAATATGACCCGAAGTTTGCCACTTCACCTATCTTTATCACCGATAAGGATTATGAATTCTCTGTCGACCCTGAGATAATATCTCTAGTCGAATCTGATCCTTTCCACGGTTATGGGTCTGAGACGGTCGTAGCCCATCTAACCAAACTACATGATATAGCCACCCTTTTCACTAGTGAGGAGAAGATCCGCTACTACTATATCCTTAAGATATTTCCTTTCTCTCTGAAGGATGACGCTAAAGCCTGGTTCGCTTCTCTTGCTCCTGGATGTGCGAGTAGTCCCCAGGATATAGTCTATTACTTCTGTGAGAAATATTTTCCTGCCCATAAGAAGCAAGCCGCCTTGCGGGAAATATACAACTTTGCGCAACTCAAAGAAGAGAGTCTCTCACAAGCTTGGGGGAGGCTCTTGCAGCTACAGAATGCTTTGCCTGATCACCCTCTTAAGAAGAACGAGATTCTTGATATCTTCTATAACGGACTTCCAGATGCTTCTAGAGACCACCTAGATAGTTGTGTTGGTTGTGTTTTTAGGGAACGAACTGTAGAACAAGCTGCGATCCTACTGAATAACATCTTCATCAACGATAATGCTTGGACTATTCCCAAACCACCTCCTAAGCCAACTCCTAAGAAAAGAGGTATTCTATTCCTCAGTCCCGAAGATATGGAAGAAGCCAAGAAATCTATGCAAGAGAAAGGCATTAGATCTCAAGATGTCAAGTATCTACCACCTATCGAAGAGATCCATGGTCTCGATAACCCGATACAGGTAGTAAAAGTAAATTCTCTGTGTAGGTTTGATGAGAGTGATATTCCTTTTGACAAACCTGCTAGCCTATGCTTTGATGAATTTGACAACTTTCTTGCCAAACAACAGAGTTTCAATAATTATGTTAGCAGACATTTGGAACAAAGTACTCGTATGCTTAGTCATTTAAGTTCTTGTGTAGACAGAAATGTCAATGATCTGAAGCTTCTGAGTAAACATGTCTCTATGATTACTGCTCAGGTAGAACAAGTACTTAAAGCTCAGAATGACTTGCTCAATGAATTAAATGACAACTCTGTCAGAGTCATTAGTAGAGGAGGCAAAATGACTCAGGAACCTTTGTATCCTGAAGGCCATCCTATGAGAATTGATCAAGATTCTCAAGGAATTAATGCTGATACACCCAGTCATCCTAAGGAGAAGAAGAAGGTTGATAGAAACCTACATGTCAGTTCACCAAATACTGTCACACCTGAAGAATCAAATGATATTTCTGCGTCTCATGCAGAAACACAATCTGGTGATGAACATGAACCTGGTGACAATATGGACAACGATGTTCATAATGATGCTCAACCTAGCAATGATAAGGATGTGGAGATTGAAACTACGGTTAATCCTGATAACCCACAACCTAAGAGATACGATAAGAATGACTTCACTGCTAGGAAGCATGGTAAAGAAAGGGAGCCATGGGTTTACATACCTATGCCCTTTCCTCCTAAGCCATCCAAGAAAAAGGATGATGAGGATTTTGAGCGCCTTATTGAAATGATAAGACCCGTCTTTCTGCAGATGCGGTTAGTTGATATGCTCAAAATGTCTCCATATGCCAAGTACATGAAAGATATCGTGACTAATAAATGGAAGATACCAGATCTTGAGATCTCCACCATGCTTGCCAATTATACTTTCAAAGGTGGAACTCCTAAGAAACTTGGTGATCCAGGAGTGCGCACTATACCTTGCTCCATTAAAGGAAACTACGTAAGAACTGCCTTATGTGACCTTGGAGCCGGTGTTAGTGTTATGCCTCTCTCTCTTTATCGTAGACTTGAACTGGATAAGTTGACACCCACTGAAATCTATCTGCAAATGGCCCACAAATCAACTGCTTTCCCTGTCAGCATTTGCGAGGTTGTGCCTGTTGTGGTTGCTAACACCACTATCTTAATAGACTTTGTTATCTTGGATATTCCCGAGGACGATGCCATGGCTGTCATCCTTGGAAGACCCTTTTTAAACACTGTAGGGGCTGTTACATATTGCCACAGGTAATGTCACTTTCCATGTCAACGGTAATGAGCATACCCTGCACTTTCCGAAGAAATGATATCAAGTACATTGCATCAATGCTATTGAAAAAACTTCATCGATTCTTATTGGCAGTTTTGAATGCCCTATTCCTCGTGTCAAGATGAAGTATGATTTGCTTGTTGGGGAGATACATATCCCCATTGAGGTGACTTAGTGGCTATTCGAAAATTCTCCTTTCTCTTTTGCGATTTGAGAATGTTTTGTCATGAGGATTTGATCAACTCCATTGACGGATTTCTTTCGATGACCATGAAATGGATGAATCAAAAAGTCATATACCTCTGTTTTAAGCTTTCACTTTCTGTTGCTTAGAGGAAAAATGATAGATTTAGTTTAGTTTTCCCTGTTTCCTGTTTTAGCGTCTGGTAGAAAAATACCCCAAAAATAAAATTTCTCCAATGGTCCTTAAAATCTTGTATGATTTTTTCTCGAATATTTGAAAAATACTGGGACTGAGAGATGGTCTGGGGGCCACACCAGTGGGCCACAAGCCCTGTCACCGCGGCCACCCCCCTGGCCGCGGCAAGCAAGCTTGTGGGGCCCACAGGGACCCCCTCCACTCATTCCAGCTCCCATCCCCTTCTTCTTCCTCCAGAAAAAATCATTTCGCAGCTCAAACCCGTGTTCTTGCTCATTTGGCTGTGATTTTCGATCTCCTTGCTCAAAGCACCATACTCCGAACCGTTTTGGGGAAATTACTCATTGGTAAGTGACTCCTCCATTGGTCCAATTAGTTTTTGCTCTAGTGCTTTATCCTTCGCGTATTCTTGCTACCTTGGTGACCCTGTTCTTGAGCTTAAAATGTTGATTTTAGTTGGTCGCAAGTAGTTTTAGCGCGTGATACGGTCTCTAGGCACTAGTAGTAGTTGCTACGAGTTGGGTTAATCTTTATTCACTTTTCTTTCGAAGTCTCTAAAAATTTCAGAATTTTTCAGAGCTAGAAAAGGAAAAAGATGAGGAGATTCTTGAGAGGCTCTTCAAGCTGTAACCCCAAGGAGGATGAGAAGAACCACCCCAAGTACGTGGTTCCTTGAGTCACAGAAGTTCGGGCGTGCGAGTGGCCAAGTGATGAATTTTTGCGCACTGCCGGGCTTTATGAAGACTTTTATTACTTGGTGGAGAACGCAGGTCTTACCACATTCGTTGAAGATAAGTGCTCACAATACCTCCTCCTCACCAATATTTTTGTTCAAAGCTTCAACTTTTATCCGAGGAAGAATCCTCCCATGGTTGAGTTCATGTTGTACGATATCCCCCAGTGCATGACACTACAGGATTTTTGCAATGCATGCAAATTACCTTATATTGGGGATATTCATGATCCTTGTCCACGGGACTTGGAGGACTTCATAAGTACTATTGTTGTTGGAGAGGAGAGAGGAGTGTCTCACGCTAGAATTGTTAGCATACATTTTCTTGTGCTTCAGTACTTCCCATTATTTGTGGGAAAATGTTTGATCGGCCGTGGGGAGGCTGGATCACTTAGCTCTCCAGACCTTGCGGTTTTGCGCAAAGGCCTTTATAGCACTAAGACTTATAGCCTAGGTGCTATAGTAGCTCAGCGGTTGAACACAGATCGTTCCAAAGGTGTCGTCTATGGAGGTATCTAAGCTACTCGTCTTGCTAGACACTTTGAGATACCTATTAGACTTCGCGAGGAATAAGAGATGCTTCTTCCGGAGAAATATTTGGATTATGATAGCATGGTTCGCCATGATTTTCTAGATAGAGATGCTAGTAGACGGATGATTTATAACCTGGTATTTAGTCAGGTACTCGAGAGACTATTACTTTGCCTGCTCCTTGTTTGTTCGATCTTCATGCAGGCAGGTACACTATTATGCCCTCGGACATCTACGCATATTGGGGCTTAGCCCAACCACAGGTGCTCGTGCCCGAGCCGCTAGTCGAGTACCAGACGCAAGTTTATCAGTGGGAGCCAGAGGAGCTCACACAGCAGTGGCAAACACAGTCCGCTCCGGAGTATCCCGGAGCTGGTTATTTCCCGCCATGGGAGTAAACCAAGCTAGGCCAAAAGCCTAAGCTTGGGGGAGTACGTGTTCTCACCGACCTTACATTCATGCTTATGCTTTCACTTTGTTAGCCCGTGCTTATACTTTGCCACTGTATTATCCATGCTAGTTTATTTTTGTTTTCTTGTTTTCTTGTTTTGTGTCCTTTTGAGAAAACCCAAAAACATTTTCCTTTCTTCTTTTGCTTGTTGGGAGCTTTCCAGTGTAAATAATTTTCTTTTTCTTTGGGTCAAGGTAGATGTTATTGGTTACAATGTTTAGTGGCTCTTGCATGCATACCTGTTTAGCTTCCAAAGAGTCATATTACTTTGTCTTTTCCTTTGTGTTTTCCTGCAGATTCAGCTTAGTCCAATGCACGAGCACTCTTATTATTGTTCACATCGTTCGATCATGCAAGTGAAAGGCAATAATGATGATATATGATGAAGTGACTGAGAATGGAAAAGCTGGTATGAACTCTATCTATTTTGTTTTTGTAAATATGACTAGCTTGTCGTCCCAGATTCAGCTTTGTTGAGAGAGAATCATGTTTGCAATGACAACTTAGAGATCATAGTTTCTGATGCCATGCTTATTTAGCTAGGAGTTTATAATGGTTTGTCTTGAATGCCAACATAGATTTTGAGATGACTATGATGTAGTATGATAGGATGGTATTCTCCTTTGAATGGTTCAAGTGGCTTGACTTGGCACATGTTCATGCATGTAGTTGAAACAAAATTAACATAGCCTCTATGATGTTCGTGTTCATGCTGATTTATATCATGTTCATGCTTGCATTCAATGTTAGTCAAACTCATTGCACCTTGATGACTGTTGTCGCTCTCTAGTTGGTCGCTTCCCAGTCTTTTGCTAGCCTTCACTTGTTCTAAGTGGAATACTGCTTGTGCATCCACTTCCATAAACCCAAAAGTTTTTCCATGAGAGTCCACCATACCTACCTATTTGCGGAATCCACCTGCCGTTCCAAGGAAATTTGCATGTGCCATTCTCTAAACCTTCAAGAAATAATCTGTTTTGCATGCCCGAACCTCTCATGTGGTGACAGGGGGCTATTGGTATCTTCCATGTTAGGCGTGTTATCATCGACATGTGTTTATTCACTGTCATTCACGAGAAAGGGGCTGGTAATTGGAATGCCCAGTTCCACGCTTAAATCGAAAACATAACTGTAAAACAAGACTCCCCCCCCCCGGATTGATGTTAGTATGGACGGTACCCGAGGATTCAGCTAGCCGTGGAGTGTGATTGATTGGTGGTGGGGGAGTTAAAACTTTACTTTTCTCTTTGGGAACCACCCTATAGCATGAGTAGCATGGAAGATATTGAGAACTCTTGGTCATTGCGTTGACAATGAAAGCATGCCACCCAAAATTATTATCTCTGTTTTCAAAGCTTGAGCTCTGGCACCTCTGTAAATCAATGCTTCCCTGTGTGAAGGGCTTGTCTATTTATTTTTCCTGTTGAGTCATCCTCTTCTTATATAAGCACCAATTAGAGAGAAACTCTATCATTTTTATGCTTTGCTTTTCATTGATATTGAGTATGACTATGACTGGATCTTCGTTGCTATGAATTACAATGTTTAGTCAGCCCTTGATCGTTGAAAGTGCTCTGCATTTATGTTTTCGGTCTCAGAAAGAGCTAGCGAGATACCACCTATTCATATTGCGTCATGTTTGTTTTGATTGAATTGTTGGTATCTGAAACTCATTATTATTTGCTTGCTAGCTGATTATGCCATTGATATTAGTTTACCGTGAGACCCATGTGTCACTTGCTTATGTGGTTAACTTCTGATATTGCTGTAATTCTGGTTATGAGTTAGGCATAGTTGCAACAACAAGATCAAACAGAGTTTGTCAAAGTTTTTCTTTCTCTTTCAGTTTGTCAACTGAGTTGCTTGAGGACAAGCAAGGTTTTAAGCTTGGGGGAGTTGATACGTCTCCATCGTATCTACTTTTCCAAACTCTTTTGCCCTTGTTTTGGACTCTAATTTGCATGATTTGAATGGAACTAACTCGGACTAATGTTGTTCTCAGCAGAATTGCCATGGTACTGTTTTTGTGTAGAAATGAAAGTTCTCGGAACGTCCTGAAAATATACAGAGAATATTTCTGGAAAATATGAAAAATACCTGCGCAAAGATCCACCGGAGGGGACAGGCCAGTGGGCCACATGCCCTGTTGCCGCGCCCCACCCCCTAGCCGCGGCAACCAAGCTTGTGGGGCCAACGTGGCTCTGTCGCCCCCAAATTCAGCTCTATTAATTCCCTTTCATCCCGGAAAAAATCAAAAGAGAAGATTTCATTGCGTTTGCGATACGGAGGCGTCGCCACATCCTGTTCTTCATCTGGAGGACAGATCTGGAGTCCGTTTTGGGCTCCGAAGAGGGGAAATCATCGCCATCGTCATCATCAACCTTCTTCCCTCTCCAATTCCATGAAGCTCTTCATCGTTCGTGAGTAATCTATTCGTAGGCTCGCTGGGCGGTGATGATCAGGATCAGATCTATCATGTAAGCGAGTTAGTTTTTACGGGGATTGATCCCTAGTATCCACTATGTTCTGAGATTGATGTTGCTACTACTTGGCCATGCTTAATGCTTGTAACTAGGGCCCGAGTGCCATGATTTCAGATCTGAAATTATTATGTTGTCACCAATATATGTGTGTTTTAGATCCGATCTTGCGAGTTGTAGTTACCTACTATGTGTTATGATCCGGCAACCCCGGAGTGACAATAACCGGAACCACTCCTGGTGATGACCATAGTTTGAGGAGTTCATGTGTTCACCAAGTGCTAATGTGTTGTCCCGTTTCTTCATTAAAAGGAGAAACTTAATATCCCATAGTATCCTTTTGGACCCCGCTGCCACGGGAGGGATGGACAATAGATGTCATGCAAGTTCTTTTCCCTAAGCACGTATGACGACACACGGAATGCATGCCTACATCACATTGACGAACGGGAGCCAGCCACATATCTCTCTGTGTTATAACTGTTGCATGATGAATGTCATCCAACGAATCGCCGATCCATTGCCTCCCACTGCTGCTGTTACTTGTCTTGCTTTGCTTTGTTACTACTGTTGCTGCTACTGTTACTTGCTACTGCTATTACTTCCTACTGCTGTTACTCGCTACAGCTGCTACTTGCAACTGTTGTTCCTTGCCACTTCTGTTACTTGTTACACTGCTGCTACCTGCTACAATACTTTTTCTCGCGCCGTTGACGGGAAAGAATATTTCCCGTCCACAGGCAACTTCTGGCGCCATTGATACAACAGTTAGGAATAGTCTGCCGTCAAGAGAAAGTTTCTGGCTCCGTTGTTATCATACTACTTTGCTTGGAGATACTAATCTTTCAGGTGTGGTTGAATCTGATGCATTCAGCTGCTAATACTTGAGAATATTCTTTCACTTCCTGTCGGGCGAACCAACAAATTTGGGTTCAATACTCTACCCTTGAAAACTGTCGCGATCCCACGCGTTGGTGGGCGATTGCAAGACGATTTCTAATTGTTGAGCAATTGGGACGAACTCTTTTCTGGCTATGTTGCCTTGGAGGCATCAAGTCAGGAATAGTTGCCGTCAGCAATGGTCAACATTGAATAGGCGGCATCTTTTACCGCCATATCAACGGTAACCCCCAATCCATAAGACCAATGGATCGGCTCCTCGACTCCAGGATAATCTGGGAATACCCTAACGGTGCATAGGTACGGACTCTGGTTGAAATCCCGGTACTACTCCTCCACTGTATACTCTGGGTACCAGCGGTAATCGGCTACTGACATCATCCTCACCAGCATGGCTGTGTGACCCGGCACATCAATGCACATAGTCAGATGGACCACGTGAGGAGAAGGACGGCGAGACATCGGAAATAGAGAGTAATGCAAAAGGCATTAGAGCTCCGGAGATAAAATTGGGCAGCATAACGGCAGTAAATGCTCAAAAACAATTTTGAGACAACCCAAAAAAATAGGATAGCATAACCATTCAACTATCAAGTTCAATTCCATGGTCATCAAAACTTATTTTCTTTTCCTTGGAACAAAACAAACTCGGATTAACTCTCAAACCATTTTCCTACAATCTACCAATTAGTAACATGCGATCCTGAGAGATAGATAAGTAACCTCGTTCTTAATCCCCGTAGAAAAGACGAGGATGACCAGAATAGAATGACTTGAGAAGAGAAGCAAGAATCTCACGTTCCCTTCCACAAACAATTCCCTTATATATAACTAAAGCATTTCTAGACTCAACTTCGACCAGTTTAGCTTGGTAATCCTAAAGTTAGTCAGGCTCTGATACCAACGCTGTTGGGACCCCGATCCTAGGCAATAATAATCCAGCCTGTAACACATCGCATCTCTTTGCGGTCTCACGCACGGTTAACCCCACGGCTGCCACCTTACCTTAGCCGGGACCGTTTGCGCCTTTTGACTCACGTATAAATTTGTGTAGCTAGCATTCCAATATCAAAGAACCTGGGTCGAGATAACTAGTCATAAATTCAAGTGGCTCAAGTGTAGAGTGACAGGCATAAATAACCCAGCAAAGCAGGTGTCGGTCATCAACAAGTGTAGACGAGTCGTAGCAAGCTACAAGGACTCCATTACACCGCGTGACATTTCCCCGTAGGGGCAGACACAACAGCTAAGAAGGATACATGCCGGTCAACCAATGTGTCCGGAGCAGTAGCGAACTACCAAGGCTCGTTGGAATCACAAAGGGGCATTTCTGTGTATAGAGAGCTACTAAGGGCATACGACTAGGTGTCGAATCCCATACATATCACAGTGCATCAAACGCACGCATGACATACTCGATATGCATAGATACAACAATGGCATCACAACATAACCATACAACAACACAACATTTATTTAGAAGACTTGGAAGAGTCTTGCATAATATGTTCATATAGGCAGTGGTCACACGACTCGACACTCAAGTCATATAAACAGAGTCATACAAACCAAGCGGAAGGATTAAAGCTGTCTGAGTACAGACAGTTGAAAGGAAAAAGGCATAAAGCATGACTATCTACAGATCCCTTCTGAAAGGGGCCAGGTCGTAGCTGGGACTCCAGCTACTTGTCATCATCGATGTCTTGATAGAACTGATAAACCACAAGTATAGGGGGTCGCAACAGTTTTCGAGGGTAGAGTATTCAACCCAAATTTATTGATACGACACAAGGGGAAGCCAAAGAATATTCTCAAGTATTAGCAGTTGAGTTGTCAATTCAACCACACCTGAAAGATTTAGTATCTGCAACAAAGTATTAGTAGCAAGGTAGTATGATAGCAATAGTAGTAGCAGTAACCACTAGCAGCAAAGTGACAGCAGTAGCGACAGAGTAACAGTAGCAGCAGTAGCGACAGAGTAACAGTAGCAGCAGTGACAGCAGTAGCAACATAGTAACGTAGCAAGAACCAGTAAGAAAAACTCGTAGGCATTGGATCGGTGATGGATGATTATGCTGGATGTTATTCATCATGCAATAGTTATAACACGGAGAGATATGTAACTAGCTCCAGTTCGTCAATGTAATCTAGGCATGTATTCCGTATGTAGTCATACGTGCTTAGGGAAAAGAACTTGCATGACATCTATTGTCCATCCCTCCCGTGGCAGCGGGGTCCAAAAGGAAACTACGGGATATTAAGCTTCTCCTTTTAATAAAGAACCGGACCAACGCATTAGCACTTGGTGAACACATGAACTCCTCATACTATGGTCATCTCCGGGAGTGGTTCTGGTTGTTGTCACTTCGGGGTTGCCGGGTCATAACACATAGTAGGTAACTACAACTTGTAAGATCGGATGTAAAACACACATATATTGGTGACAACATAATAATTTCAGATCTGAAATCATGGCACTCGGCCCTAGTGACAAGCATTAAGCATGGCAAAGTAGTAGTAACACCAATCTCAAAACATAGTGGATACTAGGGATCAATCCCCGTCAAAACTAACTCGATTACATGATAGATCTCATCCAACCCATCACCCTCCAACAAGCATACGATGAGATTACTCACGAACAATGAAGAGCATCATGGAATTGGCGATGAAGGAAGGTTGGTGATGACGATGGCGACGATCTCCCCTCTCCGGAGCCCAGAACGGACTCCAGATCTGCCATCCACAGGAAGAACAGGAGGTGGCGGCGCCTCTGTATCATAAAACACGATGAACTCTTCTCCTTGATTTTTTTCGGACGAAAGGGACTAAATAGAGCTGGGATTGGAGGCGGTGGAGCAACGTGGGCCCCACAAGCCTGCCAGGCGCGGCAAGGCCGCGCCTGGTGGGCTCATGGGCTCCACGCTCCACCCCTCTAGTTCATTCTTGCGCCAGTATTTTTTATATATTCCACAAAAAAGTCCCCGTAAATTTCCAGGTCATTCCGAGAACTTTTATTTCTGCGCAAATACAACACCATGGCAATTCTGGTGAAAACAACGTTAGTCGCGGGTTAGTTCCATTCAAATCATGCAAATTAGAGTCCAAAACAAGGGCAAAAGAGTTTGGAAAAGTAGATACGACGGAGACGTATCAACTCCCCCAAGCTTAAAACCTTGCTTGTCCTGAAGCAATTCAGTTGACAAACTAAAAGAGACAAAAGAAAACTTTTACGAACTCTGTTTGATCTTGTTGTTGCAACTATGTCTAACTCATATCCAGAATTTCAGCAAGATCATAAGCTAACCACATAAGCAAATGACATCTAGGTCTCACGGTAAACTCATATCAATGGCATAATCAACTAGAGAGAAATAATAATAAGTATCAAATGTTAACACTTCAATCAAAACAATCATGAAGCAGTATGAACAGATGGTATCTCGCTAGCTCTTTGTGAGACCGCAAAACATAAATGCAGAACACCTTCAAAGACGAAGGGATGACTAAACATTATAATTCATGGCAAAGAAGATCCAGTCACAGTCATCCTCAATATCAGTCAAAAGCAAAGCGTAAAAATGACAGAGGTGCTCTCTAATTGGTGCTTTTATAAGAAGATGATGACTCAACAGAAACATAAATAGATAGGCCCTTCGCAGAGGGAAGCATTGATTTGCATAGGTGCCAGAGCTCAAGCTTTTGAAAACAGAGATAATAATTTTGGGTGGCATGCTTTCATTGTCAACGCAATTACCAAGAGTTTTCACCATCTTCCACGCTACACATGCTATAGGCGGTTCCCAAACAGAAAAGTAAAGTTTTGACTCCCCCACCACCGATCAATCACACTCTATGACTAGTCGAATACTCGGGTGCTGTCCATACCAACATCAATCTAGGGGGAGTTTTGTTTGCAATTATCTTTTCGATTTGAGCATGGAACTGGGCATTCCAATTACTAGCCCCTTTCTCGTGAATGATAGTGAATAAACATATATCGAGGATAACACGCCTGGCATGGAAGATACTGATCGCCCCTCGTCACCACATGAGCGGTTCGGGCATGCAAAACAGATTATTTCTTGAAGGTTTAGAGAGTGGCAAATGCAAATTTACTTGGAATGGCAGGTAGATACCGCATATAGGTAGGTATGGTGGACTCATATGGAACAACTTTGGGTTTATGGAAGTGGATGCACAAGCAGTATTCCCGCTTAGTACAAGTGAAGGCTAGCAAAAGACTGGGAAGCGACCAACTAGAGAGTGACAACAGTCATCAAAATGCATTGAGATTAACCAACACTGAGTGCAAGCATGAGTAGGACATAAATCACCATGAACATGAATATCATAGAGGCTATGTTGATTTTGTTTCAACTACATGTGTAAACATGCGCCAAGTCAAGCCTCTTGAATCATTCAAAGGAGGATACCATCCTTTCATACTACATCATAATCATCTCAAGATTCATGTTGGCATCCAAGGCTAACCATTATAAGCTCCTAGCTAATTAAGCATGGCATCAGAAACTATGATCTCTAAGTTGTCATTGGAAACATGTTTCTCTCACAACAAAGCTAAATCAGGAATGATGAGCTAGTCATATTTACAAAAACAAAATAGATTGAGTTCATACCAGCTTTTCCACGTTCAGTCACTTCATCATATATCGTCATTATTGCCTTTCACTTGCATGACCGAATGATGTGAACAATAATAAGAATGCTCATGCATTGGACTAAGCTGGAATCTGCAAGCAAACACAAAGGAGAAGACAAAGTAACATGGCTCTTTGACAAATAAACAGATATGCATGCGAGAGCCACTAAACATTGTAACCATGGTCTTCTACCTTGACCCAAAGAAAAATCAAATTATTTAAACGGGAAAGCTCCCAACAAGCAACAGAAGAACAGGAAATCTTTTTGGGTTTTCTCAACTAAACAAACACACGAAAAGAAAACGAGAAAAAGAAATAAACTAGCATGGATGATATAGTGGCAAAGTGTGAACAACGACTAACAAAGTGAAAGTGTAAGCAAGAATATAAAGTCGGTGAGAAACACGTAGTCCCCCAAGCTTAGGCTTTTGGCGTAAGTTGGTCTACTCCCAAGGAGGGAAATAACCAACTCCGGGGGTACTCCGGAGTGTACTGAGGGTGCTACTATTGTGTGAGCTCCTCTGGCTACCACTGATAAACTAGCGTCTGGTACTCGACTGGTAGCTCGGGCACGGGCACATGTGGTTGGGCTATGCCCCAATATGCGTAGATGTCCGAGGGCATAATAATGTACCTGCCTGTATGAAGATTGAACAAAGAAGGAGCAGGCAAAGTAATAGTCTCACGAGTACCCTGACTAAATACCAGGTTATAAATCATCCTTCTATTTATATCTCTATCAAGAAAGTCATGGCGAACCATGCTATCATAATCTAGATATCTCCCAGGAAGAAGAATCTCTTCTTCCTCGTCCAGTCTAATAGGTATCTCAAAATGTCTGGCAAGACGGGTAGCATAGATACCTCCATAGACAACGCCTTTAGAACAGTACGTGTTCAACCGTTGAGCTACTATAGCGCCCAAGCTACAAGTATAGGGGATCGCAACATTTTTCGAGGGTAGAGTATTCAACCCAAATTTATTGATTCGACACAAGGGGAAGCCAAAGAATATTCTCAAGTATTAGCAGTTGAGTTGTCAATTCAACCACACCTAAAAGATTTAGTATCTGCAACAAAGTATCAGTAGCAAGGTAGTATGATAGCAACAGTAGTAGCAGTAACCAGTAGCATCAAAGTGACAGCAGTAGCGACAGAGTAATAGTAGGAGCAGTAACAGCAGTAGCGACAGAGTAACAGTAGCAGGAGTGACAATAGTAACTCGATTACATGATAGATCTCATCCAACCCATCACCGTCCAGCAAGCCTACGATGAGATTACTCACAAACGGTGAAGAACATCATGGAATTGGCGATGAAGGAAGGTTTGTGATGATGATGGCGACGATCTCCCCTCTCCGGAGCCCAGAACGGACTCCAGATCTGCCCTCCAAAGGAAGAACAGGAGGTGGTGGCGCCTCTGTATTGTAAAACGCGATGAACTCTTCTTCTTGGTTTTTTTCCGGACAAAAGGGACTAAATAGAGCTGGGATTGGAGGCGGTGGAGCAACGTGGGCCCCACAAACCTGCCAGGCACGGCCAGGGGGGGCGTGCTTGGTGGGCTTGTGGGCTCCACGCTCCACTCCTCCGGTTGATTCTTGCAACAATATTTTTTATAAATTCCACAAAAAATCCCGGCAAATTTCCAGGTCATCCCGAGAACTTTTATTTCTGCGCAAAAACAACACCATGGCAATTCTGTTGAAAACAGCGTTAGTCCGGGTTAGTTCCATTCAAATCATGCAAATTAGAGTCCAAAACAGGGGCAAAAGAGTTTGGAAAAGTAGATACGACGGAGACGTATCAAGAACCCACCTGTTTGCTTGCGGGTATCCTCTGCAACATTTATTAAGAAAACATGAGTACAAAATTACTCAGCAAGACTTTAGAATAGATCTATCTACTCATGCACACGTATCAATAGAGGGGTTGTGGTGTTTCATGCAGCAAGCCAGCTTTGATTCTTGTCTAGACTAAACTACAATTTTAAATAGTTATAACAACTTTGATAAGTCGTACACAAGTCCACTACCACCACAACAATACACTATCATGGATTCCTTTCAGTCTCCCTGCAGAAATGACATATATGATACTCACACTTATCTTGATACTTTTATGAGTAGCCATTAAAGTTGTCTATGAACAACATATGTCTCCAAGTAGTCCATATCCGCGGACGCGGCTATTCGAATAGATCATAACCCTACAGGTGTGTACTTCTTCACACACGCTCTCGCCACTTATCGCCATGTGCACGTCATGCACCTCGGCAACCTTCAAGCGGAAGCCCAGCGAGGGAGTCGGCCACGACCGTTAACCATGCTAATACCTAGTCGAGGTTTATCGCCTATTTGAGAGAAACCCGCACGGAAGTCTGGCCGAGGTTTTCGCCATGGCCCCAAACGATGTGCTCAGGGCTCCCAAGCACACCATCTGGGTGCCACTTGGTAGACCGTACCACTGCCTACCGCATCATAGCCCACCTCTAAGGTCAGCACTATGCACGGCCTCCAGCATGACTATAAACATGAGAAACTACTTGCAACTCCTGGACCGAGTACTAGGCGATTAATAAGCCGAGAGGGTCAATTAAGTATCGCAACATGTGGTAGTATCTAGTCTTGGATTACATACACGGAACTCAGTTCCTAAGGACGGTTCCAATGAAACAACCCGCCATGTACTCCTACATAGCCTTTCATCGGTACCTTTACCAAAACATGTTCCACACTTATTCTTTGTCACTAGAACACGTTCAACTATTCTGGTTTATCACCCAGATGAAACAGACCAAACACAACTCTAGGCATAGCATGCATAGCAGGATAAAACACATCACAGCTCAAGCAACTACTAGGTATGCTAGGTTGCAAGGTTTGGCTATTTACTGGGACGATGACAGTCATGCAAAGGAATAGGTCTAGCTATCGAAGTAAAGCATTTGAAATATTTTGTCCTAATGCAATAAGTGGGATCAGGAGCAAGAACATGGGATTATATCGGGATGATCAAAAGGGTGCTTGCCTTGTTGCTCAGCAGAAGGATTACATCCGTCAGTCGGATATTTGGACGTATCCGGAAGGGCAGAGCCTACCAAAACAATAATGACAATCAATAACATACATATGCAACAATATGATGCATGATCATGGCATGAAATGAAATGTACCATAAGCTAGTGTGGCTATCAAACCTTTGGGTTGATGCTGATTTGAATTCAAATTCAAATATTAGTTGAAATAGTATATTTATCATATTCATTTAATTGATTTGACCTGATGATGTTTCATAACTTTGTTTGTCATGCATGAAAGTAGCACCATTGTGTTCATTGAATTTTTGTAATCAATTTGGATATATTATTTGTTAAGTTTGGAGTTATATTCAATTTTCTATGAATTTGCAAAGTTTTGCACTTATTCTGGAATTAATATAAAACAGAATTAGTATTACTCCATCAGCATGACATCAGCAGGTCCATCTGGCCGTTGAAAGTCAAACCTGACTAGTGGGACCCACTGGTCAGTGATCTGGCCAGATTTTAATTAAACTTTAAGTTAATTAGGTAGTTAACAGGGGCTGTCCCACATGCCAGTGTGTGTTTAGTAATTAACATTTTCTTTAATTCTTTTGAAGTTAGTTTTATATAACCAGGGGATGGCCCCACCTATCATAGACCCACGGGAGTCAACCCACCGGCGCTGGGGGTCAAACCCACCAGCGTTGAGCCGCCGGTGGCTCTAGGGACGGCGGAGGGCATCGGAAATGCACCTCCGGCGACCAAATGAGCGGCGGATGGCACCAGAAGAATGACCACTCATCCCGCGTCCATTTTTGCAAGTCACAGGGGGTGAAACGACCGGAGATGACGCCAATGACGAGCTCGGCGGCTGCCAGAGCTCGGGCAACATCGAGGTCATCGATCCAGTGGGCAAAAGGGACGAGGCTTGGATCCTACACCATCTACATGATGCAGTGAAGCTGATGGTGGTCTCAGATGGACCAACCCATCATCGGAACATCACCGACGATGAGCTCCCGTGGCGGATCTCATCGGGCTTCGGTGGAATCAGGCGCTAGGGCACGGGATCGATGGGGAAAAGAAGGGGGAAACCATCCTTAGCTCACAGGGGTTGCAGAGACGACGAGAACGGGCTCGGGGACGCCCTCAAGAAGGGAGAATGACGGCAGCGAGCTTCGGTGATCCGAGGAGGAAGACGATGGCGTCTGGGTGATGCAAGGCTCGAGAGCTTGCTTTCTTTGGCAGGGACGATGTGCTCGATGAGGCAGAGCGAACAGCATGCTCAGGGAGGCTTGAGGTGGCCAGGGACGACGGCGAGCTCGAGCTCAGGCTCGGCTCTAATGGAGGCCAAGAGAGAGAGGCAGAGGAGGGCGAATGGGGAGAGGGAGAGAGCTGGAATGGGTGCGGGAGGCTTATCCTTTCATGGCCAGCGCAACAGGGAGGCCAGGTAGGCACTCAGGTGCGTGGCCGCGCTGGAGAGAGCGGCGGCCAGCTCCTGCTGCTCTCTTTCAAGAGGAAGACGAGAGCGAGGGAGATGGGCTGGGCCAAGGTAAGCGCTAGTTAGGTCTTTTCCCATTTTTCCTTTCTATTTCTGTTAAAACAATTCTGACATTTGTTTGATTTTATTTTTCGCTCCAAAATATTTCTAAAATAGTGAAAATAATGTTGGGGTGTTATTTGGAATATTTCCAAACCCAAATACAGAATTCAACATTTTATGAAATTCTGAAATATTTGAAAGCACATATATAATTGATTCCAGTGGATTTTCTTTTTCAATTAAAGTGCGAAAAGTATTTCTAAAAAGAATACACCCCTCAAATGTTGTTTCCAATAATTGTCAAAAATGATGAACTTTTATGAAGGCCATTTTGAGTTCATTGATTTATCACAATTTTGAATTGGGTTGAATATGGAGTTGCTAGTGTTTTTCTCTTTGATTTCCATTTTCACTTTTAAATGCAATATTAAACATGAGCACAATCTTGCTAGACTTCAAAGGGTAGATAGGTATGTAACAACGTCTAAGAATGTGTGAAATCTGCTCGAAGCTAGAGAATGACCGCAAAGACCTTTGCCATCCGCTTCGGGCAGACTAACGGCCAAGAAGGTGATATGTCGTCGAAAGTAGTCGTAGGAAAATTGCCGACAGGAGGCTGACGGCAAAAAGCTTTGCCGTCAGTGGATCACCTCTTTGCCGTCCGTTATGGAAGACGGCAAAGAGTCTGATTCCTATAGTGTCTCCCCTTAAGGATTTTTCCTCCTTTTATATCTCCCCCCGTATGTGTAAGTGAGAGGCTCGATATGGTTTACTAGAGGGGGTGAATAGGCAACTACCAATTTTAACTTTTCTTAGAAAATTAGGTTAGAAACAAAAGGTTCTCTAGATGAACAACTAGGTGAGAAACTTATATGATGCTAACAACAACAACTAGTGCAAGCAAGGAACATAACACAACAATAATAAGTACAAAGTAAAGGTAAGAGATAACCACAAGTGGAACCGGTGGAGACGAGGATGTGTTACCGAAGTTCCTTACCTTTGAAGGGGAGTACATCTCCGTTGGAGCGGTGTGTAGGCATAATGCTCCCCAAGAAGCCACAAGGACCACCGTATTCTCCTCACTCCCTCACAATGCGATATGTCGTGATTCCACTAGCGGTGCCCTTGAAGGCGGCGACCGGGCCTTTACAAACAAGGTTGGGGCAGTCTCCACACAAAGCTTGGAGGCTCCAACCAAGACCATGGAGCTTCGCCACAATGGACTTTGGCTCCGGGGTGACCTCAACCGTCTAGGGTGCTCAAACACCGAAGAGTAACAAGATCCGCAAGGGATTAGTGTCAATCAAATTTCTCTTGGTGGAAGTGTAGATCAGGGCCTTCTCAACCAATCCCTAGAAAATCAACAAGTTTGATTGGCTAGGGAGAGAGATCGAGCGAAAATGATCCTTGGAGCAACAATGGAGTTTTTGGAAGGGGATAGATGGTCTTCTTGGGGAAGAAGACCCCTTTACATAGTGGGGGAAAGAATGCAGCCGTTACCCCCACTTTCAGCCCGAGCAAAGCGGTACTACCGCTGCCAGGAGCGGTACTATCGCTGCCAGTAGCGGTATTACCGCTGCCCGGTGTGGTACTACCACATGCATGGTAGTGGCAGAGGGAGGAACTACTACACGGGGCAACGAGTGGTACTACCACACGCCCTTACGGTACTACCGCACGGTAGTATCCAACTGCCACAGGAGGTACACGGAAGTAAAAATTTACTTCCATGTCTACCTCTGCCAAGGCTATGGTTGTGCAAAAATCTGACACGGTAGTATCGGACATAGTTGCGGTACTACCGCCTGAGGGTAGAAGTAAAAAACTTTGTCCGATCTTACTACCGTAGGTGCTCGTAGTAGAGGCTGGTGACAACGGTACTACCGCTGGCACCTGTGGTACTACCGCTCCCTTGAGAGGTACTACCGCTGGCCACTGAAAACAAGCGCCTTGCTCCTTTCACTTTGCACAGACAAGGGGAAACAAACTGGAGCTCCCCTAAAGAGAAGGAAAGGTGGTGCAAAAGAACAGACGTGTACGTGCCGATTGCACCCTAACCTTTCCAAAGCGTTCCCCCTCTTAATAGTACGGCTTTCCTACGACTCAAATCCACCGAAAAGAAACGTAGAAGGCAACCGTCTTCGAAAGACTCCGGGGGCACCGAATTGTCTTGTGCCTAGACATGAATTATCTGAAATGCTCAATGCACACGATTAGTCCGCACATGCATTGTCATTAATCACCGAAACCACTTAGGGCAAATATGCCCTAACAATCTCCCCCTTTTTGGTGGATTGATGACAATACATGATTTGCACAAAAGGATATCACTACAGGAATTAGCTTCTTTGCCGTCTGCCATCACAGACAACAAAGACTAAATCCCGGACGGCAAAGAGAATACCACAGACGTCAAAGAATCTCACGGCCGGCAAAATTTCTGCGTCAGCCTACGACAGCATCGTACCTTCTTTGCCGTCTGTAGCCACAAAGCGGACGACAAAGAGCTTTGCCGTCAGCTTTCGATAGGAGCAGTCGGCAAAGTGCTCGAGATCGTAGCCGACAGGCGTTGCCTCTGTTAGGGGTTAATGGTGGCTTTGCCGTCTGCCTCCCCCTTATTCTTTGCCGTCTGCCTCCCCCTTATTCTTTGTCGTCTGCCTCCCCCTTATTCTTTGTCGTCTGCCTCCTCCTCCTCCCCCCCTCCACTCTTTGTCGTCTGCCTCCTCCTCCCCCCCTCCTCTGTGCCCTCTTATTTGCCTTCTGCCCACCCTGGAGGCAGACGGCAAAGAGCCTATATAGACACCCCAGGATGCACAGCTGGGTGCCATGTGGCACCTTTGCCATCTGCCAGCTGATGGCACAGGTCTTTGCCATCAGCTGGCAGACGGCAAAGAGCCCATATAGTACCTTTTTTTGTTTTATATTGTTTCACAACACATATATATATATATATTTGACAGCACATTTATATAATTCACCACACATATATGATATATAGTTCACCACACATATACTTGCCAACACATATATATAATTCACCACACATATATGATATACATATAAATCAATGTACATCCCCATATATCGAAAGAACCAACATACAAAGTATTGCACTGTTTATCCATATATACATATACATATAGTTCGACATTGGTCATCAACTCAAATGAAAACTAGATGATATACATATAAAGTTCATCCATCGACATTGTTCAACTCCATGAATGCCAGCTTCCATGCATGTAGTATATCCAATCTGCAAAAATGTAAATAAGAAAGTCGGAAGAAGAACAAAATATGATGTTTTTGAGCTAGTTATGTCATTTTTAGCGGAAAATAAGCTAAGAATATAATATTCATGAGCTAACCAAGGTTCTTATGCCATTTTTAGCTTATTATGGCATTTTGGAGCTAAATGCGTTAATTATGTCATTGTTGGGGAAATTAAAGCAAGGATAATATGAAAGAGGAGAAGAAAGAGGAGGAGGAGGAGAAGAAGAAGAAATCAAGAAGAAGGAGGAGAAGGAGGAGGAGGAGGAGGAGGAGAAGGACTAGAAGGTCCTTGGCCTTCTCCTCCTCCTCCTCCTCCTTCTCCTTCTTCTCTTCTTCTTCTTCTTCTTTCTTTCTTTTCATTTTTCCTATTTATTCTCCTCTTCTCCTCTTGTTGGAGCTAAATTACCTAATTATGTCTTTTTGGAGCTATATGGGCTAATTATCCCATTTTAGAGGAAAACCAGTTAAGAATATAATATTCATGAGCTAACCAAGGTTCTTATGCCATTTTGAGCTTATTATGGCATTTTGGAGCTAAATGGGCTAATTATGTCATTGTTGGGGAAATTAAAGCAAGGATAATATGAAAGAGGAGAAGAAAGAGGAGGAGGCGGAGAAGAAGAAGAAATCAAGAAGAAGGAGGAGAAGGAAACTAAGGAGGAGGAGGAGAAGGACTAAAAGGTCCTTGGCCTTCTCCTCCTCCTCCTCCTCCTTCTCTTCTTCTCTTCTTCTTCTTCTTCTTCTTCTTCTTCTTTCTTTTCATTTTGCCTATTTCTTCTCCTCTTCTCCTCTTGTTGGAGCTAAATTACCTAATTATGTCTTTTTGGAGCTAAATGGGTTAATTATCCCATTTTAGAGGAAAGTAAGCTAAGTATATAATATTCATGAGCTAACAAGGGTTCTTATGCCATTTTGAGCTTATTATGGTATTTTGGAGCTAAATGGGCTAATTATGTCCTTGTTGGGGAAATTAAAGCAAGGATAATATGAAAGAGTAGAAGAAATAGGAGGAGGAGGAGAAGAAGAAGAAATCAAGAAGAAGGAGGAGAAGGAGGAGAAGGAGGAGGAGGAGAAGGACTAGAAGGTCCTTGGCCTTCTCCTTCTCCTCCTCCTCCTTCTCCTTCTTCTCTTCTTCTTCTTCTTCTTCTTCTTCTTCTTTCTTTTAATTTTCCTATTTCTTCTCCTCTTCTCCTCTTGTTGGAGCTAAATTACCTAATTATGTATTTTTGGAGCTAAATGGGCTAATTATCCCATTTTAGAGGAAAACAAGCTAAGTATATAATATTCATGAGCTAACCAAGGTTCTTATGCCATTTTGAGCTTATTATGGCATTTTGGAGTTAAATGGGCTAATTATGTCATTGTTGGCGAAATTAAAGCAAGGATAATATGAAAGAGGAGAAGAAAGAGGAGGAGGAGGAGAAGAAGAAGAAATCAAGAAGAAGGAGGAGAAGGAGGAGAAGGAGGAGGAGAAGGACTAGAAGGTCCTTGGCCTTCTCCTCCTCCTCCTCCTCCTTCTCCTTCTTCTCTTCTTCTTCTTCTTCTTCTTTCTTTTCATTTTGCCTATTTCTTCTCCTCTTCTCCTCTTGTTGGAGCTAAATTACCTAATTATGTCTTTTTGGCACTAAATGGGTTAATTATCCCATTTTAGAGGAAAATAAGCTAAGTATATAATATTCATGAGCTAACCAAGGTTCTTATGCCATTTTGAGCTTATTATGGTATTTTGGAGCTAAATGGGCTAATTATGTCATTGTTGGGGAAATTATAGCAAGGATAATATGAAAGAGGAGAAGAAAGAGGAGGAGGAGAAGAAGAAGAAGAAATTAAGAAGAAGGAGGAGAAGGAGGAGAAGGAGGAGGAGGAGAAGGACTAGAAGGTCATTGGCCTTCTCCTTCTCCTCCTCCTCCTTATCCTTCTTCTCTTCTTCTTCTTCTTTCTTTTCATTTTTCCTATTTATTCTCCTCTTCTCCTCTTGTTGGAGCTAAATTACCTAATTATGTCTTTTTGGAGCTAAATGGGCTAATTATCCCATTTTGTAGGAAAACAAGCTAAGTATATAATATTCATGAGCTAACAAAGGTTCTTATGCCATTTTGAGCTCATTATGGCATTTTGGAGCTAAATGGGCTAATTATGTCATTGTTGGGAAATTCAAGCAAGGATAATATGAAAGAGGAGAAGAAAGAGGAGGAGCAGGAGAAGAAGAAGGAATCAAGAAGAAGGAGGAGAAGGAGGAGGAGGAGAAGGACTAGAAGGTCCTTGGCCTTCTCCTCCTCCTCCTCCTCCTTTTCCTTCTTCTTCTCTTCTTCTTCTTCTTCTTCTTTCTTTTCATTTTGCCTATTTCTTCTCCTCTTCTCCTTTTGTTGGAGCTAAATTACCTAATTATGTATTTTTGGAACTAAATGGGCTAATTATCCCATTTTAGAGGAAAACAAGATAAGTATATAATATTCATGAGCTAACCAAGGTTCTTATGCCATTTTGAGCTTATTATGGCATTTTGGAACTAAATGGGCTAATTATGTCATTGTTGGGGAAATTAAAGCAAGGATAATATGAAAGAGGAGACGAAAGAGGAGGAGGAGGCTAAGAAGAAGAAATCAAGAAGAAGGAGTAGATGGAGGAGAAGGAGGAGGAGGAGAAGGACTAGAAGGTCCTTGGCCTTCTCCTCCTTCTCCTTCTCCTCCTCCTCCTCCTCCTCCTTCTCCTTCTTCTCTTCTTCTTCTTCTTCTTCTTTCTTTTCATTTTTCCGATTTCTTCTCCTTTTGTTGTAGCTAAATTACCTAATTATGTCTTTTTGGAGCTAAATGGGCTAATTATCTCATTTTAGAGGAAAACAAGCTAAGTATATAATATTCATGAGCTAACCAAGGTTCTGATGCCATTTTGAGGTTATTATGGCATTTTGGAGCTAAATGGGCTAATTATGTCTTTTTGGGGAAATTAAAGCAAGGATAATATGAAAGAGGAGAAGAAAGAGGAGGAGGAGGAGAAGAAGAAGAAATCAAGAAGAAGGAGGAGAAGGAGGAGGAGGAGAAGGACTAGAAGGTCCCTGGCCTTCTCCTCCTTCTCCTCCTTCTCCTCCTCCTCCTCCTCCTTCTCCTTCTTCTCTTCTTCTTCTTCTTCTTTCTTTTCATTTTTCCTATTTGTTCTCCTCTTCTTGGAGCTAAATCAGCTAACTATGTCTTTTTGGAGCTAAATGAGCTAATTATCTCATTTTAGAGGAAAACAAGCTAAGTATATAATATTCACGAGCTAACCAAGGTTCTTATGCCATTTTGAGGTTATTATGGCATTTTGGAGCTAAATGGGCTAATTATGTCTTTTTGGGGAAATTAATGCAAGGATAATATGAAATAGGAGAAGAAAGAGGAGGAGGAGGAGGAGGAGGAGGAGAAGAAGAAATCAAGAAGAAGGAGGAGAAGGAGGAGGAGGAGAAGGACTAGAAGGTCCTTTGCCTTCTCCTCCTTCTCCTCCTCCTCCTCCTCCTTCTCCTTCTTCTCTTCTTCTTCTTCTTCTTTCTTTTCATTTTTCCTATTTCTTCTCCTCTTCTCCTATTCTTGGAGCTAAATTATCTAAGTATGTCTTTTTGGAGCTAAATGGGCTAATTATCTCATTTTAGAGGAAAACAAGCTAAGTATATAATACTAATGAGCTAACCAAGGTTCTTATGCCATTTTGAGGTTATTATGGCATTTTGGAGCTAAATGGGCTAATTATGTCTTTTTGGAGCTAAATGGGCTAACTATGTCATTGTTGGGGAAATTACGGCAAGGAGAATATCAAAGAGGAGAAGAGAAACTTACCGTAGTGGTCATCAAGGAGGAGAAACACCTGGAGAAGGGTCGTGCGATGCCGCTCGGGAGTTATTCTGCAGAATAGATATTTGGCAATGTCTCAGTTAGCATGATGACACTCAATTATTAATACTAGTTTATAATGAAACTCACCATGCCAATCGAAGAGAAGACGGGCATCGGCGGAGCGACTTGACCGCACTTCTCGCACAGACCCTGAAGAGTGGGTCGTATTAGTTAGTAATGAAAAAGACATTACACACATGATTTGGCTAATGTGAAAAAAACTTACCACAAAAAGCTCATACAGGGCCCGTTGACCCGCCTCATTCCGGGACCTCTCCTCCTCAATCAATCGTGTCGTGGTCTGGCCCCTCTCATCAAGAGCAGCCTGACTTGCCAATCTCTATTTCTCAAGAGCAGCCTCAATAGCAGCCTGGCTTGCCAATCTCTCTTTCTCAAGAGCAGCCTGGTTTGCCAATCTCTCTTTCTGAAGAGCATCCTGAAACACCATTACTCGTTACCACAGTAATGATCTATGGTGACACACATAATGAAATGGATGAAAGTGTTCTTAGTCCGTACAACTAACCTCGATGGAAAGTTCGACTAGCCGTGGACGATGCATTATCTCAGGACAGCTGCTCGACTGGCGCGCCTTGATATCCGGAAGAGTGATTGGACAATGTATTATCCCATCTCCAATGGCTATCGAGCCATGGGGCCTCCCTCCACCAGATATCATCACCAGCTCTGGATCCAAAGTTCCTGGCTAGGGTTAAAGTCATCCCCTTTCGTAGCCTTCCCCGTGTCCCTGTATGCCATGAGCTTCTGGTGGGATGATATGTTGGTGAAGTTATTGGGATCATCCAGGTTAGACTCAGAGAATGCCTTCGCCTTCTTGTACGAGGCAGTATGGGCCATGCCATAAAGGTCGTACAAGTGTGGCATCTCCGTCTTATTGTGATGCGCCTAAAAGAGAGGAACAAAATATTAGCATCAAGAATGAATTGCATGAATCATGAAGAAAATTCCATACCCAGTTTTGTCCAAACTGAAGTAAGTTGGTGCTGCCTTGATGGTGTGGCACACCAACCATTTGGCTACGCCGATCCTTCGCATTCTCATGGACGGCTCGCCAGCTGCCTGTGCACCACTCATCAACCAACGCCTCCCAACAATCCATCTTATTCGCACACCATCTCGGGGGCACCTGTTAGTTATTAGAAAGAATTTTCAGCGCTACGCCTATGAATGAAATCAAGAAAACTATGTAGAAGGACTTAAGAATAGGTAATTACCTTCATGTATTGCTCCTTTGTGGGGACCCCAACTAGCAAGTCGAGTTCGCCGTGCCCAGTGACCCCAAGGACCAATGTTCACTGAACACAGATGTTGAATAATAGAGTCTTACATCCAAGTACCAAAATTATTACATCAAACGACCAGAAGGTCGGGTTCAAGAGCGAGGCCTAAGTCCAAATTAAACAGATACATCGAGTAGCGGAAACTCGTAAGGGCTAAGCGGTGCCCATGCCATCAAGCCTACACCGACAGGCATTCTGACTTGGAAGCGTCCTAGATCGCAGGTTCATCTCCGACGGCGTACTCATCGCCAAACTCCGGTCCTTCCATGTCTGGTCAATAATATAACAAGTGGAAAGCCAATGAGTACTTTGAATGTACTCGCAAAGAGCCCATGATATGAACATCTATAGTAAAAAATAACAGTGTGACATGCATCTTTAGTGGAATGCAATTTGGTGGAATGATCAGGTATATGCAACAAGTTAAAGAATTACTCTTTAAGAACAGGTTACAGATATCAACATATCTGACAAGGGTTGAACACACCGGGTTCACCCTATATGCCAAGTCATCGGACTTGTCATAATCTCAATGTACTAATGAGGGCTAAACCATCCGGGTTTAGCCTATATGCCAAGTCACCGAATTTTATCATGATTATAACAACACCTTTTTAACACCACACACACACACTTTTGGTTTATGCGGAAACGCTGGACGTAGTTTAAGCAGCACCACCCAACTGTCCTTGATCGTGGACACGGCTATTCGAATAGTTTACACTCTGCAGAGGTAGTACGCTGGACCCACGAGAAACGGGAAACATCCGTGTCATCCACGACTCGCGTCAGGGTGTCCAACGAGAGACTGAAGTAGGTATGAAACCTTAATGGCATCCCATCCTCCGTGGCTGGGGTGAGTGTCCAACTCCCATCCACTCCTTCCTTAATGAAAGGTAGGTGACGAGTGACAGGCTCATTAGCCATCTCAGGGAGGATGCTGCGGAGTTGCACGAGCGCCTCTCATGCAGCCGTTTCCACTGCCAACATCAGCTCTCCCATCTTTGGTCCTTCGAAGAACCAACTAGACGGGGAGTCATTAGCCTTCACTATCACGTCCACGTGATATTCCTTAGTGTCGGCGTTGACCCAGTGCTCGTGGTAGAGGAAGATGGGCGTGCGATGTACGTGGCACTTCTCGAGACAATCCACCAGAAGGAGTGGAAAGCCGGTCTCCTGAAGCGTCTCAGGTACGGCAGCCATCTACAAGGCATAGGAGAGAAGTCGGAAGGTTGTATGTGCAAAAGTCTTGTGCAAGGCTGGCGTTCTAACATCCTCGGCTAACGTACATGCTACCTAAGGCTTCCTATAGTCAGGATGGCTCTGATACTAGTTCTATGGGGACCCCGACTAGCAAGTCGAGTTCGCCATGCCCAGTGACCCCAAGTATCAATGTTCACTGAACACAGATGCTGAATAATAGAGTCTTACATCCAAGTACCGAAATTATTACATCAAACGACCAGAAGGTCGGGTTCAAGAGCGAGGCCTAAGGCCAAATTAAACAGATACATCGAGTAGCGGAAACTAGTAAGGGCTAAGCGGTGCCCATGCCATCAAGCCTACACCGACAGGCATTCTGACTTGGAAGCGTCCTAGATCGCAGGTTCGTCTCCGACGGCGTACTCATCGCCAAACTCCGGTCCTTCCATGTCTGGTCAATAATATAACCAGTGGCAAGCCAATGAGTACTTTGAATGTACTCGCAAAGAGCCCATGATATGAACATTTATAGTAAAAAATAACATTAACATGCATCTTTAGTGGAATGCAATTTGGTGGAATGATCAGGTATATGCAACAAGTTAAAGAATTACTCTTTAAGAACAGGTTACAGATATCAACATATCTGACAAGGGTTGAACACACCGGGTTCACCCTATATGCCAAGTCATCGGACTTGTCATAATCTCAATGTACTAATGAGTGCTAAACCATCCGGGTTTACCCTATATGCCAAGTCACCGAATTTTATCATGATTATAACAACACCTTTTTAACACCACACACACACACTTTTGGTTTATGCGGAAACGCTGGACTTAGTTTAAGTAGCACCACCCAACTGTCCTTCACCGTGGACACAGCTATTCGAATAGTTTACACTCTGCAGAGGTAGTACGCTGGACCCACGAGAGAAACTTCCGTGTCATCCACGACTCGCGGTATATCACATATACCCGAGGTAAGTACCCGATCATCATCTTTCCCCTGACGATACTAGACAAAGAGGTCCACTCGATTGGTACCCAGCCCACACGTTGTACGTCTTACGAGCACCGACTTTGGACCGTATCAACCATGCAGGGACCAACGGTGTGCCTGTAACTCATAATAATAGCATAGTCGTCCTACCTGGCACGACCCCATCACGAGAGTGACACCGATCACCCCCACCACTAGTAATGTGGCTCTTTGCTAGTACCGACCAGAGTAATCAACAAAGCCCCGTCCCATAAAGGGGTATCATGGTCCTACTGGTAAGGTTGGGACGGTCGAGACATCATAAATCTAATCCCATTTCCGAAACCACTCACACAAAACACCGGTGCATCACTTCACCAAAAGTGATCACCAACTCCTCATCACCCTCGGGCATTAGTGGCACCCGACGGGGTTTTCATAAACTCTTTATTTAACTCATCATCATGCTTCTGATAATATGCTCGATCTTTACTTGTCAACATGGTAATAACATGACCCTCATGGGGTAGGGTCAAGCTCAGTGCAATGATCTTATAACTTTACTAATCAACATGACAGTAGCATGATCCTCATAGATAGCAGGGTCAGCTCATCATGTTTGTGCTCCGAGGAGCCATATGAATGTCATTACTATCATGCAAGTGCTTCGATGAAGCCTTCGGTACCATCACATCAATGATGAGCCGGCACTGTGATCTCATGCAACAAAAAGTACTTGCTATACTAGCGTGCATCATTTCATATGCTTAAGTCATGGTCAAAGGGCTGCTTGCCTTGGTCAGCTAGGTATCTGGGGTCTTCGAGGTCTTCCGCTCCGGATCCTCCATCACTTGGTAACTCTACCGTCGAGAAAGGAATAAATAAATAATAGCTCTCACTAAAACAGATCACAAAGTGCTTTTAAAAATGTTGCAAAGTCTGGATAAATTCAGTTTATTATTTTGGAAAATGTTTCCTATAGTGGTTATTAGCTAAGCATATTTATTTAAAAGCAAACAGAAGCAAACAAGTGCTTTTTAATATCATTTTATTATACCAAAATAGTTTCTGTTTTTGATAAATGTCAAACACTACAGAATCAAATACTACACATTTTTAGAAAATTACTGGTGGAAGTATCATATTTTTCTACTGGCTAAATATTTTTATAAAAATCATTTAAGTTACTGGATTAAAATAAAAGGAAAAGGCCAGGGGAACAGATCCAGCCGGCCCAGCCAGCAAGCCTGGCCACCAGGCACGCGCGGGCCAGGTTCAAACCTGACCTGCGGGCCCCTGGGGTCAGCGTCAGCGGCTGCGCGCGCTGGCTGCCCCAGGACACTGACAGGTGGGATCCGCCTGTCGGGTCCTTCTCCTACCTCCAGCCAGAGAGCTGGAGACGGACGCCGGCGAGGCTGCCGTTGTCCTCAGGCCAATCTAGGAGCGGGAACGGGTCCCTCGTGCCTTCGCCTACCTGCTCGTGGTCGGGACGTCACCGGAGGTGGTCTGGGTCGTCGGCGACGAGGTGACCGTGGCGGAAGGGTTTCGGGATGGTGTTGAACTAGTGGCTAGGGGCACGGATTCGCTCGGGAAAGTTGGGGGAAAGGTTCCTACTGCCAAGGGGAGTGTAATGGGAGGTCGGGCACCGCAGGAGCCGACGTGTAGCCGGAGATCGACCGGAGCTACGAGGCGGACGGGCCTCGGTCGATCTCGAGCACCGGGGCTCTGCGAGCTCGATTGGGTGGCTAGGGGGTGTCTACTGGTTGTGCTGAAGCTGCTTGGAGGGTGTTGGGGTGCCGGGGGGACCAATTTATAGGCCAGCGACGGTGACCCGACTCGGGCGCGCCGGTCACTCACCGTGGCGCGCGTGCGAGCACAGTGAGGTGCTGGCCGCGAAACCACGGGTTCGGGGCGTGGTTTAGTACCTCCTGGTGCATCGGCCGCAGAGGGAAAGCGAGTGGGGTCGAGCCGCAGCGACCGTGCATGCTCGGCTGCGTCGGGCGCGCACGGGCACGCGTCGCCTGAGCTCTTGCGCGAGGGGAGAGGGTCTCTGGGGGTAGCTTTGCACTGAATGGTTGTCGGGGGAGCGT
Source organism: Hordeum vulgare subsp. vulgare (assembly GCF_904849725.1). Classification (NCBI taxonomy): domain Eukaryota; kingdom Viridiplantae; phylum Streptophyta; class Magnoliopsida; order Poales; family Poaceae; genus Hordeum; species Hordeum vulgare. The sequence goes on along the minus strand of NC_058522.1, from coordinate 128,467,539 downwards.
TTGGACATAACTGGGAAGGTTGGGACCGACCGGGGCGTCGTCCCCTTGCAGGAGGCTCTCTGCAGCGCGCCCAGAGCGCAGTTTTGGCATGCCACGGCATGCTGGCGCGCTCTGGGGCACTTGGGACGTGTCCTCCATGTCCTGAGTGTTGCTAGGAGTGTACCTAGCCGTTGTGGTTTAGTGGGAGCCCGAGCTGGTCAAGGGAGCAAGGAACACTAGTGTTGCTAGTACTGCCCTGCGGCTTAAATTGGAGTTCTTGTCACTTGTGCTTGGAGGTGGGGAGGGGCTGATTGACTGGGTGCTCAGGGTGTTCTGGGGCTCTAACCCACCATGTTTGGCGCCGTGCCATTGGGTAAAACAGTGGCTAGGAGGGTTTTTACCTTCCTGTTAGTAGGTGTTCGACAGTGACTTGCGGTGCTTCCACTCCGCGAGTAGAAATGAAACTTAACAGGTTTGGCCTTGGGGTAAAAACATGGGGTTTCACCAAATTTGAGCTCCATTGAACCAGTTTGGCTTTGTAAACTTGAAAATGCCTCAAAATGACCAGTATTGTCCTTTACAAAGGAAGTGTGGACAAATAGAGTCTCACAAATCCCATCTTTGGTGTGGAGTCCTCATTTGGGGTGTCAAACACCTCTGCAAAGTTTCAGCTACATTGGAGAAACTTTGCAATGTAGAGTTGTTCCAACTCTTCTTTGGACAGAGAGGGTTTTGGGCTCATTAGGTGCACTTTCCCACCTTGGATCAAGGTGGGATTTTAGGTGAGCACCTAATATGTCTTGGGAGGGCTCCTGTTATTTTATGGGAATTTACTGAGATAATTTCCTTTGGAAACATCTCAAAAAGCTAAAACAGACAGAAATGGTTTTCAAGGTTTTACTCAAATAATATTAATATAAAATAGGGTTGAAAATCTTATATATGGAAAATATATGTCCTTCTGAGCTTCCGTGAATTTACTCAGAATTTTCTAAGGCAGGAAAGCAATCTTTCTTGTGCGAATATCATTACTGGCCTTAGAAACAGACATAGATATAAAATAGGAAGATAATATTTTAAATCACCAAATAATGTTTTTAATGAATGAAAATAATATTTGGATCAGACCACCAACTTTGGTTGGAAGTGCCACTTGGCTTCATGATCTAGTAGTGTATCCCAACATGGTGAAGGTGATCTTGATATAAATGAAAAAGGGGTTTTGAAGAGAGCAAAATAATAAGTTTTCATGGGTTTGAGTCATCAGACAAGCAAGCATTCACTCATACAAGGGTTCACATTGCACTCACAGCCTTATTTGAAAAGGTTTTAACAAGCTCTGATTTTTGCAACATAAAATACTTGTGGTGAAAAACAGGGTGTGACAGACCTATCCCTCTTACAAGAATCTCGTCCCCGAGATTCCTAAGCTAAGCGTTAAATAGCTCGGGAAATTCTGATCGGAGATAGTCTTCACGTTCCCATGTGGCTTCTGCTTCGGTATGGTTGCTCCACTGAACCTTGAAAAACTTGATGGTGTGGCTTCTGGTGCAACACTCGGCTTCATCCAAAATGTGGATCGGTCTCTCGTGGTAGGTAAGGTCCGGTTGAAGGTCAATAGCTTGATGATCAATGTCCTTGTAAAGATCGGGACGGTTCGGCACTTGCAAGCACTTCCGGAGCTGTGACACGTGAAACACGTCGTGGACACCCGAAAGCTCAGGAGGTAGCTCCAACTGATAAGCTACTTCTCCGCGCCTTGCCGTGATCTTGAAGGGTCCAATGAACCTTGGAGCTAGCTTCCCCTTGACGTGGAAACGCTTGGTCCCCTTGAGAGGCGTGACTCGCAACTACACCTGGTCTCCAGGAACAAACTCCATGTTTCTGCGGCGAGGGTCCGCATAGCTCTTCTGCCTTGACTTAGCTGCCTCCAAGTTTTCTCGGACAAGCTGAACCTTGTCCCCTGCTTCCTGCAGTGCTTCTGGTCCGAAAACTAGTCCCTCACCGGTTTCGGACCAATTGAGCGGGGTGTGGCACTTCCGCCCATATAACGCTTCGAATGGGGCCATCTGAAGACTGGACTGGTAGCTGTTGTTGTAAGAAAACTCAGCAAACGGCAGGCAATCTTCCCACTTGGCACCGTGAGCCAAAACACAAGCGCGCAGCATGTCCTCAAGTATCTGGTTTACCCTCTCGGTCTGTCCCCCCGTGTGCGGGTGGAAAGCCGTACTGAAGGAGAGTTTGGTTCCGAGAGCTTCTTGAAACTCCTTCCAGAATCTTGAGGTGAATTGTGTGCCGCGGTCGGACACGATCTCTTTGGGAACTCCATGGAGACTCACCACTCGATGAATGTACAGACTGGCCAGCTGGCTGCCATCGTAGGTGGTGTTAACAGGGATGAAATGGGTCACCTTGGTCAAATGATCGACTATGACCCAAATGGATTTATGACCCTTATTCGACCGGGGCAACCCGGTGATGAAGTCCATGCCGACTTTATCCCACTTCCATTCCGGCACTTGAAGAGGTTGCAGCAATCCAGCAGGTCGCTGGTGTTCAGCCTTGACTCGCTGGCATACATCGCATTTAGCGACATAGGAGCCAATTTCCCTCTTCATGCCATGCCACCAGAATCGTTCTCGGATGTCTTGGTACATCTTGGTACCACCTGGATGGATAGAGTACGGTGTCTCATGAGCCTCTTGCAGGATCAAGTCCTTAAGTTCGGCCTTGTTAGGTACGCATAAGCGCTTCCCGTACCACAGTAGTCCTTGCTCATCAATCGAGAATCCTGGGGCTTTTCCTTCTCGCACCTTCCTCTTGAGGCCTTCGATACTCTTGTGCCCCTTCTGGACTTCCTTGATGTCGTCTGCCAGAGTAGGCTTGACCTCAAGGTTGGCCAGGTACCCTGGTTTGACTATCTCAAGCCCGAAGTCCTCCATCTCTTCATACAAGACGGGTAACCTTTCCTTGAGTGTGACGTTCAAGGAGCCTGCCTTCCAGCTTAAGGCATCGGCTACCACGTTCGCCTTGCCGGGATGATACTGAATGCTGAGGTCGTAATCCTTGATTAACTCAAGCCATCTCCGCTGCCTCATATTCAGCTCCCTCTGAGTGAAGATATATTTCAGACTTTTGTGGTCTGTATATATCTCACATCGCTTCCCCAGAAGGTAATGTCGCCACGTCTTCAGAGCAAGCACTACAGCTGCTAGCTCCAGATCATGGGTGGCGTAGTTCTCCTCATGCGGTGGCAGTTGCCATCACAAGTACGCCAGGACCCTGCCATCTTGCATACGAACTCCACCGAGCCCGGTTCCAGAGGCATCACAATATATCACGAATTCCTTGTTGATGTCTGGGGTAGCCAATACCGGGGCGGTAGTTAGCCTCTTCTTCAACTCCTGGAAGCTTGCTTCACACGCCGGTGTCCACTCGAACTTCTGGCCTTTCTTCAAGAGATGAGTCATAGGTCGAGCGATGCTGTAGAATCCTTCGACAAACTTGCGGTAGTATCCCGCGAGCCCGAGGAAACTCCTCACATCCTTTACGTCCTTTGGTGATTCCCAGTTGGTCACTGTAGTAATCTTGGACTGATCTACGGCCAAACCGCGTGTGGTCAGGGTCTGACCCAGAAATCCAACTTCGTTCAGCCAGAACTAACACTTGCTGAATTTGGCATAAAGTTGGTGCTCTCGAAGCTTTCCTAGAACTAGCCTCAGGTGTTGCTCATGCTCCTCTTCGGACTTGGAGAAGATTAATATGTCATCGATGAACACGACGACAAACTTGTCCAAATATTCAATGAAGACCTTGTTCATGAGGTACATGAATTAGGCTGGGGCATTCATCAAACCGAAGGGCATGACCGTGCATTCATATAGACCGTACCAGGTCATGAATGCAGTCTTGGGTATATCTTCAGGTCGAATTGATTTTGGAAAATACCCTGGCCCCTTTTAACTGGTCAAATAGGTCTTTGATATTGGGGAGCGGGTACTTGTTCTTAATTGTGACTTCATTAAGAGAATGGTAGTCGACGCAGAGTCGAATCGTACCATCCTTCTTTGAAACAAATAGAACAGGTGATCCCCAAGGTGATGCACTCGGACGGATGAACCCTTTCCTGAGTTCCTCATCTAGCTGCTTCTTCAGCTCTGCCAGCTCCTCGGAACCCATCCTGTAAGGCTTTTTGTATATAGGCCTTGATTCGGGCATGAGCTCGATGATGAACTCGATGTCTCGGTCAGGAGGCATTCCGGGTAGCTCGTCAGGAAAGACGTCCGGGTATTCACACACTACACGCACTTGATCAAGCTCTGCCTCGGATAGACTATTGACTCGAGGCACTTGAGCCGATACTGGCTCAGAGACAAACTTGACCTTGACCCCTTGGTTGCTTGTCATGGTAATGGCCCTGTTGGCACAGTCCAAAAGACTCTGGTGCTTGGCCAACCAATCCATGTAGAAGATTACTTCTACACCTTGCGATTTAAGCACAATGAGGTCTGCCAAGAAACTCGCCCCATTGATAACTATCTCGACCCTTCTACACCCTAGGTTGGTCCTCAATACTGCTCCCGGGGTTTGAATTGCCATCTGCCCACGGAGTAGAGTGGGTTTTAAACCACACTTCTCCACAAACCCTTGAGTAACAAAAGAATGCGAGGCACCACAATCAAACAACACTGTTGTTGGAGTTGAGTTGACGAGGAACGTAACCAGAATGCAGTCCGGGTCTTCCTGCGCCTCTTCTGCAGTGATGTGATTGATCTGGCCCCTGCCATTGAACTGATGGTTGCGGGGGGGCTGGTTCCTTCCTGGTGCACCTTGACCGGGGTTGGGTGCATTGGGACGCGGTGCGCCGGGCTTCTTGTTGGGGCACTGCCTGGAATAGTGCCCGGTCTGACCGCACCCTAAGCAGGTGACTTGCCCCGAAGGGTTGGTCTTGACTCCACCATTGTTTGGCGGGATAACTGCTGGCTTGGCTTGCTGCTGAGGCTGGTAATTCTGGCGGAACACCGGATACTTGTACTGCTGCTGCTCAAAGTTGGGTCTTGCAGGTGCTGACTGCCATGGTCTTGGTCTTGCGTTACTGGGTCCTCCACTGCCTATCAGTTTGCGCTTGCAGGTGTCGTCCATCGCATGACGCTTGTCTTCCAGCATAAGCGCCTTGTTAACCAGCTCGCTGAAAGTCTGGAAGTCGCAAACCACCAGCTGGTATTGTAGGGACTGCTGTAACCCTTCCATGAAGCGTTCCACCTTAGCGGCCTCAGTGTTAACATCTTCAGGTGCGTACCTCGACAAGAGATTAAACTTCTGCAGGTACTCCTTAGCAGTTCCACTGCCCTCCCTCAGGGCTTGGAATTCCCGCTTCTTAATGGTCATCAGTCCAGGTGGAATGTGAGCCGCGCAAAATCCTTCCTGGAACATCACCCAAGTGATGACTTGCCCTATCCGCATGATCTGGAATCCATCCCACCATGCTCTGGCGGTGCCTCCGAGACAGTGAGAAGCATAAAGGACCTTCTCATGATCGTCAGTGCACTTGACCAGCGCAAGGAGGTCTTCAATGGTGCAAATCCAGTCATCGGCGTCCAGTGGTTCAGTCGACTCTGTGAATATGGCAGGCGTAGTCCGCATGAACTCAGAAAGAGTAGAGCGACCACCGCCATTCCCATTTCGCGGCGGGTTGTCCACCAGGACTTGAGTCAGCTGCTGAATAGCGGCATTGCTGGCTTGACGCTCCTCTCGAAGAGCTTGAAGGAACTGAGCCATCGTCAAGTTCTCAGGAGGAGGTGGTGGCCGAAGGTCTCTAGGCTGCTCGTGGTGACCTCCAGCGTGAGCTTCTCCTTCGGTTCCCTGCGGCGTCCCTGAGAAGCCGGCGCCGGGGTTGCCGAAGGTGCTGTTGCGGGTTGTGTTCACCATCCTGTCATAAAAACAGACAGGTCAAAATGCCACCTTGCTCGGGAATACAAGGATTCGCTCCTAGTAGGAGGGGGGTGCAATATGTGCATGTGCCAAGTTTTCAAAACCAAAGTTTTTGACAAACTGGAATTGCATTCATAAAAACTAGGTGATGTAGTCACTTACAGGCTGCCTAAGGCAATATGTGACTTACATCATGCACACATACACAAATTAAAAACGGATATATGGATACCCTATGCTCGGGGTACTCCTAATTGCCTACGCTAATTCCTACACGGTGGACTGCTCGGAATCAAAGGCGGACTCAAAAGGATCCTCATCTTCATCAACATCTTCCTCCTTTATAGGAGTGGAAGAAAGAATCCGCACATCACGGCGTCTGTTAGGCAAGGCGGCGAAGATCTCAGTGTACTCTTCCGCTGTCAGGCGGCGACTCCAAAGAGGGACTGCCTGGATGGGTAACACACCACCCCTAGTGGCAACAGCTGTCCTCCCTTCAGGTGCGCCTGCATTCTTTACTTTGCGGTTCTGCATCTTCTGAGTGTGGAGCAGGCCCTTGACTAGGTGCAGCTCTTGGCGAAGCTTGCCTGATTCCTTAACCAGGAAGTGCGTCAGGGTGTCCAACGAGAGACTGAAGTAGGTATGAAACCTTAATGGCATCCCATCCTCCGTGGCTGGGGTGAGTGTCCAACTCCCATCCACTCCTTCCTTAATGAAAGGTAGGTGACGAGTGACAGGCTCATTAGCCATCTCAGGGAGGATGCTGCGGAGTTGCACGAGCGCCTCTCATGCAGCCGTTTCCACTGCCAACATCAGCTCTCCCATCTTTGGTCCTTCGAAGAACCAACTAGACGGGGAGTCATTAGCCTTCACTATCACGTCCACGTGATATTCCTTAGTGTCGGCGTTGACCCAGTGCTCGTGGTAGAGGAAGATGGGCGTGCGATGTACGTGGCACTTCTCGAGACAATCCACCAGAAGGAGTGGAAAGCCGGTCTCCTGAAGCGTCTCAGGTACGGCAGCCATCTACAAGGCATAGGAGAGAAGTCGGAAGGTTGTATGTGCAAAAGTCTTGTGCAAGGCTGGCGTTCTAACATCCTCGGCTAACGTACATGCTACCTAAGGCTTCCTATAGTCAGGATGGCTCTGATACTAGTTCTATGGGGACCCCGACTAGCAAGTCGAGTTCGCCATGCCCAGTGACCCCAAGTATCAATGTTCACTGAACACAGATGCTGAATAATAGAGTCTTACATCCAAGTACCGAAATTATTACATCAAACGACCAGAAGTTCGGGTTCAAGAGCGAGGCCTAAGGCCAAATTAAACAGATACATCGAGTAGCGGAAACTAGTAAGGGCTAAGCGGTGCACATGCCATGAAGCCTACACCGACAGGCATTCTGACTTGGAAGCGTCCTAGATCGCAGGTTCGTCTCCGACGGCGCACTCATCGCCAAACTCCGGTCCTTCCATGTCTGGTCAATAATATAACCAGTGGCAAGCCAATGAGTACTTTGAATGTACTCGCAAAGAGCCCATGATATGAACATTTATAGTAAAAAATAACATTAACATGCATCTTTAGTGGAATGCAATTTGGTGGAATGATCAGGTATATGCAACAAGTTAAAGAATTACTCTTTAAGAACAGGTTACAGATATCAACATATCTGACAAGGGTTGAACACACCGGGTTCACCCTATATGCCAAGTCATCGGACTTGTCATAATCTCAATGTACTAATGAGTGCTAAACCATCCGGGTTTACCCTATATGCCAAGTCACCGAATTTTATCATGATTATAACAACACCTTTTTAACACCACACACACACACTTTTGGTTTATGCGGAAACGCTGGACTTAGTTTAAGCAGCACCACCCAACTGTCCTTCACCGTGGACACAGCTATTCGAATAGTTTACACTCTGCAGAGGTAGTACGCTGGACCCACGAGAGAAACTTCCGTGTCATCCACGACTCGCGGTATATCACATATACCCGAGGTAAGTACCCGATCATCATCTTTCCCCTGACGATACTAGACAAAGAGGTCCACTCGATTGGTACCCAGCCCACATGTTGTACGTCTTACGAGCACCGACTCTGGACCGTATCAACCATGCAGGGACCAACAGTGTGCCTGGAACTCATAATAATGGCATAGTCGTCCTACCTGGCACGATCCCATCACGAGAGTGACACCGATCACCCCCGCCACTAGTAATGTGGCTCTTTGCTAGTACCAACCAGAGTAATCAACAAAGCCCCGTCCCATAAAGGGGTTTCGTGGTCGTACTGGTAATGTTGGAACGGTCGACACATCATAAATCTAATCCCATTTCCGAAACCACTCACACAAAACACCGGTGCATCACTTCACCAAAAGTGATCACCAACTCCTCATCACCCTCGGGCATTAGTGGCACCCGACAGGGTTTTCATAAACTCTTTATTTAACTCATCATCATGCTTGTGATAATATGCTCTATCTTTACTTGTCAACATGGTAATAACATGACCCTCACGGGGTAGGGTCAAGCTCAGTGCAATGATCTTATAACTTTACTAATCAACATGATAGTAGCATGATCCTCATAGATAGCAGGGTCAGCTCATCATGTTTGTGCTCCGAGGAGCCATGTGAATGTCATTACTATCATGCAAGTGCTTCGATGAAGCCTTCGGTACCATCACATCAATGATGAACCGGCACTGTGATCTCATGCAACGAAAAGTACTTGCTATACTAGAGTGCATCATTTCATATGCTTAAGTCATGGTCAAAGGGTTGCTTGCCTTGGTCAGCTAGGTATCCGGGGTCTTCGAGGTCTTCCGCTCCGGATCCTCCGTCACTCGGTAACTCTACCGTCGAGAAAGGAATAAATAAATAATAGCTCTCACTATAACAGATCACAAAGTGCTTTTAAAAATGTTGCAAAGTCTGGATAAATTCAGTTTATTATTTTGGAAAATGTTTCCTACAGTTTTTATTAGCTAAGCATATTTATTTAAAAGCAAACAGAAGCAACCAAGTGCTTTTTTAATATCATTTTATTATACCAAAATAGTTTCTGTTTTTGATAAATGTCAAACACTAGAGAATCAAATACTACACATTTTTAGAAAATTACTGGTGGAAGAATCATATTTTTCTACTTGCTAAATATTTTTATAAAAATCATTTAAGTTACTGGATTAAAATAAAAGGAAAAGGCCAGGGGAACAGATCCAGCCGGCCCAGCCAGCAAGCCTGGCCACCAGGCGCGCGCGGGCCAGGTTCAAACCTGACCTGTGGGCCCGTGGGGTCAGCGTCAGCGGCTGCGCGTGCTGGCTGCCCCAGGACACTGACAGGTGGGCTCCACCTGTCGGGTCCTTCTCCTACCTCCAGCCAGAGAGGTGGAGACGGACGCCGGCGAGGCTGCCGTTGTCCTCAGGCCAATCTAGGAGCGGGAACAGGTCCCTCGTGCCTTCGCCTACCTGCTCGTGGTCGGGACGTCACCGGAGGTGGTCTGGGTCGTCGGCGACGAGGTGACCGTGGCGGAAGGGTTTCGGGTTGGTGTTGAACAAGTGGCTAGGGGCACGGATTCGCTCGGGAAAGTTGCGGGAAATGTTCCTGGTGTCAAGGGGAGTGTAATGGGAGGTCGGGCACCGCAGGAGCCGACGTGTAGCCGGAGATCGACCGGAGCTCCGAGGCGGAGGGGCCTCGGTCGATCTCGAGCACTGGGGCTCTGCGAGCTCGATTGGGTGGCTAGGGGGTGTCTACTGGTTGTGCTGAAGCTGCTTGGAGGGTGCTGGGGTGCCGGGGGGGGCCTATTTATAGGCCAGCGACGGTGACCCGACTCGGGCGCGCCGGTGACTCACTACGGCGCGTGCGAGCACAGTGAGGTGCTGGCCGCGAAACCACGGGTTCGGGACGTGGTTTAGGACCTGCTGGTGCATCGGCCGCAGAGGGAAAGCGACTGGGGTCGAGCCGCAGCGATCGTGCATGCTCGGCCGCGTCGGGCGCGCACGGGCACGCGTCGCCTGAGCTCTTGCGCGAGGGGAGAGGGTCCCTGGGGGTAGCTTTGCACTGAATGGTTGTAGGGGGAGCGTTTGGACATAACTGGGAAGGTTGGGACTGGGCGGCGCGTCGTCCCCTTGCGGGAGGCTCTCTGCAGCGCGCCCAGAGCGCAGTTTTGGCATGCCACGGCATGCTGGCGCGCTCTGGGGCACTTGGGACGTGTCCTCCATGTTCTGAGTGTTGCTGGCAGTGTGCCTAGCCGTTTTGGTTTAGTGGGAGCCCGAGCTGGTCAAGGGAGCAAGGAACACTAGTGTTGCTAGTACTGCCCTGCGGCTCAAATTGGAGTTCTTGTCACTTGTGCTTGGAGTTGGGGAGGGGCTGATTGACTGGGTGCTCAGGGTGTTCTGGGGCTCTAACCCACCATGTTTGGCGCCGTGCCATTGGGTAAAACAGTGGCTAGGAGGGTTTTTACCTTCCTGTCAGTAGGTGTTCGATAGTGACTTGGGGTGCTTCCACTCCACCACTGGAAATGAAACTTAACAGGTTTGGTCTTGGGGTAAAAACGTGGGGTTTCACAAAATTTGAGCTCCATTGAACTAGTTTGGCTTTGTAAACTTGAAAATGCCTCAAAATGACCAGTACTGTTCTTTACAAAGGAAGTGTGGCCAAACAGAGTCTCACAAATCCCATCTTTGGTGTGGAGTCCTCATTTGGGGTGTCAAACACCTCTGCAAAGTTTCAGCTCCATTGGAGAAACTTTGCAATGTAGAGTTGTTCCAACTCTTCTCTGGACAGAGAGGGTTTTGGGCTCATTAGGTTCACTTCCCCACCTTGGATCAAGGTGAGATTTTAGGTGAGCACCTAATATGGCTTGGGAGGGCTCCTGTAATTTTATGGGAATTTACTCAGATATTTCCTTTAGAAACATCCCAAAAAGCTAAAACAGACAGAAATGGTTTTCAGGGTTTTACTCAAATAATATTAATATGAAATAGGGTTGAAAATCTTATATATGGAAAATATATGTCCTTCTGAGCTTCCATGAATTTACTCAGAATTTTCTAAGGTAGGAAAGCAATTTTCCTTGTGGGAATATCATTACTGCCCTTGGAAACAGACGTAGATATAAAATAGGAAAATAATATTTTAAATCACCAATTAATGTTTCTAATGAATGAAAATTATATTTGGATCAGACCACCAACTTTGGTTGGAAGTGCCCCTTGGCTTCATGAGCTAGTAGCGTATCCCAACATGGTGAAGGTGATCTTGATATAAAGGAAAAAGGGGTTTTGAAGAGAGCAAAATAATAAGTTTTCATGGGTTTGAGTCATCAAACAAGCAAGCATTCACTCATACAAGGGTTCACGTTGCACTCACAACATTATTTGAAAAGGTTTTAACAAGCTCTGATTTTTGCAACATAAAATACTTGTGGTGAAAAACAGGGTGTGACATCCTTCTTCAGAAACTTTCCGCGGCAATCCTTCTTCTGCTTCTTAATACCACGCATGGCGTAGTAATCTCGAATAGCCTGCGGCCAAGCCTCGTGGCGCAAGTTCTGTAGTAACCGCCTACACTCGGCCTCGAGAACCCTGGCCGCCTCCTCCTCATATCCATCCTCACACCTATAGAAGGTCTGCAATCACACGTGAAAACATCGATTAGTACAATAATTAGCTATATTGTTAATTTTAGATTCTCTAAAAGGATAATTTATCCGAAAGCTCTTGATCACCATCTCGGCCCTCGTGTGGCACAAGACACCATCTATAATCTCCTTCGGCGGGGCCTGCGCAGCCTGGTAGTGCTCCAAGGAAAATCCTAGTGTAGGAACTTGACCCTCACCAGGCAACGTGAGAAACCCCGGGAAATTTGTCCGGCAAAGCACACCAAGGACAGAGTTCGGCCTGCGGACTCCAAGAGGGTGTACCCATCCCCTGCAGTATGATAAGGTCAACGCATTAGATATTTGAACAAACTTGAAGGCAAAAGCTAAAAAAAGAGTAAATGTACTTACCTATCTCCTTCAGGTTTAATCACCGGCATCTGCTCGCGGGTAGCCGGTGCGACCGGGAGACGTGTACTACCACGCTTGTACACGGTGGCCCCGTCCACCTACACATCGCCCTCACTATCCGTAAGCTCATCCCCGCCATCCCCACCCCCTGAGCCACCCGGACCCTCTGTCCAATCCGGCAACTCGGTACGATCCGGCCAGGTCTCCCATCCGGGCCTCTCCACGTCGGGTGAAGCCTCCGGAACCGTAGTCTCCTCCGGCTGCTCCTGGGCCGAATGCACCTCGACCCGAGGCTCCTCCTGGACCGGAGTCTCATGGGACGAATGCCCGTCAACAACAGGCTCCTGGAACAGAGTCCCCATAGCCTCCTCCGCAAACGGGTCGACCATAGTAGTCCTATGCTCGAGTGAATGAGCTGGTGGTGGTGGCGAGGATGGCTCAACAGTCCTCCTAGATCTTCCGCGGCCACCACCTCTCCCTGTACCCTTCCCCTTCTTCCCTACCGGACCATCACCTCTCCCAGTGGGCAATGCCGCCGACGAAGAAGAACCCACGGGTGGTGTCGACAGACTGTCTGCCAAGGATCTATGGAGAGATAGGGGTGGAAGGGAAGTACCACCCCTCGTGCGGGGCACCTGGGAAGAACCCGTCGAGCGATCTGGACCAGCGCCCACCATCTTTCCACACCTGGTGACCTGCCATGATAAAGATTAAAAGAAATTAGTACAACATAAAAAAATTGAATAACTGACATGAATAATAATATGTACATGAATAATAAAGATTAAAATATATATAATTTAAGTTGTGAATCTTACAAACTAATAAACATCATCAATAAATGCATCATCATCATCACTATGACGCATGTCTTCATGAATGACGTGCTCGTCGGGTTCAACGGCGTGAAGTTTTGAAAGGCCTTCCTTTAATCGTTGAAGCATTGACATGTCATCCGCATCAGTAACCTCTACGAGTTCCAGGTCTTCTGGTTCTGGCTCAGGGCTGGAGTCGGATTCATTGTCGCAGTCTACTTCCATGTTCTTGGGTGAAGCACGGCGGTTCTTGAAACATTTCTTGGAAAGACGTGTTTCTTGGAAGAATTCTCCATCATATGTGTCTGGGTTAATGTGAGGTTCATAATCCTGTTCATTTGGGAGTGGTGGTCTGACATGTGGCGGCACTTCATAAACAACATACCAACCTTCCAGATTCTTATCCGTTTGGCATGCCCACGGTAGATAGAAAACTTGGGTCACCTGTTGAGCCGTAATATAGACATCGGGGACATCTAAATGGGTGTTTGGATTGATTTCGACTAGTCCTATATGTTCATGAGTCCTTCTAGTCTTTTTCGGCTGGAACCAATAACATTTGAAGACTACGACGTTCGGTGGGTTTTCACCATAGAATTGAAGTTCATAAATTGCTTCAACTCTTCCATAATACTCGATAACACCTTCGCCGATAGCAGAAACACCACAATTTGTAGATTTCCGGTCGGGCATAGATAGCTCTTTGCCAAAGGTACGAAACAGATACCCGTTGATGTTGTATTTCTCAAATGAACGGACCTTATAGTCAAAACCATTAGCGACTTGTCTCAATTCGGCGTCCATAGACTCTGAATTAGCCTACAAGTTTAATATGAAATAGTTGTTGCATTAGCCGCAAGTTAGACCAAGAATGAAATGGTCCATTATTGATAATTACCGTTTGTTTGAACCAAGAGATGAAACCGGGATAGCCGCCTCCTGTCTTTGATAGAAGCTCATACTCTTCGATGGAATCATTTTCGATCACCGCTCCATCCGAGAATTTGGCGACGTAACGGCTGTTTGAAATATCCGGGAATAAGAGCAGTTCAAATGAATTAGAAGTTACGGGAAAATGTGTCGAGAACTCACTCGATGTACGGCCGCACTTCTGTTAGGTTGTTGAAGATATACAACGAAATGTTCCGCCATTCTTCAACATCCAACGTTATTGGTTTCGAAGCACCGGCTGGTGTGAGCTTCCCTTTGAATAGGCTGAGGTTGGACCCACCTTTTTTAGGGTCTACATCATTGTGCCGAGGCTTCGGATTATGCAAATGATGATTTTTGGCTTTGTAATGTGCTGTCACAAAGTTTGCCACCTCCTCGGTAATGAATGCCTCAGCCATCGATGCTTCAATTCTACGCTTATTTTGACATTTAGCTGGAAGGGTCTTCTGCATCCTCTCACTTGCATAGCACCAACGGTGTTGCACGGGCCCACCCAATCTTGCGTTGGTCGGTAGATGTAAAGTCAAATGCTGCATTGGATTAAAGAAGCCCGGTGGAAAGATCTTCTCTAACTTGCACAACAACTCCGGTGCAAACTCCTCCATGTCTTCTACCACGCCAGGCGACAATTCTTTCGCACAAAGAACACGGAAGAAATAGCTCAGCTCCGCCAGTACTAGCCATTCATCCTCAGGAATAAAGCCACGTAACATCACCGACATTACCCGCTCTAGCCATATGTGCCAATCATGACTCTTGAGACCAAAGATTTTTAATTTTTCAAGACTCGCTCACCTCTTTAGATTCGCTACATACCCATTGTGGAACATCAAGTGCATTTTGACCCACAAGATAATTTCCCTCATAGCTGGCCTTCCAAGATTGAACCAGGCCTTTGGCTTCGACCACTTCTGCTTTCCTTTGCCTTCTCGCATGTTTTGTAACGGTCTATGACATAGTATCTCTTGATCGACTCTAGCCTTAATATTATCCTTTGTCTTCCCATGTATGTCGAACAATGTACCAAAAATAGCCTCTCCGATATTCTTTTCAGTGTGCATCATGTCGATATTGTGTGGAAGAAGGATGTCTTTGAAGTAAGGCAGATCCCAGAAGCATGGCTTGTGAGTCCAGGCGTGTTTTGAATTATACCCCTTGAAATACCCTGGACGCTCTGGATCAGGCTCGAGGGTGTTTAACTGATCCAGGATCTGTTGGCCTGTGAACGCAGGTGGTGCCAAGTTTTTGAAAACTTTACCTTTGGTAAAGTTCTTCTTGTCTTTTCTGAACTGATGGTCAGGATCCAGGAACTGTCTATGCAAGTCAAAGCAAGAATACTTCCGACCCTCCTGCAACCAATGAAACTGAAGAGCTGCCTTGCATTGGGGGCACGGGAACCTTCCATGCACACACCATCCAGAGAATAGCGCATACGCTGGCAAGTCATGCATAGAATACATGTACCACACATGCATTTTGAAGTTTTCTTTTCTAGCGGCATCGTATGTCTTGATCCCATTATCCCAAGCTTCTTCCATTTCATCCTTAAGCGGTTGCAGGTACACATTCATATTCTTCCCCGGATAATTGGGCCCTGGAATTATCAACGTCAGAAATATGGTCTTTCTTTGCATAATCTACCCGGGGGAGATCGAGTGGAATGACAAATACAGGCCAACAACTGTTTTGGATTGTCGTCATGCCAAAGGGATTAAAACCATCCGTGGCAACGCAGACTCGAGGATTCCTTGGAGCTGCCGCTTTATCCTGATGCAATCCATTGAAATGTTTCCACGCTTCCCCATCCGATGTCTGTACCATCATATTATTCCCATCCACATCTAGTTCGGTTCTTTTGCCCAATTTGTGCCATGTCATCTGTCTGGCTGTCTCTTCGACCATGAAAAGACGTTGAAGTCTTGGTACGATTAGCATATACCGAAGAACACTAACTGCGATTTTGGTCTGCCTCTTCTCACCCATACCTTTGTCTACCACAAGATGCCTGCAAGACTCGCAATTGGGACAATAGTCCAAGTCTGCATACTCCTTCCTAAATAAGACACATCCTTTCTCACATGCATCTATCTTCTCATCGGGCATCTTAAGTACACGAACTATTTTGTCCGACTGGTACAGGTTTGCAGGCATGACATGGCCTTTGGGTAGGAAGCGTCCAAATAGTGTCATCATCGCGTCGTAGCATTCTCTTCCCAAGTTGAACTGAGCCTTCAGAGCCATTACTTGTGCAATTGCATCCAGCTGACAGAGCTCAGTGTGCTCATGGAGAGGACGTTTTGAAGACTCCAACATTTCATAAAAGGCCTTTGCAGATTCCTCCATCTCATCTTCCGAATCCCGAGCATCATCAAAGTCTTGCACCATGTCTTCGATCCCGGTACCATGCTCGTCCGTGCGACGATGGACCACCTCAGCTCTTGTGCGTTGTATAGACTCACCATGAAATGTCCACACCATATAATTAGGCTTAAAACCCCTCCTCTGCGGGTGTTTAATCATTACAACCTCTGTCGTCTTTTTATAGTTGTCGCATCCAGGACAGGGGCAATAGTTTCTTTCCTGGCCATTTTACAAACCATTCTTTCTCATCTCTTTCTGACTAGGGTGACCGGTATACATCCACGCACGATCACTTATCTTGCGTAGCTACTAAAGACAGAAGAAATATATTTATATATCATTTAGCATTTACATTCATTGGTTAATCAGGTTCGCCATTTTTATGACGTCCAGGCAACCTACACGCTAATATGTAAAGATAGGTCCTGATCCCACCCGAGTATGTGTAGATTGGGTTCGTTTTTTCATGCTCTGCTCCAGATCTAAAGCAAAATTTCGGCATCACCTCCCAGCTGTTCGCCTGATACACGTCTCCGCAATAAACATAGAGGATGTGCATCCGGAGAACAACAAGGAGGCACTGACAAAATTCCGCATCGGATCCAGAGCACAGCATACGGGCAAATGAACCCAATCTACACATACTCGGGCTGTCCATGGATAATGTTGGACAATTCGAAAGGATGGCGGTTATAAATATGCAAAGACATGCATAGTTATATATGTCGCCCTTTCGTATGGGAGACGCATACTGGTCACGCATACTGATAAATTAATTGAATTACCTAAATCTAGAAAGTTTCATCTGGAAACCGAGCCATAGTAAATGAAGGGGCGGGGAGGAGATGAAATTTGTCCTGACCCACGAATGCAGGGGCGGAGCTCGTACAACGCACGGGCAGGTCTTCGCACAGCAAACCTCACAGCGACGAGACAACTATCACATGTAAATCCACCCGATCAACACAAATATTGCACTTATGTCATTTTAGAGGAAAACAAGCTAAGTATATAATATTCATGAGCTAACCAAGGTTCTTATGCCATTTTGAGGTTATTATGGCATTTTGGAGCTAAATGGGCTAATTATGTCATTGTTGGGGAAATTAAAACAAGGATAATATGAAAGAGGAGAATAAAGAGGAGGAGGAGGAGAAAAAGAAGAAATCAAGAAGAAGGACGAGAAGGAGGAGGAGGAGGAGGAGGAGAAGAAGGAGAAGGAGGAGAAGGTATTTTTCTTCTCTTCTTCTCTTCTTCTTCTTCTTCTTCTTCTTCTTCTTTTTCATTTTTCCTATTTCTTCTCCTCTTCTCCTCTTGTTGGAGCTAAATGATCTAATTATGTCTTTTTGGAGCTAAATGGGCTAATTATGCCATTTTAGAGGAAAACAAGCTAAGAATATAATATTCATGAGCTAACCAAGGTTCTTATGCCATTGTGAGCTTATTATGGCATTTTGGAGCTAAATGGGCTAATTATGTCTTCTTCTCTTCTTCTCTTCTTCTTCTTCTCTTATTCTTCTTCTCTTCTTCTTCTCTTCTTATCTTCTTCTTTTCTTCTTCTCCTTATTATTGCCTTCTCTTCTTCTTCTTCTTCTTCTTCTTCTTCTTCTTCTTCTTCTTCTTCTTCTTCTTCTTCTTCTTCTCCTCCTCCTCCTCCTCCTCCTCCTCCTCCTCCTCTTCTCCTCTGCTCCTCCTCGTCCTCTTCTTCTTCTTCCTATTCTTTCTATTAAGCTAACTAACTAACTAATCTAACTAACCAAGCTAACTAAACCTATCGCTAAACCTATATAGCACTAAACAGGAAAAAATAACAAAAACAGAATCTATATCACTAAGTAACTAAAATATAGCTCCTTCTTTTCCTTTCTCCTCTTCTTTCTTCTCCTCCTCCTCCTCCTCTCCTTCTTCTTCTTCTCCTCCTCCTCTCCTCTACTACTCTTCTTCTACTCTTCTGTTTTTCTTCTTCTTCTTATTTCTCTTCTTCTTCTTCTTCTTCCTTTTATTCCTCTTCTTCTTCTTCTTCTTCTTTTCTTCTTCTCCTCCTCCTCTTCTTCTTCATTTTCTTCTCATCTTGCACTAACCGAATTAACCTAAACTAGTAGTAACCTAATAAACTAACTATCTAAATTAACTATCTAATTTAAAAGAAAAAAACTGAAAAAATAGGGTAGCGGAGGCACTCACCGAAGTTGGGGACGGCCGGTGAGGGGAGGGGCCTGCGCAGGGAGCCGGTGAGGGGAGGGGGCGGCGACGGGATCCAGTGAGGGGAGGGAACGGCGCCGGGAGCCGGTGAGGGGAGTGGGCGGCGCCGGGGGCCAGTGAGGGGAGTAGGCGGCCCCAGCAGCCGGTGAGAGGAGGGGCGGCGCTGGGAGCCGGTGAGGGGAGTGGGCGGCGCCGGGGCAGGTGAGGGGAGGGGGCGGTGCAGGGGATGGTGTAGGGGTCGGCGTAGGGGCCGGCGCAGGGGTGGCCGGCTGCCGGTGGTGCAGGAGGGAGGCGCCCACGACGGTGGAGAGAGAGACAAAGTGGGGAGTGGGGTAGTGGAGCGAGGGGCTAGGGGGAGACGGCCGTTATAGGGACGTTAGCTTTGCCGTCTGCCCCCGGACGACAAAGGGCCCCACGGCGGATGGCAAAGGCTAGGCGGACAGCAAAGAGCCCGTCTGTTGGACCTGGCCAGGCCCAAGGTCTAGTGGGACCCATCTGCCCTCTTTGCCGTCTGCCCTAGGTCTCTTTACCATCCGCAGGTAGACGGCAAAGCCCTGGCCGATGGCAAACATTCTGTTTACCATCAGTGAGCCCTTTATCGTCCGCTTTAGGTCAGCTGACGGCAAAGAGCTTCTTTGCCATCAGCCAACAGACGACAAAGAACTGGCTGATGGCAAATTACTGGATTCCAGTAGTGTATAAAGATAACATACACAAAACCCAAAATCTATAAAATATAGACAGGCTCCCCCTAGATGTTTGCATACTAGAGAAATGCTATGGACTGCAAAGCACACAACCTAGGGAAAACACTACCCTTAAATTTTTTAGACGAGGCATTCCTTGCAACAAACTGATTCACACTAAGCATGGAATCAAGGCATAGCATGTGAGCATGAAGATAAGGCGACATAATAAATAGACTCACAAGCTACTAACACACTGGACAATAATGAGACAATAATGAGAGAAGAGTGATAGCATATGTCTCTCACCATATGATAGAATAAGTCTCCTCGTCTCACACACAAAATAGAAGCAACCAAAGCAACGACAAAGGTTCAAAGAACAAGGAGGCAAGGAAAACAAAAAAGAAACTCGCAAATCCTACACTCTCCCCCCTTTGGCATCGAGACACCAAAGAGGCAGAGAGGACACCTTAGACACAGGTGGTAGCTCCTACTGCAGAGATATCAACCATCGGACTCCTCATCAGACTCATCCCACTAAAAGTTCTTCTTTCTCCATCCAAGCAGCTTCAGGAGTAATGTCCTTCCGAGACCCACTTGAGATGTGCACGTCTAGCTTCCTCAGAATCAGCTTGTCGCGCTGAAGACTCTCCTTCCGAGGAACATGGGTCAGATATTGCCCCTTAGCCTGCATGCAAAACATAGTCTTCATCCTATCCTTGAGCTTCTTGGCCCAAGACGGCTCAGCAGAGGAAGGCTCATATGGCTCGTGACTACCCTCATCCTCAGTCTCATCCTCATCAGAATCCAGGTGGCAGCAGCAGGTGTAGTGGTAGTGTTAGCCCACTTGTCCTTCTGACACAGCCGAAGTGGATCATGGTGGATCTAGTCGGGATCTTGAAAACCCACATCTAGAAAGGTCGTTGAGCACTTTTCCCAGATCAAGTAGAACAATTAAGGTCCATAGATGGGGACCTTATGGTGAAACATAACCGACTGAAGCTCACTCCACATGACATGGGACACATCAAGCGGTCCACGAGCATGAACCCGCCCTTTCTCACACATGAGAAGCATATCCACCAGATAGGAATGCACCTGGTCCTTGTTGCTCACATGAGGAAAGAGAGTATTGCGAAAGATTCTGTGCATGAAATCAAGAAACGGGTTTATCACATGAGATGGTTCGCTAGATGGAGACACGTTCTCAATAAGGTATGGCAGCAACTTTTCCTTGGGGCGGCATTCGGTTTCTCGTGTGGGCACAAACCAACTGGCTTCCCAAGCCCCTCATCATGAACGTGCAAAAGATTCATCAACTCCTTCCAGGTAGCAGACAATCTCTCACCATTGGTCATCCAAGTCATTGTACGCTCCTCATCAGTGTGGAAGTGGACGGAGGCATAGGACTGAGCCACAATCTCAGGATCAAAGTCAAGCTGAAAGGAAATGATCTCCTCGATGCAAAGCTGCTCCACCATGTCCAGAGGTTCACCAAAGTATGCCATGTCCTTCCTGAGATGATCCATGTCAATCTATTCAACCAGTGCATAGATATTCTTCTTTGCCTTGATCACATCAAGAAAGATGAGAGCCTGTTGCTTGGTCCAGAATAGTTCACATCCCTTGAGATGAACCCTATCAATGACATAGGGGTTGAGCTTCCGGCGAATCTGGTACTCTTCTTGCGGCATACCCGCCAAACAGACAGTGGACTCCTTGTTCTTGTTTGTGGGCCTCTTGAAGTTGCGCTTCGGAGCATTGGATCCCTCAGGTGCGTCTTGATTGCGAAGGCGCTTGGCACTTGTATCCCGAGAAGGATTCGAGCGCCTGGAGCTGGAACCAGAACCACCACCTATGACACACAATGCAAACATAGGAGAACGTCGAAAGAAGTCAATGCAAAGACCAAATCAAACTAGAGAGCCACATAGAAATGAGAATTAGCAAGGCAAAACAGGGTAACTGAGTGTCGAGCAGTAGTACTGCAGGTCAAAGGTAGTAAAATTTTACTACTGTGCTGACCGCATAGTAACACTCGTTGCGGTAGTATCGTAGGTGAGGCGGTAGTAAAATTTTACTACCGCACCCACTGCGGTATTACCGCTCCAGGAGGAGCGGTAGTACCGCACGGGGCAAAAACCGCTAGATCTGACACCCAAAAGTCAGATTGGTACTACCCTATATCAAAACTACCATGTTGTATCCTGCTAAATAGCATTTCTACGAACACAAGTACTCTCTAACCATCCACTCATGCAAATCTTTTATCCACAAATTGATGAAACTAACTCATATGCCCCCAAACCTGGAGCCAATAAAATATAAGCAAAGAGAGAAGAACTAGGGGCAATACCGGGTTCCATGGCATGAGGGAGAGGAGGGGAACGATCCCACTAAACGGAATGGGAGGAGAGTGGCCGGAGATGGAGATCCGGCGAGGTCCTCCGGTGCTGTTCCTTGAGAGGAGAGAGAGAGAGAGAGACACGAGAGGAGGGAATGAATGGGGTATGGGCGAGTAGGAACCCCCTTCCCCTTCCTAACCCCTCGCGGTCCCAACACCATGCTAGTACCGCATGTGATTGCGGTAGTACCACCTGGCCAGCAGTAGTAAAAAATTAGTACCGTTCGCTGGGCAGTAGTACCGCTCGTCCAACGGCAGTAAATAAATACTACCGCGCTGGATGTGGTAGTACCATGTCGGTGCTGCTACTGCACGAGTACAACAATAATACCTCTCCAATGGTAGTACCATGGCGGTCCACGGTAGTACCGCTCAGCCAACAAAAGGAAGGTTTGGGACCTTGCATGGAAAAATGAAGGAACATAACAAACCCCAAGTGAAACACTAGGGAGCATAAACAAAGCAAATCAAACACAAAACAAATCGTCTCACGAAGATAGGGCGATGGCCGGAGCCACCTATGTTTGAGATAATTGGTATGACACCGCAAAGAATTATCCTTGGGTCCATGACCAAAGCTTGACTTTGAAGCACAACTTCCATCAACAATGGCTAAGGTGAAAGACATGATCAATCTATGCATAATGGGGGGAGGGAAAGTTCATTGATAGAACAACACTCCCCCTATGTCCAATGCCTACACCTTGAGCAAGATATAATGATGAGTGCGGTGTGGTGTGCCTAGTTTCAAGCCACATTGCTCGAATCTATGATATTTAGCTAATGCCATAACTCGTGAAACCTTGCTTCATATAGAGGCTTTGTGAAAATATCTGCAAGTTGCTCTTGTGTGTTGATGTAGTGACCTCAATCTCCTCAGGCTTGATGTGATCTTGAATGAAATGATGACGAATGTCAATCTTCTTGGTCTTGCTATGTTGAGTCGGATTGAGAGAAATCTTGATAGCACTTTCACTGTCACATAGAAGAGGCACTTTGTAACAAGTGACACCATAATTCTTTAAAGTTTGCCTCATCCATAGTAATTGAGCACAACACCTTGCGGCAGCAACATACTCGGCTCGATGGAAGAAAGTGACACACAGTTTTGCTTCTTTGAAGACCCACTTACCAAAGAGCGACCAAGCAATTGGCGTCCTCCTGAAGTTGACTTCCTTCACACATAGTTTCCAGCCCAATCTGAGTCAGAGTACCCCCACAATATCAAAGCTTGCTCCTTCGGGATACCATAATCCAAAATTTAGGGTATGAGCCAAATATCGGAAGATTCGCTTGACTACTGCATAGTGTCTTTCCTTTGGCACAGATTGAAACTGTGCACAAATTCCCGCACTCAACATGATATCCGGTCTAGATGCACAAAGGTAGAGTTTGGATCCAATCACGGAGCAATATTCCTTTTGATCCACTGCTTTACCTTTGGGATCACTGTCATGTTTGCATTAGGTTGGCATGGGAAACTTGACCGGCTTGACGTTCTCCAGCTTGAATGTCTTGGGTGTACTTGGCTTGGTTGATGAACATTCCTTCTCTTCTTTTCTTGACTTCGAACCCAAGAAAGAACTTCAACTCTCCCATAATAGACATCTCAAACTTCTAGGTCATTAGTGCTTCAAACTCTTCAGTGAAAGATTTGTTAGGAAAACCAATATAATATCATCATCATATAGTTGGAATATGAACAAATCCCCTTTGACCCTTTTGGTAAACAGGGTGGGATCAATTTTCCCAATTTCAAACCTACGATCTTGCAACAACTCGGTAAGGTGCTCATACCACGCACGTGGAGCTTGTTTTTAAGGCCATAGAGCGTCTTCTTGAGTTTGTATACATGAGTGAGGAACTTAGGATCCTCGAATCCCGGGGGTTGTTTGACATATACTAACTTATTCAAAGGACCATCAAGAAATCCACTCTTCACATCCATTTGTTGCAATTTGAAATCATTATGAGATGCATATGCAAGCAGCATGCGAATAGATTCAACACAAGCAAGGAGGGAAAAGGTTTCGCCGTAGTTGATACCCTCAACTTGGGAGTAGGTAGCCTTGAGCCACCAATTTTTCCTTGTTTCGAACAACAACGCCATTCACATCTTATTGTTCTTGAAGATCATTTGGTCCCAATGACATTATGTTCCTCCGTTGGCCTTGGCACTAATTCCCAAACTTGATTGTGCTCGAAGTTGTTAAGTTCATCATGCATGGCTTCGAGCCAATACTCATCATCGAGTACTTCATGTACCATTTGGGGTACAACACACAAAACAAATGCATGATGCTCACAAAAAATTGATAATTGTTTACGAATGGTTACCCCCTTTTTGAAGCTTCCAAGCACATTTTCCAAGAAATGTTGTTGACGCTTGAGCTTGGAAGCCACCTTGGCGGTTCCTTACTAGGTAATTGAGGATCATCATCTTGATCATCTTGAGCACCGTCTTGAGCTTGCTCACAAGCTTGCCCTTGATCTTGTGGTTGCACTTGATCTTGAGCAAGCTCGGAGTCTTGAGCATGATCTTGGAGATCATTTGGTGCATCACTACCTTCATGAGGTTGATCTTGTCCTTGATCTTGTTCATTGGGTTGAGGGCCTTCACTTTGTTCTTCGGAAGCATGTGGGTCTACTGAGGGTGATGGCTCCACTTGAGTAGAACATTGTCCTTCTCCTTCGGCCACAAGGGGTTCCTCAATGGGGAGTATTTGACCAATCCCCATTCTTCTTATGGCTCGAGGAGGAATTTCATCACCTACATCACAACCACTATGCTCCACTTGGGAGCCATTATTTTCATCAAAATCTACATTACATGTATCCTCAGTGAGTCCGGCGGACTTGCTGAGGACACGGAAAGCATGAGAGTTTGTAGCATAACCAGCAAATATGCCCTCTTGATCTCTAGTTTCGAATTTAGACAAATGAACACCTTTCTTGAGACTGAAACACTTACAGCCGAACACCCGAAAGTACTTGAGGTTGGGCTTGTTCCCTGTGAGAATCTTATATGGAGTCTTATTCAAGCCTTTGCGGAGGTAGAGCCGATTAGATGAATGACATGCAGTGTTAATGGCTTCGACCCAAAATTTGTATGGAGATTTTAACTTCGCCATCATGGTTCTTTCCGCGTCCATCCACGTCCGGTTCTTTCTCTCCGCCACATCATTTTGTTGAGGGGTATAGGGTGCCGAGTATTGGTGCTTGATCCCCCTTCACTAAGGAACTCATCCAAGGTGTAATTCTTGAACTCGGTGCCCTTGTCACTTCTAATCATCAATATCTTTGCTTCATGTTGACATTGAGCTTCATTAGCAAAGTTGATGATAGTTTTTTGAGTCTCACTCTTCCTCTTGAAGAAGTACACCCAAGTGTATCTCGAGTAGTCATCCATGATCACCAAGCAATACTTTCTTCCCCCAAGACTATCAAAGAGGGAGGACCAAAGAGATCCATGAGAAGGAGATCCGAGGGCATTTTAGAGTAGATGATATGTCACATCCCTAGATTTCACTACTTGGTGCCTAGTTAGAGTGTGCATTATATTTTATTTTTGCATTAGAAGTTAAATGGGGATTGATTAAACCCTAGCACCCCACCCTAACTAGACCAATTCAAATGATGTGATTATTCAATGAACCCAAAATGGCCTTAAAAAATGTTCATTTTTCGGTTAAATGTTGGCAACAATATTACACGGGTGAATATTATTTTTAAAACATTTTTTGGCATTTTAATTAATCCATAAAATACTCTCAAAATTGCCAAAATAAATAACTATAATTAATT
Source organism: Hordeum vulgare subsp. vulgare (assembly GCF_904849725.1). Lineage (NCBI taxonomy): Eukaryota > Viridiplantae > Streptophyta > Magnoliopsida > Poales > Poaceae > Hordeum > Hordeum vulgare. Next base: position 128,442,378 of record NC_058522.1, on the reverse strand, counting down.
AGTTATTATAAAATGCTGAGTTATTTTGTGGATCTTGGAAATAATCCAAATAAACCCCCACAAATAATTCTAGTGTTTTATGAATTTGATTGGAGCCAAAACAAATACAACAAAAGTAAGAATTACAAAACAGAAAACATTTAAAAGGAAAAAGAGGGGAAGAAGCTTACCTGTCGCCAGGCCCAACCCATCCCCTTCCTTCTGTTGTCTTCCACCTCTGCCAGTAGGCAGAGGAGGAGGTGGCCGCCGCTCTCATGGGCACATCATGTAGCTGTGTGCTTGCTTGCCTCCTCTGTCACGCTGACAACGAGGAGATAGACTCCATGAAGCCGTCCCCATCACTCTCACCTCTCCATTCACTCTCCTCTTCTCCCCCTTTGCCCGCCATGGCCTCCATGCAAGCTCACCGTCGACAGCCCACTTCGGCCGTCCAACCTCGCCTTTGAGCCACGCAATAGCTCTGCCTCAACGACCGACAGCTCCATGCGCGAAGAACCGACGCCAAGAGCCCCTGCAACGCCCTGAAGCCGTCATCTTCAACCTCCGGCCACCGAGCTCGCCGCTGTCCACTCGTCATCTCCAGGCTGTCCCCGAGCACTCTATCAACGCCAATACACCCCTCGTGAGCTCAGGAACCAATTCCCCTCATTTCCCACTTCGTTCCCAAGCTGTAGCCCCCGATTCCACCGGAGCCCGACGAGATCCGACGCGGGAGCTCGATGCCAGTGAGGCTCCGGTGATTGACTGGACCTTCTGAGGCCACCAGTAGCTCCAGCTCGTCGAGTAGATGCTGTAGGAGTCAAGCCCGGCCATTTTGCGCACTGGTTCAATGACATCGACGAGGCCCGAGCTCCGGCAGCCGCCGAGCTCGTCGCCGGCGTCGATTCGGGCCTCCTCAGCCCCTGGGCTTGAAAAAATGGATGCACGGGAGAACGGTCATTCTAACGGTGCCCTCCGCCGTCCATTTGGTCGCCGGAGGAGCATTTCCGAGCCCCTCCGCCATTCATGGTATCGCCGGAGGCTCACCACCGGTTAGTTTGACCTCACCACTGGTGAGTTTGACCCCCTAAGTCTATGACAGGTGGGGCCGGCCACTGGTTAATTAATATTAACCTAAATAAAAATAATTAATTATTTAACTCCTAATCGAACACTGACACGTGGGCCCAACCATGCTAATTAACCTTTAAGCTTAATTTTAATTCAAATTATTGCCTGAGACACTGACTAGTGGGCCCCACTGGTCAGGTTTGACCAGCAATGGCCAGATTGACTAGATGATGCACTGCGAACGTCATGCTGGTGCAATAATTGAATTTGTGTAATTAAAACAATTCCAAAAATAGTTCAAAACTTCAAAAATTCATAGAAATTAATTGTCGGGACCCCGATCCTAAGCCACACAATTCTAGCTTATAACACATCATATCACTTTGTGGCCTCACGCACGGTAATCCCCACGGATGCCACCTTACCTTGGTCGGGACCGTTTGCGCCTTTTGGCTCATGTATATGACTATGTGGCCAACAATCATATGTCAGAGAACCCGGGTCGACATGACTAGTTATGAACCCAAGTGGTACATCTAGAACCCGGCATACATAACCCAGCAAAGCAGGTGTCCGTCAACAGCGTGTGTAGACGAGTAGTAGAAAGCTACAAGGACTCCATTACACCGCGTGACATTTCCCCGAGGGGACAGACACAATAGCTAAGAAGGATACATGTCAGTCAATCAATGTGTCCGGAGTAATAGAAAGCTACCCAGAGGAAGCACAAAGAGGCATCTCCCTGTAAAGAGTACTACTAGAGGTACGCAACTAGGTGTAGAATCCCACACATACCAACACATTTCAAACATACACATAATAAGCATGATATGTGTAGATACAACAATGGCATCACAACATAACTCTATGACTCATCATTTATTGAATAGGCTCCGAAGAGCCAACATAGTATAATGTTACAAACAGAGGGGTCACATGACCCAACGTTTAGAGCATACAAGCATCAAGCGGAAGTTACATGTCTGGGTACACACATCTATTAAAAGCGGCTGGAAGAGCCTGAAAAGCTACAACGACCCTACCATAGGAGCCAGACCACTATCTGGGTTCCCAAGATATTCCATCGATGTTAACGTCAACATGAAAACATAGAGAGAACAACGTCTATCTTTGCAAAAATGAAAAAAGCAACAGTGAGTACGAAGGTACTCAGCAAGACTTACATCACAACTAACTACATATGCATCATGTATCAATGAACGGGGTTGTGGGTTTTACTACAGAAAAGCCAGCTTTGACCTTTGGCTAACCTAAACTACAACATTTTTTTATACCTCTCCCGTCTCCCTATGAGAGAGCGCACACGAGTCCACATATCCACCACATCAATACACCACCATGGAACCTCTCTCATCATCCTACGAGAAGGCCATCCATAGCACTCACACTTATCTGGACCATTTTAAAGTATCCGTTAATGTTTTCTATCAACCATGTAAGTATCCAAGTAGTCCATATCCGAGACGTGGCTATTCGAATAGATAATTACCCTGCAGGGTGTACTTCATCACACATGCTCCCGCCACTTATCCCCAAGTGCACATAAAAACAAGAACCTTCGCAACCTTCAAGCGGAAGCCCAGCGATGGAGTCGGCCACAAACGTTAACCTACAATGACTCAAGCCCAAGGCAGTCGCCTATCTGAGTTGGAACCCATAATGGAAGTCCGGCCGAGGTTTCCAATATGGCCTCAAACGATGTGAGCAGGGCCCCAAGCCGGTCCCGTTTGGACCGTTCATCCACTTAGCAGGTTGTGCCACAACCTATGAACGTTTTGAACTACTGCGACTCCTGGACTAAGAACAAAGTAGTTAATAGGCCGAGAGGGGTCGAGTTACCGGAACCCAATTTGCGGTAGTATCTAATCTTGGAACACTAACACAAGATCTCAGGTCCTAAGTGTGGTATCAATGAGACAACCCACCATGTACACCTACATGGCCTCTCATCGCTACCTTTACCAAAATAGGTTCATACACTTAACTCCCATCAGTAGGACATGATCATTCCAATTCATCATCCAGATGATCAGACCAGCTCAACTCTAAGCATATCAAGCATATCAGGGTAATGGCACAACATGGCTCAAGCATCTACCAGGTATGCTAGGTTGCTTGGTTTAGCTATTTACTGTGACAAAGACAGGTCATGCCAAGGAATGGGTTCATCTACCGAGTGATAAGTAGCAGTTCAATCTTTATGTCCTAATGCATTGAAATGAGAGCAAGAGCGAGAGTGTGGGATTGTATCGGAATGCTCAAGGGGGTTTGCTTGTCTGTTGATCAGAAGAACTCAACTGTTCTTCGATGTCGGTGATAACTACATCTCGCAAGGTCTATCAACAAAATCAACAGAGAACAAATTAAGCACAGCAAATGCTTCACAATGATGCATGAGCATGGCATGTTAACATGATGCTGGTTTTATCTAATGCAAGTGATCACAAGTTAATTGGGGTTTATTTGATCAATATTGATCATTTCCAAACTCCAAACATAAGCATTTATATGCCTATTGTGTAATTGTCCTATTCAGCAAGTTTAAATTGTTCAAACATGCATGCAAATGGTATCATTGGATTCCTTGCATTTTTCTAATAATTTTTTAAATATAAATTATTTTCATCCGAGTTATATTTTATTTTCTATGAATTTTTGAAGGTTTGCTATTTTTATGGAATTATTTTAAAACCAGAAATTGAATTACTGCGTCAGGCTGATGTCATCCCCGCGTTAGCAGGTCAACCAGCCGGTCCAGGTCAAAGCTGAACACTGGGGCCCACTAGTCAGTGACCCACGGCTAAACCCGCGCTGACGAGCCCCTAATTGGGGTTTGACCCACCCCAGGGCCCACTGGTCAGTGGCTGATGGGAGCTAATTAGGCCCTAATGGCCTTGCGACGTTGGCGCCCACCGGAGTTGGCCGGCGCGACTAAGCCGCGGCGGAGGGCTCGCCGGAGATGCCCTAACCGGCGCTACGGAGGTCCATTTTGCAAGCGGTTGACGACTACAGAGAGCTGGCGAAGGGCCCGATCTAGTGGGGGCAACGGCTGGGGCTAGAGTGGACTGGAGCATCGCCGGTGGCGAGATCCAGCGGCAGCGGCTCGGGCTCGATGCGGGGCATGGGGTTGCAGTGCACGAGAGAGAAGGGGAAGAAGGGGGAAATGCTCTGCAGCTCAACGCGGAGCTGATGGGAGCAACGACGACGGAAGGGGAGCTCGGGGTAGGCCGAATCAACGATGGCGGTCCTCGGTGGACGGAGGGGGAAACGACAACGACAGCGACGCTACACGGGGATGCGGCTCGATCCTTCGGCATGGAGGAGCTTCTCGAGGAGGCGGAGTCGACTGGCTACTCAGGATCTTCGTTGTGGCCGGAGAGGCATCGTGGCGAGCTCGATCACAGCTCGTTAATGGCGGAGAGGAGAGGAGAGCAGAGGAGAGGAGCGAGGGGGAAATGGAGAGGAGGAGGAGATCGGGACGGCTCTGGGGGTCTCATCCCCATCGTCGCGCTGGCTTGGGAGGAAGGCAGGGAGGGAGGAGGTGGCTGCCACACGGCAAGCGCTGTCCCCTGCTTCTCATGTGCCTTCTGGCAAGAGGAGGAAGACAACAGGGGGCCTCCTGGTGGGCTGCGCCTCCACGAGAGCGCGAGGTAAGCTTCTGTTCTCTTTTTTATTTTGTTTCTTTTATTTCTTTTTCTGACATTTGTTTGGATTTGAAAATAAATTCAATCCATTTTTTATAAAACCCTAAAATATTTTTATGTGACATAAGATAATTATCTAATGCCACACAATTATTTTCAGAGTTTATGAAACTATATTTTATATATATAGCAAATATAATTCCATTGCAAATAATTGTTTGATTAAATCAAAGGTCCAAAATAAATGTTTCTGTGATCCAAAAATATTGGTTGACATTTTATATCATGCCAATAATTTATTGGAAAACCAGGGACATTTTCCTGGAACTATTTGAAGCAAATTTTATATTGCTTATTTCACAAAATTTTGGATCGTGAGGCTTGATCACTTCCCCATTTCAAATTCAAAAGAATTTAAATATGCATGCATGAATGCTTGGCAAGTAAAGGGAAACTAGGGCTGTGACAACTCACCCCCACTAAGCAAGAATCTCGTCCTGAGATACACGCGTAGTCGGGAAGTGTAAGTGCATCTAGTGCCCCTAAGTGATTATGGTGGTTTGAAGACATATAGGTTAAGTATCTAATGTGTTCATGAGTGTACACAGGATCTGTAAGTCGCTGAGGAGTTTGAAATATTCGATGAATATCGACCCCTAAAATGTATATCTTCGGTTGAAGAAATTGGTCTTCTGTTGAAGAATTGAATCGCGAAGAAATTGCGATGAAATTGATATTACTCATGAAGATATTCAAGATGAGGAATTCAGTGTGTCCTGAAGAAAATCAATCTGAAGACTTTGAAGCATGAAGATTTATTCTCTCAGTTTATTTTCTTCACTCTTGAGTAATAGGAACACCGTACTGTTAAAGGGGGTCGAGGTAACACTTTGGAATGAATTTCCTCATGATGCTCAACCCAAGCCTAACTCTACAAAAAGCCTCAAGTGAGGAATATGAGAGACATGAGGACTCTCATAGTTGAGGGTCCTGGCCGTTGCCGCAATTCGCGCCACATCACCGATCTTATCCACACCAACGGTCATATTATTTAAGGGCATTAATGTCAAATCATGTTGGGATGCTCCCAGGATATAAATAGTCGCCCCCGACAACTATTAGTTGGTTGGCCGCTCCGTTAGAAACTGACACTTGTCATAAGAGCAACCCAAATTCCTCAGAGTCTTCGAGAGTAAATCATCAGCGAGGAAACACCCCAAACACCAAACCACAAACCAAAAACCAAGTGATTGAGCATCACTGAGGAATTTGTTCCTGTGTGGAACCAAAGCCTTTTACCTTTGAGGACTATGCATCCTCCAGACGGTTAGGCGTCATGGTCTAGAGCAATCCAGCAGTCAACTGTGGATCGCCGGGTGACCAAGTTTGTGAGGGTTTGGAAGTCTGCCCTAAAGACTTACCACGAGTGTTGGGCGAGGACTGTGTGTTCTTAGCTCAAGGAGAATACGGTAGGGACAGTGTGTCCCGGGACTGTGTGTCTTTTGGTTTCAATACCAAGACGCTCCAAACCAGATGTACAACTGTCAAAACAGTTGGAACTAGGTCATCAACCATTGTCTTCACTGTGAAACGGGTTCTATTTCTTCAACTCTTTCAATTCCTCATATTGTATGTTGAAGATTTTCATTGTCACTGTTTGAAGAATTTGCTGAAGAATTTCTCTGAAATTCCTCAACCCCCAAATTCTTCATGAGAGTTAATCCTCACCTGTTTTCTATGTGACTGCATACTATGCAAACTGCTTTTCATATTCTTCAACTTGAAAACTGTTGTAGTGATACTTTGCACCCCTGATCCTTTGCTATTTCCACTGCAAGTTAGTCATCAGTGAGGAATTTCCTCAAAAGGAATTTCCTCAGTGATGAAATTCTAAAAATCTCCTATTCACCCCCCTCTAGTCGATATAAAGCACTTTCAGGAAGATATCGGGGTACTCAAGCCGAAGACGATCTTCGCGCTCCCTGGTTGCTTCATCCTGGGAATGATGAGACCACTGTGTTGGGGAACATTGCATGGGAAACAAAAAAAAAGTCCTACGCACACGAAGACCTAGCATGGTGATGTCCATCTACAAGAGCAAGATTTACTCCACATACCCTTGTAGATCACTCAGCAGGAAGCGTTAAGAAACGCGGTTGATGTAGTGGTACGTCTTCATGATCCATCCCTCAAACCGTCCCCCGAGTCATCCCACGAACCGTCTCGCGATCCGTCCCACGATCCGTCCCGATCTAGCGCTAAACGGACGGCACCTCCGCATTCAGCACACTTACAAATCGATGATGATCTCGGCTTTCTTGATTCAGCAAGAGAGACGGAGAAGTAGATGAGTTCTCCGGTAGTGTGACGGCGCGCCATTGTTGGTGATGATCTATTCCTGTAGGGCTCCACCCGAGCTCCGTAGAAATGTAATCTAGAGGAAGAACTATGAGGTGTAGGTTTGAGTTGCATGTGGCAAAGTTGTCTCAAAACAGCCCTAAACCTCTATTATATATAGGAGGAACCAAGGGGTGGGGCAAAGCCCTAGGGCGCTAGCCAATGAGGCCGACCCAAGGGGAGGAGTCCTTCTACAATCCCACTTGGATTAGGACTCCTTCCTTATTTTCTCACCTCTTTTGGATTTGCCACTTTTTCCTCATGGGCTTTCCTTGGATGACTTTGTCAGCCCATTATACCTTGTTGCGCATCCAATAAACCCATGTGGACCCATTGGGGCATGGTGGGCTGATACGTCTCCGTCGTATCTACTTTTCCAAACTCTTTTGCCCTTGTTTTGGACTCTAATTTGCATGATTTGAATGGAACTAACCCGGACTAATGCTGTTTTCAGCAGAATTGCCATGGTGTTGTTTTTGTGCAGAAATAAAAGTTCTCGGAACATCCTGAAAATTTACGGAGAATTTTTCTGGAAAATATGAAAAATACCTGCGCAAAAATCCACCGGAGGGGATGGGCCAGTGGGCCACAAGCCCTGTTGCCGCGGCCACCCCCCTTGGCCGCGGCAACCAAGCTTGTGGGGCCCAGGTGGCTCTGCCGCCCCCAAACTCAGCTCTATAAATTCACTTTCGCCTAGAAAACAATCAGAAGAGAAGATTTCGTCGCGTTTGCGATACGGAGGCGCCGCCACATCCTGTTCTTCATCTGGAGGACAGATCTGGAGTCCGTTTTGGGCTCCGGAGAGGGGAAATCGTCGCCATCGTCATCATCAACCTTCTTCCCTCTCCAATTCCATGAAGCTCTTCATCGTTCGTGAGTAATCTATTCGAAGGATCGCTGGGCGGTGATGAGTAGGATGAGATCTATCATGTAATCCAGTTAGTTTTGACAAGGATTGATCCCTAGTATCCACTATGTTCTAAGATTGACGTTGCTACTACTTTGCCATGCTTAATGCTTGTCACTAGGGCCCGAGTGACATGATTTCAGATCAGAAATTATTATGTTGTCACCAATATTTGTGTGTTTTAGATCCGATCTTGCAAGTTGTAGTTACCTACTATGTGTTATGACCCGGCAACCCCGGAGTGACAATAACCGGAACTATTCCCGGTGATGACCATAGTTTGAGGAGTTCATGCGTTCACCAAGTGCTAATGCGTTGTTCCGGTTCTTTATTAAAAGGAGAACCTTAATATCCTGTAGTATCCTTTTGGACCCCGCTGCCACGGGAAGGATGGACAATAGATGTCATGCATGTTCTTTTCCCTAAGCACGTATGACTACACACGGAATGCATGCCTACATCACATTGACGAACGGGAGCTAGCCACATATCTCTCCGTGTTATAACTGTTGCATGATGAATATCATCCACACGAATCACCGACCCATTGCCCCTCGAGTTCGTCCCACTGCTGTTGTTACTTGTTTTGCTTTGCTGTTGTTACTGATGTTACTTGTTTTGCTCTGCTGCTGTTACTACTATCGCTTGCTCTGCTGTTACTTGCTACTGTTGCTACTTGCTATCGCTGTCACTACTGCTGTTCCTTGCCACCGCTGTTACTCGTTACACTGCTGCTACCTGCTACAATTCTGGTTCGCTCGGCGTTGACGGGAAAAGACAATTTCCGTCAACGGGCAACTTCTGGCGCCATTGATACGACAGTTAGGAATAGTCTGCCATCAACAGATCGTTTCTGACACCGTTGTTATCATACTACTTTGGTGCGGATACCCTGCTTCGAGATACTAATCTTTCAGGTATGGTTGAATCTGACACATTCAGCTGCTAATACTCGAGAGTATTCCCTCACCTCCTGACTGGCGTACCAACAAATTTGGGTCGAATACTCTACCCTCGAAAACTTCCGCGAACCCACGCGCTGGTGGGCCATTGCAAGACAATTGCTAATTGTTGAGCAACTGGGAGCAGTTCTGGCTCTGTTGTCGCGAAGGCATCAAGTCAGGGACTCATCAACAACATTCTTCTAGTGTTGTTGCCGGAGACTGCTAAGCAGCCTTTTTCTAGCGCCGTTGCCGGGGAGGGTTTGCTATATTCTCTGAGTCACTTGGGATTTATATCTGCTGATCACTATGAAGAATCTGAAGGATCCAAAAACCAAAGTCTTGCCCTCAACTACGAGGGCAGGTAAGGAACTGCCATCTAGCTCTGCACTTGATTCACCTTCAGTTATGAGTAATGATTCTTATGAGTAATGATTCTTATGAGTAATGATTCTTGCGACATCACCTCCTGCTAGAAATCTTGATATGTCGCCCGTGCTTGATGATTCTTATGGTGCTATGCCTAATACTGCTAGAGATGCTATGCCTGATACTGCTAGAGATTATATGCCTGATACTGCTAGAGATTCTATGCCTGATACTGCTTTGCGTGATGCTGCTAGAGATGTTATTTTGCCTGATGATGCTATGCTTGATACTGCTAGAGATACTACTTTGCCTGATGTGCCAGAAGGGGTGTTCCTTGATGCTCATATTGCTAGAGTTACTGCCAATGCTCGTGATGCTTCTGAAACTGCCGATACTATTGAGAGTAGAACCTGCTTTCGCTCCTGCTAGATCTAGCTCTCCTAGATATGAATTGCCTGACATACCTGAGGGTTACATTATGGAGGGAGAGATAGCTGAGGATTTTCTTGCGTGTAAGGATGCATATGACGCTGAGAAATTACTTCTCAAGTGGAAGGAAAAATCTCTGAAAGCTAGGATGAAGTACAACTAGAAGTTTGCCACTTCACCTATCTTTATCACCGATAAGGATTAAGAATTCTCTGTCGATCCTAAGATAATCTCTCTAGTCGAATCTGATCCTTTCCACGGTTATGAGTCTGAGACGGTCGTATCCCATCTTACCAAACTACACGATATAGCCACCCTTTTCACGAGTGAGGAGAAGATCCGCCACTACTATATCCTTAAGTTGTTTCCTTTCTCTTTAAAGGATAACGATAAAGCCTGGTTCACTTCTCTTCCTCCTGGATGTGTGAGTAGTCCCCAGGATATGGTCTATTACTTCTTCAGAAATATTTCCCTGCCCATAAGAAGCAAGTTGCCTTGCAGGAAATATACAACTTTGCTCAAATCAAAGAAGAGAGTCTCCCACAAGCTTGGGGGAGCCTCGTCCAGCTACAGAATGCTTTGCCTGATCACCCTCTTAAGAAGAACGAGATACTTGATATCTTCTATAATGGACTTACCGATGCTTGTAGAGACCACCTAGATAGTTGTGCCAGTTGTGTTTTTAGGGAACGAACTGTAGAACAAGCTGAGACTCTACTGAATAACATCTTGATCAACGATAATGCTTGGACTATTCCTGAACCACCTCCTAAGCCAACTCCGAAGAAAAGATGTATTCTATTCCTCAGTCCCGAAGATATGCAAGAAGCCAAGAAATCTATGCAAGAGAAAGGCATTAGATCTGAAGATGTCAAAAATCTACCACCTATCGAAGAGATCCATGGTCTCGATAACCCGATACAAGTAGTAGAAGTAAATTCTCTGCGTAGGTTTGATGAGAGTGATATTCCTTTTGATGAACCTGCTAGCCTATGCTTTGATGAATTTGACAACTTTGTTGCCAAAAAATAGAGTTTCAATGATTATGTTAGCAGACATTTGGAACAAAGTACTCGTATGATTAGTCATTTAAGTGCTTGTGTAGACAGAAATGTCAATGATCTGAAGCTTCTGAGTAAACATGTCTCTATGATTACTACTCAGGTAGAACAAGTACTTAAAGCTCAGAATGACCTGCTCAATCAATTAAATGACAACTCTGTCAAAGTCATTACTAGAGAAGGCAAAATGACTCAGGAACCTTTGTATCCTGAGGGTCATCCTAAGAGAATTGTTCAAGATTCTCAAGGAATTAATGCAGATGCGCCCAGTCATCCTAAGGAGAAGAAGAAGGATGATAGAAACCTGCATGTTGGTTCACAAAATACTGTCACACCTGAAGAACCAAATGATATTTCTGCGTCTGATGCAGAAACACAATCTGGTGATGAACTTGAATCTGGTGACAATGTGGACAACGATGTTCATAATGATGCTCAACGTACCAATGATAAGGATGTGGACATTGAACTTACGGTTAATCCTGATAACCCACAACCTAAGAGATACGATGAGAATGACTTCACTGCTAGGAAGCATGGTAAAGAAGGAGATCCATGGGTTCAGAGACCTATGCCCTTTCCTCCTAAGCCTTCCAAGAAAAAGGATGATGACGATTTTGAGCGCTTTATTGAAATGATAAGACCCGTCTTTCTCCAGATGCGGTTAGTTGATATGCTCAAAATGTATCTATATGCCAAGTACATGAAAGATATCGTGACCAATAAACGAAAGATACCAGATCTTGAGATCTCCACCATGCTTGCCAATTACACTTTCAAAGGTGAAACTCCTAAGAAACTTGGTGATCCCGGAGTGCCCACTATACCTTGCTCCTTTAAAGGAAACTACGTAAGAACTCCCGTATGTGACCTTGGAGCCGGTGTTAGTGTTATGCCTCTCTCTCTTTATCGTAGACTTGAACTAGATAAGTTGACACCCACTGAAATCTCTCTGCAAATGGCCGACAAATCAACTACTTTCCCTGTTGGCATTTGCGAGGATGTGCCTGTTGTGGTTGCTAACACCACTATGTTAACAGACTTTGTTATCTTGGATATTCCAGAGGACGATGCCATGGCTGTCATGCTCGGAAGACCCTTTTTAAACACGGCAGGGGCTGTTATAGATTGCAACAAAGGCAATGCCACTTTTCATGTCAACGGTGATGAGCACACCGTGCACTTTCCGAAGAAACGATATCAAGTACATTGCATCAATGCTATCGAAAAAACTTCATCGATTCTTATTGGGAGCTTTGAATGCCCTATTCCTCATGTCAAGATGAAGTATGATTTGCTTGTTGGGGAGATTCATATCCCCATTGAGGTGACTTAGTGGCTAATCGAAAATTCTCCGTTCTCTCTTGCGATTCGAGAAAGTTTTGTCATAAGGATTTGATCAACCCCATTGACGGATTTCTTTCGATGACCATGAAATGGATGAACCAACGAGTCACATACCTCTATTTTAAGATTTAATTTTTTTTGCTTAGAAGAAAAATGATAGGTTTAGTTTAGTTTTTTCCTGTTTTCTGTTTTAGCGTCCTGGAGAAAAATACCCCGAAAATAAAAGTTCTCCGATGGTGTTGAAAATCTAGCATGATTTTTTCTGGAATATTTGAAAAATACTAGGACAGAGAGCTGGCCTGGGGGCCACCCCAGTGGGCCACAAGCCCTGTCACCGCGGCCACCCCCTGGCCACGGCAAGCAAGCTTGTGGGGCCCACAGGGCCCCCCTCCACTCATTCCAGCTCCCATCCTCTTCTTCTTCCTCCAGAAAAATTGTTTCGCAGCTCAAACCCGTGTTCTTGCTCATTTGGGTGTGATTTTCGATCTCCTTGCTCAAAGCATCATTCTCCGAACCGTTTTGGGGAAATTACTCCTTGGTAAGTGACTCCTCCATTGGTCCAATTTGTTTTTGCTCTAGTGCTTTATCCTTCGCGTATTCTTCCTACCTTGGTGACCCTGTTCTTGAGCTTGAGATGTTGATTTTAGCTGGTCCCAAGTAGTTTTAGCGTGTGATACGGTCTCTAGGCACTAGTAGGAGTAGTTGCTACGAGTTGGGTTAATCCTTACTCACTTTTCTTTCGAAGTCTCTAAAAATTTCAGAATTTTTCAGAGCTAGAAAAGGAAAAAGATGAGGAGGTTCTTGAGAGGATCTTCAAGCCGTAACCCCAAGGAGGATGAGAAGAACCTCCCCAAGTACGTGGTTCCTCGAGTCACGGAAGTTCGAGCTTGCGAGTGGCCAAGTGATGAATTTTTACGCGTCGCCAGGCTTTATGAAGACTTTTATCACTTGGTGGAGAACGCAGGTCTTACCGCATTCTTTGAAGATAAGTGCTCACAATACCTCCTCCTCACCAATATTTTCGTTCAAAGCTTCAACTTTTAGCCGAGGAAGAATCATCCCATGGTTGAGTTCATGTTGTATGATATCCCTGAGTGCATGACTCTACAGGATTTTTGCAATGCATGAAAATTACCTTATGTTGGGGATATTCATTATCCTCGTCCACGGGACTTCGATGATTTCATAGGTACTATTGCTGTTGGAGAGGAGAGAGGAATGTCTCGTGCTAGAATTGCTAGCATACATTTTCCTGTGCTTCGGTACTTCTCATTATTTGTGGGAAAAAATTTGATTGGCCGCGGGGAGGCTGGATCACTTAGCTCTCCAGACCTTGCGGTTTTGTGCGAAGGCCTTTATAGCACTAAGACTTATGGCCTAGGTGCTCTAGTAGCTCAGGGGTTGAACATAAACCGTTCCAAAGGTGTCGTCTATGGAGTTATCTATGCTACTCGTCTTGCTAGACACTTTGAGATACCTATTAGACTTCGCGAGGAAGAAGAGATGCTTCTTCCTGAGAAATATCTGGATTATGACACCATGGTTCGCCATGATTTTCTGGATAGAGATGCTAGTAGATGGATGATTTATAACCTGGTATTTAGTCAGGGTACTCGAGAGACTATTACTTTGCCTGCTCCTTCTTTGTTCGATCTTCATGCAGGCAGGTACACTATTATGCCCTCGGACATCTATGCATATTGGGGCTTAGCCCAACCACAGGTGCCCGTGCCTGAGCCGCAAGTCGAGTACCAGACGCTAGTTTATCAGTGGGAGCCAAAGGAGCTCACACTGCAGTGGCATCCACAGTCCACTCTGGAGTATCCCGGAGCTGGTTATTTCCTGCCTTGGGAGTAGACCAAGCTAGGCCAAAACCCTAAGCTTGGGGGAGTACGTGTTCTCACCGACCTTACATTCATGTTTATGCTTTTACTTTGTTCGTCGGTGTTCACACTTTGCCACTGTATAATCCATGCTTGTTTATTTTCGTTTTCTTGTTTTCTTGTTTTGTGTCCTTTTGAGAAAACCCAAAAAGATTTTCCTTTCTTCTTTTTGCTTGCTGGGAGCTTTTCCATGTAAATAGTTTTCTTTTTCTTTGGGTCAAGGTAGAAGATATTGTTTACAATGTTTTGTGGCTCTTGCATGCATACCTGTTTAGCTTTCAAAGAGCCATATTACTTTGTCTTCTCCTTTGTGTTTGACTAAAGATTCAGCTTAGTCCATTGCACGAGCACGCTTATTATTGTTCACATCGTTCGATCGTGCAAGTGAAAGGCAATAATGATGATATATGATGAAGTGACTGAGACTGGAAAAGCTGGTATGAACTGTGTCTATTTTGTTTTTGTAAATATGACTAGCTCGTCGTCCCAGATTCAGCTTTGTTGTGAAAGAACCATGTTTGCAATGACAACTTAGAGATCATAGTTTCTGATGCCATGCTTATTTAGCTAGGAGCTTATAATGGTTTGTCTTGAATGCCAACATAGATTTTGAGATGACTATGATGTAGTATGATAGGATGGTATTCTCCTTTGAATGATTCAAGTGGCTTGACTTGGCGCATGTTCATGCATGTACTTGAAACAAAATCAACATAGCCTCTATGATGTTCGTATTCATGGTGATTTATATCATGTTCATGCTTGCATTCCATGTTAGTCAAACTCATTGCATCTTGATGACTGTTGTCGCTCTCTAGTTGGTCGCTTCCCAGTCTTTTACTAGCCTTCACTTGTACTAAGCGGAATACTGCTTGTGCATCCACTTCCATAAACCCAAAAGTTTTTCCATGAGAGTCCACCATACCTACCTATTTGCGGTATTTACCTGCCGTTCCAAGTAAATTTGCATGTGTCATTCTCTAGACCTTCAAGAAATAATCTGTTTTGCATGCCCGAACCGGTCATGTGGTGACAGGGGGCTATTGGTATCTTCCATGTTAGGCGTGTTATCCTCGACATGTGTTTATTCACTGTCATTCATGAGAAAGGGGCCGGTAATTGGAATGCCCAGTTCCACGCTTAAATCGAGAACAAAACTGTAAAACAAGACTACCCCTGGAATCATGTTAGTATGGACGGTACTCGTGGATTCGGCTAGCCGTGGAGTGTGATTCATTTGTGGTGGGGGAGTTAAAACTTTACTTTTCTGTTTGGGAACCGCCCTATAGCATGAGTAGCGTGGAAGATATTGAAAACTCTTGGTCATTGTGTTGACAATGAAAGCATGCCACCCAAAATTATTATCTCTGTTTTCAAAGCTTGAGCTCTAGCACCTCTTCAAATCAATGCTTCCCTCTGCGAAGGGCTTGTCTATTTATTTTCCTGTTGAGTCATCCTCTTCTTATATAAGCACCAATTAGAGAGCACCTCTATCATTTTTATGCTTTGATTTTGATTGATATTGAGTATGACTATGACTGGATCTTCATTGCTATGAATTACAATGTTTAGTCAGCCCTTGATCTTTGAAATTGCTTTGCATTTATGTTTTGCGGTCTCAGAAAGAGCTAGCGAGATACCACCTACTCATATTGCTTCATGCTTGTTTTGATTGAATTGTTGGTATCTGAAACTCATTATTATTTGCTCGCTAGCTGATTATGCCATTGATATTAGTTTACTGTGAGACCTTTGTGTCACTTGCTTATGTGGTTCACTTGTGATCTTGCTGAAATTATGGTTATGAGTTAGACACAGTTGCAACAACAAGATCAAAGAGAGTTTGTCAAAGTTTTTCTTTCTCTTTCAGTTTGTCAACTGAGTTGCTTGAGGACAAGCAAGGTTTTAAGCTTGGGGGAGTTGATACGTCTCCGTCGTATCTACTTTTCCAAACTCATTTGCCCTTGTTTTGGACTCTAATTTGCATGATTCGAATGGAACTAACCCGGACTGGCGTTGTTTTTGCCATGGTGTTGTTTTTGTGCAGAAATGAAAGTTCTCGGAACGTCCTGAAAATTTACAGAGAATTTTTCTAGAAAATATGAAAAATACCTGCGCAAAAATCCACCGGAGGGGATTGGCCAGTGGGCCACAAGCCGTGTTGCCGCGGCCACCCCCCTGGCCACGACAACCAAGCTTGTGGGGGCCACGTGGCTCTGTCGCCCCCAAACTCAGCTCTATAAATTCACTTTCGCCCAGAAAAAACTCAGGAGAGAAGATTTCATCGCGTTTGCGATACGGAGGCACCACCACATCCTGTTCTTCATCTGGAGGACAGATCTGGAGTCTGTTTTGGGCTCTGGAGAGGGGAAATCGTTGCCATCGTCATCATCAACCTTCTTCCCTCTCCAATTCCATGAAGCTCTTCATTGTTCACGAGTAATCTATTCATAGGCTCGCTGGGCGGTGATGAGTAGGATGAGATCTATCATGTAATCGAGTTAGTTTTGACAGGGATTGATCCCTAGTATCCACTATGTTCTGAGATTGATGTTGCTACTACTTTTCCATGATTAATTCTTGTCACTAGGGCCCGAGTGACATGATTTCAAATCTGAAATTATTATGTTGTCACCAATATTTGTGTGTTTTAGATCCGATCTTGCAAGTTGTAGTTACCTACTATGTGTTATGACCCGGCAACCCCGGAGTGACAATAACCGGAACTATTCCCGGTGATGACCATAGTTTGAGGAGTTCATGCGTTCACCAAGTGCTAATGCGTTGTTCCGGTTCTTTATTAAAAGGAGAACCTTAATATCCTGTAGTATCCTTTTGGACCCCGCTGCCACGGGAGGGATGGACAATAGATGTCATGCAAGTTCTTTTCCCTAAGCACGTATGACTACACACGGAATGCATGCCTACATCACATTGATGAACGGGAGCTAGCCACATATCTCTCCGTGTTATAACTGTTGTATGATGAATATCATCCAAACGAATCACCGACCCATTGCCTACGAGTTCGTCCCACTGCTGATGTTACTTGTTTTGCTCTACTGCTATTACTGCTGTTACTTGTTTTGCTCTGCTGCTGTTACTACTATCGCTTGCTTTGCTGCTACTTGCTACTGTTGCTACTTGCTACCCGCTGTCAGTACTGCTGTTCCTTGCCACTGCTGTTACTCGTTACACTGCTGCTACCTGCTACAATTCTGGTTCGCTCGGTGTTGATGGGAAAAGACAATTTCCGTCAACAAGCAACTTCTGGCGCCATTGATGCGACAGTTAGGAATAGTGTGCCATCAACATATCGTTTCTAACACGGTTGCTATCATAGTACTTTGTTGTTGATACTCTGCTTGCAGATACTAATCTTTTAGGTGTGGTTTAATCTTACACATTTAGCTGCTAATACCCGAGAGTATTCTCTCACCTCCTGACTGGCGTACCAGCAAATTTGTGTCAAATACTCTACCCTCGAAAACTGCCACGAACCCACGCGTTGGTGGGCCATTGCAAGCCAATTCCTAATTGTTGAGCAACTGGGAGAAGTTCTGGCTCTGTTGCCACGAAGGCATCAAGTCAGGGACTCGTCAACAACATTCTTCTAGTGTCGTTGCCGGGGACTGCTAAGCATGGGCCCACCCAGTGGGCCCGCGGAACCCATTCGTCACTCGCGATACACTGCCTGCAATGCCCAAAAACCTTCCGGAATCCAAACACCAACTTCCTATATATCAGTCTTCGTTTAAGGACCATTCCGTAAACCCTCGTTACATCTGTGATCTCATTCGGGACTCCCAACAACCTTCTGTCACCAACACATATAACTCAACTATACTAAAACATCATCAAACCTTAAGTGTGCAGACCCTACGGGTTCGAGAACTATGTAGACATGACCCGAGACACTCCTCGGTCAATATTCTATAGCGGGACCTGGATGCCCATATTGGATCCTATATATTCCACGAATATCTTATCGGTTGAACCTCTGTGCCAAGGATTCATATAATCCCGTATGTCATTCCCTTTGTCCTTCGGTATGTTACTTGCCCGAGACTCAATCGTCGGTATCTGCATACCTATTTCAATCTTGTTACCGGCAAGTCTCTTTACTTGTTCTGCAATACAAGATCCCATGACTTACACTAAGTCACATTGCTTGCAAGGCTTGTGTGTGATGTTGTATTACCAAGTGGGCCCCGAGATACCTCTCCGTCGCACGGAGTGACAAATCCCAGTCTTGATCCATACTAACTCAACGAACACCTTCGGAGATACCTGTAGAGCACCTTTATAGTCACCCAGTTATGTTGTGACGTTTGATACACACAAGGTATTCCTCCGGTGTCAGTGAGTTATATGATCTCATGGTCATAGGAATAAATACTTGACACATAGAAAATAATAGCAATAAAATAACACGATTACATGCTACGTTCATAGTTTGGGTCTTGTCCATCACATGATTCTCCTAATGATGTGATCCCGTTATCAAGTGACAACACTTTTCTATGGTCAGGAAATCTTGACCATCTTTGATCAACGAGCTAGTCAACTAGAGGCTTACTAGGGGCAGTGTTTTGTCTATGTATCCACAGATGTATTTGTGTTTCCAATCAATACAATTATAGCATGGATAATAAACGATTATCATAAACAAAGAAATATAATAATGACTAATTTATCATTGGCTCTAGGGCATATTTCCAACAGTCTCCCACTTGCACTAGAGTCAGTGATCTAGTTCACATCACTATGTGATTTTAACGAATCCAACACCCATACAGTTCTGGGATTTGATGACGTCTTGCTTTTGAGAGATGTTTTAGTCAACGGTTCTAAACCTTTGAGATCCGTGTGTGCTTTACAAATCTTTATATCATCCTATAGATGCTGCTACCATGTGTTATTTGGAAATATTCCTAATGATTCCTCTACTATATGAATCCGGTTTACTACTCAGAGTTAGTCGAATTAGTGTCAAAGCTTGTATCGACGTAACCCTTTACAACGAGCTCTTCAATCACCTCCATAATCAAGAAAAAAAATCCTTAGTCCACTTGTTACTAAGGATAACTTTTGACCGTTGTTTAGTGATTCAATCCTGGATTACTCTTTGTACCCCTTGACAAACTCATGGCAAGGCACACATCAGGTGCAGAACACAGCTTTGGCATACTTTTAGAGTCTATGGCTAAGGCATAGGGGACGACCTTCGTCCTTTCTCTTTCTTCTGCCGTGGTAGGGCTTTTCAGTCTTACTCAAATTCACACCTTACAACACAACCAAGAACTCCTTCTTTGCTAATCTTTTTTGAACTCCTTCAAAAACTCGTCAAGGCATGCATTTCATTTGAAAGTTCTATTAAGCGTTTTGATATATCTCTATAGATCTTCATGCTCAATGTTTCAAGTAGCTCTATCCAGGCTTTCCTTTGAAAAATTCCTTTCAAACAACCCTTTATGCTTTACAAAAATTCTCCATTACTTCCGATCAACAATATGTCAGCCACATATACTTATCAGAAATTCTATACTGCTCCCACTCACTTCTTTGGAAAGACAAGCTTCTTGTAAACCTTGTACAAACCCAAAATCTTTGATCATCTCATCAAAGAGTATATTCCAACTCCGAGATACTTTCACCAGTCCATAGAAGGATCGCTGGAGCTTGCATACTTGTTAGCATCCTTAGGATTGACAAAACCTTCTAGTTGTATCACATACAACCTTTCCCCAAGGAAACCGTCAAGGAAACAATGTTTTGACATCCTATGTGCAATATTTCACAAACAATGCAGCAATTGCTAACATAATTCCAACAGATTTTTAGCATTGCTATGAGTGAGAAAGTCTCATCATAGTCAACTCTTTGAATTTGTCGGAAACATCTTTGCGACAAGTCCAGCTTTTCTTAATGGTGACTTTTCACCATCATCGCCTATCTTTATTTTGAAGATCCATCTTTACTTAACAGTCCTACGACCATCAAGTAGTTCTTCCAAAGTCTACACTTTGTTTTCATACATGGATCCTCTCTCGGATTTCATGGCCTCCAGCCATTTGTCGGAACTCGAGCCCACCATCGCTTCTCCGTAGCTCGTAGGTTCACTGTTGTTCAACGACATGACCTCCAAGACAATATTACCGTACCACTTTGTAGTAGTACGCGACCTTGTCGACCTACGAGGTTTGTAGTAGCTTGATCTGAAGCTCAATGATCACCATCATCAGTTTCCACTTCAATTGGTGTCGGCGCCACATGAACAACTTCATGCGCCCTGCCACACACTGGTTGAAGTGACGGTTCACTAACATCATCAAGTTCCACCACCCTCCTACTCAATTCTTTCGAGAGAAACCTTTCCTCGAGAAAGGACCCGTTTCTAGAAACAAATACTTCGCTTCCGGATCTGAGATAGGAGATGTACCCAACTGTTTTGGATATCCTATGAAGATGCATTTATCCGCTTTGGGTTCGAGCTTATCATAATGAAACTTTTTCACATAAGCATCGCTGCCCCAAAATTTTAAGAAACGACAGCTTAGGTTTCTCCAAACCATAGTCTATACTATGTCATCTCAACACAAATACGTGGTGCCCTACTTAAAGTGAATGTGGTTGTCTCTAATGCATGACCCATAAACGATAGTGGTAATTCGATAAGAGACATCATAGTATGGACCATATCAAATAGGGCGTGGCTATGACGTTCGGACACACCATCACACTATGGTGTTCTAGGTAGCATGAACTGCGAAACAATTTCCACATTGTCTTAACTCTGTACCAAAACTCGCAACTCAGATATTCATCTATGATCATATCATAGATAGTTTATCCTCTTGTCACGATGATCTTTACTCT
Source organism: Hordeum vulgare subsp. vulgare (assembly GCF_904849725.1). Taxonomy (NCBI): domain Eukaryota; kingdom Viridiplantae; phylum Streptophyta; class Magnoliopsida; order Poales; family Poaceae; genus Hordeum; species Hordeum vulgare. The sequence continues at coordinate 128,421,450 of NC_058522.1, read as the reverse complement.
GAAATAGCCTTGAACTTTTCAATATTTCAGACTTGTGATTCATCAAGTAAATACTCCTATATCTACTCAAATCATCAGTGAACTAAGAACATAACGATATCCACTGCGTGCCTCAGTACTCATTGGACTGCACACATCAGAAATGTATTGCATCCAACAAGTTACTTTCTTGTTCCATGTGGTATGATTTTGCATGTCTCAAGTGATTCAAAATCAAGTGAGTCCAAACGATCCATCTGCATGGAGTTTCTTCATGCGTTTATACCAACAGGTATGGTTTGCATGTCTCAAACGTTTCAAAAATGAGTGAGTACAAAGATCCATCAGCATGGAGCTTCTTCATGCATTTTACACCAACATGACTCAAGCGGCAGTGCCACAAGTAAGTGGTACTATCATTATTACTTTGTATCTTTTGGCACCAATATTATGAACATGTGTAACACTACGATCGAGATTCTATAAACCACTGAAGGTAATTATTCAAGCAAATAGAATAACCATTATTATCTTTAAATGAATAATATTATTCCAATAAACACGATCCAATCATGTTCATGCTCAACGCAAACACCAAATAACAATTATTTAGGCTTAACACCAATCCCGATGGAAGAGGGAGCATTCGATGTTTGATCACATCAACCTTGGAAACACTTCCAACACTTATCGTCACCTCACCTTTAGCTTGTCTCCGTTTATTCTATAGATTTGATGTCGAGTTACTAATCACTTAGCAACCGAACCGGTATCTAATACCCTCGTGCTACTAGGAGTACTGGTAAAGTACACATCAATATCATGTATATCAAATATACTTCTGTTGACTTTGCCGGCCTTCTCATCTACCAAGTATCTAGGGTAGCTCCGCCTTAGTGACCGTTCCCCTCATAACAGAAGCACTTAGTCTCGGGTTTGGGTTCAATCTCGGGTTTCTTCATAAGAGCAGCAACTGGTTTGTCGTTTCATGAAGTATCCCTTCTAGCCCTTGCCCTTCCTGAAACTAGTGGTTTTACTAACCATCAACAATTGATGATCATTCTTGATTTCTACTTTCGCAGTGTCAAACATTGCGAATCGCTCAAGGATCATCATATATATCCTTGATATGTTATAGTTCATCATGAAGGTCTAGCAGCTTAGTGGCAGTGACTTTGGAGAACCATCACTATCTCATCTGGAAGATTAACTCCCACTTGATTCAAGCGATTATTGTACTCAGACAATCTGAGAACATACTCAACGATTGAGCTTTTCTCCTTTACTTTGTAGACAAAGAATCTTGTCGGAGGTCTCATACCTCTCAACAAGGGCACGAGCATGAAATCTCAATTTCATCCCTTAGAACATCTCTTATGTTTCATGACCTTTCAAAATGTCTTCGGCGCGTTGCTTCTAAGTATTACGCACTGAACTATCACGTAGTCATCAGAAAAGTGTATGTGAGTTGTTCTCAACATCCACAGACGACGCTCGAGGTGCAGCACACCGAGTGGTGCATTAAGGACATAAGCCTTCTGCGCAGCAATGAGGACAAACCTCAGTTTTACGGACTCAGTCCGCAAAGTTGATACTATCATCTTTCAACTAAATTTTCTCTAGGAACATATAAAAAATAGTAGAGCTATAGCGCAAGCTACATCATAATTCGCAAAGACCTTTTGACTATGTTCATGATAATTAGAGTTTAACTAATCAAATTACTTAATAAACTCCCACTCAAAAAGTACATCCCTCTAGTCATTTGAGTGTTGCATGATCCAAATCCACTAACTCAAGTCCGATCATCACGTGAGTTGAGTATACTTTCAGTGGTAAACATATCTATGCTAATCATATCAACTATACGATTCATGCTCGACCTTTCGGTCTCTTGTGTTCCGAGGCCATGTCTGCACATGCTAGGCTCGTCAAGTTTAACCCGAGTGTTCCGCGTGTGCAACTGTTTTGCACCCGTTGTATGTGAACGTTGAGTCTATCACACCCGATCATCACGTGGTGTCTCGAAATGACGAACTGTCGCAACGGTGCACAGTCGGGGAGAACACAATTCCATCTTGAAATTTTAGTGAGGGATCACCTTATAATGGTATCGTCGTTCTAAGCAAAATAAGGTGCATAAAAGGATTAACATCACATGCATTTCATAAGTGACATGATATGGCCATGATCTTGTGCTTCTTGATCTCCATCACCAAAGCACGAACATGATCTTCTATTCACCGGCGCCACACCGTGATCTCCATCATCGTGCCGTGCTATCTATGTTAATACTACTAAAGCTACAACCTCGCAATATAGTAAACGCATCTGCAAACACAAATGTTAGTTTAAAGACAACCCTATGGCTCCTGCCGGTTGCCGTAGCATCGACGTGCAAGTCGATATTAACTATTACAACATGATAATCTCATACATCCAATATATCGCACCATATCTTTGGCCATATAACATCACAAGCATACCCTGCAAAACAAGTTAGATGTCCTCTAATTTGTTGTTGCATGTATTGCATGGCTGCTATGGGTATCCAGGATGATCGCATCTTACTTACGCAAAAACCACAACGGAGATGTGCAAATTGCTATTTAACCTCTCTCCAAGGACCGCCTCGGTCAAATACAATTAAACTAAAGCTGAAGAAACACGCACCCGCCAGTCATCTTTATGCAACGAGTTGCATGTTGGGCGATGAAACCAGTCTCTCGTAAGTGTACGAGTCATGTCGGTCCGGGCTGCTTCAATCCAACAATACCGTTGAATCGAGAAAAGACTAAGGAGGGCAGAAAATCAAACATCAACACCCACAAAACCTTTTGTGTTCTACTCGAGATAACATCTATGCATGAACCTAGCTCATGATGCCACCATTGGGGAAAATTGCATGGGAAACAAAAAAAATCCTACGCACACGAAGACCTATCATGGTGATGTCCATCTACGAGAGGGAGATTTGATCCACATACCCTTGAAGATCGCTCAGTGGGAAGCGTTAAGAAATGTGGTTGATGTAGTGGTACGTATTCACGATCCGTCTCGCAATCCGTCCCACAATCCATCCTGATCTAGCACCGAACGAACGGCACCTCCGCGTTCAGCACACGTACAACTCGATGACGATCTCAGCCTTCTTGATCCAGTAAGAGAGACGGATAAGTAGATGAGTTCTCCGGCAGCGTGATGGCGCGCCGGTGTTGGTGATGATCTATTCCTGCAGGGCTCCGCCCGAGCTCCGCAGAAATCTAATCTAGAGGAAGAACTATGAGGTGTAGGTTTGAGTTGCACGTGGAAAAGTTGTCTCAAAACAGCCCTAAACCTCTAGTATATATAGGAGGATCCAAGGGGTGGGGCAAAGCCCTAGGGCGCCGGCCAAGGAGGCCTCCTTGGGTCGGCCAACATGGGGAAGGGAGGAGTCCTTCTCCAATCCCACTTGGATTAGGACTCCTTCCTTCTTTTCCCACCTCTTTTGGATTTTCCACTTTTTCCTCATGGGCTTTCCTTGGATGACATTTTCAGCCCATTATACCTTATTGTGCATCCAATAAACCCATGTGGACTCCTTGGGACGTGGTGGGCCCACCCAGTGGGCCCCCGGAACCCATTCGTCACTCCCGGTACACTATCGGCAATGCTTGAAAACCTTTCGGAATCCAAACACCAACTTCCTATATATCAATATTCGTTTCCGGACCATTACGGAAACCCTCGTGACGTCCGTGATCTCATCCAGGACTCCGAACAACCTTCGGTCACCAACACATATAACTCAACTATACTAAAACATCATCAAACCTTAAGTGTGCAGACCCTGCGGGTTCGAGAAGTATGTAGACATGACCCGAGACACTCCTCGGTCAATATCCAATAGCGGGATCTGGATGCCCATATTGGATCCTACATGTTCTACGAAGATCTTATCGGTTGAACCTTTGTGCCAAGGATTCATATAATCTTGTATGTCACTCCCTTTGTCCTTCAGTATGTTACTTGCCCGAGATTCGATTGTCGGTATCTGCATACCTATTTCAATCTTGTTACCGGCAACTCTCTTTACTCATTCCGTAATACAAGATCCCGTGACTCGCACTTGAGTCAAATTGCTTGCAAGGCTTATATGTGATGTTGTATTACCGAGTGGGCCCCGAGATACCTCTCTGTCACACGGAGTGACAAATCCCAGTCTTGATCCATACTAACTCAACGGACACCTTTGGAGATACCTGTAGAGCACCTTTATAGTCACCCAGTTACGTTGTGACGTTTGATACACACAAGGTATTCCTCCGGTGTCAGTGAGTTATATGAACTCATGGTCATAGGAATAAATACTTGACACGCAGAAAACAATAGTAGTAGAATGACACTGCTACGTTCATAGTTTTGGTCTTGTCCATCACATGATTCTCCTAATGATGTGATCCCGTTATCAAGTGACAACACTTTTCTATGGTCAGGAAACCTTGACCATCTTTGATCAACGAGCTAGTCAACTAGAGGCTTACTATGGACAGTATGTTGTCTATGTATACACACATGTATTTGTGTTTCCAATCAATACAATTATAGCATGGATAATAAACGATTATCATAAACAAAGAAATATAATAATAACTAATTTATCATTGCCTCTAGGGCTTATTTCCAACACACTGAACCTTGAGAAACTTGATGTTGCGATGTTGAGTGCGGCGCTCGGTTTCATCAAGAATACGAATAGGATATTCTCGATATGAAAGGTCATCTTGGAGATCAAGCGTTTCGTGGTCCACTTCGTGGATAGGATCCTCAAAGCAACGCCTGAGTTGAGAAACGTGGAACACATCATGAACTTTGGAAAGCTGAGGGGGTAGTTCCAATTGGTAGGCAACTTCTCCTCGTTTAACGAGAATGTAGAAAGGACCAATGTAACGAGGAGCCAACTTGCCCTTGATGCTGAATCAATAGGTACCCTTGAGAGGTGAAACCCGAAGGTAAGCCTTCTCGTCAACTTCATAACCTACTCCCTTATGATGACGGTCATATTGCCTCATTTGACGAGATTGGGCGGTTTTTAAATTCTCACGAATGATGCGAACTTGCTCTTCTGCATCCTGGATCATATCCGGTCCAAAGAATTGTCTTTCACCGGTTTCTGACCAGTTTACGGGCGTTCGACATCTTCGTCCATACAGAACTTTGAAAGGAGCTTTGCCCAGACTAGACTGGAAACTGTTGTTATAAGCAACCTCGGAGAATGGAAGACATTTCTCCCAGTTCACTCTGAATGAGATAACACAAGCTCTGAGCATATCCTTGAGAATTTGATTAACTCTTTCTACTTGACCACTTGATTGAGGGTGATAAGCAGTGCTAAAGGAGAGATGAGTTCCCATAGCAATTTGGAAACTTCCCAAAATTGAGAGGTGAAAAGACTTCCATGGTCTGACTTGATTTCCAAAGGAACACCATGAAGAGAAACTATTCGAGAAATATATAGGTCTGCTAACTGACTAGCAGTTATACTCTCTCGAACTGGAAGGAAATGAGCAACTTTCGAAAGACGATCGATGACCACAAAGATGGCATCATTCCCTTCCTTAGTCTTTGGAAAGCCAGTGATGAAATCCATACCGACCTTGTCCCATTTCCACTCGGGAATAGCCAAGGTCTCAAGGGTGCCAGCAGGCCTTTGATGCTCTGCCTTAACACGACGACAAATGTCACAGTTAGCAATAAATTGAGCGATTTCTCTCTTCATCTGGGTCCACCAAAACCTTTCGCATAGATCCTGATACATCTTAGTACTACCGAGATGAATCGTGAGAGGAGATTCATGAGCTTCCTTGAGGATCAATTCTCGAAGTTGTTGCTTCTTGGGAACCACTAAACGATCCTCTAAGAATACAACACCTTTATCATTTACCAAGAAACGACCAGCAACTCCTTTGGCAACACTGCTCTTGATCCGAGAAATTCCCGTATCATGCTTCTCAGCTTCTATGATCTGATCCTGAAGAGTCGATTTTGCCACCAAGGTGGAAAGGACTCCTTGAGGAACAATGTGAAGATTAAGCTCACGAAATTTCTCATGGAGAAGTGGTTGACTTTGTAGCGACATGAGGTTGTTACAATAGGATTTATGACTTAGTGCATCAGCCATGACATTGGCTTTGCCTGGGGTGTAAGATATTCCTAAGTCGTAGTCCGTGATCAACTCAACCCAACGTCTTTGCCTGAGATTCAAATCCGGTTGGGTGAATATATACTTGAGACTCTGGTGATCAGTGTATATTTCGCAACGATTACCCAAAAGGTAATGTCACCAGGTTAACAGTGCATAAACTACAGCGGCAAGTTCCAGATCATGTGTTGGATAATTTTCCTCATGTGGACGCAATTGTCGAGATGCGTAGGCAATCACATGATGATCTTGCATAAGAATGCATCCAAGTCCTTGACGCGAGGCATCACAGTAGATAATAAAGTCCTTTGTGAAATCCAGGGCACAAGTACCGGGGCAGTAGTCAGTCGTCTTTTCAACTCCTGAAAACTTTCCTGACACTGTGGGGTCCACTCAAACTTCTTATCTTTCTTGAGGAGTTCAGTTAGAGGTTTGGCAACTTTGGAGAAGTTCTCAACGAAACGGCAATAATAGCTCGCTAAGCCAAGAAAACTCCTAACTTGCTTCACTGATTTAGGTGGAGTCCAATCAAGAACGCCCTGAACTCTCCCGGGATTGACAGCAATACCCTTCGCAGAAATTACGTGGCCTAGATAGGTCACTTCTGGCAACCAGAATTCACATTTAGAGAATTTGGCGTAAAGGCGGTGCTCTCGAAGTTTCATCAATACCAACCTAAGATGCTTGACATGTTCTTCGTTCTTCAAGTAAATCAGAATATCTTTGAGGTAAACCACGACGAATTTGTCCAAGTACTTGTGGCACCCCGATAGAGGGCCGACGCACATCCGTCCCGAGGATAAGACCGGACGCATGCCAAAGACATGATACAGAAATTCCAGGCAAAGATGGCTTTATTAATATGAGAGTGTTACAATATTGTTGCTTACAACAATATTACATGACTCCAAGGCTAGCTAAACGGCAGCAGAGGTCTTGATAGAGCGGCATCGACGTCCCTGGCTGGGCTCCATAACTCGCAGGCCTGGCATGGTTATGGTCTAGCACGACAAGTCGTCTCCTGCAACTGGCCACGTGCAAGGCCAGGTGAGTACTTTGAATGTACTCGCAAGACAACCAAATACATGGCATCCAAACAAGCAGATAACAAAGCAAGCATAATAATTATATAATAGTTATTCTAAGCATGGCATGGAATTAGCAAGAAAAATATGTATCAAGCATGGCATGACATGGACTAATCATGTAATCTACCTCACTAGCATGGCAAAGATCACAACAATTGCTTAAATAACTTACTGTTACCGAATATCAACTTACTCTCTTCTAGGCTGTACCACAACCCTCGACATACTCGTAATCCAACCTGAATGGATCACATCACGTCCCACGGTCATCTGACCATTCATCATATAGCCTTCTCTTGGCTAACACAACATGCTATCAACATCCTCTGATGTTCACACGAGACGAGTTCTTCCATCATTACTAATACTCATATGGTTGACTCTCTACTGAGGTTTGATCGGGCTGTCCATTACCGTGGACTCGGCTATTCGAATAGGTTTGACACTCTGCAGAGGTTGCACACTTTACCCACACTCTGGAGCACTCACCTCGTGATCCCATTCGGGTGGACCAGCATTGCTCCAACGAAACTTTCCGGACCCGTGACTCTGTCATCATATCCCCGGCAACCACTCCCTTCCGGAGTCCTGCCCTGGGTGGCCATGTGTCCTCATGACACCTGTGTCCTCATGACACCTGCCACTATCGTGGCCAAACAAAATTGTCCCAACCGGGGATGGGTACCCAACTCAACTTAACTGGGCTTACAAGATTATCACCGCCTACCTAATCAGGGTCAGCACGCGTGCATAATCCTCCCTCTTTGGGGCATATCGGTGAGAGATCATGCGATCAGCTCAAGTCACGGTCATCCCATATCGGCAAGAGATGGTTGTGCGGATGGGCCCGGACAGGTGACTCTAATCAACCAACTAGGTATCTTATCCTAAATATTATTTGTCATAGTTGACACTCCGATATCATATCAATCCAATAATCTCTAACCACTACTATTAAACTACATTCATATACTGTCGGATAAAACACAAAGTAATCATATACAGTAATCTCAATAGTATAATATGAATATCAAACTATTACTTTACCGATTATAACTGTAGGTGGGACCTTCGGAACCCTCACATAAAATCAGCAAATAAATCGGTAGCCACTAGAACGGTCTTTACAACACAGATCTGGGAAATTACCGGAATAACTCAACTCCGACTCAAGACGGTTGGAAAGCAGCTCAGAGCATGAGACGGTGTTGATAAGAAGAAAGTAGGAGTTCCCTAAGATGACTGAAGTAGAGCTCAGAGCATAGGGTCACCGCCACGAAAAGAAATACAACAGTTGCCCGCGACAGCCGAAAAGCAACTCAGAACACGGGACAGCTGCTGACAAGAGAAATATAAAGTGGCATCCACCCCGGACGGCCGGAAACAGCACATACTCGGTCATGGTGCCATTACTGAAGGAAATGCGAGCAAGGGTTCGTCAGCGTCACACACAGCACCTCACTAGGTATTCAGATATGAGCATTATTAATTAAATATGCAAGAGCATCACAGAGCAAGGTTTGAGGGCATAAGTTGGATAAAAAGTAATACTAGTAACTATTACCAATGTCGTCACCGTTATATGCAAATGCAAGCTAACAGGTGATACAGATGAACACACAAAGTGCAAGCAACGTCATCGCGCAAGTCCGGAGCTCATAGTAAGAGGTTGGCTTGCCTGGGGGTCGACGAATACTCCGGGAAGAAGCGCAATAACACAACGGAAAGCTTTGCCGGAGACGGTTTCCCTCTCGGAAGGCTCAAACAAAGGCAAGGGAAAAATGGTTATTTCTACTGTGCAAACACATTATGAAAATGATACTATCAAAACGGTCTCGACGAGACGAAGACGTGGGCGCTGGTTTTACCTCAATCGGAGTTACGAGCGCACAGATACGCTCGTTAGACCACTAGGGACCAATCTGTAAAAAGAATAACTACAAACTAATCCCCAGTGCTAAAACCGAACGCACCTTTTGTCAGAATACGTTTTCCCAACAGGAAAACGTATTTTTCGGAAATGTGTCTCCACTTACTCTCCTGGGCCCGCGCTATCTCTCTCTCTCTCTCCCTTACGCCTCGGGCCCACCCCTCTTTCTCTCTCTCTTCTCTCCTCTCCTCTCATCTCCTCTCTGCCCGTCTCCTACCTCCAGCCGCGACAGGGCCAGGGAGAGGGCGCCGGCTGGCGCTGCTGCTGCTGCTCCCCTCACGGGAGGTGTAGCCGGCGGCAGGGACGGGTGTCCCATGCCCCCACCGCGCCCAAGGGAGGCGGCTCCGCCACCGGGGCGGTCGAGGCGAGGTGTGATACGTCCATTTTGCATCATGCTTTCATGTTGATATTTATTGCTTTATGGGCTGTTATATTACTTTGTCGTACCATATTTATGCCTTTTCTTTCTTATTTTGCAAGGTTTATTTGAAGAGGGAGAATTCAGGCAGCTGGAATTCTGGACTGGAAAAGTAGCAAATCTTAGTCCACTATGCTGCACATCTCCAAATGCCCTGAAAAGTTACGTGGAATTTTTTGGGATTATACAAAAAATACTAGTCTAAAGATGTACCAGAGGGGGGATACCAGGGCGCCACAAGCCCTGCCATCGCCACCCCCCTGTTGGCGGAGGACAAGCTTGTGGGCTCCCTGACGGCCCACTGCCCCCCCCCTCTTTTGCTATATGAAGGGTTTCGTTCCAGAAAAAATCAATCAGGAGCTTTTTCATGGTTTCGCCGCCGCCACGAGGCGGAACTTGAGCAGATCCAATCTAGAGCTCCGGCATGACGATCCTGTCGGGGAAACTTCCCTCCCAGAGGGGGAAATCATCGCCATCGTCATCACCAACACTCCTCTCGTCGGAGGGGAGGCATATTCACCAACATCTTCATCAGCACCATCTCCTCTCCAATCCCTAGTTCATCTCTTGTAACCAACCTTCGTCTCGCGACTCCGATTGGTACTTGTAAGGTTGCTAGTAGTGTTGATTACTCTTTGTAGTTGATGCTAGTTGGATTACTTGGTGGAAGAGTTTATGTTCAGATCCTTGATGCTATTCATTACACCTCTGATCATGATTATGATTATGCTTTGTGAGTAGTTACTTTTGTTCCTTGGGACATGGGATAAGTCATGCTGATAATAGTCATGTGAATTTGATATTTGTTTGGTATTTTGATATGTTGTATGATGTCTTTTCCTCTAGTGGTGTTATGTGAACGTCGACTACATGACACTTCACCATACATGGGCCTAGAGGAAGGCATTGGGGAGTAGTAAGTAGATGATGGGTTGCTGGAGTGAGAAAAGCTTAAACCCCAGTCTATGCGTTGCTTCGTAAGGGGTTGATTTGGATCCACTAGTTTAATGCTATGGTTAGACGTTGTATTAATTCTTCTTTCGTAGTTGTGGATGCTTGCGAGAGGGGTTACTCATAAGTGGGATGCTTGTCCAAGTAAGGGCAGTACGCAAGCACTGGTCCACCCACATATCAAACTATCAGAGTAACGAACGTGAACCATATGAACATGATGAAACTAGCATGACAGAAATTTATGTGTGTCCTCGGGAGTGTTTTTCCTCCTATAAGAATTTGTTCAGGCTTGTCCCTTGCTACAAAAGGGATTGGGCCACTTGCTGCACCGTTGCTACTACTTGTTACTTGTTACTTTTCGCTTGCTACGTTTCACCTCACTACACCATCACTTGTTACCGCTACTTTCAGTGCTTGTAGTTATTACCTTGCTGAAAACCATTTATCAGAGCCTTCTGCTCCTCGTTGGGTTTGACACTCTTACTTATCGAAAGGGTTACGATTGATCCCCTATACTTGTGGGTCATCAAGACTCTCTTCTAGCGTCGTTACCGGGGAGTGAAGCGCCTTTGGTAAGTGGAAATTGGTAAGGAAACATTTTTTTACTGTGCTGAAATTAATTGTCACTTGTCACTATGGAAACTGTTCCTTTGAGGAGTTTGTTCGGGGTATCTTCACCACGAACGGAAGCACGAGGAGTTGTTCCTCAACCTGAGGTACCTACTGAAAATATCTTTTATGAAATTCCTTCGGGTATGCTTGAGAAACTGCTGGCTAATCCTTTTACACGAGATGGATCTTCACATCCAGACTTGCATCTAATCTATGTAGATGAAGTTTGTGGTTTATTTAAGCTTACAGGTTTGCCCGAGGATGAGGTAAAGAAGAAAGTATTTCCTTTATCTTTGAAGGATAAGGCGTTGACATGGTATAGGCTATGTGATGATACTGGATCATGGGACTACAATCGGTTGAAATTGGAATTTCATCAAAAGTTCTATCCTATGTATTTAGTACATCGTGATCGGAACTTTATTTATAACTTTTGATCTCGTGATAGGGAAAGCATAGCTCAAGCTTGGGGGAGGCTTAAATCAATGCTATATTCATGCCCCAATCATGAGCTCTCGAGAGAAACCATCACTCAAAACTTTTATGCTCGGCTTTCTCATGAATATCGTACCATGCTTGACACTTCTTGTACCGGTTCTTTTATGAAGAAGGATATTGATCACAAGTGGAATTTATTGGAAAGAATCAAATGCAACTCTGAAGATTGGGAGCTGGAGGAAGGTAAGGAGTCAGGTATGAATTTCCAGTTTGATTGCGTTAAATATTTTGTTGAGACAAACACTTTTAGAGATTTTAGCGCTAAGTATGGACTGGACTCTGAGATAGTAGCTTCTCTTTGTGAATCTTTTGCTTCTCATGTTGATCTTCCCAAAGAGAAGTGGTTTAAATATCATCCTCCTGTGGAAAGCAACATAGCCAAAATCAATCTAGTTGAGGAGAAACTCATTGCTTTTAGGGATCCTGTTGTTCCTTGTGCTTACACTGAGAAACCACCATACCCTGCTAGGATAAAGGATTATTCTAAAGCTCCAACTGTGATACGTAGGGGTTACATTAGACCACTTGCACGCCCTGAGGATATTAGAGTTGAACCTAGTGTTGCTATTATCAAAGATCTCTTAACCGAAGACATAGACAGGCATGTTATCAAATTCTATGAGGACTCTGCTAGAATTGCTAAACCTCACGCGAAGGACAAATACGGACCTGTAGTTGGCCTCCCATTGTTTCTGTCAAGATAGGGTTTCACTGTTACCATGGTTTATGTGATATGGGAGCTAGTGTTAGTGCAATACCCCGTTCTCTATATGATGAAATCAAAGATTAGATTGCACCTGCTGAGTTAGAACCCATTGATGTCACTATTACGCTAGCTAATAGAGACACTATCTGCCCTCTGGGAATTGTGAGAGACGTAGAAGTCCTGTGTGGTAAGACGAAGTATCCTACTGATTTCCTCGTCCTTGGTACTGCACAAGATAGCTTTTGTCCCATCATGTTTGGTGGACCCTTTCTCAACACTGTCAATGCTCACATTGATTGCATTAAGCAGACTGTCACAGTTAGTTTCGAAGGTGTGTCTCATGAATTTGACTTCTCCAAGTTTGGAAGACAACCCCATGAAAAAGAGTCATCTGGAAAGGATGAAATCATTGCTCTTGCCTCTATTGCCGTTCCTCCTACGGATCCTTTAGAGCAACATCTGCTTAAGCATGAAAATGATATGCATATGGAGGAGAGAGATGAGATAGATAAAATTGTCTTAGAACAATATCCTATTCTCAAGAATAATCTTCGTGTTGAACTGCTTGGGGATCCTCTCCCACCAAAGGGTGATCCTGTGTTCGAGCTTAAATAGTTGCCTGATACTCTTAAGTATGCCTATCTTGATGAGAAGGAGATATATCCTGTTATTATTAGTGCTCTCCTCTCAGAGCACGAAGAGAAGAAGTTACTAAAAACTCTGAGGAAGCACCATGCTGCTATTGGATATACTCTTGATGATCTTAAGGGTATTAGTCCTACTCTATGCCAGCACAAGATTAAAACCGATCCTGATTCTAAACCAGTTGCTGATCATCAAAGGAGATTGAATCCTAAGATGAAAAAGGTCACTAGAAAAGAAATATTAAAGCTTCTGGAAGTAGGAATCATTTATCCCGTTGCTCATAGTGATTGGGTAAGTCTAGTACATTGCGTACCTAAGAAGGGAGGTATCACCGTCGTTCCTAATGATAAGGATGAACTAATCCCACAAAGGATTATTACTGGCTATAGGATGGTGATAGACTTCCGAAAACTGAACAAGGCAACCAGGAAAGATCATTATCCTTGGTCGTTTATCGACCAAATGCTAGAAAGGCTATCAAAACACACACACTTCTGCTTTCTAGACGGTTATTCAAGTTTCTCGCAAATACCTGTTGCACAATCTGATCAGGAGAAAACCACTTTCACCTGCCCCTTCGGTACCTTTTCTTATAGACGTATGCCTTTTGGCTTATGCAATGCACGTGCCACCTTTCAAAGATGTATGATGGCTATATTCTCTGACTTTTGTGAAAAGATTGTCGAGGTTTTCATGGATGACTTCTCCGTTTAAGGGTCTTCCTTTGATGATTGCCTCAGCAACCTTGATCGAGTCTTACAGAGATGCGAAGATACCAACCTCGGCTTGAATTGGGAGAAGTGCCACTTTATGGTTAATGAAGGCATCGTCTTAGGACACAAAATCTATGAAAGAGGCATTGAAGTTGATAAGGCTAAGGTTGATGCAATTGAGAAAATGCCTTGCCCGACAGATATCAGAGGTATACGAAGTTTCCTAGGTCATGCTAGTTTCTATAGAAGGTTCATTAAAAACTTCTCTAAGATTTCTAGGCCTCTTACCAACCTCTTGCAGAAGGATGTTCCTTTTGTTTTTGATGAGGAATGTGAGGAAGCTTTCGAAATACTTAAGAAGGCTTTGATAACCGCACCTATTGTTCAACCACCTGACTGGAACTTGCCCTTTGAAATCATGTGCGATGCTAGTGATTATGCTATTGGTGCTGTTCTAGGACAAAGAGTTGACAAGAAGTTGAATGTTATTCACTACGCTAGTAAAACTCTAGACAGTGCCCAAAGAAACTATGCCACTACGGAAAAGGAGTTTTTAGCACTCGTGTTTACATGTGAAAAGTTCAGATCTTACATAGTTGACTCCAAAGTCACTATTCACTCTGATCATGCTGCTATTAAGTACCTTTTGGAGAAGAAGGACGCTAAGCCTACGCTGATCAGATGGGTTCTCCTGCTACAGGAATTTGATTTGCACGTCGTTGATCGAAAGGGTGCTGATAACCTGGTAGCAGATAACTTGTCTAGGCTAGAGAATGTCCTTGATGACCCACGACCTACTGATGACAGCTTTCCTGATGAGCAATTAAATGTCATCCGCACTTCACATAGTGCACCATGGTATGCTGATTACGCAAACTATATCGTAACCAAATACATACCACCCAGTTTCACCTATCAGCAAAAGAAGAAATTCTTCTTTGATTTGAGACATTACTTTTGGGATGATCCTCACCTTTATAAGGAAGGAGTAGATGGTGTTATTAGACGTTGTGTGCCTGAACATGAGCAGGGACAGATCTTGCAGAAGTGTCATTCCGAAGCCTACGGAGGACACCACGCTGGAGATAGAACTGCCCATAAGGTATTGCAATCAGGTTTCTATTGGCCCACTCTCTTCAAGGATGCCCGTAAGTTTGTCTTGTCTTGTGACGAATGCCAAAGAATAGGGAACATCAGTAAGCGTCGGGAAATGCCTATGAACTATTCACTTGTCATTGAACCATTTGATGTCTGGGGCTTTGATTATATGGGACCCTTCCCGAGTTCCAATGGGTACACTCACATCTTAGTTGTTGTGGATTACATCACTAAGTGGGTAGAGGCTATCCCCACTAAAAATGCTGATCACGACACCTCTATTAAGATGCTTAAAGAAGTCATTTTCCCAAGATTTGGAGTCCCTAGATATTTGATGACTGATGGCGGTTCACACTTCATTCATGGTATTTTCCGCAAGATGCTCGCTAAGTATGATGTCAACCATAGAGTTGCATGTCCTTATCATCCTCAGTCTCGTGGTCAAGTGGAGTTGAGTAATAGGGAAATCAAATTGATCCTACAAAAGACCGTCAATAGATCTCGAAAGAATTGGTCTAGCAAACTTGACGATGCACTATGGGCTTATAGGATTGCTTATAAAAATCCCATGGGCATGTCACCGTAAAAAATGGTTTACAATAAGGCCTGTCATTTACCTCTTGAGCTGGAACACAGAGCTTATTAGGCAATCAAAGAGCTCAACTTTGATTTCAAACTTCCTGGTGAGAAGCGGTTGTTTGATATCAGCTCGTTAGATGAATGGAGGGCCCACGCATATGAGAATGCCAAGTTGTTCAAGGAAAAGGTTAAGAGATGGCACGATAAACGAATATAGAAACGGGAGTTCAATGTAGGTGATTATGTCCTGCTATACAATTCTCGTTTGAGATTCTTTGCTGGCAAGCTTCTCTCTAAATGGGAAGGTCCTTATGTTATCGAGGAAGTATATCGTTCCGGTGCCATCAAAATCAATAACACGGAAGGAAATTTTCCTAGAGTAGTAAATGGGCAAAGAATCAAGCATTACATCTCTGGTACTCCCATAAATGTTGAGATCAATATCATCAATGTCATAAGTCCAGAGGAGTACATAAGGGATGTTTATCAACCTGTTTCAGACCCTGAAAACGAAGAGGTGTCTATTTCGGTAAGAATTTGGACTCCGATGCTTTTCCAATAGGAAATTTCCTCCGTTTTGGAATTTTTGGAAAATTAGAAAAATAAAAAGCAGTCCGGAGAGCGCACGAGGCGGCCACAAGCTTGGACGCCGCCACCTACACCCTAGTAGCGGAGGGAGGGCTTGTGGGCACCTCGTGTGCCTCCCGGACTCCGTTTTCTTGCGGAGCACTCCTTCTGGTCCAGAAAAAATCAATATATATTCTCCCGAAGGTTTTGATCTCCGTATCGCGCAGTTTTCCTCTGTTTTTGTTTCGAGCCTGTTTCTGCCGCAGATCTAGGTCAAGATGCCTTCTCAGGATTCAGAGGGGGAGAGCTATGTGGCTGACTACCTTGCTAACCCCAAGGTCTATGGGGACTTGCAACCATATGGCTGGACCACTGATGAGGAAAAGGACTATGAGCCCAAGGGGAAGGAACATACGAGTTCCGATGAAGAGGAGGCTCCTCTACCTCAACCTGCAAACACCCATGTGGAGTTCAAGAAGTCAAGCCTCCCCAACTCCAGGAGGAAGCCTAAGACCATATTTATCCCCTCTCGTTTCTTGCAGGAGAGTAAGCAGGAGCTTTTCCATAGAGTGTTGAAGCTTGAGGAGGCAAATGATGATTTAAGGGAGCAGAACTTTTTGCTTAAGTGGAAATTAGACAACCTCAAGACTACTCCAACAACTCCACCCCCATCACCGCCAAAGGAAGACAACTAAGCATTGGTATGGACAATCCCCTTGGCTTCTGCCAACCTTAGGGGAGTTGCCATGGTTTCGTATCACCTTTATATCTTTTGCTTTTACCTTTGTTTTAGTTCTTTCCTTTTTAGTTTTTATTTCTTCTCTTAGAGGAATAAGTCTTTAGTGTTTAGTTTGAGTCTTTTCCTTTTGTCTCTCCCTCGATGTATTTGAGCTTGCGAGCTATATAATAAAGAGTATCTTAGTTAAGGGCTTTGCTTTGTGCCATGATCAAAAGTTTGAAAAGAACGATAGCATGAAAGATCAAGAGACGATCTTATGGAAAGTGATAACTTCACATATGACACGTATGATGATTGAAACTTGTTGAGAATAAATCAACATATACCTCAGTCATTGTTGCAATTAATAAGAAGTAATAAGGAAAGAGAGGTTCACATATAAATATATCATCTTAGACACTTTTTACAATTGTGAGCACTCACCAAACTATTACATGCTTAGGAGTAGATGTTGGACAAGGAAGACAACATAATGAATTGTGTTTGCTTGGTTCCAAACAATGTTATATGATTAGAGATCCCTTAGCATGTGACGATCACTTCCACCTCATGTTAGCCAAAACTCCTGCACCAAGTAGAGATACTACTTGTGCATACATAAACCTTCAACCCAGTTTTTCCATGAGAGTCCACCATACCTACCTATGGATTGAATAAGATCCTTCAAGTAAGTTGTCATTGGTGCAAGCAATCAAAATTGATCTCTAATATGTATGATCTATTAGTGTGTGGAAAATAAGCTTTGTACGAACCTGTGATGAGGAAGACATAAAAGCGACAGACTACATAATAAAGTTCTTTATCACAGGAGGCAATATAAAGTGACGTTCCTCCGCACTAAGAGGACACGCATTCAAACCTCAAAAGTGCATGACAACCTCTGCTTCCCTCTGTGAAGGGACTATGTTGTTCCTTTACTTTTTGCCCTTGTAAGAGTCTTGGTGATCTTCACCAATTCCCTATTTTTCCTTTGTCTTGGCTACCGTCACATGCTTGGGAAAGATCTATATTCATATATCAACTTGGAGTTGAGTACTTATGCTTTATTATTGTTGACTTTACCCTTGAGGTAAATCGTTGGGAGGCAAAACTATAAGCCCCTATCTTCCTCTGTGTCCAGCTGAAACTTTGACACCATGAGTACCTCGTGAGTTGTAACAATTGTGGAAAACAAAAGAGATGATTGAGTATGTGGATTTGCCTTACAAGCTCTTGCTTGACTCTTTCTGATGTTGTGATAAATTGTAATTGCTTCAATGACTTTCAACTGTTGTTGGTTACTTCTCGGTAAGGTCTTTGCTTCATGCTTTGATTTGTGAAGGAATTGTTACTTTCCCATAAGAATCTTTATGATGTATTGTTGTTCTATGTGTGATCATGATGCCCTCATGTCCGTATTATGTTTTATCGACACCTTCGTCCCTCAACATGTGGACATGTTTATGGAACTTGGTTTTCGCTTGAGGACAAGCGAGGTCTAACTTTGGGGGAGTTGATACATCCATTTTGCATCATGCTTTCATGTTGATATTTATTGCTTTATGGGCTGTTATATTACTTTGTGTTACCATATTTATGCCTTTTCTGTATTATTTTGCAAGGTTTATTTGAAGAGGGAGAATTCAGGCAGTTGGAATTCTGGACTGGAAAAGGAGCAAATCTTAGTCCACTATTCTGCACGTCTCCAAATGCCCTGAAAAGTTACGTGGAATTTTTTGGGATTATATAAAAAAATACTGGGCTAAAGAAGTACGAGAGGGGGGCTACGAGGGCGCCACAAGCCCTGCCACCGCCACCCCCCTGGTGGCGGAGGGCAAGCTTGTGGGCTCTCTGACGGCCCACTGGCCCCCCTCTTTTGCTATATGAAGGGTTTCGTTCCAGAAAAAATCAATCGGGAGCCTTTTCGTGGTTTCGCCGCCGCCACGAGGCGGAACTTGAGCAGATCCAATCTAGGGCTCCGGCAGGACGATCGTGCCAGGGAAACTTCCCTCCTGGAGGGGAAAATCGTCACCATCGTCATCACCAACACTCCTCTCGTCGGAGGGGAGGCATCTTCATCAACATCTTCATCAGCACCATCTCCTCTCCAATCCCTAGTTCATCTGTTTTAACCAACCTTCGTCTCTCGACTCCGATTGGTGCTTGTAAGGTTGTAAGGTTACTCTTTGTAGTTGATGCTAGTTGGATTACTTGGTGGAAGAGTTTATGTTCAGATCCTTGATGCTATTCATTACACCACTGATCATGATTATGATTATGCTTTGTGAGTAGTTACTTCTGTTCCTAAGGACATGGGATAAGTCATGATGATAATAGTCATGTGAATTTGATATTCGTTCGGTATTTTGATATGTTGTATGTTGTCTTTTCCTCTAGTGGTGTTATGTGAACGTCGACTACATAACACTTCACCATATTTGGGACTAGAGGAAGGCATTGGGGAGTAGTAAGTAGATGATGGGTTGCTGGAGTGACAGAAACTTAAACCCAAGTATATGCGTTGCTTTGTAAGGGGTTGATTTGGATCCACTAGTTTAATGCTATGGTTAGAAGTTGTCTTAATTCTTCTTTTGTAGTTGCGGATGCTTGCGAGAGGGGTTAATCATAAGTGGGATGCTTGTTCAAGTAAGGGCAGTACCCAAGCGCCGGTCCACCCACATATCAAACTATCAAAGTAACGAACACGAATCATATGAATATGATGAAACTAGCATGATAGAAATTCCCGTGTGTCCTCGGGAGCGTTTTTCGTCCTATAAGACTTTGTTCATGCTTGTCCGTTTCTACAAAAGGGATTGGGCCACTTGCTGCACCGTTGCTACTACTTGTTACTTGTTACTTTTCACTTGCTACGTTTCACCTCACTACACCATCACTTTTTACCGCTACTTTCAGTGCTTGCAGTTATTACCTTACTGAAAACCGTTTATCAGAGCCTTCTGCTCCTCGTTGGGTTCGACACTCTTACTTATCGAAAGGACTACGATTGATCCCCTATACTTGTGGGTCATCAAGGTGCGGTGGTGGCGGCCGTACCGCGGTGAGCAGAGGAGGGGCGGGGCGGCCCAGTGCCTAGGGAGGGCGCGAGGACTAGGGGAGGGGCGTGGGGTTCTGCTGCTCCACATGAGGGACTCGGGGACACCATTTATAGCCCAGGGGGTGGAGCTCTCGCGACGCCGGAGAAGCTCCGAGATCCATGGCGAAGCTCCAATGGAAGGCACCTCCAGGAGCAAGGGGACGAGGGGGGGAGAGTTCCAGAGGGTTCACATGTGCCGAAGGAAGCTCTACGACACTCTTGGACAGCTTAGAACTAGGTGGAGACAAGCTCCTGTCGACCTCAATGCACAGAGCTCTGCTTTGCCATGCTCTGCCCATGGTTACCACGTGGCCATGGCCTTGCCTTGCCCCTCAAGCTGTCAAACCTTGTCTAAACTTATCTACATACTGTTCTAAGGTGAAATGACACAACACACACCACTGGGGAGCAATGAGGTGACCACACCAAAGTCAAATAGTCCCCAACAGCAAGGTGTTTGTGTTGTGCTGTCACCACCACAGTGCACCTCTTGGCATGATATTTGGCTGAGGTTGACCACTCACTAAGGTCAACATCCAATAAGCCTATGGGGCAGTTCCTTTGTAACTTGGCATACTAACCAGAAATGAAGAAGTTGTTGCTGGGGTTAATTGGCTAAATGGAAATGGCTGAAATTTGGATCAGACTCATGATTTAGGCATATGAAGACACTGGCAAAGATTCCTACCATTTGCACAACTATAAATGGTACTTCCTTCACAATGCTTCATTCTGGACAGGATCTTAAATAATTTGCTGGGGAAGAACGAGATGATGAAATGGGCAAAATTTTGGTGGACAAAGATGATTTAACATGATGAATAGATACGTCCATTTTGCATCATGTTTTCATGTTGATATTTATCGCTTCTTGGGCTGTTATTTCACTTCACGGTACAATACTTATGCCTTTTCTATCTTATTTTGCAAGGTTTACATGAAGAGGGAGAATGCCGGCAACTAGAATTCTGGCCTGAAAGTGGAACAAAGTTGAGATACCTATTCTGCACAACTCCAAACGCCGTAAAAATCAACAAGGATTTTTTTCAGATTTATAAAAAATACTGGGCCGAAGAAGCGCCAGAAGGCGCCAGCGGGTGGCCACAAGCCTACACGGCGTGGCCACCCCCCAGGTCGCGCCATGAGGGCTTGTGGGCAGCCTGCTGGCCCATTGGCCCCCCCTCTTCTGCTATATGACGGGTTTCGTCCAGGAAAAAATCAGGGAGGAGCTTTCTCGTGGATTCACCACCGCCACGAGGCGGAACTTGAGCAGAACCAATCTAGAGCTCCGGCAGGACGATCCTGCCGGGGAAACTTCCCTCCCGGAGGTAGAAATCGTCGCCATCATCATCACCAATACTCCTCTCATTGGAGGTGACTCGTCACCATCAACATCATCATCAGCACAATCTCATCTCCAAACCCTAGTTCATCACTTGTAACCAATCTCCGTCTCGCGACTCCGATTGGTACTTGTAAGGTTGCTAGTAGTGTTGATTACTCTTTGTAGTTGATGCTAGTTGGATTATTTGGTGGAAGAGTTTATGTTCAGATCCTTGATGCTACTCATTACATCTCTGGTCATGAATATGATTATGCTTTGTGAGTACTTACTTTTGTCCCTGGGGACATGGGATAAGTCATGCTAATAGTAGTCATGTGAATTTGGTATTCGTTCGATATTTTGATGTGTTGTATGTTGTTTTTCCTCTAGTGGTGTTATGTGAACCTCGACTAAATAACACTTCACCATTATTTGGGCCTAGAGGAAGTAATTGGGAAGTAGTAAGTAGATGATGGGTTGCTAGAGTGACAGAAGTTTAAACCCTAGTTTATGCGTTGCTTCGTAAGGGGCTGATTTGGATCCACTAGTTTAATGCTATGGTTAGACTTTGTCTTAATTCTTCTTTCGTAGTTGCGGATGCTTGCGAGAGGGGTTAATCATAAGTGGGATGCTTGTCCAAGTAAGGGCAGTACCCAAGCGTCGGTCCACCCACATATCAAACTATCAAAGTAACGAACGCGAATCATATGAACTTGATGAAAACTAGCATGACAGAAATTCTCGTGTGTCCTCGGGAGCGTTTTTCTTCCTATAAGACTTTGTACAGGCCTGTCCCTTGCTACAAAAGGGATTGGGCCACTTTGCTACACCGTTGCTACTTTTGTTACTTGTTGCTTGCTACGAATCATCTCACCACACAATGACCTGTTACCGGTAATTAAAGTGCTTGCAGATATTTCCTTGCTGAAAACCACTTGTCAGATCCTTCTGCTCCTTGTTGGGTTCGACACTCTTACTTATCAAAAGGACTACGATTGATCCCTATCCTTGTGGGTCAACAAGACTCTTTTCTGGCGCTGTTGTCGGGGAGTGAAGCGCCTTTGGTAAGTGGAACTTGGTAAGGAAACATTCATATAGTGTGCTGAAATTTATTGTCACTTGTCACTATGGATACTAATCCTTTGAGGGGCTTGTTCGTGGTATATTCACCTCAAATGGAAGCACAAATAGTTGCTCATCAACCTGCTGCACCTACTAAAAATATTTGCTTTGAATTCCCTTCGGGTATGCTTGAGAAACTGCTGGCTAATCCTTTTACACGAGATGGAACATCACATCCATACTTGCATCTAATCTGTGTAGATGAAGTTTGTGGTTTATTTAAGCTTGCAGGTTGGCCCGAGGATGAGGTCAAGAAGAAGGTATTTCCTTTATCTTTGAAGGATAAGGCGTTGACATGGTATGGGCTATGTGATGACACTGGATCATGGGACTATAGTCGGTTGAAATTGGAATTTTATCAAAAGTTTTATCCTATGCATTTAGTACATCGTGATCGGAATTATATTTATGATTTTTGGCCTCGTGACAGAGAAAGCGTTGCTCAAGCTTGGGGGAGGCTTAAATCAATGTTACATTCATGCCCCAATCATGCGCTCTCGAGAGAAATTATCATTAAGAACTTCTATGCCCGTCTTTCTCATGATGATCGCACCATGCTTGACACTTCTTGTACCGGTTCTTTTATGAAGAGAGATATTGACTTCAAATGGAATTTATTGGAGAGAATTAAACGCAACTCTGAAGATTAGGAGCTTGAAGAAGGTAAGGAGTTAGGTATGAATTTCACGTTTGATTGCGTTAAATCCTTTGTTGAGACAAATACCTTTAGTGATTTTAGTGCTAAGTATGGACTTGACTCTGAGATAGTAGCTTCAATGTGTGAATCATTTGCTGCTCATATTCATATCCCCAAAGAGAAGTGGTTTAAGTATCATCCTCCTTTAGAAGTCAATGTATTTAAACCCACTCCAGTTGAAGAGAAAGCCATTGCCTATAATGATCCTGTTGTTCCTAGTGCTTACATTGAGAAACCACCTTTCCCTGTTAGGACAAAGGATCATTCTAAAGCTTCAACTATGATACGTAGAGGCTATATTAGAACACCTACACCCCCTGAGCAAATTAGAGTTGAACCTAGCATTGTTATTATCAAAGATCTTCTGTCCGACGATGTTGAGGGACATAATATTCACTTCTCTGAAGATGCTGCTAGAATTGCTAAACCTCACGTTAGAGACAAACATAGGCCTGTCGTTGGCATGCCTGTGGTTTCTATTAAGATAGGAGATCATTGTTATCATGGCTTATGTGACGTGGGTGCTAGTGTTAGTGCAATACCCCTTATACGATGAAATCAAAGATGAGATTGCACCTGTTGAGATAGAGCCTATTGATGTCACTATTCAGCTTGCCAATATAGATACTATCTTCCTTGTGGGAATTGTTAGGGATGTTGAAGTCTTGTGTGGTAAAAGAAAATATCCTGTTGATTTCCTCGTTCTTGCTACTGCACAAGATAGCTTTTGTCCCATCATATTTGGTAGACCTTTTCTCAATACTGTCAATGCTCATATTGATTGTGAGAAGGAAATTGTCACTGTTGGCTTTGAAGGTGTGTCAGATGAGTTCAATTTCTCTAAGTTTGGTAGACAACCTCATGAAAAGAGTTGCCTAGTAGGGATGAAACTATTGCCTTAGCTTCTATTGTCGTGCCTCCTACTGATCCCTTAGAGCAATACTTGCTTGAGCATGAAAATGATATGCATATGGATGAAAGGGATGAGATAGATAGAGTTGTCTTAGAACAATATCCTATCCTTAAGAATAATCTGCATGTTGAACTGCTTGGGGATCCACCCCCACCAAAAGGTGATCATGTGTTCGATCTTAAACAGTTGCCTGATACTCTTAAGTATGCTTATCTTGATGAAAAAGAGATATATCCTGTTATTATTAGTGCTAGCCTTTCAGAGCATGAAGAAAAGAAGTTATTAAAAATTCTGAGAAAGCATCGTGCTGCTATAGGATATACTATTGATGATCTTAAGGGCATTAGTCCCACTCTATGCCAGCACAAGATTAAAACTGATCCTAATTCCATGCCTATTGCTGATCATCAAAGGAGATTAAATCCTAAGATGAAAGAAGTAGTGAGAAAAGAAATACTAAAACTCCTGGAAGCGGGTATCATCTATCATGTTGCTCATAGCGATTGGGTGAGTCCGGTGCATTGCGTCCCTAAGAAGGGAGGCATTACCGTTGTCCCTAATGATAAGGATGAATTGATCCCACAGAGCATTGTTACTGGCTATAGGCTGGTGATCGATTTTAGGAAATTGAATAAAGCCACTAGGAAAGATCATTACCCTTTGCCTTTTATCGACCAAATGCTAGAAAGTCTGTCTGAACACACACACTTCTGCTTTCTAGACGGTTATTCTGGTTTCTCCCAAATACCAGTTGCACAATCTGATCACGAGAAAACCACTTTCACCTGCCCTTTCGGTACCTTTGCTTATAGACGTATGCCTTTTGGCTTATGTAATGCACCTGCCAACTTTCAAAGATGTATGATGGCTATATTCTCTGACTTTTGTGAAAATATTGTTGAGGTTTTCATGGATGACTTCTCCGTTTACGGGTCTTCCTTTGATGATTGCCTCAGCAACCTTGATCGAGTCTTGCGGAGATGTAAAGACACCAATCTTGTCTTGAATTGGGAGAAGTGCCACTTTATGGTTAATGAAGGCATCGTCTTAGGACATCAAAATTCTGAAAGAGGTATTGAAGTAGATAAGGCTAAGGTCGATGCAATCGAGAAAATGTCATACCCCACAGATATCAAAGGTATAAGAAGTTTCCTTGGTCATGTTGGTTTCTATAGAAGGTTCATTGAAGACTTCTCTAAGATTTCTAGGCCTCTTACCAATCTCTTGCAAAAGGATATTCCTTTTGTCTTTGACGATGATTGTGAGGAAGCCTTCGAAATACTTAAGAGGGCTTTGATAACCGCACCTATTGTTCAACCACCTGATTGGAACTTACCTTTCGAAATCATGTGTGATGCTAGTGATTATGCTGTTGGTGTTGTTCTAGGGCAAAGAGTTGATAAGAAGTTGAATGTTATTCACTATGCTAGTAAAACTCTAGACAATGCCCAGAGAAACTATGCTACTACGGAGAAGAAGTTTTTAGCAGTCATGTTTGCATGTGAAAAGTTCAGGTCTTACATAGTTGATTCCAAAGTCACTATTCACACTGATCATGCTGCTATTAAGTACCTCATGGAGAAGAAAGACGCTGAACCTAGACTTATCAGATGGGTTCTCTTGCTACTAGAATTTGATTTGCACGTTGTCGACAGAAAGGGTGCTGATAACCCAGTAGCAGATAACTTGTCTAGGTTGGAGAACGTTCTTGATGACCACAACCTATTGCTGATAGCTTTCTCGATGAGCAATTGAATTTCATCAATGCTTTAGGTAGTGCACCGTGGTATGTTGATTATGCAAACTATATCGTTGCCAAATATATACCACCTAGTTTCACATACCAGCAAAAGAAGAAATTCTTCTTTGACTTGAGACATTACTTTTGGGATGATCCTCACCTTTATAAGGAAGGAGTAGGTCGTGTTATTAGACGTTGTGTACCTGAACATGGACAGGGACAGATCCTACAGAAGTGTCACTCCGAGGGCTACGGAAGACACCATGCGGGAGATAGAACTGCACACAAGGTATTGCAATCAGGTTTGTATTGGCCCACTTTCTTCAAGGATGCCTGTAAGTTCGTCTTGTCTTGTGACGAATGTCAAAGAATAAGTAATATCAGTAAATGTTAGGAAATGCCTATGAACTATTCACTTGTCATTGAACCATTTGATGTCTCGGGCTTTGGTTATATGGGACCTTTTCCAAAATACAATGGGTATACTCATATCCTAGTTGCTGTTGACTGCGTCACTAAGTGGGTAGAAGCTATCCTGACTAGTAGTGCTAATAACAACACCTCTATCAGGATGCTGAATAAAGTTATCTTCCCTAGATTTGGAGTCCCTAGATATCTAATGACCGACGGTGGTTCACGCTTCATTCATGGTGCTTTCCGTAAAACGCTTGCTAAGTACGATGGCAACCATAGAATTGCGTCTCCCTATCACCCTCGGTCTAGTGGTCAAGTAGAGCTAAGTAATAGAGAGATTAAACTAATTCTGCAAAAGACTGTCAACAGGTCTAGAAAGAATTGGTCTAAGAAGCTCAATGATGCACTTTGGGCTTATAGAACTGCCTATAAGAATCCCATGGGCATGTCTCCGTACAAAATGGTGTACGGTAAAGCATGTCATTTACCACTTGAGCTAGAGCATAAAGCTTATTGGGCAATCAAAGAGCTCAACTTTGATTTCAAACTTGCCGGTGAGAAGAGGTTATTTGACATTAGCTCGCTTGATGAATGGAGAACTCAGGCATATGAGAATGCCAAGTTGTTCAAAGAGAAGGTTAAGAGGTGGTATGATAAGAGGATACAAAAGCATGAGTTCAATGTAGGTGATTATGTCTTGCTATATAACTCTCATTTAAGATTCTTTGCAGGCAAGATTCTCTCTAAATGTGAAGGTCCCTATGTTGTTGAGGAAGTATATCATTCCGGTGCTATCAAGATCAACAACACGGAAGGTAATTGTCAGAGAGTGGTAAATGGGCACAGAATCAAGCATTATATCTCAGGTACTCCCATAAATGTTGAAAGCAATATTATTAATACCATAACTCCGGAAGAATACCTAAGGGATATTTATCAGCCTCTTTCAGACTCCAAAAACGAAGAGGTATGTGATTCGGTAAGAAAACATAGTCCAAAACTTTTCCACTAGGAAATTTTCTCCATTTTGGAATATTTGAAAAAATACAAAAATTGGAAGTAGTCCGGAAAGTGCGCGAGGAGGCGGCAAGCCTGCACGGCGCGGGGCCACCCCCTGGACGCACCGTGAGGGCTTGTGGCCACCTCATGCGCCTCCCAGACTCAGTTTTCATGCGGGGTACTCCTTCTGGTCTGAAAAAAATCATTATATATACTCTCGTTTGGTCTGACCCCTGCATCACGCAGATTTCTACTATTTTTCGTTTTGAGCATGTTTTCTGCCGCATATCTAGGTCAAGATGTCTTCTCAGGATTCAGAGGGGGAGAGCTATGTGGCTGCTTACCTTGCTAACCCCAAGGTCTATGGGGACTTGGATCCTTATGGCTGGACAAGTGATGGGGAAGAAGATTATGATCCGAAGGGGAAGGAACAAACAAGTTCCGATGAAGAGAAGGCTCCTCTACCTCAACTTGGACACACTCATGTGGAGTTCAAGAAGTCGAGCCTCCCTGACTCAAGGAAGAAGCCTAAGACCTTTTTTATCCCTTCTCATTTCTTGTAGGAGAGTAAGCAGGAATTAGGCCAAAGGGTGTTGAAGCTTGAAGAGGAAAATGATGATCTAAGGGAGCAGAATTTTATGCTCAAGTGGAAATTAAACAAACTCAAGACCTCTTTAACAACTCCTCCACCTTCACCACGAGAGGAAGACAACTGAGCATTGGTATGGGCAATCTTCTTGGCTTATGCCAAGCTTGGGGGAGTTGCCCCGGTATCGTATCACCATCACATCTTTTGCATTTACCTTTGTTTTAGTTTTCCTTTTCAGTTTTGTCTTTCTCTAGTAGTTTAAAAGTCATAGTGTTTTAGTCTTGAGTTTTGCTTTGTGTCACCCCCGATGTATTTGAGCTCGTGAGCCATATAATAAAGAGTGTCTTAGTTGAAGGGCTTTGCCTCCTGCCATGATCAAAAGAGTGAGAATAGAACAAAAGCATGAAAGATCATGTAATGATCTTATGGGAAGTGATGGCTTCACATATAAAAAGAATGAGGATTGAAACTTGTTGAGGGTAGGCAAATGTAGACCTTGGTCATGGTTGCAATTAATAGGAAGTGATAAAGAAGGAGAGGTTCACATATAAATATATCATCTCTGACACCATCCATGATTGTGAACACTCACTAAACTATTGCATGCCTAGAAGTAGATGTTGGACAAGGAAGACAACATAATGAATTGTGTTTGCTTGGCTCCGAACAATGTTATATGATTAGAGATCCCTTAGCATGTGACGAGTGCTTCCACCTCATATAGCCAAAACTCCCACACTAAGTAGAGATACTACTTGTGCATCCATAAACCATCAACCCAGTTTTGCCATGAGCGTCCACCATACCTACCTATGGATTGAATAAGATCCCTCAAGTAAGTTGTCATTGGTGCAAGCAATAAAAATTGCTCTCTAATATGTATGATCTATTAGTGTGTGGAAAATAAGCTTTGTACGAACCTGTGATGAGGAAGACATAAAAGCGAGAGACTCCATAATAAAGTTCTTTATCACAGGAGGCAATATGAAGTGACGTTCCTCCGCACTAAGAGGACACGCATCCAAACCTCAAAAGTGCATGACAACCTCTGCTTCCCTCTGCGAAGGGCCTATCTTGTACCTTTACTTTTTTCCCTTGAAAGAGTCATGGTGATCTTCACCAATTCCCTATTTCTCCTTTGTCTTGGCTAACGTCATATGCTTGGGAAAGATCTATATTCATATGGCAACTTGGAAGTAAGTATTCATGAATTATTATTGGTTGACATTACCCTTGAGGTAAGAAGTTGGGAGGCAAAACTGTAAGCCCCTATCTTTCTCTGTGTCCAGCTGAAACTTTGATCTCATGAGTACCACGTGAGTTGTAGCAACTGTAGAGAACGAAATAATGATTGAGTATGTGGATTTGCTTTACACACTCTTATTTGACTCTTTCTGATGTTTCGATAAATTGCAATTGCTTCAATGACTAAAGGCTATCGGTTGTTACTTCTCGGTAAGGTTCTTGATCCATGCTTTACTTTGTGAAGGAGTTATCACTTTAGCATGAGAGATTATATGTTGGTAGTGCTGTTCTGATCATGATCATGATGCATGCATGTTCGTATCTTGTTTTCTTGACACCTCTCTACCTAAACATGTGGACATATTTATTGAGCTAGGATTTCGCTTGAGGACAAGTGAGGTCTAAGCTTGGGGGAGTTGATACGTCCATTTTGCATCATGTTTCATGTTGATATTTATCGCTTCTTGGGCCGTTATTTCACTTCACGGTACAATACTTATGTCTTTTCTCTCTTATTTTGCAAGGTTTACATGAAGAGGGAGAATGCCGGCAACTGGAATTCTGGCATGAAAGTGGAGCAAAGTTGAGATACCTATTCTGCGCAACTCCAAACGCCGTAAAAATCAACGAGGATATTTTTCAGATTTATAAAAAAACTGGGCCGAAGAAGCGCCAGAGGGGCGCCAGCAGGTGGCCACAAGCCTGCACGGCGCGGCCACCCCCCCCCCCCCCAGGCCTCGCCATGAGGGCTTGTGGGTAGCCTGCTGCCCACTGGCCCCCCTCTTCTGCTATATGAAGGGTTTCGTTCAGGAAAAAATCACGGAGGAGCTTTCTCGTGGATTCGCCGCCGCCACGAGGCGGAACTTGAGTAGAACCAATCTAGAGCTCCACTAGGACAATCCTGCCGGGGAAACATCCCTCCCGGAGGGGGAAATCGTCGCCATCGTCATCACCAACACTCCTCTCATCGAAGGGGAATCGTCACCATCAACGTCCTCATCAGCACCATCTCATCTCCAAACCCTAGTTCATCACTTGTAACCAATCTCCGTCTCGTCACTCCGATTGGTACCTGTAAGGTTGCTAGTAGTGTTAATTACTCTTTGTAGTTGATGCTAGTTGGATTATTTGGTGGAAGAGTTTATGTTCAGATCCTTGATGCTACTCATTACCTCTCTGGTCATGAATATGATTATGCTTTGTGAGTAGGTACTTTTGTTCCTGAGGACATGGGATAAGTCATGCTAATAGTAGTCATGTGAATTTGGTATTCGTTCGATATTTTGATGTGTTGTATGTTGTTTTTCCTCTAGTGGTGTTATGTGAACGTCGACTACAAAACACTTCACCATTACTTGGGCTTAGAGGAAGGCATTGGGAAGTAGTAAGTATATGATGGGTTGCTAGAGTGACAGAAGCTTAAACCCTAGTTTATGCGTTGCTTCGTAAGGGGCTGATTTGGATCCACTAGTTTAATGCTATGGTTAGACTTTGTCTTAATTCTTCTTTCGTAGTTGCGGATGCTTGCTAGAGGGGTTAATCATGAGTGGGATGCTTTTCCAAGTAAGGGCAGTACCCAAGCGTTGGTCCACCCACATATCAAACTATCAAAGTAACGAACGTGAATCATATGAACTTGATGAAAACTAGCATGACAGAAGTTCCCGTGTGTCCTCGGGAGCGTTTTTCCTCCTATAAGACTTTGTCCAGGCTTGTCCCTGGCTACAAAAGGGATTGCGCCACTTTGCTGCACCATTGCTACTTTTGTTACTTGTTGCTTGCTATGAATCATCTCACCACACAATCACCTGTTACCGATAATTTCAGTGCTTGCAGATATTTCCTTGCCGAAAACCACTTGTCAGATCCTTCTGCTCCTCGTTGGGTTCGACACTCTTACTTATCTAAAGGACTATGATTGATACTCTATACTTGTGGGTCATCATGAACGACTCTGCAAAATTTCAGCTCAAGGGGAACAAGGAATCAAGCACTTCCTTTACAAACAGAACATCTGGATAGAATTTGCAAAGGGATATTGTGCTCAATTTTTGAACTGGGTAACTTGATCTTTTGATGGAAATGATGATCATATGGATATGAGAAGCACCACAAATTATTTGGGATTTTTCCCAGCTACCAAAATGGTAGTTCCTTTGGAAAGGCCGCAAAAATGCTATATGGGCATAAAATAGGAAAATCCATTTTTCCTTTATTCTATGATGGCTAATATTTTTTGAGAGCTTCATAGGACCACAAAGAACATTTCTACAAGATTTCATGAGCATTGGAGATGGATAACTATTTTCTTCGATTTAATTCCTGAGACAAGCAGAAACAAGAATTAATTCGACACGGAAATATTGCATATGACCTGGCAATATTTTTGCATATCTAGGGTCTATGAGGGAATGATGATCTCTGGGAAGACTTGGAGGATCAACAGAGCAACGGAAATGATGGCTCCTTTGAAAACACAAAGACAGGATTCCTAGTTCCAATATTTCGGAGCTAGGGTTTCCAAGAGGTTCGGAGCTTACTCAGCAAGGACAAGAGGGCGCAAGGATATGGAAAAGCACTGAGAGGTTGAGGATAGACTGGATTCACCTGGTCATTTGCCAAATTCCAGAGGAAAAATACGGGAGAGAAGCTAGGAAGGAATAACAGCACAAAAATGGATAACCCGATTTTTGGGGTGTTACAAACCTTCCCCCCTTAGAAGAATCTCCTCCTCGAGATTCCCAGGGTTAGCTTAGCACAACAACTATTACTACTACGTCTCCTAGAAAAACTTCTGGGTTCTACGTTAACCCTGTGGTCGAAAACAACCGAGTTAAGAGCACCAAAGTTGGCACACCCAGAGCGATACACAACTATCATCGGGTCTACTCTATACGCGGAGATCACTCGGTAGCCCTATCATTTTTAGAAAAAGCAAAATTTCCTTTTTCCGAAAATGCTAGGGGTACCCTGATGAACAGTGGCCTCCACTCGCTGGCGAGTGGGACCAGGGTCCACTGGCAGCCTACTCCTTCTTCTTCTCTAGCCAACGGTTCTCACTCTCTCTCGCTCCTGCGCCGCTCGAAGTGCGGCTAGGCACTGCGCACTCCTAGATTCTAGGGCATAAAGCACCCTACACCGGTAGTGCGTGGCGCGCATGAGGCCGACACGGAGAGCACTCCCATCAGAGGCCAACGCCAGTCGGCACTGCTCTCGGAATCCCTCCTGGACGCCGGTGATCGAGCAGCGCGCGGCCTCGTGGACCTTGCTCACTGTACGCCGGACCGAGGCTATAAAATAGACCTCGGTCTCTCTCTCTTCTACCTCACATCCTGCCTCACTACTTCCTCCTCTTCTCCTCTCTTCCTGATTACAGGAGCACGAGGCAAGGCGCTAATGGCGGGCGTGGGGTCGGAGCTGCTCACAATCCTCCTGGCTGGTCTACTGGCAGCGCTGGTCGACGGCTCGGTGCTACTATGTGCGATGATCCTTGATGATCGTCGCGATGCCGTGGCTAAGGAGATATCCGAGGGACAACTACGCCGTCTCAAGCAGATGAAATAAGCGTTGGCGGGGCGGCAAGGGCGGCTTGTCAACATAGCACTAGATGATGATAGAGGCGCTGCTGGGTCTGGGGAGCGGGTGCAGTCAGCGGAGCTCTATCAGGGTGGAGACCACGCTGCTGGTTGCTCCTGGCTGAACAACATCCACAACTAGTGGGCACTAGGGGTAGAACTACGGTCTAGGCCTTGGTCTCGAAAGGTTGTAACGGTCTACGCTGCAATAAAATCTCTCAGAATCTCTCCAAGATGACAGCACTGCTCACACGATGCACATGCAATCTATTTAGACTAATATATAAAAAGATGCAGAATGCACATGATGGCAAAATGCAGGCAAAGAAAGAATCATAACAAGCCGATTACACTAAGGTGTTTTAATGCTAGTGGGTGTATGTACTCCTGGCATACGTACACCTACACCGGCTCACATTTTATTAGGGACTCTGGGCGAGTCCAAGTTTATTATGTGTAAGTGCTCGACCGATCAAAATATTGTTAGGAAATCCAATGTCTGCTATGTTAAGCATTTCTGCTTAACAAGGTGACAAATGATTCCAAGCACATAGAGCAAACAGGCATACATATCATTACAACAGCACACAGGTGCAAGCAGTACAACAATACACTGCCATACTGGGCGGCTACTAACAATGCACTCCAAACAACAGTGTCCTAACCCTATGTGCAGGCGAAGAAACAGTCTTCGCAGCACACCTACGCGCGGCATCTTCTGGCTTCGTTCACTGACGAAGCCGCAAATGGGCTTACTCCTCCTGGGGCTCTCCTAGAGGACGAAGGTTGAGACAACTCTTGTCTAGGTCTTTGGGCACTTCTATGGGTTGGGACTCAATTGCTGGAGCCGCAAAGGGGGCTTGATGGAACACATCCCGATGACGAAGTCGCCTGATAGCTCCCAGAATGGAGTTACGGTGGATGTCTCCAGGCAGATATGGGTCCACGGGTTGCGAGGGCAGTACCAGCTGCGAAGGTGGCACTGCGCCTGGCAATAGGGGCTTGGTTGACTAGGGCTCCACTTGACGAGCAGCACGGTATGCTTCCGCAACAACCCGTGTGCCGTCCTGATCCACGGCCTTGAGCTCTTTGAGAATGCCGAAGAGCAATAACCCCTGGGCAGCAGCAAACTGGATCAGCCAAGCTATTCTTGGGTCTGCATTTTTGACTTTGCCGGAGGAACTGCTGTCGGGACCCCGATCCTAAGCCATAGGAATCCAGCCTGTAACACATCGCATCCCTTTGTGGTCTCACGCACGGTTAACTCCACGGCTGCAGCCTTACCTTAGCCGGGACCATTTGCGTCTTTTGACTCACGTATGCGATGGTGTCGCTAGCAATCCAATGTCAAAGAACCCGGATCGACATGTCTAGTCATAAACCAAAGTGGCAGTACCGCACAAGGACAGGCATACATGACCCAACAGAGCAGGTGTCGGTCATCAGCGAACGTAGATGAGTCGTAGCAAGCTACAAGGGCTCCATTACGTTGCGTGACATTTCCCCAAAGAGGACAGACACAGCAGCTAAGAAGGACACATGCCGGTCAACCAATGTGTCCGGAGCAGTAGCGAACTACCAAGGCTCGTTGGATCACAAAGGGGCATTTCCTTGTAAGGAGTGCTACTAAAGTTCACGACTAGGTATTCGAACCCCATACATATCAAGTAAGACACACGTACGCATGGCATACCGATATGTATAGATACATCGATGGCATCACAACATAACCATAACATACAAGCTTTATTTAAGAGGCTCGGAAGAGCCACACACATAATATTACACATTAAGGGTCTCACGACCCATAATAGCAGTCATACAAGTACAAGCCAGCGGAAGAGTTATAAACTGTCTGGGTACAGACAGGGCAACTAGAAGGCACATGGCCTGACTATACTACAGAGCCGACGTAGGGCCAGATCGTAGTTGGGACACCAGCTACTCGTCGTCGTCGATGTCTACGAAGAACCCTCCATTAGGGTCATTAGCAACCTCTGCAACATTTATTAAGCAACATGAGTACAAAGGTACTCAGCAAGACTTTAGGAGAACTAACTACTCATGCAAGGTATCAAAAGGTATTGTGGGGTTTCATGCGGGAAGCCAGCATATGAGTCGTGGCTAGACAACTTGCATTTTCAAATAATTTTGACAACTTGATTTCTCGCACACGAGTCCACTAACACCACAACAATACACTATCGTGGAATCATTCCGTATCCCTACGGAAATGCCGTCCACGACACTCACGCTTATCGTGGCAATTTTATGAGTAGCCATTGAAGTTATCTATGAACAACATATGTCTCCAAGTAGTCCATATCCGCGGACGCGGCTATTCGAATAGATCATAACCCTGCAGGGGTGTACTTCGTCACACACGCTCTCGCCACTTATCGCCATGTGCACGTCATGCACCTCGGCAACCTTCAAGCGAAAGCGCAGCGAGGGAGTCGGCCACGACCGTTAACCACACTAGTACCTAGTCCAGGTTTATCGCCTATCTGAGAGTAAACCATACGGAAGTCCGACCGAGGTTTCCGCCACGACCTCAAACGATGTGCGCAGGGTTCCCAAGCCCACCATCCGGGTGCCACTTGGTACACCGTGCCACTGCCTACCGCATCACGGTCCACCTCTCAGGTCAGCACCATGCACGGCCTCCAGCATTACTATAAACACCAGAAACTACTTGCAACTCCTGGACCGAGTACTACGCGATTAATAGGCCGAGTGGGGTCATATTTCAGGGCCCAGCATGTGGTAGTAACTAGTCTTGGAATACATACACGGAACTCAGTTCCTAAGGACGGTTCCAATGAAACAACCCGCCATGTACTCCTACACAGCCTTTCACCGGTACCTTTACCAAATCAAGTTCAACACACAACCTTTGCTCACCAAACACATTCCACAATTCTGTTCATCTCCGAGATGATAGACCATACACAACTCTAAGCATAGCATGCATAGCAGGATAAGGCACATTATAGCTCAAGCAACTACCAGGTATGCTAGGTTGCAAGGTTCGGCTATTTACTGTGACAAGGTTAGGTCATGCAAAGGAAGTGGGTTCAACTATCGTGGCAAAAGCAGTTGAAGCATTTGATCCTAATGCAATAAATAAGTGCAGGAGCAAGAGCATGGGAATTATCGGGATGATCAAAAGGGTTGCTTGCCTTGTTGCTCAGAGGAGGAACGATATCCGTCAGAGGGATATTCGGTGGAATCCGGGGGTGCGGAGCCTACCGAATGAATGGCAACATTCAATAACAATCATATGCACTCAAAATGATGCATGAGCATGGCATGAGAATGCAAGGTGATAAGTTATTATTTTCAACATGTATTAGGTTAGAGTTGATTAGAATCACATTCGAATAGCAATTCAAACGGGTATTCTCGGATACCGGTTTAATTGATTCGACCTGATGCTCAGATCAACCTGATGTTAACATGCATGAAATGTCATGTTATGGTACTGATTTGTATCTAGGACAGTGTGTGATCATTGCATTCATAATGAAATTCGAATATTTTTCCAAATTCCATTTTAAAAAGTAATTATAATAATTGCATTATTCCTTATTCCACAATTTAGGGTTCTGTAACTTTTTCAAACATAGTTGAAAATAGCATATTCAGAATCCTTGAATTTTTTTGATACTTTTTCATATATAAATTATTTTCATTGGAGTTACAGATTAATTTCTATGATTTTTACAAGTTTTAGCAATTTCCTGAATTAGTTTTATACTGGAAATACTTTTATTGCATCAGCATGACATCAGCAGGTCCATCTGGCAGTTGAAAGTCAAACCTGACCAGTGGGACCCACTGGTCAGTCTCTCTAGTCAATTTTTTTGATTAAGATTAACTTAATTAACTGATTAACCTTGCTGGACCCACATGTCAGTGACTGATTAACTTACTTGATTTATTTTTATTAGTTTTAAACTTGCCAGAGGCTGGCCCCACCAGTCAGTGGCTCAGGCCAGCCGAGATCCACCGGTGGCGAGGTCGTCCTCGCCGGCGGGGAGCCTCCGGCGACCACCAGCACGGCGGAGGGGCTCGGAAACGGCGCACAGGGGGCCAAATGCTGCGCGGAGAGCACCAGAGGAACGACACATCTCCCGCAGCTTCATTTCTGCACTTAACCGGGGCTGATCTGGCCGGAGATGAGGCCGGCGACGAGCTTGGCGGCGGCCAAGGCTCGGGCGTCATCGGGGTCCTTGATTGAGAGGAAATTACGCTCGGTTCTTAGCTGCTACAGCATCTACGCGTCGACCTGAAGCTGCTGGTGCCCTCGGAAGGATGAGCTGATCATCGGAGGGCTACCGGCGACGAGCGGCAGCGGCGGTCCTCGTCGGGCTCCGGTGAAACTAGAGCTAGAGGAGGGGATCGACGGGAAAAACTTAGGGGAAACGACCGCATGCTCACGGGGAGTGCAGAGCAGGGCTTAGACGACTCGGGGAAGGCCTAGGGGCGACGAATCGACGGGAGAGGTCCGGCGGCCGGAGGTGGAAGACGATGGCGTCGCGGGCGTTGTTGGGCTCGGAGTGGCTTCGGCTTCTGCAGGGATGACCAGGGCGACGAGGCGGAGCTAACAGCGTGCTCTGGGAGGGGATCCTATGGGTAGGGGCACGTGCAGCTCGAGCTTTGCTCGGCTCCAATGGCGGCAGCAAGGAGGAGGATGAGATCCGGGAGGAGGGAGAGAGCCGATGCGGGGAATGGATAGGGGAGGCCTCGGGGAGCTTATCCCCGGCCTTGCCAGCACGAGGCGGCGGCCAGGCAGGCGCACAGGTGCGTGGCCGCACCGGAGGAGGCGGCGGCCACCTCCTGCTCCTACTGGCGCGAGGGAGGGGACGAGCCAGGGATGGGCCGGGCCAGGCTTAGGCGACAGGTAAGGGTTTCCCATTTTTTTCTGTTTTTGTTTTTATGTTTTGCTATTTATTTCAGCTCCAAAACAAAAAGTAAAAACTATTTTAGACCTCCTGAAATATTGTTCTAGCATTCCCAACCATTTCCAAAGTTTCCAACATTTTTGGAAATTTATAGATTCTGATTTCAAATTTACAGTTTGAAACCAGTGGCTTTTGTATTAATTTAAAAATGCTTAAGGTGTCAAGAAAATAGTTTTCTCCAATGCTCATTTACTTTCATGATTTATCAGAAAGTTTGAACATTTCTTGAGGCCATTTTGGGTTCATTGATTTGAACTAGTTTGAGATTTCCTTTAATTGAAATAGTGGCTAGGGTTTTGGGTTTTTCCTTTGCCACTTTGTTATTTTTGTTGAAACTTCTTAGATGCAAATGCAAAGAAGACATGAGCACAAGACTAACTTGCTTAAGGGTTAGGGATGTGACAACTGCAGACTGTGTCCGATGCAGGGGGACAAGAGCGAAGTTCCTAGATCTCCGCCACTTGCGGAAACTAAAGCCGAAGACGG
Organism: Hordeum vulgare subsp. vulgare; assembly: GCF_904849725.1. Taxonomy (NCBI): domain Eukaryota; kingdom Viridiplantae; phylum Streptophyta; class Magnoliopsida; order Poales; family Poaceae; genus Hordeum; species Hordeum vulgare. The sequence continues at coordinate 128,383,595 of NC_058522.1, read as the reverse complement.
GTGATAGTTTCCACAGCGGCTATCTGAACAGCCAACTCAAGATTGGGCATGGGATGGCCATGAATATTCGTGGGTTTCCCATCCGCCGCTGGCCCTGGGTTGATATGCACCTTTGCATAGAACCGGCAAAGATGGGGGACGGGTTCCGACTGGAACATCAAATACACTGGGGGCTTACTAAGGCCAAAGACTCGGGAAAGCATACTAGAAAGGATGGGCGGGAAGCCAGCCTATCCTTTGGCTAGGGTTCGGCTATGGAAAGTGGGTGTCTTGGAGGAACTGGCCATGGCTGCTGGTTTGGGGATACTAGTCTGGGTTCTCTTGCAAGGATCTAGCTTACTGGGTAGGGAGAGCTACGGCTCACAAGTGGGAAGGGCTTAAATAGGCAGTCGGGCTGGAACACACCAAGATGGCGTAGATCCTTCTCGTGCCGGGTAGAAGGCACGGCCGACAACTAGGTAGGGTCACGTCCAATCTAGAGTGGCTGGGTGGGTGGACAACTGGGTAGGGATACATCCATTCTGACTACGCCATCTATTGGTCAATAGTGGCCATGTCGTATGCCAGAGACGGGTCAAATCTATCGGGCTCACTACTGGTCGATCCTAAGGTGGTCTGGGTGCTAGGGTAACCTATTGCTAGCCTAGCTCTGATACCACGTCTTGTGGCACCCCGATATAGGGCCGAGCACATCCGTCCCCAGGATAAGACCACACGCACGCCAAAGACATGATACAGAAATTCCAGGCAAAGATGGTTTTATTAATATGATGGAGTGTTACAATAATGTTGCTTACAACAATATTACATGACTCCAAGGCCAGCTAAACAGCAGCAGAGCTCTTGATACTGCGTCATCGACGTCCCTGGCTGGGCTCCATAACTTGCAAGACTGGCTTGGTTACGATCTAGCACGACGCGTCTTCTCCTGCAACTGGCCACGTGCAAGGCCAGGTGAGTACTTTGAATGTACTCGCAAGACAACCAAATACATGGCATCCAAACAAACAGATAACAAAGCAAGCATAATAATTATATAATAGTTATTCTAAGCATGGCATGGAATTAGCAGGAAAAATATGTATCAAGCATGGCATGACATGGACTAATCATGTAATATACCTCACTAGCATGGCAAAGATCACAACAATTGCTTAACTAACTTAGTGTTACCGAATATCAACTTACTCTCTTCTGGGTTGTACCACAACCCTTGACATACTCGTAATCCAACTTGAATGGATCACATCACATCCCACGGTCCTCTGACCATTCATCATATAACCTTCTCTTGGCTAACACAACATGTTATCAACATCCTCTGATGTTCACACGAGACAAGTTCTTGCATCATTACTAATACTGAGATGGTTGACTCTCTACTCAGGTCTGATCGGGTTGTCCATTACTGTGGTCTCGGGTATTGGAATAGGTTTGACACTCTGCAGAGGTTGCACACTTTACCCACACCCTGGAGCATTGACCTTGTGATCCCATTCGGGTGGACCAGCATTGCTCCAATGAAACTTTCCTAACCCGTGACTCTCTCGTCATATCCCGGCAACCACTCCCTTCCGGAGTCCTGCCCTGGGTAGCCTTGTGTCCTCATGACACCTGTGTCCGCATGACACCTGCCACCGTCGTGGCCAAACAAAATTGTCCCAACCGGGGACGGGTACCCAACTCAACTTAACTCGGCTCACAGGATTATCACTGCCTACCTGATCAGGGTCAACACGCGTGCATAATCCTCCCTCTTTGGGCATATCGATGAGAGATCACGCGATTAGCTCAAGTCACGGCCGTCCCATATCGGCAAGAGGTGGTTGTGCGAATGGGCCCGGACAGGTGACTCTGATCAACCAACTAGGTATCTTATCCTGAATATTGTTTGTCATAGGTGACACTCTGATATCATATCAATCCAATAATATCTAACCACTACTATTAAACTACATTCATAAACTGTCGGATAAAACACAAAGTAATCATAGACAGTAATCTCAACAGTATAATATGAACATCAAACTATTACTTTACCAATTATAACTGTAGGTGGGACCTTCGGAACCCTCGCATAAAATCACCAAATAAATCAGTAGCCACCAGAACGGTCTTTACAACACAGATCTGGAACATTACCGAAATAACTCAACTCCGACTCAAGACGGCTGGAAAGCAGCTTAGAGCATGAGACGGTGTTGATAAGAAGAAAGTAGCAGTTCCCTAAGACGGTCGAAGAACAGCTCAGAGCATAGGGTCACCACCACGAAAAGAAATACAACAGTTGCCCGCGACGGCCGAAAAATAGCTCAGAACACGGGACAGCTGCTGACAAGAGAAATATAAAGTGGCATCCACCCCGGACGGCCGGAAACAGCACAGACTCGGGCATGGTGCCATTACTGAAGGAAATGCGAGCAAGGGTTCGTCAGTGTCACACACAACACCTCACTAGGTATTCGGATATGAGCATTATTAATTAAATATCCAAGAGCATCACAGAGCAAGGTTTGAGGGCATAAGTTGGATAAAAAGTAATACTAGTAACTATTACCAATGTCGTCACCGTTATATGCAAATGTTAGCTAACAGGTGATACAGATGAACACACAGAGTGCAAGCAACGTCATCACGCAAGTCCGGAGCTCATAGTAAGAGGTTGTCTTGCCTGGGGGTCGACGAATACTCCGGGAAGAGCGCAATAACACACCGGAAAGCTTTGTCGAAGAGGGTTTCCCTCTCGAAAGGCTCAAACAAAGGCAAGGGAAAAATGGTCATTTCTACTGTGCAAACACATTATGAAAATGACACTATCAAAACGGGCTCGACGAGACGAAGACGTGGGCATTGGTTTTACCTCAATCGGAGTTACGAGCGCAAAGATACACTCGTTACAGCACCAGGGACCAATCTGTAAAAAGAATAACTACAAACTAGTCCCTGGCGCTGAAACCGAACCCGCCTTTCGTCAGAATACGTTTTCCCAACAGGAAAACATATTTTTCGGAAATTGGTGTCCACTTACTCTCCTGGGCCCGGGCTATATCTATCTCTCTCTCCCTTATGCCTGGGGCCCACCCCTCTTTCTCTCTCTCTCTCTCTCTCCTCTCCTCTCCTCTCATCTCATCTCCTCTCTATCCGTCTCCTACCTCCAGCCGCGACACGGGCACGGAGGGGGCGCCGACCGGCACTGCTGGTGTTGCTCCCCTGCACGGGAGGTGCAGCCGGCGGCAAGGACTGGTGTCCCATGCCCCCCGCGCCCAAGGCAGGCGGCTCCGCCACTGGGGCGGCCAAGGCGACGTGCGGCGGCGGTGGCCATACCGCGGTGAGCAGAGGAGGGACGGGGCGGCCCGGGACCTAGTGTGACACCCCGATGCCGACGTTCCAGAAGATTCTCGTTTCCTTTCCGTTTTCATCATGTGTCAATTTTCTTTTGTCGCATCATCATCGCATCATGCGCATCATCAGCATTGCATCGGCACCCCGTTGCCGCCAGTTTTCAAAACTTGCATCCGTTGTTAGTTGGTGGTTATCGTCGTTGTTCGTTCCGAGTCCGACCGCACACGCACGTGCCCGCGGCATCGTCGAAACCCTGTTTTAAAAAGTGTGCGTAAAAGTTTCTCCATTTGGGGTGAGATTTGACGTGCAGTGTTATTTTAATATAGCTAGGCCGCCTGTCGAATTTCGTCGCGATCGGAGTCCGTCCGGTACCCGAACGGTCGACCGTAGCGGCACCGTATTCGGTCTATCGTCGGACGTTTCTCGGTGTCGTGAGAATTACGTTGTCGGGTGCCGTTTTCCCTCTCATCTCCGCCTACACCCTCTGCACAGTGCTTCGTCCCTACGCGCAGCCCAGTCCGAAACCTCCCGGTGCCCGAAACACACGGTTGTGACCGTTGGATCTGGTTCAACCCCGTAATACCGTAAACCATCATCGGTTTGTCCATTGGACTCCCTAACCTAGTTATTCTCGACCATCTGATTTGCATCGGAGGGTCCTGATAGACTCTAGCCCAATTCAATAGCTTTATATAAAAAGAGGTTGAGCCCTAATTCCTAGGGATCTTGTCCCATCACCGCCGCCGCCACTCCTCCTGTTTCCTCAGGATCTCGTTCCCCTGCCCAACCAGCAAGAAGCATGCCCCGAGCCACCATCTACTCTGCATGTTGGACGCGTCCAGGAGCCGGCAGATGCCAGCGTCCATCACCGGTAGCTCCCTGCATCCGCCCCGGTGCCCCTACTCCTCTCTCCGCCTCTCTTCCCTGATTCTTCTCTCTTCCTCGTCTCATCTCTCTCTGTCTTCCAGTAGTCCCAACCCAAGCCGATGCTTCCGATCTAGAACGGGGGCAGCAAGCTCACGAGGCCAGCCTCGTCGGCAGCCGCACCGGCGACCAATGCCACCGGAGCAGCACCACGCCCAGGCCAGTACCCCATCGTCCCGTGCTCTCTTCCTCCTGCTCCTTCCCATCTCCTTCCTCCTCTAATCTCTCTCTCCTGGTTTTTCCCCTTCTCTGTCAGGGAATGAACGGAGCTCGCAGCGTCAAAGCCGGCCATTGGACCCGTAGCCAGTGGCTAGGCCGCGTCTTTGCCGGACCCACCGCGTCACCGGTGCCCAGCAGGTCGTCCTCCCTCCCCATCTTCCATTTCCTTCCTCTTGCTCCTTACAACTTGTCTGAATATCTCTCTCTCCCCCGTTGCAATCTGGAGCAGCCATGGAGGAACTGAGGTCCTTCAAGTTGTGCCTCGATGTGCCGCTATCGGTGACCGGAGTCGTCATCAAGCTCGGATCTGGGACCCCCTCGACAGGATCTACCCGGCCCGCCGCCGAAGAGCCCTGTTAGAGCCGCCCCTCCAGTCGCCCGCGCTGCCACCAGCTCGTTCCTGACGAACTAAAGCCCCGCATCGTGCTGTCTCTGCAGGTTGTTCCTGCATTTTTTTGGGTTTCCTGTAGAACGTCCGAAGGATTACTAATAGAAAGCCTCGGTGTTCTTTTATTTCACAAGCTTGTTGCTAGCCTAGCTGGTAGCCGATCCGTGCCTGGACCATGAGGTCTCTGGTTCAAATCCCAGCCGCGCCATGCATAGTTTCGTTAATTTTTTTGGTCAGATTAGCTGTAGGTTGTGCTTCACATAGCGCTACACCTAGCCCACACCTGTCACTTAGCCATGATCACAGGTCTAGCCTAGTGGCCAGCGTAATTAGAACTGTTTAGTGTGTTGTTTGCATCAGTTTGCGTGTCGACGTGTTGAAACGGTTTAGATCGTAACTATTTGTCCGTAGCTCCGTTGGACATGTGCCATATATGTAAATGGTGCAGACCGACGAGTAGAATCACGTGAACCACTTTGTTTTGCTGTTTAACAAACTTAAAATGTGATTAGGACAAATCTGGACAGAATTAGAATTTAACACATGGGGTCATTTCGGAGATGCTATATGTCGTTTCCGGCCTCATTTAAAATGCCTAGATAGGTAGTTTAATTTGTGCTTCACCCCGTGCCATGTTAACAACATTTTAATATTTCCGTGGAAATAAACAGGAGTGAACTAATAATTAAATATGGAGTTTCGTCGATATGCAACCCGTTGCATACCGAGCTTCACTTAATGTGTAGTGTTTGATTGTTGTGATTGTCATGCCTTGCATTAGACCGTTCATGCATCATGTGTGTCTTGCATCGTGTGGTGTATATCATGTGTTGATTCCTGTTTCTGGTTTCCTTCATCTCGATAGAGTTCCACAAGCGTGTCGGAAAGTGAGGACCCGTTCGACTACATCGGTTCGTCTCCTTCACGGAGTCGTTCTTCTTCCAAGCGGGATCTCGGGCAAGATGACCATTTCCCCATATACCATTACTATCATTTCCATGTTAGTTATTTCGATGCTATCGATTATGTCTCCTTGCCTACCACATGTTAAATATCAGCCTCTCAACAATGCCATGAAACCTTCAACCTGTTCAACCTAGCAAACAACTGATTGGCTATGTTACTGCTTGCTTAACCCTGTTGTTAGCATTGCTAGTTGCAGGTGCAGTTGCTTCCATGTGAAAACATGGGTTCCTTGTTATATCACCTTATTAAATGCTATTTAATTTAATGCACCTATATACTTGGTAAAAGGTGGAAGGCTCGGCCTTTCGAGCCTGGTGTTTTGTTCCACCTTTGGCCCCTTAGTTTCCGGCTACCGGTGTTATGTTCCATAATTGAGCGCTCCTAACACGATCGGGGTTGTTGTGGGGACCCCCTTGATAATTCTTTTTAGATTAAAGTTGGTCTGGCAAGGCCCAACATTGGTAATACATTTGCCTAATCACCTAATAAAATTGCATAGGGACTTTCCGGACCCCGAGGATAATTTAATCAACCCCCCGGGCCAGTGCTCCGCATGAGTGTTGGTCCACCCACCTAGCAGTCAGCGGTGCCACCTCGGGGCAACTCGAGGTTTGGTTACCGTCCACTATGCATAGACGGTGTGTCCTGAGAATGAGATATGTGGCTCCTATCGGGTTCGTCGACACACCGGGTGGCCTTCCTGGATTAGTTTTACCTTTGACGAGATATCTTGTGCATCGGGATTCCGGTGATGCTTTGGGTAATCTCAAAGTTGAGGTTTTCCACTAGGGATTCCGACGAGATCGCGAGCTTCGTGATTGAGGATTTCTATGCGGCTTGTGGTAATTTGTGATGGACTAGTTGGAGCACCCCTGCAGGGTTAAATCTTTTCGGAAAGCCGTGCCCGCGGTTATGTGGTAACATGGAAACTTTGTGTAACACTGGTTCTAGATAACTTGAAGTTAAGTTAATTAAAACATGTCAACTGTGTGCGTAACCGTGACTGTCTCTTTCATGAGTTCTTACTCTGATTGAGGACACGGTGGGCATATGTCTGACGTAGATAGGTGTTCAGGATCATTCATTTGATCATTCGTAGCTCACGTCCGCTATGCCTAGATCTTCCCCCTCTTATTTCTTGTACTCGTAAGTTTAGCCACCAAATATATGCTTATCCGCTGCTGCAACCTCACCACTTAATCTTACCTCACCCACTAAGCTTTGCTAGTCTTGATACCTTTGGAAATGAGATTGCTGAGTCCCCTGTGGCTCACAGATTACTACAACACCAGTTGCAGGTACACGTAAAGGTTACTTGACGCGAGCGCGTTGATTTTTCATTTTGAGTTGCTTCTTCTTCTTCTTCTTCATCGATCTAGGATGGGTTCCAGGCCGGCAGCCTGGGATAGCAAGGATGGACGTCGTTCTTGTTTTGTCTTTTGTTTTCGTCCGTAGTCGGACCCTACTCTTACTCTTGATGATTATGTATTGTACTAATGTGACTCTGATGTAGCTTGTGGCGAGTGTAAGCCAATTCTATTATATATCTCTTCTTTTCAGTACATGTACTTGTAGCGATATCCATTCTTGCAACACGACGAGATGCGCTTCTATCCCTAACGAGGCCCTCGTGCCAAATTGAGGATAGGGTCGCATCTTGGGCATGACAAGTTGCTATCAGAGCAGTACCGACCTAGGAGCCCCTTTGATTGATCGAACTTGGCCGAGTCGAGTCTAGTGAAAAACTTCTTTGAGTCTTGTTATATATCGGAGAGTAGGATTCTTTTTTCTCCTCTTCTATGCTCTGGTGAGGAATCTTGACGTAATTATTTAATTCTACTCCTCTTCTCACTGGAAAAAAAAATTAGGATCACGCGGATATTTTTGGAATCTATATGATGCCGATGTGACGGAGTTCTGTCTTGGTGCCTCCTGTCTGCTTTAAGTTTCAGGGGAGTTGAGCTCCAGGGCATTCTTGAGCACATCGTTATCATTCATATTTCTTAGTATCTCAGGACGAAGGATGTTCGTAATTGCTTCAATACTAGTAGTGGCGAGCTAACCCCGATGTCCCCAGTACTCGTGCAGATTGTTCGGGAGTACTGCCATACTTTGTATCGTTGTGATCACGAGGGTCTATAGTAGATGAAGGTCCAAGATTCTGGTTGTGTGTTGACGGATGTGATACAGGTGACGCGTTAGTATAGGAGTTGTGTGATATTACTCCTTGTATCCGTGTACCAGATTGCATGACCAGATATTTCGGGAATTCATAGGTGGGAATTCAAGTAGTTGCTTATAGGACAATCTTTCAACAAATGCATGATGTTAGGTTGGGGTTCGACATCTAGTGGATTTTTGTCCACGAAAATATCGGACGAAATCTTTCTCATGAGTTTGTTCTGGCTAATTGCAAGCCGCACCCTTTGTTTGGTTGAATGTGGTAATTCGTGTTGCTTCGATGTCAAGTGATGATTTCAGATCTTTCCTAATATGTGTTCTCATATTTTTATGTGAATGCTAATTCTTTGCTCAATCAATTGTCATATCAATTCTTGTCAACCGGAGTCGTCATGTTAATTCTTTTCAACCGGTGTGTTTCTCTCCAAGTGAATTATATCATTTCCGAATTTTGCAAGATTGTTCTCTCATTTATTCCGGAGTTCATCTCATCTGTCCCAAGTTGTCTTTGTTTTTCCACGCCCTCCCGCCCTTTTTCTTCAGTGAGTGGATTTCATCCAACTGCATTTCATTTCACTGATGCTTCCGCTATCTCTTCTTGCTTTCATAACCGGTGATTCATGGTGAACATTCTCAGGAGCTTCATGTTCATCTTTATTCATTCTTGTCATCTTTTCTGGTGATTTTAATTCAGTTGTCCGTGATTCATCACATCCTTTTCATCCTTGTAATTCTTTCCTATGTTAAATTCTTATGAGCCTATCTTGTTTTTCATTCCTCTCTTTTCATCCGTAGCGTTGAAGATATTTCAGTAGTTTCTCGTTTTCAATTCTTTTAATTATTTTGAGGTGCTAACCTCATCTAGTTCTCTTCATATCGGTGCAATATCTCTCGATCTAGCAATCTTTTCTAACGGTGGTTTCTTTGAGTGGGCCCATAACCCACAGGTTTTTCTCAGGATCTGTTATAGCTCTTGTAATCTTCCGGAGATCTTTAATTCTTTTCAACTATGACGTAAGTATGAATTTCATCAGTCATATCCCTTCCTCAAGATCTATTTGAATCAATTCTCATATTTGGCTCAACCTTGCATTCTTCATTATTCCGGAGTGTCTCAGTATTCTTGGTGTTGTTTCTCGTCATCATTCTTAGCTTGCAAATTTGAAGGAGTGTTTCTCTCAAATCTTGCTCCATTCTTGTGAAGATTGTCATCCCAGCTTCGTATTATCCTCTCAATTGTTTCTTTCATGAGTGATTCATTTCTTGCTATCCGGTGCTTTTCTGAGTTGTTTTTATTTCTCGTTCCTCCGAAGGCCATCATTTCAGAACATTCTTCGTTCTCAGCTTTCAGCTTTCGTCCTCAATTCTTCTCAATTGTTGTCTCTTCGTTCGTCTCTCAATTATTCCGGTGCCTTGTTCTAGTTTTCTCTCGGGTGGCTCATGATCTCTTCATTCTCTTGTATCTCCAGTCATTCATGATTTCCTCTTTCATTTCAATTCTCGCCGGTGTTTCTTGCAACAATTCTTCTAGTTTGTGCTCATATCTCTCCTCAATCATTTCAAGAAGATTAAGTGGTTTGCTAAATCCGTTGCTTGTCATCAGTTTAACTTGATGAAGGATAAGCATAACGTAATTCTTATTCTTGTTCATAGTAATCTGAATTCTTCTTCCGGAGTGGCTCACGATATCAATTCTTTTCTCAAGTGTTATTATCTTTTCTTTTCCGGAGTTCCAAGTTTTCTCAAGTATCTCTTCGTGAAGCTTAATCAAAGTCTTTGCAAGGCTTCAATCTTATTCTTTCATCCCTCTTATCTTTGCATCATCCTTTTGTTACGGAGGCTCGTCATGGTGGTTCTTCAAGGATGTGATTCATTCTAAAGTGTTCTTCATGATTCTTGTTGGAGAACCTCAAGTATCCTTTCTCTTGCATTTCTATGTGCAATTGTTCTTCCTTTATCCTTTGCGGTGGTATTATAGCATTCTTGTTAGTGTAGGAGCCTCGAAGAGTTTTCCTCTAAAGTATGAGATAATTAAAACCACCAATTCTATGATCATGAGATATTTTCAACCCATGATTTCTTCGTTGAGCTATCTTGGTTTGGATTTCACCTAAAGCTTTTCCTATGGATTGTTGCTATCATGGTGCTTGTCATTAATCCAAGTTCTCAATGTATCCTCTTGGTGTAAGAAGTTTTGCTTATCTTGTTTCCCGAAACGATCCTTGTTTTTGTTAGTGGCTGGTTGTCACTTCATTAGTTTGAAAAGGTTTCCATAAGCCCACTTATATCTTGTTCTTTTCATTGTTGTTTTAACAACAACTACGTTCAATTCTTCTTGCCAAGTTAATTTGAGATAGTAGTTGTCATTCTTTTCTTCATTCTCTTACTCCGTATAAGCTAGTTCCTATTCTATTGTTCCGGAGGCATTGTGATATTGCTCTTTTGGGTCTAGAATCTTGTTCTATCAAGATCATGGTGTTCCCTTGCTCTATTTACTTGTTTGTTATGAATATTATCTAATTCTCCTATCTTTTCGAATTTTTTGTCCCATTTTCCTACCGAAGTGCTGCCGAAATTTTCCATGAATTCTTGCTTCTTTCTCATATCATTCCTCATCTCTTTGCAACCTTCAAGGATCGTTCGTTTCACTCGTTTGTCAAAGAAGCGACTAAGTTTTTACCTCGTGTTCTTTCTCATCCTCTCCCCCTTTCATTCTTGGATCTCGGTGTGAGATCCTCTTTTAGTGTAGGAGAGTTGTGACAGCCCGATGCCGACGTTCCAGAAGATTCCCGTTTCCTTTCCGTTTTCGTCGTCTGTCTATTTTATTTTGTCGCATCATCATCGCATCATTCGCATCATCAGCATTGCATCGGCACCCTGTTGCCGCCGGTTTTCAAAACTTGCATCCGTTGTTAGTTGCCGGTTATCGTCGTTGTTCGTTCCGAGTCCGACCGCACACGCACGCGCCCGCGGCATCGTCGAAACCCTGTTTTAAAAGTGTGCGTAAAAGTTTCTCCGTTTGGGGTGAGATTTGACGTGCGGTGTTATTTTAATATAGCTAGGCCGCCTGTTGAATTTCGTCGCGATAGGAGTCCGTCTGGTACCTGAACGGTCGACCATGGCGGCACCGTATTCGGTCTATCGTCGGACGTTTCTCGGTGTCGTGAGAATTAAGTTGCCGGGTGCCGTTTTCCCTCTCATCTCCGCCTAGACCCTCTGCACAGTGCTTCGTCCCTACGTGCAGCGTAGTCCGAAACCTCCCGGTGCCCGAAACACACGGTTGTGACCGTTGGATCCGGTTCAACCCCATAATACCGCAAACCATCATCGGTTTGTCCATTGGACTCCCTAACCTAGGTATTCTCGACCATCTGATCTGCATCGGAGGGTCCTGATAGACTCTAGCCCAATTCAATAGCTTTATATAAAAAGAGGTCCAGCCCTAATTCCTAGGTATCTTGTCCCATCACCGCCGCCGCCACTCCTCTTGTTTCCTCAGGATCTCGTTCCCCTACCCAACCAGCAAGAAGCATGCCCCGAGCCACCTTCTACTCTGCATGTTGGACGCGTCCAGGAGCCGGCAGATGCCAGTGTCCGTCACCGGTAGCTCCCTGCATCCACCCCGGTGCCCCTACTCCTCTCTCCGCCTCTCTTCCCTGATTCTTCTCTCTTCCTCGTCTCATCTCTATCTGTCTTGCAATAGTCCCAACCCCGGCCGACGCTTCCACTCTAGAACGGGGGCAGCAAGCTCTCGTGGCCAGCCTCGTCGGCAGCCGCACCGGCGACCGATGCCGCCGGAGCAGCACCACGCCCAGGCCAGTACCCCATCGTCCCGTGCTCTCTTCCTCCTGCTCCTTCCCATCTCCTTCCTTCTCTAATCTCTCTCTCTCCTGGTTTTTTCCCCTTCTCTGTCAGGGAACAAACGGAGCTCGCAACGTCAGAGCCGGCCATTGGACCCGTAGCCGGCGTCTAGGCCGCGTCTTCGCCGGACCCCCCGCGTCACCGGTGCTCAGTAGGTCGTCCTCCCTCCCCATCTTCCATTTCCTTCCTCCTGTTCCTTACAACTTGTCTGAATATCTCTCTCTCCCCCGTTGCAATCTGGAGCAGCCATGGAGGCACGGAGGTCCTTCAAGTTGTGCCTCGATGTGCCGGTACCGGTGACCGGAGTCGTCATCAAGCTCGGATCTGGGACCCCCTCGACCGGATCTACCCGGCCCGCCGGCGAAGAGCCCCGTCAGAGCCGCCCCTCCAGTCGCCTGCGCTGCCACCAGCTCGTTCCTGACGAACTAAAGCCCCGCATCGTGCTGTCTCTGCAGGTTGTTCCTGCATTTTTTTAGGTTTCCTGTAGAATGTCCAAAGGATTACAAATAGAAAGCCTCGGTGTTGTTTTATTTCACAAGCTTGTTGCTCGCCTAGCTGGTAGCCGATCCGTGCCTGGACCATGAGGTCTGTGGTTCGAATCCCAGCCATGCCATGCCTAGTTTCGTTAAATTTTTTTGGTCAGATTAGCTGTAGGTTGTGCTTCACGTAGCGCTACACCTAGCCCACACCTGCAACTTAGCCACGATCACAGGTCTAGCCTAGTGGCCAGCGTAATTAGAACTGTTTAGTGTGTTGTTTGCATCGGTTTGCGTGTCGACGTGTTGAAACGGTTTAGATCGTAACTACTCGTCCATAGCTCCTTTGGAGATGTGCCATATATGTAAATGGTGCAGAACGACGAGTAGAATCACGTGAACCACTTTGTTTTGCTGTTTAACAAACTTAAAATGTGATTAGGACAAATCTGGACAGAATTAGAATTTAACACATGGGGTCATTTCGGAGATGCTATATGTCGTTTCCGGCCTCATTTAAAATGCCTAGATAGGTAGTTTAATTTGTGCTTCACCCCGTGCCATGTTAACAACATTTTAATATTGCCGTGGAAATAAACAGGAGTGAACTAATAATTAAATATGGAGTTTCGTTGATATGCAACCCGTTGCATACCGAGCTTCACTTAATGTGTACTGTTTGATTGTTGTGATTGTCATGCCTTGCATTAGACCGTTCATGCATCATGTGTGTCTTGCATCGTGTGGTGTATATCGTGTGTTGATTCTTGTTTGCGGTTTCCTTCATCTCGATAGAGTTCCGCAAGCGTGTGGGAAAGTGAGGACCCGTTCGACTACATCGGTTCGTCTGCTTCACGGAGTCGTTCTTCTTCCAAGCCGGATCTCACGCAAGATGACCATTTCCTCAGCTACCATTACTATCATTGCCATGTTAGTTATTTCGATGCTATCGATTATGTCTCCTTGCCTACCACATGTTAAATATAAGCCTCTCAACAATGCCATGAAACCTTCAACCTGTTCAACCTAGCAAACCACTGATTGGCTATGTTACTGCTTGCTTAACCCGGTTGTTAGCGTTGCTAGTTGCAGGTGCAGTTGCTTCCATGTGAAAACATGGGTTCCTTGTTATATCACCTTATTAAATGCTATTTAATTTAACGCACCTATATACTTGGTAAAAGGTGGAAGGCTCGGCCTTTCTAGCCTGGTGTTTTGTTCCACCTTTGGCCCCTTAGTTTCCGGCTACCGGTGTTATGTTCCATAATTGAGCGCTCCTAACACGATCGGGGTTGTTGTGGGGACCCCCTTGATAATTCTTTTTAGATTAAAGCTGGTCTGGCAAGGCCCAACATTGTTAATACATTTGCCTAATCACCTAATAAAATTGCATAGGGACTTTCCGGACCCCGAGGATAATTTAATCAACCCCCGAGGCCAGTGCTCCGCATGAGTGTTGGTCCACCCACCTAGCAGTCGGCGGTGCCACCTCTGGGCAACTCGAGGTATGGCTACCGTCCACTATGCATAGACGGTGTGTCCTGAGAACGAGATACGCGGCTCCTATCGGGTTCGTCAACACACCGGGTGGCCTTGCTGGATTAGTTTTACCTTTGACGAGATATCTTGTGCATGGGGATTCCGGTGATGCTTTGGGTAATCTCAGAGTTGAGGTTTTCCACTAGGGATTCCGACGAGATCGCGAGCTTCGTGATTGAGGATTTCTATGCGGCTTGTGGTAATTTGTGATGGACTAGTTGGAGCACCCCTGCAGGGTTAAATCTTTTCGGAAAGCCGTGCCCGCGGTTATGTGGTAACGTGGAAACTTCCTTTAACACTGGTTCTAGATAACTTGAAGTTAACTTCATTAAAACATGCCAACTGTGTGCGTAACCGTGACTGTCTCTTTCGTGAGTTCTTACTCCGATCGAGGACACGGTGGGGTTATGTCTGACGTAGGTAGGTGTTCAGGATCATTCATTTGATCATTCGTAGCTCACGTCCGCTATGCGTAGATCTTCCCCCTCTTATTTCTTGTACTCGTAAGTTTAGCCACCAAATATATGCTTAGCCGTTGCTGCAACCTCACCACTTAATCTTACCTCACCCATTAAGCTTTGCTAGTCTTGATACCTTTGGAAATGAGATTGTTGAGTCCCCTGTAGCTCACAAATTACTACAACACTAGTTGCAGGTACAGGTAAAGGTTACTTGACGCGAGCGTGTTGATTTTTCATTTCGAGTTGCTTCTTCTTCTTCTTCTTCATCATCGATCTAGGATGGGTTCCAGGCCGGCAGCCTGGGATAGCAAGGATGGACGTCGTTCTTCTTTTGTCGTTTGTTTTCGTCCGTAGTCGGACCCTGCTCTTACTCTTGATGATTATGTATTGTACTGATGTGACTCTGATATAGCTCGTGGCGAGTTTAAGCCAATTCTATTATATATCTCTTCTTTTCAGCACATGTACTTCTAACGATATCCATTCTTGCGACACGACGAGATGCGCTTCTATCCCTGACGAGGCCCTTGTGCCAAATTGAGGATAGGGTCGCATCTTGGGCGTGACACCTAGGGAGGGCGCAAGGACTAGGGGAGGGGCGTGGGGTTCTACTGCTCCATAGGAGGGACTCGGGGACGCAATTTATAGCCCAGGGGGTGGAGCTCTCGCGACGCCGGAGAAGCTCCGAGATCCATGGAGAAGCTCCAATGGCAGGCACCTCCAGGAGCAAGGGGGCGAGGGGGAGAGAGTTCCAGAGGGTTCACATGTGCTGGAGGAAGCTCTACGACACTCTTGGACAGCTTAGAACCATCTCGAGACAAGCTCCCGTCGACCTCAATGCACAGAGCTCTGCTTTGGCATGCTCTTCCCATGGTTACCACGTGGACATGGCCTTGCCTTGCCCCTCAAGTTGTCAAACCTTGTCTAAACTTATCTACATACTGTTCTAAGGTGAAATGACACAACACACACCACTTGGGAGCAATGAGGTGACCACACCAAAGTCAAATAGTCCCCAACAGCAAGGTGTTTGTGATGTGCTGTCACCACCACAGTGCACCTCTTGGCATGATATTTGGTTGAGGTTGACCACTCACTAAGGTCACCATACTGGCCAAAATTCAGCACATTCAATAAGCATATGGGGCATTTCCTTTGTAACTTGGCATACTGACCAGAAATGAAGAAGTTGTTGTTGGGGTTAATTGGCTAAATGGAAATGGCTGAAATTTGGAGGCGACTCGTGATTTAGGCATATGAAGACACTGGCAAAGATGCATACCATTTGCACAACTTAAATGGTACTTCCTTCACAATGCTTCATTCTGTACAGGATCTTAAATAATTTGCTGGGGAAGAATGGGATGATGAAATGGGCTAAATTTTGGTGGACAAAGATAATTTAACATGATGAACCACTCTGCAAAATTTGAGCTCAAGGGAAACAATGAATCAAGCACTTCCTTTACAAACAGAAGATCAAGACATAATTTGCAAAGGGATATTGTGCTCAATTTTTGAACTGGGGAACTTGATCTTTTGATGGAAACGATGATCATATGGATATGAGAAGCACCACAAATTATTTGGGATTTTTCGCAGCTACCAAAATGGTAGTTCCTTTGGAAAGGCCCCAAAACTGCTATATTGGCATAAAACAGGAAAGTCCAATTTTCCTTTATTCTATGATGGCCAATATTTTTTGAGAGCTTCATAGGGTCACAAAGAACATTTCTACAAGATTTCATGAGCATTGGAGATGGATAACTATTTTCTTCGATTTAATTCCTGATACAAGCAGAAACAGGAATTAATTCCAAAGGGGAAATATTGCATATGACCTGGCAACATTTTTGCGTATCTAGGGTCTATGAGGGAATGATGATCTCTGGGAAGACTTGGAGGATCAACAGAGCAAGGGAAATGATGGCTCCTTTGAAAACACAAAGACAGGATTCCTAGTTCGAATATTTCGGAGCTAGGGTTTCCAAGAGGTTCGGAGCTTACTCAGCAAGGACAAGAGGGCACAAGGATATGGAAAAGTACTGAGAGATTGAGGATAGACTGGATTCACCTGGTCATTTGCCAAATTCCAGAGGAAAAATCCGGGAGAGAAAAGCTAGGACGGAATAACAGCACAAAAATCGATAACCCAATTTTTGGGGTGCTACAGTACTCCATGAAGATCAAATTCATTAAGCGAGAGAAGGTGGCTGGGGCATTGGTTAGACCGAAGGACATGACGGTGTACTCGTATTGGCCATAACGAGTGACAAAGGTCGTCTTAGGAATGTCCCCATTCCTAATTTTGATTTGATATTAACCTAATCTCAAATCCATCTCGAAAAAGACTGCAGATCCAGCGAGTTGATCATACAGATCGTTGATCCTGGGGAGCGGATATTTGTTCTTTATCGTGACCAGATTAACCGGTCAATAATCTACAACCATCCGATCCGTACCATCCTTCTTCTTGACGAAGAGGATAGGACAAGCCCAAGGAGAAGAACTAGGACGAATGAAACCTTTCTTCAAAGATTCATCGAGTTGGATCTTAAGTTCAGCTAATTCTTGGGGAGACATCTTATAGTGTCTTCTAGCAATTGGAGCAGTTCCTGGACAAGTTCTATGACAAACTCTACTTCTCTGTCAGGTGGAACACCTGGCAGTTCCTCTAGAAAGACATCCGAGAAGTCACGGACTACCGGGATGTTTTCAAGGTCTGGAAGAGGATTGGCACTGAGGGCATATATCTGGCGTTTTGAAATACCAGATGAGACATTCACTATCTGGCCAGAAGGATGGGTAAGCTGAACAGTCCTAGAGAAACAATCAATTTAGGCATGATGAGCTGAGATCCAGTCCATCGCCGGAATGATTTTGATATCTGAAGTCTTGAGGGCTATCAAAGAAGCAAGGAATACTAAACCATCGACAAGGATTTGGTTCCCATGGCTTACTGCATTATTTTGCCATTTGGAACTTGGAGCCTGAATTACTAATGGGATGGGCATATCTTGGAAAGCAATATTATGTAAGGAGGCATAACGTTCAGAGATGGAGTGGGATGCTCCTCAATCAAATAGGATTGAAGCTGGATGAGAATTGACAAGAAGCTTCTTAAGCACGACATCAACATCATCTTTAGCTTCTTCTGCAGATACATGGTGCACACATCCACGAGTTGGAGAAACTAACCTTTCATTAAGCTTCTTGGTTGGCGGCTTGCAACGAACAACACCCATTCCTGATGGGGGTGGAACTTAACCACGCAGAGGACAATCCCTTGAATCGTGTCCTGGTCGGCTACACTTGAAGCATGCTCCATAAATAGGAGGAAGAGCGGCATTCGAGATCCATATCCTCCGCTTCTAGGACATAGAAATTGAAGATGATCGAACATCACGGTTGTGCTTGCGAGATTCCTCGTAGGTCATTCTGCTTGTTTCTGCTTGGATGGCTCTGTTCACAAGAACCTCGAAACTAGTGAACTCATGCGGACTGAGATCATCGTGAATCTTTGGGTTAAGACCTTTCCTGAATCTAGCTTGCTTCTTGGCATCTGTGGATACTTTTTCTGGTGCATAACGCGCGAGGCGTCCAAACTCACAACTATAAGCAACCACATCCATCTTGTCTTGAGACAAATTGCAAAACTCCTCTTGCTTCCGATCTATCAAGGCCTGCGGAATATGATGCTCACGAAAAGCTTCACAGAACTCCTTCCATGAAGTAACTTGGCCTGCAAGACGCATGGCCTCAAAGTTCTTGCACCATAGGCTAGCAGAACCTTCAAGGTGATATGTGGCATAAGTAACCTTGTCTCCTTCAGCCACGTTTGCATAACGCAGCTTGTTGTTGATACTTCGGAGCTAATCATCTACATCTAGTGGCTCATTGGAATGATGGAAGGTGAGCGGATTCAATTTGATGAAGTCTCTGATGGATACTAGCTCATTGCGCTGATGGGTTCTATTCTGCTCAATGTGCTCCAATAGACGATTGGTGGCACGCTTGTTCCTCTCAATTTCTAACATAACCTATGTCATCAAAGGCGGATCGCGAGAACCTTCTTCATCCCTACCATCTCCATGGTTTTGACCACGACCAGCAGATTTCCGGATTACTGGCGACATCCTGAAGGAAACAACCAGGGTTCAGAAACAAGGAAGAACACTAGAACACCACGATCCTAGGGAAAATCAAACAACATAATGGCTGTACCGGCATGAAATATGAGGCAACCTGAAATATATTTGGGCAACATAACAACTCAACATCATGGGTTCAGGGTGCAGCAAGAACATAGGCAGCACTTCTCACAAAATGGATGGAAACAGATTTGACACCCGACCATCCTATACGTCCATGGTTCAGTAACTCCTCATCCTAGCAGATAGGTAAGAAGCCTAGTCCTTAATCCCCATAGAAGATAAGAGGGTGACTCAGAATAGAGTGACTTGAGGAAAGAAGTAAAAAGAATATGCGTTCCCTTTCCATAATCAATTCCCTTATATAACTATAGTGTTACTAGACTCAACATCGACCAGTTTGGCTTGGTAATCCTATAGACAGTCAAGCTCTGATACCGTTGCTGTCGGGACACCGATCCTAAGCCACACAATTCCAGCTTGTAACACATCATATCACTTTGTGGCCTCACGCACGGTAATCCCCACGGCTGCCACCTTACCTTGGTCGGGACCGTTTGCGCCTTTTGGCTCACGTATATGACTATGTCGCCAGCAATCATATGTCACAGAACCCGGGTCGACATGACTAGTTATGAACCCAAGTGGTACATTCGTACAGGGACAGGCATACATAACCCAGCAAAGCAGGTGACGGTCAACAATGTGTGTAGACAAATCGTAGCAAGCTACAAGGACTCCATTACACCACATGACATTTCCCCGAAGGGACAGACACAACAGCTAAAAAGGATACATGCCGGTCAATCAATGTGTCCGGAGCAGTAGCGAGCTACCCAGAGGAAGCACAAAGAATCATTTCCCTGTAAAGAGTACTACTAGAGGCAAGAAACTAGGTGTCGAATCCCACACATACCAACGCATTTCAAACATACACACAATATGCATGATATGTGTAGATACAACAATGGCATCATAACATAACTCTATGACTCATCATTTATTGAAGAGGCTCTGAAGAGCCAACATAGTATAATGTTACAAACAGAGGGGTCACATGACCCAACATTCAGAGCATACAAGCATCAAGCAGAAG
This sequence comes from Hordeum vulgare subsp. vulgare, assembly GCF_904849725.1. Taxonomy (NCBI): domain Eukaryota; kingdom Viridiplantae; phylum Streptophyta; class Magnoliopsida; order Poales; family Poaceae; genus Hordeum; species Hordeum vulgare. The sequence goes on along the minus strand of NC_058522.1, from coordinate 128,363,991 downwards.
TTACATGTCTGGGTACAGACATCTATTAAAAGCGTCTGGAAGAGCGTGAAAAGCTACAACAACCCTACCATAGGAGCCAGACCACTATTTGGGTTCCCATGCTATTCCATCGATGTTAACGACAATAGGAAAACATAGAGATAACAATGTCTATCTCTGCAAAAATGAAAAAAACAACAGTGAGTACGAAGGAACTCAGCAAGACTTAGATCAGAACTAACTACATATGCATCATGTATTAATGAACGGGGTTGTGGGCTTTACTGCAGAAAAGCCAGCTTTGACCTTTGGCTAACCTAAACTACAACAATGTTTTATACCTCTCTCGTCTCCCTACGAGAGAGCGCACACGAGTCCACATATCCACCACATCAATACACCACCATGGAACCTCAGCACTCACACTTATGTGGACCATTTTAAAGTATTCGTTAAAGTTCTCTATGAACCATGTAAATATCCAAGTAGTCCATATCCGAGGACGCGGCTATTCGAATAGATAATTACCCTGCAGGGGTGTACTTCATCACACATGCTCCCGCCACTTATCTCCAAGTGCACATAAAAACAAGCACCTCGGCAACCTTCAAGCGGAAGCCCGCGAGGGAGTCGGCCACGGACGTTAACCTACGATGACTCACGCCCAAGGCAGTCGCCTATCTGAGTTGGAACCCATAATGGAAGTCAGGCTGAGGTTTCCAATATGGCCTCAAACGATGTGAGAAGGGCCCCAAGCCGGTCCCGGTTGGACCGTTCATCCACTTAGCAGGCCGTGCCACAACCTATGAATGTTTCGAACTACTGCGACTCCTGGACTTAGAACAAAGTAGTTAATAGGCCGAGAGGGGTCGAGTTACCGGAACCCAATGTGCGGTAGTATCTAATCTTGGAACACTAACACAATATATCAGGTCCTAAGTGCGGTATCAATGAGACAAACCACCATGTACTCCTACATGGCCTCTCATCAGTAGGACATGATCATTCCAATTCATCATCCAGATGATCAGACCAGCTCAACTCTAAGCATAGCAAGCATATCAGGGTAATGGCACAACATGGCTCAAGCATCTACCAGGTATGCTAGGTTGCTTGGTTTAGCTATTTACTGTGACAAAGATAGTCATGCAAAGGAATGGGTTCATCTACCGAGACATAAGTAGCAGTTCAATCTTTATGTCCTAATGCATTGAAATGAGAGCAAGAGCGAGAGAGTGGGATTGTATCGGAATGCTCAAGGGGGTTTGCTTGTGTGTCGATCAGAAGAACTCAGCTGTTCTTCGATGTCGGTGATAACTACATCTCGCAAGGTCTATCAACAAAATCAATAGAGAACAAATTAAGCACAACAAATGCTTCACAATGATGCATGAGCATTGCATGTTAACATGATGTTGGTTTTATCTAATGCAAGTGATCACAAGTTAATTGGGGTATATTTGATGAATATAAATCATTTCCAAACTCCAATCATAAGCATTTATATGCTTATTGTGTAATTTTCCTATTCAGCGAGTTTAAATTGTTCCAACATGCATGCAAACGGTACCATTGGATTCCTTGCATTTTTCTGATAATTTTTCATATATAAATTATTTTCATCCGAGTTATATTTTATTTTCTATGAATTTTTGAAGTTTTGCTATTTTTCTAGAATTATTTTAAAACCAGAAATTGAATTGCTACGTCAGGCTTATGTCATCCTTGCGTCAGCGGGTCAACCAGCTGGTCTAGGTCAAATCTGAACAGTGGGGCCCACTGGTCAGTGACCCAGGGCTAAACCCGCGCTGACCAGCCCCTAATTGGGGTTTGACCCACCCCAGGGCCCACTGGTCAATGGCTGATGGGAGCTAATTAGACCCTAATGGCCTTGCCGCGTGGGCGCCCACCGGAGTTGGCCGGCGGCGAGCAAGCCGCGACGGTGGGCTCGCCTAAGATGCCCTAACCGGCGCTACGGAGGTCCATTTTGCACGTGGTTGACGGCTACAGAGAGTTGGCGAAGCGCCCGATCTAGAGGGGGCAACGATTGGGGCTAGAGTGGACCGAAGCATCGCCGGCGGCGAGATCCAGCGGCGGCGGCTCGGGCTCGATGCGGGGCATGGGGCTGCGGTGCACGGGAGAGAAGTGGAAGAAGGGGGAAATGCTCTACTGCTTACCGCGGAGCTGATGGGAGCAACGGCAACGGAAGGGGAGCTCGGCGCAGGCCGAACCGACGACGACGGTCTTCGGTGGCCGGAGGGGAAAACTGCGATGACGGCGACGCTACAGGGGGATGCGGCTCGATTCCTTCGGCATGGAGGAGCTTCTCGAGGAGGCGGAGTCGATAGGCTGCACAGGGGCTTCGCTGCGGCCGGAGAGCCGTCGGTGGCGAGCTCGAGCAGAGCTCGTTAATGGCGACGATGAGAGGAGAGTAGAGGAGAGGAGGGAGGGGGAAATGGAGAGGAGGAGGAGATCGGGACGGCTCTGGTGGTCTCATCCCCATCGTCACGCTGGCTTGGGGAGGCAGGCAGGGAGGGAGGAGGTGGCTTCCACACGGCGAGCGTCATCCCGTGCTTCTCCTCTGCCTTCTGGCAAGAGGAGGAAGACGACATGGGGCCTCCTGGTGGGCTGGGCTTGCATGAGAGCGCCAGGTAAGCTTCTGTTCTCTTTTTTTTATTTTGTTTCTTTTATTTCTTTTTCTCACATTTGTTTGTATTTGAAAATAAATTCAAACCATTTTTCATAAAACCCTAAAATATTTTTATGTGACATAAGATAATTATCTAATGCCACACAATTATTTTCCGAGTTTATGAAACTATATTTTATATATATAGCAAATATAATTCCATTGCAAATAATTGTCAGATTAAATAAAAGGTCCAAAATAAATGTTTTTGTGATCCAAAAATATTGGTTGACATTTTTATATCATGCCAATAATTTATTGGAAAACCAGGGACATTTTCCTGGAACTATTTGAAGCAATTTTTATATTGCTTATTTCACAAAATTTTGGTTCCTCAGGCTTGATCACTTCCCCATTTCATATTCAAAATAATTTAAATGTGCATGCATGAATGCTTGGAAAGTAAAGTGAGACTAGGGTTGTGACATTAATCTGTAACTTAGATCAAAGTAATTTATATATGAAAAATGATCAGAAAAATCCAAGGAATATAATGGTGCTATTTTCATGGATGACAAAACAAGTTATACCTGAGCATCAGGTCAAATCAATTAAAAGGGTATTTGAAAAATACCTTATTTGAAGTGATATTTGAACTTTGATTCAAATCAGCTTCAATTAAATAAATGGTAGCTACATTAGCCCATGTCACATTTCATTTTCATGCCATGATCATGCATAATATTGTCGTACTTGAATTGTATTGATTGTTGTTGTTTACTTTGATAGGCCCTACTCCACCGGATACCTCCGATTACCCGACTGAAGGGATATATTCCCTTGTTGAGCAACAAGGCAAGCACCCCTTTTGAGCATTCCAATAAAATCCCATGTTCTCGCTCCTGCTCTCATTTATTGCATCAGGACACATCGTGATAAATGCTTTTGCCTCGGTAGTTGAACCTATTTCCTTTGCATGACCTATCCTTGTGACAGTAAATAGCTAAACCTTGCAACCTAGCATACGTGTGCTTACTTGCTATGCTTGCGATGCCTAGAGTTGTGTCAGGCCTGTTTCATCTTGGTGATGGACTGGAATGGTTAAATGTGTTCTGGTGATAAAGGTTAAGTGTTGAACCTGATTTGGTAAAGGTACCGATGAGAGGATATGTAGGAGTACATGGCGGTTTGTCTCATTGGAACCGTTCTTAGGAACTGAGTTCCGTGTATGTAATCCAAGACTAGCTGCTACCATACATTGGGCTCGAAACCAATGGACCCTCTCGACTTATTAATCACCTAGTACTCGGTCCAGGAGTTGCAAGTAGTTTGTGGTGTTTGTAGTCATGCTAGAGGCCGTTCACGGTGCTGACCTTAGAGGTGGACCGTGACGCGGTAGGCAGTGGCATGGTGTACCAAGTACCACCCGGATGGTGGGCTTGGGAACCCTGCGCACATCATTTGGGGCCGTAGCGGAAACTTTGGCCGGACTTTCGTGCGGGTTCAGTCTCAAATAGGCGATAAACCTGGACTAGGTATTAGTGTGGTTAACGGTCGTGGCCGACTCCCTCGCTGGGCTTCCGCTTGAAGGTTGCCGAGGTGTGTAAATTGCACATGGCAATAAGTGGCGAGAGCGTGTGTGAAGAAGTACACCCCTGCAGGGTTATGATCTATTCGAATAGCCGCGTCCGCAGATATGGACTACTTGGAGACATATATTGTTCATAGATAACTTTAATGGCTACTCATAAAAGTATCAAGATAAGTGTGAGTATTATGGATGGAATTCTCGTAGGGAAACGAGAAAGAACCCATGATAGTGTATTGTTGTGGTGGTAGTGGACTCGTGTACGATTTATCAAAATTTATTCAAAAATAATTGAAGTCTTAATGTAGATTAGCCAAGAGTCAAAGCTGGCTTGCTGCATGAAACTCCACAACCACCTTTGTTGATACTTGAGTATGAGTACTTAGATCTGATTTAAAGTCTTGTTGAGTACTTTCGTACTCATGTTTCCGTAATAAATGTTGTAGAAGACACCCACAAACCATCTGGTGGGTTCTACCTAGACGTCGATGATGACGAGTAGCTGGTGTCCCAGCTACGACTTGGCCCTTTCGGAAGGGATCTGTAGATAGTCAGGCTTTATGCCTTTTCCTTTCATCTATCTATACTCAAACAGCTTTAATGCTTCCGCATGTCTTGTATGACTTGAGTGTCGGGTCATGTGACCCCTGCCTGTATGAACATATTATGCAAGGCTCTTTCGAGTCTTCTAAATAAATGTTGTGATCTTGAATGGTTATGTTGTGACGCCTTTGTTGTATCTATGCATATTGAGTATGTCATGCGTACATGTGATGTGTTGTGATATGTATGGGGTTCGACACCTAGTTGTGCGCCTTTAATAGTACTCCTTACAGATAAATGCCCCTTTGTGATTCCACTCAGCCTTGGTAGCTTGCTACTGCTCCGGATACATTGGTTGACCGGCATGTATCCTTCTTAGTTGTTGTGTCTGTCCCTTCGGGGAAATGTCTCGCGGTGTAATGGAGTCCTTGTAGCTTGCTACGGCTCATCTACACACGCTGATGACCGACACCTGATTTGCTGGGTTATGTATGTCTGTCTCTGTACGGATGTGCCACTTGGGTTTATAACTAGTTATGTCGACCCAGGTTCTTTGACATTGGAATGCTAGCGATACATTGCATACATGAGTCAAAAGATGCAAACGGTCCCAGCCAAGGTAAGGTGGCAGCCGTGGGTAACCGTGTGTGAGACCGCAAAATGATGTTGTGTGTTACATGTTGGATTCCTATGTCTTAGGATCGGGGTCCCGACATGATAGTCTTGGGACGGTGAGCCGTTTCATGAAGCTTTCCTTCAATACAAGAACTGCAAGCACGGTCTTTGGCAAAACTCACATTTGTTAGTCCACGAACATGATCCCCTTTGAGGAGACTTTGCAAAGATGTCATATTGACATGAGCTAGCCGGCGATGCCAAAGCCAACGCACCTCAACTTTAGCCATTAGACAAGTCGCGGTCTTAGTGGGTCGCTCGGAAAAGTTCACCACATAGAGACCGTTATCCACACGTCCAACAACAAAGGATACTTTAAGAGTCTTGCTCCACAAAAGGGCCACAATATCAAAATCATAGAATGTGGCAAAGCCCATAATTGCAAGTTGATGAACAGAAAGCAAATTGTATGCAATGGACTCAACAAGCATGACCTTCTCTATAGGTAAATCTTGAGAGATGACCACCTTGCCAAGTCCCAATACCTTAGATGTTGAGGCGTCAACAAAATGGACATAGGTGGGCACAGATGGAATTGGATGCACATCCACCACCAAGTCCTTGCTCCCAGTCATATTATTTGTTGCTCTAGTTTTGAACAACCATGACACCCCAGAGGAAGCAACCTCCTACAAGAGATCAATGCTTGGATTTAGGTACCCATTCTTGAATGGGTCCTTTGATGTTAGAAACAAGGGTCTTAAGAACCCAAATAGACCATTCAACGTACTCATAATAAGTTCCAACAAATTTAGCATAAACATGCCCATGACTAGCACGAGATAAAACATAAGAGGGTTAAAGTCGTCGGCTTTGTTGGTAGGGACGGTTTTGACCTTCTTGGCATTGCCACCCCCTTCCTTGTTCTTCTTCTTATTATGAGTACTCTCACCCTCTTTGAAAAAAGTGTCCTTGAGAGGAAGAGATTGCTTGGTCTTGTTCTTCTTTTTCTTCTTAGACTTGGGTGCAAATCCAAGTCCCTCCTTTCCTACAACTTCCTTTTGATTACTCAAAAGGTCATTTAGGTTCTTCTCGCCTTGGATGCATGACACAAGGCCCTTCTCTAGTTGTTCTTTCAACTTGGAATTATCCTCCACAAGATGCACATGCTCGCAACAAGGGTTAGTAGCACAAGCATTATCAATTAGAACGAAGGGGGGACAAGTAGAGATCTCCTTGGTTAATTTTACTTGGAGTTGATCCTGAGACTCCATAAGAGAGGAATGAACACCTTTCAAGACCTTGTGGGCCTTGTCAAGTGTGTCAAACTCTTCCTTCAGTCTATCATGGCGAACTCCAAGTGCAAATTTCTCGGACTTAAGCACACGGGTAAGGACGATGGCATGATCAAGGTCTTTTTGCAATTTAGCATGATCAACGTTGTGTGACTCCTTGAGAGCCAAACGAAGACCACACTCTTCCTCTAGAGCAATGGATAGTTCCACAATCTCATCGGCATATTCACGACTATGTCCCTCCATCTTGGAGATAGTATCCTCATGAGATTCAATGATATCATTGGCCTCACCAAGTTGTTCCAAAAGAGCAACAAGTGTTTCTTGGATTCACCTTTGAGCTTACTCAAGATTTTGTCAAACCCATTCTCATCAAGCTCCACTGCTTCAATATCATCAACACAATCTAACAATGAAGGAGTAGTAGTGACAGTGGTCTTGATGTTGGGGGTTACCTTATTGAGACATTTGGCCATAAGGCACTTGGCGATGCGGTTCTCATTGGGGGCGCCGAAAAAAGACACCTTGGGGGAGGATGTAGCAATGTCCACGGTAGTCGTTGCTATCCCCTCACGGCTTGTATCATCCTCATCATCATTGGACGTGTACTTTTCAAGGGCCACCAAACCCTTTGGAGGAGTCTTCTTGGTGAAGTTGTTCTTGTTTGGGAATGACTTGGCTTTGTCTTTGCGAATGAGCTTGCCCCCGTTGTCTTCCCTCTTCTCATAAGGACAATCCACCACAAAGTGACTCACATTGCCGCAATTGTACCATGTCCTCACTCGTTGCATGTTCTTGGACCCACTAGAGTTGTTCTTGGAGAAGTTGAGCCTTGAGTTTCTCTTGTTGCCCCAAAATTGCCTTGATGCAAGAGCCATGTGCTCGTGATGAGCATACTTTGTGTCTTCGGGGCAGCCCTCTTCTTCCTCTTCCTCTTCTTCATCTGAAATGGCCTTGGCTCTCAAGGCAAGGTTGGGTGAGGCTTTCTTTGACCGTACACGAGCAAGAGCATTGTCGGCGGTCTTGTTCATGATATTCATGGCAATGAACTCATCCAACACTTCACTTGAGGTCAAGGTGTGGAAATCCAGCCTTTGACGAATTACGGAGGACATGGTTTTGTTGAATGGCATGATGGCCTTGAGAAACTTGCTCTTCGTCCAAGGGTAATCCATATCCTTGCTCCCATGATCTTGGAGAACAACGAAAAGAGTACTCACCATTAGGTAGAGATCACGAGGATCCTCATCTTCTAGCATCACAAACTCATCGGCCTCATCAAGTACCACTTCAAAGTTGGATCGTTGAATGCTTGAGCTCCCCTTGTACAACACCACAATGTGCTCCCAAAAATCCTTTGCATACATGAAGGGGCGCAAGTGAGATAGATCTTCGGGAGGAACCACGGATTGAAGGATGGACAACGTGGAATGATTGTATTGATTGTTCGCCTCTTCTCTTGGAGTGAAGTTGTTTCGATCATGTGGGTAGAAGCCTTGTTCGATAATTCTCCAAATATTTGTTGAGTTGGGTTTCAAATGAGACTTGATGCAAAAAAACCAATTAGCAAAATTACCTTTAACAAATTTAGGAGGAGGACCAAGGTTATTAATATACAGTGTAGGGACCGGTCCTCCATAGAATGGGGGAGGAGGAACCGAGGCAAAGGTTCTCGTCCCATTCTTATCAAAAGAGTAAGAAGTTCGAGTACCTCTAGTCACTTCCTTTTTGGAATTGGCCTCTGACTCCGATGCGGTGGGTTTAGCCACAAGCAACGGTTCGGGAGAATTCTTCAACCCCTCAAGTAATTCTTTAAGCATGGACTTGACTTCTATCGTCATGGACGTCTTGTGTGAGGCCATAACCTCATTCAAGTCGTCACGTGTGATCGAACTCAACTCCACGGTCTCAGGCACTTAATTCCCACTACCACCATCGTCAACCATACTCTTTGGGTGGTGAAACCCTCAATAAAGAGACGAGGCTCTGATACCAATTGAAAGGATCGATATGGTTGACTAGAGTGGGGGGGTTAATAGGAAACTACCAATTTTATTTTTTCTTAACAAATTAGGGTTAGCAACAAAAGGTTCTCTAGATGAACAACTAGTTGAGCAAGTTATATTATGCTAACAACAAAAACAACTAGTGCAAGCAAGGAATACAACACAACATTAATAAGTACAAAGTAAAGGTAATAGATAACCACAAGTGGAACCGATGGAGACTAGGATGTGTTACCGAAGTTCCTTCCCTTTGAAAGGAAGTACATCTCCGTTGGAGCGGTGTGGAGGCACAATGCTCCCAAAGAAGCCACTAGAGCCACCGTATTCTCCTCACGTCTTCACACAATGCGATATGTCGTGATTCCATTAGCGGTGCTCTTGAAGGCGGCGACCTGACCTTTACAAACAAGGTTGGGGCAATCTCCACACAAAGCTTGGAGGCTCCCAACAAGACCACGGAGCTTCACCACAATGGAATGTGGCTCCGAGGTGACCTCAACCATCTAGGGTGCTCAAACACCCAAGAGTAACAAGATTCGCAAGGGATTAGTGGGGGAAATCAAATTTCTCTTGGTGGAAGTGTAGATCGGGACCTTCTCAACCAATCCCTAGAAAATCAACAAGTTTGATTGGCTAGGGAGAGAGATCAGGAGAAAATGAGCTTTGGAGAAACAATGGAGTTTTTGGAAGGGGAGAGATGGTATTCTTGGGGAAGAAGACCCCTTTATATAGTGGGGGAAAGGATCCAACCGTTACCCCCACTTTCAGCCCGAGCAAAGCAGTACTACCGCTGCTCGGTGTGGTACTACTGCACGCATGGTAATGGCAGAGGGAGGAACTACTGCACGGGGCAATGAGTGGTAGGACCACCGGAGCGGTACTACTGCACACCCTTACGATACTATCGAGGGTAGTATCCAACTGCCACAGGAGGTACATGGAAGTAAAAAATCACTTCCATGTCTACCTACGCCGAGGCTACGGCTGTGAAAAAATCCGACACGGTAGTACCGGACATAGTTGCAGTACTAGCGCGTGAGGGCGGTAGTAAAAAAAACTACGTACGTTCTTACTACCGCACGTGCTCGTAGTAGAGGCTGCTAACAACGGGACTGCCCCTGCTTGGAGTGGTACTACCGCTCCATTGAGTGGTACTACCGCTGGCCACTGAAAACAAGCGCCTTGGTGATTTCACTTTGCACAGACAAGGGGAAATGAACTCGAGCTCCATTGAAGCGAAGGAAAGGTGGTGCAAAAGAATGGATGTGTACGTGCCGATTCCACCCTAACCTTTCTTAAGCAGACCCCGTCTTAATAGTACGGCTTTCCTACGACTCAAATCCACCGAAAAGAAACGTAGAAAGCAGCCATCTTAGAAAGACTCCGAGGGGCACTGAATCGTCTTGTGCCTAGACATGAATTATCTGAAATGCTCAATGCAGACGATTAATACGCACATGCATTGTCATCAATCACCAAAACTACTTAGGAAAAATATGCCCTAATAGTAAGCTTTGATATATTTCCCCCTTTGGCAGAAGTTGTTATAAGCTTTGATTTATCTCCCTCTTTGGCATTAATTTCCAAAAAGGCCAGAAGGAATGGGTTCCTTGATAGTAAGGGATCCTGGATTCTTCTTTGTTTGATAAGGGTTCTTTGATAATTCTCCCCCTTGCACTAGGTAAGGGTTCCTTGAAATTTATCTCCTTTGAGTATAAATAAGGATTCCTTGATTCTTCTCCCCCTTTCAGTAGGGATCCTAGATGTTTCTCCCCCTTTTAAATTTTGTGAACTTTGTCGAAGGAATCCTCATTAGGAAAAAACTAAGAAAATCACACAGAACAAAGGTAGTATTAACATTCAGAGTCTCCGAGGCAAAATGATTCAGTAGAACTAAAAATGATCTTAGACCTATGGGAGAAACCAGTAGGACCGATTTGCCCAACTCGGAGAGACCGAGTTGCAAATAGAAATGTAACTAATTGACTTAAATGGGAAGAAAATATCCAAAATAAATAAAATATTTTATTTTGAATTATATACATACATATAGATAAGAACTGAATGGTTCCAAGAAGGCATGCAACAAAAACATGAAGCACTAAGAATCTACATCTAGATGTTGGGCGGTGAGTAGGTCACCTATATTAGAGTATATTGACTTGAGGACCCAAGCAAGGCTGCTTGATCATAGGTCATACTCATCGTTAAGCGCAAAATGTGGTTGCCATTTTTATAAGCATGCTAATCTCTTCATATCACTTGAGTTTCTTTACCACATGACTTGGAGTAAAGCTATGTCAAGGATATGAGTACATACCTTTGAAAGATGTTGATGACATGGCATGTGGGTGACCTTGTTTGTGGGTGCTCAATGTTGATGAAGTTCATCTATAATTGGGAGCTATCCTTATTGTTTCAGTTCACTTTTCACCTACATTGGTTACTCATGCAAGGAAGAACATAATATATCCATATGACAAGATTGAATTTATTCATCAAATAGTTGTCAAGGATATGATTTGTTGTCTTCTTCCTCCACCTCCAAAGAAAAGGTTGTTGATACTTGGCCATGACAAGATTGCTTTTGATGTGAGTTGATGGCAATCTCGTGGAGTGTAGTTCTTCCAAGTACCTACAAAACGTTAGGTGCAACACAAGCGAGCATAGTTTTCCAAGATATAAGATAGTGTCATATCAAAAAAATCATGGAATGGTCAATCAAGATCATGCCCTTGCATGCATCCAAGTGAGTCTAGCTCAATTTTCAAGCATTAATGATGTTCACTCCTCAAATGACAAAATATTTTTATCAAGTGGTTTGGTAAAGATGATGGCCAATTGTTTGTCGGTACGAACATGACCGAGATTAATATCTCCTTTACCAACATGATCACGAATGAAATGATGTCGAACTTGATTATGTTTAGTTCGAGAATGTTGCACGAGATTATGAGCAATTTTAATAGCACTCTGATTGTCACACAACAATGGAACATGTTTCACATGAATGCCATAATCTTTAAGAGTTTGCGTCATCCATAGAAATTGCGCACAACATGATCCGATGGTAATGTATTCCGCTTCGGTGGTACATAGAGATACCACGTTTTGTTTCTTGGATGACCAAGACACAAGAAATCTCCCAATAAATTGACATGTAATCGAGGTGGATTTTCTATCAACCTTGTCTCGGACATAGTACGAGTCGGAATAGCCAACAATATTAAAAGAAGACCCCTTGGGTTATCAAATGCCAAAGTCTGGTGTATGTATCAAGTATCTCACAATTCTTTTAACAACATTTACATGACACTCCTTGGGTGCCGCTTGGTAACGGGCACACATACAAACACTCAACATGATATCCGAACAAGAAGCACATAGATATAGCAATGAACCAATCATTGATCGATAGACCTTTTGATTAACCGGTTTTTCCACCTTGGTAATGTCAACGTGTGCACTAGTTGGCATGGGAGTTTTCATACCTTTCCACTCTTGGATGTTGAACTTCTTGATCAATTCCTTAGTATACTTGGTTTGAGATATAAACGTACCTTCTCTCATTTGTTTGATTTGCAAAACAAGAAATAATTTCAGCTGACACATCATAGACATCTCATACTTCTCGAACGTCAACCTTCCAAACTTTTCACTAAAATGTGGGTTAGTATGTCCAAATAGAATATCATCCACATATAACTGACACACAAATAATTCACCATTAACTATTTTAGTGAATAAGGTTGCGTCAATTTTACCAATCTCAAAACCCTTTTCAATAAGAAACTCTGTTAGGCATTTGTACCAAGGTCGAGGAGCTTGTTTAAGACCATATAAAGCTTTACTAAGTTTATAAACATGATTAGGTTTCTTAGGGTTCACAAAGCCGTAAGGTTGTTTCACATAAACTTCCTCCTCAATTTCACCATTTAGAAAAGCACTTTTGATATCCATTTTGTAAAGAGTAATAACATGGAGATTGGTATAAGCAAGAAGAATGTGAATGGCTTCAAGTCTATCAACGGGGGCATAGGTCTCACTATAGTCCATACCTTCGACTTGCATGTAAACTTGAGCTATGATACATTCCTTGTTGGTACCACTTGATCATATTCATCTTGCTTGTTCCAAAACACTCATTTAGTACCAATGATGTTGTGCTCGTCCTTGGGCTTCTCCACGAGTGTCCACACTTAATTTCTATCGAAGTTGTGTAGCTCTTCGTGCATACATTCACCCAATCACGGTCTTGAAGTGCTTATTCTATATTCATAGGCTCAATGCTAGAGGAGATTGAGTAATGCACACAAAAGTTAGTTAAACGAGTTTTAGGGCGAGTGATTCTCCCAGTTTGTATGTCACCGAAGATTTGATCTAGCAGATGTTTCTTGTCCACTTATGCTTGAACTCATGATAGCTTTTGCTTGTTGGATGGTGGATCTTCCTCATCATCATCATCTTCTTTGTTTTTGTTGAGGTGGTGGTGAAGGTGGTTGAGGTGGATCATCACGATGTACTTCTTCCTCCTCTTCATCTTGTCGTGTACCACTTGTGGATGCCTCCATGTTGTTTTGTGGTTCGCCTTCACGCGATGTAGGAACTTCCACTAGAGTCAATGAAGTACTTTCTTTCACCTCCTTGGGACGAATCTTCCAATGGACAGGTCTTGAATGGCTTCTAAAGGTTCCTTATCTCCTACATCATTTGGCAGTTGTTCGACTTGCGAACCATTAGATTCATCAAACTTCACATCTACGATCTCTTCAAACTTTTGAGTGAAGTTGTTGTGGCCATGGTAAGTGTGAGAGTTTGATCTGTAACCAAGTGGGAAACCATCATGAGATTTAGGAGCAAATTTAGAACGACGGTGTTTTTATCAAGAATGTAACACTTGGAGCCGAATACCAGAAAATATCCAACTTGGGGTTTGTTACCGGTAAGCAGCTCGTATGCCGTTTGACCAAGAAGCTTGTGTTGGTAGAGTGAGTTCATGGCGTGGCAAGCTGTTTCCACGGCTTCTGGCCAAAATTGTCTTGGCGTCTTGTATTCATCGAGCATCATTCTAGCCATCTCTATGAGAGTCCGATTCTTCCTCTCACCAACTCTATTTTGTTGAGGTGTGTATGTCGCCGAGAACTGATGTGAGATACCCTCTTCATCAAGAAAAGTAACTACATTTGTGTTCTCAAACTCCGATCCATTGTCGCTCTCAACTTTCTTGATCTTCACTTCAAACTGATTTTGAGCTTTCCGAGCAAAGTTATTGAAGATATTTTGTACCTACAACTTGTAATGAAGAAAGAATACCCACATAAATCTGGAAAAATCATCAAATATGACTAGACCAAAATAATTTCCACTTAGGCTCTTGTAAGCATTGGGACCAAAGAGATCCATGTGAAGGAGCTCGACTGGCCTTCTAGTAGTCATGATATTCTTCACGGGATTGTTGGGGGACGTCGCGTGGGAAACAAAAAATTTCCTACGCTCACCAAGATCAATCTATGGAGACTAACATCTATGAGAGGAGAGAGTACATCTACATACCCTTGCAGATCGCTAAGTGGAAGTGTATATAACGCAGTTGATGTAGTCAAACATATTTGCAATTCAAATTGCAATCCATCGCGCGATCCCATTACGATCCATCCCGCGATCTCATCACGATCCGTCCTGCGATCTCATCACGATGTCCCAACCTAGTGTCGAACGGATGACACCACCGCGGTCAACACACATACAGCTCGATGACGATCTCCGCCTTCTTGATCTAGCAAGAGGGGCGAAGAGGTAGTTGAGTTCTCCGACAACCTAACGGCGTGGCGGCGATGGTGGTGGAGCTGTCGAACCAATCTAGAGGAGGAACATAATAGAGGGAGGGAGAGGGGCTGCGCCTTGGATTGTGGTATAGCTGCCCTCTCTTTCGTCTACTATATATAGGAGGGAGGTGGAAGGGGTGGCGCCCTAGGGTTCCCCTGGAGTTGGCCGGGCGCGCCCAAGAGGAGGAGTCCTCCTCCAAGGGGCTTTGGTGGAGGTGCTAGGACTCATCCTCCTCCTAGTCAAACTCCTCCCCTCCTCTCCTATTCGGACCATAGGCCCATGGGGCTAGCCTCCTAGCCTACCAAGGGCTGGTGCGCCACCTCTAGGCCTATGTGGTTCCCCTTCGGTTGGGTGGCCGCTCTCGGTGAACCCCCGGAACCCATTCGTCACTCCCAGTACTTTACCGCTAATGCCTGAAATCTTGCCGGAATCCGAATACCTCTTTCTTATATCAATCTTCGTCTCCGGACAATTACGGAACTCCTCATGATGTCCAGGATCTCATTAGGGACTCCAAACAACATTCTGTCACCAACATACATAACTGAACTATACCGAAACGTCATCGAACCTTAAGTGTGCAGACCTTGCGGGTTCGAGAACCATGCAGACATGACCGAGACACTCTCCTATCAATAACCAATAGCGGGACATGGATGCCCATATTAGCTCCAACATATTCTACGAAGATCTTTATCGGTTGAACCTCTATGTCAAGGATTCAGTTAATCCCATATGTTGTTCCCTTTGTCCATTGGTATGTTACTTGCCCAAGATTCGATCGTCGGTATCTCCATACCTAGTTCAATCTCGTTCCCGGCAAGTCTCCTTACTCGTTCCATAATACAATATCCTTAGTCACATTGCTTGCAAGGCTTGTTGTGATGTTGTATTACCGAGTGGGACCCGAGATACCTCTCCGTCACACGGAGTGACAAATCCCAGTCTTGATTCACGCCAACCCAACAGACACCCTCAGAGATACTTTTAGAGCACCTTTATAGTCACCCAGTAACGTTGTGACGTTTGATACACACAAGGCATTCCTCCAGTGTCCAGGAGTTGCATGATCTCAAGGTCATAGGAACAGGTACTTGACATGTAGAAGACAATAGCAACAAACTGACATGATCATATGATGCGTTCATAGTTTGGGTGTTATCCGCCACATCATTCTCCTAATGATGTGATCCCATTGTCAAATGAAAACTCATGTATATGGCCAGGAAACCTTGACCATCTTTGATCAATGAGCTAGTCCTTTAGAGGCTCACTAGGGGCAGTGTGTTGTCTGTGTATCCACACATGTATTTGATTTTCCAATAAGTATAATTCTAGCATGGATAATAAACGATTATAATAAACAAGGAAATATAATAATAACCAATTTATTATTACCTCTAGGGCATATTTCCAACAGTCTCGCACTTGCACTAGAGTCAATAATCTGGTTCACATCACTATGTGATTGTAATGAATCTAACACCCATACAGTTCTGGGGTTTTATCAGGTCTAGCTTGTGAGAGAGGTTTTTAGTCAACAGGTCCGAAACATTTAGATCCGTGTGTACTTTAAAAATCTCTATGTCATACTGTAGATGCTTCTACCATGCTTCACTTGGAACAATTCCAAACGATTGCTCCACTATACAAATCTGGTTTACTATCAGAGTTATCCGGATTAGTGTCAAAGCTTGCATCGACGTAACCCTTTACGACGAAATCTTTTATCACCTCCATAATCCAGAAAAATTCCTTAGTCCACTAGTTACTAAGGACAACTTCGACCGTTGTTCAGTGATTCAGTCCTCGATCACTCTTTGTACCCCTTGATAGACTCATGGAAAGGCACACATTAGGTGCGGTACACAACATGGCATACTATAGAGCCTACGACTAAGGCATAGGGGACGACCTTCATCCTTTCTCTTTCTTCTGTCGTGGTCGGGCTTCGAGTCTTACTCAAATTCACACCTCGCAATAGAGTCAGGAACTCCTTCTTTGACTGATCTATTTTGAACTCCTTCAAAAAAAATCAAGGCATGTCTTTGTCGAAACTTTTATCAAGCGTCTTGATCTATTTGTATAGATCTTGATGCCCGATGCTCAAGCATCTTACTTCAGGTTTTCCTTTGAAAAACTCCTTTCAAACAACCCTATATGCTTTCCAGAGATTCTACATCATTTATGATCAACAATATGTCAACCACATATACTTATCAGGAATTCTATAGTGCTCCCACTCACTTTCTTGTAAATACAAGTTTCTCATAAACTTCGTATAAACCCTAAAGCGTTGATCATCTCATCAAAACGCATATTCCAACTCTGACATCCTTGCTCCAGTCCTTAGAAGGATTGTTGGAGCTTGCTTACTTGTTAGAATCCTTGGATCGACAAAACCTTTTGGTTGTATCACATACAACCTTTTCTCAAGGAAACCGTCAAGGAAACAGTGTTTTCACATCCATCTGCCAGATTTCATAATCGAAAAATGCAGCAACTACTAACATAATTCCAACAGACTTTAGCATTGTTACGGGGGACAAAGTCTCATCGTAGTCAACACTTTGAACTTGTTGGAAACATGTTTGCAACAAGTCGAGCTTTCTTAATGGTGACCTTTACCATCATCGTCAGTCTTCCTTTTAAAGATCCATCTGTACCTAACAGCCTTATGACCATCAAGTAGTTCTTCCAGATTCTACACTTTGTTTTCATATATGGATCCTATCTCGGATTTCATGGCCTTCAGCCATTTGTCAGAATCCGGGCCCACCATCGCTTCTTCATAGCTCATAGGTTCATTGTTAACCAGCAACATGACCTCCAAGATAGGATTACCGTACCACTCTAGAGCAGTACGTGTCCTTGTCGACCCACGAGGTTGGTAGTAACTTGATTTGAATCTTTATGATCACCATCATTAGTTTCCTCTTCAACTCGTGTAGGCGCCATAGGAACATCTTCCTCCGCCCTGCTACTCACTGGTTCAAGTGACGGTTTAATAACCTCATTAAGTTCCACCATCCTCCCACTCAATTCTTTCGAGGGAAACTCTTCCTCGAGAAAGGACCCATTTTAGCAACAAACATTTTGCCTTCGTATCTGAGATAGGAGGTACACCCAACTATTTCCTTTGGGTATCCTATGAAGATCCACTTATCCGCTTTGGGTTCGAGCTTATCAGGTCGAAACTTTTTCACATAAGCGTCACAACCCCAAACTTCAAGAAACAACAACTTAGGTTTCTTCCAAAACCGTAGTTCATACAGTGTCATCTCAAAGGAAATTGATGGTGCATTATTTAAAGTGAATGTGGTTGTGTCTAATGCATAACCCTAAAATGACAGTGGTAAATCCGTAAGAAACATCATAGTACGCACCATATCCAATAGGTCACTACTACGACGTACGAACACACCATCACACTATGGTGTATCACGTGGCATGAGTTGTGAAACAATTTCCACAGTGTCTTAAATGTATACCAAACTCATAACTCGGATATTTACTTCCACGATCACATTGTAGAAACTTTATCTTCTTGTTACGATGACTCTCAACTTCACTCTGAAATTGCTTGAACTTTTCAAACGTTTTCACACTTGTAATTGATTTAAGAAAATATCCTCATATCTACTCAAATCATTAGTGAAAGATAGAAAAGAATGATATCCATTGCGTGCTACAACACTTATTGGACTGCATACATCAAAATGTATTACTTCCAATAAGTCACTTGCTCGTTCCATCTTACTGAAAAACAAGGCTTTCAGTCATCTTGCCCGTGAGGCATTGTTCGCATGTCTCAAGCAATTCCAAAATCGAGTTAGTCTAAAGATCCATCAAAATGGAGTTTCTTCATGCATTTTTACACCAATAGGCATGGTTCGCATGTCTCAAGTGATTCAAAATCAAGCAAGTCAAAAGATCCATTAGCATAGAGTGCCACAAGCATGTGGCACTATCATTATTGACTTTGAATCTTTTGGCATCAATATTATGAACATGTGTATCACTACGATCGAGATTCAATAAACCATTCACATTGGTGCATGACCATTGAAGGTATTATTCATGTAAACAGAAAAACTTTTATTCACTGACTTAAATGAATAACTGTATTGCAACAAACAAGATCTAATCATGTTCATGCTCAACACAAACACCAAATAACATTTATTTAGGTTCAACACTAATCCCGATGGTAGAGGGAGTGTGCGATGTTGACCACATCAACCTTGGAAACACTTCCAACACTCATCGCCACCTCGCCCTTAGCTAGTGTCCGTTTAATCTGTAGCTTTTATTTCGAGTTACTAACATTTAACAGCTGAACCGGTATCTAACACCCAGGTGCTACTACGAGTACTAGTAAGGTACACATCAATAACACGTATATCAAATATACTTTCGTCAACGTTGCGAGACTTCTTATCTACCAAGTATCTAGGGTAGTTCCACTTCAGTGACCGTTCCGCTCATAATAGAAGCACTTAGTCTCGGGTTTGGGTTCAACCTTGGCTTTCTTCTCTTAGAGCGGCAACTGGTTTGCCATTCATGAAGTATCCCTTCTTGCCCTTGCCCTTCTCGAAACTAGTGGTTGAAGTACCTTCTCGAAACCATCAACATTTGATGCTCGTACTTGATTTCTACTTTCACGGTGTCAAAACATCGTGAATAACTCAGGGATCATCTTGTTCATCCCTGATGTGCCATAGATCATCATGAAGCTCCAATAGTTTGGTGGCAGTGACTTTGGAGAACCATCACTATCTCATCTCCAAGATTAAGTCCCACTTGATTCAAGCGATTGAAGTACCTAGACAATCTGACCACATGCTCACCAGTTGAGCTATTCTCATTCATGTTGTAGGCAAAGAACTTTTCGGAGGTCTCATACCTCTCAACACGGGCACGAGCCTGAAATCCCAATTTCAGCTCTTGGAACATCTCATATGTTCCGCGACGTTTAAAAAATGTTTTAGACCCACAATTCTAAGCCGTGAAGCATGGCGCACTCAACTATCATGTAGTCATCAAAACGTGTCTGTCAGATGTTGGCAACATCCACCACCGACGCTTGGGTGGTAGCCCACCTAGTGGTGCATTAAAGACATAAGCCTTTTGTGCACCAGTGGGGACAATCCAGCATTTACGGACCCGGTCGGCATAATTGCTACTATCATATTTCAACTTAATTTCTCTAGGAACATATTAAAAAACAGGGAGCTACATCGCAAGCTAGTGATCGACAACATACTTTTGTAAAGACAACTTAGACTATGTTCATGATAATAAGTTCAATTGATCATATTACTTAAGAACTCCTACTCAACTCAACATCCCTTAGGTTGTTCTAGTGATACATGATCCAAATTCACCAACCCAAGTGTGATCATCACGTGATATGAGTTGGCTTCAATGGTGAACATCTCCATGTTGATCATATCTACTATATGACTCATGTATGACCTTTCGGTCTCTTGTGTTCCGAGGCCATGTTTGTACATGCTAGTCTCGTCAAGTTTAACCCGAGTGTTTCACATGTGCAAAACTGTCTTGCACCCATTGTATGTGAACGTACATTCTATCACACCCGATCGTCATGTGGTGTCTCAAAACGACAAACTTTTGCAACGGTGCACACTCGGGGAGAACACAATTTTATCTTGAAATTTTAGTGAGGGATCACCTTATAATGCTACCATCGTCCTAAGCAAAACAAGGTGTATAAAAGGCTTAACATCTCATGCAAATCATAAGTGACATGATATGGCCATGATCTTGTGCTTTTTATCTCCATCTCCAAAGCACCGGCATGATCTCCATCATCACCGGTACACCACCATGATCTCCATCAATGTGCTTCAATCGAGGTTGTCGCGCCAACTATGCTTGTATTACTATTGCTATCGTTTTAGGGATAAAGTAAAGCATCACTAATCGCAAAATAATTAAAGACAACCCTATGGATTGTGTCGGTTGTCGTAGCATCGACACGCAAGTCGATATTAACTATTACAACATGATCATCTCATACATCAAATATATGGCATCATGTCTTTGGCCATATGGTATCACAACTTACCCTGCAAAAAAAAGTTAGACATCCTCTAATTTGTTGTGGCATGTTTTACGTGGCTGCTATGGGTATCTAGCAAGAACAATTCTTACCTACGCAAAACCACAATGGTGATACACAAGTTGCTATTTAACCTTCTCCAAGGACCGCCTCTATCGAGTCTGATTCAACTAAAGTAGGAGCTATAGACACCCGCCAGCCATCTTTATGCAACAAGTTGCATGTCAGTCAATGGAAACGGTCTCTCGTATGTGGACAAGTAAGGTTGGTACGGGCCGCTTCATCCCAAAATACCGTCGAATCAAGAAAAGACTAAGGAGGAAAGCAATCTGAATATCAAGGCCCACAAACTCCTTTGTGTTCTACTCGAGATGTCATCTACGCATAGACCTAGCTCATGATGCCACTGTTGGGGAACATCGCATGGGAAACAAAAAAATTCCTACGCTCACCAAGATCAATTTATGGAGACAAACATCTACGGGAGGAGAGAGTGCATCTACATACCCTTGTAGATCGCTAAGCGGAAGCGTATATAACACGGTTGATGTAGTCGAACATATTCACAATCCAAATCACAATCCATCCCACGATCCCATCATGATCTGTCCCGCGATCTCATCATGGTCCATCCCGCAATATCATCATGATCCATCCCGATCTAGTGCCGAACGGACGACACCTCTGGGTTCAGCACACGTACAGCTCGATGACGATCTCCGCCTTATTGATCCAAAAAGAAGGGGCAGAGGGGTAGCTGAGTTCTCTGACAGCCTAACGACGTGGCAGCGATGGTGGTGGAGCTGATCCGGCAGGGCTCTGCCGTGCACTTCATAACCAATCTAGAGGAGGAACTGATACGTCTCCAACGTATCTATAATTTTTGATGGTTTCAAGCTACTATCTTGTCAAACTTTGGATGTTTTGCATGCCTTTTATTTATTTTTTGGGACTAACTTATTAATTCGGTGCCAATTGCGAGTTCCTGTTTTTTCCATGTTTTTTACCCCTTTCAGAGGAGGATTTTGAACGGAGTCCAAACGGAATAAAACTTCCGAAAAGATTTTTTCCGGAACGGAAGATCAGGAGACTTGAGAACCAAGGCAGGGGGTCCTCACGGACCCCACAAGCCCTCATGGCGCGGCCAGGGGGCACGCGCCGTCCAGGCTTGTGGGCTCCCTGGGCCACATCTGCCCTAGGGTTTGCGCCTATATATCCCCAAAAATTCCACAAAAAATCAGGGGAGCATCGTAATCACTTTTCTGCCATCGCAAGCTTCTCTCTCCGCAAGATCCCATCTGGGGCACGTCCCGGTACCCTGTCGGAGGGGGATTCGGACACGGAAGGCTTCTCCATCAACACCATGACCTCTCCGATGATGCGTGAGTAGTTCACCATAGACCTACGGGTCCATAGCTAGTAACTAGATGGCTTCTTCTCTCTCTTGGATCTTCAATACAAAGTTCTCCATGATCTTCATGGAGATCTATCCGATGTAATCTTCTTTTGCGGTGTGTTTGTCGAGATCAGATGAATTGTGGATTTATGATCAGATTATCTATGAATCTTACTTGAGTTTCTTCTGATCTCTCTTATGCATGATTTCAGATCCTTGTAATTCTCTTCGAGTTGTGGGTTTTGTTTGACCAACTAGATCTATGATTCTTGCCATCGGAGAAGTGCTTGGTTTTGGGTTCATACCGTGCGGTGACCTCACCCAGTGATAGAAGGGGTAGCGAGGCATGTATCGTGTTGTTGCCATCAAGGGTAAAAAGATGGGGTTTTCATCATTGGTTTGAGATTATCCCTCTACATCACGTCATCTTGCTTAAAGTGTTACTCTGTTCGTCATGAACTCAATACACTAGATGCATGCTGGATAGCGGTCGATGTGTGGAGTAATAGTAGTAAATGCAGAAAGTATCGGTCTACTTGTTTCCGACGTGATGCCTATATTCTAGATCATTGCCTTAGATATCGTCATGACTTTGCGTGGTTCTATCAATTGCTCGACAATAATTTGTTCACCCACCGTAATACTTGCTATTTTGAGTGAAGCCTCTAGTGAAAACTATGGCCCCCAGGGTCTACTCCACACCATATTTTTAGCCTTACACTTTTTACTTCCTTGCACTTTCCGCCTTCATATCTCACTTTGCAAACAATCTTGAAGGGATTGACAACCCCTTTGAAGCGTTGGGTGCAAGATTGTTTGTTTTTGCGCATGTACTTTGGACTTGACGAGGCCCTTCTTTTGGTTCGATACCTTGGTTCTCAAACTGAGGGAAATACTTACTGCTCCTGTGCTGCATCACCCTTTCCTCTTCAAGGGAAAAACCAACTCAAATCAAAGAAGTAACAAGAGGAATTCCTACGCGCCAGGGAAGGACTTTTGTTGCTGCAGCAGAAGAATTTCTGGCGCCATTGCCGGGGAGGAAGATCAAGTCAAGAACTCATCCAAGTAGGTGTCGCAAACTCATCTCTTGCATTTACTTTGTTTGCCAGTTGCCTCTCGTTTTCCTCTCCCCCACTTCACCAATTTGCCTTTTCTCATTTGCCTTTTTCATTTGCGTTTCCTTTGCTTGTGTGGCATGTGCCTTCAATATGCTTGCATCTTCGCTTGCTGAAAATCTAGTGATATGGATCCTCATCCACTTGCTAATCTCTTTAAGAGATCCAATTATGTTGATCCAATTGCTAGTGAGTTGAGTGCACTTGACTATCTTTATTGAGTTTTGCTTGAGATGCGTGAATCTGAAAATTGTGAGAAAGAAATTTATGAAGTGATTCATGAGGGCTCCTTGGATGAAAATCATGATTGCAATGGTTTCACTATAAACTCTATTAGTGACAATCATGCTAAAAATATGCAAAACCCTAAGCTTGGGGATGCTAGTTTTGCTATGTCCACTACTTGTTGCAATGATCATGAGTGGGGCGATGATTTTTCTTATGATCTTGAAAATTTGGTTAAGCCTCATGATGAATATGATATTTGCAATATTATTGAAAATGGGTTTGGAGAAGTCATGACTTTAGATGATAATCCCACTATTTTTGAAGAGTGTCAACTTTGCATGCATGTGGATCATGAAAAGAATATCCTATGTGATAGCTACATTGTTGAATTCGAATATGATCCCGCATGTAATTGCTATGAGAGAGGAAAATATTGTGGTAGAAACTTTCATGTTACCAAATTACCTCTCATTACGTTGAGATTGCTATTGTCTCTTTCTTCTTCCTTGCATATGGAAACTATTGGTTGTCTTGACAATCTGTTTTCCTATAAAATGCCTATGCATAGGAAGTATGTTAGACTTAGATGTGATTTTCACATGCTTTATGATGCTCTCGTTGTGCTTCAATTCTTGTCTTTTGTGTGAGCATCATTGAATTATCAATGCCTAGCTAAGGGCGTTAAACAATAGCGCTTGTTGGGAGGCAACCCAATGAATTTATCTTTTTCTTTCTCTTTTGTTGCGTTCACACTTTCATAATTCTGTTGTGATTGTGTTTTTTGTGTTTCTTTTTGTGTTTGAGCCAAGCAAAGCCTTTATGATTAATCTTGGTAATGGTTGTTTGATCCTGCTGGAAAAAGACAGAAACTTTTCGCTCACGAGATGATTTTTCATTTTTATTCAGAAAGAACTTTTGAGTTGATTCTTCTTTCTGCTGATTGATATGCTTTTTCTCCAGACCTCGTAATTTTTCAGATTTTTTGAGGTACCATAAGTATACGAAGTATACAGATTGCTACAGACTGGTCTGTTTTTGACAGATTCTGTTTTTGTTGAGTTGGTTGCTTGTTTTGATGAAACTATGGTTAGTATCGGGGGGTACTAGCCATGGAAAAGTGAGAATACAGTAGCCCATCATCAATATAGATAGAATTCAAGTTTGCTACAGTAACAAAAGAAGTGGTAGTTTGTTTTCTTGTACTAATGTTATCACAAGTTTCTTTTTAAGTTTAATGTTGTGAAGTTTTCAAGTTGTGGGTGACGTTCTCATGGACAAAGAGATAAGGAGTGGAAAGAGCTCAAACTTGGGGATGCCCAAGGCATCCCAAGCTAAATTCAAGGACACCAAAAAGCCTAAGCTTGGGGATGCCCCGGGAAGGCATCCCCTCTTTCGTCTTCAATCCATCGGTAACATTACTTGGAGCTATATTTTTATTCACCACATGATATGTGTTTTGCTTCGAGCGTCTTGTATCATAGGAGTCTTTTCTTTTTGTTGTGTCACAATCATCCTTGCTGCACACCTTTTAGAGAGAGAGAGACATGCACTCATCGTGATTTTGCTAGAATGCTCATAGTGCTTCACTTATATCTTTTGAGCTAGATATTTTTGCTCTAGTGCTTCACTTATATCCTTTGAGCTAGATACCTTTTGCTCTTGTGCTTCACTTATATATTTAGAGCACGGCGGTGCGTGATTTGGTAGTTGGCTTATGCTATAAAAGTAGTCCCAAATGTGCTAGGTACCCAAAGAGGATGCAAAAACCTCCATCTTCATGTGCATTGAGTAGAAAGAGAAGTTTTGATTCCTCTCAATTAGTTTTGAGACATGGATTCGGTAATATTGAGATTTATGTTAGTAGGGTGTTGTGAATTTAGAGATACTTGTGTTGGAGTTAGTGATTCACGTATCATGCACGTATGGTGAACCGCTATGTTAGGAAGTCGGAGCATAATTGATCTATTGATTGTCATCCTTTGTGTTGAGGTCGGGATCGCGCCATGGTTTACACCTACCAACCCTTCCCCTCGGAGTATGAGTTTAGCACTTTGTTTTGATTACTAATAAAAACTTTCACAATAAGTATATGAGTTCTTCATGACTAATGTGAGCCCATGGTATAGATGCACTATCACCTTCCACCATTGCCAGCCTCTCTAGTGCCGCGCAATTCTCGCCGGTGCACAAACCCACCAAATTCCTTCCTCAAAACAGCCACCATACCTACCTACTATGGCATTTTCACAGCCATTCCGAGATATATTGCCATGCAACTACCACCGTTCCGTCTGATGAATTGCGCCGTCACTCTCATATTGCCATTGCATGATCATACTAGATCGTTGCAGATCCCGATACACTGCCGGAGGCATTTCCTATGGAGTCATCATCATTGTGATCTTTGAGCTTTGAGTAACTAAAAGTGTGATGATCATCATTATTAGAGCATTGTCCCATGTGAGGAAATAAAAAAATAGCCCAAAAACAAAAACAAAAAAAGAAAAAAAGAGGCCTAAGAGACCAAATAAATAAATAAAAATGAGAGAAAAAGACAGAAGGGACAATGCTACTATCTTTTCCACACTTGTGCTTCATATTAGCACCATGTTCTTCATGATTGAGAGCTTCTTGCTTTGCCACTACCATATGCTAGTGGGAATCTTTTATATAACTTGGCTTGTATATTCCAATGATGGGCTTCCTCAAAATTTCCCTAGGTCTTCGTGACCAAGCAAGTTGGATGCACACCCACTAGTTTTCCTTTTGAGCTTTTACATACTTATAGCTCTTGTGCATCTCTTGTATGGAAATCCCTACTCATTCACGTTGATATCTATTAATGGGCATATCCATAGCCTATTGATACACCGAGTCAATGTGACCATCTCCTCCTTTTTGTCTCACAACCACCACAACACTCTATTCCACCTATAGTGCTATATCCATGGCTCGCGCTCATGTATTGCGTGATAGTTATAAAA
Organism: Hordeum vulgare subsp. vulgare; assembly: GCF_904849725.1. NCBI lineage: Eukaryota > Viridiplantae > Streptophyta > Magnoliopsida > Poales > Poaceae > Hordeum > Hordeum vulgare. The sequence continues at coordinate 128,337,699 of NC_058522.1, read as the reverse complement.
AGTTTGAGAAAGTAAGAGTGCGAAAACAATTACTTGGCCAATTCCGGGGTTGTGCATGATTTACATTAGTTGTGTGAGGATGATGGAGCATAGCCAGACTATATGATTTTGTAGGGCTAACTTTCTTTGGCCTTGTTATTTTGAAAGTTCTTGATCACTTGCTAGTTTGCTTGAAGTATTACTGCTTTCATGTCAGTAGCAAACTATTGTTTTGAATCGTACGGATCTGAACATTCATGCCACGTGAAAAAGTTGCAAAGGACAACTATGTTAGGTAGCATTCCACCTCAAAAATTCATTCTTTATCACTTCCCTACTCGAGGACAAGCAGGAGTTAAGCTTGGGGATGCTTGATATGTCTGCAACGTATCTATAATTTTTGATGGTTTCATTCTACTATCTTGTCAAACTTTGGATGTTTTGCATGCCTTTTATTTATTTTTTGGGACTAACTTATTAATCCAGTGCCAGTTCCTGTTTTTTCCATGTTTTTTACCCCTTTCAGAGGAGGATTTTGAACGGGGTCCAAACGGAATAGAACTTCCGAAAAGATTTTTTCCGGAACGGAAGAAGATCGGGAGACTTGAGAACCAAGGTAGGGGGTCCTCAGGGACCCCACAAGCCCTCATGGCACGGCGAGGGGCGCCGCGTTATCCAGGCTTGTGGGCTCCCTGTGCCACGTCTGCCCTAGGGTTTGCGCCTATATATCCCCAAAAATTCCACAAAAAATCACGGGAGCATCGTAATCATTTTTCCACCGCCGCAAGCTTCTGTCTCCGCAAGATCCCATCTGGGGCACGTCCTGGTGCCCTGCCGGAGGGGGATTCGGACAAGGAAGGCTTCTCCATCAACACCATGACCTCTCTGATGATGCGTGAGTAGTTCACCGTAGACCTACGGGTCCATAGCTAGTAACTAGATGGCTTCTTCTCTCTCTTGGATCTTCAATACAAAGTTCTCCATGATCTTCATGGAGATCTATCCTATGTAATCTTCTATTGTGCTGTGTTTGTCGAGATCCGATGAATTGTGGATTTATGATCAGATTATCTATGAATCTTATTTGAGTTTCTTCTGATCTCTCTTATGCATGATTTCATATCCTTGTAATTCTCTTCGAGTTGTGGGTTTTGTTTGGCCAACTAGATCTATGATTCTTGCAATGGGAGAAGTGCTTGGTTTTGGGTTCATACCGTGCGGTGACCTCACCCAGTGACAGAAGGGGTAGCGAGGCACGTATCGTGTTGTTTCCATCAAGGGTAAAAAGATGGGGTTTTCATCATTGGTTTGAGATTATCCCTCTACATCATGTCATCTTGCTTAAAGCGTTACTCTGTTCGTCATGAACTCAATACACTAGATGCATGCTGGATAGCGGTCGATGTGTGAAGTAATAGTAGTAGATGCAGAAAGTATCGGTCTACTTGTCTCGGACGTGATGCCTATATGCTAGATCATTGACTTAGATATCGTCATGACTTTGCGCGGTTCTATCAATTGCTCGACAATAATTTGTTCACCCACCGTAATACTTGCTATTTTGAAAGAAGCCTCTAGTGAAAACTATGGCCCCCAGGGTCTACTCCACACCATATTTTCAGCCTTACACTTTTTACTTCGTTGCACTTTCTGCCTTCAGATCTCACTTTGCAAGAAATCTTGAAGGGATTGACAACCCCTTTGAAGCATTGAGTGCAAGGTTGTTTGTTTCTGCGCAGGTACTTTGGACTTGACGAGGCCCTCCTTTTGGTTTGATACCTTGGTTCTCAAACTGAGTGAAATACTTACTGCTCCTGTGCTGCATCACCCTTTCCTCTTCAGGCGAAAAACCAACGCAAATCAGAGAAGTAACAAGAGGAATTCCTACGTGCCAGGGAAGGACTTTTGTTGCCGCAGCAGGAGCGAACTAGAGGAGGGAGAGGGGGGCTGCGCCTTGGATTATCGTATGGTTGTCCTTTATTTCCTCCACTATATATAGGAGGGAGGGGGAAGGGGTGGCGCCATAGGGTTTACCCTAGGATTGGCCGGCCGCACCCAAGAGGAGGAGTCCTCCTCCTCCAAGTGGGTTTGGTGGAGGTTCATACGTCAATTTTGGGTCATGCTTTATACCAATATTTATTGCGTTATGGGATGTTATTACACATTATGGTGCAATATTTTTGATTTTCTCTCTTAGTTTACAAGATTTACCTGAAGAGGGAGGATGCCGAAAGATGGAATTCGAGACTCTGAAAGGAGCAAATGTGAGAGACCTATTCTGCACAGCTCCAAAAGTCCTCAGAAGTTACGGAGAACTGTTTTGGAATATATAAAAAATAATGGGCGAAAGAAGTACCAGAGGGGACCCACCAGGAGGTCAAAAGCTAGGGGCGGGGCCTACCCTCCTAGCCGCGCCCTGCAGGCTTATGAGACTCCTGGCAGGCCTTCGGTGCCCCTCTTTTACTATATGAAGGGTTTTGACCTGGAAAAAATCATATCAGAGCATTCGGGACGATACGCTACCGTCTCGAGGCGGAACTTCGACACAACCAATCTAGAGCTCCGGCGGAGTTTTCCGTCGGGGAAACTTCCCTCCCGGAGGGGGAAATCGAAGCCATCATCATCAACAACGATCCTCTCATCGAGAGGGGTTCAATCTCCATCAACATCTTCATGAGAACCATCTCCTCTCCAAACCCTAGTTCATCTCTTGTATCTGATCTTTATCTGAAAACCTCAGATTGGTACATGTGGGTTGCTAGTAGTGTTGATTACTCCTTGAAGTTGATGCTAGTTGGTTTATTTGGTGGAATATCAAATGTTTAGATCCTTAATGATTATTAATACTCCTCTGGTTATGAACATGAATATGCTTTGTGAGTATTTACGTTTGTTGCTGAGGACATGGGATAAGTCCGTTTATAAGTAATCATGTGAATTTGGTATTCGTTTGATATTTTGATAAGATATATGTTGTCTCTTCTCTATTGGTGTCATGTGAACGTCAACTACATGACACTTCAACATTATTTGGGCCTAGAGGAAGGCACTGTGAAATAGTAAGTAGATGATGAGTTGCTAGAGTGACAGAAGCTTAAACCCTAGTTTATGTGTTGCTTCCTAAGGGGCTGATTTGGATCCATAGGTTTAATGCTATTGGTAGATTTATCTTAATTCTTATTTCGTAGTTGCGGATGCTTGCGAGAGAGGTTAATCATAAGTGGTATGATTGTCCAAGTAAGGGCAGCACCCAAGCACAGGTCCACCCACATATCAAATTATCAAAGTAACGAACGTGAATCATATGAGCATGATGAAAACTAGCTTGACATAAGTTCCCATGTGTCCTCGGGAGCGCTTTTCTTTATATAAGAGTTTGTCCAGGCTTGTACTTTGCTACAAAAAGGATTGGTACACCTTGCTGCACCTTTTTTACAATTGCTACTTGTTACCCGTTACAAATTACCTTATCACAAAACTATCTGTGACCGATAATTTCAGTGCTTGCAGAGAATACCTTACTGAAAATCGCTTGTCATTTCCTTCTGCTCCTCGTTGGTTTCGACACTCTTACTTATCAAAAGGACTACGATAGATCCACTATACTTGTGGGTCATCAAGACTCTTTTCTGGCGCCATTGTCGGGAGTGAAGCGCCTTTGGTAAGTGGAACTTGGTAAGGAAAATTTTATATACGATGCTGAAATTTACTGTCACTTGTCACTATGGAAAATAATCCTTTGAGGGGCTTGCTAGGGGTATCTTCACCCCGACCGAAAGCACAAAGAGATGATCCTCAACCTTCTGCACCTACTGAAAATATTAATTATGAAATTCCTTTGGGTATGATAGAAAAACTGCTAGCTAATCCTTATGAAGGAGATGGAACACTACATCCTGATTTGCACCTAATCTATGTGGATTAAGTTTGTGGATTATTTAAGCTTGTAGGTCTGCCCGAGGATGATGTCAAGAAGAATCTCTTTCCTTTATCTTTGAAGGGAAAGGCATTGACATGGTATAATGCACTCCTGATGTTAATTCTGTAGTGTAGTTAACAAGAGGTGGATTACGGAGGGTGATTCCTCCTTCATCACTTTCGATAATGACTCTGTTATGCAACCCCTCAAGCTTGAACCATCGAGGGTGATTCCTCCCTGGTCACCTTGATGGTTACATCGATTGGTATCCATCAAGGGCGATACCTCGGATTCCTTTGATATTATAGACACACGGTTACTTTAACTTTACATTGGACATGATGAGATGTGTGGAGCGGGTGGATTCCCGTGTGATTGTGACAAGGCGTGGCTGGGCATTCTTGGCCCTTGCCACACATCCTCAAGACGGGGCGACGGGGCCACATATCATGGATCATCGATCGTCACCGCAGTTAACAAAACATTAATGGGTTTGGATATGTGATCTGAGAAGGCCTCTGGCATGTTTCGCACTAACCGCCATGCAGGAATAAGTATGGGCACTATGCATTGTACATTCTCCCGAAAGCTCTTCAGATGTCATAGTTGAGCGGTACACGCCCTGGTGGCCTGCGTAAGCATTGATCTTGTATTAAGAGGTGCTAGGACTAACACGGACCGTCCTCACAACATGGAGGATTGTGAAGGGAGATGCCCCATGGCCCCTTTGCGATTAGGATGTAGACCGGTGTGTGGCCTCTCTGTTGAGGCTAGGTAGGACAACGGCATGTCGATCACCTGAGGTCGGGCATGACCCAGGAAAGTGTGTCCAGTCGGTGTTAATCGAGCATGTTGGGTAAGTTTGTGCACCCCTGCATGGAAGTATATCTATTCAAATAGTTGTGTCCATGGTAATAGATGCTCATAGTTGTATCCTGATCTAATAAAACTATAAGTGTGACTTAAATTGAAATGTTGGCTCCGAGATTTTTTCTCGCAGGGAGTCGAGGAAGGATCTATAGGTGTATCTAATAAATTTGCTGCAACATAATTATTACATATGTGTTAATGATCTACACTCTTCTAATGCCGCAAGACTCTAAAGATGCTAGCCTTTAGTAGGACTAGGTCTTCCTCCTCTATTTTGGCATTTCTGCAGTACAATCCAAAGATATAGCCTTATTCCTTTGATATTGATGCATACTTAGCATAGTTCTGATGTCAGTCTTACGAGTACTTTGGATGAGTACTCACCGTTGCTTTGATCTCCTTTTTCCTCTTGATATGAGTACCATGACCACATGACGAAGTCCAGGAGCTAGTTGATCTCGCTGACGACTACTACTACCCCGAGAAGCATACTACCACGTGGAGGCTGCTGAGTAATTAGGAGGATCCCAGGCAGGAGGCCTTGCCTTTTTGATCCGTTGCTTATGTCTGTGCTAGCCTTCTTAAGGCAAACTTGTTTACTTATGTCTGTACTTAGGTATCGTTTGCTTCCGCTCACTCATGTGTATTCGAGCTTATATATTCGAGCCCTCGAGGACCCTGGCTTGTCATATGAAGCATATATCACTTTAATTTGTGTGTAGAGTTGTGTCGTAATATCTTCCCGTGAGTCCCTAATCTTGATCGTATGCATTTGCGTGTATGATTAGCGTACGATCAAAATAAAGGCGTCACGATCCACACCCTCACACAAGGAGTGCACACCATGGTTGTAGTCACTCTCCTTGTTACGCATTGAGGAATCCATGTGTCATTCCAAAAATAATTTTCTAAGCATCACCAACTCTCCAAATGTGTATGTGCTTCCGAGGTGTTCACACCAGCCAAAATAGTGTCAATTAAAGGAAGCTCGTGTCTTAATACTTGCATTGAGCAAGTCCACACTAGGAAAATATTTAACCCAGAAAATTGTTGCACGTAGAGAATCTAGATTATCAAATAAGCGTCATGCTTGCTTTGTCAACATTGTCGGGTTAAAATAGTGCATATAAGGAACCCCATGCCTCCTTTTATATTTAAAACACGCATCTTCCATCACACCATCCAATTCATCCTCTCTTTATTTTTACTATCTCCCCATGAAAATGTGACATCACATCAACAATTCCTTTACAAACTTGGTTTGAAATTTTAAATACCAACATCGTGTATGATGGTATTGGCTAAAACACTAACTTAATGAGAACCTCCTTACCTCATATCGGAAAGGAAACTTCTCTTTCCAACAATTAATCATCTGCCAACCTTGATCGATTAAATATAAAAAACAATCGGATTTATCCATGCATACCATGGCAGGTAGCCCCAATTTTTTTAATAAGCACTTCTATCATAATGTGAAGTAGAGATTTTTTTTTCGTAATTTGCACATTAGTATTAGGAGTAAAACAGATGCTTGATTTGTTCACGCTCACCGATTGCCGAAACGCTCCATAGTAAGATGACAAGGTAGCTTGCTAACTTGCCACACTTTGGATATTTGCTCTCCCAAAAATTAAAGAGTCAAACAAACAAAATATTTTTCATCGCAGAGGCATTCCTACAACTTTAACCCCATTATGACTGTCAATCTCTTCACCATGTGACAATAGGGTTGCCATCCCCTCTGTGTAAAGTAGGAAGAAGAAGGGTGAAAATGGGCCATCCTATCTCAGACTTCTCATGGGAGTGAAAGCCTCATATTCCTTATAGTTAACTCGAATGTGACATTCTATCGTAGCAACACGTTGCATCACCAAATTTGCCCATGCCACATAGAATCCCAGTCTCAGCAAAAATTTCACCCAAGAAAATCCATTCGATATTGTCATATGCCTTGTGCATGTCCGGTTTCGCCGGATATAGTCCTTCTTTCCCATCCCTTCTATTATTACTTATATGGTAACTTCCATGTGCCACGAGAATATCACCAGTGGCAAGGTATCCTAGCACAAAAGCTCTCCGAATCAGATATGTTACCTCTAGAAGAACTAATTTTAATCTCACAACAAGCATCTTTGAGATCATTAACCACATTACAAGCCGCTGTCTCCAAACTAAGTTGTCTTATCCAAAGAATTTACTTTAGCGATCATAACAATTGTAGTTTCATTCCATCAAAATGGTATAGCATTCCAAACCTCATATATTGAATGAGGTGCTAATAGAGAGTCATTCATCTTAGCACTAACCCGCCTAGATAATAACTTCTGGTCTAGTTCAAGAACATCATAGGTAGACATGTTAGTGAAATAGCTAACAACGTATACTAATACATTAAGCTCCCTAGTTTTAGAGGCCTCATTATCAATTGAGGTCTTCAAGTTGGAATTAGATCACTCGATTTTGATGAGGTCAACAATTTCTCAAGGATCTCTCTCATTCTATTCTTTTAAGCTCCCTAATTTAGAGGCCTCGCGATAAATTGAGGACTCCAAATCAAAATCCTGTCACTAAATTTTAACTGGGTCAATATTTTTTAAGGAACTCTCTCATTCCATTCTTTAAATTCACCATGCTCCTTAATTTTGAGCTCTCCCATTTAATTGCGGTATTTAATTTATTTGGTTCATATTTTGACGTGGCCAACGAGTTTTTCCAAATAAATCACATCAACCAACTTATAAAAACATATCAAACTCACGCGCTACCTCATCACATGGAATAAAGAAGTACAAACATATTATAGCACCAATATAGTACATGCAATCATTGATGTAGAAAATTTCGCCACACAAGTATGGGTCAATTAGCAGATAACCCAGAATCACACCGTGAAAGCCCCCGTAACAACCCATTGTAAATAAATATAAAACGCACTCCATCATCTCCCAAACTCGCCAAACAAAATACTCCATTGGTTCAAAAACATAAGGTGTATTAATTTTTAAAAAGACAAATTTCCTTAACTTTGACTAAATTCATTTCATAATAAAGCTAATTACACTGATTTGATATACTCCCTCTATCCTAAAATAAGTGTCGCAAATTTATAACTAAACTAGTACAAATTTTATACTAAGTGAGCGATACTTATTTTGGGACGGGGGAGCATTTCTTTGAATAATTCATGAAACTAAACAGGATTTGATTTTTCAAAAAACAAATGCACCTAATATTTTAGAATAGAGGGAATATATTTTTGTGAAAATTCAATAACACCAATGAGATAACAAATCGCGTCCAATCCTTCGAGTGACTACTAAGGTCTATACCTTGCTTCCAAACCAGTGGTTTGGGGTGTTTCCTATTTGGCGCCACACTGCTTGTTAATGTGCATTTTGCTAACGGGCGCGTGAAGCGCGGGAGTGCTGGGCCGGCCCATCTTTGATTTCTTAGCCTCATACAAACTCTGCTACGGTAACCACCACGCCATCTTGCCCGATATGTAAGCTAACCTCTTTTTTCGCCTCTTCCTACTTCTTCTCTTTGTCTTTTTTTCTTTTTTTCCCTTTTTTTGTTTTTTGTTTTTTTATTCTTTATTCTGTTTTATTTCAAATATTTGAACTATTTTCGTTTTTTGATGAATTGTTTTGAAAATCGTACACTTTTTTCTCATTCGATAAACTTTTTTTCCGACTCTATGAACATTTTTTCAATTTCGATGAACTTTTCCAAATTCGATGAAAATTTGATCATACTATCAATTGGATGAACTTATTTGGGATTGAATGAATTTTTTTAATATTGATGAACATTTTCAAATTTGATAAACTTTTTTAAAATTTGATGAGCTTATTCTAAGTTTGATAAAAAAATTCCAAACCTAATGAACTCTTTTCAAGAATGATGAATTTTTCCTTCAGATTTGTGAAATTTTTCAAAATCGATGAACTACTTTTCAAACTTGATGAACTTTTTTTGTCAAAGTCGATGAACTTTTTGCCAAAATCAATGAACTTTTTTCAAAAGAGATGATCTATTTTTCAAACTCGATGAACTATTTTTGTCAAATTTGATGATTTTTTTTGCCAAAATCAATGAACTTGTTTCAAAATCAATGAACTTTTTTCAAAATGATGAACTTCTAAAAAAATCGAGTAAGTGTTTCCGAAATTGGTGAACTTTTTTAAGTTTTGTGAACTTTCTTCAAAAGCGATGAACTATTTCTCAAAATCTATAAACATTTTTAAATTCATGATATCTTGAAAATAAATTAAGAAAATTGATGATCACTTTTTGAAAATCGATGAAGTATTTTCAACTTTGTCACGACTTTTTATCGAAAAATTTATCACGGCTTTTTTCCCATAAATTTAAGAGATACTCCCTGTGTAAACTAATATAAGAGCGTTTAGATCACTAAAGTAGTGATCCAAATGCTCTTATATTAGTTTACGGAGGGAGTACAATACATGATTATATGTCAACAAATAGCGATGCGACACTATTATTAGGTATTTTAGGTTGTAACAAATCACTCAAGTCATGTGGCTCTAATGGTTAGGCAGTTAGGATGTGGAACGGACGCCTTGAGTTCGAATCCAGGTGAATTTTATATGGGATTTTTCCAATTGAGTTTGTTGGTCGTAGCGTTTCATGGGCCGAGTTTGCTCAGGACGTGTGGACGCTGGATCTGCTAGCCGACGCTTAAGGCGCCGACTAGGAGCTCCCGTGCCTTGTAGGGGGGAGATTAAGACCATCGTCGTGTATCTCTACTCCTAAAGGGGGAGTTGGTACCTACTTTTCTAGGGGTTTTCGTCTCCTCTTCCATCTTCGTTTGATTTTTTCGTCCGATTTTATTTTAGCCCATGATATTTTAAAACTGATTTTATTTGCCAATAAGATCATTTTGCGGTATATTTGGTAACTTTTGTATGGAAAGGAATAAATCATGATCAATCTTTAATTAATTTTCGATATATTGGGTAACTTTTGTATGGAAGGGAATAAATCATGATCAATCTTTAATTAATTTTTGCTACATTTAGTAACTTTCATATTCAATCTTTAATCAATTTTTGGTATATTTAGTATCTTTTATATGGAAAGGAATGAATCACAATCAATATTTAATCAATTGTTGGTATATTTGATAACTTTTGTAAGTTGTTCATTCTTTCATGCATGACCATGCATGTTGATTTTTTCCATCTATATCCCACCCCACGCCTTCCCTCCTCTTGTCCCACTGATTTTTCTCAACAAATCAATAACCGAGGCTGCAATAACAGAAAAATGGTGGAGAAAAACAGGTCAGTGAAACCCCGCCCCTACCCCCACCCACATAACCACATCTGCGAACCCTAGGTGTCGTACGTCTCCCGTTTAGCCCGCCTGATCTTGATGGCGCATGTCGTCGATGCTGCCTCATGATCCACCGATCCCAGAACACTTTCACCGTCGATTAAAGTCCTTCAGTGCCGCCTCTAGGTCACCATCGTTGTCGCCACTACGAACTCCAAGCACTCATGTGTGAGACCTCGACCACCACCTGCCACAATCCCACAGTCCCTCCTTCCCTCCTTGTCCGTCGATGCAGATGAAGGTGCGGGTGGGTATCTTGGCCTCGTCGTCTATGATGTCATATCGGCGTCCCGTCGCGAGGAGCAGCAGCATCGGCACCATCGGGCACATCATCGACGGCGGCTTTGTTGGCACCAAGGCGTGTATCTCAATCCTCACCTACTCACCATCCTGTTCCAGGTAATAGGCTTTCCACCCCCTCTTTTGTATCATGTGTTCTCGCGTGCACAGATTTGGCAGTTGGGAAGGAAGTTCATAGGAAGGGAGGTGACAACAAGGATTAATTAAGGGTCGATTTGATTTCCGAGATTCTATGTCTAGGACATGATTTGGTAACAAGGAAATCCCCTTTAAATGTGTCATAATCTGTGATAAGGACCGCAAGCTAAAAAAGCATGGGGCAAACCTCGGGCTATAACAATTAATGTGCTTATGTGAGCGTGAAGGAATACTTTTCTTTTATTTTGTGGTGGTGATGTGCTCCTTCTGGCTTCAGTATATAGATTCTTCAAAAAAATTGCATGTTATACTATCAACTTAGTTTATATATATATTCTCCTAATATTAGCAGAATAATTATTCTGCACACACTTTCCAGTTGCACGCGCAACATTACTGCACTGCACCCTTTTCAAAACAAGCACTCCAATGTCACAAAAAAAACTGCTCGTGCTTTTTCGATATCGTTTTGGCTCCAGTTTTTAAACCATTTGTCGTAATGAGGCATATAATATGTCATCGGATTGCTACAGAAAATTCCCAACTCTATTATGTTGAACATTTTTCGTGATTCCTCGCGGTTTAAGAGCAGTTTCGAAAATGGTGAGCGCATGACGGGGTATAGCGAGTGTATTTTCACGATTTTTTTAACCGCTCGTCGGAGTGAAGCAAATGATACGATGTTGGAAATATATCGTCCAGCCGCATCTTTTTCATGCATATTACTCTCTCTAATTTCTTACGGTTTGCGAGTAATTCCAAGTTTACTAAAAAATTGAATTCTGTTTTTTGAATTTTTCGTTTTTTGGGATTGTTTTGGCTGCAGGTTTTAAACCGTTCCTCGGATCGAGGCGTATGATACGGCGTTGAAAAGCTGTCTAATATGCGTAACTTTCATATGTTGGCCATTTATTAAGATTCCTCGAGGTTTTAAATGAATTTTAGAAACGGCGGGACTGCGTGCGAGTTGCAGCGAACGTATTTTCATAAATTTTTCCAACCCGCTCATCGGAACGATGCAAATGACACAGTGTTACAAAGATATCGAAGAGGCGCATATTTTCATTACACCACTCTCTCTAATTCCTTACGGTTTAAGAGCAGATTTAAAATTACTGAAAACGCGGACACTTCGTTTTTCGCGACACCGAAATCGACGCGTGTACCGCATCACACAAAAGAGCGCACTGCATCAGACTGAAGACCGCACTGCATCGATCGGGCAAGCGAACTTCATAGTTTTTTTCGTAGATGTGGATTTTTTTCACACAAGGAAGTAGACCGTGCTTCATGTCGAACACACGTAGAACGTTCAAGTGGACCACACGGACTGAGCGAGTGTACTACTTTCATTCTTTACTACATGCACAAAGAAAATGAACTACTTCGAGTATGATAGCGAACCCCATGGTCAAGAAAAATGAACCGCAACAGAATACTAGGTGTACTTCTTTTCAAATAAAATCACATACATGTGCCTAAAAACAACACAAATCATCTTTGAGAAACAAATTCCATGTGCCATACGAACTTCACATACGAGCCCCGCAAACCGCAAGCAATGAGTGAATGTACTGGATCTATCCCAGCAAGAGAAATGTTCATCACCTCACTTTCAAACTTAAAATGAGACCAACCATACCATGAGTACACTGAATAAATGATTTTGTGACATCTATATTTGTAGTTTTCTCAGAAAAGGAAATAAAACATGGCTTCATCATATGGGAAGCACTAACTTATAAAAATCCTTGTATTTGTTGGCAAGGAACTCCTTGGTTGCATCTATCAAAGGCCCAACTTCATTTGCCATTGAAATGGAGCAAGGATGGTCTATGTAAAGGAGTGCAGATTCGGTGGTCATAGGCAAGCTTGTGGGCAGCTGACTGCAATGCCTCACGCAAAAAAGAACCGCAAACTTGTCTGAAGCCATTAAGATGTCGAGCAGACGAGTGGGCTCAGTTGTTGTCAACATTCACTATACATGTAGCTTAAAAGCTCCATAACGGGCTTAGCGTCATTTTTCTCTGTTTCAAGTAGAATGAAAACATAATGCACATGGATTACAGAAACGGTTAATCAAAGTAGACAAAAAAGATAAGCTTTTGTATCTTAAGGGTGTTTGCAGTTTATGATAGCGAACCCCATGGTCAAGAAAAATGAACCGCGACAGAATACTAGGTGTACTTCTTTTCAAATAAAATCACATACATGTGCGTGAAAACAACACAAATCATCTTTGAGAAACAAATTCCATGTGCCGCACGGACTTCACATACGAGCCCCGCAAACTGCAAGCAATGTGTGAATGTATTGCATCTATTTTTACAAAAAAAATACACATCGGTGGCATAGGTCGACTTGGTGACCTGGCATGCTGGAGAGGGAGCAAGAGAGACCTCCCGGCTACCGATGATATGGATTGCAGGTCGCAACGGCCATGCTGCATCGGCATCCGCCAACATTGGGGATAGGGGGCTATCGAGTTGCTCGGGCACTGCTCGATGCCAGATCCGGCTGCCGGCGGGCATCTCCCGGAGCGTGGGACTGGGCGGCGCGCAGGTGGAGGAGTGGGAGGGGGCAGCACGACAAGGAAGACTCATGGCGGCTCTGCATGGAGATTTGGGTGGTGCGTCGGGGAAGGATTCGCGAGGGCACCGGGGCTACGTGACCGGTTGGGAGAGGAAGGAGGCTCTGGTGGGTAGAGTAGTTGGGGAGGGATCCAACCGAGCTGGAGGAAGGAGGAGGAGAACGCGGGGTTGGGGCTCTGAGAGAGATGGAGGAAGGAGGAGGAGGGCGCGGGGGGGGGGGGGGGGGGTTGAAGTCCGGCCCACCCCATTAGTGGGATCTCTGGTGCGACGGAGGAGGCTCGCGTGGTGGCTCGGGGGGAGGGCCATGGTTGGGAGGGGAGATGCCGGCGGTGGGGCTCGCCGAGGTTGGTGCGGTGGACGGCAGCGCCCGGATGCACGGGAAGCTCATGGGTGACGGCGATCTCGCCGGAGCTGCGCAGATCTTGGGCTGCCGCGACCCCATAGGAAGGCAGTGGGTGTTGGAAATATGCCCTAGAAGCAATAATAAAATAGTTATTATTATATTTCCTGTTTCAAAATAATTATTTATTATCCATGCTAGAATCGTATTGAATGGAAACACAAATACATGTGTGGATATATATATAAACAAAACAATGTCCATAGTGAGCCTCTAGTTGACTAGCTCGTTGATCAAAGATGGTTAAGGTTTCCTAGCCATAGACAAGTGTTGTCACTTAATAACGGGATCACATCATTAGGAGAATGATGTGATGGACAAGACCCAAACTTTAAACGTAGCATGTGATCATGTTATTTTGTTGCTAATGTTTTTTACATGTCACGTATACATTCCTATGACCATGAGATCATGTAAGTCACTGACACCGGAACAATGCCTTGTGTGTATCAAATGTTGCAATGTAACTAGGTGACTATAAAGTTGCTCTATACGTATCTCCGAAGGTGCCCTTTGAGTTAGCATGGATCAAGACTAGGATTTTCACTCTATATGACGGAGAGGTATCTCGGGGCCCACTAGGTAATACAACATAACAAACAAGACTTGCAAGCAATGTGACTAAAGAGTTAGCCATGTGATCTTGTATTACGGAACGAGTAAAGAGACTTGCCAGCAACGAGATTGAAATAGGTATGGAGATACCGACGATCGAATCTCGGGCAAGTAACATACCGAAGGACAAAGGGAATGATATACGGGATTAACTGAATCCTTGACATAGAGGTTCAACCAATAAGATCCTCGTAGAATATGTAGGATCCAATATGGGCATCCAGGTCCCGCTATTGGATATTGACCGGAGAGTGTCTCGGTCTACATAGTTCTCGAACCCGCGGGGTCTGTACACTTAAGGTTCGGTGACGTTTTGGTATAGTTGAATTATTGATGTTGGTAACAGAAGGTTGTTCGGAGTCCGAATGAGATCTCGGACGTCATGAGGATTTCTGGAATGGTTCGGAAACGAAGATTGATATATAGGAAGTATCCATTTGGCTTCCGGAAGGTTTTCAGGCATTACTGATAAAGTATCGGGAGTGACGAATTGGTTCCGGAGTTCCACCATGAGGGGCCACCCACCCGGAAGAGAGCCAAAGAGGCCCAAGGGTGGCGCACCAGCCCTTAATGGGTTGATAGCCAGCCCAAGAAGGGCCACTTTGGTCAAAGAAGGAGAAAAGGAAAGGAGAGGTGGGCAAACCGAATTGGGGAAGGAGGACTCCACCTTCCAAGTTGTGTTGGAGGAGGACTCCTCCCTCTCCTCTTGCGCCGGCCAAACCCTAGGGATTTTTCCCTAGGGCTCCACCCCTCCCTCCCACCTACATATAGTGGAGGTAAGAGAGTCTTTTTACACCCAAGCCATAGTGGAGCCCTCTCTCCCTCCACCACTTCGTGTCACCCCGTAGCTAGTTCGGTACGGCACGGCGAAACCGTGTCGGAGGATCTCCACCACCATCACCGCCATGTCATCGTGCTGCCGGAGAACTCAGCTACCTCTTCGTCTCTCTTGCTGGATCAAGAAGGCGGAGATCGTCATCGAGCTGTACGTGTGATGAACGCGGAGGTGTCGTCCGTTCGGTACTAGAGCGGGATGGAGTTCGTGGGACAATTGCGATTCAGATCGCGAAGACGTTCGACTACATCAACCGCGTTCTTAACGCTTCCCTCTTAGAAATCTACAAGGGTATGTGGATCCGATCTCGCCTCTCGTAGATGATCATCACCATGATAGGTCTTGCGTGTGCGTAGGATTTTTTTTGTTTTCCATGCAACGTTCCCCAATAGTGGGGACGTGGTAGGTCGCCGGGGGTTGGGTGGCCTCCGGTGGGGTGGCAGCGATGGGAGGTCGCCGGGGGTTTGGTGGCCTCCGATGGGGTGCTGGCCATAGAGTTAGTGGGGATTGGGGAGCTACGGAGTGGGTGGGATGTCGGCAGAAGTTTCGGGTGGGGTGAAGGAAGGAGGTAGGTGGGGTGGTGGGCTGGTGGCTGTATTTTCTTTAGTACACGGTGTTAGCAGAATAAGCAAAAGTGTGTGTAGAATAAGAGTCTTAGAGGGTGTTTGTAGAATAGATCCACCATATATATATATATATATATATATATATATATATATATGAAAAATACATCCTAACCGAGGGGTAGTTACCCCACATGGTATATATATAGGATCGCGCTATTCGTCACCGTGGGTGAGAAATCATTATTCTTCACCCTCCTCAATTTTCCCATCAATACACCATATTTTTGTGATTCGTAATTTTTTCTTACTTCATACCTAAATATTAAATCGCCGTAAAAAATATTTTACGTTATGTAAAGTTACAAACCTAAAAACATAGTGTAAAATATACATAAAATGTATTTTTCTAGTCTTATGATCTACATTTTTGCTTTTTTTTGCGAAATTTTATATATTCAATCAATATGCATGTAACTATCTTTATACAAAATAAAATTTATTTATAAAACAGTCGTAAGGTCACTTCGAATGAAGAATAACTCATTATTTTTATATTATAAATTTTATCTACAACTTTTTTGTCTACAAGGGGTGGTAGTTATCCATATCTGCCCTCCACGTGCCCCCTCCCCCTCACTGTACCACCAAGTGACAAGTCAACCAGGAAGAGGAAAATGGGTTAACGTGTGAGTGGAATCGAATAGCTAGCACCAAATCTATTTTTTCTAATATAATAATCCGGCAAGCGACGTGGTGATTCAACCGTCTTCTTATTTTCTGCGAAAGTACATTGAACAAACTGCTTATCAGATTTCAGATAAGCACATGAATGTGTTGTTGATTTATTTTTTTTAGTTGAATGCAAGAAAATGAGTCAAGGTAAAGCACTTAGAGCATCTCTAGCACACCCTGTATAATGCCTCAACCCATAAAATAATCGCTAAAATACGGGTCGGACGAAAAATGCTACCACACCCCGCAAACGCATCCTATCCGTATTTTTTTTGCGGGGTGCGGCAAAAGTTCGCCCTCAACCTTCACATTCAGGGGTGGGAGGCCGGCCCAAGCTTGCCCCTTATCTGCAACGAGATTTGGCGCGAGGGAAATTTCCGTGCGGCCGTTCTCCGCTCCCCCCTCATCGGCAGCCATTGTCCCGTCCACCGTGCACTACACGCCTTCTTCCCCGTCATTCTTCGCCGCCATGGAAGCCTCCCAGCTGGCGGATCTCGTCAACGTGGAGGTTGCGCACGCGCAATCCTGTCCGATGGATCTCGTCGCCCGTCATGTCGCCCCCGCCGTTGCCCAAGCCACCAACGCGCCTGCCCGCAAACGGCAAGGCAACGTTGTCGTGCAGGGCGTCATTCCGGCTGGCCCCGCTGAAAGGGAAGGCGCGCCGGGCACCGCCCCTACTGCGCAATCTGCCCGGTCGCCGACGGGGAAGATGAGCAAGGTTTCGGGCGTGAAGCGGAAGAAAGTTCCTACGAAAAAACCTTCGTCCACTCCCTCCGCCCCGACGAGACATTTCCCGACGGTGCCTTTCTACGGCATTGCTTCCACCGCAGGTGAGGTGTTTGATGAAAGGGCCGGAAGGAAGGCATCTTCGCTCACTTATTTTTGCTTTGATCTTTCGTCATTGTGGTAGGTCGTGATGTGGTGTCACTCAATGTAGCGGTGGTTCGAACAATGCGGCTGCCAAGTTCGTGAACTTGTTGGCCACCAACGTCGTCGACATCGATCAAGCCCAAGGCTGGTTTCGATTACAATGAATTGGAGGGTGGCGTGGATGACCACAGTGGTGAAGATGAGGTGGGAGAGGTAGATGAGGGGACGTATCAGCAACCGCAAGCAAAAAAAGCGTGAGATCGAAGAACTGCACGATGTTGGAAGATCAAATCTTGATCAAGGCTTAGAGTACGGTGTCTACGGATCCTTGAATGGGTGTGTCCCAAACCGCCAAGACGTATTGGCAAAGAATTGAAGAGCAATACTTCCAATTCATGGCCAAGTATCCCAATAGGACAACACGGACCTTTCGGTCACTTCAAGGTCGTTGGGACATGATCAAGCCGACTTGTAGCCGTTGGGCGGCTTGCTTGGAACAAGTTCGCAATGCTCCTCCAAGTGGAACCATGGAATCCGACTATGTGAGTTTGTTTTCACGTCCAAAGTAACTTGTGCACACGGTTTTCATCATGTGAAATGATTCCATCAGTTTGACTTTGTTTTAATTGTGTAGGAAGAAATTGCCCAACAACGGTACAAAGACATGGAAGCTTCCGAAGGCAAAAAATTTAAACTAGAGCATTGTTGGGAAGTGCTCAAGTGGAAGTTGATTGCGACAAGTGGAAGTTGATTAACAAAGAATCCCCGCCGAAGAGAGGTTCATTTATGGACATGGATGAAGATGAAGATGATGATGGCCCAAGAAACTTGAACAAGCCCGTTGGTGACAAAAAGACAAAGGAGAAGATCAAAAGGGAACACGAAGCATCGACCTTGCAGGACAAGATAGATGCCATGGTGCAATCAAATGAGTTGTTACTAGCGAAGTCTTTCGAGGCAAAGATGAAGTTGGCCGACAAGAAGGCACGAGAGAAGCAAGAGAGGTGCAAATTGCTCAAGGACGTTGAGGAGAGAAGAGCACGTGCCGCTGAGAATAAAACCATGGCCAACCTTCTTGCCGAAGAGAATAGGATCATGACTTTGAACCGTAATGACATGGACGACATCAGCAAAGAATGACATGATATGTCAAGGAGAGAAATCTTGAAGAGGAGGATGCTTGCATGTTATGGCGACAATGGTTTCTCGTCTGGAATCAGAACCAATATCGCCGATAATTTTGGTGCCGGAGTAGGGACAAGTGCCGGAGTAGGAACAAGTGCACGCGATGGATTCGGGGGAGTCGATGGATTCGGGGGCGGCGATGACCTCGATGGTGCAGAGTGAAGAGCGACCAGGATGCAAGAAGTCCTTTTGCATTTGTCTTTTAAACTATGCTTTCATTTCGCGGGCGAACTATGTTTTATTGTTTAAATTCAAACTCTTTTGCTGGAATCGTTGTTAAATTCGAACTATGTTTTATTAGGAGGTTTTCTGGTTTGCGTGTCGACGCGGCGGCGTCCGAGAAGACCCCACATTGACGATCCGTATAATAACATCTTATGTGAATATCCTTTTTATGTGCCCGTTTTGGGGGTCTGCCTCCGTCCGCGTCCGCGCTGGTCCGCAAAAGCCGTTTTTCGCGCACTGTAAACGATTTTTATGGATCGACTTTATACGGGCCTGCTAGAGATGCGCTTAGTTTTTGTTAAAAATAGAAAGTATGGAGTACATAGTATTAACTGCATAGTTTTTTTCCTATCATATAGTACAATATATATTGATTTGTAACTCATGTATTATTTGAGTATGTGATGCTAACATGAATATGGTATGGAGTATATTAACGCAAAAGAAACATGGAGTATGGTGTTGCAAGAAAAAACATGAAGTATGGTGTATGGAGTATGGAGTATGGAGTATGGTTCATTTTCTAAGTATGGAACACAGTAGTACATACTCTTCCTTGTAGTATGGAGTACATCTACAAAAAAGAGGAGGGGAGTAGATTTACAAGTTCTAGTATGGAGTATGTCTGCATCCCTTTTGAAATAGCGGTATATAGCATTTTCTTCTGAAAAGAGACATGTATATATACTTTTCTTTGGACCTAAATACTAAGTGTGCATCTATGTACGTAATTCTGAAGCATTGGCCCGAGCATATTTTTAAAGCTCGCCGGAGTATGTAGAATATAGTCTTTTGGGGAAAGGAGTATAATGTTTATACACTTTGTTTTGGAAAATGTAGAAGAATGTTACTTATAGTATAGTACAACCAGTTGAGACATTTGATATACAAACGCGGTGCATATGTGTTGGTATGCATACATCATCGGGATTACTATTACTAGCAAGAATTGATCGTGGCTACACGCATCAGATCGGCATTGTTGCACGTTCCACACAATCACCGACGGATCTCCGTCGAGTCTATCGCCCGATAACCGCTGATGCCCCTTGTCAGATGCCTATGATCCCCGGTTGTAGTGCGACCAAAATTCTTAATCAGATCCATTGAGAATGAGAAGCCATTAACTCCAAATGCCCTACTATGTAGATCGTAGATGCAAAAACTGGTTAATACTGGATATTTCACTCGGAAGAAATCTGCCGAGCCGCTAAAGATCCATCCAAAAGTGCAGCGGGGCGGTGGCCATGTGACTAGCTAATTAAATACTGATTATTTCCGAGGCAAGAAAATAGCACGGTTTGTTACTGCCAAACGGGTTGGTAAATAAACGCTAGCGGGCAACCCGTTTAGGCCTGTTTGAAACCACAATAGATTATGATAATCTAGATTTTGAAGATAGATTATATAATCTGGTTTATAAAAATAATTTAAGTGGACATATTTGGAGGTCAGATTATATAAACTGTAATTCAGGTTTTACATTGCATAATGACTTGTCTGTCCTTTGTTTTTCTTTAAAAAGAGGAGGATGAAGGTGGTAGGAATGTAATTAACTACAACTTTACAAGGGTAATGGGCCATTAGCAATCCATAATCTGATTTTAGCTGGGGTAGAGTAGATTATGAGTTTTTAATAATTTGTCCATCTAGTTTTTATAATCTACACCATAATCTGTCCTATTTAAAGACATAATAGATTATAAAAATTGAATTATATAATCTGAATGGTTACAAACAGAGCCTTAAAAAAACACACATCTCAAAGAATCCCGTGGTAGAAAAGGTGAGCGTAACTACCACCACATGAGAATAATATTTGATCCCACGCTCACTCGTCCAAGCAATACTAGTTGAACTTTTCCGGGTGCTCGATTGAACTTCTGTTAAAAGTGTTCAAATAGGGCTTGCGATATATTGTTTGAAAGCTATGGGCACCTTGATAACGGCCTAGGTTGAATTTTTACTAAAATATTCACGGTTTAAGAGCAATTTTGAAAACCGCGTGTGTTCGTACAAAAAAATGTGAATAGTATTTTTAATCCTATTTCTAAGCCATTTGTCGGAATAAGGCAAATGAGACGGCGTTGAATAGATGCTGCAAATTCCCTCATTTCATATGTTCAAAGTTTTTCCAAATTTCCTACGGTTAAAGAGGAATTTCAAAAATGATGAAATTTCTAAAATTGAACAGTCGGGTTCGTATTTCGGGGTTAATTTAAAAATGGCTAGTCTGATCGACGCAAATGATATGGAAAGCTTATGAAAATGCACCGTTTTTCATGTAAAAAGGTTTCTTACAACTATTAACGGTTTAAATATAATTTGAAAATGGTAGAAGTTGTACCGAGTTTGTATTTTGCTTTAATTTTTCAATGGTTTCTTGGAATGGAGCAAATGATATGGCGTTGGAAACCATGAGAAAATGCGAAACTTCTGTATGTCGATTGTTTTTTCCAACTTCTTATGGTTTTATGTCAGTTTTTAAAATGGCTAAAAATGTTTTTGGCCGTAGTTTTTACAAACTATATTGAAATGGGGCAAATAATATACCATTTAAAAGCTACGAAAAATGCAAAACTTCCTCATGTAGATAGTTTTCTGTGATTCCGAACTCCTTTTAAGCAATCCGAAAACAGCGAGATCACGCGTTCTGTCTTTTTCGCGAAACACATCCTTTGAAAATGCACTACGTGAAGAACTTGACCTTCTCGCCATGTCCATTTGAACTTCACTCTGTTTTCCACGTGCTGTTTTTTGCTCGTAACACTCCATCCACTCACCGGAATTAAGCAAATGATATAACGACGAAAAGCTGTTCTAAACAAGCAACTTTTCTGTATTGATGCTTTTTTTCATACTAGCGACGGTTTAAAAGATTTTCATATGACATTCATGGAGTGTAGTAGTTGACTTTTCCCGAGTGCTAGGTTGTACTTCCACTAATATTTCTCCAAATGGGGCTTGCAATATACCGTTTGAAAACTATGGACAACTTAGTAATAGCTTAGGTTGAATTTTTGTCAGAATGTTCCTGGTTTAAGAGCAGTTTTAAAAACCGTTTTAATTCATACAAAAAAACGTGAATCGTATTTTCGATCCTATTTTTAAACTGTTTGTCGGAATTCGACAATTGAGATGGCGTTGAATAGCTGCTACAAATACCCTCATTTCACACGTTGAAAGTTTTCCAAATTCCCTACGCTTAAAGAGGAAATTCAAAAATGACGGAATTTCTGAAACCGAACAGCCGGATTTGTATCTCAGGGTTAATTTGAAAACGGCAAGTCCAATCGACGCGAAGAATATGGCATTGGAAAGCTTATAAAAATGGGCAATTTTTCATATAAAGAGTTTCTTCCAACTATGAACGGTTTAAAAGTAACTTAGAGAACGGCAGAAGTTGTACCGATTTCGTATTTTTGCGTTAATTTCTCAATGATTTCTCGGAATGAGGCAAATGATATGGCGCTAGAAAGCTTGAACGAATGCGAAACTTTTATATGTAGATTATTTTTCTCAATTTCTTACAGTTTTAAGTCAGTTTTAAAAATGGCTAAAAATGTTTTTTGGCCGTAGTTTTTACAAACTTTATCAGAATGGGGCAAATAATATACCGTTCAAAAGCTACCGAAAATGCAAAACTTAGATGGTTTTCTCTGATTCCTAGCCATCTTCAAGCAGTTTTGAAAACAACGAGATTATGCGTTGTGCCTTTATCATGAAATACAGCCTTCGAAAATGCATGACCTTCTCAGATTTGTCTACTCGAACTTTACTCTGTTTTTCACGTGTTGTTTTCTTCTCGTAACTCTCCGTCCACTTACACATGTGATATACCGATGGAAAA
Organism: Hordeum vulgare subsp. vulgare; assembly: GCF_904849725.1. Classification (NCBI taxonomy): domain Eukaryota; kingdom Viridiplantae; phylum Streptophyta; class Magnoliopsida; order Poales; family Poaceae; genus Hordeum; species Hordeum vulgare. The sequence continues at coordinate 128,315,260 of NC_058522.1, read as the reverse complement.
CTGTTGTAAACACACAACTTTGCCGTGTTGATGCTTTTTTTCATACGAGCGACGGTTTAAAAGATTTTCATATGACATTCATGCACTGTAGTAGTTGACCTTCCTGCTAGTTTCACGTTGGATTTATGTGCCGTATTTCCATTGTAGTACTTGAACTTATCGTTGTTTTCAATATTAATTTTTATCATGTTTTTGTGTATACATCGAATTAGGCATAATTGAAGGCCGGACGTCATTTTTTGCCATTTTACAACATGTAATTGGCAATATAATTTTTGAACCGTGCACGGAGGTGCACGTGAATTTCTTGCAACAATTCCGAGTTTTTATATACTTCGAACTTCTCTATTTTTTTGAATTTGAACTTCTTAGTCTTATTCTTATAAAGGAAATGCACTTTGAAATAAACATCAAACATATTTTTTTTCTAAATTGAAGTTCATAGTTTTATTTTTCTAAGAAATGGTAATAATTTTAGTTTCCCGTATTCATCGAACTACTTCTTTATTTTAATTTGAACTTCGTCATTTTTATTCTTTAGTAATAAGGAAAATCTGTGTTTTTTTATAAATATTGAACTTCTCTATTTTTGTAATTTGAACTTCTTTGTTTATTTCTTTTAGCATCGAAAATACCGTGGATTGGTGTATTAAATATTGAACCTCCTTCAAAAAATTTAATTTGTTTGATTTATTTGTAGAAATGGAAAAATACAAATAATTTTGTACCATTGGTTTTTTTTCTAGAAATAAGTATTATTTCATTTTTTAAGAACATCAAACCTTTGTGTTATTTTTATTTCAACTTCTTGGTTTCATTTTTTGAAAAGCAAAAAATTCACTTTTAAAAGTTCATTTTTTATTTTGAACTAGAAACATAAGATTCCGTTTTAAAAACCTTGTACTTCTTTGTTAGTTTAGTTTGGCCTTCTTTTTTTTATTTTTTGATACGTTTTTTTAAACCTAGTACATCTTTGTTAGTTTAGTTTGACCTTCTTTGTTTTTGCTTTTTTGATATGTTTTTTTTTGAAATTTGCCATTTAAAATGAAAAAATGAAATTGGATAGTGTGAATTTGGTGTAGAGACATAGTAGACCTTCAAAAAAACATTTCTAAAGTCGAAACTTGGCATGTAGCTTTAGTGATAGAACTTCCTGATCACCTGCACTAGCTGCAGCATGTGTGCATCTCTAAATTCGGGAGCAAAAGTGAGAGAAACAAAAAGACCAATGATTCAGAGGAGGCACATGACGGCTGATGTTTTCTTGAGTGGACGAGTGGACCTGAGCTTGGCCTTTTTTTCTTCGTGGGTTCGAGAGTTCGGAACTATCTCCTCAACCCTATATAGGAGCGTCGGATCAGAATAGTCCTACTCTCTCTCTCTCTCTCTCCCTCCCTCCCTCCCTCCCTCTCTCTCTCTCTCTCTCTCTCTCTCTATATATATATATATATATATATATATATATAGAGAGAGAGAGAGAGAGAGAGAGACAGAGAGAGAGAGAGAGAGACATCACCCCTTAAGACCTTATTCTAACATCACTCTGGCTTATTCTGACACCACCGAATCCATCCGAACTACACCCCGGGCCACTTCCCACCCACGCACTGCTACTTCTCAAACAACAGCGCCAGAAATTGACACGTTGACGGAGACTTGCTTGCGTTGGTTTTTCCCTTGAAGAGGAAAGGGTGATGCAGCACAGGAGCAGTAAGTATTTCCCTCAGTTTGAGAACCAAGGTATCAATCCAGTAGGAGAATCTCGTCAAGTCCACAGTACCTGCGCAAACACAAAAGAGCTTGCACCCAACGCTATAAAGGGGTTGCCAATCCCTTCAAGATTGATTGCAAAGTGAGATCTGAAGGCGGAAAGTGCAACGAAGTAAAAGAGTAAGGCTGAAAATATGGTGTGACGTAGACCCGGGGGCCATAGTGTTCACTGGAGGCTTATCTCAATAGCAAATATTATGGTGGGTGAACAAATTACTGTCGAGCAATTGACAGAATCGCGCAAAGTAATGACGATATCTAAGGCAATGATCATACATATAGGCATCACGTCCGAGACAAGTAGACCGATGCTTTCTGCATCTACTACTATTACTCCACACATCGACCGCTATCCAACATGCATCTAGTGTATTGAGTTCATGACGAACAGAGTAACGCCTTAAGCAAGATGACATGATGTAGAGGGATAAACTCAAACCAATGACGAAAACCCCATCTTTTTACCCTTGATGGCAACAACATAATGCGTGCCTCGCTACCCCTTCTGTCACTGGGTGAGGTCACCATACGGCATGAACCCAAAACCAAGCACTTCTCCCATTGCAAGAATCATAGATCAAGCTGGCCAAACAAAACCCACAACTCGAAGAGAATTACAAGGATATGAAATCATGCATAAGAGAGATCAGAAGAAACTCAAATAAGATTCATAGATAATCTGATCATAAATCCACAATTCATCGGATCTCGACAAACACACCGCAAAAGAAGATTACATCAGATAGATCTCCATGAAGATCATGGAGAACTTTGTATTGAAGATCCAAGAGAGAGAAGAAGCCATCTAGCTCCTAGCTATGGACCCGTAGGTGTATGGTGAACTACTCACGCATCATTGGAGACGTCATGGTGTTGATGAAGAAGCCCTCCATATCCGAATCCCTCCTCCGGCAGGGCACCAGAACGTGCCCCAGATGGGATCTTGCGGAGACAGAAGTTTGCGGCGGCGGAAAAGTACTTTCGATGATCTCTTGGTTTTTTCTGGAATTTATGGGAATATGTAGGCGAAAGACCTAGGGCAGAGGAGGACCATGGAGCCCACAAGCCTGGGAGGCGCGGGCCCCCCCATGGCCGCGGCTAGGGGGCTTGTGGGTCCCTGGTGGCCTCCTGCCTTGGTTCTCAAGTTCCCCGATCGTCTTCTGTTTTGGAAAAAAATCTTTTTGGAAGTTCGTTCCATTTGGAATCCGTTTAAAATCATCCTCTGAAAAGGGTCAAATACACGGAAAAAACAGGAACTGGCACTTGGCACTGAGTTAATAAGTTAGTCCCCAAAAAGATATAAAAGGCATACAAAACATCCAAAGTTTTACAAGATAATACCATGAAACCATCAAAAATTATAGATACGTTGGAGACGTATAAAGCATCCCCAAGCTTAACTCTTGCTCGTCGTCGAGTAGGGAAGTGATAAAGACTGAATTTTTGATGTGGAATGCTACCTAGCATAGTTGTCCTTTGTAACTTCTTTCATGTGACATGAATGTTCAGATTCGTAAGATTCAAAACAATAATTTGCTATTGACATGAAAACAATAATACTTCAAGCAAACTAGCAAGGTAATCATGAACTTTCAAAATAACAAGGCCAAGGAAAGTTATCCCTACAAAATCATATAGTCTGGCTATGCTCCATCATCCTCACACAACTAATTTAAATCATGCACAACCCCGGTATTGGCCAAGTAATTGTTTTCGCACTCTTACTTTCTCAAACCTTTTACAACTATCACGTAATACATGAGCGTGAGCCATGGATATAGCACTAAAGGTGGAATAGAGTGTGGTGGTGGTTGTGAGACAAAAAAGGAGGAGATGGTCACATTCACTCGGCGTATCAAAGGGCTATGGAGATGCCTGTTAATAGATATCAATGTGAATGAGTAGGGATTGCCATACAAAGGATGCACTAGAGCTATAAGTATGTGAAAGCTCAAAACGAGAACTAGTGGGTGTGCATCCAACTTGCTTGCTCACGAAGACCTAGGGCAATTTGAGGAAGCCCATCATTGGAATATACAAGCCAAGTTATATAATAAAGATTCCCACTAGTATATGGTGGTGACAAAGAAAGAAGCTCCCAATCATGAAGAACATGGTGCTATTATGAAGCACAAGTGTGGAAAAAGATAGTAGCATTGTCCCTTCTCTCTTTTTCTCTCTTTTTTTATTTGGGCTCTTGGGCCTCTCTTTTTTCTTTTTTTTTATTTGGGCTCTTTGGCCTCTTTTTTATTTCCTCACATGGGACAATGCTCTAATAATGATGATCATCACACTTTTGTTTACTCACAGCTCAAAGCTCACAACGCTGATGACTCTTATAGGAAATGCCTCCGGCAGTGTACCGGGATGTGCAACGATCTAGCTTGGCGTATGACGTTGAAACATCTCGCTAGCTATCTTACGATCATGCATTGGCAATATGAGAGTGACGGCACAAGTCATGAGACGGAACGGTGGGAGTTGCATGGCAATATATCTCGGAATGGCTATGAAAAGGCCATGATAGGTAGGTATGGTGGCTGTTTTGAGGAAGGCATATGGTGGGTTTGTGCACCGGTGAAAGTTGCGCGGCACTAGAGAGGCTAGCAATGGTGGAAGGTGAAAGTGCATCTATACCATGGACTCACATTAGTCATGAAGAACTCACATACTTATTGCGAAAGTTTTTATTAGTAATCGAAACAAAGTGCTAAACGTATACTCCTAGGGGAAGGGTCGGTAGGTGTCAACCATCGCGCGATCTCGACCTCAACACAAGGGATGACAATCAATAGATTAATTATGCTCCGACTTCCTAACATAGCGGTTCACCATACGTGCATGCTACGGGAATCACTAACTTCAACACAAGTATTTCTAGGTTCACAACACCCTACTAACATAACTCTTAATATTACCAAATCCACGTCTCAAAACTAATTGAGAGGAATCAAAACTTTTCTTTCTATTCAATGCACATGAAGATGGAGGTTTTTGTATCCTCTTTGGGTACCTATCACCTTTGGGAATACTTTCATAGCACAAGCTAACTACCAAGTCATGCACCGCCATGCTCTAAAAGATCTAAGTGAAGCACATAGAGCAAAATTATCTAGCTCAAAAGATATAAGTGGAGCATGATGAGCATTCTAGCAAAATCACGATGAGTGCATGTCTCACTCAAAAGGTGTGCAGAAAGGATGATTGTGACACAACAAAAGGAAAAGACTCCTACGATACAAGACGCTCCAAGCAAAACACATATCATGTGGTGAATAAAAATATAGCTCCAAGTAATGTTACCGATGGATTGAAGACGAAAGAGGGGATGCCTTCCCGGGGCATCCCCAAGCTTAAGCTTTTTGGTGTCCTTGAATTTGGCTTGGGATGCCTTGGGAATCCCCAAGATTGAGATATTTCCACTCCTTATCTCTTTGTCCGTGAGAACATCATCCAAAACTTGAAAACTTCACAACACAAAACTTAAACAGAAACTCGTGATAACATTAGCACAAGAAAACAAACTACCACCTCTTTAGGTACTGTAGCAATCTTGATTTTTATTTATATTGGTGTTATATTACTGTATTCTCACTTATACATGGCTAGTACCCCCCCCCCCTCTATGCTATCCATAGTTTCATCAAAACAAGCAACCAACACAACAAAAACAGAATCTGTCAAAAACAGACCAGTCTGTAGCAATCTGTATACTTCGTGTACTTCTGGTACCTCACAAATTCTGAAAACTTACGACTGCATGGGAAAAAGGTATATCAACTAGAAGCAAAAAGAATCAACTCAAAAGCTCTTTCTGAATAAAAATGAAAAATAATCTCGTGAGTGAAAAGTTTCTGTCTTTTTCCAGCACGATAAAACAACCATCACCAAGACTAGTCATAAAGATTTTACTTGGCTCAAACACAAAAAGAAACACAAAAGACACTATCATAACATAATTATGATGGTGTGGACGCAACAAAACAGAAATAAAAAGATAAGTTCATTGGGTTGCCTCCCAACAAGCACAATTGTTTAACGCCCTTAGCTAGGCATAAAGCAATAGAATCACGTATCGTCGTCTTTGGTCCTCAAACCATAAGTAGCCCTCATCATGGATTCATAAGGCAATCTTATTTTCTTTCTAAAAAAATGTTCCATTCCCTTCTTTAAAGGAAATTGAAATCTAATATTCCCTTCCTTCATATCAATGATAGCACCGATAGTCCTTAGGAAAGGTCTGCCAAGAATAATAGGGCATGTAGGATTGCAATCAATGTCAAGCACAATGAAATCCACGGGTACATAGTTCCTATTTGCAATAATAATAACATCATTGATTATTCCCATGGGTTTCTTGACAGTAGAATCCGCAAGATGCAAATTAAGAGAACACTCTTCAATCTCGTTAAAACCCAGAACATCACATAAAGACTTTGGAATCGCGGAAACACTAGCACCCAAATCACACAAAGCATTGCATTCATAGTTTTTGATTTTGATTTTGATAGTAGGTTCCCACTCATCATGAAGCTTTCTAGGGATAGAGACTTCCAATTCAAGTTTCTCTTCAAGAGATTTTATCATAGCTTCGACGATATGATCGGTAAAGGCCTTGTTTTGGCTATAAGCGTGTGGAGAGTTTAGCACGGATTGCATCAAGGAAATGCATTCAAGCAAGGAGAAACTATCATAATTGAATTCCTTGAAATCCAAAGTAGTAATTTCATTACTACTCAAAGTTTTAATATCTTCTACTCCACTTTCAATGCTTTTAGCATCAAGATAGATGGACTCCGAATCATTGGGGCATTTTTCAACCAAAGTGGATTCATATCTAGACCCATCATCATTGGGTTTGACACAAGAAAACAAAGATTCAATGGGAGTCACACCAAGCACTTTAAGATCTTCGTGATTCTTATCACGAGAACACGCCTTTTTAAGCCATTCATGTCTAGCACGAATTTGGGCGGTTCTTTCTTTGCTCTCACTCATGGAAACACGCATAGCTTTCAAAGTTTCATCCATATTGATCTTGGGAGGAGCACATCTAACTTCCAAAGCATCAATATCACTAGACATTCTATCAACGCTCTTAGCCAAATCGTCAATTTTGAGTAGTTTTTCCTCTATGGACGCTTTCAAAATCTTTTGCGAGTTGATAAAATCTTTGATATTACTCTCTAAATCAGAGGGTAATCTATTGTAATTTCCATGAGTATTGTTGTAGGAGTTGCCAAAGTTATTAGAGGGGTTACTAGGAAAAGACCTAGGAACATAGTTTCCTCTAAAAGCATTGTTGTTGCCAAAATTATTCCTACCAAAAAAAGTAATGTCGAAGCTAGCGTTGCTACTCTCAATCAAGGAAGACAAGGGCATATCATTAGGATCTAAAGGAGAACTTCTACTAGCAACCAAATTCATTAACTCATCCATCTTAGCTCTCAACGAGTTAATTTCTTCTATAGCGTGTACCTTCTTACTAGTAGGTGACCTTTCAGTGTGCCACTGAGAGTAGTTCGTCATGATATTGTCTAGGAGTTTTGTGGCTTCTCCTAACGTGATTTCCATGAACGTTCCACCTGAGCGGAGTCCAAGATATTTCTAGAAGCGAAATTCAAGCCAGCGTAATAGATTTGTATAATCATCCAAAGACTCAAGCCATGAGCGGGACAATTTCTAATCAGCAATTTCATTCTCTCCCAAGATTGTGCAACGTGTTCATGATCAAGTTGCATAAAATTCATGATATCATTACGGAGAGAGATAATCTTAGCCGGCAAAAAATACTTGGATATATAATCATCTTTGCACTTATCCCAAGAATCAATACTATTTTTGGGCAAAGACGAAAACCAAGTTTTTGCTCGATCTCGCAACGAGAAAGGAAAAAAGCTTCAATTTAATCAGATCATTATCACATCTTTCTTCTTTTGCATATCGCAAAGCTCAATGAAGGTATTAATATGGGATGTGACATCTTCATTAGGAAGGCCGGAAAATTTCTCTTTCATAACAAGATTCAGCAAAGCAGCATTGATTTCGTATGACTCCGCACTAGTGGTGGGAGCAATCGGAGTACTAATAAAATCGTTATTATTAGTATTCGAGAAGTCACAAAGTTTGGTGTTTTCAGTCATGGTGACTTCAGCAAGCAAGCAAGCACACAAGCGAACAAAGAGCAAGGGAGATAAAAGGGCGAACGAAAAAGGCAAACGAAGAAAAGGGCAAAATAAATGTAATTTTTGTTTTTCACAAGTGGGGGAGAGGAAAAAGAGAGGCAAAAAAGTAAATGCAAGAGATGAGTTTGCGACACTTACTTGGATGAGTTCTTGACTTGATCCTCCCCAGCAACGGCGCCAGAAATCCTTCTGCTACTTCTCAAACAACAGCCCGAGAAATTGACACGTTGACGAAGACTTGCTTGCGTTGGTTTTTCCCTTGAAGAGGAAAGGGTGATGCAGCACAGGAGCAGTAAGTATTTCCCTCAGTTTGAGAACCAAGGTATCAATCCAGTAGGAGAATCTCGTCAAGTCCAGAGTACCTGCGCAAACACAAAAGATCTTGCACCCAACGCTATAAAGGGGTTGTCAATCCCGTCAAGATTGATTGCAAAGTGAGATCTGAAGGCGGAAAGTGCAACGAGGTAAAAGAGTAAGGCTGAAAATATGGTGTGACGTAGACCCGGGGGCTATAGTGTTCACTAGATACTTATCTCAATAGCAAATATTATGGTGGGTGAACAAATTACTGTCGAGCAATTGACAGAATCGCGCAAAGTAATGACGATATCTAAGGCAATGATCATACATATAGGCATCACGTCCGAGACAAGTAGACCGATGCTTTCTGCATCTACTACTATTACTCCACACATCGACCGCTATCCAACATGCATCTAGTGTATTGAGTTCATGACGAACAGAGTAACACCTTAAGCAAGATGACATGATGTAGAGGGATAAACTCAAACCAATGACGAAAACCCCATCTTTTTACCCTTGATGGCAACAACACAATGCGTGCCTCGCTACCCCTTCTGTCACTGGGTGAGGTCACCGCACGGCATGAACCCAAAACCAAGCACTTCTCCCATTGCAAGAATCATAAATCAAGCTGGCCAAACAAAACCCACAACTCGAAGAGAATTACAAGGATATGAAATCATGCATAAGAGAGATCGGAAGAAACTCAAATAAGATTCATAGATAATCTGATTATAAATCCACAATTCATCGGATCTTGACAAACACACCACAAAAGAAGATTACATCGGATAGATCTCCATGAAGATCATGACGAACTTTGTATTGAAGATCCAAGAGAGAGAAGAAGCCATCTAGCTACTAGCTATGGACCCGTAGGTCTATGGTGAACTACTCACGCATCATAGGAGAGGTCATGGTGTTGATTAAGAAGCCCTCCGTATCCGAATCCCCCCTCCAGTAGGGCACCAAAACGTGCCCCAGATGGGATCTTGCGGAGACAGAAGCTTGCGGCGGCGGAAAAGTCCTTTCGATGATCTCTTGATTTTTTCTGGAATTTATGGGAATATATAGGCGAAAGACCTAGGGTAGAGGAGGCCCAGGGAGCCCATAAGCCTGGGAGGCGCGCCCCCTGGCCGTGGCTAGGCGGCTTGTGGGATCCCTGGTGGCCTAGTGCCTTGGTTCTAAATTTCCCCGATCGTCTTCTGTTTTGGAAAAAAATCTTTTTTGAAGTTTCGTTCCGTTTGGGCTCCGTTTAAAATCCTCCTCTGAAAAGGGTCAAAAACACGGAAAAAACAGGAACTCGCACTTGGCACTGAGTTAATAAGTTAGTCCCAAAAAAGATATAAAAGGCATACAAAACATCCAAAGTTTGACAAGATAATAGCATGAAACCATCAAAAATTATAGATACGTTGGAGACGTATCACGTACCACCAACCCCTGATCCCCTCCGTCTTCCTCCCGCATAGAAGCATGCAACTCTAATCCTTCCTGCTTCTTTCCTCCCCGAACCAGTGAATCACCACCCTACCAGCCATCTTCATCTCTCCTCCTCCGCCACCACCTTTCACCCCGACTTTCCTCCATCGCGGGTGACTCACCCTTCCTCCATCCGCCTCCCAGCACGAGGCTGGGCTAGATCCACGCCGCATAGAGCTCCCGCGACTTCCTAGTGCCGGATCCAGGGCACGACGCTCCCTGCCATGCCCCATCGCCAGAGCCAGCCCGCGATGACCCATCATTGGGGCTAGCACGCGGCGCCGCCCGCGATGACCCATTGCCAGAGCCAGCCCGCAGCGGGCCTGATACATCTCCATCGTATCTACTTTTCCAAACTCTTTTGCCCTTGTTTTGGACTCTAATTTGCATGATTTGAATGATACTAACCTGGACTGACGCTGTTTTCAGCAGAATTGCCATGGTGTTGTTTTTGTGCAGAAATGAAAGTTCTCGGAACGTCCTGAAAATTTACGGAGAATATTTCTGGAAAATATGAAAAATACCTGCGCAAAGATCCACCGGAGGGGATGGGCCAGTGGGCCACAAGCCCTGTAGCCGCCCCCCCCCTGGTGGCTACCAAGCTTGTGGGGCCCACGTGGCTCTACCGCCCCCAAACTCAGCTCTATAAATTCACTTTCGTCCGAGAAAAAATCAAGAGAGAAGATTTCATCGTGTTTGCGATACGGAGGCACCGCCACATCCTGTTCTTCATCTGGAGGACAGATCTGGAGTCCGTTTTGGGCTCCGGAGAGGGGAAATCGTCGCCATCATCATCAGCAACCTTCGTCCCTCTCCAATTCCATGAAGCTCTTCATCGTTCGTGAGTAATCTATTCGTAGGCTCGCTGGGCGGTGATGAGTAGGATGAGATCTATCATGTAATCGAGTTAGTTTTGACGGGGTTGATCCCTAGTATCCACTATGTTCTGAGATTGATGTTGCTACTACTTTGCCATGCTTAATGCTTGTTACTAGGGCCTGAGTGCCATGATTTCAGATCTGAAATTATTATGTTGTCACCAATATATGTGTGTTTTAGATCCGATCTTGCAAGTTGTAGTTACCTACTATGTGTTATGACCCGGCAACCCCGGAGTGACAATAACCGGAACCACTCCCGGTGATGACCATAGTTTGAGGAGTTCATGTGTTCACCAAGTGCTAATGCGTTGGTCCGGTTCTTTATTAAAAGGAGAACCTTAATATCCCGTAGTATCCTTTTGGACCCCGCTGCCACGGGAGGGATGGACAATAGATGTCATGCAAGTTCTTTTCCCTAAGCACGTATGACGACACACGGAATGCATGCCTACATCACATTGACGATAGGGAGCTAGCCACATATCTCTCTGTGTTATAATTGTTGCATGATGAATGTCATCCAAACAAATCACCGACCCATTGCCTACGAGTTTGTCCCACTGCTGCTACTGTTACTTGTTTTGCTCTGCTGCTGTTACTACTGTTGCTGCTACTGTTACTTGCTTTGTCCTGCTGTTGCTATCACTATTGCTACTTGCTACTGTTGCTACTTGCTACTGTTGTCACTACTGTTGTTCCTTGCCACTGTTGTTACTCGTTACACTGCTGCTACCTGCTACAATACTTTTTCTCGCACCGTTGCCGGGAAATAATATTTCCCGTCCACGGGCAACTTGTGGCGCCATTGATACAACAGTTAGGAATAGTCTGTCGTCAAGAGATCGTTTTTGGCACCGTTGTTATCATACTACTTTGTTGGTGACACCTTGCTTGCAGATACTAATCTTTCAGGTGTGGTTGAATCTGACGCATTCAACTGCTAATACTTGAGAATATACTTTCGCTTCCCATCGTGCGAACTAACAAATTTGGGTTGAATACTCTACCCTCGAAAACTGCCTCGATCCCACGCGCTGGTGGGCTATTGCAAGACAATTTCTAATTGTTGAGCAATCGAGAACAACATTTTTCTAGCTATTGCCAGGGATCTGCTAACAGCAATTTTTCTGGCACCGTTGCCGGGGAAGCGATTGCTACATTCTTTGAGTCACTTGGGATTTATATCTGCTGATCACTATGAAGAATATGAAAGATCCAAAAACCAGAGTTTTGCCCTCAACTACGAGGGGAGGTAAGGAACTGCCATCTAGCTCTGCACTTGATTCACCCTCAGTTATGAGTAAGTTTGCGACACCACCTCCTGCTAGAAATCTTGATATGTTGCATGTGCTTGATGATGCTTACGATGCTTCTATGCCTGATACTGCTAGAGATGCTATGCCTGATACTGCTAGAGATGCTATGCCTGATACTACTAGAGATGTTATGCTTGATACTGCTTTGCCTGATGATGCTAGAGATGCTATTTTGCCTGATGATGCTATGCTTGATACTACTAGAGATACTACTTTGCCTGATATGCCACTAGGGGTATTCCTTGATGCTCATATTGCTAGAGTTACTGCCAATGCTCGTGGTGCTTCTGAAACTGCCGATACTATTGAGATAGAACCTGCTTTTGCTCCTGCTAGATCTAGCTCTCCTAGATATGAATTGCCTGATATACCTGAGGGTTACGTTATGGAGGGAGAGATAGCTGAGGATTTTCTTGCGTGTAAGGATGCCTATGACGCTGAGAAATTACTTCTCAAGTGGAAGGAAAAATCTCCGAAAGCTAGGATGAAATATGACCCAAAGTTTCCCACTTCACCTATCTTTATCACCGATAAGGATTATGAATTCTCTGTCGACCCTAAGATAATCTCTCTAGTCGAATCTGATCCTTTCCACGGTTATGAGTCTGAGACGGTTGTAGCCCATCTTACCAAACTACACGATATAGCCACCCTTTTCACTAGTGAGGAGAAGATCCACTACTACTATATCCTTAAGTTGTTTCCTTTCTCTCTAAAGGATGACGCTAAAGCCTGGTTCACTTCTCATGCTCCTGGATGTGTGAGTAGTCTCCAGGATATGGTCTATTACTTCTGTGAGAAATATTTCCCTGCCCATAAGAAGCAAGCTGCCTTGCAGGAAATATACAACTTTGCTCAAATCAAAGAAGAGAGTCTCCCACAAGCTTGGGGGAGGCTCATCCAGCTACAAAATGCTTTGCGTGATCACCCTCTTAAGAAGAATGAGATACTTGATGCCTCTAGAGACCACCTAGATAGTTGTGCCGGTTGTGTTTTTAGGGAACGAACTATCAAACAAGCTGAGATCCTTCTGAATAACATCTTGATCAACGATAATGCTTGGACTATTCCCAAACCACCTCCTAAGCCAACTCCTAAGAAAAGAGGTATTCTATTCCTCAGTCCCGAAGATATGCAAGAAGCCAAGAAATCTATGCAAGAGAAGGCATTAGATTTGAAGATGTCAAAAATCTACAACCTATCGAAGAGATCCATGGTCTCGATAACCCGATACAAATAGTAGAAGTGAATTCTCTGCGTAGGTTTGATGAGAGTGATATTCCTTTTGACAAACCTGCTAGCCTATGCTTTGATGAATTTGACAACTTTGTTGCCAAACAACAGAGTCTCAATGATTATGTTAGAAGACATTTGGAACAAAGTACTCGTATGCTTAGCCATTTAAGTGCTTGTGTAGATAGAAATGTCAATGATTTGAAGCTTCTGAGTAAACATGCCTCTATGATTACTACTCAGGTAGAACAAGTACTTACAGCTCAGAATGACTTGCTCAATGAATTAAATGACAACTCTGTCAGAGTCATTACTAGAGGAGGGAAAATGACTCAGGAACCATTGTATCCTCACGGCCATCCTAAGAGAATTGATCAAGATTCTCAAGGAATTAATGATGATACACCCAGTCATCCTAAGAAGAAGAAGAAGGATGATAGAAACCTACATGTCAGTTCACCAAACACTGTCACACCTAAAGAACCAATTGATATTTCTGCGTGTGATGCAGAAACACAATCTGGTGATGAACATGAACCTGGTGACAATATGGACAACGATGTTCATAATGATGCTCAACCTAGCAATGATAAGGATGTGGAGATTGAATCTACGGTTAATCCTGATAACCCACAACCTAAGAGATACGATAAGAATGACTTCACTGCTAGGAAGCATGGTAAAGAAAGGGAGCCATGGGTTAATAGACCTATGCCCTTTCCCCCTAAGCCATCCAAGAAAAAGGATGATGAGGATTTTGAGCGCTTCATTGAGATGATCAGACCCGTCTTTCTGCAGATGCGGTTAATTGATATGCTCAAAATGTCTCCATATGCCAAGTACATAAAAGATATCGTGACCAATAAAAGGAAGATACCAGATCTTGAGATCTCCACCATGCTTGCCAATTACACTTTCAAAGGTGGAACTCCTAAGGAACTTGGTGATCCCGGAGTGCCCACTATACCTTGCTCCATTAAAGGAAACTACGTAAGAAGTACCTTATGTGACCTTGGAGCCGGTGTTAGTGTTATGCCACTCTCTCTTTATCGTAGACTTGAATTGGATAAGTTGACACCCACTGAAATTTCTCTGCAAATGGCCGACAAATCAACTGCTTTCCCTATCAGCATTTGCGAGGATGTGCCTGTTGTGGTTGCTAACACCACTATCTTAACAGTCTTTGTTATCTTGGATATTCCCGAGGACGATGCCATGGCTGTCATCCTCGGAAGACCCTTTTTAAACACTGCACGGGCTGTTATAGATTGCAACAAAGGCAATGTCACTTTCCATGTCAACGGTAATAAGCACACAATGCACTTTCCGAAGAAACGATATCAAGTACATTGCATCAATGCTATCGAAAAGACTTCATCAATTCTTATTGGGAGCTTTGAATGCCCTATTCCTCGTGTCAAGATGAAGTATGATTTGCTTGTTGGGGAGATACATATCCCCATTGAGGTGACTTAGTGGCTATTCGAAAATTCTCGGTTCTCTTTTGCGATTCGCAAAGGTTTTGTCATGAGGATTTGATCAACCCCATTGACGGATTTCTTTCGATGACCATGAAATGGATGAATCAAGGAGTCACATACCTCTCTTTTAAGCTTTCACTTTCTGTTGCTTAGAAGAAAAATGATAGATTTAGTTTAGTTTTTCCTATTTTGTGTTTTAGCGTCCCGGAGAAAATACCCCGAAAATAAAAGTTCTCCGATGGTCCTGAAAATTTAGTATGATTTTTTCTGGAATATTTGAAAAATACTGGGACTGAGAGCTGGCCTGGGGGCCATACCAGTGGGCCACAAGCCATGTAGCGGCCCCCCTAGTGGCGGCTACCAAGCTTGTGAGGCCCATAGGGACCCCTTCCACTCATTCCAGCTCCCATCCTCTTCTTCCACCTCCAGAAAAAATCGTTTCGCAGCTTAAACCCTTGTTCTTGCTCATTTGGCTGTGATTTTCGATCTCCTTGCTCAAAGCACCATTCTCCGAACCGTTTTGGGGAAATTACTCCTTGGTAAGTGACTCATCCATTGGTCCAATTAGTTTTTGCTCTAGTGCTTTATCCTTCGCGTATTCTTGCTACCTTGGTGACCCTGTTCTTGAGCTTGAAATGTTGATTTTAGCTGGTCCCAAGTAGTTTTAGCGCGTGATACGGTCTCTAGGCACTAGTAGGAGTAGTTGCTAAGAGTTGGGTTAATCCTTACTCACTTTTCTTTCGAAGTCTCTAAAAATTTCAGAATTTGTCAGAGCTAGGAAAGGAAAAATATGAGGAGGTTCTTGAGAGGCTCTTCAAGCCGTACCCCCAAGGAGGATGAGAAGAACCACCCCAATACGTGGTTCCTCGTGTCACAGAAGTTCGAGCGTGCGAGTGGCCAAATGATGAATTTTTGTGCACCGCTGGGCTTTATGAAGACTTTTATTACTTGGTGGAGAACGCAGGTCTTACCGCGTTCGTTGAAGATAAGTGCTCACAATACCTCCTCCTCACCAATATTTTCATTCAAAGCTTCAACTTTTATCCGAGGAAGAATCCTCCCATGGTTGAGTTCATGTTATACGACGTCCCCCAGTGCATGACACTACAGGATTTTTGCAATGTATGCAAATTACCTTATGTTGGGGATATTCGTGACCCTCGTCCACGGGACTTGGAGGATTTCATAAGTACTATTGCTGTTGGAGAGGAGAGAGGAGTGTCTCGCGCTAAAATTGCTAGCATACATTTTCTTGTGCTTCGGTACTTCTCATTATTTGTGGGAAAATGTTTGATTGGCCGTGGGGAGGCTGGATCACTTAGCTCCCCAGACCTTGCGGTTTTGCGTGAAAGCCTTTATAACGATAATACTTATTGCCTCGGTGCTATAGTAGCTCAGCGGTTGAACACCAAGCGGTCCAAGGGTGTCGTCTATGGAGGTAGCTATGCTACCCGTCTTGCGAGACACTTGGAGATACCCGTTAGATTGGGGGAGGAAGGAGAGATGCTTCTTCCTGAGAAATATCTGGATTATGACAGCATGGTTCGCCATGATTTTCTGGATAGAGATGCTAGTAGACGGATGATTTATAACCTCGTATTTAGTCAGGGTACTCGAGAGACTATTACTTTTCCTGCTCCTTCTTTGTTCGATCTTCATGCAGGCAGGTACACCATTATGCCCTCGGACATCTACGCATATTGGGGCTTGGCCCAACCACAGGTACCCGTGCCCGAGATGCCAGTCGAGTACCAGACGCCAGTTTATCAGTGGGAGCCAGAGGAGCTCACACAGCAGTGGCGTCCACAGTCTGCTCCGGAGTATCCCGGAGCTGGTTACTTCCCGCCTTGGGAGTAGACCAAGCTAGGCCAAAAGCCTAAGCTTGGGGGAGTACGTGTTCTCACCGACCTTACATTCATGCTTATGCTTTCACTTTGTTCGTCGGTGTTTACACTTTGCCACTGTATTATCCATGCTAGTTTATTTTCATTTTCTTGTTTTCTTGTTTTGTGTCCTTTTGAGAAAACCCAAAAAGATTTTTCTTTCTTTGCTTATTGGGAGTTTTCCCGTGTAAATAGTTTTGTTTTTCTTTGGGTCAAGGTAGAAGATATTGGTTACAGTGTTTAGTGGCTCTTGCATGCATACCTATTTAGCTTTCAAAGAGCCATATTACTTTGTCGTCTCCTTTGTGTTTGCCTGCAGATTCAGCATCGTCCAATGCACGAGCACCCTTATTATTGTTCGCATCGTTCGATCGTGCAAGTGGAAGGCAATAATGATGATATATGATGAAGTGACTGAGACTGGAAAAGCTGGTATGAACTCTATCTATTTTGTTTTTGTAAATATGACTAGCTTGTCGTCCCAGATTCAGCTTTGTTGTGAGAGAACCAGGTTTGCAATGACAACTTAGTGATCATAGTTTGTGATGCCATGCTTAATTAGCTGAGAGCTTATAATGGTTTGTCTTGAATGCCAACATAGATTCTGAGATGACTATGATGTAGTATGATAGGATGGTATTCTCCTTTGAATGATTCAATTGGCTTGACTTGGCGCATGTTCATGCATGTAGTTGAAACAAAATCAACATAGCCTCTATGATGTTCGTATTCATGGTGATTTATATCCTGTTCATACTTGCACTCATTGTTAGTCAAACTCATTGCATCTTGATGACTGTTGTCGCTCTCTAGTTGGTCGCTTCCCAGTCTTTTGCTAGCCTTCACTTGTACTAAGTGGAATACTGCTTGTGCATCCACTTCCTTAAACCCAAAAGTTTTTCCATGAGAGTCCACCATACCTACCTATTTGTGGTATCTACCTGCCGTTCCAAGAAAATTTGCATGTGCCATTCTCTAAACCTTTAATAAATAATCTGTTTTGCATGCCCGAACCGCTCATGTGGTGATAGGGGGCTATTGGTATCTTCCATGTTAGGCGTGTTATCCTCGACATGTGTTTATTCACTGTCATTCACGAGAAAGGGGTCGGTAATTGGAATGCCCAGTTCCATGCTTAAATTGAAAACATAACTGTAAAACAAGACTCCCCCCGGATTGATGTTAGTATGGACGATACCCGAGGATTCGGCTAGCCGTGGAGTGTGATTGATTGGTGGTGGGGAGTTAAACTTTACTTTTCTGTTTGGGAACCGCCTATAGCATGAGTAGCATGGAATATATTGAGAACTCTTGGTCATTGCGTTGACAATGAAAGCATGACACCCAAAATTATTATCTCTATTTTCAAAGCTTGAGCTCTGACACCTCTCCAAATCAATGCTTCCCTCTGCGAAGGGCCTGTCTATTTATTTTCCTGTTGAGTCATCCTCCTCTTGTATAAGCACCAATTAGAGAGCACCTGTGTCATTTTTATGCTGCTTTTGATTGATATTGAGTATGACTATGACTGGATCTTCGTTGCTATGAATTACAATGTTTAGTCAGCCCTTGATCTTTGAAAGTGCTCTGCATTTATGTTTTGCGGTCTCAGAAAGAGCTAGCGAGATACCACTTATTCATATTGCTTCATGCTTGTTTTGATTGAATTGTTGGTATCTGAAACTCATTATTATTTGCTCATTAGCTGATTATGCCATTGATATTAGTTTACCGTGAGACCTTTGTGTCACTTGCTTATGTGGTTAACTTGTGGTCTTGCTGAAATTCTGGTTATGAGTTAGACATAGTTGCAACAACAAGATCAAACAGAGTTTGTCAAAGTTTTTCTTTCTCTTTCAGTTTGTCAACTGAGTTGCTTGAGCACAAGCAAGGTTTTAAGCTTGGGGGAGTTGATACGTCTCCATCGTATCTACTTTTGCAAACTCTTTTGCCCTTGTTTTGGACTCTAATTTGCATGATTTGAATGGAACTAACCTAGACTGACGCTGTTTTCACCAGAATTGCCATGGTGTTGTTTGTGTGCAGAATTGAAAGTTCTCGGAACGTCCTGAAAATTTACGAAGAATATTTCTAGAAAATATGAAAAATACGTGCGCAAAGATCCACCGGAGGGGATGGGCCAGTGGGCCACAAGCCCTATAGCCGCCGCCCCCTGGTGGCAGCTACCAAGCTTGTGGGGCCCACGTGGCTCTGCCGCCCCCAAACTCAGCTCTATAAATTCACTTTCATCCGAGAAAAAATCAAGAGAGAAGATTTTGCCGCATTTGCAATACAGAGGCGACGCCACATCCTGTTCTTCATCTGGAGGGCAGATCTGGAGTCCATTTTGGGCTCCGGAGAGGGGAAATCGTCGCCATCGTCATCATCAACTTTCTTCCCTCTCCAATTCCATGAAGCTCTTCGTCATTCGTGAGTAATCTATTCGTAGGCTCGCTGGGCGGTGATGAGTAGGATGAGATCTATCATGTAATCGAGTTAGTTTTGACGGGGATTGATCCCTAGTATCCACTATGTTCTGAGATTGATGTTGCTACTACTTTGCCATGCTTAATGCTTGTCACTAGGGCCTGAGTGCCATGATTTAAGATCTGAAATTATTATGTTGTCACCAATATATATGTGTTTTAGATCCGATCTTGCAGGTTGTAGTTACCTACTATGTGTTATGACCCGGCAACCCCGGAGTGACAATAACCGGAACCACTCCCGGTGATGACCATAGTTTGAGGAGTTCATGTGTCCACCAAGTGCTAATGCATTGGTCCGGTTCTTTATTAAAAGGAGAATCTTAATATCCCGTAGTATCCTTTTGGACCCCGCTGCCACGGGAGGGATGGACAATAGATGTCATGCAAGTTCTTTTCCCTAAGCACGTATGACGACACACGGAATGCATGCCTACATCACATTGACGAACAGGAGCTAGCCACATATCTCTCCGTGTTATAACTGTTGCACGATGAATGTCATCCAAACAAATCACCGACCCATTGCCTACGAGTTTGTCCCACTTCTGCTACTGTTACTTGTTTCGCTCTGCTGCTCTTACTACTGTTGCTGCTACTGTTACTTGCTTTGTCCTGCTGCTGCTGTCACTATTGCTACTTGCTACTGTTGCTACTTGCTACGGCTGTCACTACTGCTGTTCCTTGCCACTGCTGTTACTCGTTACACTGCTGCTACCTGCTACAATACTTTTGCTCGCACCATTGCCGGGAAAGAATATTTCCCGTCCACGGGCAACTTGTGGCGCCATTGATACAACAGTTAGGAATAGTCTGCCGTCAACAGGTCGTTTCTGGCACCGTTGTTATCATACTACTTTGTTGTTGACACCTTGCTTGCAGATACTAATCTTTCAGATGTGGTTGAATCTGACGCATTTAGCTACTAATACTTGAGATTATACTTTCGCTTCCTGTCGTGCGAACCAACAAATTTGGGTTGAATACTCTACCCTCGAAAACTGCCTCGATCCCACGCGCTGGTGGGCTATTGCAAGACAATTTCTAATTGTTGAGCAATCGAGAACAACATTTTTCTAGCTATTGCCAGGGATCTGCTAACAGGCCCCTACATCGCGCCACCGTCGGAGCCAGCGCGGTGGCGTCATGTGACGCCGCTCGTCCACATCCAGCTAGCGCACTCCCGGTCGACCACCACGCTGGCGACCTGATCCACCCTGCCTCGGATCTAGCACCGCCGGCCTCGAGTCCAGCCACCATGGCCGCGCGGCCCCGCTCTTCATTAGTTTCTGCGTCGGAACTCCTCTCCCTCACCTTGTGCATGCTTGCAAAATTAGTGATCTGGTGGAGGGACGCCAGATCAGGCGTGGTGCGGGCTGGCTCGTCATGGATGCCCTCCACTGTAGCCACCGCTACACTCCCTACCCCCGCCTCGAGTATTTGTGCGAGGTCACTAGCATTACAAACACTACCGCGATAGAGAGGTAATGAAGTTTAGTGGTGCATGCCTTGCAGCTCTCTTTCTTTTGCGATGAAGTTCTGTAGGTCGATTGTGCTATCCCTTTGACAGGTTAGCAACTACCAATTTTTAGCTCTTCTTAACAAATTAGGGTTAGCAACAAAAGGTTCTCTAAATGAACAACTAGGTGAGCAACCTATATGATGCTAACAACAAAGACAACTAGTGCAAGCAGGGAATACACCACAACAATAATAAGTACAAAGTAAAGGTAAGAGATAAGCACAAGTGGAACTGGTGGAGACAAGGATGTGTTACTGAAGTTCCTTCCCTTTGACAGGAAGTATGTCTCCATTGAAGCGCTGTGGAGGCACAATACTCCCCAAGAAGCCACTAAGGCCACCTTCTCCTCACACACTCACACAATGCGAGATGTAGTGATTCCACTATTGGTGCCCTTGAAGGTGGCGACCGGACCTTTACAAACAAGGTTGGGGCAATCTCCACACAAAGCTTGGAGGCTCCCAACAAGACCACGAAGCTTCAACACAATGGAATGTGGCTCCGAGGTGACCTCAACCGTCTAGGGTGCTCAAATACCAAAGAGTAACAAGATCCACAAGGGATTAGTGGGGGGAATCAAATATCTCTTGGTGGAAGTGCAGACCAGGGCCTTCTCAACCAATCCCTAGGAAATCAACAAGTTTGATTTTCTAGGGAGAGGGATCGGGCGGCTGTTACCCCCACTCACAGCCCAAGCACAACGCTACTACCACTTCTAGGAGCAGTACTACCACTGCTAGGAGCGGTACTACCGCACGGTAGGTTTACCAACCACGGTAGTAAAAAGTTACTACCGTGCCTACCACCGCTGAGGCTATGGATGCGCAAAAAGTTCAACGAAGCGGTACTACCGCGCAGAGAGCGGTAGTAAAAAACTACTACCACCCAGAGAGCAGTACTACCGCCCAGAGAGCGGTAGTAAAAAACTACTACTGCCTAGAGAGCGATACTACCGCTATGCGTGCGGTACTATCGCTGTCCCTTTTTGCACATACAGAGAAGAACACGCTGGAGCTCCATTGAAGCAAGGGAAAGGTGGTGCAATAGAAATGTGTACGTGTTCATTCCACCCAAACCTTTCCGAAGCGGACCCCCTCTTAATAGTACGGCTTTCCTACGACTCAAATCCACCAAAGAGAAAATTAGAAAGCAATCGTCTCTGAAAGACTCCGAGGGGCACCGAATCGTCTTGTGCCTAGTCATGAATTATCTGAAATGTTCAATGCGCACGATTAGTCCGCACATGCATTGTCATCAATCACCAAAACCACTTAGGGAGAAATATGCCCTAACAATCTCCCCCTTTTTGGTGGATTGATGACAATATAGGATTTTCACTAAAGGATATAAAAATAACATATGCAAACCCAAAATCTATAAACTAGAGAGAGGCTCCCCGTGGATGTGTGCATACTTTAGAGAAAGGTCATGGTTTGTTTAGCACACAACCAAGGAACAACACTCCCCCTAGATTTTATAGACGAGGCATTCCTTGCAACAAACTAAATAAACACTAAGCATGGAAGCAAGGCATAGCATGTGAGCATGAAGATAAGGGCACATAATAATTAGACTCACAAGCTACTAACATACTGGATAATAATGAGACAATAAAGATAGAGGAGTGATTGCATATGTCTCACACCATACGATAGAGTACGACGCCTCCTGGTTTCACACACAAAACAGAACCAACCAAAGTAGCAACGAAAGTTCAATGAACAAAATGACACAGAAACAAAGAAACTCGCAAATCCTGCACTCTCTCCCCCCTTTGGCATCAGGACACCAAAAAGGCAGAGAAGACACCTAAGACACAGGTGGTAGCTCGAAAAGTAGAGGAATCAGCCATCGTACTCCTCAACAAACTCCTCATTAGTCTCTTCTTCTGTCTCCTCATCAGACTCAGCCCACTCAAGATTCTTCTTTTCCATCCAAGCAGCTTCACGAGTAATGTCTTGCTCAGACCCACTGGAGATGTAAACGTCGATCTTCCTCAGAATCAGCTTGTCGCGCTGACGGCTCTCCTTCTGAACAACATGAGTCATGTATTGTCCCTTCACCTGCATTTAAAACAAGGTCTTCATCCTCATCGGTATCCATGGTGGTAGCAGCAGGTCTTCATCCTCATCGGTATCCATGGTGGTAGCAGCAGGAAGGCACATGTGTCTCTGCAATGTCCTTATCCTCAATCACATCCTCATCCTTATTGGTATCCATGGTGGTAGCAGTAGGTCTAGTGGTGGTGTTGGCCCACTTGTTCTTCTGACGCAGCTTAATAGGCTCATGGCGAATCCAACCAGGAGCATGGAACTCTATATCTGGGAAGGCCACCAACCACTTCTCCCGTATCAAGTAAAACAAATAAGGGCCATAGATGGGAACCTTACAGTGGAAAGTTGCCAACTGAATCTCACTCCACATGACGTGAGATACATCAAGCGGTCGAGAGGCACGAGCCCGCCCTTTCTCACACATCAAAAGCATATCCACCAGGTATAAATGCACCTGGTCCTTGTTGCCAACACACGGAAAAAGAGTGTTGTGAAAGATACGATGCATGACATCAAGGAATGGGTTCAGCACGTGAGAGATCTCACCAGATGGGGATGCTTAGCAGTCCCCGGCAACGACACTAGAAGAATGTTGTTGACGAGTCCTTGACTTGATGCCTTCATGACAACAGAGCCAAAACTGCTCCCAGATGCTCAACAATTAGCAATTGTCTTGCAATGGCCCACCAGCGCGTGGGTTCGCTGCAGTTTTCGAGGGTAGAGTATTCGACCCAAAGTTGTTGGTACGCCAGTCAGGAGGTGAGAGAATACTCTCGAGTATTAGCAGCTGAATTTGTCAGATTCAACCACACCTGAAAGATTAGTATCTGCAAGCAAAGTATCAGCAACAAAGTAGGATGAAAACAACGGTGTCAGAAACGATCTGTTGACACGACAGACTATTTCTAACGGTCGTATCAATGGCGCCAGAAGTTGCCCGTTGACGGAAATTGTCTTTTCCCGTCAAAGACGAGCGAACCAGAATTGTAGCAGGTAGCAGCAGTGTAACGAGTAAAAGCAGTGGCAAGGAACAACATTAGTGACAACGGTAGCAAGTAGCAACAGTAGTGACAGCAGAGCAAGCGATAGTAGTAACAGCAGTAGCAAGTAGCAACAACAGTAACAGCAGTAGTGCAGAGCAAGTAACAGCAGTAACAGAAGCAGAGCAAAACAAGTAACAGCAGGAGTGGGACAAATTCGTAGGCAATGGGTCGGTGATTCGTTTGGATGATATTCATCATGCACCAGTTATAACACGGAGAGATATGTGGCTAGCTCCCATTCGTCAATGTGATGTAGGCATGCATTCCGTGTGTAGTCATACGTGCTTAGGGAAAAGAACTTGCATGACATCTATTGTCCATCTCTCCCGTGGCAGCGGGGTCCAAAAGGATACTACGGGATATTAAGCTTCTCCTTTTAATAAAGAACCGGAACAACGCATTAGCACTTGGAGAACACATGAACTCCTCAAACTATGGTCATCACCGGGAGTGGTTCTGGTTATTTTCACTCCGGGGTTGCCGGGTCATAACACATAGTAGGTAACTACAACTTGCAAGATCAGATCTAAAACACACATATATTGGTGACAACATAATAATTTCAGATCTAAAATCATGGCACTCGGGCCCTAGTGACAAGCAGTAAGCATGGCAAAGTAGTAGCAACATCAAACTCAGAACATAGTGGATACTAGGGATTAATCCCCGTCAAAACTAACTCAATTACATGATAGATCTCATCCTACTCATCACCGCCCAACGAGCCTACGAATAGATTACTCACGAATGATGAAGAGCTTCATGGAATTGGAGAGGGAAGAAGGTTGTTGATGACGATGGCGATAATTTCCCCTCTCCGGAGCCCAAAACGGACTCCAGGTCTGTCGTCTAGATGAAGAACAGGATGTGGCGGCGCCTCCGTAACGCAAACGCGACGAAATCTTCTCTTCTGATTTTTTTTCTGGGCGAAAGTGAATTTATAGAGCTGAGATTGGGGGCGGCAGAGCCACGTGGGCCCCACAAGCTTTGATGTCGCGGCCAGGAGGGTGGCCGCGGCAACAGGGCTTGTGGCCCACTGGCACATCCGCTCCGGTGGATCTTTGTGCAAGTATTTTTCATATTTTCCAGAAAAATTCTCCGTAAATTTTCAGGACGTTCCGAGAACTTTCATTTCTGCACAAAACAACACCATGGCAATTCTACTGAAAACAACGTCAGTCCGGGTTAGTTCCATTCAAATCATGCAAATTAGAGTCCAAAACAAGGGCAAAAGAGTTTGGAAAAGTAGATACGATGGAGATGTATCAAACTCCCCCAAGCTTAAAACCTTGCTTGTCCTCAAGCAACTCAGTTGACAAACTGAGAGAGAAAGAAAAAACTTTGACAAACTCTGTTTGATCTTGTTGTTGCAACTATGTCTAACTCATAACCAGAATTTCAGCAAGATCACAAGTTAACCACATAAGCAAGTGACACAAAGGTCTCACGGTAAACTAATATCAATGGCATAATCAGCTAGCGAGTAAATAATAATGAGTTTCAGATACCAACAATTCAATCAAAACAAGAATGAAGCAATATGAATAGGCGGTATCTCGCTAACTCGTTCTGAGATCGCAAAACATAAATGCACAGCACTTTCAAAGATCAAGGGCTGACTAAACATTGTAATTTATAGCAACGAAGATCCAGTCATAGTCATACTCAATATCAATAAAAAGCAAAGCATAAAGATGACAGAGGTGCTCTCTAATTGGTGCTTATAAGAAGAGGATGACTCAACAGGAAAATAAATAGACAGGCCCTTCGCAGAGGGAAGCATTGATTTGCAAAGGTGCCAGAGCTCAAGCTTTGAAAACAGAGATAATAATTTTGGGTGGCATGCTTTCATTGTCAACGCAATGACCAAGAGTTCTCAATATCTTCCACGCTACTCATCCTATAGGCGGTTCCCGAACAGAAAAGCAAAGTCTTAACTCCCCCACCACCAATCAATCACACTCCACGGCTAGCCGAATCCTCGGGTACCGTCCATACTAACATCAATCCAGGGGGAGTCTTGTTTTACAGTTATGTTTTCGATTTAAGCGTGGAACTGGGCATTCCAATTACCGGCCCCTTTCTCGTGAATGACAGTGAATAAACACATGTCGAGGATAACACGCCTAACATGGAAGATATCAATAGCCCCCTTTCACCACATGAGCGGTTCGGGCATGCAAAACAGATTATTTCTTGAAGGTTTAGAGAATGGCACATGCAAATTTACTTGGAACGGCGGGTAAATACCGCAAATAGGTAGGTATGGTGGACTCTCATGGAAAAAACTTTTGGGTTTATGGAAGTGGATGCATGCTACTGCAACAAAAGACCTTCCAACCGCGCGAGAAACACATGCTGACGGCAGACTGTTGTTGTCTTGATGCTCCTCAGCAACGGCACCAGGAATCCTTCTGCTACGGCTACACCTTTAGGGACTTCCGAGGCAAATATGCAAAGGATTTCCCCGTGGCCTTGGAGCCTTGCGTTGGTGTTCCCTCTAAGTGGAAAGGGTGATGTAGCACAGCGGTGGTAAGTATTTCCTTCAGTTTTGAGAACCAAGGTATCGATCCAGTGAAGGAGTATCACAAGTACCTGCACAAACACAAAAAGCTTGCTCCCAACGCTATGAAGGGGTTGTCAATCCCTTATAGATTGTTTGCCAAGTGAGAATTGAAAGCAACAAAGTAACAAAGCAAAGTAAAAGAGAAAGTGGAAACGATAGGTGTGAATAGACCCGGGGTCGTAGTGTTCACTAGTTGCTTCTCTCATGAACCGCGCAAAGTCGTGATGTCATCTATGGCAATGATTATATCTATAGGCATCACGTCCAAAACAAGTAGACCGATACTTTCTGCATCTACTACTATTACTCCACACGCCGACCGCTATCCAGCATGCATCTAGTGTATTAAGTCCAAAAGAACAGAGTAACGCCTTAAGCAAGATGACATGATGTAGATGGAAAATCTCATATCTACGACAAAGCCCACCTTGTTACCCTTGATGGAAACTACAGGATGTGTGCCTTGCTGCCACTACTGTCACTGGGAAAGGTCACCACACGGTAAGAACCCAAAACCAAGCACTTCTCCCATTGCAAGAATCATATATCTAGTTAGCCAGACAAAACCCAAGACTCAGGGAGACTTACAAGGATATCAAATCATGCATATAAGAAATCAACAAAGACTCAAATATATATCATAGATAATCTGATCACAAATCCACAATTCATCGGATCTCGACAAACACACCGCCAAAGAGGATTACGTCGGATAGATCTCCATGAAGATCATGGAGAACTTTGTATTGAAGATCCAAGAGAGAGAAGAAGCCATCTAGCTACTAACTACGGACCCGTAGGTCTGAAGTGAACTACTCACGAGTCATTGGAGGGGCGATGATGTTGATGTAGAAGCCCTCCAACTCCAAAGTCCCCTCCGGTAGGGCACCGGGAAGGGTCTCCAGATGAGATCTCGCGGAAACGGAAGCTTGCGGCGGCGGAAAAGTGTTTTCGTGGATTCCCTGATTTCTTTCTGTATTTTAGGGAATATATAGGCGAAGGAGCTAGGTCAGGGGTGCGCCAGGGAGGCCACAAGCCTGCTAGCCGCCGCCCCTGGTGGCGGCTATAGGGCTTGTGGGCTCCCTGTAGCTCTCCTGGCTTGGCCCACAAGCACCCTGATCTTCTTCCGTTCGGGAAAAATTTATTTCGGGGATTTTATTCCGTTTGGACTCCGTTCCAAAATCAGATCTGAAAAGAGCCAAAAACACAGAAAAAACAGGAACTGGCACTTGGCACTGAATTAATAAGTTAGTCCCAAAAAAGATATAAAAGGTACATAAAACATCCAAAGATGACAAGATAACAGCATGAAACCATCAAAAATTATAGATACGTTTGAGATGTATCAATGCACAAGCAGTATTCCGCTTAGTACAAGTGAAGGCTAGCAAAATACTGGGAAGCGACCAACTAGAGAGCGACAACAGTCATCAAGATGCAATGAGTTTGACTAACATGGAATGCAAGTATGAACAGGATATAAATCACCATGAACACGAACATCATAGAGGCTATGTTGATTTTTTTTCAACTACATGCATGAACATGCGCCAAGTCAAGCCACTTGAATCATTCAAAGGAGAATACCATCCTATCATACTACATCATAGTCATCTCAAAATCTATGTCGGCATTCAAGACAAACCATTATAAGCTCCTAGCTAAATAAGCATGGCATCAGAAACTATGATCTCTAAGTTGTCATTGCAAACATGTTTCTCTCACAACAAAGCTGAACTAGGAACAGTGAGCTAGTCATATTTACAAAAACGAAATAGGTAGAGTTCATACCAGCTTTTCAGTCTCAGTCACTTCATCATATATCATCGTTATTGCCTTTCACTTGCACGATCGAACGATGTGAACAATAATAAGCGTGCTCGTGCAATGGACTAAGCTGAATCTGCAGGCAAACACAAAGGAGAAGATAAAGTAATATGGCTCTTTGAAAGCTAAACAGGTATGCATGCAAAAGCCGCTAAACATTGTAACCAATATCTTCTACCTCGACTCAAAGAAAAAGGAAACTATTTACACGGGAAAGCTCCCAACAAGCAAAAGAAGAAAGGAAAATATTTTTGGGTTTTCTCAAAAGGACACAAAACAAGAAAACAAGAAAGCAAAAATAAACTAGCATGGATAATAAAGTGGCAAAGTGTGAACACCGGCTAACAAAGTGAAAGCA
The DNA here is from genome assembly GCF_904849725.1 of Hordeum vulgare subsp. vulgare. NCBI lineage: Eukaryota > Viridiplantae > Streptophyta > Magnoliopsida > Poales > Poaceae > Hordeum > Hordeum vulgare. The sequence goes on along the minus strand of NC_058522.1, from coordinate 128,286,870 downwards.
TAAGCATGAATGTAAAGTCGGTGAGAACACGTACTCCCCCAAGCTTAGGCATTTGGCCTAGCTTGGTCTACTCCCAAGGCAGGAAATAACCAGCTCCGGGATACTCCGGAGCGGACTGTGGATGCCACTGCTGTGTGAGCTCCTCTGGCTCCCACTGATAAACTGGCGTCTGGTACTCGACTGGCGGCTCGGGCACGGGCACCTGTGGTTGGGCTAAGCCCCAATATGCGTAGATGTCCGAGGGCATAATAGTGTACCTGTCTGCATGAAGATCGAACAAAGAAGGAGCAGGCAAAGTAATAGTCTCTCGAGTACCCTGACTAAATACCAGGTTATAAATCATCCGTCTACTAGCATCTCTATCCAGAAAATCATGGCGAACCATGCTGTCATAATCCATATATTTCTCAAGAAGAAGCATCTCTTCTTCCTCGCGAAGTCTAATGGGTATCTCAAAGTGTCTAGCGAGACGAGTAGCATAGATACCTCCATAGACGACACCTTTGGAACGGTTTGTGTTCAACCGCTGAGCTACTATAGCACCTAGGCTATAAGTCTTAGTGCTATAAAGGCCTTCGTGCAAAACCGCAAGGTCTAGAGAGCTAAGTGATCCAGCCTCCCCACGGCCAATCAAACATTTTCCCACAAATAATGAGAAGTACCGAAGCACAGGAAAATGTATGCTAGCAATTCTAGCGCGAGACACTCCTCTCTCCTCTCCAACAGCAATAGTACTTATGAAATCCTCCAAGTCCCGTGGACGAGGATCATGAATATCCCCGACATAAGGTAATTTGCATGCATTGCAAAAATCCTGTAGTGTCATGCACTGGGGGATATCGTACAACATGAACTCAACCATGGGAGGATTCTTCCTCGGATAAAAGTTGAAGCTTTGAACGAAAATATTGGTCAGGAGGAGTTATTGTGAGCACTTATCTTCAATGAACGCGTTAAGACCTGTGTTCTCCACCAAGTAATAAAAGTCTTCATGAAGCCCAGCGGCGCGTAAAAATTCATCACTTGGCCACTAGCACGCTCGAACTTCTGTGACTTGAGGAACCACGAACTTGGGGAGGTTCTTCTCATCCTCCTTGGGGTTACGGCTTGAAGATCCTCTCAAGAACCTCCTCATATTTTTCCTTTTCTAGCTCTGAAAAATTCTGAAATTTTTAGAGACTTCGAAAGAAAAGTGAGTAAGGATTACCCAAACTCGTAGCAACTACTCCTACTAGTGCCTAGAGACTGCATCACGCGCTAAAACTACTTGGGACCAGCTAAAATCAACATTTCTAGCTCAAGAACAGGGTCACCAAGGTAGCAAGAATACGCGAAGGATAAAGCACTAGAGAAAAAACTAATTGGAACAATGGAGGAGTCACTTACCAAGGAGTAATTTCCCCAAAACGGTTTGGAGAATGATGCTTTGAGCAAGGAGATCGAAAATCACAGCCAAATGAGCAAGAACACAGGTTTGAGCTGTGAAACAATTTTTTCTGGAGGAAGAAGAAGAGGATGGGAGGTGGAATGAGTGGAGGGGGCCCCTGTGGGCCCCACAAGCTTGCTCCCCGCGGCCAGGGGTAGCCCGCGGTGATAGGGCTTGTGGCCCACTCGTGTGGCCCCCAGGCCAGCTCTCTGTCCTAGTATTTTTCAAAAATTCCAGAAAAAATCATACTAGAATTTCAGGACCATCGGAGAACTTCTATTTTCGGGGTATTTTTCTCCGGGACGCTAAAATAGAAAACAGGAAAAACTAAACTAAACCTATCATTTTTCTTCTAAGCAAAAGAAAATGAAAGCTTAAAACGGAGGTATGTGACTTTTTGATTCATCCATTTCATGGTCATCAAAATAAATCCGTCAATGGGGTTGATCAAATCCTTATGACAAAACTTTCTCGAATCGCAAAAGAGAACGGAGAATTTTCGAATAGCCACTAAGTCACCTCAATGGGGATATGAATCTCCCCAACAAGAAAATCATACTTCATCTTGACACGAGGAATAGGGCATTCAAAGCTCCCAATAAGAATCGATGAAGTTTTTTTGATAGCATTGATACAATGTACTTGATGTTGTTTCTTCGGAAAATGCATGATATGATCATTACCGTTGACATGGAAAGTGACATTGCCTTTGTTGCAATCTATAACAGCCCCTGCAGTGTTTAAAAAGGGTCTTCCAAGGATGACCGCCATGGCATCGTCCTTGGGAATATCCAAGATAACAAAGTATGTTAAGATAGTGGTGTTAGCAACCACAACAGGCACATTCTCGCAAATGCCAACAGGGAAAGCAGTTGATTTATAGGCCATTTGCCGAGAGATTTCAGTAGGTGTCAACTTATCCAGTTCAAGTCTACGATAAAGAGAGAGAGAGGCATAACACTAACTCCGGCTCCGAGGTCACATAAGGCAGTTCTTACGTAATTTCCTTTAATGGAGCAAGGTATAGTGGGCACTCCATGATCACCAAGTTTCTTTGGAGTTCCACCCTTGAAAGTGTAATCGGCAAGCATGGTGGAGATCTCAAGATCTGGTATCTTCAGTTTATTGGTCACGATATCTTTCATGTACTTGGCATATAGAGACATTTTGAGCATATCAACTAACCTCATCTGCAGAAAGACGAGTCTTATCATTTCAATAAAGCGCTCAAAATCCTCGTCATCCTTTTTCTTGGATGGCTTAGGAGGAAAGGGCATAGGTCTCTGAACCCATGGCTCTCTTTCTTTACCATGCTTCCTAGTAGTGAAGTCATTCTTATCGTATCTCTTAGGTTGTGGGTTATCAAGATTAACCGTAGGTTCAATCTCCACATCCTTATCATTTCTAGGTTGAGCATCATTATGAACATCGCTGTCCATATTGTCACCAGGTTCATGTTCATCACCAGATTGTGTTTCTGCATGAGACGCAGAAATATCATTTGGTTCTTCAGGTGTGACGGTATTTGGTGAACTAACATGCAGGTTTCTATCATCCTTCTTCTTCTCCTTAGGATGAGTGGGTGCACCTGCATTAATTCCTTGAGAATCTTGATCAATTCTCTTAGGATGACCCTCAGGATACAAAGGTTCCTGAGTCATTTTGCCTCCTCTAGTAATAACTCTGACAGAGTTGTCATTTAATTCATTCAGCAAGTCATTCTGAGCTTTAAGTACTTGTTCTACCTGAGTAGTAATCATAGAGGCATGTTTACTCAGAAGCTTCAGATCATTGACATTTCTGTCTACACAAGCACTTAAATGACTAAGCATACGAGTACTTTGTTCCAAATGTCTGCTAACATAATCATTGAAACTCTGTTGTTTGGCAACAAAGTTCTCAAATTCATCAAAGCATAGGCTAGCAGGTTTATCAAAAGGAATATCACTCTCATCAAACCTACGCAGAGAATTTACTTCCACTACCTGTATTGGGTTATCGAGACCATGGATCTCTTCGATAGGTTCTAGATTTTTGACATCTTCAGATCTAATGCCTTTATCTTGCATAGATTTCTTGGCATCTTGCATATCTTCGAGACTGAGGAATAGAATACCTCTTTTCTTCAGAGTTGGCTTAGGAGATGGTTCGAGAATAGTCCAAGCATTATCGTTGATCAAGATGTTATTCAGTAGAGTCTCAGCTTGTTCTACAGTTCGTTCCCTAAAAACACAACCGGCACAACTATCTAGGTGGTCTCTAGAAGCATCGGTAAGTCCGTTATAGAAGATATCAAGTATCTCGTTCTTCTTAAGAGGGTGATCACGCAAAGCATTCTATAGCTGGACCAGCCTCCCCAAGCTTGTGGGAGACTCTCTTCTTTGAGTTGAGCAAAGTTGTATATTTCCTGCAAGGCAGCTTGCTTCTTATGGGCAGGGAAATATTTCTCACAGAAGTAATAGACCATATCCTGGGGACTACTCACACATCCAGGAGCAAGAGAAGTGAACCAGACTTTAGCGTCATCCTTTAGAGAGAAAGGAAACAGCTTAAAGATATAGTAGTGGCGGATCTTCACCTCACTCGTGAAAAGGGTTGCAATATTGTGTAGTTTGGTAAGATGGGCTACGACCGTTTCAGACTCATAATCGTGGAAAGGATCAGATTCGACTAGAGATATTATCTCAGGATCGACAAAGAATTCATAATCCTTATCGGTGATAAAGATAGGTGAAGTGGCAAACTTCGGGTCGTATTTCATCCTAGCTTTCAGAGATTTTTCCTTCCACTTGAGAAGTAATTTCTTAGCGTCATAGGCATCCTTACACGCAAGAAAATCCTCAGCTATCTCTCCCTCCATAATATAACCCTCAGGTATATCAGGCAATTCAAATCTAGGAGAGCTAAATCTAGCAGGAGCAAAAGCAGGTTCTATATCAATAATATCGGCAGTTTCAGAAGCATCACGAGCATTGGCAGTAACTCTAGCAATATGATCATCAAGGAATACCCCTAGTGGCACATCAGGCAAAGTAGTATCTCTAGCAGTATCAAGCATAGCATCATCAGGCAAAATAGCATCTCTAGCATCATCAGGCAAGGCAGTATCAAGCATAGCATCTCTAGCAGTATCAGGCACAGTATCTCTAGCAGTATCAGGCATAGCATTAGGCATAGTATCAAGCATAGCATCTGTAGCAGTAGCATCATAAGCATCATCAAGCATAGTCGACATATCAAGATTTCTAGCAGGAGGTGATGTCGCAAACTTACTCATAATTGAAGGTGAATCAAGTGCAGAGCTAGATGGCAGTTCCTTACCTCCCCTCGTAGTTGAGGGCAAGACTTTGGTTTTTGGATCCTTCAGATTCTTCATAGTGATCAGCAGATATAAATCCCAAGTGACTCAGAGAATATAGCAATACCTTCCCCGGCAACGGCGCCAGAAAAATGCTGCTTAGCAGTCCCCGACAACGACACTAGAAGACTGTTGTTGACAAGTCCCTGACTTGATGCCTTCGCGACAACAGAGCCAGAACTGCTCCCAGTTGCTCAACAATTAGCAATTGTCTTGCAATGGCCCACCAGCGCGTGGGTTCACGACAGTTTTCGAGGGTAGAGTATTCGACGCAAATTTGTTAGTACGCCAGTCAGGAGGTGAGAGAATACTCTCGAGTATTAGCAGCTGAATTTGTCAGATTCAACCACGCCTGAAAGATTAGTATCTGTAAGCAAAGTATCAATAGCAAAGTAGGATGAAAACAACGGTGTCAGAAACAATCTGTTGACACGGCAGACTATGTCTAACGGTCGTATCAATGGCGCTAGAAGTTGCCCGTTGACGGAAATTGTCTTTTCCCGTCAACGACGAGCGAACCAGAATTGTAGCAGGTAGCAGCAGTGTAACGAGTAACAGCAGTGGCAAGGAACAGCAGTAGTGACAGTGGTAGCAAGTAGCAACAATAGTGATAGCATAGCAAGCGACAGTACTAACATCAGTAGCAAGTAGCAACAATAGTAACAACAACAATGCAGAGCAAGTAACAGCAGTAACAGCAGCAGAGCAAAACAAGTAACACCAGCAGTGGGACAAACTCGTAGGCAATGGGTCGGTGATTCGTTTGGATGATATTCATCATGCAACAGTTATAACACAGAGAGATATGTGGCTAGCTTCCGTTCGTCAATGTGATGTAGGCATGCATTCCGTGTGTAGTCATACGTGCTTAGGGAAAAGAACTTGCATGACATCTATTGTCCATCCCTCCCGTGGCAGCGGGGTCCAAAAGGATACTACGGGACATTAAGGTTCTCCATTTAATAAAGAACCGGAACAACGCATTAGCACTTGGTGAACACGTGAACTCCTCAAACTATGGTCATCACCGGGAGTGGTTCCAGTTATTGTCACTCCGGGGTTGCCGGGTCATAAGACATAGTAGGTAACTACAACTTGTAAGATCGGATCTAAAACACACATATATTGGTGACAACATACTAATTTCAGATCCGAAATCATGGCACTCGGGCCCTAGTGACAAGCATTAAGCATGGCAAAGTAGTAGCAACATCAATCTCAGAACATAGTGGATACTAGGGATAAATCCTACTCATCACCGCCCAGCGAGCCTACGAATAGATAACTCACGAACAATGAAGAGCTTCATGGACTTGGGGAGGGAAGAAGGTTTTTGATGACGATGGCGACAGTTTCCCCTCTCCGGAGCCCAAAACGGACTCCAGATCTGTCCTCCGGATGAAGAATAGGATGTGGCGGCGCCTCCGTATCGCAAACGCGACGAAATCTTCTCTTCTATTTTTTTTCTGGGCGAAAGTGCATTTATAGAGCTGAGATTGGGGGCGGCAGAGCCACGTGGGCCCCACAAGCTTGGTTGCCGCGACGAGGGGGGTGGCCGCGGCAACAGGGCTTGTGGTCGATTGGCCCATCCCCTCCGGTGGATCTTTGCGCAGGTATTTTTCATATTTTCCAGAAAAATTCTCCGTAAATTTTCAGGACGTTCCGAGAAATTTCATTTCTGCACAAAAACAACACCATGGCAATTCTATTGAAAACAGCGTCAGTCCGGGTTAGTTCCATTCAAATCATGCAAATTAGAGTCCAAAACAAGGGCAAAAGAGTTTGGAAAAGTAGTTACGATGGAGACGTATCAGGGGACACCTTCTCAATAAAGTAGGGCAGCAGCTTCTCCTTAGCTGTAGCAGATGGGTTTGCGTGTGGGCGTAAACCAATGGGGTTCTCAAGCCCCTCATCATGAATGTGCAGAAGATCCATAAACTCATCCAAGTAGCAGACAACTTCTCCCCATTGGTCATCCAAGTCATAGTGCGCTCTGCATCAGTGTGAATGTGGACTGTAACAAAGAACTGAGCCACAGTCTCAGGATCAGAGTCAAGATGAAATGTGATGAGCTCCGCAGTCCCAAGCTATTCCACCATGTTCAGAGGTTCACTAAAGTACGTCGGGTCCTTATTGAGATGGTCCATGTCAATTCACTGAACCGGGACATAGATATTCTTCTTGGTCTTGATCACATCTTCCTAAATGAGAGCCTGCTACTTGGACCAGAACAGTTCACATCCCTAGAGATGAACCCTATCATTTACATAGGGATTGATCTTCCGGCGAATCTGAAACTCAGCTTGCAGCATAGCATCCCAATCGACAGTGTTCTCCTTGTTCTTGAGAGTGGGCCTCTTGAAGTTGCGCTTCGGAGCCTTGGATCCCTCGGGTGCATCTGGATTGCGAAGGCGCTTGGAACCGGTATCCTAAGAAGGGTTCGAGCGCCTGGAGCCACCACCTATGTCACGCAATGCAAACACAAGAAAATGACAAAAGAAGTCAAGGCAAAGACCAAAGCAAACCAGAAAACCCCACAGAAATGAAAACTAGGAGGACAGAATATGTGTGCACAGGGAACAGCGGTAGTAAAAAATTTACTACCGCCCTCACAGCGGTAGTACCGCTCCTGGGAGCAGTAGTACCGTAGTTCAAGCGGTAGTAAAGTTTTACTACCGTACCCACTGCGGTAGTACCACTCCACGAGGAGCGATAGTAATACATGGGTGAAAACTGCCAGATCTGACATAGAAAACTTCAGATCTGGTACTACCGGAGACCCAAACTCACATGTTGTATCCTACTAAGTAAAATTTCTACCACACAAGCACTCTCCACCCATCCATGCATGAAAAGATTGTGCCATGAAACGATGAACTAACTCATATGCCCCAACCCTAGATTCAACAAGAATGAAGCAAAGAGAAGGGAACTAGGGGCAATACCGAGCTCCATGGCACGAGGAAGAGGAGGGAGACAATCCCACCAAACGGAATGGGAGGAGAGTGGTCGGAGAAGGAGATCGAGTGAGTCCTTCTTGCACCGTTTCTTGAGAAGAGAGGGAGAAAGAGAGAGAGCCACGAGATGAATGGGTATGAGGGGAGAAGGAACTACCCTTGCCCTAATATAACTCCCTGTGGCCCTAGCAGCACAGTAGTACCATGGTCATCTCGGTAGTACCGCTTGGCCAACGGTAGTAATTTTTTACTACCGCTCGCTGAGCGATAGTACCGCTCGTCCAGCAGCAGTAAAATTTTACTGTCGTGCTAGGAGCAGTAGTACCGTGCTCTCTTCAAAAAATGCAGTTTAAACTTTGCCAGAACCAGAAAAAATGCAAGAAAAGCCAAGCAAAGATAAGAAAAGTGAAACAAGCACGAAACACGAACACTGAACCGAATCTTCTGACGAAGAGAGGGCGGTGGCCGGAGCCACCAATGTTTGAGACAAATGGTATGACATCGCAAAGAATTATCCTTGGGTTCATGACCAAAGCTCGTCTTTCCGTCAACAATGGCTAATGTGAAAGACGTTATCAATTTATGCATAATTGGGGGAGGGAAAGTTCATTGAGAGAACAACACTCCCCCTATGTACATGCCTACACCTAGAGCAAAATATAATGATGAGTGAGGTGTGGTGTGCCTAGTTTCAATCCACATTGCTTGAATCAATGATATTTAGCTCATGCCTTAACTCGCAAAACCTTGCTTCATCTAGAGGTTTGGTGAAAATATCCACAAGTTGGTCTTGAGTGTTCATGAAGAGGACCTCAATATTTCCTTGATTGATATGATCTCGAATGAAATGATGACGAATATCAATATGCTTGGTCTTGCTATGTTGCACCGGATTGAGAGATATCTTGATGGCACTTTCATTGACACAGAGAAGAGGCACTTTGTCACAAGTGTGACTGTAATCCTTTAAAGTTTGCCTCATACATAATAATTGAGTACAACAGCTTGCGGCAACAACATACTCGGCCTCTGTGAAATAAAGTGACATGCAGTTTTGCTTCTTCGAAGACCAACTTACCAAAGAGCGACCAAGGAATTGGCATCCTCTAGAAGTTGACTTCCTTCCGACACAATCTCCAGCCCAATATGAGTCAGAGTAACCTACTAGACTAAAGCTTTCTCCTTTGGGGTACCATAAGCCAAAGTTTGGGGTATGAGCCAAATATCGAAAGATTTGTTTAACTGCCGCATAGTGGCTTTCCTTTGGTGCGGATTGAAACTGTGCACAAATTCCCACACTCAACATGATATCTGGTCTATATGCACAAAGGTAAAGCAAGGATCCAATCATGAAGCGATATACCTTTTGATCCACTGCTTTACCATTGGGATTATTGTCAAGCTTGCATTTGGTTGGCATGGGAAATTTGACCGGCTTGACGTCCTCGAGCTCGAACCTCTTTAGCATGTCTTGAGTGTACTTGGATTGTTTGATGAATGTTCCTTCTCTTCCTTTCTTGATTTCAAACCCGAGAAAGAACTTCAACTCTCCCATCATATACATCTCAAATTTCTCGATCATTAGTGCAGCAAACTCTTCATTGAAAGATTCATTAGGAGAACCAAATATAGTATCATTAACATATAGTTGGCATACGAACAAATCCCCTTTGACTTTTTTGGTAAAAAGGGTGGGATCAATTTCCCCAATTTCAAACCCACGATCTTGCAACAACTTGGTAAGGTAGTCATACCATGCACGTGGGGCTTGTTTAAGGCAGTAGAGCGCCTTCTTTGAGTTTGTATACATGACTCGGAACTTGGGATCCTCGAATCCCGGGGGCTGTTTGACATATACCAGCTCACTTAAGGGACCATTAATAAATGCACTCTTCACATCCATTTGTTGCAATTTGAAATCATGATGAGAAGCGCATGCAAGCAGCATGCAAATAGATTCAAGGCGAGAAACATGGGCAAAGGTTTCACCGTAGTCGATACCGTCGACTTGGGAGTATCCTTGAGCTACCAATCTTGCCTTGTTTCTAACAACAACACCATTTGCTTCCTGGTTGTTCTTGAAGATCCATTTGGTTCCAATGAAATTGTGTTCCTCCATTGGCCTTGGCACTAATTCCCAAACTTGATAGCGCTCCAAGTGGTCAAGTTCATCATGCATGGCTTCAAGCCAATCCTCATCATCGAGCGCTTAATGTACCTTTTGGAGTTCAACACACGAAACAAACGCGTGATGCAAACAAAAGTTTGATAATTGTTGACGAGTAGTTACCCCTTTATTGAAGCTTCCAAGCACATTCTTCAAGATATGTTGTCGAACCCGGAGCTTGTTAGCCACCTTGGCGCCGCGACGCTCCAAGAGTTCCTTACTGGGTAATTGAGGAGCGTCATTTTGATCATCTTGAGCACCGCCTTGAGCTTGCTCACTAGTTTGCCCTTGATCTTGTGGTTGCACTTGATCTTGAGCAAACTCGGAGTCTTGAGCATGATCTTGGACATCACTTGGTGCAACACCATCTTCGTGAGGTTGATCTTGTCTTTGATCTTGTTCATCGAGTTGAGGGCCTTCATGTAATGCCCGAGATGTAACCTTGCCATATTTGGAAACCTTTCATGTTTGGATCCATGATGTCATGCTTTGGAGTTATCATTTCATGTGATCATGTGGCTTACTTTCACGTCTTCTCTCATGCATCATACCATTCAATGCATCATGTCTTCTCCCTGTGTTGTTGTTGTTGTTGTTGGATCTATGAGGAGTGCATGTGTTATGTGGTGTGTGATGATGTGGTGATTGCAAAGCTTGGGTTTCAAACTATGCTTGTTTTTCAAACTAGGTTTCAAAAGGCCCCTTCTTCTTTATTCTTTGAGCTCAAGTTTAACTTGCTCCAATCATGTTTTAAAAATGTAGATCATTTAGTGCCTTTTCTTGTGGATGTGGGGATGTGACTAGGGATTTTCAAAACTTTGCTTAAATGGGGTTTTATTTACAAAACAGATTAAATTAATTCTGTTTTGTAATTATTTTATTTGCTCCAAAAATCATCTTTGTATTTTATTTAATTGGGTCATAATTCCCTTATGACCAGGGTTGTTTTATTTATATTTTTGGAACCCTAGTATGTCCTAGGGGATTTATTTTGCTGTGTATTTGTTTTAAATAGAAAAACCCTTTGGTTTTTTCTCTCTTTTTATCTGGCGCCAACAGTGGGCTTCTGATGCGTCTCCATCGTATCTACTTTTCCAAACTCTTTTGCCCTTGCTTTGGACTCTAATTTGCATGATTTGAATGGAACTAACCCGGACTGAAGCTGTTTTCAGCAGAATTGCCATGGTGTTGTTTTTGTGCAGAAATGAAAGTTCTCGGAACGTCCAGAAAATGTACGGAGAATATTTCTGGAAAATATGAAAAATACCTACGCAAAGATCGACCGGAGGGGATGGGCCAGGGGGCCACAAGCCCTGTAGCCGCGCCCCCCTGGCCGCGTCTACCAAGCTTGTGGGGGCCACGTGGCTCTGCCGCCCCCAATTCCAGCGCTATTTATTCCCTTTCGTCCCGAAAAAATCAAGAGAGAATATGTCATCGCGTTTCATGATCCAGAGGCGCCGCCACATCCCGTTCTTGCCCTGGAGGGCAGACCTGGAGTCCGTTTTGTGCTCCGGATCAAGGAGATCGTCGCCATCGTCATCATCAACCTTCTTCCCTCTCCAATTCCATGAAGCTCTTCATTGTTCGTGAGTAATCTATTTGTAGGCTCGATGGGCGGTGATGAGTAGGATGAGATCTATCATGTAATCGAGTTAGTTTTGACGGGGATTGATCGCTAGTATCCACTATGTTCTGAGATTGATGTTCCTACTACTTTGCCATGCTTAATGCTTGCCACTAGGGCCCGAGTGCCATGATTTCAGATCTGAAATTATTATGTTGTCACCAATATATGTGTGTTTTAGATCCGATCTTGCAAGTTGTAGTTACCTACTATGTGTTATGATCAGGCAACCCCGGAGTGACAATAACCGGAACCACTCCCGGTGATGACCATAGTTTGAGGAGTTCATGTGTTCACCAACTGCTAATGCGTTGGTCCGGTTCTTTATTAAAAGGAGAACCTTAATATCCCGTAGTATCCATTTGGTGTTGGAAATATGCCCTAGAGGCAATAATAAATTAGTTATTATTATATTTCTTAGTTCATGATAATCGTTTATTATCCATGCTATAATTGTATTGATTGGAAACACAATACTTGTGTGGATACATAGACAAAACACTGTCCCTAGTAAGCCTCTAGTTGACTAGCTCGTTAATCAAAGATGGTCAAGGTTTCCTGGCCATAGGCAAGTGTTGTCACTTGATAACGGGATCACATCATTAGGAGAATCATGTGATGGACTAGACCCAAACTAATAGACGTAGCATGTTGATCGTGTCATTTTGTTGCTACTGTTTTCTGCGTGTCAAGTATTTATTCCTATGACCATGAGATCATATAACTCACTGACACCGGAGGAATGCTTTGTGTGTATCAAACGTCGCAACGTAACTGGGTGACTATAAAGATGCTCTACAGGTATCTCCGAAGGTGTTAGTTGAGTTAGTATGGATCAAGACTGGGATTTGTCACTCCGTGTGAACGGAGAGGTATCTCGGGGCCCACTCGGTAATACAACATCACACACAAGCCTTGCAAGCAATGTAACTTAGTGTAAGTTGCGGGATCTTGTATTACGGAACGAGTAAAGAGACTTGCCAGTAAACGAGATTGAAATAGGTATACGGATACTGACGATCGAATCTCGGGCAAGTAACATACCGAAGGACAAAGGGAATGACATACGGGATTATATGAATCCTTGGCACTGAGGTTCAAACGATAAGATCTTCGTAGAATATGTAGGATCCAATATGGGCATCCAGGTCCCGCTATTGGATATTGACCGAGGAGTCTCTCGGGTCATGTCTACATAGTTCTCGAACCCGCAGGGTCTGCACACTTAAGGTTCGACGTTGTTTTATGCGTATTTGAGTTATATGGTTGGTTACCGAATGTTGTTCGGAGTCCCGGATGAGATCACGGACGTCACGAGGGTTTCCGGAATGGTCCGGAAACGAAGATTGATATATAGGATGACCTCATTTGGTTACCGGAAGGTTTTCGTGCATTACCGGAAAAGTTTCGGGCTCATCGGTAGTGTACCGGGAGTGCCGGGAGGGGTGCCGGGGACCATCGGGAGGGGTGTCACGCCCCAAGGGGTCTCATGGGCTATGGGAAGAGATAAACCAGCCCCTAGTGGGCTGGAATAAGTTCCCACTAAGGCCCATAAGGTTTGAGAAGGAAAAAACACAAGGTGGAAAGAGTTTCCAAGTGGGAAGGTGGAATCCTACTCCAAGTAGGATTGGAGTAGGACTCCTCCACCTCCAATTTCGGCCAAACCTTTAGGTTTTGAGGCTGCCTCCTCCCCTCCCTCCCACCTATATATACGGAGGTTTTAGGGCTGATTTGAGATGACTTTCTCACGGCTGCCCGACCACATACCTCCATAGTTTTTCCTCTAGATCGCGTTTCTGCGGAGCTCGGGCGGAGCCCTGCTGAGACAAGATCATCACCAACCTCCGGAGCGCCGTCACGCTGCCGGAGAACTCTTCTACCTCTCCGTCTCTCTTGCTGGATCAAGAAGGCCGAGATCATCGTCGAGTTGTACGTGTGCTGAACGCGGAGGTGCCGTCCGTTCGGTACTAGATCGTGGGACTGATCGCGGGATTGTTCGCGGGGCGGATCGAGGGACGTGAGGACGTTCCACTACATCAACCGCGTTCACTAACGCTTCTGCTGTACGATCTACAAGGGTACGTAGATCACTCATCCCCTCTCGTAGATGGACATCACCATGATAGGTCTTCGTGCGCGTAGGAAAATTTTTGTTTCCCTTGCGACGTTCCCCGACAGTGGCATCATGAGCTAGGTTCATGCGTAGATGTCTTCTCGAGTAGAACACAAAAGTTTTTGTGGGCGGTGATGTGCGTTTTGCTGCCCTCCTTAGTCTTTTCTTGATTCCGCGGTATTGTTGGATTGAAGCGGCTTGGACCGACATTACTCGTACGCTTACGAGAGACTGGTTTCATCGTTACGAGTAACCCCCTTTGCTCAAAGATGACTGGCAAGTGACTGTTTCTCCAACTTTAGTTGAATCGGATTTGACCGAGGAGGTCCTTGGATGAGGTTAAATAGCAACTCATATATCTCCGTTGTGGTGTTTGCGTAAGTAAGATGCGATCCTACTAGATACCCTCGGTCACCACGTAAAACATGCAACAACAAAATTAGAGGACTTCTAACTTGTTTTTGCAGGGTATGATTGTGATGTGATATGGCCAACGATGTGATGTGATATATTGGATGTATGAGATGATCATGTTGTAATAGAAATATCGACTTGCACGTCGATGGTACGGCAACCGGCAGGAGCCATAGGGTTGTCTTTATACTAACATTTGTGCTTGCAGATGCGTTTACTATTTTGCTAGGATGTAGCTTTAGTAGTAATAGCATAAGTAGCACGACAACCCCGATGGCAACACGTTGATGGATGATCATGGTGTGGCGCCGGTGACAAGAAGATCGTGCCGGTGCTTTGGTGATGGAGATCAAGAAGCACGTGATGATGGCCATATCATGTCACTTACGAATTGCATGTGATGTTAATCCTTTTATGCACCTTATTTTGCTTAGAACGACGGTAGCATTATGAGGTGATCTCTCACTAAAATTTCAAGACGAAGTTGTGTTCTCCCCGACTGTGCACCGTTGCGACAGTTCTTCGTTTCGAGACACCACGTGATGATCGGGTGTGATAGACTCAACGTTCACATACAACGGGTGCAAAACAGTTGCACACGCAGAACACTCGGGTTAAGCTTGACGAGCCTAGCATGTGCAGACATGGCCTCGGAACACATGAGACCGAAAGGTCGAGCATGAATCGTATAGTTGATATGATTAGCATAGGGATGCTTACCACTGAAACTATTCTCGACTCACGTGATGATCGGACTTGAGATAGTGGATTTGGATCATGTACCACTCAAATGACTAGAGAGATGTACTTTTTGAGTGGGAGTTCTTAAGTAATATGATTAATTGAACTAATTGTCATGAACATAGTCTAATGGTCTTTGCGAATTACGATGTAGCTTGCGCTATAGCTCTATTGTTTTTTTATGTTCCTAGAGAAAATTTAGTTGAAAATTGATAGTAGCAAACTTTGCAGACTGAGTCTGTAAAACCGAGGATTGTCCTCGTTGCTGCGCAGAAGGCTTATGTCCTTAATGCACCACTCGGTGTGCTGCACCTCGAGCGTCGTCTGTGGATGCTGTGAACATCCGACATACACGTTTCTGATGACTACACGATAGTTCAGTGCAAAGTACTTAATGGCTTAGAAGCAAGGCACCGAAAACGTTTTAAACGTCACGGAACATAAGTGATGTTCTAAAGAGATGAAATTGTGATTTCATGCTTGTGCCCTTGTTAAGAGGTACGAGACCTCCAACAAAATTCTTTGACCACAAAGTAAAGGAGAAAAGCTCAATCGTTGAGCGTGTGCTCAGATTGTCTGAGTACGACAATCACTTGAATCAAGTGGGAGCTAATCTTCCAGATGAGATAGTGATGGTTCTCCAAAAGTCACTGCCACCAAGCTTTGAGAGCTTCGTGATGAACTATAACATATCAAGGATAGATACAATGATCTTTGAGAGATTCGCGACGTTTGACACTGCGAAAGTGGAAATCAAGAAGGAGCATCAATAGTTGATGGTTTGAAAAACCACTAAGTTTCAAGAAAGGCGAGGGCTAGAAGGGATACTTCGTGAAACGGCAAAACAGTTGCTGCACTAATGAAGAGACCCAAGATTAAACCCAAACCCGAGACTAAGTGCTTCTGTAATAAGGGGAACAGTCACTGAGGTGGAGCAACTCTAGATACTTGGTAGATAAGAAGGCTGGCAAAAGTCGAGAGAAGTATATTTGATATACATAATGTTGATGTGTACTTTACTAGTACTCCTAGTAGCACGAGGGTATTGGATACTGGTTCGGTTGCTAAGTGATTAGTAACGCGAAATGAAAGCTACGGCATAAACGGAGACTAGCTAAAGGCGAGGTGACGATACGTGTTGGAAGTGTTTCCAAGGTTGATATGATCAAACGTCACACGCCCCCTTTACCATCGGGATTGGTGTTGAACCTAAATAATTGTTATTTGGTGCTTGCGTTAAGCATGAACATGATTGGATCGTGTTTATTGCAATACGATTATTCATTCAAAAGGAATAATGGTTACTCTATTTGCTTGAATAATCACCTTCAATGGTTTATTGAATCTCGATTGTAGTGTTACACATTGGTGCCAAAAGATACGAGTTAAATGATGATAGTACCACTTACTTGTGGCACTGCCGCTTGAGTCATGTTAGTATAAATTGCATGAAGAGGCTCCATGCTGATGGATCTTTACTCACCTGATTTCGAATCACTAGTGACATGCAAATCATACCACATGAGCAAGGCCTTGTTTTCATTGAGATGAAACAAGATAGTAACTTGTTGGAAGTGATACATTTTGATGTATGCAGTCCAGTGAGTGTTGAGGCACGCAGTGGATATCATTATGTTCTTACTTCACTGACGACTTGAGTAGATACAGGAGTATTTACTTAATGAATCACAAGTCTGAAATATTGAAAAGTTCAATTCTGTTTCAGAGTGAAGTTCGTCGTAACAAGAGGATGAACTGTCTACGATATGATCATAGAAATGAATATCTGAGTTACGAGTTTTTGGTACACAGTTAAGACAATGTGGAAATTGTTTCACAGTTCATGCCACCTGGAACATCATGGTGTGATGATGTGTCTGAACGTCATAGCCACGCACTATTTAGTATGGTGCATGCTGGGATGTCTCTTATCGAATTACCACTATCGTTTATGGGTTATGCATTAGAGACAACCACATTCACTTTAAATGGGGCACCGCGTATTTCCGTTGAGATGACACAGTATAGACTGAGGTTTAGAGAAATCTAAACTGTCGTTTCTTGAAAGTTTGGGGCTTCGAAACTTATGTGAAAAAGTTTCAGTCTGATAAGCTCGAACCCAAAGCGGATAAATGCATCTTCACAGGATATCCAAAACAGTTGGGTACATCTCCTATCTCAGATCCGAAAGCAAAGTGTTTGTTTCTAGAAACGGATCCTTTCTCGAGAAAAGGTTTCTCTCGAAAGAATTGAGTGGGAGGGTAGTAGAACTTGATGAGGTTATTGAACCATCACTTCAACCAGTGTGTAGCAGGGCGTAGGAAGTTGTTCCTGTGGCGCCTACACCAATTGAAGTGGAAGCTGATGATGGTGATCATTAAGCTTCGAATCAAGTTACTACAAACCTCGTAGGTCGACAAGGTCGCGTACTGCTGCAGAGTAGTACGGTAACCCTGTCTTGGAGGTCATGTTGTTGAGCAACAGTGAACCTACGAGTTATGGAGAAAGCGATGGTGGGCCCAGATTCCGACAAATGGCTGGAAGCCATAAAATCCGAGAGAGGATCCATGTGTGAAAACAAAGTGTAGACTTTGGTAGAACTACTTGATGGTCATGGGACTATTGGGTAAAATGGATCTTTAAAAGAAGACAGACGATGATGGTGATAAGTCACTATTAAGAAAAGCTCGACTTGTCGCAAAGATGTTTTCGACAAGATCAAACAGTTGACTATGATGAGTCTTTCTCACTCGTAGCGATGCTAAAGGTCTGTTAGAATTATCTTAGTAGTTGCTGCATTATTTATGAAATATTGCACGTAGGATGTCAAAACATTGTTTCCTCGACGGTTTCCTTGAGCAAACATTGTATGTGATACAACCAGAAGGTTTTGTCGATCCTAAAGATACTAGCAAGTATGCAAGCTCCAGTGATCCTTCAATGGACTGGTGCAAGCATCTCGGAGTTGGAATAAGCACTTTGATGAGATGATCAAAGATTTTGGGTGTGTACAAGGTTTATGAGAAACTTGTATTTCCAAAGAAGTGAGTGGGAGCACTATAGAATTTCTGATAGGTATATGTGGTTGACATATTGTGGATCAGAAGTAATGTAGAATTTCTGTAAAGCATACAAGGTTGTTTGAAAGAAGTTTTCAAAGGAGTACCTGGATTATGCTACTTGAAGGTTGAGCATCAAAGATCTATGGAGATAGATCGAAAGCGCTTAATAGAAGTTTCAACAAGATGCATGCCTTGACAAGTTTTTGAAAGAGTTCAAAATAGACCAGCAAAGAAGGAGTTCTTGGTTGCGTTGTGAGGTGTGAATTTGAGTAAGACTCAAAACCCGACCACGGCAGAATAAAGAGAATAGATGAAGGTCGTCTTCTATGCCTTAGCCGTAGAATCTAAAGTATGCCATGCTGTGTACCGCACCTGAAGTGTGCCTTGACTCAAAGTATGTTGAGAGGTACAGAGAGTGATCCATGTTTGAATCACTAGCAGCGGTCAAAATTTATCCTTAGTAACAAATGGACTAAGGAATTTTTCTCGATTATGGAGGTGGTTAAAGAGTTCGTCGTAAAGGGTAACGTCGATGCAAGCTTTGACACTAATCTGAATAACTATGAGTAGTGAAACGGATTCATATAGTAGAGTGGATATTTGGAGCATTTCCGAATAGCACGTAGTAGCAGCATCTATAAGATGACATAAAGATTTGTAAAGAACGCACGGATCTGAAAGTTTCAGAACCGTTGACTAAAACCTCTCTCACAAGCAAGACATGATCAGACCCCATAACTATATGGGTGTTGGATTCGTTAGAATGACATGGTGATGTGAACTAGATTATTGACTCTAGTGCAAGTGGGAGACTGTTGGAAATATGCCCTAGAGGCAATAATAAATTAGTTATTATTATATTTCTTAGTTCATGATAATCGTTTATTATCCATGCTATAATTGTATTGATTGGAAACACAATACTTGTGTGGATACATAGACAAAACACTGTCCCTAGTAAGCCTCTAGTTGACTAGCTCGTTAATCAAAGATGGTCAAGGTTTCCTGGCCATAGGCAAGTGTTGTCACTTGATAACGGGATCACATCATTAGGAGAATCATGTGAAGGACTAGACCCAAACTAATAGACGTAGCATGTTGATCGTGTCATTTTGTTGCTACTGTTTTCTGCGTGTCAAGTATTTATTCCTATGACCATGAGATCATATAACTCACTGACACCGGAGGAATGCTTTGTGTGTATCAAACGTCGCAACGTAACTGGGTGACTATAAAGATGCTCTACAGGTATCTCCGAAGGTGTTAGTTGAGTTAGTATGGATCAAGACTGGGATTTGTCACTCCGTGTGAACGGAGAGGTATCTCGGGGCCCACTCGGTAATACAACATCACACACAAGCCTTGCAAGCAATGTAACTTAGTGTAAGTTGCGGGATCTTGTATTACGGAACGAGTAAAGAGACTTGCCAGTAAACGAGATTGAAATAGGTATACGGATACTGACGATCGAATCTCGGGCAAGTAACATACCGAAGGACAAAGGGAATGACATACGGGATTATATGAATCCTTGGCACTGAGGTTCAAACGATAAGATCTTCGTAGAATATGTAGGATCCAATATGGGCATCCAGGTCCCGCTATTGGATATTGACCGAGGAGTCTCTCGGGTCATGTCTACATAGTTCTCGAACCCGCAGGGTCTGCACACTTAAGGTTCGACGTTGTTTTATGCGTATTTGAGTTATATGGTTGGTTACCGAATGTTGTTCGGAGTCCCGGATGAGATCACGGACGTCACGAGGGTTTCCGGAATGGTCCGGAAACGAAGATTGATATATAGGATGACCTCATTTGGTTACCGGAAGGTTTTCGTGCATTACCGGAAAAGTTTCGGGCTCATCGGTAGTGTACCGGGAGTGCCGGGAGGGGTGCCGGGGACCATCGGGAGGGGTGTCACGCCCCAAGGGGTCTCATGGGCTATGGGAAGAGATAAACCAGCCCCTAGTGGGCTGGAATAAGTTCCCACTAAGGCCCATAAGGTTTGAGAAGGAAAAAACACAAGGTGGAAAGAGTTTCCAAGTGGGAAGGTGGAATCCTACTCCAAGTAGGATTGGAGTAGGACTCCTCCACCTCCAATTTCGGCCAAACCTTTAGGTTTTGAGGCTGCCTCCTCCCCTCCCTCCCACCTATATATACGGAGGTTTTAGGGCTGATTTGAGATGACTTTCTCACGGCTGCCCGACCACATACCTCCATAGTTTTTCCTCTAGATCGCGTTTCTGCGGAGCTCGGGCGGAGCCCTGCTGAGACAAGATCATCACCAACCTCCGGAGCGCCGTCACGCTGCCGGAGAACTCTTCTACCTCTCCGTCTCTCTTGCTGGATCAAGAAGGCCGAGATCATCGTCGAGTTGTACGTGTGCTGAACGCGGAGGTGCCGTCCGTTCGGTACTAGATCGTGGGACTGATCGCGGGATTGTTCGCGGGGCGGATCGAGGGACGTGAGGACGTTCCACTACATCAACCGCGTTCACTAACGCTTCTGCTGTACGATCTACAAGGGTACGTAGATCACTCATCCCCTCTCGTAGATGGACATCACCATGATAGGTCTTCGTGCGCGTAGGAAATTTTTTTTTCCCTTGCGACGTTCCCCAACATTTGGACCTTGCTGCCACGGGAGGGATGGACAATAGATGTCATGCAAGTTCTTTTCCCTAAGCACGTATGACTACACACGGAATGCATGCCTACATCACATTGACGAACGAGAGCTAGCCAGATATCTCTTTGTGTTATAACTGTTGCATGATGAATGTCATCTGACAAATCACCGATCCATTGCCTACGAGTTTGTCCCACTGCTGCTGTTACTTGCTCTGCTTCTACTGATGTTACTACTGTTGCTGCTACTGTTATTTGTTGCTACTGTTACTTGCTTTGTCCTGCTGCTGCTGCCACTACTGTTGCTACTACTGTTACTTGCTACTGTTGCTAGTTGCTACTGCTGTCACTATTGCTGTTCCTTGCCACTGTTGTTACTCGTTACACTGCTGCTACCTGCTACAATACTTTTTTGGCGCCATTCATACTTCAGTTAGGAATAATCTGCCGTCAACAGATTCTTTCCTAGCACCATTGCTATCATACTACCTTTGCTGCTTATATCCTGCTTGCAGATACTAATCTTTCATGTGTGGTTGAGCTCACGACTCAACTGCTAATACTGGAGAATATCCTTTCACTCCCATCGTGTCGAACCAACAAATTTGGGTTGAATACTCTACCCTCGAAAACTGCCGCGATCCCACACGCTGGTGGGCCATTGCAAGACAATTGCTAATTGTTGAGCAACTCGAAGCAGTTCTTTTCTGGCGCCATTGCCAGGGGACTGCTAGCAGCTCTTTTCTAGCGCTGTTACCGGGGAGGATAGCTATATTCTCTGAGTCATTTGGATTTATATCTGCTGATCACTATGAAGAATCTGAAAGATCCAAGAACCAAAGTCTTGCCCTCGACTACGAGGGGAGGTAAGGAACAGCCATCTAGCTCTGCACTTGATTCACCTTTAGTTATGAGTAAGTTTGCGACACCACCTCCTGCTAGAAATCTTGATATGTCGCATGTGCTTGATGATTCTTATGATGCTACTATGCTTGATACTGCTTTGCCTGATACTACTAGAGATGATATGCCTGATACTGCTAGAGATGTTATGCCTGATACTACTAGAGATGATATGCCTGATACTGCCATGCCTGATGATTCTAGAGGTGCTACTATCCCTGATGATGCTATGCTTGATACTGCTAGAGATACTACTTTGCTTGATATGCCACTAGGGGTATTCTTGATGCTCATATTGCTAGAGTTACTGCCAATGCTCGTGATGCTTCTGAAACTGCCGATACTATTGACATAGAACCTGCTTTTGCTCATGCTAGATCTAGCTCTCCTAGATATGAATTGCCTGATATACCTGAGGGTTACGTTATGGAGGGAGAGATAGCTGAGGATTTTCTTGTGTGTAAGGATGCCTATGACGCTGAGAAATTACTTCTCAAGTGGAAGGAAAAATCTCTGAAAGCTAGGATGAAATACGACCCGAAGTTTGCCACTTCACCTATCTTTATCACCTATAAGGATTATGAATTCTCTGTCGACCCTGAGATAATCTCTCTAGTCGAATCTGATCCTTTCCACGGTTATGACTCTGAGACGGTCGTCGCCCATCTTACCAAACTACACGATATAGCCACCCTTTTCACTAGTGAGGAGAAGATCCGCTACTACTATATCCTTAAGATGTTTCGTTTCTCTCTAAAGGATGATGCTAAAGCCTGGTTCACTTCTCTTGCTCCTAGATGTGTGAGTAGTCCCTAGGATATGGTCTATTACTTCTGTGAGAAATATTTCCCTGCCCATAAGAAGCAAGCTGCCTTGCAGGAAATATACAACTTTGCTCAACTCCAAGAAGAGAGTCTCCCACAAGCTTGGGGGAGGCTCCTCCAGCTACAGAATGCTTTGCCTGATCACCCTTTTAAGAAAAATGAGATACTTGATATCTTCTATAACGGACTTACCGATGCTTCTAGAGACCACCTAGATAGGTGTGCCGGTTGTGTTTTTAGGGAACGAACTATAGAACAAGCTGAGACCCTACTGAATAACATCTTGATCAACGATAATGCTTGGACTATTCTCGAACCACCTCCTAAGCCAACTCCTAAGAAAAGAGGTATTCTATTCCTCAGTCCCGAAGATATGCAAGAAGCCAAGAAATGTATGCAACAGAAAGGCATTAGATCTGAAGATGTCAAAAATCTACCACCTATCAAAGAGATCCATGGTCTCGATAACCCGATACATGTAGTAGAAGTGAATTCTCTCCGTAGGTTTGATGAGAGTGATAATCCTTTTGATAAACCTTCTAGCCTATGCTTTGATGAATTTGACAACTTTGTTGCCAAACAACAGAGTTTCAATGATTATGTTAGCAAGCACTTGGAACAAAGTACTCGTATGCTTAGCCATTTAAGTGCTTGTGTAGACAGAAATGTCAATGATCTAAATCTTTTGAGTAAACATGCCTCTATGATTACTACTCAGGTAGAACAAGTTCTTAAAGCTCAGAATGACCTGCTCAATGAATTAAATGACAACTATGTCAGAGTCATTACTAGAGGAGGCAAAATGACTCAGGAACCTTTGTATCCGGAAGGTCATCCTAAAAGAATTGATCAAGATTCTCAAGGAATCAATGCTGATACACCTAGTCATCCTAAGGAGAAGAAGAAGGATGATAGAAGCCTGCATGCCAGTTCACCAAATATTGTCACACCTGAAGAACCTAATCATATTTCTGCATCTGATGCAGAAACACAATCTGGTGATGAACATGAACCTCGTGACAATATGGACAGTGATGTTCATAATAATGCTCAACCTAGCAATGATGAGGATGTGGAGATTGAACCTACGGTTAATCCTGATAACCCAAAACCTAAGAGATGCGATAAGAATGACTTCACTGCTAGGAAGCATGGTAAAGAAAGGGAGCCATGGGTTCAGAGATCTATGCCCTTTCCTCCTAAGCCATACAAGAAAAAGGATGATGAGGATTTTGAGTGTTTCGTTGACATGATAAGACCCATCTTTCTGCAGATGCGGTTAACTGATATGCTCAAGATGTCTCCATATGCCAAGTACATGAAAGATATCGTGACTAATAAACGGAAGATACCAGATCTTGAAATCTCCACCATGCTTGCCAATTACACTTTCAAAGGTGGAACTCCTAAGGAACTTGGTGATCCCGGAGTACCTACTATACCTTGCTCCATTAAAGGAAACTACGTAAGAACTGCCTTATGTGACCTTGGAGCCGGTGTTAGTGTTATGCCGCTCTCTCTTTATCGTAGACTTGAATTGGATAAGTTGACACCCACTGAAATTTCTCTGCAAATGGCCGACAAATCAACTGCTTTCCCTATCAGCATTTGCGAGGATGTGCCTGTTGTGGTTGCTAACACCACTATCTTAACAGTCTTTGTTATCTTGGATATTCCCGAGGACGATGCCATGGCTGTCATCCTCGGAAGACCCTTTTTAAACACTGCACGGGCTGTTATAGATTGCAACAAAGGCAATGTCACTTTCCATGTCAACGGTAATAAGCACACAATGCACTTTCCGAAGAAACGATATCAAGTACATTGCATCAATGCTATCGAAAAGACTTCATCAATTCTTATTGGGAGCTTTGAATGCCCTATTCCTCGTGTCAAGATGAAGTATGATTTGCTTGTTGGGGAGATACATATCCCCATTGAGGTGACTTAGTGGCTATTTGAAAATTCTCTGTTCTCTCTTGCGATTCGAGAAGGTTTTGTCATGAGGACTTGAT
This sequence comes from Hordeum vulgare subsp. vulgare, assembly GCF_904849725.1. Taxonomy (NCBI): domain Eukaryota; kingdom Viridiplantae; phylum Streptophyta; class Magnoliopsida; order Poales; family Poaceae; genus Hordeum; species Hordeum vulgare. The sequence goes on along the minus strand of NC_058522.1, from coordinate 128,262,639 downwards.
CAACCCCATTGACGGATTTCTTTCGATGACCATGAAATGGATGAATCAAAGAGTCACATACCTCCGTTTTGAGCTTTCATTTTCTGTTGCTTAGAAGAAAAATGATAGAATTAGTTTAGTTTTTCCTGTTTTCTGTTTTAGCGTCCTGGAGAAAAATACCTCGAAAATAGAAGTTCTCCGATGGTCCTGAAAATTTAGTATGATTTTTTCTGGAATTTTTGAAAATCACTAGGCCTGAGAGCTGGCCTGGGATCCAGACTAGTGGGCCACAAGCCCTGCCACCGCCACCCCCTGGTGGCGGAGGGCAAGCTTGTTGGGCCCACAAGGACCCCCTCCACTCATTCCAGCTCCCAGCCTCTTCTTCCACCTCCATAAAAAATTGTTTCGCAGCTCAAACCCGTGTTCTTGCTCATTTGGCTGTGATTTTGGATCTCCTTGCTCAAAGCACCATTCTCCGAACCGTTTTGGGGAAATTACTCCTTGGTAAGTGACTCCTCCATTGGTCCAATTAGTTTTTGCTCTAGTGCTTTATCCTTCGCATATTCTTGCTACCTTGGTGACCCTATTCTTGAGCTAGAAATGTTGATTTTAGCTGGTCCCAAGTAGTTTTAGCGCGTGATGCAGTCTCTAGGCACTAGTAGGAGTAGTTGCTACAAGTTGGGTTAATCTTTATTCACTTTTCTTTCAAAGTCTCTAAAAATTTCAGATTTTTTCAGAGCTAGAAAAAGGAAAAGATGAGGAGGTTCTTGAGAGGCTAGAAAAACGCTCCCAAGGACACACGGGAATTTCTGTCATGCTAGTTTTCACCATGTTCATATGATTCGCGTTCGTTACTTTGATAGTTTTATATGTGGGTGGACTGGCGCTTGGGTACTGCCCTTACTTGGACAAGCATCCCACTTATGATTAACCCCTCTCGCAAGCATCCGCAACTATGAAAGAAGAATTAAGACAAAGTCTAACCATAGCATTAAACTAGTGGATCCAAATCAGCCCTTTACGAAGCAACGCATAAACTAGGGTTTAAGCTTCTGTCACTCTAGCAACCCATCATCTACTTACTACTTCCCAATGCCTTCCTCTAGGCCCAAATAATGGTGAAGTGTTATGTAGTCGACGTTCACATAACACCACTAGAGGAAAAAAACATACAACACATCAAAATATCGAACGAATACTAAATTCACATCACTACTATTAGCGTGACTTATCCCATGTCCTCAGGAACCAATCGGAGTCGCGAGACGGAGATTGGTTACAAGAGATGAACTAGGGTTTGGAGATGAGATGGTGCTGATGAAGATGTTGATGGTGACGTGTCCCCTCCGATGAGAGGAGTGTTGGTGATGACGATGGCGATGATTTCCCCCTCCGGGAGGGAAGTTTCTCCGGCAGGATCATCCTGCCGGAGCTCTAGATTGGTTCTGCTCAAGTTCCGCCTCGTGGCGGCGGTGAATCCTCGAAAAGCCTCCTCCTGATTTTTTTCGGATGAAACCCTTCATATAGCAGAAGAGGGGAGCCAGTGGGCCAACAGGGAGCCCACAAGCCCCCTAGGCGCGGCCAGGGGGATGGCTGCGCCTACCAGGCTTGTGGCCCCCTGGTTGCACTCCTCTGGCACTTCTTCGGCCTATTATTTTTAATAAATCCCGAAAAAGATCCTCGTTGATTTTTACGGCGTTTGGAGTTGCGTAGAATAGTTATCTCAACTTTGCTCCATTTTCAGGCCAGAATTCCAGCTGCCGACATTCTCCCTCTTCATGTAAACCTTGCAAAATAAGAGAGAAAAGGCATAAGTATTGTACCGTGAAGTGAAATAAAAGCCCAAAAAGCAATAAATATCAACATGAAAGCATGATGCAAAATGGACGTATCAACTCCCCCAAGCTTAGACCTCGTTTGTCCTCAAGCGAAAGCCAAGCTCAATAAATATGACGACATGTATAGGGAGAGAGGTGTCGACAAAACAAGATACGAACATGCAGGCATCATGATCATGATCAGAACAGCAATATCAACATATAATCTCTCATGCTAAAGTGACAATTCCTTCACAAAGTAAAGTATGGATCAAGAACCTTACCGAGAAATAGCAACCGATAGCCTTTAGTCATTGAAGCAATTGCAATTTATCACAACATCAGAAAGAGTCAAATAAGAGCTTGTAAAGCAAATCCACATACTCAATCATCCTTTCGTTCTCTACAATTGCTACAACTCACGTGGTACTCATGAAATCAAAGTTTCAGCTGGACACAGAGAAAGATAGGGGCTTATAGTTTCGCCTCCCAACTGCTTACCTCAAGGGTAATGTCAACAACAATAATTCATGAATACTTACTTCCAAGTTGACATATGAATGTAGATCTTTCCCTAGCATATGACGTTAGCCAAGATAAAGGCGGAACAAGGAATTGGTGAAGATCACCATGACTCTTTCAAGGGCAAAAAGTAAAGGTACAAGATAAGCCCTTCGAAGAGGGAAGCAGAGGTTGTCATGCGCTTTTGAGGTTTGGATGCGTGTCCTCTTAGTGCGGAGGAACGTCACTTTATATTGCCTCCTGTGATAAAGAACTTCATTATGCAGTCTCTCGCTTTTATGTCTTCCTCATCACAGGTTCGTACAAAGCTTATTTTCCACACACTAATAGATCATACATATTAGGGAGCAATTTTTATTGCTTGCACCGATGACAACTTACTTGAGGGATCTTATTCAATCCATAGTTAGGTATGGTGGACTCTCATGGCAAAACTGGGTTGAAGGTTTGTGGATGCACAAGTAGTATCTCTACTTGGTGTGGGAGTTTTGGCTAATATGAGGTGGAAGCAATCGTCACATGCTAAGGGATCTCAAATCATATAACATTGTTCGGAACCAAGCAAACACAATTCATTATGTTGTCTTCCTTGTCCAACATCTACTTCTAAGCATGTAATAGTGTAGTGGGTGTTCACAATCATAGATGGTGTCAAAGATTATGTATTTATATGTGAACCTCTCCTTCTTTATCACTTCCTATTAATTGCAACAATGACCAAGGTCTACGTTTGTCTACCCTCAACAAGTTTCAATCAACATTCTTTTTATATGTGAAGCCATCACTTCCCATAAGATCATTACATGATCTTTCATGCTTTTGTTCTTTTCTCACTCTTTTGATCATGGCAAGAGGCAAAGCCCTTCAACTAAGACACTCTTTATTATACGGCTCACGAGCTCGAATACATCGGGGTGACACAAAGAAAAACTCAAGACTAAAACACTAAGACCTTATTCTACTAGAGAAAGAGAAAACTGAAAAGGAACAAACTAAAACAAAGGTAAAGGCAAAAGATGTGATGGTGATACGATACCGGGGAAACTTCCCCAAGCTTGGCACAAGCCAAGGGGATGGCCCATGCCCATGCTCAGTTGTCTTCCTTTGGAGGTGATGGTGGTGGAGTTGTTGCAGAGGTCTTGAGCTTGTTTAATTTCCACCTGAGGATAAATTTCTGCTCCCTCAGATCATCATTTTCCTCTTAGAGCTTCAACACCCTTTGGCATAATTCCTGCTTACTCTCCTGCAAGAAACGAGAAGGGATAAACAGAGTCTTAGGTTTCTTCCTTGAGTCACGGAGGCTCGACTTCTTAAACTCCACATGGGTGTTTCCAGGTGGAGGTAGAGGAGCCTCCTCCTCATCGGAACTTGTTCCTTCCTTCCCCTTGGGTTCATAATCTTCTTCCTCATCAGTGGTCCAGCCATAACGATCCAAGTCCCCATAGATCTTGGGGTTAGCGAGGTAATCAGCCACATAGCTCTCTCCCTCTGAATCCTGAGAAGACATCTTGACCTAAGTCTGCGGCAGAAAACAGGCTCGAAACAAAAACAGAGGAAATTTGCGTGATACGAGGGTCCGACCTTTCTGGAGAATATATATTGATTTTTTTCATACCTGAAGGAGTACTCCACATGAAAACGGAGTCCGGGAGGCACACAAGGTGGCCACAAGCCCCCCAGGCGCGGCCAGGGGGTGGGCCCGCGCCTGGCAGGCTTGTCGCCTCCTTGCGCGCTTTCCGGACTACTTCCAATTTTTCTATTTTTTCAAATATTCCAAAACAGAGAAAAATTCCTACTAGAAAAGTTTTGGAGTATGTTTTCTTACCGCATCACATACGTCTTCGTTTTCGGAGTCTGAAACAGGCTGATAAATATCCCTTAGGTATTCTTTCGGAGTTATGGTATTGATAATATTGCTTTCAACATTTATGGGAATACCTGAGATATAATGCTTGATTCTCTGCCCATTTACAACTCTCAGACAATTACCTTCCATGTTGTTGATCTTGATAGCACCGGAACAATATACTTCCTCAACAATATAGGGACCGTCCCATTTAGAGAGAAGCTTGCCTGCAAAAAATCTTAAACGAGACTTATATACCAAGACATAATCACCTACATTGAACTCACGCTTTTGTATCCTCTTATCATGCAACCTCTTAACCTTTTCTTTGAACAACTTGGCATTCTCATATGCCTGAGTTCTCCATTCATCAAGCGAGCTAATATCAAATAACCTCTTCTCACCATTCATCCTCGGGGAAAAACGCTCCCGAGGACACACGGTTATTTCTGTCATGCTAGTTTTCATCATGTTCATATGATTCGCGTTCGTTACTTTGATAGTTTGATATGTGGGTGGACCGGCGCTTGGGTATTGGCCTTACTTGGACAAGCATCCCACTTATTATTAACCCCTCTCGCAAGCATCCGCAACTACGAAAGAAGAATTAAGACAAAGTCTAACCATAGCATTAAACTAGTGGATCCAAATCGGCCCCTTACGAAGCAACGCATAAACTAGGGTTTAAGCTTCTGTCACTCTAGCAACCCATCATCTACTTACTACTTCCCAATGCCTTCCTCTAGGCCCAAATAATGGTGAAGTGTTATGTAGTCGACTTTCACATAACACCACTAGAGGAAAAACAACATACAACACATCAAAATACCAAACGAATACCAAATTCACATGACTACTATTAGCATGACTTATCACATGTCCTCGGGAACAAAAGTAACTACTCACAAAGTATAATCATATTCATGACCAGAGAGGTAATGAGTAGCATCAAGGATCTGAACATAAACTCTTCCACCAAATAAGCCGACTAGCATCAACTACAAAGAGTAATTGACACTACTAGCAACTTTACTAGTACCAATTGAAGTCGCGAGACGGAGATTGGTTACAAGACATGAACTAGGGTTTGGAGATGAGATGGTGCTGATGAAGATGTTGATGACGATGAGTCCCCTCCGGTGAGAGGAGTGTTGGTGATGACGATGGCAACGATTTCCCCCTCCGGGAGGGAAGTTTCCCCGACAAGATCGTCCTGCCGAAGCTCTAGATTGGTTCTGCTCAAGTTCCGCCTCGTGGCGGCGGCGAATCCTCGATAAACCTCCTGATCTTTTTTCCAGACGAAACCCTTCATATAGCAGAAGAGGGGAGCCAGTGGGCCAATAGGGAGCCCACTAGCCCCCTAGGCGCGGCCAGGGGGTGGCCGCGCCTACCAGGCTTGTGGCCCCCTGGTTGCGCTCCTGTGGCACTTCTTCGGCCCAGTATTTTTTATAAATCCCGAAAAAAATCCTCGTTGATTTTTTACGGCGTTTGGAGTTGCGCGGATTAGGCATCTCAACTTTGATCAATTTTCAGGCCAGAATTCCAGCTGCCGGCATTCTCCCTCCTCGTGTAAACCTTGCAAAATAAGAGAGAAAAGGCATAAGTATTGTACCGTGAAGTGAAATAACAGCCCAAAAAGCAATACATATCAACATGAAAGCATGATGCAAAATGGACGTATCAGCCTCCTAACCCGTATTTCCAAAAAGAGCCACGCAAATACTTTTTCGTCGCAGGGAGCCTCTATTCCCGAGAGATCCAATATGGGACCCTTTTCCGGTAATCTGCCGTGGAGGGAATTGATCACGGAGGGCATCTACATCAACTCCATTGCCCCTACGATGAAGCGTGAGTAGTTCACCACAGACCTACGGATCCATAACTAGTATCTAGATTGCTTCTTCTCTCTATTTATTCTTCAACACCATGTTCTTCATGATCTTCATGGAGATCTATTCGATATAATACTCTTTTGCAGTGTGTTTGTCGAGATTCAATGAATTGTGAGTTTATGTTCAGATTATCTATGAATATTATTTAAGTCTCTTCTGAATTCTTATATACGTGATTACATATCTTTGCAAGTCTCTTCGAATTATTGGTTTGGTTTGGCCAACTAGATTGGTAATTCTTGCAACGGGATAAGTGCTCAGTTTTGGGTTCAATCTTGCGGTGTCCTCACCCACTGACATAGTAGGGGTAGCGATGCACGTATTGTATTGTTGCCATCAAGGATAAAAAGGTGGGGTTTTCATCATATTGCTCGAGTTTATCCCTCTGCATCATGTCATCTTACTTAATGCGTTACTTTATTCTTCATGAACTTAATACTCTAGATGCAGGCAGGAGTCGGTCGATGTGTGGAGTAATAGTAGTAGATGCAGAATCGTTTCGGTCTACTTGACACGGACGTGATGCCTATATGCATAATAATTGCCTTAGATATCTTCACAATTAATTGCTTTTCTATCAATTGCTCGACAGTAATTTGTTCACCCACCGTATTATTTTCCTCTATGAGAGAAGCCTCTAGTGAAACCTATGCCCCCCGAATCTATTTTCTATATTATATTTTTACATCTATAAACCAAAAATACCAAAAATACTTTGATGCAATTTATTTACTTTTGTTTACGCAATCTTTTATGTCTATCTCTATCATTTATCATCCTTGCAAATAAATCTGAAGGGATTGACAACCCCTTTATAGTGTTGGGTGCAAGTGTTTGATTATTTGTGTAGGTACTACTATTGGAGCCTTGCTTGTTCCTCCTACTTGATTGATACCTTGGTTCTCAACAAACTGAGGGAAATACTTATCTTCTTCGATGCATCAGCCTTTCCTCTTCAAGGGAAAACCAGCGCAAGCTCAAGAGGTAGCAAACCACAAGTGGAACCAGTGGAGACTAGGATGTGTTACCGAAGTTCCTTCCCTTTGACAGGAAGTATTTCTCCGTTGGAGCGGTGTGGAGGAACAATGCTCCCCAAGAAGCCACTAAGGCCATCGTATTCTCCTCATGCCCTCACACAATGTGAGATGTCGTGATTCCACTATTGGTGCCCTTGAAGGTGGCGACCGGACCTTTACAAACAAGGTTCGAGCAATCTCCACACAAAGCTTGGAGGCTCCCAACAAGACCATAAAGCTTCACCACAATGGAATGTGGCTCCTAGGTGACCTCAACCGTCTAGGGTGCTGAAACACCCAAGAGTAACAAGATCTGCAAGGTATTAGTGGGGGGAATCAAATATCTTTTGGTGGAAGTGTAGACGAGGGCCTTCTCAACCAACCCGTGGGAAATAAACAGGTTTGATTGGCTAGGGAGAGAGATTGGGCGGAAATGAGCTTTGGAGCAACAATGGAGCTTAGGGAGGTGTAACATCCCGAGACCGGCGCTCAAGAAGATTCCCCTTTTATTTCGTTACCACATGCAATTATTTGTTTGTCGTATTCATCATTGCATCATTCACATCATTCGCATTGCATCGGCACTCTCTTGTCGCTAGTTTTCAAAACTTGCATCCGTTATTAGTTGTCGGTTCTCTCCGTTTTTGTCGTTGACCGTCTTGAGACCAACCACACACGCATGTGCCCGCGGCATAGTTTAAATCTTGCTTTTAAAAAGTGTGTATAAAACATTCTCGGATTGGGTTGAAACTTGGCGTGCGGTCTTATTGTAGTATAGATAGGCCGCCTACCAAATTTCGTCACAATCGGAGTTTGTTTGATACCCGAACCGTTATACCTATAGCGGCACTATAACTAGTCATTTTGTCGGATGTTTTTGGTTTCAAACTGTGTCGCGAGGTTGCTGTTTTGCCTCTCATCTCTTCCTAGCCCCTCTGCACAATTTTTTGGGGAACGTTGCATGGAAAAATAAAAAATTTCCTACGCACACGCAATACGTATCAATGGTGATGATCGTCTACGAGAGGGAAGAGTGAATCTAAATACCCTTGTAGATCACTAAGCGGAAGCGTATATAATGTGGTTGATTTAGTGGAACATCTTCGCGATCCAAATTGCAGCCCGTCCCGCGATCTCATCACGATTCGTCCCGCGATCCCATCCCGATCTAGTACCGAATGGACGACACCTCCGAGTTCAGCACACGTACAACTCGATGATGATCTCCGCCTTCTTGATCCAAAAAGAGGGGTGGAGAGGTAGATGAGTCCAGCACGACGGCATGGTGGTGGTGGTGGTGGTGAACTAATCGAGCAGGAGTTCGCCAAAGCACCGCCGAACTAGACTAGAGGAGACACAGATCTAGAGGGAGAGAGAGGCAGCCGTGGCTAATTTATGTGTCTCAAAACCCTCAAAACCTCTAGTATATATAGGAGGAGGGGAGAGGAGGAAGCCTTGGACCCTACTCCAACGAGAAGGGGTCGGTCGAACCCTACAAGGAAGAGTCCGCCTTCCCACAAGGGGGGTGAACTACTTTGGGAGGACTCCTCCTTCCTTTCCTTTTAAAGGACTTTTGCCTTTTATCTCCACTCCTAGACGCATGGGCTTTTGAGAGAGGCTTTGGCCAGATGACCAGGGGCTCGTCCACCTCCGCTCACAACCCATAAGGCTCTTGGGTCGTCACACCCCTCCTGGTAGTCCCCCAGCACCCTCTCGGCACTCCCGGTACACTACCAATGAGCCCAAAACTTTTCCGTGACCAAAACAGGACATCCTATATATCAATCTTTACCTCCAGACCATTCTGGAGCTCCTGTTGATGTCCACGATCTCATCCGGTACTCTAAACAACCTTCGGTCACCAACGCCTATAACTCAATTATACCAAAACGTCACTGAACCATAAGTGTGCAGACCATGCGGGTTCGAGAACTATGTAGACATGAACTGAGACATTCTCTGGTCAATAACCAATAGCGGGACCTGGATGCCCATATTGGCTCCTACATATTCTATGAAGATCTCTATCGGTTGAACCTCTTCGTCAAGGATTCAGTTAATCCCGTATGTTGTTCCCTTTGTCCTTCGGTATGTTACTTGCCCGAGATTCAATCGTCGGTATATCCATACCTAGTTCAATCTCGTTACCGCAAAGTCTCTTTACTAGTTCCATAATACATGATCACGTAACTAACTCCTTAGTCACATTGCTTGCAAGGATTGTTGTGATGTTGTATTACCGAGTGGGCCCCGAGATACCTTTCCGTCATACGGAGTGACAAATCCCAGTCTTGATCCATGCCAACCCAACAGACACCTTTGGTGATACCTGTAGAGCACCTTCATAGTTACCCAGTAACGTAGCGATGTATGATACACACAAGGTATTCCTCCGGTGTTCAGGAGTTGCATGATCTCATGGTCATAGGAACAAATACATTGACATGCAGAAAATAGCAATAAGCTTGCATGACATATGCTACGTTCATAGTTTGGGACTTGTCCATCACATTATTCTCCTAATGATGTGATCTTGTTATCAAGTGACAACACTTTCTATGTCTAGGAAACCTTGACCATCTTTGATCAACGAGCTAGTGAACTAGAGGCTCACTAGTGACAGTGTGTTGTCTATGTATCCACACATGTATTTGAGTTTCCAATCAATGCAATTCTAGCATGGATAATAAACGAATATTATGAAGAAGGAAATATATTAATAACCAATTTATTATTTCCTCTAGGGAATATTTCCAACAGTCTCCCACTTGCACTAGAGTCAATAATCTAGTTCACATCACTATGTGATTGTAATGAATCTAACACCCATACAGTTCTGGGGTCCGATCATCTCTTGCTTGTGAGAGAGGTTTTTAGTCAATGGGTCTGAACCTTTCAGATCTGAGTGTGCTTTACAAATCTCTATGTCATCTTGTAGGTGCTGCTAACAACGTGCCATTTGGAACTATTCCAAATGACTGCTCTACTATATGAATCCGGTTTACTACTCAGAGTCATCCGGATTAGTGTCAAAGCTTGCATCGACGTAACCCTTTACAACGAACTCTTTTATCACCTCCATAGTCGAGAAAAGTTCCTTGGTCCACTATTTACTAAGGATAACTTTTGACCGCTGTCTAGTAATCCATTCCTGCATCACTTTTGTACCCCTTGACAGATTCATGGCAAGGCACACATCAGGTGCGGTACACATCATAGCATACTATAGAGCCTACGGCTAATGCATAGGGGACGACCTTCATCCTTTCTCTTTCTTTTGCCGTGGTCGAGCTTTTGAGTTTTACTCAAATTCACACCTTACAACACAGCCAAGAACTCCTTCTTTGTTGATCTATTTTGAACTCCTTCAAAACCTTGTCAAGGCATGTATTTCATTGAAAGTTTTATTAAGCGTCTTAATCTATCTCTATAGATCTTGTTGCTCAATGTTCAAGTAGCTTAATCCATGTTTTCCTTTGAAAAACTCCTTTCAAACAACCTTTTATGCTTTCCAGAAATTATACGTTATTTCCAGTCAACAATATGTCAATCACGTATTCTAACCAGAAATTCTATAGTGCTCCCACTCAGTTCTTTGGAAATACAAGTTTCTCACAAAACATGTATAAACCCAAAAACTTTGATCATCTCATCAAAGCGTATATTCCAACTCCAAGATTCTTGCTCCAGTCCATAGAAGGATCGTTGGAGCTTGCATACTTGTTAGCATCCTTAGGATCGACAAAACCTTTTGGTTGTATCACATACAACCTTTCCTCAAGGAAACCATCGAGGAAACAATATTTTGATATCCTCTCTGCAAGTCTTCATAAATAATGCAGCAACTGCTAACATAATTCCAACAGAATTTTAGCATCGCTACGAGTAAGAAATTCTCATCATAGTCAACTCTTTGAACTTGTCGAAAACATCTTTGCGACAAGTCGAGCTTTCTTAATGGTGACTTTTCACCATCAATGTTTGTCTTCCTTTTAAAGATCCATCTGTACTTAACATTCTTACGACCATCAAGTAAATCTTCCAAATTCTACACTTTGTTTTCATACATGGATCCTCTCTCGGATTTCATGGCCTCCATCCATTTTTCGGAATCTGGGCCCACCATCGCTTCTCCATAGTTCGTAGGTTCATTGTTGTCCAACAACATGACCTCCAATACAGGGTTACCGTACCACTCTTGAGCAGTACGTGACCTTGTCGACCTACTAGGTTTTTAATAACTTGATCCAAAGCTTCATGATCACTATCATTGGCTTCCACTTCAATTGGTGTAGGAGCCACAGGAACAACTTCCCGCGCCCTGCTACACACTGGTTGAAGTGATGGTTCAATAACCTCATCAAGTTTCCACCATCCTCTGACTCAATTATTTCGAGAGAAACTTTTCCTCGAGAAAGAACCCGTTTCTAGAAACAAACACTTTGCTTCTGGATCTGAGATAGGAGGTATACCCCAACTGTTTTGCTTGTCAAGATGCATTTATCCGCTTTGAGTTCGATCTTATCAGGTTGAAACTTTTTTTCACATAAGCGTCACAGCCCCAAACTTGTAAGAAACGACAGCTTAGGTTTCTCCAAAACATAGTTCATATGGTGTCATCTCAACGGAATTATGTGGTGCCCTAATTAAAGTGAATGTGGTTGTCTCTAATGCCTAACCCAAAAACGATAGTGGTAATTCGATAAGAGACATCATAGTATGCACTACATCCAATAGGGCGCGCCTATGACGTTCGGACACACCATCACACTATGGTGTTCCAGGTGGCATTAGTTATGAAACAATTTCCACAATGTCTTAATAGTGTACCAAACTCGCAACTCAGATATTCATCTCTATGATCGTATCATAGACCTTTTATCCTCTTGTCACGACGATCTTCAAATTCACTCTGAAATTACTTGAACCTTTCAATAATTCAGACTTGTGTTTCATCAAGTAAATATACTAGTATATACTCAAATCATCTTTGAAGTAAGAACATAACGATATCCACCGCATGCCTCGACACTCATTGGACTGCACACATCAAAATGTATTACCTGCAACAAGTTACATTCTTGTTCCATCTCACTAGAAAACGAGGCCTTCAATCATCTTGCCCATGTGGTATGATTTGCATGTCTCGAGTGATTCAAAATCAAGTGAGTCCAAACGATCCATCTGCATGGAGTTTCTTCATGCGTTTATACCACTAGACATGGTTCGCACGTCTCAAACTTTTCAAAAACGAGTGAGTCCAAAGATCCATCAACATGGAGCTTCTTCATGCGTTTTATACCAATATGACTCAAGTGGTAGTGCCACAAGTAAGTGGTACTATCATTACTACTTTAGATCTTTTGGCATCAATATTATGAACATGTGTATCACTACGATCGAGATTCAATAAACCATTCATTTTAGGTGCAAGACCATTGAAGGTATTATTCAAATAAATAGAGTAACCATTATTCTCTTTAAATGAATAAGCGTATTGCGATAAACACAATCCAATTATGTCTATGCTCAACGCAAACACCAAATAACAATTATTTAGGTTTAACACTAATCCCGATGGTAGAGGGAGCGTGCGATGTTTGATCACATCAACCTTGGAAACACTTCCAACACATATTGTCACCTCGCCTTTAGCTAGTCTCCGTTTATTCATAGCTTTTATTTCAAGTTACTAACACTTAGCAACCGAACCGGTATCTAATACCCTGGTGCTACTAGGAGTACTAGTAAAGTACACATCAATATCATGTATATCTAATATACTTTTGTCGACTTTGCCATCCTTCTCATCTACCAATTAACTAGGGTAGTTCCGCTCCATTGACCGTTCCCCTTCATAATAGAAGCACTTAGTCTTGGGTTTGGGTTTAACCTTGGGTTTCTTTCACTAGAACGACAACTGGTTTGCCTTCATGAAGTATCCCTTCTTACCCTTGCCCTTCTTGAAACTAGTGGTTTTACTAACCATCAACACTTGATGCTCCTACTTGATTTCTACCTTCGCGGTGTCAAACATTGCGAACAACTCAAGAATCATCATCTCTATCCCTAATATGTTATAGTTCATCACGAAGCTCTGTAGCTTGGTGGCAGTGACTGTGGAGAACTATGTCAATCACTATCTTATCTGGAAGATCAACTCCCACTTGATTGAAGCGATTGTAGTACTCAGACAATCTGAGCGCATGCTCAATGATTGAGCTTTTCTCCCTTACTTTGCAGGCCAAAAACTTGTCGGAGGTCTCATACCTCTTGACGTGCGCACGAGCCTGAAATACCAACTTTAGCTCTTGGAACATCTCATATGTTCTGTGACATTCAAAACATCTTCGGCGCCTCAATTCTAAGCCGTTAAGTATTACGCACTAAACTATCACGTAGTCATAAAAAACATGTATGTCAGATGTTCGCAACATCCACAAACGACGTTCGGGGTTCAGCACACCGAGCGGTGCATTAAGGACATAAGCCTTCTGTGCAGCAATGAGGACAATCCTCAGTTTACGGACCCAGTCCACATAATTGCTACTATCATCTTTCAACTAAGTTTTCTCTCGGAACATATCAAAAATAGTAGAGCTACAGTGCAAGCTACAACATAATTTGCAAAGACCTTTTGACTATGATAATGAGTTCAATTAATCATATACTTAAGAACTCCCACTCAAATTGACATCCCTCTAGTAATTCGAGTGACGGATGATCCAAATTCACTAACTCAAGTCCGATCATCACGTGAGTTGAGTTTAGCTTCAATGGTGAACATATCCATGTTGATCATATCAACTATATGATTCATGCTCGACCTTTCGGTCTCTTGTGTTCTGAGGCCATGTATGTACATGCTAGGCTCGTCAAGTTTAACCCCGAGTGTTCCACGCGTGCAACTGTTTTGCACCCGTTGTATGTGAACGTTGACTCTATCACACCTGATCATCACGTGGTGTCTCAAAACGACGAACTGTCGCAATAGTACACAGTCGGGGAGAACACAATTTTATCTTGAAATTTTAGTGACGGATCACCTTATAATGCTACCGTCGTCCTAAGAAAAACAAGGTACGTAAAAGGATTAACATCACATGCAAATCATAAGTGAATGATATGGCCATGAACTTATGCTTCTTGATCTCCATCATCAAAGCACCGACATGATCTCCATCGTCACCGGTGTCACACCATGATCTCCATCATTGTGATGCCATCAAGGTTGTCGCGCTAACTATGTTGTTACTACTAAAGCTACTACTAGCAATAAAGCAAAGCATCTCCAAGCGCAAAAATAATTAAAGGCAACCCTATGGCTCCTGCCGGTTGTCGTAGAATCGACGTGCAAGTCGATATTTAACTATTACAACATGATCATCTCATACATCCAATATATCATATCATGTCTTTGGCCATATCACATCACATGCATACCCTGCAAAAACAAGTTAGACGTCCTCTAATTTGTTGTTGCATGTTTTACGTGGCTACTATGGGTATCTAGTATGATCGCATCTTACTTACGCAAAGCCACGACGGTGATATGCAAGTTGCTATTTAGCCTTCTCCAAGGACCGCCTTGGCCAAATCCGATTCAACTAAAGTTAAAGAAATAGGCACCCGCTAGTCATCATTATGCAATAAGTTGCATGTCAGTCGATGAAACCGATCTCTCGTAAGCGGACGAGTAAAGTTGGTCCGGGCCGCTTCAATCCAACAATACCATCGAATCAAGAAAAGACTAAGGAGGGCAGGAAATTGAACATCAATGCCCACAAACTCTTTTGTGTTCTACTTGAGATGTCATCTACGCATGAACCTAGCTCATGATTCCATTCTTGCGGAACGTTGCATGGGAAACAAAAAAAATCCTACGCACACGAAATACTTATCCATGGTGATGATCATCTACGAGAGGGGAGAATGAATCTACATACCCTTGTAGATCACTAAGAGGAAGTGTATATAACGCGGTTGACATAGTGGAACATCTTAGTGATCCAAATCACAACCCATCTCGTGATCTCATCACGATCCGTCCCGCGATCCCATCATGATCCATCCCGATCTAGTGTCGAACGGACGACACCTCCGTGTTCACTACACGTACAACTCGATGACGATCTCCGCCTTCTTGATCTAGCAAGAGGGGTGGAGAGTTAGATGAGTTCTCCAGCACAGCGGCATGGTGCTGGTGGTGGTGAACTAATCCAGCAGGGCTTTGCCTAAGCACCGCCGAACTAGACTAGAGGAGAAACAGATCTAGAGGGAGAGAGGGAGACGTGGCTGATTTCTGTGTCTCAAAACCCTCAAAACCTCTAGTATATATAGGAGGAGGGAGAGGAGGCATCCTTGGTCCCTACTCCAAGGAGAAGGGGTCGGCCGAACCATACAAGGAAGAGTCCACCTTCCCAAGAGGGAGGTGGACTACTTTGGGACGACTCCTCCTTCCTTTCCTTTTAAATGACTTTTGCTTGTTATCTCCACTCCTAGCCACATGTGCATTTGAGAGAGGCTTCGGACAGCCCACCAGGGGCTGGTCCACCTCCTCTCACAGCCCATAAGGCTTTTGAGTCGTCACACCCCTCCCGGTGGTCCCCCGACACCCTCCCGGCACTCCCGATACACTACCGATGAGCCCAAAACTTTTTCGGTGACCAAAACAGGACATCCTATATATCAATCTTTAGCTATGGACCATTCCAGATATCCTCGTGATGTCCAGGATCTCATTCAGGACTCCGAACAACCTTCGGTCACCAACACCTATAACTCAACTATACCGAAACGTCACCGAACCTTAAGTGTGCAGACCATGCGGGTTCGAGAACTATGTAGACATGACCTGAGACATTCTCCGGTCAATAACCAATAGAGGGACCTGGATGCCCATATTGGATCCTACATATTCTACGAAGATCTCTATCGGTTGAACCTCTGCGTCAAGGATTCAGTTAATCCTGTATGTTGTTTCCTCTGTCCTTCAGTATGTTACTTGCCCAAGATTTGATCTTCGGTATCTCCATACCTAGTTCAATCTCGTTACCGCCAAGTCTCTTTACTTGTTCATTAATACAAGATCCCATAAATAACTCCTTAGTCACATTGCTTGCAAGGCTTGTTGGGATGTTGTATTACTGAGTGGGCCCCGAGATACATTTTCGTCATACGGAGTGACAAATCCCAGTCTTGATCCATGCCAACCCAACAGACACCTTAAATACCTGTAGAGCACCTTTATAGTCACCTAGTAATGTTGCGATGTTTTATACACACAAGGTATTCCTCCGGTGTCCGGGAGTTGCATGATCTCATGGTCATAGGAATAGATACATTGACATGCAGAAAATAGCAATAAACTGACACGATCGTATGCTACGTTCATAGTTTGGGTCTTGTCCATCACATCATTCTCCTGATGATATGATCCCGTTATCAAGTGACAACACTTGTCTATGGCCAGGAAATCTTGACCATATTTAATCAACGAGCTAGTCAACTAGAGGCTCACTAGGGACAGCGTGTTGTCTATGTATCCACACATGTATTTCAGTTTCCAATCAATACAATTCTAGCATGGATAATAAATGGTTATTAATAACAAGGAAATATAATAATAACCAATTTATTATTGCCTCTAGGGCATATTTACAACACAGTGCACTCACCCTACGTGCAGCCTAGTCCGAAAACCTACCGGAACCCGGACCGGGCGGTCATGGCCGTTGGATCCGGATCAACCCCGTTTTACCGCAAACCTTCATCGGTTTGTCCATCAGACCCCCTAACCTAGTTATTTTCGACCATCTGATTTAAGCCGGAGGGTCCAAATAGCTCCTGGACCTAAACCCATTTATTATATATAGATCCACTTAGCCCAAATTAGATCAAAACCTAGGATCCTCCCCTGTCCCATCGAGTGCCGCCACCCCGCCTAGTTTTTCCCATCCACCCAATCCCCCCTAGAACCACCACAACAAGATGTAGCAAGCCACCCAAATCCATCCACCCATCATTGAACTTCCTGCACCGAGCACATCAGCCCCTCCTGCATCGAGCCATGGCCTCGATCGAGCAGCTGGAGCGCCCGCAACCCCCCTCGTCACCCGATCCAAGACGACCCCGCCGTCGTCCCGCTCGCCGCCACCCCAGCCAACCGCAGCAGCCCGTCCCCAAGCACCTCGCCACTGCATCCGACCGAAGCCGCCGAGCCGCAGCTCCTCCCATGGCCGCGAGCTCCTGTTGCACCCGCCGTCGCCGCCTTAGGCCGTCGCCGCCTTCCAGCCCCACCGGGTCCGGACGCCTCGGCAGTGCAACCCCTGAATCCGGACGGTCCCTCACCAAGGCACCACCCCCTTGCCCTCGAGCCGCCGGCGTCGCCCCGCATCTCGACCGCCGCCATGGCTCCCGTTCGAGAGACGAGCAGAGGCTTAGGCCCCATAGCCCAAGCGCATCATCCCTCTGCTCACGTCGTGCCACCTCCAGCAGGTCATCTGCCCTCTGCTCGACATTCTCGGGCAGTGCCCCTAGCGATGCTGACTCTGGCAAGTCCTTTGGCCACTTCGCAATTTGTTGTTGTTTCGGTCTTCGTCTTTGACAACACCTGTTGCACAATCAACTACTTGACCGCCCCCTCACTCTTCTTTGTGTTGTACGGTTGTTCCGAGGAGTACGCCGATGACCGGCGCCCATACCACCATGTTTGTTAGATGCAAGACCACCAAGACCCCGTGTACCACTACCATCGTGAAGACCTGCGTACACTATGCCAAGTATACGATTATGTCAACAAGATCGCGAGTACCACTACTTCCACGACGACCCATGTACAACTACACCGCTACAACTCGACCCGCTCCGAGAGGCACGCTTCAAAGGTATACCATCGAGATGATACCCGTGGACCGAATGCATTGTTGTATGAGAGTCAATGTTGTCTGTTTCATAGATGCCATGCTAGTTGCACGTCATTCCCCTTTGGTCATACCCCAACACATGGGAACCCAGTAACTAGGATCACCCCATCATTCTTGGCATGACATGCACACGCTCCCAATACGTTGGCATCGGTACCTCATCGAGTTATCGGGCCAGGAATGTTGCCGTGGCATTGTTTCCATTTTGCCGCCATGGTTCCCTTTCATTCTCCATGGCGACACATGCTTCATATCCTGCTTGCCAATGTTTTCATAAAATTGCACGCATGTTGCATTCATGGCATAATATCTTGTGTTGCACGTATCTTTTAATCATAGCTCCGTTCTTACGTTATTTGTCTAACTGACTAGAATGATGTGTAGAATCACATGCTTCACCTCTTGCCACATTTAACATTTAATATTATTTCTTTCGTTATGTCCCGTTGCCTACTGAGTTCCCACAAGCGTATGGGATCGCAGCAGTTTTCGAGGGTAGAGTATTCAACCCAAATTTGTTGATCCGCACGACGGGAAGCGAAAGAATATTCTCAAGTATTAGCAGCTGAATGTGTCAGATTCAACCACACCCGAAAGATTAGTGTCTACAAGCAAAGTATCAGTAGCAAAGTAGTATGATAGCAACGGTGCCAGAAACGATCTATTGACGGCAGACTATTCCTAACTGTTGTATCAATGGCGCCAGCACGTTGACGGGGGTTATTCTTAAGAAGAATGCTTCCTCGGCTACGGCTCCAGAAAAGTCTTGCAACAAGTAGCAGCGAAGTAGCAGGAACAGCAGTAGCAACAGTAGCAAAGTAACAAGTAACAGCAGTAGCAAAGTGGCCCAATCCCTTTTGTAGCAAGGGACAAGCCTAGACAAAGTAACGTAGCGAGGACCAGTAGTAAAAGACTCGTATGCAGTGGATCGGGGATGGATGAGTATGACAGATGTGATTCATCATGTAATAGCTATAACACGGAGAGATAAGTAACTAGCTCCCGTTCGTCAATCTAATGTAGGCATGTATTCCGTATGTAGTCATACGTGCTTAGGGAAAAGAACTTGCATGACATCTATTGTCCATCCCTCCCATGGCAGTAGGGTCCTAATGGAAACTACGGGATATTAAGGTTCTCCTTTTAATAAAGAACCGGACCAAGGCATTAACACGCGGTGAATACATGAACTCCTCAAACTATGGTCATCTCCGGGAGTGGTTCCGGCTATTGTCACTCCGGGGTTGTCGGGTCATAACACATAGTAGGAGACTACAACTTGCAAGATAGGATCTAAAACACACATATATTGGCGACAACATAATAGGTTCAGATCTGAAATCATGGCACTCGGGCCCTAGTGACAGGCATTAAGCATAGCCAAGTAGTAGCAACATCAATCTAGAACATAGTGGATACTAGGGATCAATCCCCGTCAAAAACTAACTCGATTACATGATAGATCTCATCCAACTCATCACCGTCCAGCAAGCCTACGATGAGATTACTCACGAACGATGAAGAGCATCATGGAATTGTCGATGGAGAAAGGTTGATGATGACGATGGCGACGATTTCCCCTCGCCGGAGCCTGAAACGGACTCCAGATCTGCCCTCCAGATGAAGAACAGGATGTGGCGGCGCCTCCGTATCGCAAAACGCGATGAAACCTTCTCTCTGATTTTTTTTTCCAGGCGAAACGAAAGATATAGAGCTGAGTTTTGGGGCGGTGGTGCCACGTGGGCCCCACAAACCTGCACAACGTGGCCATTGGGGGTGGCCGCGGCTTGTGGGCTTGTGGCCCACTGGCACGCCCCCTCCGGTGGATCTTTGCGCAGGTATTTTTCTTTTATTCCAGAAAAAATCTCCGTAAATTTTCAGGACATTCCGAGAACTTTTATTTCTGCACAAAAAAAACACCATGGCAATTCTTCTGAAAACAGCGTTAGTCCGGGTTGGTTCCATTCAAATCATGCAAATTAGAGTCCAAAACAAGGGCAAAAGAGTTCAGAAAAGTAGATACGACGGAGACGTATCAACTCCCGCAAGCTTAAAGCCTTGCTTGTCCTCAAGCAATTCAGTTGAGAAACTGAAAGAGACAAAAGAAAAACTTTGACGAACTCTGTTTGATCTTGTTGTTGCAACTATGTCTAACTCATATCTAGAGTTTCAGCAAGATCACAAGCAAACCACATAAGCAAATGACATCTAGGTCTCACGATAAACTCATATCAATGGCATAATGAACTAGCGAGCAAATAATAATAAGTCTCAAACGTCAACACTTCAATCAAAACAACATGAAGCAGTACAAATAGATGGCATCTTGCTAGCTCTTTCTAAGACCGCAAAACATAAATGCAGAGCACCTTCAAAGACCAAGGGCTGACTAAACATTATAATTCATGGCAATGAAGATCCAGTCATAGTCATACTCAACACAGTTAAAAGCAAAGGATAAAAATGACAGAGGTGCTCTCTAATTGGTGCTTTTGTAAGAGGAGGATGACTCAACAGGAACATAAATAGACAGGCCCTTCGCAGAGGGGAGCATTGATTTGCAGAGGTGCCAGAGCTCAAGCTTTGAAAATAGAGATAATAATTTTGGGTGGCATGCTTTTATTGTCAATGCAATGACTAAGAGTTCTCAACATCTTCCACGCTACACATGCTATAGGCGGTTCCCAAACAAAAAAGTAAAGTTTTGACTCCCCCACCACCAATCAATCACACTCCACGGCTAGCCGAATCCTCGGGTACCGTCCATACCAACATCAATCCTCGGGTACCGTCCATACCAAAATAGATCGAGTTCATACCAGCTTTTCCAGGCTCAGTAACTTCATCATATATCATCATTATTGCCTTTCACTTGCACGACCGAATGATGTGAACAATAATAAGAGTGCTCGTGCATTGGACTAAAGCTGGAATCTGCAGACAAACACAAAGGAGAAGACAAAGTAATATGGTTGTTCGAAAGTAAACAGGTATGCATGCAAGAGCCACTAAACATTGTAACCAATATCTTCTACCTTGACCCAAAGAAAAAGAAAACTATCTACACAGGAAAGCTCCCAACAAGCAAAAGAAGAAAAGAAAGTCTTTTTGGGTTTTTCTCAACTAGACAAACACACGAAAAGAAAACGAGAAAAAGAAAATAAACTAGCATTGACGATAGAGTGGAAAAGTGTGAACACCGGCTAACAAAGTGAAAGCATAAGCAAGAATGTAAAGTCGGTGAGAACACGTACTCCCCCAAGCTTAGGCTTTTGGCCTAACTTGGTCTACTCCCAAGGATGGTCCTGGCGAAACCCAAAATCATAATGGGGGTTATACGGGAGCGCTGCAGCCACTTCCTGAATAGCTGCCTCACGGAGACGAGCAGCCTTCGCCTCCCTCTCATACTCCTCTGCCTCTCCTCTGGTTATGTAATATCTCCATTTTACCTGAAAGTCAAAGAGAGCAGGAGCAGGAAGGGTAATATGGAAAACACGCTGCGGGTTAATATCAATTGGTATAGGAGGGATTCATCATCCCTCTCAAGGAGCTGGTAGCGTGTCAAAGCGACGCGGTCAAGGAAAATTGTATGGAGCGGGGAATCTCCTTCGCGGATGGGTACTCCAAGAAAATTTGCTATGCGAGTAGCATAGATCCCACCAAAGAAATCCCCTTCAATAGCATTCTTATTCAGCCTCCTTGCTATAATAGCTCCCATGTTGAAGCTTTTGTCACCTGTCACTGCGCTCTAAAGGATACTAAGGTCGGGTGCGCAAAGGTGACAATGCTCAATCTTGCCATTAATGCATCTGGCTATGAAGAGAGCAAAGTAATGCAAGGCAGGAAAATGAATACTCCCCATGGTAGCTTGCGTAATGTCTCTAGTTTCTCCAATCGTAATACGAGCGAAAAATCTCTAACCGAAGATTTAGGAGGATCATTTAGGTTACCCCAAATAGGTATTTTGCAAATTCTACTGAAATCCTCTAAATCCATGGTATACGATTTATCATAGAGATCAAACAGTACCGATGGCTCATGGCCAGCTGAAAATTTGAATCTACGAACAAAAGAGGCAGTGAGAGCAACATACTGTTCACATTTATCGGAGATGAATTCTTCGAGTCTGACGTTGTGAACAAGTGCATCAAACTCATCTTTGAAACCTGCCTCAATCATAAATTCATCAAAAGGCCATTCACATGGTTGTACCTGCGCGTCCCTACGTTGGTAAGGATCAGGCTCCTGAATCGCAAGACGGGGACCTCTCTTGCTTGAGGAACCACCATGAAAGTTTCTCCTGAACATCTTCCTTTTCTGAAATTTTCAGTGACCCAAAGGAAAGGTGAACAAGATTCAACTAAACTTGTAGAAACTACTCCCACAAGTGCCTAGAGGCCATATTACGCATCAAAACTACTTGGGACCAGCTAGAATCAGCATGCAAAGCTCAAGAACATGGTCACCAAGGCAGCAAAAATACGCGGAGTATAAGGCACTAGAGCAAAAACTAATTGGACCAATGGAGGAGTCACTTACCAAGGAGTAATTTCCCCAAAACAGTTCGGAAAACGGTGATTTGAGCAAAGAGATCGAAAATCCCAGCAAGAGGAGCAAGAACACGGGTTTGAGCTGCAAAACGATTTTTTTCTGGAGGTAGGAGAAGCGGATGAGAGCAAGAATGAGTGGAGGGGTGCCTGTGGGCTCCACAAGCCTGGGTGGCGCGGCCAGGGGGTGCCCGCGCCCCTAGGGCTTGTGGCCCACTGGTGTGGCCCCCAGACACACTCTTTGTCCCAGTATTTTTCAAAAAATCCAAAAAAAATCATACTTGATTTTCACAGTGTCCGGAGAACTTTGATTTTCGGGGTACTTTTCCACCGAACGCTAAGACAGAAAACAGGGAAAACTAAACTAAACCTATCATTTTTCTTCTAAGCAACCTAAAGTGAAAGCTTGGAACAGAGGTTTGTGACTCCTCGATTCATCCATCTCACGGTCATCGAAAGAAATCCGTCAATGGGGTTGATCAAATCCCCTCGACAAAACTTTCTCGAATCACAAAAGAAGATGGAGAATTTTTGAATAGTCACTAGGTCACCTCAATGGGGATGTGTATCTCCCCAACAAGCAAATCATACTTCATCTTGACACGAGGAATAGGGCATTCAAAGCTCCCAATAAGAATCGACGAAGTCTTTTTGATAGCATTGATGCAATGTACTCAATATTGTTTCTTCGGAAAGTGCACCGTATGCTCATTACCGTTGACATGGGAAGTGACATTGCCTTTGTTGCAATCTATAACAGCCCCTGCAGTGTTTAAAAAGGGTCTCCCGAGGATGACAGCCATGGTATTGTCCTCGGGAATATCCAAGATAACAAAGTCTGTTAAGATAGTGGTGTTAACAACCACAACAGGCACATCCTCGCAAATGCCGATAGGGAAAGCAGTTGATTTATCGGCCATTTGCAGAGAGATTTCAGTGGGTGTCAACTTATCCAGTTCAAGTCTACGATAAAGAGAGAGAGGCATAACACTAACACCGGCTCCAAGGTCGCACAACGCAGTTCTAACGTAGTTGCCTTTAATGGAGCAAGGTATAGTGGGCACACCGGGATCACCTAGTTTCTTCGGGGTTCCACCCTTGAAGGTATAATTAGCGAGCATGGCGGAGATCTCAAGATCAGGTATCCTCCTCTTATTAGTCACAATATCTTTCATGTACTTAGCATACAGAGACATCTTGAGCATATCAGTCAAACGCATCTGCAGAAAGACAGGTCTGATCATTTCAACGAATCGCTCAAAATCCTCATCATCCTTTTTCTTGGATGGTTTGGGAGGAAAGGGCATAGGTTTCTGAACCCATGGCTCCTTTTCTTTACCATGCTTCCTAGCAGCGAAGTCATTCTTATCGTATCTCTTAGACTTAGGTTGTGGGTTATCAAGATTAGGTTCAATCTCCACATCCCTTACATTGCTAGGTTGAGCATCATCATGAACATCACTATTGATATTATCATTAGGCTCATGTTCATCACCAGATTGTGTTTCAGCATCAGAGACAGAGGCATCGTTTGGACTCTCATGTGTAGCAGCAACAGGGTTGCTAGCGTGCAGGTTCCTATCATCTATCTTATTCTTTCTAGAATGACTAGGTGCATCAGTGCTAACTCCTTGAGAATCTTGTTCAATTCTCTTCGGATGACCCTCAGGATACAGAGGTTCCTGGGTCATTCTACTGCCTCTAGTGACGACTTTGACAGAATTGTCATTCAACTCATTGAGCAAGTCATTCTGAGCTATAAGTACTCGTTCCACCTGAGTAGTAACCATAGAAGCATGTTTACTCAGAAGCTTAAGATCGTTGACGTTTCTGTCCACACACGCACTTAAATGACTAAGCATACGAGCATTCTGTTCCAATTGTCTGCTAACATAATCATTGAAACTTTGTTGTTTGGCAACAAAGTTATCAAATTCATCCATGCATAAGCTAGCAGGTTTATCAAAAGGTATATCACTCTCATCAAACCTATGCAGAGAATTTACTTCTACTACCTCTATCGGGTTATCAAGATCATGGATCTCTTCGATAGGTGGTAGATTTTTGACATCTTCAGATTTAATGCCTTTCTCTCGCATAGATTTCTTGGCATCTTGCATATATCTTCAGGACTGAGGAATAGAATACCTATTTTCTTCGGAGTTGGCTTAGGAGGTGGTTCGGGAATAGTCCAAGCATTCTCATTGCATACAATGTTGTTCAACAGAATCTCAGCTTGTTCTATAGTTCGTTCCCTAAAAACACTACCGACATGTCGGGACCCCGATCCTAAGCCATAGGAATCAAGCCTGTAACACATCGCATTCCTTTGTGGTCTCACGCACGGTTAACTCCACGGCTACAGCCTTACCTTAGCCGGGACCGTTTGCGTCTTTTGACTCACGTATGCGATAGTGTCGCTAGCAATCCAATGTCAAAGAACCCGGATCGACATGTCTAGCCATAAACCAAAGTGGAAGTTCCGCACAAGGACAGGCATACATGACCCAACAAAGCAGGTGTCGGTCATCAACGAACGTAGACGAGTCGTAGCAAGCTACAAGGACTCCATTACGTCGCGTGACATTTCCCCAAAGGGGACAGACACAGCAGCTAAGAAAGACACATGCCGGTCAACCAATGTGTCCGGAGCAGTAGCGAACTACCAAGGCTCGTTGGATCACAAAGGGGCATTTCCTTGTAAGGAGTGCTACTAAAGTTCACGACTAGGTATTCGAACCCCATACATATCAAGTAAGACACACGTACGCATGGCATACCGATATGTATAGATACATCGATGGCATCACAACATAACCATAACCATACAAGCTTTATTTAAGGGGCTCGGAAGAGCCACACACATAATATTACACATTAAGGGTCTCACGACCCATAATAGCGGTCATACAATTACAAGCCAGCGAAAGAGTTATAAACTGTCTGGGTACAGACAGAGCAACTAGAAGGCACATGGCCTGACTATACTACAGAGCCGACGTAGGGCCAGATCATAGCTGGGACACCAGCTACTCGTCGTCGTCGATGTCTACGAAGAACCCTCCATTAGGGTCACTAGCAACCTCTGCAACATTTATTAAACAAACATGAGTACGAAGGTACTCAGCAAGACTTTAGGAGAACTAACTACTCATGCAAGGTATCAAAAGGTATTGTGGGGTTTCATGCGGGAAGCCAGCATTTGACTCGTGGCTAGACAACTTGCTTTTTGAAATTAGTTTTGACAACTTGATTTCTCGCACACGAGTCCACTAACACCACAACAATACACTATCGTGGAATCATTCCGTCTCCATACGGAAATGCCGTCCACGACACTCACGCTTATCTTGACAATTTTATGAGTAGCCATTGAAGTTATCTATGAACAACATATGTCTCCAAGTAGTCCATATCCGCGGACGCGGCTATTCGAATAGATCATAACCCTGCAGGGGTGTACTTCGTCACACATGCTCCCGCCACTTATCGCCATGTGCACGTCATGCACCTCGGCAACCTTCAAGCGGAAGCCCAGCGAGGGAGTCGGCCACGACCGTTAACCACGCTAGTACCTAGTCCAGGTTTATCGCCTATCTGAGAGTAACCCGTACGGAAGTCCGGCCGAGGTTTCCGCCACGGCCTCAAACGATGTGCGCAGGGTTCCAAAGCCCACCATCCGGGTGCCACTTGGTACACCGTGCCACTGCCTACCGCATCACGGTCCACCTCTCTGGTCAGCACCATGCACGGCCTCCAGCATTACTATAAACACCAGAAACTACTTGCAACTCCTGGACCGAGTACTACGCGATTAATAGGCCGAGCGGGGTCATATTTCAGGGCCCAGCATGTGGTAGTATCTAGTCTTGGATTACATACACGGAACTCAGTTCCTAAGGACTGTTCCAATGAAACAACCCGCCATGTACTCCTACACAGCCTTTCACCGGTACCTTTACCAAATCAAGTTCAACACACGACCTTTGCTCACCGAACACATTCCACATTTCTGTTCATCTCCCAGATGACAGACCATACACAACTCTAATCATAGCATGCATAGCAGGATAAGGCACATCATAGCTCAAGCAACTACCAGGTATGCTAGGTTGCAAGGTTCGGCTATTTACTGTGACAAGGTTAAGTCATGCAAAGGAAGTGGGTCCAACTATCGTGGCAAAAGCAGTTGAAGCATTTGATCCTAATGCAATAAATAGGTGCAGGAGCAAGAACATAGGTGTTGTCGGGATGATCAAAAGGGTTTGCTCGCCTTGTTGCTCAGAGGAGGAACGATATCCGTCAGACGGATATCCGGTGGAATCCGGGGGTGCGGAGCCTACCGAAATGAATGGCAACATTCAATAACAAACATATGCAATCAAAATGATGCATGAGCATGGCATGAGAATGCAAGTGATAGGTTATTATAATCAAGATGTTTTAGGTTTAGAGTTGATTTGAATCACATTCGAATAGCAATTCAAACGGGTATTCTCGGATACCGGTTCAATTGATTCGACCTGATGCTTAGATCAACCTAATGTTAACATGCATGAAATGTCATGTTATGGTACTGATTTATATCTAGGGCAGTGTGTGATCATTGTATTTATAATGAAATTTGGATATTTTTGCAAATTCCATTTATAAAGTGATTAAAGAATTGAATTATTCCTTATTTCACAACTTAGGGTCCTGTAACTTTTTCAAACATAGTTGAAAATAGCATAATCAGAATCCTTGAATTTTTCTGATACTTTTTCATATATAATTTATTTTCATTGGAGTTACAGATTAATTTCTATGATTTTTGCAATTTTTAGCAATTTCCTGAATTATTTTTATACTGGAAATTCCATTTATTGCATCAGGCTGACGTCAGCAGGTCAGCCGACCTGTGCAGGTCAAACCTGACAGGGGGGCCCCACTGGTCAGCCTCTCTGGGACTAATCCCGCGCTGACCAGCCCCTAATTGGGGTTTGACCAGGCGTGGGGCCCTCTGGCAGCGACTGAGGGGAGGGCGATTACGCCCTAATGGTCGGCCACGTCGACGACCACCGGAGGGTGGTCGCCGGCGACCAGACCCGCGGCGGAGGGCTCGCCGGAGGCGACCTAGACGGCGCTGCACAGCACCAAAACGCACGCGGTTTGCAGCTACAGCATGCTCGCGAAGTGGCCGATCTGGCAGGACCATCTGGGGAGGCTAGGGTCGCCGGAAGAGGCGTCGGCGACGAGCCGAAGCGGCGGCCGAAGCTCGGGCGTCGTCGGGGGCTTTGAATCAGAGGGATCCACGCTCAGTTCTTAGCTGCTACGGCATCTACACGTCGTCCTGGAGCTGCTGGTGCTCTCGAGAGGACGAGCTGGACATCGGAGGGCTACCGGCGACGAGCGGCAGCGGCGGTCCTCGTCGGGCTCCGGTGAAACTAGGGCTAGAGGAGGGGATCGACGGGGAAAACCTAGGGAAAACTACCGCATGCTCACAGGGAGTGCAGAGCAGAGCTCAGACGGCTCGGGGAAGGCCTGGGGGCGACGAATCGACGGGAGAGGTCCGGCGGCCGGAGGTGGAAGACGACGACGTTGCGGGCGTTGCAGGGCGCGAGGAAGCTTCGGCTTCTGCAGAGACGACCAGGGCGACGAGGCGGAGCTAATGGCATGCTCTGGGAGGGGTTCCTATGGCCAGGGGCACGGCCAGCTCGAGCTCGGCTCTAATGGCGGCAGCAGGGAGAAGGAGGAGATCCGGGAGGAGGGGAAGAACCGAGGCGGGGAATGGATAGGGGAAGCTCTGGGGAGCTTATCCCCGTCGTCGCCAGCGCGAACCGGCGGCCAGGCAGGCACGCAGGTGCGTGGCCGCGCCGGAGGAGGCGGCGGCCACCTCCTGCTGCCTACTGGAGCGAGGGAGGGGACGAGCGGCGAGATGGGCCGGGCCTGGCTTGGGCGACAGGTAAGACTTTTTCCAT
Source organism: Hordeum vulgare subsp. vulgare (assembly GCF_904849725.1). NCBI lineage: Eukaryota > Viridiplantae > Streptophyta > Magnoliopsida > Poales > Poaceae > Hordeum > Hordeum vulgare. The sequence goes on along the minus strand of NC_058522.1, from coordinate 128,234,135 downwards.
TTTCTCTTTTTTTGTTTTTCTGTTTTGCTATTTATTGCTTTGCTAATTATTTCAGCTCCAAAACAAAAAGTAAAAACTATTTTTGACCTCCTGAAATATTTGTTATAATATCCCCACTCATTTCCAAGACTTTCAACATTTTTGGAAAATTATAGTTTCTGATTTCAAATTTTTAAATTTGAAACCAGTGGCTTTTGCAATTATTTAAAATGCTTAAAGTGTCAAGAAATAGTTTTCTCCAATGCTCATTTACTTTCATGATTTATCAGAAAGTTTGAACATTTCTTGAGGCCATTTTGGGTTCATTGATTTTGAACTAGTTGAAATTTCCTTTGATTGAAATGGTGGCTAGGGTTTTGAGTTTTTCCTTTGCCACTTTGTTGTTTTTGTTGAAACTTCTTAGATGCAAATGCAAAGAAGACATGGGCACAATGCTATCTTGCTTAAGGGTTAGGGATGTGACACGACACAACTATCTAGATGGTCTTTGGAAGCATCGGTAAGTCCATTATAGAAGATATCAAGTATTTCATTCTTCTCAAGAGGGTGATCAGGCAAAGCATTCATCAGTTGGATAAGCCTCCTCCAAGCTTGTGGGAGACTCTCTTCTTTAGCTTGAGCAAAGTTGTATATTTCCCGCAAGGCAGCTTGCTTCTTATGGGCAGGGAAATATTTTTCAGAGAAGTAGTAGACCATATCCTAGGGGCTACGCACACAACCAGGATCAAGAGAAGTGAACCAAGTCTTAGCATCATCCTTTAGCGAGAAAGGAAACAGCTTGAGCATATAGTAGTGGCTGATCTTTTCCTCACTAGTGAATAGGGTGGCTATATCGTGCAGTTTGGTAAGATGGGCTACAACCGTTTCAGACTTGTAACCGTGAAAAGGATCAGATTCGACCAGAGTGATTAACTCAGGGTCGACAGAGAATTCATAATCCTTATCGGTCACAAAGATAGGTGAAGTGGCAAACTTCGGGTCATATTTCATCCTACCATTCAGAGATTTTTCTTTCCACTTACGCAGAAGTTTCTCAACACCATAGCTATCCTTACACGCAAGAAAATCCTCAGCTATCTCTCCCTCCATAACATAGCGCGTATCAGGCATAACAGGCATAGTAGCAGGTTCTACTTCAATAATATCAGCAGTTTCAGAAGTATCGTCACATCTAGCAGCAACTCTAGCAATATGTGCATCAAGGGCACCAAGTGGCAAAGCAGTATCAAGCATAGCAGGCATAATATCATCACGCATAGTATCAAGCATAGCAGGCATAGTATCATCACGCATAGTATCAAGCATAGCATCATTAGGCATAGTATCAAGCATAGTATCTAGCATAGCATCATGGGAAGCAGAAGTAGCATCATCCAGCACATGCGACATATCAAGATTTCTAGCAGGAGGTGAAGTCGCAAACTTACTCATAACTGAAGGTGAATCAAGTGCAGAGCTAGATGGCAATTCATTACCTCTCCTCTTAGTGGAAGGCAAGATTTTAGTTCTTGGATCTTTTGGATTCCTCATAGTGATCAGCAGACGTCAATCCCAAGTGACTCGGAGAATATAGTTGTGCCTCCCCAGCAACGGCGCCAGAAAAAGCCTTGATGTCCCACAAGCGTATGGGATCGCAACAGTTTTCGAGGGTAGAGTATTCAACCCAAATTTGTTGATTCGCACGACGGGAAGCGAAAGAATATTCTCAAGTATTAGCATCTGAAAGTGTCAGATTCAACCACACCTCAAATATTAGTGTGTGCAAGCAAAGTATCAGTAGCAAAGTAGTATGATAGCAACGGTGCCAGAAACGATATGTTGACGGCAGACTATTCCTAACTGTTGTATCAATGGCACCAACACATTGACGGGGGATTATTCTTAAGAAGAATGCTTCCCCGGCTACGGCTCCATAAAAGTCGTGCAACAAGTAGCAGTGAAGTAGCAAGGAACAACAGTAGCAGCAGCAGCAAAGTAACAAGTGACAGCAGTAGCAAAGTGGCCCAATCCCTTTTGTAGCAAGGGACAATCCTAGACAAAGTAACGTAGCGAGGACCAGTAGTAAAAGACTCGTAGGCAGTGGATCGGTGATGTACGAGTATGACGGATGTGATTCATCATGTAACAGCTATAACACGGAGAGATAAGTAACTAGCTCATGTTCGTCAATCTAATGTAGGCATGTATTCCGTATGTAGTCATACGTGCTTAGGGAAAAGAACTTGCATGACATATATTGTCCATCCTTCCCGTGGCAGCGGGGTCCTAATGGAAACTACGAGATATTAAGGTTCTCATTTTAATAAAGAACCGGACCAACGCATTAACACGCGGTGAATACATGAACTCCTCATACTATGGTCATCTCCGGGAGTGGTTCCGGCTATTGTCACTCCGGGATTGCCGGGTCATAACACATAGTAGGAGACTACAACTTGCAAGATAGGATCTAAAACACACATATATTGGCGACAACATAATAGGTTCAAATCTGAAATCATGGCACTCGGGCCCTAGTGACAAGCATTAAGCATAGCCAAGTAGTAGCATCATCAATCTAGAACATAGTGGATACTAGGGATCAATCCCCGTCAAAAACTAACTCAATTACATGATAGATCTCATCCAACTCATCACCGTCCAACAAGCCTACAATGAGATTACTCATGAGCGATGAAGAGCATCATGGAATTGTCGATGGAGAAAGGTTGATGATGACGATGGCGACGATTTCCCCTCTCCGGAGCCCGAAACGGACTCCAGATCTGCCCTCTAGATGAAGAACAGGATGTGGCGGCGCCTCCGTATCGCAAAACGCGATGAAACCTTCTCTCTGATTTTTGTCCCAGGCGAAACGGAAGATATAGAGCTGAGTTTGGGGGCGATGGTGCCACGTGGGCCCCACAAGCCTGCACGGCACGACCATAGGGGGTGGCCGCGGCCTGTGGGCTTGTGGCCCACTGGCACGGCCCCTCCGGTAGACCTTTGCGCAGGTATTTTTCTATTATTCCAGAAAAAATCTTCGTAAATTTTCAGGACATTCCGAGAACTTTTATTTCTGCACAAAAACAACACCATGGCAATTCTGCTGAAAACAGCGTCAATCCGGGTTAGTTCCATTCAAATCATGCAAATTAGAGTCCAAAACAAGGGCAAAAGAGTTCGGAAAAATAGATACGACGGAGACGTATCACCTACCACCTATTAAATGTGAGCCTCTCAACATTGCCATGAAACCTTCAACCTTTCTACAACCTAGCAAACCATTGATTGGCTATGTTACCGCTTGCTAAAACATGGGTTAGCGTTGCTAGTTGTAAGTGCAGTTGCTTCCATATGAAAACATGGGTTCCTTGTTATATCGCCATATAATTGCCAATTAATTTAACGAACCTATATACTTGGTAAAAGGTGGAAGGCTCGACTTTCTAGCCTGGTGTTTTGTTCCATCTTTGTCACCCTAGTTTCGACTACCGGTGTTATATTCCATAATTGAGCGCTCCTAACACGATCGGGGTTGTTATGGGACCCCCTTGATAATTCGTCTTAGATTAAAACTGGTTTGGCAAGGCCCAACTTTGGTACTACTTTTGCCTAATAACTAAGAAAAAGCATAGGGACCCGCTGACACCCACGGAGTTATTAATCAACCCCCCGGGCCAGTGCTCCGCATGAGTGTTGGTCCAACCTGTCAACCGATGGTGGCTACCAGGGGCAACTTTGTGATTGGCCTGAGAACGAGATATGCGGCTCCTATCGGGTTTGTCGACACGTCGGGCGGCCTTGCTGGACTTGTTTTACCTTTTATGAAATATCTTGTCCATCGGGATTCCGATGATGCTTTGGGTTCTCTTAGAGTTGAGGTTTTCCATTAAGGAATCCGAGGAGATCATGAGTTCCGCGATTGAGGCTTTCTATGCGGCTTGTGGTAATTTGTGATGGGCTAGTTGGACCACCCTGCATGGTTAAATCTTTCAAAAAGCCGTGCCAGCGGTTATGTGGCAAACTTGGAAACTTTTTTAACATCCGGTTCTAGATAACTCGAAGTAAGTTTAATTAAAATATGCCAACTGTGTGCGTAATAGTGAATGTCTCTTTCGCAAGCTCCTTCTCCGACTGAGGACACGATGGGGTTATGTCTGTAAGTAGGTGTTCATGATCATTCATTTGATCATCATTAGTTCATGCCCGTTATATGTAGTTCTCCCCCCTCTCTTATACTCGTACTCGTATGTTAGCCACTCAAATGAATGCTTAGTCGATTGCTGCAGCCTCACCACTTAACCATACCTCACCCATTAAGCTTTGTTAGTCTTGATACCTTTAGAAATGAGATTGCTGAGTCCCTGTGGGTCACAGATTACTACAACGCCAGTTGCTGATACAGGTAAAGTGGTATTATGACGTGAGCGCGATGATTGTGCTTTTGGAGTTTCTTCTTCTTCTTCATCATCGGTCTAGGTTGGGTTCCAGGCCGGCAGCCTCGGATAGCAAGGATGGCCGTCGTTCTTTTATCATTTGTTTTCGTCCGTAGTCGGACCCTGCTCTTTTACATGATGATTGTATATTGTTGTATTGATGTGAACTTGATGTAGCTTGGGGCGAGTGTAAGCCAATTCCATGTACTCATCTTTTCAACACATGTACTTGTAATGATATCCATTCTTGCAAAACGACAAGATGCGCTTCTATCCCTGTCGAGGCCCTCGCGCCAAAATAAGGTTAGGATCACATCTTGGGTGTTACAGGAGGTAAGAGATGACCTTCTCTGGAAAGAAGACCCCTTTATATAGTGGGGGGGGGGAATCCAACCGTTACCCCCACTCACAGCCCGAGCAGAGCGGTACTACCGCACGGTAGGTTCACCAACCACGGTAGTAAAAAATTACTACCGTGCCTACCACCGCTCAGGCTGTGGATGCGCAAAAAGTCTGACGAGGCAGTACTACCACCCAGAGAGCAGTAGTTAAAAACTACTACCGCCCAGAGAGCGGTAGTAAAAAATTACTACCGCCCGGAGAGTGGTACTACCGCTCGCCCTTTTTGCACATACAGAGAAGAACACGCTGGAGCTCCATTGAAGCAAGGGAAAGGTGGTGCAATAGAAATGTGTATGTGTTGATTCCATCCAAACCTTTCCGAAGCGGACCCCCTCTTAATAGTATGGCTTTCCTACGACTCAAATCCACCAAAGAGAAATGTAGAAAGCAACCGTCTTTGAAAGACTTCGAGGGGCACCGAATCGTCTTGTACCTAGTCATGAATTATCTGAAATGCTCAATGCCCACGATTAGTCCGCACATGCATTGTCATCAATCACCAAAACCACTTAGGAAGAAATATGCCCTAACACACGTGTTTTGCATTTTGGGAGGCCGTTTGTCCGCTCACTTGATGCCATCGTTGGATGAGTAGGAAAAAACTCGATGGAGATCACATGGTGCTCGCTTCTGAATTGCAGTTCGTCGCGCTTCTCAACGTGGTTCAGTTGCCCCGATGGTGCAGTGCGCTTGGAGTTTTTCTTTGGCATTTCACTTTGTTGAATATGTGTGAAGAAAAGTGAAAAAATTGTAAAATAGATGCAGTCCGTTGTTATTACGAACATTTACATAAATTAATTCACAACTTCTAATGATTTAAGATTGTTTTCTATCCATTATTAAACCCTTTCCATGGTGGTGATGATTTAGGTGTTGTTAATATGTATATTTTTTCTTGGTAGTAAGAAGGTAATAAAATGATACATTGATAATAGGTGGTATTCCAAACGAAACAACTATGGGAGGGAGTGGTCCATCGAGGATCGACGCGGGGCATGGCGAATTGCTTTATTGAGGTATTAAACCATACTAACGCAATAGTCATTAGCTATATGATTCCTAAAATCCGAGGAATAGTTTGAATCCTGATGAAATGGTGTGCTTTATGGTATAGGATTTTTTTTACTATTGGCCTCCTAATGAAATAATGTTGTGCTTTATGGTAAAAACTACTTTCAAATATCGAAGAACTTCCAAAGCATCTAACTATACTCACCAAAACCCATATCAAAATTCATGTTAGTACATTACCAAAATTATCATTTTAGTATGGAATGTCATCTCAAAAAATGAAACTGTATCTTTTTTGTTGAGTTAATATCATCATAAGTACATAAACTTGTACGGCGACAACAGATCCATAGAGAAACTTGAAAAAGCATGAAAAGTTGTCATTTAAGTCTTGATGAGGTAACAGTTAGATACAAAGTGTTGATCAGCTCCCACATCAGATGTCATGTCATCAAGTGGCACATGTATGTATTATTTTTTCTTTTCACAAAGCATCCTGGTGTTATTTTTGTTACAAATTTTCACTTGAACAATCGATCTATATGTATACATCGTCAAATTGCATTTTTGTTATTATTAGTTCACATTGTAAGTGAAGTTGACTTCATTATTATCAAATTATGCATGTGCTATTTTTTTCTATATATAAAATTTAATATGCATTATGTTTATCTAACTTTAATGAAATCTTTCAAAAGGCCGTGAGGGCACTTTACTGGTAACATTGACTACCATCAACGAGAAGTCCAAAAACCCAAAGAGGCAGCATAATAAACGGGCCCGTTGTTGAGTTCTGTTTTTTTTTGCTGCTGCCAAGGCCCAACAAAAGACCAGAACCCCTGTTTTTCCCCTCTTGCGTTCGACGGTGTGCCATCGACCTCTCGCCGCCGCCACCGAAGCTCCAAGGTAATCCAGCAGATCTTCCTCCCTCTCCACTTTTGCTACTCGGCGGAGTACTCACGGCAGTTTATTTCCCGATTTGCTATTGGGTTGTTCGTGTAGGGGTTCTTGAGGAGGAGGAGGAGGAGGAGCGTCGTCGGCGATGCCGGATCCTAATCTGGACGATCTGCTACTACAGGCCGCGGGTCGGACCGTGGGGAAGGGCGGCCAGTCCCGGCAGTCGAACCAGCGCTGGCAGCAGCATGGGCGCCGCGCTGGTGGCTCCTACTCCGGCGGCAGCGCCTCGGATGGCTCCGACGACGGCGACTCCGACTCGGACGTCGCGCCGAGCCACCCGAGGAAGAGGCTGCCGCCGGGCTCGCAGGTGCCGCTCAAGAAGAGGCACCAGACGGAGAAGGGCGGCGGCCGGGGAGGAGGAGGGTATGACGACGAGGACCCCGATGATGACGGGAGGCGGAGCGGGGGTGAGGACTCTGACAGCGCGCCGTCCGTCGGGAGCGACCTGTACAAGGACGAGGACGACAAGGAGCAGCTGGAGAACATGACGGAGCTGCAGAGGGAGATGATCCTGGCGGAGCGGAGCACCAGAATCGACGACTACAAGCTCAAGAAGCTGGCGCGGGCGTCCTCGTCCAAGACCGACAAGGCCCGGAAGGACAGCCCTCCCCCACCGCCCAGCCGGTTGCGGGCCTCGGCCAGGACTGACAGGTCCGCCACCAAGAGCGCACTCGACGAGCTGCGAGCCAAGAGGATGAGGCAGCAGGATCCGGATGGGTACCGTAACAGGTTCAAAGATCTGATCGCCAAGAGTGGCGGCTCGCCTAATAGACGCAGGGCTGGAAGCCCCCCGAGCGACGGTAGCAATGATGGCGGTAACAGGGGGAGGATGAATGATCATGCTGGGATTGCAGAGGATAATCGGGATGATGAGTTTGACGAATCACCAAGTAGACTTGACCCTCTCAAGTTTGATGATGTGAAGAGCATAACCCTTCGGAGGTCAAAGCTGGTGAAGTGGTTCATGGAACCCTTTTTTGAGGACCTTGTATCTGGTTGCTTTGTGCGGCTTGGGATTGGCAAGACAAAATCAGGGACCCCCAAGTACAGGCTGTGTATAGTTAGAAACGTGGATGCCAGTGACCCAGATCGGCAGTACAAGCTGGAGAGTTATGAAACATGCAAGTATCTCAATGTTGTATGGGATAATGAAGCTAATGCTGCTCGGTGGCAGATGACTCAGGTCTCTGACTCTCCGGTTCTTGAAGAAGAGTTCAAGGAGTGGCTTCAAGAGGCTGAAAAGAATGGCGTACGCATACCAACCCGGCAGGAAGTTCTGGAGAAGAAAGAAGCCATTATAGAGGCCTACAATTATGTGTATTCAGCAGATACTGTACAGAAGATGCTACAAGCGAAGAAATCAGCTGTGAGACGTCCTATGAATGTTGCTGCTGAGAAGGATAGGTTGAGGGATCAGTTGGAGATGGCCCTGGTCCGGAGGGATGATGCAGAAGCAGAAAGGATCCGTGCAAGGCTGAGTCATCTGCAGAAGATTGCTCAGCCAATGTCAACTAATGAGAAGGCAGCAAAGTTAGAGGAGATGAACAGGAAGAACCGTGCTGAGAATTTCAAGAATGCATCAGAAATGAAAGCTGTCAATACAAGTCTGAAGGCCGGAGAGGCTGGTTATGATCCTTTCTCAAGGAGGTGGACACGATCGAGGAACTATTATGCAGCAAAGCCAGAAGGAGAAGCAGAAAATGCTGAAGCCGCCAATGGCAACAGCGATAATGTAATAGCTGTGACGGAAGCTGTGAAGGGTGGGGTGCGAGTTGGTACAGCAGTCACAACTTCAGCTCTAGTAGCAGCGGCTGAAGCTGGGAAGCTGGTTGATACCAATGCACCTTTGGATCTCGGGACAGAAACGAATCCGCTACATAATTTTGAACTTCCTATATCACTGGATGTTCTGGAGCAGTATGGTGGATCCAAAGGTCAGTTTGAAGCCTACATGGCGAGGAAGCAGAAGATAGAAGCAACGATGGGTTACAAGATCCCTGACAATGATGGAAGGAGGCATGCTCTAACTCTCTCCGTTAGTGACTACAAAAGGCGACGTGGTCTTCTTTGAAGGATATCTCTCTCCTGGCTGCTCGATGTATCTGTCCTGTTGGCAACAAGACTTGTGCTCGCTGTGACAAATTGTCCAGAACAGTTGCATATTTTAGCCTTGCTTTCTCTCAAGTAATACATGAGACAGGCGAATTGTGCGTTTATTTTCATAAATACATAGACCTGTACGTCTGAAAGTGTTGTTGACATTGCATGACGTTTTTCGGGGTAATTATGTTTCATGTTTGTATTTGCGGATTGCATCAGTTCCTTTGAACCCTATCCGTTGTTGCTCTTGCTTAAAAACAGTGGACGATGCCAGGTGGAAATGTTCTGTTTCTGTATGCTTGTCATGTTTTTTCTCTTTACTAATTGACCTCTGAATGTTTTTTTGGGTCTGTACATAGATTGGTTCCATTGTTAGTTTGGTCAAATCCAATGTTGATTTCGATGTATCTCACCGCTGGTGTTGATGATAGTCTTGGTGTTATGCTTTCTCTACGGCTAAAGGGAACTGTAGCTCGGGAGTCACTGATGTATTCATGTTCCTGTACATATGAATTATGAAACCACAGTTATTTAACTCTGTTTTCTGCTTATCATTGTATTCTGAATGCTCTTCTGTTTTTTTTGGACGAACAGTACATTACTCTTATGGGCCGTAACATAGTGCTGAATATTTCACGCCACGCTACATAATGTTCTTCATATTGTTGTATAACGTGCACTGGAGGCACACAAAATTCAGCAAAAAGGCAACATATGGAGTCAGAAGTTTCGTAAGCTTAGAAAATATAAGTTTCATATCGGATTTTATTCCTATCGGCTTAAAAAGGATTTAAACTTATCATTCAAAGCACATGTCAGTATACCTCAACCATGATAGATTTTATTCCTATCGGATTAAGCTGGTTCTGCGTCGTTTATCCATTCGTCATTATTACAAAGATCAAGTACAGTGTTAGGCGTTAATCATTCTTTGCTTTCATGAACTTCTTGATGATGCCCATCATCTCACTTCCAGGGAACCGCCCAAGGCACCCCCTTGCGGCAGCAATCTCGGTGTATTCACACACTTTATCGCCACTAAAAGCTTTACGCTCCTCAGGCTTGCGTTCCGCTGGTTCTGAATCATCAGTTAAATCTTCTCCGGACTTAACCGAAGGCAGCGGGAAATCGTCGAGGGGGGTGTTCATCACATTGTCCTCCCCAATTGCTCCCACGAAATCTCTCAGCCGGCATATCGCAAACGGGACAGGTTCGAAGCTGTGGTCTCCGTACTCAACAGGAGTAGAGTGGTCTCCAGTGACACAGAGGAAGTACTGGTAGTGCCCTGACTTCTCAGCTTCCCACAGGAGTCTTGCAAGCTGACCAATTGCCTGGTCGACAGCTTCCAGACCTCGCACCTTTAACTTGACAGCCTTATCATGGCCAGCATCGTCAATAGCCTGCATTAACGTTATAATACAAACTATCAGCATCACACACTTAATGCTAATTTTAAAGAGAGCCTATATTTATTTTAACCTTGATGTGCAAGAAACCAAAGTCGTATCCATTTTCTCTTCCGCCTTTATATTCATCCTCTCCAGGCACAAAAACGCAAGGTGGCGTTTCTAGAGGAGCAGAGAGTGCCTTGGCTATAGCTTTTGCCTTGGAAGTTAAGAGAGTTCTATAATCTCCAGTTGCTCCAGGTGCTTCAAGGATATCAATGCCCAGTGACAGCCCCAGCCCAGCTATGATCTTGGTAGGAGCTACCATGCATGGTGTGAGTCCATGCTTGGTTTCGAAGGGAGGTACCTAGTATAGAACATGTTAAATCATAACCAGGGAACTCTTGCATGCTTTAGATGGGAAACTCTTATGCTTTGCAGGAGTAATCTCCAGTAGATTTGGAAGAGCCAATGCAGATGTTGGCCAAAAGTGTGTCCCGATGTGTTATGATGGCAAGATTCCCTAAGCTTAAGTTGGTAAAAATTCAACATCAGAATTCAAGAATCAGATCAGGGTTATAACTTATTTTGTTGGGATTGAACCATGGTACTCGAAAGCAAAGCGCATTGTGCATATCTTTCCGAACCTATCTCTCGTTTTGATATTGCTACCTCCAGAGAGTTGCGCTGCTTCTGCAATTCCAATTATATCAGTACTTCACTTAATGTACTCCTATTTATTACTCCTGGAATTATCTATTTATCAGGACAGATAACACCCCATTCCAGGGAATTAGTAACCGTACCAGAAAAATATCGAGTTCACTGACCTCAATCCGGATACCACAGCCTCGCAATAGCACAACATTAGCAATATTCTTCCCTTCATCTGCACGCTTTGCATTGATGGGTTGAGAAACCAGTATACGTGTGATCTCCTTAGAGAGCTCGTTAACCACAGCTGCAGTGTTTTTAGCTTCTTCTGAATCATCCAAAGGTTTAGCTTTCAGATGCAAGCGGTTGTCTTTCAACGGATCAGTTCCGGAAATGTTTCCACTTAGCCTTGGTCCTTTCACAACCACACCGCATCTGTGCTCAGTAGCATACCTGTAGAAAGAGGTGTAAATTATGGTACTAGGAAAAAGAATAACAACGCATTAATGCTCAGTATGAATAGGTGGTGCACCTGACTCTCACTTCATATTCAGGAAACGATGGGAGCTTCATCCCATCTAATGCTGCACAGAGGATTGGGCCTTCCTCTTCAAAGTGCCTATCCGCCCTCCTGCTGACAATAACCCCCGTGCTTTCGTCCAATGTAGCAAAGTTCGACTGTGTGCGCAAATAATTCAGCAAAGGGAAACAATACATTCATCGGTTCAGACATAGCATTTGCATGGCTTAAAAAGTACTCCCTCCGTAAAGAAATACTCCCCCCGTTCCTAAATATTTGTCTTTTAGAGATTCTATGTTGTCTCAACATAGCCGGTCCCAAGCCCGGGTAAAGGAGGAGGGTTGTGACAGGCTTGGGGAGCCAACGTCAAAACTCAGCCACTCTTATGGAGATGAAACCCAAAAGATTTTCGTTGGGGCGTAACCCTCTCAGTGACGCGCCATATCGGAACCCGGGTGTGGTGGAAAATGGGCAAGGGCCGGGCCGTCACCCCCCAGGTGGCGCGCCGTATCGTGATCTGAATACGGTCGCAAGTGAGCAAGGATCGGGTCGTCGCATCCTTAGTGGCGCGCTACATCGGCGCTCGGGTGTAGTGAAAAATGAGTAAGGGTCTTCGCATTTGACTCGAGGAGTGCGAAGGGTAAGGAAGCTAGCCGAGCCTAGGAGGATTCGCTTAGGTAGCTGGAACGTAGGGTCTCTGACAGGTAAACTTCGGGAGGTAGTTGATACAGTGGTGAGGAGAGGCGTTGATGTCCTTTGCATCCAAGAGACCAAATGGAGGGGACAGAAGGCGAAGCAGGTGGAGGGTACCAGCTTCAAGCTGTGGTACACGGGGACGGTTGCAAACAGAAATGGAGTAGGCATCTTGATCAGCAAGAGCATGGAGTGGTAGACGTCAAGAGACGTGGGGACCGGATTATCCTGGTCAAGCTGGTAGTTGAGGACTTAGTTTTCATGTTATCAGTGCGTATGCTCCGCAAGTAGGGCACAATGAGAACACCAAGAGGGAGTTCTGGGAAGGCTTGCTATCCATGTGCCAGAACCATGAGTTGATCGCGAGATCTTATGGGTTTCACCTCTAGCCTACCCCAACTTGTTTGGGACTAAAGGCTTTGTTGTTGTTGTTGTTGTGGAGAGAGTAGTATAGGAGAGTTTAGATCACTGAAGTAGTGATCTAAAGAGGAATTACCAGTCTATGATCTGGGGCATTATTAACCAAGGGAAATACGTAGTATGTAAAAGTCTAAAAAGAAAGGGCTCCAGTTTAGTGAAGGAATTACAAGACCAGTCAATGATCTGAACCATTAGCAGTAAACTAGCTAGAAATACTGTATGAACTAAAATCTATAACTAATTAGAAATACTAAGGCACAAGAGCGTAGTAAGGCTGATCTACCTGCTATAAGAAGTAAGAAATGTAATCAAGTGTCGCTAGAACCAGACCTTGAAGGCGATGTCGCCCGGGGCCATGGCGAGGCCGGCGCCCATGGACTCGAACGCGCCGCGGCCGCGGTAGTATACGCGGGGATCGTACCCGAGGAGGGAGAGGTGCGCCGTGTCGCTGCCGCAGGCGAGCCCGGGCTCCACGGGGTCCATGAGCCCGACCACCCCAGCCGCCGCCACAGCGTCCAGCCGCGGTGCCGCCGCCGCCTCCAGCGGTGTACGCCCGCCGAGGGACGGGATGGTCACGTCCCCTATCCCGTCCACCAGCACGAACGCCACCCTGCTCCTCGCCTCCGCCATCGCCGCCGCAAAGATGCCGCCCTCTTTTGCTTTCCCCTCCTCCCCTCGCTGCCGCGGCGGGCAGCTAAGCGGCGAGAGGAGCTGGCTGGGTCGGACCAGGTACGGTTGGATCCGGACCCGGACCCGGACCAGGCGTCCGACCCGGTCGGTTCGCTCGTTACAAGAAGCGACCAAGCCCGAACGCCTCCGCCCCAAATCTCCAAACGCTTGGCGCTCGCTTCGCCTTCGTTCGCCTATTCCCCTTCCCCTCGCCGCCGGCGATCGCCGGGATCCTCCGCCGAGCGTAGGAGATCTCTCCACGCCACCTAGCCGCTTCTCCTGCGTCTTCCTCCGCCTCTGCCTCACTTTTTTCGCGCTCTTGTAGTCGCGGAATTTGGCATGTGACAAGTGGGTTTGCGCGGGGAAGGAGGCGCCCGCCGGCGAACAGTCCTGCCGGCGGAGACGCCTGCGGCGCAAGAGAGCCGCCGATTGACACCGAGATTTCCCCCCTAATTTTGCCTGCATTTTTTTGAGGACTCGGCGTCCTCAAGGAATTCGGCTATTGCAGGTGAGACACTTGTAAAGTTAAAAGCAAATTTCCCGTGTGGTTCTTACCGGGTCAGTTCGTCAAAATTTTAGTGGTAATTCGATCTAGCTTCGTGATTGGTTTTAGTGAAGCCCTGACTTGTGAAACAAGTTTTTGATATTCCTATAGAGTTTTTTTATTCGGAAATTGATCTCAAATTTGAAATGCATTAGCGACTAGTGGAATGATCATAGGTGTGTGATGTTCAGATTGTCACATTGTAAAGGACAGTAGGACACTGTATCGTGTGCTTGGCCTGCTAGTTGTGCACTTATTGTTGTTTGAAACGCTCAAATGTAGTTTGATCTGAATGTAGGAGAGGACGTAATGGTTGGGAGATCAAACTTGCGTTCGGGGCACACATTTTAGGATTTCATTAGATTTGCCGCAACGTGAGAAGCTGGACGGGGAATGTCAATGTGACATCGGTTCAATTCTATGTTTTTGGTCTTTTTTACAGTTTTGGTTTAACTCTCAGGAGTGTGAAAAGATTGAGGCCACACATGCAAATGGAACTTACGCAAAACTGGCCGATAAGTTGGCCAGGTGTCAGGGTATTGAGTTAACAATACTATATTCACAATGAAATTGCAAATTGCAATTTCATGGTGATACTTAAGAGAGCTTGGAGTTTGAACTGTCAGTGTAGGTCTGATTATTTTTGTTCATTGTTTACCTTGAATATTTAGGGTTGGGTTTAATTTCGTTTTATAAATGTTCAGAAAAACATTCTCTCGAAACAGGCTTCCGCCCCACTTTATATATAAAGGAATCACCGAACCAAGTACACAGCCGAACGATACAGGGTGTTGAGGTAGCCCTCATACAATCACCGAAAAACATTGACATGTTGAATTGTGGACGTCAGCAACTTCTGGTCCCAAATGTTTTCTAGTTTGTTTCTAGTTATGAAATGCAAGCTGGAGCATCAAGACTGATGCATTGCCCAGCGCTCATGTTGTATATTAGCTTCACTTGTGTTGTTGAAATTTCCCATTGGATTTGTTCATGAATCGGTGGCACATGGGACACCACATACCGGTGACACATGCTGTGCATCTGTTTTCTCCATGGTGACTAAATGCTGGAAAGACAATGACCAGGCATATAATCCAACCACAAGTTTTGAATTGGTGAACGCATTGCAAAGTTTCTTGCAACATGATATCACCCAAGTCCAAATTTAGATGTTTGAATAATTTTTTAACTAATATCATGTGCATTTGGTTTAATGTAGGTTGCTATTACAAAATGGTCTGCATGGCTGGACATTTTAAAATGGCTTCTGTGCTGAAGCTAATGATGGAAAATCATGCCACACCTGGTAATACACTACTCCCTCTGTTCACTTTTTTAAGACATTGTAGACATTTCAGACAGCGTGCAAAACAGCTCGATTTCAGTTGTCTGAAACGACTTATAAAAGTGAACGGAGGGAGTATAACAAATGAGCTTCCATTTAGTTTATTCTCTTGATTTTATTGGTGGATCCCCATATCCACCAGAGTAAAACCAATAGTATTGGTATTATAAAATTCAGGTCATGGTGCTTTTACAACTGTTTTCTTAATTGCTAGACTACCGGGTTATGTATATAATATAGAAGTCAACATGACTTCAGTCTCCAATATAAGTTTCCATTTTCACGAATACCTGTAACTTGTATGCTTATTATGTCTCTGTTTACATTATCTCTATTTGGAGGTAGTGTAATGACCTTAGACATTTCACCATCTGCATGCAAGGTTATATTTTTTAATCATATTTGGGGAACCGAATTTCGATTACTTGCCTTGCATATTTCATTTTTCTGGATTTTTTAAACATAGCTCCCATGAGAGAATAAATAAATGCTCATTGTTAGAAAAACACATATGCCTTGTACCTTCTGGGTATTTGAGAACGAAAATAAGATCTCCCCCCTGACATTTTGGCAGATGAGGTGATTAATGAGAAGAGTGCTTCACATATCCTACAGAAGCAACTTCTTAGCGCACATGAACCAAATTTGCTTGATGAAGATGGTAAGTTCTTCCATTTCTTGAACCAGGAGATCACAGACTCACACACTGACATTAGAACTTCTGCCTGCCTTTATCAGTGGCACTCTTTTTCTAGCAACCATTTTTATTACTCAGTTTTCTCTGATGTGTATTTTATTTGATAACTGATTTATCAGTTTTTCTCAGTTTGTTTCTCGGCTCATATACTGCATGTCATGTTTATTTGTGACATACAGTGCCATTATATTATAATTCACATTGTAAAGTTATCAGTTGACGCCACAATTTATCATTTAGTTATGTGCAGATATGCATATATTTGGATCAAAACCTATGGCTGATCCATTGGACCTGGTATTTTTTGATAAACCTAGATTCTCCCTTTTTCATTTTCTGCTTCCAATTTGAGCTGACATCTTATATTGAAGGTCCACTGTGATACATGCCAGAAGCCTGTTAAGGCCAGCCATTATGCACCTCATGCAGGTATTGTTCAACACGTTACACCAAACACTGTTTTGGTGTAATTTAGTCCATAAATGCTGCAAACATCTACTCCCTCCATCCCATATTAAGTGTCGCTCAGACGGGTGTATCTTTTTCTTTTTGAACCGGGCATCGCTCCTTTCCATTAACTGAATAACGGAAATACAACAGTTCCAACCCAAACGAGACTAGAAGGAAACAGGAAAGGGGAGAGCGAGTTCAGCACCGCCGGGAAACACACTGGAGGTGCGTGTCATCGATATGCCCACCATGCTCAAAATCTAAAGCTATCCTACCAGGGAAAGACTATCACCGCTCACAGAGGGAGCACGATTCAACAGCCAGGCACCCACACAGGGGGCAAACACGACGCAAATAACTACCCAAAAGGACAACCGAGGCGTGCTGGGGATCAATCTTCAGTTCATTGCAGTATCCTCCTGGGCTGCCGCGCAGATTCACATCATATTCGTAGCATTGTACCTGAGCATCAGCGCCCCACACCGCACTGCAGCTTGGCCATCATTCTTCAGTAAACCTGCCCAGTAATCGAGGAAAAAACATGAAGAGAACACCACCTCAAAAGGGGGACTTAGGAAGTTTAAACTCGAAGGTGCCTCGATTGCAGCAATTCCAAATGGCCCAGCAGACTGCCGCAAGACCGAAGGTGTAAAACTTGCTACCATCAGGCAAGAAAGTATAACACCATGAGTAAAACTGCCATAAACTGTTACGGTACATGTCAGTGGCCAACACAGAACCCACCGTCCTCCAAACGACCCTAGCGATAGGGCACAGGGGAAAAAGGTGCTGAGAGGTCTCTCTCTCGTTACAAAATGAGCAGCGATGATTTCCCACCCAATTCCTCCTGCTCATGACATCCCTGGTCAACACTGAAGATTTGGATTTTAGAAGGGATCCCGTCTTTCCAGATCCATTTAAAATCACAGCCCGCAATATTTCTTTCAAGTACTCATACACTGACTTGGTAGTAAATCTGTGCTTATGCCCCAAAGCCCACACAATCTTATCAGGATCGTTCGACAAACCCAACCCAGCAACGAAAGAACTAGCTCCTCCCATTGAAACACTAGAGTAGGACACAGACGCCTCCTGAAGAGGGTACTAGTGCTGATGTTATGCCACTGGTCCATAGTGATATTTTGCATGTTGCAAATGCTGAACAGTTGAGGGAATTTAGAATGCAAGGGCTGATTCCCCTTGAGAGAATCAAACCAAAGTCTGGCCACATTACCAGAATTGACTTTCACCTCCCTTCCAGCCATATATAGTGCTCCTTCACTTTCATAATGGCTTTCCAAGAATCAGAAAATCTACTTTTAACAGTGGCCACTGTGTCTCGTTTCAAATACTTGGCACAACCCATCCTGATTATCAAGTTTCCACCACCATTTTGTTAGAGTTATAATATAAGTCATGTACCCTTTTGTATTTATCCCAATATATAAGGGGTTTCCTGCATATAGTCCACCACCTGTACATGTATATATACTGGCCTATGGCCTCATGGGAATACAAGTTGCTTATTCCTAACATGGTATTAGAGCCTAGGTTTTCTTAGCATGCGCAACTCGTGCTCCTCCCGATCTAATTCCTTGCACAGCCGCCGTCGCTCCTGTCTCCGTCGAAGGCTCGTGGTTGTCTCTTCTTCCCTGCTGGAGGGCGCCCCCACCACTCCGAATCCCGCTCCAACTGCGCCTCGACCTGGTGGCAGAAGGATACTGCCTGGATCTCGCCCCTTCTACCGCTGGAGGGAGCCCCGACCACTGCCTGGATCTCGCCCCGCCCCGACTGCTGCCTGGATCGGATCTCGATCTCACCCCGCTCCACCTGCTGCCTGGATCGGATCTCGTCCCTGCTCTAACTCGCGGCGGCTCCAGGTCTTGCGGCGGCTCCAGTCTCGCGGCGGCTCCAGGTCAAGCGGCTCCTGATCCAGGTCTCGCGGCGTCTCCTGATCCAGATCGAGGCGCCGCTCCATCCCACCCCATCTCGCCAGATCGGGGCGCCTCCAACCCTGCTGTCGACGCGGACGCGGTTTCAGACGCGGACGTTGTTCGTTGACTGCGATTCCAATATAAGTCATGTACCCTTCTGTATTTATCTCAATATATAAGGGGTTTCCTGCATATAGTCCACCACCTGTACATGTATATACCCCGGCCTATGGCCTCATGGGAATACAAGTTGCTTATTCCTAACGCATTTAACTAAGAGGCTGATATTTTGTTTACGAAGATCTTTAACCTCAAGACCACCTTTATTTTTGGATTTACACACTTGAGACCACTTCACAAGATGATATCTTTTCCTATCACTCCCTCCTTGCCAAAAGAAACGACGACATGTTTATCAAGCCTTTCAATAAAGGTTTTAGTAAGCAAGAACGTGGACATATAGTAATAGACAATGCTGGATAAGGAGGAATTGCGTAAAGTCAAACGATCCCCAGAGGAGGCAGCATTGCCAATCCAGGACTCACAGCCTTTGAGACTATCCACCACATCATCATTGCATGCCCATTCACCCAACAGATTTGGCACGAGGTCCTCGCGTGGCTTCGATTGCCAGTAGGATGCCCCAACCAGGAGGACTCGCTGCTGGACTGGTGGAACCGCGCGCGACACAACACCCCCCACCCACAGCGGAAAGGGATGGCATCCATCACCCTGCTCCTACCCTGGATGGTATGGAAGCACCGCAACGATTGCGTGTTTGACAGGGCACAACCCTCCATTGCTGCACTAATGTCAAAAATCAAGGAGGAGGCTACCTTATGGGCACGGGCTGGAGCCAAAGGGCTTCGGGTTATCCTACCACAGACATGGGATGTACACTAAGTAGCATTAGAATGCTTGTATCCAGCCTCCTAGGAGGATTGTAACAAACTCTATCTTTTCAATATAATGAAACGCAAAGGTCCTTTGCGCTTTCTCGAAAAAAAAAAGGAATTTGGTATCCACAAAATCCCAGTCCAAACTACGGAGAGTGGAAAAACTTACAGGGACCCCCAAGTACCTCAGGGAAATGCCCAGTAGTCTGGCAATTAAAAAGAACTGCATGGCCAGATATAAGCTCAAACATGTATAACAACATTTTCAGGTTGATAGCCTTAAGGGGATCATGTTCGATACACAAAACTGTATCGTCAGCATACTGTAAAACAGCCACACCACGATCAATCAGATCAGGAGCCAAACTAGTGATTAGATGTTCTTTTTGGGCCTTAAAGATCATTTTAGAAAGGCACTTCACTGGCAAGTTAAACAAAAAAGGAGACAGGGGGTCGCCTTGGCATACCCATTTATGACTTTGAAAATAGGGACCGGTTTCATTGTTAATCTTGATACTAACCATACTATTGTACGAAATCTTCTCAATGCAGCTACACCAGGTTTAACTGAACCCACACATCTCGTGGCATTCCAGCAAAAAATCCCAATTGATTTTGTTGTAGGCTTTTTCAAAGTCGAGCTTGAGAACAATGCTACTTTTTTCTTAACATGTGTATGATGAAGTATCTCATGAAGGGTTAGGATATCATCCATAATGTTTCCATTTGTGCGCTGACTAGCCTGGAGTCATGCTAAATTATAAATGTATATTCCCTCCAGCCCATATTAAGTGTCGCTCAAACGGAAATACGTCTAGATACATCTGTTTGAGATACTACATAATTTGCAGTATGTATATGCGAAAGGCCCCATGTAGTTGTGTTGTCATAATTTGACTTTATTAATGACTATTTGCACTACCACTCTATTATTCATCATGCAATTGGCAATAATGTTAATCAACATGGTATTGTATTGTGAAGTCATTCATTTATTCAGGGTTGCGTTATTCGTTCTATTACTATATTACGTTAAAATGTACAGACAACAATACTTGACATGTTATATACCAAAAGTTCGAGTTTTCATGATTTTATGACTGTTCAAACCTTCCTTGTTACACATTTGCTTG
Source organism: Hordeum vulgare subsp. vulgare (assembly GCF_904849725.1). Taxonomy (NCBI): domain Eukaryota; kingdom Viridiplantae; phylum Streptophyta; class Magnoliopsida; order Poales; family Poaceae; genus Hordeum; species Hordeum vulgare. Next base: position 128,213,907 of record NC_058522.1, on the reverse strand, counting down.
ATGTGACTTTAATTAAATTTATACCTTCCTTTACAAGGTGAGTCCATTGAACTGATCTGGAAATTCATTGATATTTTGACTTCTGCAGAGCGATGTACCTCAGGGAAGGTGAACCCAAATGATTTGATGGGTGTAGAAGACGATGTTCATCCTATGAAGCCTCCAAAGAAGGGCAGGAAAATAAAGCTGACGAGCAATGGAAGTATCCCTGTTAATAGCTTACGCGAAACAATTTGATTCTTGTTTATTTACTTTGGGCGTCTATATTACACTGCTATATGTGTTTCTTGTGTTCAATGTTTTATCTTCATATACATTCCTTGTTAAATGGATTTCCATTCGAAGTTTTGCTGCCTTGACATCTGATAGATCAAAAGGTACATATAAAAGTGAAATTAAAGTCTCAGCCTGAAAATAGGAACATCGTCAATGACTTTGAGTTGACCAACGGAAATGAGAGCAAACCTTCAAATTCTATTGCTGATCAAAGTAAGTGGTACTTTCTTTCTAATTCAATCTGCTGAAGTTTTTATTCTTCTTCCTTTGTTGTTGAATAGTTTCTTGAAACATTTGACCTTTGTATGTGTTAGGAATATGCAACTTGTATTCCCATGAGGCTATAGGCCGATATATATACATGTACAAGTGGTGGACTATATGCAGGAAACCCCTTATATATTGGGATAAATACAAAAGGGTAAATGGCTATATTATATATACTCTAACACCCCCCTCAAACTCATGGTGGATGAATAACACTGAGTTTGGAGAGATAGAAGCCATGCTGCGCTCTAGTTTGGGCCTTCGTCAGAAAATCCGCCAACTGTAACTCGGAAGGCACATCTGAAGAGCAATAACCTGATCCTGCACACCAGCGCGCACATAGAAAGCGTCAACACCAATATGCTTGGTGAGCTCATGCTTCACAGGATCGCGCACAGCGGAAGCATGGTGGGCCCATAACCCACAGGTCCCAGGATCGAAACTTGGCTCTGATACCATGTTAGGAATGTGCAACTTGTATTCCCATGAGGCCATAGGCCGATATATATACATGTACAGGTGATGGACTATATGCAGGAAACCCCTTATATATTGGGATAAATACAAAAGGGTACATGGCTATATTATATATACTCTAACAGTATGTAATGCTGTTATTAGTATTGCCACCATGTTTGTGGTTTGCATAAGCTTGTGATCTTCCATGATACAAATTTCTAAACCCACTTTTGTTTAGATGTGAAATACTTTAATCCAAGTCCATTATCTAGAGAAAATTGATAGTATGGACTACAGAGGTGGCCGATGTGTTCGTCTCTTCGGTTACGGCTTCACTGTCGGGATAAATGTTTCAATTGGTAGCTATATAATGGTTGTGGCAAGGACCAACTTTCTGGTCAGGTTTTAATCGTGCCATGGCTTATTTTATGCATCTTTGTTGTATAGGGTTAAAAACATCTGTCGATAATTCATCTGCCATCAATGCTCCTGAAAGGCATTTTAGAGGTACAAAGTACTTTTCAGTATGCTTATGTTTTCTATGCACATGCATCTAGTCATGCTAACGTCAATTTTTTGGGGCCAAGTTTGCTCTTAAGCACGGAATTGCTTGGCCTTTGCAGAATAATTTCCTGATTTGACAGCATCCCCTTCATATGTCCTATAAATTTAAATTCAGTCCGGTGTGCTTCAGCAAATGATATAACTTGACAGTGTCCATCAGAAAATTGTTGATTTTGTGATGTCTCAGTCCAACATGATATCTGGATTATTTGGAAAAAAAAGCAGATGTCTGGGAGAGAATTTTACCTATATTTTTCTTCTGGGGTTGAAGCTTAGAAATGCAGCAGTTGATCATTGTGAGCAATTCTAATATTTCTTAATTGTAGTTACACATAGTTTAATCATCAATAATATGAGCTCCTACACTGATGCCCATCCAACAGCTTTTTTTTTCCGATGGGGTTTCCAGTTTAGAACGGTACATGGATGTCAGTTTGTTTGGTATCAATTCTGGTTGATCATCATCACATTGACTCTTTTTTCACTAGCAATTTTCTCATTGGCAAAAATCTTAATCGTTAGAAAAGCACATTAGAATATATGCGAAATATGTTAGACTTGAATAATATATGTGAAATATGCGATACTCCCTCCGTAAAGAAATATAAGAGCATTTAGATCACTAAAGTAGTGTTCTAAACGCTCTTATATTTCTTTAAGGAGGGAGTACTAGTTTCTCACGAGGAAATACTTACAAGGTAAACAAATGAATTAAATATACATGAAGGATCTGTGTTACGTGAGGATCTGAGGGGGAACCACAGTTTCTTATTCTGGTCCTATATTATTTCACATTGGCATGACTTTAAAACTTGCGCCTGTGTCTAGCTGGTAAACATCTCCACTTTGTGCATATGAAAAAATTTGGGTTCTGCTCTTCTAAAAGGAGAGTCCACACAACAATTCCCTCTTCATCTACCAAAACAACGAAAATTCCAGTGCTTAGCCTTACAGTAGTGACTAAAAGTCTGATCTTCAGCAATCTCTTATTTTAGATGAGATACCAATCACTGGTGTATTTCTGTTATTTTGTTTTGGAATATTTATCTTGTTTCATCAGACTGCTTTTGAAGTTTCTCTGCAAATTTGGTTCTGATGAGATGGTGTTTTGATTTCTTCATTTCATGTATCAGATGTGCCAGCTCCTCTTGCTACAAAAATGTATCATCCACGGGGAAACTACCGGCTTCGATTGGAGCTTGCTCAGCTTTACCGTGACTCATGCGTGGAGCAGTCACACGGCTATGCAAGTAATACAACTCCAACCTCGTCACAGAATAATGGGTTGGTACCATGTGATAATTCAACATTACATGGTTGTCATGATTCGGCATTACATGGTTCTGATAATTCAGTATTACATGGTGCTCGGAAGAGCAGCATTCCTCCAAAAAAGGTCTGGCCCTCTCCTTATGATCGTAGGTGCAATATCTTAACATCTTCTATTACTGAGTGGTGCATGTTCCGACAGCTTCTGGATCAGCTGCTTGCGAGCACATCAGGGTTGTGCTCAGGAATCTCTCCACAATTATCATCAAGCGGACCAAGCCGTCTGCAGGCAACAAAATTTCAGAAAGCAGACACTCCAGTATCTGCAGTTAGAAATGAATTGGGAAGAAGCAGGTGCAACAAAGCGGCAGTCCCGTCTTCAAAAACCACAGGTTGGAGCTGGGTTTTACTACTTTTGTATGTCCTGTAAAAAACAATTGGGCCATGCCAAATACATAATTAATCTGCTCGTTGCTTGTTGCTACTTTGTTGTACATCTTTCGATACTTTTACTGCTAAAATGAACATAGGAAACGGAAATTTTAATTTACGACGTTTGAGGAGACGTGATGGCTCCGCTCCGCTCTCCCTCTCCCTCCCGCTTCCCTAGCCTGGCCCAACCCTCCACCAGCCTCGCCGTCGTCGAATCCACGCCGGTGGCCCTCCTCCCCAGCCCCTCCCTCACCCTCCGCTGTGCGCCATGTCCGGGGACCGTGTCTCCTTCGGCGACGGCCGCTGGTCTGGCTCCGACAGCGATTCCTCAGCGCGCTCCTACAGCGAGGTAGCTCGCACGCCGCCAGCCGCCCGGTGCGCCGTCCCCGCGTCTGCCTCCCGGAGCACCGCCCCCGCGCCCCTGCCTCCGGCCCAGTGGTGGCGGCGCCGCGGCTGCCGGCCAAGGCCCGCATCGGCCCCCGCTCCGAGGTGCACCGCGTTGCTGGTGGCGATGTGGTGGATGCTGACGGCTTCCAGCAGCCCCGTCGCAAGAACCGCCTCCACCCCCGCCGTGCGCTCGAACCGGAGCCTGCGCTGCAACGCCCGCGCAGTCCCTCCCCTGAGGCAATCGCTGGGCTCTGCTTCCGCTGCCTAGATCATCGCCACCGGGTCCGGGACTGCAAGAGCGACATCCGCTGCCGGAAGTGCCTCATCTCCGGCCATGACTCCCGCGGCTGCGAGAACTACCACCGGCGAATGGGTCACACTCCCCCAAGCGCCCGCAGCCAGGACGTCTTCGCGGCCGGCCCTGCTCCCACCGTCCCCCCGCCACCGCCTCTGCTCCCAGCTCCGGTTGCCCAGGTGCCTGCCGTTGTTCCAGCGCGGGTCATCCTCGCGCGCACCGTTGAGATGGAAGAAGCAGAGGAAGTGCTGGCCCGGGCGATGGTGATCACCATCATGGGCAGCAGGCCGAAAGTGTCCGCCGACGAGGTCGTCGACCTGCTCCACCGCACCTTCAACTTCGAGGTCGGGGACTTCACAATCCATGCGCACCAGCCCGAGGACTTCATCGTCATCTTCGGCTCTAGAGCCTGCAAGGACCGCATGAACGGCGATCATCTCGTCTATGGCCCAAGATTCACCCTGTCGTTGTGCCCGTGGTGCAAGCTCGCACATGCCAGCTCGGGTGGGTTCGAATACCGTGTCGAGCTCGAGCTCCACGGCATCCCTACCCATGCTTGGAATGTGGCCACAGCAGAGCATATCCTCGGCATGACGGTTTGGATCGAGCGGCTCCATCCTCGTACTCGGTCCCGCGCCGACCTCGACGTCTTCCGACTTGCTGGGCGCACACATAATCCTGATGCCATCCGCCGCGCCGCTACACTGGAGGTCGTCGAGCTGCTCCCCGGCGCTGGCTCCTCCGCCCCGACTGTCCGCATCCTAACGTACCCCATCACCATCTCCCTCGCGCGCTCTGAGATAGACCGCGCCCATGCCCGTGCTGCGAGCACCGCCGGGCGCGACAGGGATGGCAACGCAGGCGCTGGCAACGGCGCCGCTCCGGACGCCGGCCAAGACCCTGGCCGCTCCCGCCGCCGTGGCCGCAAGCGCCGTCGCGCCGACGCGCCACCCTCGGGCCGCGCTGATGGCACTGCCATCGATTCCCTAGGATGGCAGGCCAAGGATCGACCTCTGCGTGCGGATGGTGTCACCATGGCTCCTTGGGACTCCTGCACGGAGGCGGCGCCGCCGGCCGCCCGTCGTCCCCTCGTGTGCATGCTGCCATGGCCTGGCCGGGATGGGGCCCGCCACTTCCGTTGGGATGCCAAAAGAGGAAAGGCAAAAAGGAAAGAAAAGCGAGCTCCTGTAGACGGTCCTCCCCCCACGACTGCTGCAGACGGGGATGTAGGGCCAGCAGGTTCAGATTCGCTGCGATGCGCGCCAGCTGGCAGCTTGGCATTGGCTGCGATCGGCCCGGATGCCACCCCGAATTTGAATCCGGTGTCGCCTTCTGCTCGGGATGACGGCGCTGGGGGGCCCAACTCTGGCCCGTGCAGCCCCATGCCTCGTCGGGATCCGGCCCCTGTCGGCTCTGACAGCGAGGTGCCAGACTCGCAGCTGGCGGGTCCGTCCTCACCGGCCAACAGCACAGCCTGGTCGGGACAAAGCGATGCTTTGGCCGTGTCACCGTCTGCCACCGTTTTGGAGCCTTCTGAGGGCCGGTCCCCGGGGACCGCGTGGACCAAGGAGGGGGAGGGCGCGCGAAGCGATTCTCCCGCCATTATTTTGCCGCCTCCCCCAGCCCTGCAAGATGCTCCTCCCCACGTGTCGGCCCAGCAGCCCGCCACTTCACCGCCAAGGCCCAAGCAAGCTGTTGGACCGGTGCAAGACCAGATTTTGCCTTCGCCCTCGTCGTCCCCTCCTCATCTTACTGCTAGGGGGCCCATCGATGATTGTGCTGCCATACGCTCGACCCCCAACCGCTTCGCCTCGCCGCCGGTTACCTTTCGTCGCCCCAGGGAACGTAATACTGCCGACGTACACTGGACCCTCGGGGATTTCCTTGCTGCCGCCACGAAACAAATTGCTGCCTCTCTCCCTGCGCCGGGGAAGAGGCACCCCCGCCGTCCCCTGAGCTTCTCCGTCCCTCGCCGTGGCCACTCTGCCTCCACTGCCAAATCCCCTGGAGCGGCGCCGCCCACTGCCGAAAGGAGAGCGTAGGTGCAGGTCTTGCGCACACTCGGGATCATTGGCATCGACAAACGGATCACTTCCGCGGAGATGCGCGCATATGACGGCATCTTTGCCGCGCCCATTCCGCTCGACGTGCTCGCGGCTATGGCCGCGCTGATCGATCGAAAGCTACCGGAGGGACTTTGCCACCTGACGAGCACTCCTGCGACCGCTGCCGGCGCCGGCGAGACTTAGCCTCCACACTGCAATCTCCGAGCATCGATTCCGTTGTTTATGGGTCACGGCCTTAAGATTGTAATTTGGAACGTCTGCGGCTTAAACTCTCGCGTTCGACGTTACGCTGTTAGATCGTTGATCGAGACCACGGGTGCGACCATTGCCTGCTTCCAGGAAACAAAAATGGATTTGATCTGCTCGTCGGTGCTTCTCAACACGCTGGGGTCTGAGTTTGACGATTACGTCTACCTACCGGCATTAGGTACGCGCGGAGGCATCCTCCTCGCTTGGAAGAGCCGGTCTGTGAGCATCACAGACCCAACGTTCTCTGCGAACGCGCTCACCGCTAAGGTGACTCTAGGCACGGCCACGCCATGGTGGATGACAGTGGTATATGGCCCGCAGGATGAGGCGGCCAAGGTCGCGTTCCTCCAGGAACCCCGCGACATCCGCGCCGGCTGCCTTGGGCCATGGATGCTTTGCGGAGACTTTAATCTGATCTACCGCGACGAGGACAAAAATAACGGCAATATCCATCGGCGCATGATGGGCAGGTTCTGACGGGTGATCAATGAGCTCGCGCTGAAGGAAGTATATCTTAACGGGCGCCGCTACACTTGGTCGAACGAGCAGTCCCCCCCTACCCTCGTGCACCTCGATAGAGTCTTATGCACCTCAGACTGGGAGGAAGCGCATGCTGCTTGTCACCTTCGTTGCCTGGCTTCGGTCGTTTTTTATCACAGCCCGTTGCTGCTGGACTGTTCCCCTGTGCCTGCCTCTCAACATCGCTTCCGCTTCGAGGATCTCTGGTTGCGGCTCGACGGTTTCAACGAGACGGTCGACTTAGCCTGGAATTCGGATCCTATGCTGACCCATTCCACCATTTGATGCTGCGGCTCCAGGCAACGGCGCGGGTGCTGCGGAGACTTTAATCTGATCTACCGCGACGAGGACAAAAATAACGGCAATATCCATCGGCGCATGATGGGCAGGTTCTGACGGGTGATCAATGAGCTCGCGCTGAAGGAAGTATATCTTAACGGGCGCCGCTACACTTGGTCGAACGAGCAGTCCCCCCTACCCTCGTGCACCTCGATAGAGTCTTATGCACCTCGGACTGGGAGGAAGCGCATGCTGCTTGTCACCTTCGTTGCCTGGCTTCGGTCGTTTTTGATCACAGCCCGTTGCTGCTGGACTGTTCCCCTGTGCCTGCCGCTCAACATCGCTTCCGCTTCGAGGATCTCTGGTTGCGGCTCGACGGTTTCAACGAGACGGTCGACTTAGCCTGGAATTCGGTCACCCATGCTGACCCATTCCACCGTTTGATGCTGCGGCTCCAGGCAACGGCGCGGTTGCTAACTAGTTGGAGCTCCCGATCTGTCGGGAACATTAGAAGCAAGCTCGCCATCTCTCGTGAGCTCATCTCACGGTTCGACAAGGCGCAAGAGGATAGGCTGCTGTCACCCCATGAGGAGTGGCTCCGTAAGCAGCTCAAAATCTCATACCTGGGGCTCGCCTCAATGGAGCGCACGTTAGCACGCCAGCGTGCCCGTTTGGCATACCTGAAGGACGGCGATGCCAATACCGCCTTCTTCCATCGACAGTGCTCTTATCGCCGGCAGAAGACTAGGATCTTCGGGCTCGCCGTGGAGGGCCACTTGATCACCGAGCAGGGAGGTCTCGCCCAGGCAGCTTACGAGCACTACGATGCCCTCCTGGGCACCGCCCTCGACCGCGAGCACACCCTGGAGCTGTCGGAGCTGATCGTGCCCACGGACCTGGATGACCTAGACTTGCCTTTCAGCGCCGACGAGATCTGGGCGGCGATTAAGCGCCTGCCTGCGCGTAAGGCGCCGGGGCCGGATGGCTTCACCGCAGAGTTTCTGCGGGCCTGTTGGAGCACGGTTCGACAAGACTTCATCGACGTCTTCCAACAGTTATTTGAGATGCGAGGCAGGGGCTTTGCTAGCCTGAACCAAGCGCCGCTCTCCCTGTTGCCCAAGCGAGCTGATGCCAGTACACTCAATGATTATCGGCCTATTAGCCTGATTCATCTTGTGGCCAAGATCTTCGCCAAGGTCCTCTCGCTGCGCCTCGCCCCCAAACTTGATGGACTGGTCAGTAAGAGTCAGAATGCATTTATCACTGGTCGAAGCCTCCACGACAATTTCATCCTTGTCAAGCATTCTGCGAGGCTGTTACACCAGCTCGGTGCCCTGAGGATCCTGCTCAAGTTGGACCTGGCGCGCGCATTCGATTCTCTGTCCTGGCCTTTCTTGTTCGAGGTCCTGCGGGGATATGGATTTGGCAGCAGATTCTTGGAGTGGATAGCCATCCTCCTTACATCAGCAAGCATGCGAGTCCTGATGAACGGCGAGCCCGGCCCCCCTATATGGCACCGTCGAGGGCTTCGTCAAGGGGACCCCCTCTCTCGCAGTTGTTCGTGCTCGCCGTCGACACACTCGAACGACTAATTCGGAGGGCTATTGAAGTTGGTGTTCTGGCACGGCTGCACCCTGCGAGGTCGATCCCCGGCGGTGTCGCTATATGCTGACGACGTTGTGCTCTGCTGCCACTGTTCGACAAGCGACACCATGGCCGTGCGGGAGATCCTGAAGCTGTTCGGCACGGCCTCTGGTCTGATGGTGAATTACACCAAGAGCACGGCAACGCTGCTGCACTGCGACTACGACACAGCCACTGCCGCCATTGCCAACCTGGGATGCCCCATCACCCAGCTCCCGATCACCTACCTCGGGATCCCCCTCACAATCAGGCGCCCCTCGGCCGCCCAACTTCAGCCCCTTGTGGATAGGATCGCCTATCGCCTGCCAACTTGGAAGGCGAGGCTGATGAACAAGCCTGGACGTCTTGCTCTGGTCAAATCCGTTCTGGGAGCCATCCCCGTGCACCAGCTCCTAGCGTACGCGCCGCCGAGAAAGACGCTTCGTCAGATTGAAAAAGCTCCTAGCGTACGCTCCTGTGGGCTGGTCGATGTGCAGCCAATGGCGGCCAATGCCATGTTAACTGGCGCCGCGTCGGCCGGCCTTTACAGCACGGTGGTCTTGGCGTGCAGGACCTGGAACGCGCCGGGCTTGCCCTTCGCCTTCGCTGGCTCTGGTTCTCCCGCACCGACCCGGAGCGTGCCTGGCATGGCCTGGACTTGCAGTCCTCCTCAGAGGAACGCGCGCTCTTCTTTGCCTCCACCTTCATGACCGTCGGCAATGGCAACTCTGCCCGCTTCTGGGAGGACCGATGGCTAAATGGCAAGTCCGTCTGCGAACTCATGCCCCAGCTGCACGCATGCATACCGAAAAGATGGCACAAGATCAGAACAGTGGCTGAGGGTCTCCTTGGCAACTCTTGGGCCAGAGACATTCTTGGAGTTCTAGGCGTCCACGAGATAGGCCAATACTTACAGCTATGGCAACTTGCCCAGCAAGTCACGCTCAACCGAGCCAGACAAGTTAACTTGGAGGTGGACGACGAACGGCATCTACACCGCGCAATCTGCTTACCTAGCATCATTCCAGGGCTCCACGACGTGCTTCTCATGGAAGCTTATATGGAAGAATGGGGCTCCCCCAAAGGTCAAATTCTTCCATTGGCTTGCCTGCCAGGACCGATGCTGGACTGCTGAGCGTCTCCGCGCGCCACGGAATGCAGCACCACCCCCGATGCCTGCTCTGCGATCAAGCCCCAGAAACGATGCGCCACCTAATGCTTGAATGCCCCTTTGCTCGCCAAACTTGGCATGAGATCCTCGCCTGGCTCAGGATGACAGCCACCTCACCGGACCATGAGGCCTCACTAATGGACTGGTGGCTGCAAGCCAGGCAGAATACGCCGAAGCCGCTGCACAAGGGCCTCGCGTCCGCCACCCTCCTCGTGCCTTGGATGATCTGGAAGCACCGCAATGCTTGCGCCTTTGAAGGGGCTCGGCCTTCCTCGCTACATGTGCTCAACAACATCAAGGAGGAGGCCACTGCCTGGGTCAAAGCTGGCGCCCGTGGCCTTAGAGTAGTGCTACCACAGACCTGGGATGTCCACTAATTTCTATCGTTTTTACTTTGTAATTGGTGCCTCCTAGGAGGACATGTAACCCAAACTCTGCCTTTTCAATGATAAAAACGCAAAAACATAGGAAACATTTAGTTAGGGGAGAGGTAATCATCACATGATTCACAATCCAAATCTGCATGGCAAATAATTTCAGGCATTTAACTTTGGTGCAGTTCTTCAATAATAAAGCAACTGTTTTCCTTTGAAAAAGCACTAAAGTAACATCTTGTGCTAGCAATTCATTTGTAGTCTTAATCATTACAAGAATGTTTGATCTAATTTTACTGGAAGGCTCTTGCACCAGTACCTTTTTTTTATATCCAGAAACCTACAGAAACAAAAGGAGGCGTGCTTATATCATATTACTTCTTGATTTCTCTTCTCTAGGCAAAAAGAAGACGCAGAAGCAATCTAACGCGCTACCTGCAATCTAAGTCCTCAGTAGAGTAGCCCATTGATTGGTATTTACCTTTGACTTTATTTGCCACGAATTTCAAATACAACATGATAGACAATTTAGTGCTGAACAGTGGCTAATCTTGGATTGATCTTGCAGGTTGTTCATTGCTATAGCAACTTCATTTGTGAAAGTAATATCTCATTTTGTTCATTTAATATAAAATTTGTTCTAGTTGAATGACTTTCGGACCAGACGATCTGAATACAAGGTCATTTTGGTAAGTCTGTATCTGAATTTAGTCCACATTTAGCGCTGCATGTGTACATCTCATATAAACTTGATTTCATCTGTGTTTTTTTGTAGGCTCGTTGACTCTTGGTAGAAGCTAACCACAACTCCGTAGTTCCGGCCCTGGTGATGGGACTAAGTGTAGATAACGTATCGGCAAAGTCCTTATGTTTATGTGCTCCCCTTATTACAAATGACATGATGAATGTTCTCCAAACCAGCAGTATAAGTTTCCTGTAGTTATAATATCATTGGTTGCTTCTTTTAGTAGTATCATTGGTTGCTTTTTTTAGTAGAATATCATTGCTTGCTGACATTCTTTTACAGGGAAACCCTCATGATACTTTTATGCAATTTGTGGCAGGGCTATATCAAGTAGTACACTGTGAGCTTCATCTTCCCAATCGTAACTACTCCCTCCGTTCCATAAACGTTTTTTTACACTAGTGATTTTCCATCCAGTCGGCTTCTATACCGGTGAACTGCTCTTCTTGCTCATCGAATGCCAAAAAGGGTTGAGAAAATGATGTAAGGAAGACATGGGGAGTGGCGGAGTGGTGTGATTCTTGCCCGGCGTAAGGCCTCGGAGGAGCTTGTCATTGTGTTTAATGCCGCCCGCTTATAAACCGGAGTGTGACCTGCATAGGTTTCTCAGATTCCACGTGTGTTTAGTGGAGTCGTTTGAATGTGACGAGGAGGCGTATTCAGCTGGGTGTGCAGCGTGCGATGCACTTGACGGACGCGCAATGTGGAGCGGTGTACTCTACAGTGGCATGAAGGTTTTTGGATGCTATCTGGACGTTCGCAAAGCTTGCTTGTCCCTGATTTGTGGGAGAAAGTATGTTCGGATCGCCCTGCAGACTGTTACATATTCGTATTGGATGACAACAGTCCAGACCGTACGATTGGGACTGATGCATACGGTTTGAAAGTCGTCATTGGGATGCCCTTAGTAATTTTGACCACACTAGAGCCAAGGATTCTTGGATTCTGCTGTTTGGACGTTGAGAATATGATCAATCAATTCCGCTGCTGCCACAACTGTTGGGATGATTTTAATAACGTGATAGAATGAATCCATTATCTCTTTTATTAAATGATTGTAGGTACATATAAAAAATAAGAAGGGGAAATCTAACTAGAAGCGTCGCACATCGCATTTTTCGTGCGGCCGGCGCTGCATGGGTTGCTATCACGCTACAGTACATTTGCTAATCAAATACAAAAGCCATGCAAGCACATGCGTTGAGTGTGCTAGAATGCTTAAATAGTTTGGACATGTTGCGGCAAATCTCCTCTCTTTACCAAGCATGCATGTAATGATGTCATCAAGATCCTCTTTAATGTTTGAAATTCAAAAAGAAATTCAAAAAGTTTTATCTCTAAAACGATTAATTTGATCAATGATCTGTTTTCACAATTGTCTTTGTCGCAATGAGATCTTCGAAACTAGATCCCATATTGACATGTTTTGACAAAAAAAATCGCCTATATTTGCCACATTGTTGCACTTACTTGTCATATTTGTAAACACTTACTTGCCTGGTAAAATATAATTGTTGCACTTGCTTTTCATATTTGTAAACACTTACTTGCCTGGTAAAATATAACTAAATTGCCATGTTTTACAATTCCATGTATAAAATTATTGCAAGAGGATTCGAGAGAACGAAAACGAGAGACAAGAATCGACAAGAATGAATCGGTGTACTTTATTGATTGATGAACAAGGTTTATATATATATACAGTGAAGAGGCGTCTCTAAAGGGACACGATGGTTCTAATGTCGGTTCCCTGGGAGGCGACGCTTCGCGCGGGATGCGTCCGTTCCACATCAGGATGGAACCGCCGTGAGCAATTGTGTTAGAAGGAGCGGGGATTCTTTCCCAAATAATCGTCGGGTTATTTTGTTCTTAACACTCCCCCTAATCACCGCTTGATTCACTGTTTGATGATTATATGTAAAAGTCCATCTTGATTAAGTCTCCTCCAAAAAACCCTGTGGGAAAAATGTGAGGAGTATGGTAGGATATGCTGCTAAAACTCCTTTAAACCCAGTGGGAAAATAAGGAGAAAATGATATAGCACATAATGATCTTATTGCCTCTCTTAACTCAATATGAAGTAGATACATAGAATATAGAGAACAACAAATATGTCGTGTATACCTTTCTAAAAACCCTCGTGGGGAAAACGGACAGTATGACATATGATCTTATATTGATATTACCTCATTAAAAACCTTAATGAGAACCTGAACAGTAAACTCATTAAGGGAAAAAGAGTGTAATATGATGCTTTGAACAAACATAATTCAGGAAGACACTCCCCCTAATTCTTGCAAATCTCGAAGCCGTCGCATACCAATTCCATAAATATATTTCTGGAATGTAGAAGTTGGTAGAGACTTCGTAAATAGGTGAGCGAGGTTATCGCATGATTTGACTTGCAAGACATTTATTTCCCCACTCCTTTGGAGCCGATGAGGATAAAACAACTTTGGGGCAATATGCTTAGTGATATTGCTTTTGATGTATCATGTTTGCATCTGTGCAACACAAGCCGCATTATCTTCGTAGATAATGGTAGGTGATTCGATAGAACCAATTCCACATGACTGTTGTATGTGGTTTATCATTCTGCGAAGCCACGTGCATTCACGTGATGCCTCGTATAAAGCAATTATTTCAGAATGATTGGTAGATGTTGCAACCAGAGTCTGTTTCGAAGACTTCCATGATATAGCAGTTCCACCATGTAGGAACACAAAGTCGGTCTGCGATCTGGCATTATGGGGATCAGATAAATAGCCAGCATCTGTGTATCCAATTATACCGGAGTCTAGATTTCTCTAAAACTGAAAGAACAGGCCAAGATCCTTTGTGCCTTAGAGATATCAAAAGACATTCTTGACTCCCGACCAATGGCGTTTGGTGGGAGCTGCGCTGTATCTAGCAAGTAGATTCACTACAAATGCGCGGTCAGGTCTCCTGCAAGTTGCAAGATACATAAGCGCTCCAATGGCACTGAGATATGGAACCTCGGGTCCCAACATCTCTTCTCCATCATCCCTTGGCCTGAACGGATCTTTCTCTGCGTCTAGAGATCGAACCACCATGGGAGTTTTAGATGGGTAGGATTTGTCTATATTGAATTTCTCCAATATTTTCTGGATATAGGCAACTTGGTGTACCATTATTCCTGAGGTAAGGTGCTCGAGTTGGAGACTCAAGCAAAATTTGGTTTGACCCAAATCCTTCATCTCAAATTCCATCTTTAGATGATTGCGTGCTTCATCAATATCTTGTGTGTTGCCGATGATGTTGAGATCATCAACGTACACTGAAATGATACAAAATCCTGAAGAGGACTTTTTGATGAAGACACATGGGACGTCATCACTGTTGGAGTAACCCTTGCGAAGAAGGAACTCACTAAGTCGGTTGGACCACATCCATCCCGATTGTTTCAAGCCGTATAGAGACTTGTTCAGTTTTACACAGTACATGTTGTGTTTTGCGCTTGCATTCGGGACAGAGACTCCGTCAGGAACCTTCATGCATATGTACGAATCTAGTGACCCGTAAAGATATGCGGTCACGACGTCCATCAACTGCATAGATAGACGATTTTGCACTGGAGAATATGTCTCATTGAAATCAATGCCGGGTCTCTGCGTGAAACCTTGTGCTACGAGCCTTGCCTTGTATCTCACCACCTCATTGTTCTCATTCCGTTTCTGGAGGAAAACCCATTTAAATCCCACAGGAAAACATTGGGAGGTGTTGGTATTGCTTCAGTGAATACCTTTCTTTTATTAAGCGAGGCAAGTTTTGCTTGTATTGGTCCTTCCACTGAGGCCAGTCGGATCGTTTTTCACACTCAACGATAGTCCTTGGATCATGATCATTAAGAAGGGAATTTGCAATTGTAGCAGAAAAATAAGTGCCGACAATCGTAGACTTACGGTTGAATGATTCTCCAGAATCGATATAGTTGGTGGATATCTCCTGCACCCCTGATGACTCTTCGTGATTTCCCAATACGCGTGAGTCTGGGTGTTCCGATGTCCCAGCCAGTGTGTGCAGACTGGAGCTAGGTTGTGAAGGTTGCCCTTCCACTGGGTGTAAACTACCCATAAGGTGTTCATCAACGTTGAGTTGACTTGCATTTACTGATTTTGAGGATTTTCTCCTCTCTCTCCTTTGCTGCTTGCGAGAAGCAGGTTCCGGGTCAGAGGCCGTACTACTCCCCCTCTTTTTAGTAACAGGGAGTTGAGTGGTTTTAGTTGGTACCTCCACTCTTTCGGGCACATTTCTGGCTGGAATCAAGGATTTTGTAACACCTTTTAGATCAGTAAATGAATCTGGCAGATTATTTGCAAGATGTTGCAAATTGATGATTTTTCGAACTTGGAGTTCGGTCTCTTGAGTACGTGGATCAGAGGCTGAAATGGCAATGTCATTCCAATCAATTTCCGGGCATTCTTTCTGGTACTTGAAATCTCCCCCTAATGCCGGAAAATGTTCCTCGTCAAATATGCAATCAGCGTGACGGGCTGAGAATAGATCCCCAGTAAGGGGTTCTAGGTACTTGATAATCGACGGCGATTTGTACCCCACATGGATCCCTAGTTTCCTGTGTGGGCCCATGGATGTCCGTTGTGGTGGTGAGATTAGGACGTACGTAGCACATCCGAACTTACGCAGATGGGAAATGCTGGGAGGATTTCCACGTACCAATTGCAGAGGGGAAGTATTGTGATATGCAGTAGGTCGCAATTGGATTAAGTCAGCAACGTGTAAAATTGCATGACCCCAACACGAGGTTGGCAAGCTGCAATTCATTAACAAAGGTCTTGCGATGAGTTTGATCCTCTTAATTAGAGATTCGGCCAAACCATTTTGAGTATGGACGTATGGAACAGAGTGCTGAACTTCAATCCCCAAGGCCATGCAATAGTCATTGAAAGCACGTGAAGAGAATTCTGCAGCATTGTCCATGCGAATTGATTTAAGTCGACTTTCTGGATAATGGGCCTGTAACTTAATTACTTCCTTCATTATCTTGGCAAATGCATGGTTTCGTGTGGATAGAAGGCACACGTGTGACCATCGTGTAGATGCATCAATCAGAACCATGAAATATCGAAATGGTCCAGATAATGGTTGGATAGGGCCACAAATGTCACCTTGAATGCGTTCAAGGAACTGAAGTGGTTCAGCTTGTATTTTAAGGTGTGATGGCCTTAAAATTAGCCTCCCTGTGGCGCATGATGTGCACACAAAGTCTGATGACTGAGGAAACTTTGACTCAAGCAAATTATGACCAATGGAATTGCTAGTAATTTTCCTCATCATCCCAACACTGGGATGGCCAAGGCGATCATGCCAAGTTTGGAATGCATTAACATTCTGAAAAATTACCTTGTAAGCAACATGTTCTACGGGCTTGATGTACGTATAGTATAGTCCGGACGACAGAGAAGGAATTTTTTCAAGTACTTGCTTGCCATATCCGTAATCTTTTGTAAAGAGTAGAAACTCCTCTTTGTTGTCTTCATGGGTTTCAATGTGAAAACCATTTTTAAGGATATCTCGAAAATTGATTAGGGTACGGGATGAATCGGGATACAGCAAGGCATCCTCAATTGTCACTTGTGTGCCACCTGGGAGGGTAAATATGGCATGTCCAGTGCCAACAATTACTGTATCGCGTCCAGCGATTGTCAAAATATATCCATTCATCTTTTTCAGAGTCTGAAAATATTTCAACTCCCTCAGTATGGAGTTTGTGGTAGCACTGTCCACAAGGCATAATTCCTCTTCCATCGGATTGTCCCCGTAGAGATCTGCTGGACTGCTGATGCTAGACTGCATGTGCCTAGGCCACTTTGGTCAACACAGCAGGACACAATTATTTATTCACAGTCTGTTCACGGGATGATAAGGACCCAGGCGGAAGCCTCAACCAAATCAAATTCGCACCAACGCGATAGAAACAAGGGCGGCGGCGAATCAGGCAAAGCTCCGGGCGTGCAGCCCCGCAGCGCTCACCGGAGACGGGCTAAGGTGCCCCCGCCGCGCTCGTCCACGTCCTCGTCTGAAGACCCGCCTGGGAGCAAGGTGCCCGGCGCGATGCCGTTGGAGACACCGTTCGTGAGCCCAAGGGCAGTCGGGCTCCATGTCCCTGCGCGCGTGGCGCGGCTGCTCGACGAAGGGCTCAACGCCGCGAAGCCGAAGGGCATCAGCCGGCGGCGAGGCGGAGGCATGGCAGGCGTTGGAGACGGCAGAGCAGGGGCGTGGCCGGCGTCGCGGGCGCGATGGCATCGACGGTCGCCGCGCTCAAGAAGCAGCGGACGCCAGAGCCGAAGACGAAGGTGGAGGCCCCGGTCGGCGAGGACACGTACGCGGAGGTGTCGCCCTCCATCTCGACAACCGCAGGGGTCGGAGACGGGAGGCGCGGCGCGACGGCGTTGTCGTCGGTAGCCACGGCGCTGGTCGAGCCGAACTCGAAGACGGAGGCGGGCGACTGCTCAACGGCGTCCACGACGGCGGCGGCGGCATCCTCATGCAATGGGCAGATGACCCACCCATGCGCAGGGCACCAAAATCCCGGCGGCGGTGCCCCTGTGCCGCGTCGGTGTTCACGTCGGCCCCGAACATTGGCAGGGCTGGACCGGCGAGAAGCCAGTCAAGAACTTCCAGCGCGAGCGGGACGAGGGGCGAGGGGCGCCGTCCGCCGGACCAGCACCACTCAGGGAGCGGTTGCCCTGGCCGTGGAAACGGTGCACACCGTGGCGGCGCGCAAGGTAGCCACCGACGCCGTGGCGGCGACCGATGTAGCGGCCCACCCCGTAGTGCCGACCGTCGAAGCGGCGACGCTCTACAAACCTGTACATGCGGTGGAGTGCAGCGAGGCGGCGACGACGGTTGTCGTTCTGCTGCAGGCGGCGACGGTACGAAGGCATGAAGCGAGGCATTTTCCTCACCTTTTGCCTGTAGATCTCCCGGAATCGATCTCGTCGGAATCGCTCTGGTAGAGCAGTGCTGATAACGTATTGCAAGTGGAATCGAGAGAACGAAAACGAGAGACAAGAATCGACAAGAATGAATCGGTGTACTTTATTGATTGATGAACAAGGTTTATATATACAGTGAAGAGGCGTCTCTAAAGGGTTGCGATGGTTCTAATGTCGGTTGCCTGGGAGGCGACGCTCCGCGCGGGGTGCGTCCGTTCGACATCAGGATGGAACCACCGTGAGCAGTTGTGTTAGAAGGAGCGGGGATTCTTTCCCAAATAACCGTCGGGTTATTTTGTTCTTAACAAAAATGACAACTTGAGATAATAAATCTGACAATCGTAAAACATGATATTTTAGTTACATTTTATCAAGCAACTTAGTGTTTATAAATATAACAGGTAAGTGCAACAATGTGGCAAATATGAACGGAAAAAAAAGTTGTCAAAATATGTCAATATGGAATCTAGTTTCGAAGATCTCATCGCGATAAAGACAATTGTGAAAACAGATCATCGATCAAATTAATCGTTTTAGGGATATAACTTTTTAAATTTCAAACATTAAAGGGAATGTTGATGACGTCATTGCATGCATGGGTGATAAAGGAAAGGGGATTTGTGCTGCATGTTCAAGCTATTTGAAGTAATGTGAGTATGTGATTAAAGTGACGCACTAATTTTACATGCATGTTAATGTTGCATTAGGGCCGCGGCACGGGAAGACCCGGATGCGGCGCCGCTATGTAGTGGGATCCAAATAAGAAATGCGACGAAGAGGCATCTGTTAGGGAGTGATGGTATTTATAAGAGGAGATTATCTTATAATTAACACATGTTAATTAAACTCTAACAACAACTTCTTTCCAGAAATTCGGATGAATTGCAATTATGGCCATGCTTCCATCATCAAAGAAAGAATCATCAATATTCATTTTATAAGACCCCGAGGAGGTTTCTGCCATCTCCTTCAGGAATGGCTGCAGTTGGACAAGAGGCATGATTTGCGGTAATTACTTGAGTAGCAAATGCAGAGCTTAGAGCAGTTTTAATTCTTTCTCCTTTCACAGCCTCCCGACGTTCCGACCAGATGCACCAAGCTTCGATAACAACAGTTCAAGTTGTCCAGGTCCCAAGTCTCTTTGAGCCTACCATAGTATTTGTTCTTGGGAAACGTTTCTGACCGGTGCGTCGAACCGTTCGACCGGCCGCACGCGATCCGCGCTGCGCTGATTAGGCATGCAACTCTTTTCCGTCTAAATTATTGCAACCAGCGTTCATATTTGCTATAAGTATTTTTATTTGCTACATTTGTTCAGTAAAAAAAGCTGCATATACGTTTGGTTGCAACTCTAGTTCGTCAGATTTTTCGTTACAATCGGTGTTTTTTACTTTTGCTACAACCGTGTTAATTTTTGCTACAACTAACATCATTTTTTGCTACAACTGTTCAGTAAAAAAGTTGCATCCACGTTCACGTAGATATTTGCTACAACCGGTGTTTAACTTTTGCTACCACACACCATTAACTTCGTTTTTTTGCTACGATCACGTAGATATTTTTTTACCACAATTTTTTTGTTGCAATCGTTGACGAAAATTGCTGCATCGCGTCAAAATTTTGCTGCATCGGAGAAAAATGTTACATGGAGATCTAACGGTGCGGACGCGCGGTGGTTGGCAGATCGTGCGACCCGCGTGCGGCCGGCCGAAAGTTTCACTTTCGACCGGCGAGCCGGCGCAGAGCATTGGCCTTTGTCCTTTACATTACCGGTCAAGGCATCCATCTTTACCTTCGAGTTCTGATAATCATTGTCCTTGTTTTTGATCTCCGTATAAAATGTGTATATATTGGTATCACATGCTTTATAAGTTATGAGACTGCATGTGGGGCCATAAGCCAAGATGAAGATGAGCTTTGCTTTGTCATTACTCGCTCACAATGCCTTTTTATGAATTTACTCTTTGAACCAAAGCCATGAAGGAGTTTTGCTCTCTCGTGATTTTTTCATCGGTCCTTGGTTACCCAAGGTCATTGTTCTTTTTTTTTTCCTGTTGTGCTTCGGTGCTTCTCCAACCAAGGATCAACCACTTGTAACACTATTGTGTGCTATGTTAAGTCGTTGAGACAATTCGATTGATCATGGTCCACATGCAAATCCGTCTTCCTAACAGAGTGTCCTACTCCTTCGAGCTTTCCAACGTGCGTAATAACGGGCACACCAATAAATTTTTTGACGTTCAAACAATTCATGCAGAACGAGAGGCACTCGTTGGTCAGAAAGCCATGGTTGATGCTTCCACCCAGAAGGGCACGCATCCCTTCATGAACCCATTCCTCCTTTCAAATGGTAACATTAAAGATTGCAGGCGAGAAGTAGATCTCAAGCTCACATAGTATGACAATGATATCTTCATGTAGCCTTATGAGACGCTTCAAACCAATCAATTTTGGGATAAAACATCAAATTTTAACAGAGACTCTAAGTGCAACCGGAAGTAATGTGTCATCATCATGTTGCAATCATGATACTTCATCCCGTCAAACCTTTGTTTCTTCACTCTTACATCTTTTGTATAGGCTCCCGGAGTAACCGGAACTAAATTCAATATCTTAAAGGCACTTGAAAACTTGATTGAGATCCTTCTCATCTAAATTGAACCAAGTGGGAGGGGGGATCACTATTGAATTTGGACACATGTTTTTTGCATGCATGTCTCCTCTCGCTCATCTGTGTGTAGCTCAACCCTGATATTGAGGTCTTCCAAGTATTGTCTAGCCTCCGTCCCGTCTTTTGTATTTCCCGGCATGTCATACAATGTACCAAGAAACTCTCATAGACATTCTTCATGATGTGAGCATGACATCAAGACAATCAGGTGTAGCGAGGACCGACATGTACGTTAAGACCTCAAAAAACAAACTTCATTTTCCATACTTTTAACAACAAGTCGGATGTCTTTCGCTTCTTTCCCAGCTTAGGGCACTCTTTCCAATAGTTCAACAAGCGACGTATTTCTTCTCTACTCCTCGTACATAGCTTTACTGGGTCCTCAATTGCACAGTCGAACAAATTTAAATGACTTGTCCACTCGTCATCCTTGTGAAGCCACCTTCGATGCCCACATGAACATTGTTTTCCAAGATATGACTTTCTATAGCTAGTGAGGAGTTATATCATCAATACACCTAACACATCCGCAATGTGTGTGGCACACCTGGTCGGAGACATAATCTGTAACCGAGATACCCTTGCACCGTCGTGGTCAATGCAACTTTCATAAGAAATGGTTTTGTTTGTTGGTGTCCCAAGTATTGACCCCTCCATCAGTCAATGATGTGTCTAGATCCTCCTTCAATAGTTAAAGATACAAGTTAATATCATTCCCCGGTACCGTATGCCCTTAAATTAGCATAGCTATGTGTACAAACTTTCGCTTCATGCTGAGCCAGGGGGAGGTCGCACAAACATAATAACATGGGTCGGGCGTTATGTGTACCGATGTGGTTGCCAAAAGGATTTAGTCCATCCACACTCACACCCAACCTAAGGTTCCTTGGTTCTACCGTAAATTCTGGTCTTCACAGTTGAGTGTTTTTCACTTGCAACCATATGCAGGGTGTCTTAGCAAGCCATCATGTTTAGCTGACAACTTCCTATCTTTGCACCAAAGCATGAGCTTTGCATCCTTCTTGTTTATGTAATAACACTGCAAATGGGGAATGAGCGAAAAGTACCAAACATTCAACCTTTTGAGTTTGTAAGCTTGTATTGGAAGTCCTTGCACTTGAGACACTATGTTTTTTCATCGTGGTCGTTGCGATAAATGATAACACTAATTGAATGCATAGTTATTGTTCACAAAAAAGGAAGTTTGCAATCATCATGGTCTTGAGTGGGCTTGATATAGAATTTCACAAAGAAGTTGCTGATAAATCTCCTAACAACCAACAATTTAGATGTAGGGAGCGGTTCAGGGGTCATCAGTTCAAAGATCAGCTACATGATTTTTTAGATCAGAATGTGTCATACGTGTGGAGTAGAAGATACTAATGAAGAAACAAACTTACTGGTATTATTTTGGTAGCATCGACAAAACATTCATAAGTTATGCATAGGGACATCATGTGCACGGTGTAGTATCCACAAAGGTTGGTCCCTTCTTGTTGTTGAGGACACTAAAATTTGATGTACATAATTAGTCATGTATTTGCGGTGTTAGGAACAACCTAACCGGTGTAAGTTGTTTCCTTTTTTTGTTTGGAGAAAAATAGAAAGAGGTTTACTTAGAAACTTGAAAATCTGACTAGCACTTTTTGAAAATAACGGATTCCGATGTCTTACCAGAGAAACGATCTCATGACGCAGAGATAGTTGGCGGTCAAACCGTTTCCCTCCTAAAGGTATGTACCTTGTCAATACAGTGCAAATGGAGATGAATTTTCACATACTCAGTTCTTGAACCAAATACAAATACAAAATATGAACATCAAAGAATTCAATACATATCCCTGAATTCCTGAAATTGCATTAGATCCCGAGGATTTTTTGACTTTTTGAGAGAATCCAGGTAGTAAACTGTGTTGCATTTTGGTACAAAGGCCACCAAGATCTAGTGATGGCTGTAGTTTAAGAAAACCATGAACTTATGAACTATGTCGGAAACTAAAAAATGATCAATGTATGTGTGGTTGTATATTTAACTTACCCTTCATGATATGGACACATGAAGAATTCTCGTACGTGTAACTTATACAAGATAGTGGCGATGTGTTCAATGAAATCCTTGCATGTACCATTGTCGCTTAATAAAATGTCGTTTGCTAAATCAGGATCTATGAAATACGCATGCTCCCTTAATGATCTACGTGTCTCAATCCCTAGAGAGGAATACAATACATTTAGGCTTTTTTTCGTTTACAACCTTGTATGGAGAAGTTGATCAAAATTTGTGAAGTACTTACAACATCAAGCATTTAACAAGAGTGGCAGAAAGCTCATCAAAGTTGAAGAAGAGATGGAAGTCCTCAAATTCCACACTAATGGTACCTAGAAGGTGAGAGAAATCCTTACTGTTGTATTGCACTTGCAGAATGTTATGATCTCCTCCTTCTAACATTCTGCCCATGCAATATTTATGTAACTTGCGACAATTGTAACTACACTCTTCAAAGTATTTGCCAACAAGAAATGGCTGGTCATGCTTGTACTTGTGTGCTTCAGATGGGTCTGCTTTATTACTAGAAAGTAGCTTTCCAACTCTTTCATCTGACATGGAGTCACAACCAAGATTATCCTCCCCTTCAAACAACATCTTGTTAATTTTGTTTTGGTTGATGAGTCTTTGTAGTAGGAGGCTATTGGTCCCATGCCTCCTCGGTTTTGGGGGACCCTTCTTCGTGTGTGCAACCGTGCCCGCTTTCCTCTTGTTAGCTGAAGCACTTTTGGTTTGAGGTCCAATTACATGAACGACATGCTGTTGAGAAGCCGGTGAAGGTATGATGGATTGCTGAGCAGATGGTGCTGTTGTGACGGACTGTTGAGCTATAGTAGCAGAGGCGACATACATCTGACCAGTCGTTAAAGCTATGATGGGCTTCTAAGCAGCTAGTGCCAACACATCAGTGTGTTGAGGTGGATCTGACAATGCCTTGGTTTGCTGAGCAGGCAGTGACGACATATCAGTATGCTTATTAGGTGGTTGCAAACCGTTGTACTAATGGACATGTTGTTCCACACTTCTGGACTGCTTAGAAGGCGGTTCTCGACTTTCAGATTGCTTAGTAGGCGGTTCGACACTTTTATACTGCTTAGCGGGCGGTTCTCGACTTTTGAACTCATGGTGAATCTTCAGCAGTTGTAGGCCTGGCCAGAGTGTGCTCACGTGACAATGAACTGGCTTATATGACAAGAAGTCCCGCACGTGATACGTCTCCAATGTATAGATAATTTATGAAGTATTCATGCCATCTTTGCCTATGTTTACAATAATTTTATATGGTCGTGATGCACTTTATATGATTTATTTAGAACTAACCCGAACTGACTCTGTTTTCAGCAGAATTACCACGACGTTGTGTTTGTGAAGAAAATGAAAGTTCACGGTGTTGGAAATATGCCCTAGAGGCAATAATAAAATGGTTATTATAATATTTCCTTGTTCATGATAATCGTCTATTGTTCATGCTATAATTGTATTAACAGGAAACAGTAATACATGTGTGGATAAATAGATCACAATGTGTCCCTAGCAAGCCTCTAGTTGGCTAGCTCGTTGATCAATAGATGATCATGGTTTCCTGATCATGGACATTGGATGTCACTGATACCGGGATCACATCATTAGGAGAATTATGTGATGGACAAGACCCAATCCTAAGCATAGCACTAGATCGTGTTTTTGGTATGCTAAAGCTTTTCTAATGTCAAGTATCTTTTCCTTCGACCGTGAGATTGTGCAACTCCCGGATACCGTAGGAGTGCTTTGGGTGTATCAAACGTCACAACGTAACTAGGTGACTATAAAGGTGCACTACGGGTATCTCCGAAAGTGTCTGTTGGGTTGGTACGAATCGAGATCGGGATTTTTCACTCCATGTGACGGAGAGGTATCTCTGGGCCCACTCGGTAGAACATCATCATAATGAGCTCAATGTGACTAAGGAGTTAGTCACGGGATGATGTGCTACGGAACGAGTAAATAGACTTGCCGGCAACGAGATTGAACAAGGTATGGGATACCGACGATCGAATCTCGGGCAAGTTCTATACCGGTAGACAAAGGGAATTGTATACGGGATTGATTGAATCCTTGACATCGTGGTTCATCCGATGAGATCATCGTGGAACATGCGGGATCCACCATGGGTATCTAGACCCCGCTGATGGTTATTGGCCGGAGACGTGTCTCGGTCATGTCTGCATGCCTCCCGAACCCGTAGGGTCTACACACTTAAGGTTCGATGATGCTAGGATTAAAGGAAAATAGTGTACGTGATTACCGAAGGTTGTTTGGAGTCCCAGATGAGATCCGGACGTCACAAGGAGTTCCGGAATGGTCTGGAGGTAAAGATTGATATATAGGATGAAAGGTTTTGGACATCGAAAATGTTTCGGGCGTCACCGGTAGCGTAACGGGACCACCAGAAAGGGTTCCGGAGGTCCACCGGGAGGGGCCACCAGCCCCAAAAGGTGACATGGGCCAAAAGGTTGAAGGGAACTAGCCCAGAGTGGGCTGGTGCGCCTCCCACCAGGGGCCCAAGGCACACGGGAGAGGGAAGGGGGGCAAACCCTAAGCCAGGTGGCCTAAGGCCCACCACGGGTGCGCCACACCCCTCCTCCCCTCCTGTCTGCCACCTCCTGGCGCAGATGGGGGCTGCCGCACCCCTTGGGGTGGGAGCCCTAAGGGCTGCGCCCCCTCCATCTCCCCCTATATATAATTGAGGTTTGGGGCTGTTTTGAGGCACTCGAATCTCTCTCTCTCTCTCTCGGCGAAGCCCTACCTCTCTGCTTCCTCGTCCTCCGCGGTGCTTGGCGAAGCCCTGCCGGAGTTCCACGTAGCTCCATCGCCACCACGCCGTCGTGCTGCCGGAACTCTCCCTCAACCTCTCCTCCCTCCTTGCTGGTCCAAGGTGTTGGAGAAGTCACCGGGTTGTACGTGTGTTGAACGCGAAGGTGCTGTGATTAGGCACATAGATCGGAACCGACCGCGATCTGAATCGCTGCGAGTACGACTCCATCGGCCGCGTTCTAGTAACGCTTCCGCTTAGCGATCTTCAAAGGTATGAAGATGCTCCACAATCTCTCTCGTTGCTGGTCTCTCCATAGATGGATCCTTATATGGCGTAGGAAAATTTTGAATTTACTACGTTTTCCCCAAAAGTGGTATCAGAGCGAGGTTCTATGCGTAGATTCTATGTACGAGTAGAACACAAAAGTTGTGGGCGCTGATTTTGTCAATTGCTTGCCATTACTAGTCTTATCTTGATTCGGCGGCATCGTGGGATTAAGCGGCCCGAACCGACTTTACACGTACTCTTACGTGAGAATGGTTCCACCGACAAATATGCACCAGTTGCATAAGGTGGCTAGCGTGTGCCTGTCTCTCCCACTTTAGTCGGATCAGATTCGATGAAGAGGGTCCTTATGAAGGGTAAATAGCATTGACATATCAACGTTGTGGCTGTCACGTAGGTAAGAAACGTTCTTGCTAGAAACCCAAATCAGCCACGTAAAAATTGCAACA
Source organism: Hordeum vulgare subsp. vulgare (assembly GCF_904849725.1). Classification (NCBI taxonomy): domain Eukaryota; kingdom Viridiplantae; phylum Streptophyta; class Magnoliopsida; order Poales; family Poaceae; genus Hordeum; species Hordeum vulgare. Next base: position 128,187,709 of record NC_058522.1, on the reverse strand, counting down.
ACAATTAGAGGACGTCTAACTTGTTTTTGCAGGGTATGCTATGTGATGTGATATGGTCAAAAGGATATGATGTTGCATATGTGATGTATGAGATTGATCATGTTCTTGTAATAGGATTCACGACTTGCATGTCGATGAGTATGACAACCGGCAGGAGCCATAGGAGTTGTCTTAATTTATTGTAGGATATGCAACGCCATGTTGATTACTTTACTTTGTTGCTAAATGTTAGCTATAGTAGTAGAAGTAATAGATTAATGGCGTGATGACTTCATGGAGACACAATGATGGAGATCATGATGATGGAGATCATGGTGTCATGCCGGTGATGATGATGATCATGGTGCCCTGGAGATGGTGATCAAAGGAGTAAGATGATAATGGCCATATCATGTCACTATATGATTGCATGTAGGTAGCAAAGATAAGATGATCCCTGATGAAAATTTCGAGAAAGTATTCCGCTAAGTGTGCACCGTTGTGAAGGATCGTTGTCTCGAAGCACCACGTGATGATCGGATGTGATAGATTCTAACGTTCGCATACAACGGGTGTAAGCCAGTTTACACACGCAGAACCCTTAGGTTGACTCAACGAGCCTAGCATGTACAAACATGGCCTCGAATACAGGAGACCGAAAGGTCAAACATGAGTCATATGGTTGATACGATCAACATGGATATGCTCATCATTGATGACTAGTCCGTCTCACGTGATGATCGGACATGGGCTAGTCGACGTGGATCGTGTAACACTTGGATGACTAGAGGGATGTCGATCTAAGTGGGAGTTCATCAGATGAACTTAATTATCATGAACATAGTCAAATAGGTCTTTGCAAATTATGTTGTAACTTACGCTATAGCTCTACGGTATTTGATACGCTCCTAGAGAAAATATGGTTGAAAGATAGAAGTAGCAATTATGCGGACTCGGTCCATTAACTGAGGATTGTCCTCATTGCCAAACAGAAGGCTTATGTCCTTGATGCACCGCTCGGTGTGCTGAACCCCAAGCATGATCTATGGATGTTCCGAACATCCGACATACACGTTTTTGATAATACATAATAGTTCAGTGCATATTGCTTGAACGACTTAGAATTAATGCGTTAAAGACGTTTCGAACGTCGCAAGACATACGTGATGATCAAAGAGATGAAAATGGGATTTCATGCTCGTGCCCTTGTTGAGAGCTATGAGACCTCCGACAAGATTCTTTGTCTGCAAAGTAAAGGAGAAGAGCTCAGTCATTGAGCATGTGCTCAGATTGTCTGAGTACTACAATCGCTTGAATCGAGTGGGAGTTGATATTCTAGATGAGACAGTGATAGTTCTCCAAAGTCACTAACACCAAGCTACTAGAGCTTCGTGATGAACTATAGCATATCAAGGATGGATATGATGATCCTTGAGCCATTCGCGATGTTTGACACCGCAGAAGTAGAAACTGAATAGGAGCATCAATTGTTGATGGTTTGTGAAACCGCTAGTTTCAAGAAGGGAAAGGGCATGAAGGGATACTTCATTAAACGCAAACCAGTTGCTGCTATAGTGAAGAGACCCAAGGTTGAACCCAAATCCGAGACTAAGTGCTTCTGTAATGAGGGGAACAGTCACTGAAGAGGAACTACCCTAGACACTTGGTAGATAAGAATGATGGCAAAGTCAACAAGAAGAATATTGGATATACATGATATTGGTGTGTACTTTACTAGTACTCCTAGTAGCACCAGGGTATTAGATACAAGTTCGATTTCTAAGTGTTAGCAACTCGAAATGAAAGCTATGGATTAAACGGAGACTAGCTAAAGGCGAGGTGACGATGTGTGTTGGAAGTGTTTCCAAGGTTGATATGATCAAACATCGCACGCTCCCTCTACCATCGAGATTAGTGTTAGACCTAAATAATTGTTATTTGGTGTTTGCGTTGAGCATAGACATGATTGGATTATGTTAATGGGAAATACTATTATTCATCTAAAGAGAATAATGGTTATTCTATTTACTTGAATGATACCTTCAATGGTCTTGCACCTAGAATGAATGGTTTATTGAATCTCGATCATAGTGATACACATGTTCATAATATTGTTGCCAAAAGATACAAAGTAGTAATGGTAGTATCACTTACTTGTGGCACTGCTGCTTGAGTCATATTGGTATAAAATGCATGAAGAAGCTCCATGCTAATGGATCTTTGTACTCACTTATTTTTTGAAACGTTTGAGACATGCAAACCATGCCTCTTGGTATAAACGCATGAAGAAACTCCATGCGGATGGATCATCTGACTCACTTGATTTTTGAATCACTTGAGACATGCAAATCGTACCACATGGGCAAGATGACTGAAGACCTCTTTTTCCAGTGAGATGGAGCAAGAATGTAACTTGTTGGAAGTAATACATTTTGATGTGTGCAGTCCGATGTGTACTGAGGCGCGCAGTGGATATCATTATGTTCTTACTTCAGAAATGATTTGAGTAGATACTAGTGTATTCACTTGATGAAACACAGGTCTGAATTATTGAAAAAAGGTTCAAGTAATTTCAGAGTGAATTTGAAGATCATCGTGACAAGAGGATAATATGTCTACGATGTGATCGTGGAGGTAAACATATATATCTGAGTTACGAGTTTGGTAAACATTTAAGACAAAGGTGAAAATTGTTTCACGTGAAAAATGTTTCACAACTCATGCCACCTAGAACATCATAGTCTGATGGTGTGTCCATATGTCATAATCGTGCACTATTAGACATAGTGCATACTATGATATTTCTTATCAAATTACCACTATCGTTTATGGGTTAGGCATTAGAGAAAACCGCATTCACTTTAAATAGGGAACCACTCAATTCCGTTGAGATGACACCGTATGAACTATGGTTTAGAGAAACCTAAGCTGTCATTTCTTAAGAGTTTGGGGCTGCGATGCTTATGTGAAAGAGTTTCAGCCGGATAAGCTCGAACCCAAAGAGCATAAATGCATCTTCATAGGACACCCAAAACAGTTGGGTATACCTCCTATCTCAGATCCGGAAGCAAAAGTTTTTGTTTCTAGAAACGGGCCCTTTCTCGAGGAAAGGTTTCTCTCGAAAGAATTGAGTGGGAGTTTTGGTGGAAACTTGATGAGGTTATGTGAACCATCACTTCAACCAGTGTGTGTGTAGAAGGGCGTAGGAAGTTGTTCCTGTGGCGCCTACACCAATTGAAGTGGAAGCTAATGATAGTGATCATGAGACTTCAGATCAAGTTACTAGAAACCTCGTAGGTCGACAAGGTCACGTACTGCTGCTATAGAGTGGTGCAGTAACCCTGTCTTGAAAGTCATGTTGTTGGACAACAATGAACCTACGAGCTATGGAGAAGCGATGGTGTGCCCGGATTCCAACAATGGATGGAGGCCATGAAATCCGAGAGAGGATCCATGTATGAAAACAAAGTATAGACTTTGGAAGAACCACTTGATGGTCATAAGACTATTAACTGTGAATGGATCTTTAAAAGGAAGACATACAGTGATGGTGAAAAGTCACTATTAAGAAAGCTCGACTTGTCGCGAAGATGTTTCCGACAAATTTCAAAGAGTTGACTACGATGAGACTTTCTCACTCGTAGCGATGCTGAAAGTTTTTTGGAATTATGTTAGCAGTTGCTGCATCATTTATGAAATCTTGCAGATAGGATGTCAAAATATTGTTTCCTCGACGGTTTCATTAAGGAAAGGTTGTATGTGATACAACCAGAAGATTTTGTCTATCCTAAAGGGTGCTAACAAATATGCAAAGCTCCAGCGATCCTTCTATGGACTGGAGCAAGCATCTCGGAGTTGGAATATACACTTTGATGAGGTGATCAAAGTTTTTCGTTTTATAAAGTTTATGAGAAACTTGTATTTCCAAGGAAGTGAGTGGGAGCACTATAGAATTTCTGATGAATATATGTGGTTGACATATTGTTGATCGTAAATAATGTAGAAATTCTGGAAAGCATAAAGGGTTGTTTGAAAGCAGTTTTTCAAAGGAAAACCTGGATTAAGCTACTTGAACATTGAGCATCAAGATCTATGGAGATAGATCAAAGTGCTTAATAGAACTTTCAACAAAATGCATGCCTTGACAAGTTTTTGAAGGAGTTCAAAATAGATCAGCAAAGAAGGAGTTCTTGGCTATGTTGTAAGGTGTAAATTTGAGTAGGACTCAGAGCCCGACCACGGCAGAAGAAAGAGAAAGGACGAATGTCGTCCCCTATACATCAGCCGTAGGCTCTATAAGTATGCTATGTTGTGTACTGCACCTAAAGCGTGCCTTGCCATGAGTCAATCATGGGGTACAAGAGTAATCCAGGAATGGATCACGGACATCGGTTGAAGTTATCCTTAGTAACTAATAGACTAAGGAATTTTTCTCAATTATGGAGGTGATTAAAGAGTTCGTCCTAAAGGAGTTACGTCGATGGAAGCTTTGTCACTAATCCGGATGACTATGAGTAGTAAAACAGATTCATATAGTGGAGCAACATTTGGAATGGTTCCACATGGGGCTTAGTAGCATCTATAGGATGACGTAGAGATTTGTAAAGAAAACACGGATCTGAAAGGTTCAGACCCGTTGACTATAAACCTCTCTCACAAGCAGGACATGATCGAACCCCAGAACTGTATGGGTGTTGAATTCATTGAATCACATAGTGATGTGAACTAGATTATTGACTCTAGTGCAACTGGGAGACTGTTGGAAATATGCCCTAGAGGCAATAATAAAATGGTTATTATCATATTTCCTTGTTCATGATAATCGTCTATTGTTCATGCTATAATTGTATTAACAGGAAACAGTAATACATGTGTGGATAAATAGATCACAATGTGTCCCTAGCAAGCCTCTAGTTGGCTAGCTCGTTGATCAATAGATGATCATGGTTTCCTGATCATGGACATTGGATGTCATTGATAAGGGGATCACATCATTAGGAGAATTATGTGATGGAAAAGACCCAATCCTAAGCATAGCACTAGATCGTGTTGTTCGTATGCTAAAGCTTTTCTAATGTCAAGTATCTTTTCCTTCGACCGTGAGATTGTACAACTCCTGGATACCGTAGGAGTGCTTTGGGTGTATCAAACGTCACAACGTAACTGGGTGACTATAAAGGTGCACTACGGGTATCTCCGAAAGTGTCTGTTGGGTTGGTACGAATCGAGATCGGGATTTGTCACTCCATGTGACGGAGAGGTATCTCTGGGCCCACTCAGTAGAACATCATCATAATGAGCTCAATGCGACTCAGCAGTTAGTCATGGGATGATGTGCTACTGAACGAGTAAAGATACTTGCCGACAACGAGATTGAACAAGGTATGGGATACCGACGATCGAATCTCGGGCAAGTTCTATACCGGTAGAAAAAGTGAATTGTACACGGGATTGATTGAATCCTTGACATCATGGTTCATCCGATGAGATCATCGTGGAACATGCGGGAGCCACCATGGGTTTCCAGACCCCGCTGATGGTTATTGGTCGGAGAGGTGTCTCGGTCATGTTTGCATGCCTCCCGAACCCGTAGGGTCTACACACTTAAGGTTCGATGACGCTAGGGTTAAAGGGAAATAGTGTATGTGGTTACCGAAGGTTGTTCGGAGTCCCGGATGAGATCCCAAACGTCACAAGGAGTTCCGGAATGGTGTGGAGGTAAAGACTGATATATAGTATGAAAGGTTTTGGACATCGAAAATGTTTCGGGCGTCACCGGTAGCGTACCGGGACCACCGGAAAGGGTTCCGGAGGTCCACCGGGAGGGGCCACCAGCCCCAAAAGGTTACATGGGCCAAAAGGTGGAAGGGAACCAGCCCAGAGTGGGCTGTTTCGCCTCCCACCAGGGGCCCAAGGCGCAGGGGAGAGGGAAGAAGGGCAAACCCTAAGCCAGGTGGGCCTAAGGCCCACCACGGGTGCGACACACCCTCCTCCCCTCCTGGCTGCCACCTCCTGGTGCAGATGGGGGCCGCTGCACCCCTTGGGGGTGGGAACCCTAAGGGCTGCGCCCCTCCCTCTCCCCCTATATATAGTTGAGGTTTGGGGCTATTTTGAGACACACGAACCCCTCTCTCTCTCTCGGCGCAGCCCTACCTCTCTCCTTCCTCGTCCTCGGCGGTGCTTGGCGAAGCCCTGTCGGAGTTCCACGTAGCTCCACTGCCACCACGCCGTCGTGCTGCTGGAGCTCTCCCTCAACTTCTCCTCCCTCCTTGCTGGTTCAAGGTGTTGGAGACGTCACCGGGCTATACGTGTGTTGAACGCGGAGGTGCCGTGATTCGACACATAGATCGGAACCGACCGCGATCTGAATCGTTGCGAGTATGACTCCATCAACCGCGTTCATAGTAACGCCTCCGCTTAGCGATCTTCAAAGGTATGAAGATGCTCTACAACCTCTCTCGTTGCTGGTCTCTCCATAGATAGATCCTTATATGGCGTAGGAAAATTTTGAATTTACTACGTTTTCCCCAACACACGGAATCGCCCGAAACTTTTTATAATTTTTTCTGGAGGAAATAAACAATATTGGAGCGAAGAACCACCGAAGGGGAGCCACCTGTGGGCCACAACCTAACTGGGCATCCGCCTAGGCCGCACCGTGATGGCTTGTGGGGCCGACTTGACTCTTTTTGGTGTGATTCCAACGTTGAAAAATCCTATATATACCAGAAACCCCAGAAATAAAGAGAGAACTTCCGCCCCGCCGCTGCAATTCTCTATATCGATGAAAAACCCATCTAGAGCCTTTCTAGTACCCTGTCGGAGAGGAGAAATCATCTCCGGTGACCATCTTCATCATGCCGGCGGAGGCCATGACGAGGAGGGAGTAGTTCACCCTTGGGCTGAGGGTATGTACCAGAGATATGTGTTCAATCTCTCTCTCTCTCTCTCTCTATATATATATATATATATATATATATCTATATCTATATATATATATATATATATATATATATATATATATATATATATATATATATCGTGTTCTTGAGATGGCACGATCTTGATGTATCACGGGCCTTGTTAATCTAGTTTGATCATCTGATGTTTGGTTTGAGAACACTTGATGTATGTCTTGCATGTCGATACCTGTAGTGACATTAGGGTATTCAAGTGATTCACTTGATATATGTTATGGTATCAACTTGCGGATTCCGGTGACCTTGTGGATCTATGCAAAGGGGTTGATTGCATGTTTTCATACTATCTTCTCCGATAGAAATCTTAGGATCCTCTTTGAAGTTCTTTGTGTTGGATTGGATATGATAGATCTGAAATTGTTTGATGCATGTCACATAATTTACCCACGGACACTTGAGGTGACATTGGAGTATCTAGGTGAAATTAAGGTTATTTGATATGTATCATGGGTGTTATTCTAGTACAAACTCTAAGGTTGTTTGTGACACTTACAGGAATAGCTCAAAACATTGATCAGAAAGAATTACTTTGAGGTGGTTCTACTAACAACACCAATTTCATCTTATTGTTCTCTGCTAGATAGGAACTTTGGAGTGACTCTTTGTTGCATGTTGAGGGATGATCATATGATTCCACTATGGTAGCATTGTTGAGATTGTAAGTGCATCTAGTGCCCCTTAGTAATTTTGGTGGATTGAAGACTTATAGGTTAAGAGACTGATATATTTGTGAGTGTACACAGGCTCTATAAGTTGCTGAGGAGTTTGAGTTATTCAAAAAATATCAACCCCTAAAAATGTATGTCTTCGGGTGAAGACTTTGGTCATTCCTTGAAGACTTTGGTAGCGAAGAAATTGCTATTCCTCATGAAGACATTGAAGATGAGGAATTCGGTGTGTCCCGAAGAAAATGCTCTAAAGACTTTGAAGATTGAATATTTACTCTTTATGTTTTATTTTCTTCATTCTTGAGTCAAAGGAACACCATACTGTTAAAGGGGGTCGAGGTAATACTAAGGACAAATTTCCTCATAATGCTCGACTCAAACCTACACATACCTAATCCTTCAAGTGAGGAACACGAAAGACATGAGGACTTTCACAGTTGAAAGTTCCGGCCGTTGCCGCGCCGCGCGCCACCTATCCCCAATCTTATCCACACAACAGTCATATCATTGGGGGGCAATAATGTCATATCATGTCGGGATGCTCCCAGGCTATAAGTAGTTGCCCCCTACAACCACTAGCTGGTTGGCTGCTCCAAGAGAAACTAACACTTGTCATTTAGATCAACTCAATCCTCGAGGACTTTGAGCGAAAATCATCAAGTGAGGAAAAACCCCAAACACCCAAACCAAAACCCAAAACCCAAAGTGATTGAGCATCACTGAAGAGATTGTTCCTATGTGGAACCGACCTTGTTAGTTTTGAGGACTGTGCATCCTCCAGACGGTTAGGCGTCATGGTCTAGAGCATCCAATAGTCAATTGTGGATCGTCGGGTGACCGAGTTTGTGAGGGTTTGGAAGTCTGTCGTGAAGACTTACCACGAGTGTTGGGCGAGGACTGTGTGTCCTTAGCTCGAGGAGACTATGGTAGGGACTGGGTGTCCTTTGGTTTAAATACCAAGCCGTTCCAAACCAGACGTACAACTGTCACAGTAGTTGGAATTGGGTCATCAAACCATTGTCTTCATCAAGGTACATGTTTTATTTCTTCAACTCTTTCATTTCCTCAATTGCATGTTGATGGCTTTCATCTGTACTATTTGAATAATTTGACTGAAGACTTTCTCTTAATTCCTCACTTCGAATTCTTCACCTGAGTTGTTCATCACCTGCTTATCCTGTTCATGTGATGTGTGCAAACTGATTACTTCAACTCACTTTGTTGACTTAGCTATAGTCATTTTTGCGCATCTGTTTAAGTACTACTTCCGCTGCACTCAGTTTTTCCTCACTAGGAATTTCCTCAGTGATGAATTTGTAAAAATCGGCTATTACCCCCTCTTGTCGATATAAGGCACTTTTAATTGGTATCAGAGCAAGGTACTCCCTTGTTCTGTTTGATTTTGGTTTAACCGCCTGGAGTTTTAGTTATGTTGACCGCAGGTATGATCAAGGTTACTGCGGGATGTTCTACCTTTGAAGGAAAGGGTTTCCCCTACTCGAAGAACAAGATGCGAATGCACCTTGAAGCAATTGACAACGATCTTTGGTATATTGTGGAAAATGGTGTTCCCTCTGTCACTTCAACTATCACTGCCGCCGATGGGAAGAAATTCAAGCAACTCGACTCTCAAGCGAAGAATATCATGTGTGGCCATCTGAGCAAACGTTAGTATGGCAGAGTGAGTGCGTTGGGCTCTGTGAAGCTTATCTGGGAAAGGTTGTCCAAGGTCAACGAGGGAGTCTCCACACATCGTGACTCTCGAGTTGATGTTCTTCGCAATCTCTTCAACCGCTTCAAGAGACTTGATAATGAAAGCTGCCAAGACACTTTTGATTGCCTCACTGACATCTCCAATGAGCTTCAGGCTCTTGGAGCCAGAGACATCACTGACCTTGAAGTTGTGAAGAAACTGCTATGATCCCTTGATCCATCATTTCACACACTAGTACTAAGATTCAAGAATGAAGAGACTACAAGATGCTTGATCCTGCTGATATACTTGAGAGACTCAATACTCATGAATTCCAACAAGAAGAGGAGAGAGACGTTTATGGACCAAGCTAAGACCTCATGCGCTGAAGGCAAAGGCTGTTTCCTCATCTGAAGAAGAAGAATCCGATTGTAGTCTTGGTGATCCTGAAGAACTTGGTCAGGAACTTGCTATGCTCATGAGGAAATTCCAGAAGTTCTCAAGGCGTGGCAAGTTTGTAAAGTCTTCAAGAAGAGATATGAGGAAATCAGAATCTTCACCTGAGGACTACAAGAAAATAACCTGCCATAAATGCAAGAAATCTGGTCACTACATTGGTGATTGTCCTCGTTTGGTGAAGGAATCAAGGAAGAATAAGTACAAGGATGACAGTTCTGACGACTCGAAGAAAAAGAAGAAATATTCAAAGTCCTCATTGCACAAGAAGACCAGTTTCAGAAAGGCTCGGGCACTCATTGGCAAGGAAACGGATTCTGAAGAAGAATCTGAGGAATGTGATGAAGAGGAAGGTTCGGAAGTGGAGTCAGAGTCTGGTGTGGCAAGTCTAGCTCTTGCTACCACATTCATCAACAAGTCCATCTTCAACCTTGAAGAAAATGACAACGTCAACAACACTTATGACTATGATGATGACTTTGCTCCCACCTATTGCTTCATGACAAAAGGTTCAAAGGTACAAAGCCACACATCCTCTTCTAATTCTAGTGACTGTGAACTTGATAATTATCAAAAAGCCAGTTACTATAAACTTGCCAACATTGCCACTAAGCAACAAAGTGCTATTGAAAATCTTCAAAAACTGCTAGACAAAAGCGATGACCTGTTGAATGATGAAATAAATCATACTCAAATCCTCACTGAAGATGTTCAAAGTCTTCAGTCTAGATTTGATAGTTTTCAAGAATGTTATGGTACACTCTTGGATGATGATGAGAAGCTTTCCTATGTATTTATTCAAAGGAAGCTAGATCTTGAGAAGCTGAAAATGTGCCATGATGATCTTCAAATGGAAAATGATTCATCGCTTGCTCAATAGACCAGTACCGCCCAGGAAGATTTCATTCCACCATGTCTGAAATGCATCGAACGTGAAACTGCTAATTCTTCACCTGAAACTTCAAATGCTTCTATTGCTAAAAATTATTCAACTGTTCCCGTGGTAACAAATTCCTCATGTGAGGAAACCAAAAATGCTACTGATGAAAATGCAGGGTTGAAGGAATTGTATGTGAATGGCATATACAAAAGTCTCAAAGGGCATCAAACCCTTTGCGATGTGCTCAAAAACAGATTCTGAATAGGAACCCGAGGAAAGAGGGCATTGCCTTGAGCGGAAACTAAATGTTGATGCCTCATACTAGAAACCTGAGCAGTACCCCAAAACCTCATGGGTTGTTGCAAAAGGACCTCCTATTGATCCATCCACCCTAACAGACTTTGCATGTGAAATGTCTTATTCCTCTGATGAGTCTTTTGACTCTAACTATAAAATGTTCAAAAATCAAGATGGTGAAGTATTTTCTCGATATGTAGGAAGTAACTCTAGGAATGGACCACCCCTGAGGGAAATCTGGGTCTCCAAAAGCAGCTTGGAAAGTCTTCAGGTGAATGTCCTCATGACACCACCAGTGAAGAACATGAACCCTAGATCAAATTCCTCAGGTGGACCAAAGTCTTCATGAGGATCAAATTCCTCAAATGGTCAAAACTATGCTCGTACTCACAATAATGCTTCTAATATGCAGGGAAACAGCAAGGGACATGAATATGTGCACTATTCCTCAAATCACTATCTTCATAAGTCCTCTCAAGAATTTCTATGCCTATTCATTTGAGTACTCTAACCCCCCTCCTGTTAAAAGAAGTGCATTAGCTTCAATGCCTCAGTTCTCATATGATGCTCGTAGGACGATGAACGCTTTACCACCCCTTCAGATGTGGGTGGTGAAGAAATCGAACTAATCACTTCTACCAGTCAGGTCTCCACATGAAAGTCATCATTTGAATAATTTGCTGGAGACCTGAGGAAATTGCTTGATAGGACGCAATCTAAAGCATGATGAAATGATCTATCATTTCAGACGTCCTCATTATGTCCTCAAATTTATTTTATGTGATGAAATTGATATCATATTCTTCAATCTGAACCATATGAGATGTTAAGCAGTACTAATTCATATGCAGGATGACCAACCCAAGACCACAGAGTGGGTTCTTGACAGTGCATGTACAAATCACATGAGTGGTGATAAAAGCTTATTGATGAATATCCCACTCACTTCATCACCACTTAAGCATATCACCTATGCTGACAAAGGTAAAAGCAAGGTATTGGGACTCGGTAAAGTGGCTATCTCTAAGGACCGACACATGGACAAAGTCATGCTTGTCGAATCCCTTGGGTTTAACCTCATGTCAGTCTCAATGCTTTGTGATCTTGATAGATGTGTAGTCATCATGGAATCTGACAAATCCAAAGTCTTTGAAGGCTTTATGAGAGGAGACTTGTTTATTGTTGATTTCTCTGTAGGTCCTCAGCCAACCACGTGTCTACTAGCAGAAACCTCATAGGGCTCCCTATGGCATCAACGACTTGGTCATGCAGGCATGAGGAATTTGCACACGCTGACAAAGAAGAAGCATGTCATTGGCATCGAAACTGTCAAATTCCTCAAGGACCATCTCTGCACGGCTTGTGAGTCTAGAAAGATGACCAGATCCAAACACCCCTCGAAGACTATCATGACTACTACTTGTCCTTTTGAATTTCTTCACATGGATCTCTTTGGACCTACTCATTATGCTACTCTAACCAATGTAGCATCTCTACATGGCTTTGTCATCGTTGATGACTATTCTCGTTATACTTGGGTGCATATCATTCTGTATAAAACTGAAGTGCAGGAAGTATTCGAAGGATTTTCCTCAAGGGCCTCAACGAACTTTGTCGTCAAGATCAAACACATCACGAGTGACAATGGAACATAATTCAAGAATACATGCCTTGATGATTATCTTGATGAACTTGGTATTACTCACAAATTGTCTGCTCCTTATACTCCTCAAGAGAATGGTGTCGTTGAGCGCAAGAACATGACTCTGGTTGAAATGGCATGGACTATGCTTGAAGAATATCAGACTCCTCGTTGCTTCTGGCTTGAGGCAATCAAAACTGCTTGCAACATCATCAACATGGTATATCTTCACAAAAATCCTCAAGAAGACTTCATATGAACTCCTCATTGATAAGAAACCCAATGTAAGTTATTTCAAAGTCTTCGGTGCAAGATGTTGGATTAGAGATCCTCACCATAACTCAAAATTTGCACCAAAAGCACATGAGGGTGTTATGCTTGGTGACGGAAAGGACTCGCACACCTACAGAGTCTTCAACACTTATCACAACAAGGTTGTTGAAACTGTAGGTGTGTGGTACAATGAAACTAATGGCTTGCAAAGAGACAAACTGCCTTCTATGCCAGATAAATTGACTCCTGAGGAAGCTATTAAGCACAAGGCTACTAAAGATATCATTCCTACCGAGGAACAACCTCCTGTTGAACAAGTCGTCCCCAACAATGATGAAATTCAAGCGGGAGCACCTAAGGAAATTGCTCCAGATCAAATTCCTCAGCTCAACCAATGTCTTCAACCTACGCATCCGAGGATTGGAAATGAAGTGGAAATTGACAAAATCCTCGATGACATCAATGCGCCAGGTCCCCTCACTCGCTCAAAAGCCTCACATTTAGTTAATTTTTGTGGGCATTTATCCTTTGTGTCTATCACAGAACCCTCAAAAGTTGATGAAGCCTTCATGGAACCTGAGTGGATTCAAACCATGCAAGATGAACTTCTTTAATTCAAGTTGAATGACGTATGGGAAATCGTCAAAAGACCCGATCCTCGCAAGCACAATATGATCGACACCAAGTGGATCTACCGAAACAAGCAAGATGTGGATGGTCAGGTTGTGAGGAACAAGGCACGACTTGTAGCCCAAGGCTATACATAGGTTGAAGGAATTGACTTTGATGAAACTTTTGCACATGTTGCTAGACTTGAAGCTATTCGTATATTGCTTGCTTATGCTAATCATCACAATATAACACTATATCAAATGGATGTGAAAAGTGCATTCCTCAATGGTAAGCTTGAGGAAGAAGTATATGTTGCTCAGCCCCCAGGTTTTGAAGACCCGAAGCACCCAAACAAAGTCTTCAGACTCGAAAAGGCACTCTATGGCCTCAAGCAAGCCCCTCGGGTGTGGTATGATACATTGAAGGAATTCGTAGTGAAGAAAGGCTTCAAACCCGGTTCACTTGATCCCACTCTTTTCACAAAATACTATGATAATGAGCTGTTTGTGTGCCAAATATATGTGGACGATATCATCTTTGGTTGTACTGACAAACGTTAAAGTGATGAATTTGCCTACATGATGGGTGAAGAATATCAAATGTACATGATGGGGGAGCTGAAATTCTTCCTAGGGATTCAAATTCGTCAAGAACGCAATGGCATCTTCATCTCTCAAGAGAAATACCTCAAGGATGTCCTGAGGAAATTCGGCATGAATGAATGTAGAGGCATCAAAATTCCCATGCCTACGAACGGTCACCTCTCCATTGACAAAAATGGTACAGATTTCGATCAATAGGTATATCGCTCTATGATTGGATCTTTATTGCACCTATGTGCATCGAGGCCAGACATTATGCTTAGTGTTTGCATGTGTGCACCATAAGGAAAACCGAAGGAATCACACCATAAGGCTCTGAAACATATTCTTCGATATCTAGCTCACACACCAACACTTGGACTATGGTACCCAAAGGGCTCAAATCTTCACCTCGTTGGATATTCTGATTCTGATTATGCTGGTGACCATGTGGATCGCAAGTCAACGTCAGACACATCTCATTTCCTCGGACGATCCTTAGTTTGTTGGTCCTCAAAGAAGTAGAACTCCATATCACTCTCCACTTCTGAAGCTGAATACATTGCTGCTGGATCTTGCTGTGCTCAACTGCTGTGGATGAAGCAAACCCTCAAGGACTACAACATCGATATGAAGAATGTGCCCCTCTACTGCGATAATGAGAGTGCAATCAAGATTGCCTACAACCCGGTACAACACTCAAAGACCAAGCACATCCAGATTCGTCCTCATTTTCTTCGTGATCATGTACTCAAGGGCAACATCATCACCGACCATGTGAAGACTAAAGTCCAGCTAGCAGATATCTTCACTAAGCCCTTAGATGAGAAAAGGTTTTGCAAGTTGCGCTGTGAGCTAAATATCCTATAATCTTTGAATGTTGTGTGAAAAGGCACACATCCTAACACTTATGTAAAATTGATGGCTTAGATGCACAACACACAAAGTAACGTTTTCCTTCAATCAATGAAGAATAACACTCTAAGTGTGACAAAATTAATGAAGAATTTTATTCTCACGGCCCTACGACAATTGTACGCGGCGCCTGAAATCATCATTCTTATACGGTGGGACACGCCACCACCAAAATTTGAGATTCTTCAAGTTGAAATTCTTTAAAGTTGAGATTCTTCAAAACTGTGACTTTTTGCAAATTCCTCAAATTTTCAATGTCTTCAAAAGTTTTCAAAATCTTCAAAATTTTCTGTGATGATCTTCATTGACTATATATATATGAGCTTTCAATGTCCTCAACAACATTCACTTATTGCTAAGTCTTCAAGTTGGTTTTTCATCTAAGTGAATGTGATCGGACCCGTCTCCCCTCTATGTTAAGCTCAACCCAAACTATTCTCAATTCTTCATATGCATTCTAATTGACACTTGTTCAAAGTCCTCACTGAGTCCTTGTCAGCTGAAGACTTTGCTACGAAATCCTCAAAATTTTCAAACTTAAATTTTCCAGCCGTTACCGTTCTAACTGCACCCACTACTGACGATAGGATAACCACGATCTCCACTATATTCACCGCTTCGTATGTGGCTAACACGTGTCAAGCAGAGAGGAAAGGGCAGGGGCAGTTCGGTCCGAAAGTTTTGCGCCGGACCATTTTCACCTGAGCTATAAATAGCCCCCTACCCCTTCAGTGAAAACTCTTCCTCTCGCTTTCATCTTCCCCCGCTCGAGCTCTACCCTAGCGTCGCCTCTGGAAATCTTCATCGCCGGTGAGGAACAACTTCGTTTCCTTGACCTCGCCGTTGCCGGACTCACGCCGACTGCGGATCATCTCCTTTCGCCGTCGCCGTAGCTGTCTTAAGTCGCCAAGTTAGGGCGATCGAGATCTGAACCGACGAGCTTCCGTTTTCACTTCCTCTGTTTGCTGAGTACGCCGTGTTCTTCACACAGGGTAATTAAGGTCTAATTTTACTTCCCTTGTTGAACCCTATATTTTCATTAGATCTGTGAAAACTGTTATTCCTCAAAAACTTCAAAAGAACGAGAGTTTATAACTTAATAAAGTTTATAATAGCCCATAAAGTAGAGCCGCTTGAAGACTAACTCAGATTTCTCCCCTTTGTCATCAAGCGACAAAAAGGAAAAAAAATTGAGGACTAACGCCCTTGAAGAAATTACTTCTGAGTTGGAGGAGGAGCGTTTGGGTCGTCCGTTGTAGCAGTGTTGCCGATGTCTTCACCTTCATTGGTTGTGCGAGTTGAAGAAAATGAGTTAGCACCAGTTAAGGAACAGTGATCTTCTTGAACTTCTTCTTTGGAGGCCAGGACCAGTCGAAGTCTTGCTGGAACTCCATTTCAGTGAGTTCCTCACTGGTCTTGAGGTGAGTCAGAATGGCCCATGTGCGATCAAAGATCTCATGAAGATAATAGTGATTTTTATTCACTGCATTCCTGGTTGCATTGAGGTCTTTCACAATTTCTCCAACCTGATGCTTGACCCATTTCAGGTTGCGATCAGCCTTCTGATGAAGACTTAGTAGGAGCTCACGGCCAGTCATCATGCGCGGTGCAGTTGGGCTTGGTGGTTCTTGTGATGCAGTGTCATCATTGGTGGAGTATGATGCTGCTTTGCGAAATTGACCATCAAGGGGCCGAGTACCTTCATCAATCATAGATTTTCCTTTGCTGTCAATTTCATCAAAGGAACTCTTGACAACTTCAACCGGAGGTAGGTAAGTCTGGTGATTAAGAATGCCGGCCTTGTAAGGCATTCCAGACCTCTTTGTGAGAAATCCGAGTTAGTTTTCAAGCGGGTCTACTTTATGGGCTATTATAAACTTTATTAAGTTACAAACTCTCGTTCTTCTGAAGTTTTTGGTGTAATGAGTTGTGACTTAATCCCGTAGGTGATCTGACACTTTTGAACGTTTTTCCTCGCATGCTTATTCCTCAAGTTGATTAAATGCATGCATGCTAAAATTCGTCAGACACCATTTTTCATCATGCATTTCAAATTCCTCATACTATATGTTAAATGCATGCATGCATTACAAGATATAGGTGGAGATATCCATGATATAAACCATCAATGTGCATTTGCTGTCGAAAGAAAATTCCTCAAACATGCACGTCTTCAGGGGGGAGTTTCTCTATATCTTGCAATCAAATTCCTCAAACTCTCCACTTACACTTCATATTTTTATTCCTGTTGAAAACTTAACCTTTTTGTCATCCACCACCAAAAAGGGGGAGATTGTAAGTGCATCTAGTGCCCCTTAGTGATTTTGGTGGATTGAAGACTTATAGGTTAAGAGACTAATATGTTTCCGAGTGTACACATGCTCTATAAGTCGTTGAGGAGTTTGAGTTATTCAAAGATTATCGGCCCCTAAAAATGTATGTATTCGGGTGAAAACTTTGGTCATTCCTTGAATACTTTGATAGAGAAGAAATTGCTATTCCTCATGAAGACATTGAAGATGAGGTCTGAAAACTTTGAAGCTTGAAGATTTACTCTTTATGTTTCATTTTCTTCATTCTTGAGTCATAGGAACACCGTACTATTAAAGGGGGTCGACGTAATACTAAGGAAATATTTCTACATGATGCTCATCTCAAACCTAAACATACCAAATCCTTAAAGTGAGGAACATGAGAGACATGAGGACTTTCAAAGTTGAAAGTTCCGACTGCTGCCGCCCTGATGACGAGTTGATGTATATACTTCTCGCCCCTCGTTGGATACCCGAAGTGGAAGGTGGAAATGTAGTCAGCAACAAATTTCCCTTACACGGAGACTGTAAGGTTTATTGAACCAGGAGGACTCCTAGGATCAACAAGTAGGCGTATCCCACCCTGGCGCTAGCAGAAGATGTGGACCTGCACACACAACAAATAATTTTGCTCCCAACGAGTACAGAGAGGTTGTCAATCTCTCCGGCCTTGTAGTTTGCAAAGGATCAAAACACAAGCGGGAAGGTAGTAGTGATTGCAACGGAAAAGTAAAGAAAGCGGTAAATGATGGAGGTGTATGAAATGATGGTGATATGGACCGAAGTCACATGACATTCACTAGTGATGTCTCTCTCCCAAAAGACGATAAACAACTATGCTAGGGTAAACAAATCACAGTTGGGCAATTGACAGAATTATGATCGCACCGCAATGCTAATTATTGTCCTTGATAGTTAGAGGTTCAATAGTAATGGGAAGTAGGCCAAGACAAGTAGATCGTTTATTCATCAGCATCTACTTACTAATCATCCACCTTGATATATCTATCCAGAACATCTCTCCGGTATTAAGTTGCGAGCCCCACCCAAAGTGTAAACTCAAAGCAACGGAAAACTGCATTAACGAACTATGCGTAAGGTAAACAATCCTTGCAACCATGGTCACAAGCACCATTGTTTTCTCCCTGGTGGTAACAGGCACACCCCTAGTCTCATGTTTCTGTCACTCAAGCTAGACATCGAGGGGCCCGAACCCACAATCATGCGTAACGCTCCCTCTTGGAGTCACGATCTACTACTTGGCCAAAGCAATAAAAAGCAACGGAGAACACGCATGAATCACTAAGGAACATAATATACAAGGATAATCAAATATATAACTCATAACAATTAGAACATAATCTCATAATCCATCGGATCCCAACAAACCGAGCATAGCAATATCAAGAGAATTACATAGATGCCTTGATCATGTAGGGCAACTCACAAGGACTAACCATTGAAGCACAAGATTGGAGAGAAGACATCACATAGCTACTAGTCATGGACTCATGGTCCAAGGAGAACTACTCACGACACAAACAGGAAGTGTCCATGGTGGTGGAGAAGCTCTCGGAGGTCAATCCTTCCTCCGGCAGGGTGCCGGGAAGAGTTCTCCTGACGCTCCCGATCTTGGAAGCGCTGCGATGGCGGAACGATAGAGAAATTTGCGATTCCAGAAAGGCTGCGAGGGTTTCCTCTCGGGACTCTAAATATAGGCCAAAGGAGGGCACCGGAGGAGGTGGGACCCACCCAGGCGACCTCTTGGAGTGGACTAGGGCCTGGCCGCGCCCGCAGGCCGCATGAGAGGCCCGTGGCCCCCTTTTGGCCCTCCTTCGGTGATCCGGAAGCTTCTGTTTCGCTGATTTTTTATATATTTTTTCCGGACTTTTCGGGCTTCGGAAAATTGGGTAAAAGCCCGTGCAAAATTGACATCAGCATACATAAACTGGCACTGGGTGCAGTGAGTTAGTAGGTTAGTCCAAATATGTGTAAAATGATATGAAAGTGTAGCAAAACATATAACAATGTCACCCAAAAGATCATGGAACAAGCAGAAATTATAGATCGTTTGGGACATATCAACATCCCCAAGCTTAATTTCTGCTCGTCCTCGAGTAGATAAACGATAACACAATAATTTCTGTGGTGACATGCTAACACACATATAAGAACTTCAAATTAAAGCAAGTGAGATATGCAATTCAAGTCATGACAATAACAATCAAGAGTTTATATCTAGTATTTAATTTAGCAAAGTAAGAACATAAAGGTGCAAGAGCTCTCGCTGTCCGTGACTCGAATGTCTCCAAATGTTGTTGCGTGCAAGAAGTGGGAGATGGGTTGAGATCATAAAATATTTTTTATTTGAGAACTCAATCTACTAAAACTCACACTTAGTCTCCTTCGGAATCTTATTTTGACTCATCCCCAGACCATTTGTCAGGCACAAGTCAAAATGATCCTCTTCCTTTCGATTTTGAGCACTCATGCAATGGATGAGCGTAAGCAAGATATGCTGGCACTTAGGATGGAAAATATAATAATGATGGGGAAGGAAGACAAAAAGTGTGAAAGGCTCACATCAATGAGGACACCATAGGCGAGAGAAAGCCAAATGATAGATATGATGTGAGGAGTAGGGATTGCCATGTAACAGATGCACATATGAGCTAAGGTAAGCTCAAAAATGGAACTAGTGGGGGTGCATCCAACTTGTTTTCTCACGAATACCTAGAGCTTATTTGAGGAGGCTCATCATTGGAATATGCAAACCAAGTTCTATAGTGTAAGGGTCCCCACATAGTTATGCATGAATGATAATCTCTATGTAGTACCAATATAACAATGGAGTATGAGTGTAGATATTTCAAAGGAATAGTAGTGTTGCCCCCTTCTTTTTTTCTTTTTTTCTTTTTCTTTTTCTTTTTTGTGGCCTCTTTGGCTATTTCTTTTTATCTCTCATTTGTCCTCTTTGGGATCTTTTGTTTTGTCCTCTTTGGGATCTTTTCCTCACTTAGGGGCAACACTCTATGTTTTATATGAATAAAAAGAAAAATCATCACACTTTATAAGAAGTACTCAACATAAAAACAAGTGAAAACTATCATGATGTATGCAAATGTATGCCTCTGCTAGTGTAGTAGGATATGCAATGATACTAGCGCGTCATGTAGCAGTAATGAGGGCAAGGCCCAACTAGCATGCGGCTCTATGATCAAGCAAAATCTTGTATGCCATGAAAATCAAGTCATGAGATGATGGATGTTACATGGAAATGTATGTCGGAAAGGCTTTGGAAATTCCTTAATAGGTATGTATGGTGGCTGTTTTGAGGAAAGATATAATGAGGCTTATGTATGAGAGAGCGTATCATGTCATGGGTTTGGATGCACCGGCAGAGTTTGCGCCAACTCTCAATGTGATAAAGGGCAATGCACGGTACCGAAGAGTCTAGCAAAATATGGATGGTGGAAGTGCCAACAATCGAATACTCACATTAGTCCGAAGAACTCATACACTTATTATCAGTAACTTCCTATCTAGTTAGGAAATTCACAAATAGACAAGTACCCCGAGGCGGAGTGTTTGGGGGTTTGGTTATCCTTGCGCATCCTCGACTCATGGTAACGTGACGGTACTCTATATATTCCAACCCCTCTAGAGGTTAGCGATCAATTTAGTAGCTAGAGTTCTGAACTAATTTTTAGTTTTTGAAAAACACACGGATTTCCCAAAATACGACACCTATCACTAATAGGCTCAAGCTATTGGCATCAATAGTCAAAACATTACTAAAATGAATACCTCAAAACTATTGCAACTTACTACTATACTTAAATAGCAACCTCAGTTACCTACTCATGCAAAACACACAAATCAGTGCAACGAGCCAACTCTCTAAACAAGATAAGCATGATAACTCAAGAGAGTTCCAGAAGCAACCTAAATAAAAGCTCTTAAAAAGATAAACATGAAAACTAAGATCTTAGCATGACAATATCTACGAAAATATGAAGAACACACAAAAAGAATAAGCATGAAAACCTACGTTGTGTTCTAGAGTGGAATGAAGCGTGTCTCTCCCAAACAAGGTAGGCTATGTTCTGACTTGTTATGAACAGCAAGAAAAACTAAAACAAACTAAAAAGAAAATAGCGGGACGCTCCAAGCATAGCACATATCATATGAAGTGATAAAAATATAGCATGGAGATGGACGACCCGATGATTGTTGATAGAGAAGGGGATGCATGGGGGCATCCCCAAGCTTAGGCGCTTGAGTCTCCTTGAATATTTATTGGGGTGCATGGGGGCATCCCAAAGCTTAGACGCTTGAGTATCCTTGAATATTTCTTAGCATGCATGGGGGCATCCCCAAGCTTGAGTGCTTGACACTCCTTTATCTTCTTTCATCATCTCTCCCATCACATACTTGAAAACTCCCTTCATACGAAACTCATCATAAGCTGATTAGAGTGGTTAGTACCCTGAATAAAATAATTCAATACATGATGGAAATAATTATTTTCATGAAAAGCTACTGCTTCTCATGAATGCCAAAAGATTTTTGCAAATAAAAAGCAAGCTTAGGATTCCCAAAACAATGGAAACACAAAACATGGCAAAATATGTGAAAAATAGAACAACAGGTAGTAAATAATTTATTCGGGGCACTTATGCAACTCAAATCAAAAAACTCAGAACGGATGCCAGAAAAGCAATTATATAGAGCATGCTGTAAAAACATTCAGATCAAAGATGATCTGGTGATTTTTGGCGAATTTTTTCGTCAAGCAGACAAAATCTGTTTCTGGACAACATGTCACAATTTTTGAACTTTCTTGCAACCGGAGGCTATAACTTGGCACAAAGCTTAAAAATAAAGATACAATGATGTTGCTACAGTAGTAACACACATCAAGACCACTAAAACAGAAAGTAAAAACATATTGGGTTGCCTCCCAACAAGCGCTTTCTTTTATGCCTTTGAGCTAGGCATAATGCAAGAAGATCAAGTTGTATCAATTGAGCCATCATCAAGATCATCGAAGAGCTCTCAAATAATACAACTAGTCTTAAGAGGACTCTCGAAGAGAGGCTTAGTGGCAACAGTTCTAGGAGCAAAAGCAAAGGTAGTAAGACCAATTGGAATTTCATTTCTAATTCTATTTAAGAGAGGTATCTCTTCAAAGGTCTTCACAGTTTCAACACCCTTAGCAATATGTATACTTGTTTTCGGTTGAGGAACCTTGGGTATGTTAGCGAACCTAGGTCCCTTACTTGCGGGGGTTTCTACCTTTTTAGTCTCGATGGAGGATAGAGTAGTTCCTAAAGTTTCAAAAATATCCTTGATCTTATCAATCCTAGAAGGATCCATATCATGGGATTTAAGGGTCTCCAAAATTTTGTAGATTTTGTTCATGGAGCTATCAAGTCTATTTAAGTTCCCTTGAATCCTATGATCTACTTCATTAATTTTACTCATGCTTGGCATCTCTAGCTCTATTTTCTCAAGTTTACTCAAAACATGAGATAAAGTGATATCATCCTTTATGTCAACAATAGGTGGGATTACGACAATATTTTCTATAACGTTAAGAGCCTCCCCAACGGGAGCTGCCAAGAAATTCCCTCCTATTGCTGTGTCTAGAACAAACCTATGCTAAGAAGTAATATCAACATAAAAATTCTAAGCAAAATAGTGGTGGATTGCTTCTTGGTGGATCTATATTGAGAATTTTTAATTCTATACCAAGCATCTTTCAAACTTTCTCCAACCCTTTGTTTGAAGGTGAGAATCTCTCCTTCGGGTGCAACACTAGTGGCAAAGGATTTAGGCATACTGACTAAACAAAGCAAAGTAACTATTTTTTTTGTGGTTTTTGGTATAAGACTCTAAAGAAAAAACTAGAAAGCAAACTAACAAGACTAAAAACCAAAGGTAAAAGATAGTGTGCAACTCCCCTATCTTGAAGGCTGGAGTCCATGGCAACGACGCCAGAAATTCGCTTGATGACGAGTTGATGTATATACTTCTCGCCCCTCATTGGATATCCCAAGTGGAAGGTGGAGATTTAGTCAGCAGCAAATTTCCCTTACACGGAGACTGTAAGGTTTATCGAACCAGGAGGACTCCTAGGATCAACAAGTAGGTGTCTCCCACCCTGGCGCTAGCAGAAGATGTGCACCTGCACACACAACAATTACCTTTGCTCCCAACGAGTACAGAGAGGTTGTCAATCTCTCCGGCCTTGTAGTTTGTAAAGGATCAAAACACAAGCGGGAAGGTAGTAGTGATTGCAACGGAAAAGTAAGGAAAGCGGTAAATGATGGAGGTGTATGAAATGATGGTGATATGGACCGGAGTCACATGACGTTCACTAGTGATGTCTCTCTCCCAAAAGACGATAAACAACTATGCTAGGGTAAAAAAATCACAGTTGGACAATTAACAGAATTATGATCGCACCGCAATGCTAATTATGCTCCTTGATAGTTAGAGGTTCAATAGTAATGGGAAGTAGGCCAAAAGAAGTAGATCGTTTATTCATCAGCATCTACTTACTAATCATCCACCTTGAGATATCTATCCGGAACATCTCTCCGGTATTAAGTTGCGAGCCCCACCCAAAGTGTAAACTCAAAGCAACGGAAAACTGCATTAACGAACTATGCGTAAGGTAAACAATCCTTGCAACCATGGTCACAAGAACCGTTGTTTTCTCCCTGGTGGTAACAGGCACACCCCCTAGTCTCATGTTTCTGTCACTCAAGCTAGACATCGAGGGGCCCGAACCCACAATCATGCGTAACGCTCCCTCTTGGAGTCACGATCTACTACTTGGCCAAAGCAATAAAAAGCAATGGAGAACATGCATGAATCACTAAGGAAGATAATATAAAGGGATAATCAAATATATAACTCATAACAATCTGAACATAATCTCATAATCCATCGGATCCCAACAAACCGAGCATAGCAATAGCAAGAGAATTACATAGATGCCTTGATCATGTAGGGCAGCTCAGAAGGACTAACCATTGAAGCACAAGATTGGAGAGAAGACACCACATAACTACTGGTCATGGACTCATGGTCCAAGGATAACTACTCACGGCACATCTGGGAAGCGTCCATGGCGGTGGAGAAGCTCCCAGAGGTCAATCCTTCCTCCCACATGGTGCTGGGAAGAGGTCTCCCGACGCTCCCGATCTCGGAAGCGCTGCGGTGGAGAAACGATGGATAAATTCACGATTCCAAAAAGTATGCGAGGGTTTCATCTCGGGACTCTAATTATAGGCCAAAGGAGGGCACATGAGGAGGTGGAACCCACCCAGGCGACCTCCTGGCGCGGACTAGGGCCTGGCCGCGCCAACAGGCCGCCTGGGAGGCCCCTGGCCCCCTCTGGCCCTCCTTCAATGATCCGGAAGCTTCTGTTTCGCTGATTTTTTATATATTTTTTCTGGATTTTTTGGGCTTCAGAAAATTGGGTAAAAGCCCCTGCAAAATTGACACCAGCAGACAGAAACTGGCACTAGGTGCATTGAGTTGGTAGGTTAGTCCAAATATGTGTAAAATGATGTAAAAGTGTAGCAAAACATATAACAATGTCACCCAAAAGATCATGGAACAAGCAGAAATTATAGATACGTTCGGGACATATCACGCACCAAGCGCCACGTGTCCCCAATCCTATCCACACAACGGTCATATCATTGGGGGCAATAATGTCATATCATGTCGGGATGCTCCTAGGCTATAAATAGCCGCCCCTACAACCACTAGCTGGTTGGCTGTTCCGAGAGAAGCTGTCACTTGTCATTTAGAGCAACCCAATCCTCGAGGACTTTGAGAGAAAATCATCAAGTGAGGAAAAACCCCAAACAACCAAACCAAAACCCAAAATGCAAAGTTATTGAGCATCACTGAAGAGATTGTTCCTGTGTGGAACCAACACTTGTTACCTTTGAGGACTGTGCATCCTCTAGGTGGTTATGCGTCATGGTCTGGAGCATCCAACAGTCAATTATGGATCATCGGGTGACCGAGTTTGTGAGGGTTTGGAAGTCCGCCCTGAAGACTTACCACGAGTGTTTGGCGAGTACTGTGTGTCCTTAGCTTAAGAAAACTACGATAGGGACTGTTGTCCCGGGACTGTCCTTTGATTTAAATACCAAGCCGCTCCAAATCAGACGTACAACTGTCACAACAGTTGGAAATGGGTCATCAAACCATTTTCTTCATCGAGCTACGGGATCTATTTCTTCAACTGTTTCATTTCCTCAGTTGCATGTTGATGACTTTCATGTGTACTGTTTGAAGAATTTGACTGAATACTTTCTATGAATTCCTCACCTCAAATTCTTTACCTGAGTTATTCATCACCTTCTTATCGTGTTCACGTGACCTACGCAAACCGATTACTTCAAGTCACTCTGAGGACTTAGCTATAGTCGTTTTTGCGTATCTGTTTAAGTATTATTTCCACTGCACTCAGTTCATGACTGAGGACTTTCCCTAGTGATGAATTTGTAAAAATTGCCTATTGACCCCCTCTAGTCGATATAACGCACTTTCAGAGAGATTGCACTAGTGAAAGTTTGAACCCTAGGCCTTATTACCAAGCATTTATACAATGTTTTGCTCGCTATTTTACACTTGCTACCTTGCTGTTTTTATATTTTTAGATTACAAAAACCTATATCTACTATCCATACTATACTTGTATCACTATTTCTTCGCCGAACTGGTGCACCTATACAATTTTCCAAAGTATTGGGTGTGTTGATGTGACGCCCCCGATTTTGAACGTACGCTAAACATACACACAATGTGTACGACCAAGATTAGGGACTCACGGGAAGATATCACAACACAACTCTAGACACAAATAAAAGCATACAAGATTTATATTACAAGCCAGGGGCCTCGAGGGCTCGAATACGTAAGATCGGGAAACACACGAGTTAGCGGAAGCAACAAATATCTGAGTACAAACATAAAACAAGGTAATGCCTTAGAGAAGGCTAGCACAAATGATACATAGGTCGAAATAGGCGAGGCCCCCTGCCTGGGAACCTCCTGAACTACTCCTGGTCGTCAGCGGCCTCCACGTAGTAGTAGGGCCTGTCGGGGTAGTAGACGTCGTCAGCGGGATACACCATCTCCTGGGCTCCATCATCTAGCCGCGACAATCATATCAAGGGGAAAAGGTGGAGCAAAGCAACGGTGAGTACTCATCCAAAGTACTCACAACATTGACATCAGAACTATACTAAGTATGCATCAGTATGAAAGGAATGGGGTTATATGTGGACTGACTGCAACAATGCGAGAATATATAGGAGGGACTAGTCCTATCGAAGACTAGCATCTTCAAGGTCTTGAAGAAATAGACGAGAGCAGAGCAAGTAACACAATTATATAGTCATATTATTAAAGCAAATTTAATTAAGTCACGCCCAGGTATTCTTCCTCGACTCCCTACGAGGAAGCAATCTCAAAGGAAACATTCCAGTTAAATAACAGTTGTAGTTGTATTAGATCAAGATACCATTCCAAGTCATCTTGTAACCGTGGACATGGCTATTCGAATAACTAATTTTCATCCCTGCAGGGGTGCACCAACTTACCCGTCATGCTTGATAAACTCTGGCCGGACACACTTTCCAGGGTCATATCCAACTTCGTAACATCAATACGTCGCAGCCCTACCTAGACTCAACAGAGAGGACAACCCGTTGGTCTAAATCATAAGCGCATGGATCATGGGCCCATCACCCTTTGTACTCCTGCATGATGCGAGGGCGACCGAGGTCAGTCCTGGCACATCTTATACAAGAACGATGCTTACACGGACCACTCTGGCACGCACCACTCCATTGCTGAGATTTGAAGAGCTTAAGCTAATACAATGACGTCGAGTACCCATAACTTCTCCCATGTGAAGGTTAGTGCGAAAAGGTCTACGACCAACTCAGATCAAATACTCAAATTCCATTAGCATTTTAATTAATACTCAGACCAACTCAGATCAACAATCGACAATACGTGGTCCCGTCGCCCCGTCCCGAGGATGTGTGGCAAGGGCCAAGAATGCGTGTCCATGCCTCGTCATAACCACGTGGGAATCCACCCGCAGCACATCTTATGTACTGAGTAGCACGATCAAATAATTGTGTTGCTATAACATAAGAGGAATCCGAGGTATCACCCTTGATGGATTCCGAATGATGTAACCATCAAGGTGACCAGGGAGGAATCACCCGCGATGGTCCGCGCTTGAGGGGTTGTTCGACAAAGTCGTTATTGGAGGTAGTGAAGGAGGAATCACCCTCCGTAAACCACATCTGGTTAACTACACTACAGAGCTAACATCAAGAGTACGTATTCATGTGTCACCCTCACTACTCGATAGTAGCTATGCAACGTCGTACAACAAGGGGATGTGAGTGATGTGACGGGTCATGGATCGTCGATCAGCAGATCGAGACTTGATGATAGAGCGGGGCAACTGGGACTAAGGGGGTCAATGGGGATCACTGAGCCACCTATACTAAGCATTTGAAATTGCAGTAGAGTATATAGAAGTGTATCAAAAACAGGCTATGCATCAGAATACGATCTATTTACAACAGTAGCAAAATCTAATGCAAGCATGAGGGAGAAAGAATATGCGATATAGGAATGATCAAGGGGGGTTGCTTGCCTTGTGGCTCTACGGCAAAGGTCTGGTCGTCATGAGGGTAGTCGTACCGGATAGTAGCATCAGCGTCAGTGTCTACCGGAGAGAAGAGGGGGAAGAAACAATAAATATAAAGCAGAGAGATGCATCACAATGCATGACGTGGCAATATGTAGTGCTAGGCATGAGCTAACGCAGTACTACACGTCATGGACGGATCGGGAAAATATGTGACGAAATTTCCCGGGTCTGTTGCTACTACCGGACATGCGAAAACGATCACGGATTATTTTCATGTACAAATTATTTTCATCCGTATCGTGGATTATTTTATATTAATTTTTAAAGTTTTGTTAGATTCTAAAGTTAAACAAATTTAATTTAATTCAATAATTCGATTATGACATGAGCATGAGGTCATGCTGACATGAGTAGTCAACAGTCTGAGTTGACTGGTCAGTTTGACCAGTGGGTCCCATTGTCATTTACACCTAATTAAATAATAGACTTAATTCAAAAAATTAGGTTTAATTAACCTAAGAAATTATTCTAATTAATTATACACGTTAATTAGCAGTTAATCAAGTTAACTAATTAAATAATTAATTATTTTTATTAATTAACTATTTTTATTTCTATTCATTATTATTATTTTTAAAATGTTTAATGGGCAAGGCCCACTTGTCATTGTGTGTAGGAGGGGGATTAGCCCTTGTGAGGTGGCCCCACGGTTGACAGGGAAGGGCCCGGGTGCTCGTGGCCGAAGCCAGCCGTATCATAGTCGACGACTCCTTGCGAGGCCAGCAAGCTGGGACGGAGGGGCCACAATCGGGTCAAAGGGACGGAGGTGAGCGGGGCGGCGCCGACGGTTACGGAATGACGGCGGCCATGCGAGGCGCTAGCGACGAGTGGCCGCGGCGAGCGCGGCCAATGCGGGCAATGTGTGCCCCTGGCGAGGGCACAATGACTAGAGGGTGCACAACACGAGGAGGCTCGGGCGCGGGACGACAACAGGGGAGCAGCAACAGCGGGGGCGGATGAGTCGCGACGCGTGGGGAACGCGGCCAGGGTGAGTGCGCAGTGCGTTGTGGCAGGGCGCGCAGCGGCGTGGGCGGCAAGCGGCCGGGGGCTCGGTGGAGCGTGGCCGGAGGGGGGAGAGGTCCGCTAGAGTGGGGGTGAAGGAGGAGAGTGGGAGCCCTGTGGGCTCACCCGCGTTGTAGAGGGAAGACGAGGCTCGGGGAGGGGTGAGGTAGCCTGCGAGGAAGGGTGTCCGTGGTGGCCGGCGGGGCCGACTCGGCCGGTTGAGTGAGGGGAGTGGGGGTAGCCGCCGGTTGGGGTGCCTCGGGGGACAGTAGGTGGAAATGGGGAGAGTGGGGGGGGGGGGGGGGGTAGGGTTTAGGGCTGGGGGGGGGGGGTTATACCCCCTGAGGCATGTGGGCCGGCTGAGGGAGGAAAAGGTGTGTGGGCCGACCCAATGGGGGGAGGGCCTTTTCCTTTTTTTATTTTTGTTTTTACCTTTTTCTGTTTTATGTTTTCTGTTTTTAATAGATTTAGCCACAAAATAGTTTTATAAAAATTATGGGAGTTGGCCTATAATTAGTATTGTAATTTTATACACTACCACAAAAAGCTTGGGAAGTATTTGCAAAACTTAGGATGCTCCATAACATAAAAGGCTTTTCATTAAAATTTTGGCCTCTGTTTTAATTGTTTTGAGGCACTAAAGTATTTGATAACATGTTAGTTCCAATTTTATAAATACTAGGAAAATATTTGTAACCCAAACATGATTCTTATTTACTGGTTTGCAATACTTTTAGTTCCACTTTTCAAATGAATTGGAATTGCAAAGGAATTTGAATTGAGCTTTGATTCCAAAAGTGATCACCGATGGATTAGCAAAAGCATTAGCTTAATCCCCAAGTTACTATAGCTTAATTACAAGGGTCTAGTGTAGCATATTCCAAGGATATCACAACTCTCCCCTACTACAAGAAATTCTTGTCCCGAGAATTAAGAGGTAGAAGGAAAAAAGCTTGGGGTATTCATCACACAGATGATCCTCGCGTTCCCAAGTGGCTTCATCTTCAGAATGGTTTAACCACTGTACTTTAAGGAACTTTGTGACCTTGCGATGAGGCCGACGTTCAGTCTTATCGAGAATGCGGACCGAATGCTCTTTATAAGAGAGGTCTTGTTGTAGCTCAAGCATATCATGATCCACTGCTTTGACAAGATCTTTGAAGCAGCGGCGGAGCTGAGACACATGGAAGACATCGTGAACCTAAGAATGGTTCATCGGTAGCTCCAATTGATAAGGAAATTTTCCACATCTTTTGAGAACAGTGAATGGACTAATATAGCGAGGATCTAGCTTCCCCTTGATCACAAAGTGGTGTGCACCTCTCATTGGTGTGACTCAAAGATAAACCTTTTTGCCAGGTTGATAGACCATATCTTGGAGATGACGGTCATACTGACTTTTCTAACGAGACTGAGCAGCCTTCAGATTCTCTTGAATAATGTGGACTTGGTCTTCAGGATGTTGGATAATATCCGCACCAAAGATTGATCGTTCCCCAGTTTCTGACCAATTGAGAGGAGTTTGACACATTCATCCATATAATACTTCAAAGGGGGCATCTTCAGACTAGCTGGATAGCTATTGTTGTAGGAGAACTTGGCATAAGGGAGAGATTCCTCCCATTTCTTACCAAAAGAAATGACACAAGCTCGAAACACGTCTTTGATAATTTGGTTGAATTGTTCAACTCGTCCCTCGGATTAAGGGTGAAATGTGGTGCTAAAGGACAAATGAGGACCCATAGCCTTCTGAAAACTTTCGCAGAATTTTGAAGTGAACAAGCTGCCACGGTCCGAGATGATTACCAACGGAATACCGTGAAGTGAAACAATTCTAGACATATATAGATCTACCAGCTGACAAGCAGTAATTGTTTCTTTGACGGCCAAAAAATGTGCAACTTTGGACAGTCGGTCAATGAGGACAAGAATAGCATCATTAACTTTCTACGATCTAGGAAAACTAGTGACGAAGTCCATTTCAACATGGTCCCATTTCCATTTAGGAATAGAGATAGGTTGCAGAGTTCCAGGAGGCTTTTGGTATTCTACTTTGATTCGCCGACAAATATCACATTCTGCAACATAGCGTGCAATGTCTTGTTTCATATTTGGCCACCAGAATCTTTGACGAATGTCTTGATACATCTTGGTACTACCCGGATGAATAGACAACGGTGTATCATGAGCTTCTTTCATCACCCTTCCTGTCATTCTCAGGTTTTCCCAATTACTTGGTACGTAAAGACGACCCTTGAAGTACAAGGCGCCATCGTCAGCAAGAGTGAAGTAAGTGGGTTTACCTTCTGCAAGGCATCTCTTAATCTTATCGACTTCAGGGTCAAAGGGTTGAATAGTTTTGGCGCTGCTCACGAGATCTGGTTAAGCAACCTGGTTACTGAGGGCACCCTGATTAACAACACGGAGGTTCATCTTGCGTGACTCTTCAGGAGGGGGAACAAGATAACCTTGAGGAACAATATGGAGGTTCAGCTTACGAAATTCCTCTTGAAGACGGTCGTGAACCTTATGAACCTGGAAGTGGTTGCAGTACAACTTGCAGCTCAAGGCATCAACCATTACATTAGCCTTTCCATGTGTATAAGAAATACTGAAGTTGAAATCTACTATGCGCTCGATCCATCTCTATTGACAGAGATTAAGATCCGGCTGAGTAAACATGTATTTTAGACTTTGATGATTGGTCTAGATCTCGCAACAATTACCAAGAAGGTAATGCCGCCACTTTTTGAGTGAATGTACTACTGCAGCAAGTTAAGGGTCATGAACTCGATAATTCTCTTCATGAGAGCACAACTGACGAGAGGCATAAGCAATCACTTTGCGCTCTTGCATTAGGACACAACCTATTCCTTGAAGAGAAGCATCACAATATATGACGAAATCCTTTTTGGTATTCGGAGGAGCAAGTACTCGAGCAGATGTCAGTTTGTCCTTGAGTGCTTGGAAGCTTTCGTGACATTTATCTGTTTACTCATACTTAACACCTTTGTGAAGCAGATTGGTTAAGGGCTTTGAAATCTTGGAGAAGTTCTCGACGAATTGACGACAATAGCTGGCGTGTCCAAGAAAACTTCTGACTTGGTTGACATTCTTTGGGGGAGTCCAGTCAAGAATTGCCTGAACTCGTTCGAAGTTGACCGCAATACCATCCTTGGAGATCACATGACAAAGGTAAGTCACTTCGTCCCTCCAGAATTAACACTTGGAATACTTTGCATAAAGTTGATGCTCCCGAAGCTTTTCTAGTATGAGAAGAAGATGTTCGGCATGCTCTTCTTCATTCTTTGAATATGCCAAAATATCATCCAGATATACCACGACGAATTTGTCGAGGTAGTCCATGAATATATAATTCATCAACCAAGAGAAGGTTGCTGGAGCATTGGTTAAGCCGAAGGACATGATGGTGTACTCGTATGAACCATACCAAGTAACAAAGGCCGTTTTGGGGATATCCTCTTCGCAAACACGGATCTGGTGGTATCCCAACCTCAAGTCGAGCTTAGAGAAGACTGAGGAACCAACAAGTTGATCATAGAGATCATTTATCTGAGGAAGAGGATATTTGTTTTGAATAGTGGCCTAATTGATAGGATGGTAGTCTTGAACTAAACGATTTGTTCCATCCTTATTCTTAACAAAGAGAGAAGGTGATCCCCAACCAGAGGAACTAGGACGAATAAAACCGAGGCGAAGCAAAATGTGAATTTCTTGCTTAAGTTCAAGGAGTTCATGTGGTGGCACTTTATAAGGAAGCTTGGTGATAGAAGTGGAACCAGATACCAAGTCGATGACAAACTCAACATCTCGAGTAGGGGGAATCCCTGGGAGTTCTTCTAGAAAGACATCTTGGAATTCTTGGACAATTGGAATGTTTTTGATCCCTTCAAGAGGTGACGCATTTAACGCGTTCAAGGCATACAGCCATGCTTCAACATCTCGAACGAGATGAGGTTTATAGCTTATTAATTCATTTGAAGGGTGTAAGAGGCGGACGGTTTTGGTGGCACAAACGATTGAAGCCGTATGAGCCTTCAACCAGTCGATTCCTAGTATGAGGTCAATGTTGGAAGACTTCAGTAATATGGGAGCGACAAGGAATTCCAATGCTTCAATTTCAATGGGAACATTGGGGAAAACCATGGAGGTTCTACACTGGCCCGCAGGGTGTTTACAACCATCGAGACGTCCATCTCTTTGTATTTAATGCCATGCATGAATGCAAATTTTCTGACATGAAGGAATGCAATGCTCCTATATCAAACAGTATAGAAGCTGGTATTGAGTTAACGAGAAGTGTACCCATCACGGTAGCAGGATGGTCTTGATCTTGACCCATCTCAATGTTGTTTGCCTAACCACGAACATAAGCCGGCTTGGCATTGTTGTTGCGATTCTGACTGTTGCCACTACCAGTTGAGGGAAGTGCTAGTTGATTTTGATTCTGCCTGTAGTCTCTAGCACAGTGACCTGGATGGTCACACTTGAAACACAGCCCGTCCTCAGGACGGGAAGGAGGAGCTCATGGTGGTAGAGCTGGAAGCCTCGACTGCCTAGCTGGTGGAGGAGGCAGACGAGTTGCAGCATAAGACGACTTTGGAGCAGGAGCAGGTGCATGGTACATGTTGTGGGGAATCTAGATCTTCCTCTCCTATGCAGATGAGCCCGAAGATGAGCCCATGTCACGGTTGCTCTTGCTTCTATCCTTGTATTCATGCATACCAGTTTCAACCTGGATGGCCTTGTTCACCAAGGTGGCGAAATTAGTATAGTCCTGAACAAGGAGTGCCATTTTGATGTCAGGGTGGAGGCCGCCACGAAACTTCTCCTGTTTGTGAGGATTAGTTGCAATGTCTTCTTCACCATAGAGGGATAAGTACAAAAACTCCTGCTGATATGCATCCACCTTCTTGTTTCCCTATACGAGGTTGCACAACTCACACTTCTTCTCGTCCATGATTTCCCAAGGAATGTAGCGGGCACAGAAAGCAGATTGGAACTCCGTCCAAGTGATGACAGTTCTAGCAGGCTGAGAGCGCCTCTGACTGCCCCACCATTGAGTAACAGGACCCTTCAGAAAGTAAGCCACAAAGTTGACATAGCTCTCCAGGGGAACATTGGCAGACTCGAGCTCATAGGCGATGTCACGGAGCTAGTCATCAGCATCAACTATCTGAGTTGAGCTACGGTCGATCCCAGAGTTGAGGCGGCAGAAGTCTTCAAGTGTGAGGCCTTGCCGCTGGTTTAGATTGGGCCTTGGGAACCGGTCCATGAGACCTTGCATAAATTGGCGGTTCAGTTCAAACTGTTGGACCATCCTAGTCATATATTCAGGGGGCGGGGGTGGTGGATTATTTGCGGCACCACTCGAGCGGCCAGCTGGTCTAACCATCCTGCTAAAATTTAATAGGGGTAGTTTAACATAAAGTAACTACAGGAGTATGGAATCATTCATGAAGTAATCAAGCATAACAAAGGGAAAATGTGATAGATACTTCATAATAACCAAGTTCGACATATAGACCCAAACATAGGTTCGATTACAGACCATCGACTACAAGTTCGAAATTTGTCGATAACCTGGACTCACTAGGAAGCACGTAGGCACGCGCTGGAGGGATACAACAACGATACATAGCGAAAATGCAACATTACCTTGGAGACGACGTCTCAAACCGAAATTCAAAATTTGGCGATAACATGGACTCACTAGGCGGCACGCATGCACACGGTGGAGGGATACAACAACGAGACATAGCAATAATTCTACATCAACGTCAGAGACAATGGCTATATCCGGGTAGCTGACGGTGACCTGATACGTCCATTTTGCATCATGCTTTCATGTTGATATTTATCGCTTTATGGACTGTTATTATACTTTGTGGAACCTTACTTATGCCTTTTCTCTCTTATTTTGCAAGGTTTATTTGAAGAGAGAGAATACCGGCAGCTGGAATTCTGGACTGGAAAAGGACCAAGTCTGAGTGCTCCATTCTACGCAACTCCAAATATCCTAAAAATCAACGTGGATTTTTTTTGGATTTTATAAAAAATACTGGGTGAAAGAAGTGTCAGAGGGGAGCAACCAGGGGCCCACAAGCCTGGTTGCCGCGGCCTACCCCCTGGCCGCGACAACATGGCTTGTGGGCACCATGGCGGCCCACTGGCCCCCCTCTTTTGCTATATGAAGGGTTTCGTTCCAAAAAAATCATTCGGGAGCTTTTTCATGGTTTCGCCGCCGCCACGAGGCGGAACTTGAGAAGATCCAATCTAGAGCGCCGACAGGACGATCCTGCCGGGGAAACTTCCCTCTCGGAGGGGGAAAGTGTCGCCTTCGTCATCACCAACACTCCTCTCGTCGGAGGGGAGGCATCTTCATCAACATCTTCATCAACACCATCTCCTCTCCAATCCCTAGTTCATCTCTTGTAACCAATCTCCGTCTCGTGACTTCGATTGGTACTTGTAAGGTTGCTAGTAGTGTTGATTACTATTTGTAGTTGATGCTAGTTGGATTACTTGGTGGAAGAGTTTATGTTCAGATCCTTGATGCTATTCATTACACCTCTGATCATGATTATGATTATGCTTTGTGAGAAGTTACTTTTGTTCCTTAAGACATGGGATAAGTCATGCTAATAATAGTCATGTGAGTTTGGTATTCGTTTGGTATTTTGGTATGCTGTATGTTGTTTTTCCTCTAGTGGTGTTATGTGAATGTCGACTACATAACACTTCACCATATTTGGGCCTAGAGGAAGGCATTGGAGAGTAGTAAGTAGACGATGGGTTGCTGGAGTGACTGAAGCTTAAACCCCAGTCTATGCGTTGCTTCGTAAGGGGCTGATTTGGATCCACTAGTTTAATGCTATGGTTAGACGTTGTCTTAATTCTTCTTTCATAGTTGCGGATGCTTGCGAGAGGGGTTAATCATAAGTGGGATGCTTGTCCAAGTAAGGGCAGTACCCAAGCGCCGGTCCACCCACATATCAAACTATCAAAGTAACGAACGCGAATCATATGAACATGATGAAACTAGTATGACAGAAATTCCCGTGTGTCCTCAGGAGCGCTTTTCCTCTTATAGGACTTTGTTCAGGCTTGTCCCTTGCTACAAAAGGGATTGGGCCACTTGCTGCACTGTTGCTACTACTTGTGACTAGTTACTTTTTGCTTGCTACGTTTCACCTCACTACACCATCACTTGTTACTGCTACTTTCAGTGTTTGCAGTTATTACCTTGCTGAAAACCATTTATGAGAGCCTTCTCCTCCTCGTTGGGTTCGACACTCTTACTTATCGAAAGGACTACGATTGAGCCGCTATACTTGTGGGTCATCAAGACTCTTTTCTGGCGCCGTTGCCGGGGAGGAAAGCGCCTTTGGTAAGTGGAATTTGGTAAGGAAACATTTATATACTGTGCTGAAATTTATTGTCACTTGTCACTATGGAAATAGTTCCTTTGAGGAGTTTGTTCGGGGTATCTTCACCACGAACGGAAGCACGAGGAGTTGTCCCTCAACCTGAGGTACCTACTGAAAATATCTCTTATGAAATCCCTTCGGGTATGCTTGAGAAACTGCTGGCTAATCCTTTTACAGGAGATGGATCTTCACATCCAGACTTGCATCTAATCTATGTAGATGAAGTTTGTGGTTTATTTAAGCTTGCAGGTTTGCCCGAGGATGAGGTAAAGAAGAAAGTCTTTCCTTTATCTTTGAAGGATAAGGCGTTGACATGGTATAGGCTATGTGATGATACTGGATCGTGGGACTACAATCGGTTGAAATTGGAATTTCATCAAAAGTTCTATCCTATGCATTTAGTACATCGTGATCGGAATTATATTTATAACTTTTGGCCTCGTGACAGGGAAAGCATAGCTCAAGCTTGGGGGAGGCTTAAATCAATGCTATATTCATGCCCCAATCATGAGCTCTCGAGAGAAATTATCACTCAAAACTTTCATGCTCGGCTTTCCATGAAGATCGCACCATGCTTGACACTTCTTGTACCGATTCTTTTATGAAGAAGGATATTGACCACAAGTGGAATTTTATTGGAAAGAATCAAACGTAACTCTGAAGATTGGGAGCTGGAAGAAGGTAAGGAGTCAGGTATGAATTTCCAGTTTGATTGCGTTAAATCTTTTGTTGAAACAAACACTTCTAGAGATTTTAGCGCTAAGTATGGACTTGACTCTGAGATAGTAGCTTCTCTATGTGAATCTTTTGCTGCTCATGTTAATCTTCCCAAAGAGAAGTGGTTTAAATATCATCCTCCTGTAGAAAGCAACATAGTCAAAACCAATCTAGTTGAGGAGAAAGTCATTGCTTTTAGTGATCCTGTTGTTCCTTGTGCCTATGCTGAGAAACCACCTTACCCTGCTAGGATAAAGGATTATTCTAAAGCTCCAACTGTGATACATAGGGGTTACATTAGACCACTTGCACCCCCTGAGGAAATTAGAGTTGAACCTAGTGTTGCTATTATCAAAGATCTCTTAGCCGAAGACATAGATGGGCATGTTATCAAATTCTGTGAGGACTCCGCTAGAATTGCTAAACCTCACGTGAAAGACAAATGCGGACCTGTAGTTGGCCTGGTCGTTGTTTCTGTCAAGATAGGAGATCACTATTACCATGGTTTATGTGATATGGGAGCTAGTGTTAGTGCAATACCCCGTTCCCTATATGATGAAATCAAATATGAGATTGCACCTGCCGAGTTAGAACCCATTGATGTCACTATTACGCTAGCTAATAGAGAGACTATCTGCCCTCTAGGAATTGTGAGAGACGTAGAAGTCCTGTGTGGTAAGACGAAGTATCCTACTGATTTCCTCGTCCTTGGTACTGCACAAGATAGCTTTTGTCCCATCATATTTGGTAGACCCTTTCTCAACACTGTCAATGCTCACATTGATTGCATTAAACAGACTGTCACTGTTAGTTTCGAGGGTGTGTCTCATGAATTTAACTTCTCCAAGTTTGGAAGACAACCCCATGAAAAAGAGTCGTCTGGTAGGGATGAAATCATTGCTCTTGCCTCTATTGTCGTACCTCCTACGGATCCTTTAGAGCAATATCCGCTTGAGCATGAAAATGATATGCATATGGAGGAAAGAGATGACATAGATAAAATTGTCTTAGAACAATATCCTATTCTCAAGAATAATCTGCCTGTTGAACTTCTTGGGGATCCTCCCCCACCAAAGGGTGATCCTGTGTTCGAGCTAAAACAGTTACCAGATACTCTTAAGTATGCTTATCTTGATGAGAAGGAGATATATCCTATTATTATTAGTGCTCACCTCTCGAATCACGAAGAGAATAAGTTATTAAAAACTTTGAGGAAGCACCATGAGGCTATTGGATACACTCTTGATGATCTTAAGGGTATTAGTCCCACTCTATGTCAGCACAAGATTAAAACCGATCCTGATTCTAAGCCAGTTGCTGATCATCAAAGGAGATTAAATCCTAGGATGAAAGAGGTCGTGAGAAAAGAAATATTAAAGCTTCTGGAAGCAGGAATCGTTTATCCTATTCCTCATAGTGATTGGATAAGTCCAGTACATTGCGTACCTAAGAAGGGAGGTATCACCGTTGTCCCTAATGATAAGGATGAACTAATCCCGCAGAGGATTATTACTGGCTATAGGATGGTGATAGACTTCCGGAAACTGAACAAGGCAACTAGGAAAGACCATTATCCTTTGTCGTTAATTGACCAGATGCTAGAAAGGCTATCTAAACACAAACACTTCTGCTTTCTAGAAGGTTATTCAGGTTTCTCGCAAATACCTGTTGCACAATCTGATCAAGAGAAAACCACCTTCACATGCCCCTTCGGTACCTTCGCTTATAGACGCATGCCTTTTGGCTTGTGCAATGCACATGCCACCTTTCAAAGATGTATGATGGCTATATTCTATGACTTTTGTGAAAAGATTGTTGAGGTTTTCATGGATGATTTCTCTGTTTACGGTTCTTCCTTTGACGATTGCCTCAGCAACCTTGATCGAGTCTTACAGATATGCAAAGATACCAACTTCGTCTTGAACTGTGAGAAGTGCCACTTCATGGTTAATGAAGGCATCGTCTTAGGACACAAAATCTCCGAGAGAGGCATTGAAGTTGATAAGGCTAAGGTTGATGCAATTGAGAAAATGCCTTGCCCCACAGATATCAGAGGTATACAAAGTTTCCTAGGTCATGCTGGTTTCTATAGAAGGTTCATTAAAGACTTCTCTAAGATTTCTAGGCCTCTTACCAACCTCTTGCAGAAGGATGTTCCTTTTGTTTTTGATGAGGATTGTGAGGAAGCTTTCGAAATACTTAAGAAGGCCTTGATAACCGCACCTATTGTTCAACCACCTGATTGGAACTTGCCCTTTGAAATCATGTGCGATGCTAGTGATTATGCTGTTGGTGTTGTTCTAGGACAAAGAGTTGATAAGAAGTTGAATGTCATTCACTACGCTAGTAAAACTCTAGACAGTGCCCAAAGAAACTATGCCACTACGGAGAAGGAGTTTTATTAGTCGTGTTTGCATGTGAAAAGTTCAGATCTTATATAGTTGACTCCAAAGTCACTAT
Organism: Hordeum vulgare subsp. vulgare; assembly: GCF_904849725.1. Lineage (NCBI taxonomy): Eukaryota > Viridiplantae > Streptophyta > Magnoliopsida > Poales > Poaceae > Hordeum > Hordeum vulgare. The sequence continues at coordinate 128,148,023 of NC_058522.1, read as the reverse complement.
TCACTCTGATCATTCTTCTATTAAGTACCTTATGGAGAAGAAGGACGCTAAGCCTAGGCTAATCAGATGGGTTATCCTGCTACAGGAATTTGATTTGCACGTTGTTGACTGAAAGGGTGCTCATAACCCTGTAGCTGATAACTTGTCTAGGCTAGAGAATGTCCTTGATGACCCATGACCTATTGATGACAGCTTTCCTCATGAGCAATTGAATGTCATCCGCACTTCACATAGTGCACCATGGTATGTTGATTACGCAAACTATATCGTAGCCAAATACATACCACCCAGTTTCACCTACCAGCAAAAGAAGAAATTCTTCTTTGATTTGAGACATTACTTTTGGGATGATCCTCACCTCTATAAGGAAGGAGTAGATGGTGTTATTAGACGTTGTGTGCTTGAACATGAACAGGGACAGATCCTGTGGAAGTGTCATTCCGAGGCTTACAGAGGACACCATGCTGGAGATAGAACTGCTCATAAGGTATTGCAATCAGGTTTCTATTGGCCCACGCTCTTCAAGGATGCCCGTAAGTTTGTCCTGTCTTGTGACAAATGCCAAAGAATAGGGAACATTAGCAAACGTCAGGAAATGCCTATGAACTATTCACTGGTCATTGAAGCATTTGATGTCTGGGGCTTTGATTATATGGGACCCTTCCCGAGTTCCAATGGGTACACTCACATCTTAGTTGTTGTGGATTATGTCACTAAGTGGGTAGAGGCTATCCCCACTAAAAATGCTGATCACCACACCTCTATTAAGAGGCTTAAAGAAGTCATTTTCCCAAGATTTGGAGTCCCTAGATATCTGATGACTGATGGTGGTTCACACTTCATTCATGGTGTTTTCCGCAAGATGCTCGCTAAGTACGATGTCAACCATAGAGTTGCATCTCCTTATCATCCTCAGTCTAGTGGTCAAGTGGATTTGAGTAATAAGGAGATCAAATTGATCTTACAAAAGACCGTCAATAGATCTCGAAAGGATTGGTCTAGCAAACTTGACGATGCACTATGGGCTTATAGGACTGCTTATAAGAATCCCATGGGCATGTAACCGTACAAAATGGTTTATGGTAAGGCCTGTCATTTACCTCTTGAGCTAGAACACAAATCTTATTGGGCAATCAAAGAGCTCAACTTTGATGTCAAACTTGCCGGTGAGAAGCGGTTGTTTGATATCAGCTCATTAGATGAATGGAGGGCCCATGCATATGAGAATGCCAAGTTGTTCAAGGAAAAGGTTAAGAGATTGCACGATAAAAGAATACAAAAACGAGAGTTCAATGTAGGTGACTATGTCCTATTACACAATTATCGTTTGAGATTCTTCGCAGGCAAGCTCCTCTCTAAATGGGAAGGTCCCTACGTTGTCGAGGAAGTATATCGTTCCGGTGCCATCAAAATCAATAACCCAGAAGGCAATTTTCCTAGAGTGGTAAACGGGCAAAGAATCAAGCATTATATCTCTGGTACTCCCATAAATGTTGAGACCAATATCATCAATATCATGACTCCAGAGGAGTACATAAGGTATGTTTATCAGCCTGTTTCAGACCCTGAAAACCAAGAGGTATCTGTTTCGGTAAGTAATTGGACTCCGAAATTTTTCCAATAGGTAATTTTCTCCATTTTCGAATTTATTGAAAATTAGAAAAATAAAAAGCAGTCCGGAGAGCGCACGAGGCGGCCACAAGATTGGTTGTCGCGGCCTCCCCCTGGCCACGGCAACATGGCTTGTGGGCAGCTCGTGTGCCTCCCGGACTCCGTTTTCTTACGGAGCACTCCTTCTGGTCTAGAAAAAATCATTATATATACGCCCGAGGGTTTTGATCTCCGTATCGCGCGGTTTTCCTCTATTTTCGTTTCGAGCCTGTTGTCTGCCGCAGATTTAGGTCAAGATGTCTTCTCAAGATTCAGAAGAAGAGATCTATGTGGCCGATGATCGTGCTAACTCCAGGATTACTGGGGACTTGGAACCTTATGGTTGGACCACCGATGAGGAAGAGGATTATGAGCCCAAGGGGAAGGAACAAACGAGTTCCGATGAAGAGGAGGCTCCTCTACCCCAACCTGGACGCACTCACATGGAGTTCAAGAAGTCAAGCCTCCCTGACCAAAGGAAGAAGCCTAAGAGCTTGTTTATCCCTTCTCGTTTCTTGCAGGAGAGTAAGCAGGAACTTTGTCATAGAGTGTTGAAGCTTGAGGAGGAAAATGACGATCTGAGGGAGCAGAACTTTTTGCTCAAGTGGAAATTGGACAAGCTCAAGACTACTCCACCATCACCACCACCATCACCACCAAAGGAAGACAACTAAGCATTGGTATGGGCAATCCCCTTGGCTTTTGCCAAGCTTGGGGCAGTTGCCCTGGTATCGTATCACCTTTATATCTTTTGCTTTTACCTTTGTTTTAGTTCCTTCCTTTTAAGTTTTTATTTCTTCTCTTAGTGGAATAAATCTTTAGTGTTTTAGTTTGAGTCTTTTGCCTTGTGTCTCCCCCGCTGTATTCAAGCTTGCGAGCTATATAATAAAGAGTATCTTAGTCAAGGGCTTTGTTTTGTGTCGTGATCAAAAGTATGAAAAGAACGATAGCATGAAAGATCATGAGATGATCTTATGGAAAGTGATAGCTTCACATATAACAAGTATGATGATTGAAACTTGTTGAGAGTAGACCAACATAGACCTCAGTCATTGTTGCAATTAATAAGAAGTAATAAGGAAAGAGAGGTTCACATATAAATATATCATCTTGGACACTTTCTATATTTGTGAGCACTCACGAAACTATTACATGCCTAGAAGTAGATGTTGGACAAGGAAGACAACATAATGAATTGTGTTTGCTTAGTTCCAAACAATGTTATATGATTAGAGATCCCTTAGCATGTGACGATTGCTTCCACCTCATATTAGCCGAAGCTCCCGCACCAAGTAGAGATACTACTTGTGCATCCATAAACCTTCAACCCAGTTTTGCCATGAGTGTCCACCATACCTACCTATGGATTGAATAAGATCCCTCAAGTAAGTTGTCATCGCTGCAAGCAATAAAAATTGCTCTCTAATATGTATGATCTATTAGTGTGTGGAAAATAAGCTTTGTACGAACCTGTGACGAGGAAGACATAAAAGCGACAGACTGCATAATAAAGTTCTTTATCACAGGAGGCAATATAAAGTGATGTTCCTCCGTACTAAGAGGACACACATCCAAACCTCAAAAGCGCATGACAACCTCTGCTTCCCTCTGCGAAGGTCCTATCTTGTACCTTTACTTTTTCCCCTTGTAAGAGTCATGGTGATCTTCAACAATTCCTTATTTAGCCCTTTTTCTCGGTGAACGTCATATGCTTGGGAAAGATCTATATTCATATATCAACTTGGAGCTGAGTACTTATGCTTTATTATTGTTGACTTTACCCTTGAGGTAAATGGTTGGGAGGCAAACTATAAGCCCCTATCTTTCTCTGTGTCCAACTGAAACTTCGATACCATGAGTACCACATGAGTTGTAACAATTGTGGAAAACAAAAGTGATGATTGAGTATGTGGATTTTCCTTACAGGCTCTTATTTGACTCTTTCTGATAATATGATAAATTGCAATTGCTTCAATGACTATGGACTGTTGTTGGCCACTTCTCGGTAAGGTTTTTGTTTCATACTTTGCTTTGTGAAGGAATTGTTACTTTCCCATAAGAATCTCTATGATGTATTGCTGTTCTATGTGTGATCATGATGCCCTCATGTCCGTATTTTATTTTATCGACACCTTCATCCCTAAACATGTGGACATGTTTAGGGTCTTGGTTTTCGCTTGAGGACAAGCGAGGTCTAAGCTTGGGGGAGTTGATACGTCCATTTTGCATCATGCTTTCATGTTGATATTTATCGCTTTATGGACTGTTATTATACTTTGTGGAACCTTACTTATGCCTTTTCTCTCTTATTTTGCAAGGTTTATTTGAAGAGGTAGAATACCGGCAGCTGGAATTCTGGACTGGAAAAGGACCAAGTCTGAGTGCTCCATTCTACGCAACTCCAAATATCCTAAAAATCAACGTGGATTTTTTTTGGATTTTATAAAAAATACTGGGTGAAAGAAGTGTCAGAGGGGAGCAACCAGGGGCCCACAAGCCTGGTTGCCGCGGCCTACCCCCTGGCCGCGGCAACCTGGCTTGTGGGCACCATGGCGGCCCACTGGCCCCCCTCTTTTGCTATATGAAGGGTTTCGTTCCAAAAAAATCATTCGGGAGCTTTTTCGTGGTTTCGCCGCCGCCACGAGGCGGAACTTGAGCAGATCCAATCTAGAGCGCCGACAGGACGATCCTGCCGGGGAAACTTCCCTCTCGGAGGGGGAAAGTGTCGCCTTCGTCATCACCAACACTCCTCTCGTCGGAGGGGAGGCATCTTCATCAACATCTTCATCAGCACCATCTCCTCTCCAATCCCTAGTTCATCTCTTGTAACCAATCTCCGTCTCGTGACTTCGATTGGTACTTGTAAGGTTGCTAGTAGTGTTGATTACTATTTGTAGTTGATGCTAGTTGGATTACTTGGTGGAAGAGTTTATGTTCAGATCCTTGATGCTATTCATTACACCTCTGATCATGATTATGATTATGCTTTGTGAGAAGTTACTTTTGTTCTTGAGGGCATGGGATAAGTCATGCTAATAGTAGTCATGTGAGTTTGGTATTCGTTCGGTATTTTGATATGTTGTATGTTGTTTTTCCTCTAGTGGTGTTATGTGAACGTCGACTACATAACACTTCACCATATTTGGGCCTAGAGGAAGGCATTGGGGAGTAGTAAGTAGATGATGGGTTGCTGGAGTGACAGAAGCTTAAACCCCAGTCTATGCGTTGCTTCGTAAGGGGCTGATTTGGATCCACTAGTTTAATGCTATGGTTAGACGTTGTCTTAATTCTTCTTTCATAGTTGCGGATGCTTGCGAGAGGGGTTAATCATAAGTGGGATGCTTGTCCAAGTAAGGGCAGTACCCAAGCGCCGGTCCACCCACATATCAAACTATCAAAGTAACGAACGCGAATCATATGAACATGATGAAACTAGTATGACAGAAATTCCCGTGTGTCCTGAGGAGCGCTTTTCCTCTTATAAGACTTTGTTCAGGCTTGTCCCTTGCTACAAAAGGGATTGGGCCACTTGCTGCACCATTGCTAGTACTTGTTACTTGTTACTTTTCGCTTGCTACGTTTCACCTCACTACACCATCACTTGTTACCGCTACTATTAGTGCTTGGAGTTATTACCTTGCTGAAAACCGTTTATCAGAGCCTTCTCCTCCTCGTTGGGTTCGACACTCTTACTTACCGAAAGGACTACGATTGATCCCCTATAGTTATGGGTCATCATGACCCTGATAGAGGAACCTAGGGACAGGATTCTGCATGCCTTTGTGACTCATGTGCACGTATTGCATCGAATCGGGGAGCAGAGTTCCAAGTGCAAGGGTACGACTTCCAACAACAGACCACTCGAGGCCTGGTGGTAGCTCTGTCCTGTGCGGGTGAAGGATGTACTTAGGATAGCTCCTCCCGCTGACTACTCGCAGCAACTGTGTCATCACATCGTAATGACGGGCACATGTGGCGTACAACTCAATAGTCTGAGCTTGGAAGGCACGATCGAGCGCCTCAGTGTACTGGACCAAAACCTATGGGTCATAGCAATAATTCACATAGCGGGTACACACAACGACGTAGGATCGGTCGTTGCGCTCCCGAATAGAGGCAGTGTAGGCAGTGAGATCAGATCTAGTCTCATCCCCAACAGGAGCATATGAGATGTATCTGAATGGAATCTCCTCCAGGCGAAGAGAGATTAGAACCCAGAGTATAGAAGAGGAGTAAAAGATACCACAGTTCCAAATATCCCCCGATATGACGATAAATCGGCTGATTTATCGCTTACCAGTGTGTGATCGATAAGATAAATCGACTAATAAGTTGACCGATATGCCGATAAATCAGCCAATATACCGATAAATCAGGCTATTTACCCCTTATCCTAGGTTGACTGATAAGTTCCCGATAAGCGACATCCCCAACATTGAAAGATACTAATACTAACAGATTGAGATGTGCGCCCTTAAGCCACATAACAATGTTAGTAAAGTTTTACAAGTACTAGACTCAACTTCAGCCAAGGAGTTGGTAAGGGGGCTACCTACACATAGTCGGCTCTGATACCAACTTGTGACACCCCAATTTTGATTCTACACTAAACATACACGCAATGCGTACGACCAAGATTAGGGACTCACGGGAAGATATCACAACACAACTCTAGACACAAATAAAAGCATACAAGCTTTATATTACAAGCCAGGGGCTTCGAGGGCTTGAATACATAAGCTCGGAAAACACACGATCAGCGGAAGCAACAAATATCTGAGTACAGACATAAAACAAGGTAATGCCTTAGAGAAGGCTAGCACAAATGATACGTAGATCGAAAGAGGCGAGCCCCCTGCCTAGGAACCTCCTGAACTACTCCTCGTCGTCAACGACCTCCACGTAGTAGTAGGCATTGTCGGGGTAGTAGACATCGGCGGCGGGATACACCATCTCCTGGGCTCCATCATCTGGTCGCAGCAATCATATCAAGGGGAAAAGGGGGAGCAAAGCAACAATGAGTACTCATCCAAAGTACTCACAAGATTGACATCAGAACTATACTACGTATCCATCAGTACAAAGGAATGGGGTTATATGTGGACTGGCTGGAGCAATGCGAGAATAGAGAGGAGGGACTAGTCCTATCAAAGACTAGCATCTTTAGGATCTTGCAGCAAAAGATGAGAGTAGAGAAAGTAACACAATTATATAGTCATATTATTGCAGCAAATTTAATTAAGTCATGCCGAGATATACTTCCTCGACTCCTTGCGAGGAAGCAATCTCGGAGCAAACTTTCGAGTTAAGTAACAGTTGTAGTTGTATTAGATTAGGATACCATTCCAAGTCGTCCTGTAACCATGGACACAACTATTCGAATAGCTATTTTTCATCACTGCGGGGGCACACCAACTTACCCGTCACACTTGATAAACTCTGACCGTACACACTTTCCAGGGTCATGCCTGGCCTCAGAACATCAACATGTCGCAACCCTACCTAGACTCAATAGAGAGGCGAGCCGCGGATCTAAATCCTAAGCGCGCATAGGTCATGAGCCCATCACCCTTTGCACTCATGCATGATGCGAGGTTGTCCGAGGTCAGTCTTGGCACCTCTTATACAAGAACAAAGCTTACGCGGACCACTCGGGCGCGCGCCACTCCATTGTTGATGTTCGAAGAGCTTCGGTTGATACCACGACGTCCAGTACCCATAACTTCTCCCACATAAAGGTTAGTGCGAAAAGGTCTATGTCAAGGATATAACCCCCGGATTTAACTCGTCCTACGGAGGCGGGTCAAGCCGCAAGAATAACATGAGAAGATGGGTCGATGGACTTAGTTAACGAGCCACCAAGTGGCCCATCACCAGAAGACGGCAGCTCAAAGATTTACAAGGCAGGAGACGCCAGAAGCTTTCCTAACCTAGGAAGAAAGATTAGGTAGATTTGTGGTAGGAGGCGGGTGTTTATTTGACCCGGACTCCATTGTAGACTTGGGGCCTCTACCTATATATAAAGGAGAGCCCTCAAGTCCAAGAAGATCAAGTAAGAAACCCTCGGGAGTTAGGTTAGCGATTCCGCACCCTTGTAATCGAGATTCCTATCAATACAAACACAAAGCATGACATATGCTTTTACCTCCATCGGAGGGGCCGAACCTGAATATATCCACCTCTCGTTTCCCAATCAACCCCTTCGAATCGCTACACTGCGACAATGGCCTCACCACTAAGTCCTTTCACGAGGACATCTTCCGTGACAAAACCACGACAGTTGGCGCCCACCGTGGGGCAATCGCAAGGTGGAGTTGAGTTTTCACAGGGAGCTCTTCCGGGATTTGAGTGCTATGTGGCGGGTCAGATGACCAAAAGTCATTGCGGAAAGATCTACATCGACAATTCAAATTTCGTCATGATGCCGACTCAATCGAGTACAGGTACCGGGATCCCTTCGGCAATATTCACATCTTCATTGGTAAGACCGACGAAACAACGCTCGAGCTGGATAACAGCTCCAACCTCATCAAGCCAGCTCATTACTGTTGGAGCAAGGTTGACCGAAGCCATGTCCTAATGAAGGATGTCAAGTCACCTTATCACCACGGTGACAGGGAAGCTGAAAGCCAAAGTGACAACAAGCGGAAACACTTTGAATCTGGGTTAGAATTTGCGGCTGCTACCAACGCTCACTCCAAAACCCATCGACACAATGGTCGCCCCCAAGCACCAACAGAGGAACAAGACACTCGATTTCGAGGCCGCGCTCAAATCACCCTGCCCTAAACCTAACACTAAAGAGAAGCCAGCAAAACATGCATGGGAAGACTGTTATATCATGCAGGAATTCGAGAGGAAGACTCTCGAGAGACACGCCAAGACACGTTCGAGTCAGGATTCCCCTGGCAGGTCACATGGGGATTTTAGACAGCCAAGCAGCGGTCAGTATCATGTCTTCACCACCATTGCTTGCAAGCGAGATTCAAAGGTTAAAAGGAGGGCTATTAGCATGACCGAGCCAGCGATTCCAGAGTACATCTGTTGGTTTGAGCAGCAAATCACTTGGAGTCGTTAGGATCACCCACCTTGGGTTGACAATCTTAGGGAGTTGGCTTTAGTAGTAGCACCTCAAGTCTGCGGCTATAACCTGTCAAGGGTCCTCATAGATGGAGGAAGTATCGTCAGCATCCTGTATTATGACACCTTTTGGTGGGTGAATCTTCCCGACAACAGTTTAGAAACTTCGACCACCCTTTTCCATGGCGTCATTCCCGAGAAGTCGGCATATCCGGTTGGGCGGATTAAGCTTGATGTAGTCTTTAGGAATGAACACAACTATAGGTTCGAGCCTTTGACTTTGGCAGTCATGAAAATACAAATCCCTTATCACGCTCTCTTCGGAAGATCGTCTTATGCACGCTTCATGGTGTGTCCCTGCTATGTTTACCTCAAGCTCAAGATGCCGGGTCCCAACGGTCCTATCACGGTGAAGGGAGACAATATGATGGCTCAAGAGTGTGAAGAAGGGGACGCAACCCATGCAGAGTCAGCTTGCACAGCTGAGGAGCTAAAGTCTTCTAAAGCTAAAACTGACCCAGCCGATATGAGTCCTCTATACCAAGGAGGTCGACTTTGTCCCAGGCGACTCATCCAAGAAGTTCACTATCGGGAATGGCTTGGGTCCTAAATAGGAAAGTGCACTCATCAAGTTCATCCGTGGATATATTTTCATGGAAACCTTCTGACATGCCGGGAGTATAGAGAGAACTCGCTGAGCACTGCCTTAATGTGGACCCAAAGATGAAACCAGTGCGCCAATACCTCCGTCATTTTAACAAAGAGAGACCCAAGGCTATTGGGAAGAAGTAGCCTGGCTCCTAGCTGTTGGGTTCATCATTGAAGTATTTCATCCTGAATGGTTGGCTAACCCGGTGCTCGTTCTAAAGAAAAATGGCAGCTGGTGCATGTGTGTTGACTACACAGAACTCAACAAAGCCTACCCTAAATATCATTTCGCCCTCCCGCGCATCGATCAACTCATTGATTCTATGGCGGGTTGCGAGAAATTGTGCTTTTTAGATGCATATTCAGGCTATCATCAAATCAAAATGGCCAAGGAGGATCATGATAAACATATTTCATAACCCCCTTTGGTGTTTTTTGCTATGTATCTATGTCGTTTGGGCTAAAAAGCATAGGGGCGACTTGCCAGCAATATGTACAGAATTTTATTCACCCACAGATTGGGCACAACGTTTACGCCTATGTCGATGACACTTCGCGATGATCTTAAAGAAATGTTCGATAACCTACGAGTATACAAAATGAAGTTGAACGCGGCAAAGTGTGTGTTCGGGGTCCCTGCTCACAAACTACTAGGTTTCTTAGTTGTAGAAAGAGGCATTGAGGCCAATCCAGACAAGATCAAGGCGGTAAACTCACTAGGTAAGTCGGCTAACATAAATCATTTTCAACACCTAGCACGACGTATCGCAGCTTTGAGCCGATTTATAAGTCGCCACGGGGAGAAGGCAATACCTCTATATCAGTTGCTTAGGAAAGTGGAAAATTTTGTATGGAGTAATGTAGCCAATGAAGCCTTTGAGGCACTCAAGAAGTAGCTGGACGAGCCACCAGTTTTAGCTACCTCGACTGACACAGAGCCTATGCTCCTATACATTGCTACCAACTCTAAGGCAGTAAGCGTTGTAGTAGTTGTTGAACCGAAGGAGGAAGGAAAGGAATATCCAATCCAGCGGCTGCTTTATTTCGTCAGTGAGCTTTTGACCCTATCCAAGCAATGATACCCACACTGGCAGAAGCTTGTCATCGGGGTCTTTATGGCAAGACAGAAATTGAAACACTACTTCCAGGAACACCCAATCATGGTGGTTTGTTCAGCAGCTCTTGGTGACATAATACAAAATCGAGAAGCGACTGGATGGATTGCTAAGTGGGAAATCGAACTTGGTCCACATCAGGTGAATTACATGCCTTGGACAGCTATCAAATCTAAAGCAATTGTAGATTTCATCAATGGCTGTATGGAGTTGCAAATACCAGAAGACAAGCTGGACAATACGTATTGGACCCTACACTTTGATGGGTCCAGACAGTTAGAGGGATCCGAGGCTGGGGTCTTGTCAACTTCTCCACAAGGTGAAAAATTCTGCTATGTTCTACCGCTCATGTTTCCCTGCGCCAATAACGCGGATGAATACGAGGCTCTATTACACGGGATAAGTATGTCTAAGGAAATGAGCCTTAGCCGTGTAAGATGTCTGGGCCACTCAGATTTGGTGGCACAACAAGTTTCACGGACCCAGCATTCCAAAGATCCTTTGATGGTGGTTTATCGACGAGCTGTTACTGAGGTGGCGGGTTGCTTTCATGGATTCCAAGTTGACCATATAGATCGCCGGCTCAACGAAGCAGCAGACGCCTTATCACGACTTGGGTCTTAGCGGAAGCAAGTTCCCCCAATGTTTTTCTGGATGTTCTTCACAACCCCTTAGTGAAATTATCGTCTGAAGAAGACTTAGCAATTCCAGATCCAGAGTCACAAATGGTAGCGGCTCTTCATGCGACCCCAGAATGGACAGTGCCATATTTGACGTATCTCACTAGAGGAGAACTCCCATCTGAGGAGGTTGAGGCTCTCCAAATAGTATGTCAGTCTAAATCTATGACTATCATTAAAGGCGAGCAACATCACTGGAGCAACACTGGTGTATTCGAGAGATGATTCTCTCCCGGAGAGGGGCAAGAAATTCTAAGTGAAATCCACACTAGTGATTGTGGGCATCATGCCGGCTCAAGATCTTTGGTAGCAAAGGCTTTTCAACATGGGTTCTATTGGTTGACGGCTCATGCAGATGTGGAAGATCTTGTGTGCAAATGTGATGGCTGTCAGAAATTTGTGCGACAGGCTCACATGCCGACTCAAGCATTGTTCATGATCCCAATCACGTGGCCGTTTGCAGTCTTGGGGCTTGACATGGTTGGACCATTCAAAATATCGCCAGATAAAAAGACCCACCTCCTAGAGGCGGTTGATAAGTTCACCAAGTGGGTTGAGGCAGAATCTGTTAGTAAGTGCGACACAGAAATGATGGTGAAATTTTTGAAGAAGCTAATCTATCATTTTGTCTATCCCCACATTATTATCACGGACAATGGTACCTATTTATCAAAATGGGCTATGGAACAATTCTGCTAGAAGGAACAAATCCAACTTGATTTGGCAGCTATGGCACACCCATAATCAAACGGGCAAGCAGAAAGGGCAAATCAAGAAATTTTGAGAGGAATTAAACCCCTGCTTATGGTACCATTGACGCGAACTCTAGGGTGTTGGGTGGAGGAGCTTCCCTCAGTTATTTGGAGGATTAATACTACTCCAAACAGATCTAGTGGGTATATGCGCTTTTTCCTAGCCTATGGTGCTGAGGCGGTGCTACCAAACGACATTTTACATGACTCTCCTAGAGTCGCCGCTTATGTCGAGGCCGACAATATAAAGGCAAGGAAAGATTATTTGGATGCTTTGGAGGAGGAGCGAGACTTAACGGCAGCTAGGTTAGCCATATACCAACAAGACCTACGCCGCTACCAACACCGTAGGGTTAGAAGCCGGACCTATCAAGAAGGCGACTTGGTTCTCCGACTCCTCCAAGATCAAACAGGGAGGCATAAACTTTCACCACCCTTGGAAGGGCCATTTATTTTGAGCAAGAATCTCCACAAGGGTTCATACTACCTCATCGATTTACGACATGGTAAGAATACCACTGAAGCACAGCCAAGTTGCCCTTGGAACATTGCTCACCTACGACCTTATTATACATAGAGCCATCAACTCACTATTCCTTGTAAAACTTATGAGATATTTGGAATTTAATAAAGCTCATCTTCTAGCCAGAAAATTGGGTATGACTCTTTTTTATTTACATTACATGGGGGATTACAAGACAAAATAAAATTATCGTGATCAATAAGAATTAAGCCGGCTTATCTTGGGACTACTGGTCCCCAAGTTGTTTAGCAGTAATAGCATTGTCTTCTGCAATCTTATGCAAGGCCTTTCTATTGATCATAGGTCACTTGGGGGCTTCTAACTCATCGAGTTTAGCTTTCTTACCCTCTTGATCGACAAAGACACCACAAAATGGTTAAACCTGCCGGTATGCTTTGGCGACTCCAAAGAAGGTGACTCCATGTACTCTTGACCAATCAATCCATTATGGACCCCGAATTAGCTAGGTTAAAACATGGGTATGTCATGTGAGAGCAGGCATATTGAAAGCGTGGATAAACCATAGGTTATTATGCCTGCTTCATTGAAGAAAGACTAGAGCTTCGAAAGCTAGTCTATTTTTACTATGTCTTGCTGAGCCAGATTTTTCTCTCTATCATTACTTAAGGTTTTTAGATATAAATATAGTCTCTCTTAAACAAATAAGTGGGATGAAGACAAGCAATGACGAGTCAATTTTAGGGAAAATAGATTCAGAGCATACGAGGTTATCTAGCTCATATACTCGCAAAGATGCACAGAGTCAAACATATTACAAGGCACTCCAGACCCAAGTGATGGAAACTCAAAAGTTTTTTTAAAAAGTTCAAGCTTAAGCTTTGTCTTGGTTCTTAGCTTGGGACGTCTTTGACTGATCTTCTACTTGAGGCGTCGACTCTATTATTTGAAGGTCATCCAAATTCCAATTACAATGGGCCAAGGCTTTAAACATAGCTTCTTCATTGAAGATTGGTGATGGATCGACATCAGGGGCAAAGAGTTTCTTGCGACGCTGCGGAATCATACCAACTGATTTAAATCGAGGTGGTTGAATTTTAGCATTGTTTGAGTCATAGGCAGGATGATAACTCTTCAAGGACATGCCACTTACTATCTGACTAGCCAATTTCTGGACTTCTGAGATGCTCTGACGATAGTCATCTTCTTCGAAAGGTGAGGCATCAGTCTTGAGTTCCGGGAATCCTTTCAACATTTCTGCCGGGTCAACTTCACATGAGTAAGCCAGAGAACGACTTAAAGAATTAGTGGCTCCAGCATGGGCATCTGATCTTTTGAGCTCCCCAATCTGTCTCGGAATCATGGATAGGAATGCCAAGACATCTTTTATAAGCATGACCAGGTCTTTAATCCCAGCAACAACCTTTATGGATCACAAACTCCTTGTATACAACTGTTCAACCATAATGTACACGGCTTTAAGCTTCAGCAAGAAATTGTCCTGCAGATTGCGTGTACAATGACCTACAAAGGAACAAAAACACATCAGGAGCCATAACATTGATTGTTGGCAGGCCAAAAGTTGAAAATCTCCACAAACACTCACCAAAGATAGTGCGAGCCATCTCGTCAATATGCTTTTTAAGCTTGGACAACTCTTGAGAGACAATTTTCAGCTTACTCTTAGCATCAATGGAGCGTTTTATCAAGGCTGCTTTTTCGTTTTCAAAAGACTCTATTTCTGCCACAAAGCCATCCTTGATTTTTTTAGTTTGCTCCAAAGATAGACGAAGTATTTCTTCAAGCTCCGCCCGGGCGAGTTGTCCGGGTTCAAGAGCTTTGGTCAAATCTGAGATTTTTGATTCAACAGATTTCAATTTTTCCTACAAAAAGGATGGGATGACAATTATGATGACAAGTCCCAAGAAGATTTCAAACAATATGCTTGGCACTTGGGGGCTAATGCATATCAGTTTCTTTTTAGCTTACATAATGAATAAAATTCCCGACTCATCTGAAGAAGATGAGCCGACCCTTGGGGGCTACAAGTCGAGTTCAAAATTTCAAACAAGTTATAAAGACCCGACTCATCTCAAAAAGATGAGCCGACCCTTGGGGGCTAGAGGTCGAGTTCAATACTTGAAATAAGTTATAAAGACATGACTCATCTCAAGAAAATGAGCGGACCCTTGGGGGCTATAGGAGAATATGTGCATATGAGGTGCATATCTTACCTCACACTTCATCTTTATTGTACTCACAAGGTTAGCTTCCATTTGACGGCTTGAGTAAAGACACTCAAGATAACCAACGTATAGTTCTTCGACACCAAGAGGAAGAGAGACTGATGTTTGGCTTTCCCCTTATCAGATGGGGCAGTTCCTTCTTTCATGGATTGCTTTGCTAATATGTTAGAAGGTCCAAGAGCAGCATACTGTAACCCAAGGATAACGACTTCTGCATCAGTATCACAAAGGACATCCTTCGAAGGAGGATTAGTGATTGTCGGGTCAGTTTCAACACCCGGAGAGGAAGCAATATTTTTCTCAACCTCAGGCTGAGGTAGATCATGAGGAATCTCTTGACAATTTTCACCGTGCCCAGCGCCTGTGGAAGCTACTGTATCTAATTCCTCCGGCTCAATAGTAATAGAGGAGTTGCCAACATTCCGTGTCTTGGCCATGGCTCTATGAAATAAGAAAACAGAGTAAACTTTAGGAAAATCCACATAGACATGCATATACCATCAAAAGAGGGGAAACTTACCTTTGGTTAACAATGAAAGGCAGTAGCTTCGTGGAAAAAGATTCTCCAGACGAGGGAAATGATTCCTGATAATCCGAGTCAGCAGGATTGAGGGCTTGGCTTAAAAGACCAGGCTGTGGACGAGATAGAGTTCAACTATGTGGCACCTTTTCTTGGAGTGTTCGAGAAGCGGATTGATCAGCTAAAGGAGACTCGTCTTGAAGTGTTGAGGCGATGAAAACTACCCTACTTTTTCATTGATAGAGGAGACCATTGGTTTACTAGCTCGGACCTTCCTTTTCTTCTTCGAGAACAAAGAAGAAGCCTACAAGATTTGGGCAAATTGAAACAAAAGCAAAGGTGTTCAAGAAAATTGAAGAAGGTACTGCAAAGGTAATCAGATGACGAGTTAAGATTCTTACTGGAGGAGCCGGGTTGAGAGAACTGAAAGGCTCCAAGCCAACTTGATCACACACGACTTGGGTTTTCCCAAGTGATTTCTTCACAACTTTATTTATATCATCTTCTGTCAAAACTGTTGTGCTATACCTTTGAGGGTCATCGTCATGACCGGAGTACTTGCACATAAGAGAACTCGGGCGACTATATGGAAGGATCATCCAAGATACCCAGCAACGGGTCAAATATAATCCAGTTAGACCCTGATATTTGAGAGACGCAAATTTTTGGAAGAGAAAGGCAAACTTATCATGTTCCTCCTAAGAAATCTTGCGAGGAAGTTCGAAGTCCACTAGAAGGCGACTTGGTTTGTAACCCGACACGGGATTTTCATTCGCAGGGGTAATGTTCTTATAGTAGAACCAACTCTTGTTCCACCCTTTAGGATGGCTCAGCAAGGCAACAGAAGGAAAACACCATTTCTACATCTTTGAATCGAGATTCCACCCAATTCCTGGCTAAGACCGTCTGTACACTCAGTCTGGCAGTTCAGATAGAAAAATTCCAAGAAAAGCGGAACTGTAGGTTCCATCTACAAATATACCTTAGACAAGACATGAAATTGGCAAAGATTAGATATGGAATTAGGTGCCAAGTCTTGTGGATGAAGGTGGAAAGAATAAAGTGCATTCTGAAAGAATTTTGACCCGGAGGAGAGAAGCCCCTAAAAATATGGTCCACAAAAACCACAAACTCTCCTTCATTAGGGTTCAGTGTTGCCTCTCTGTGAGGACCCCACCATCCAAGTATTTCTTTAGTGGACAATAAACCTTGACCTACATATTCCTGAAGCAGATCTTCTAAAACTTGCGAAGACACCCAATTACAAGTGGAAGTCTTCGCCATAATGACCTGCCTGGACACCAGTAGCAAGGTTACAAAAAGTCATCCATGTTATAAGAAAAGATAGAACAACATAAAGGGAAGAAGCACTATAAGGTTAAGCCGAAATCCACAAGAAAAGCAACTTCTTCATATGGCGGGTTAAGGTTATCTAAAAGATAAAGCCAACAACCTTGGACGAGCGTCACAAGTGGCTAAGAGTTTTCCTTCACAAAATTCTACGGAATATAAGGCAAACTTTGTGGCAACCATGAATCTTGAAAAGATTTGGAAAAGGAAATTTATTGAACCGAAAACATGACACGGGCAGTCAGTCTATATCATGAAGGTTTTGGGAGAAACTAAAACATACAGCGAGGAAGAAGAAGTTATTCATACCTATTATCCTGCTTCGGTGGAAATAAATGGTTTGAAACATGAAGAAATATGAGTGCCGATGAACAAAAAGAAGGATCCTTTGAGGTCTCTCATGAACTCGAGGGGCAACTCAGACGAGGGGTTTACAAAAAGATAGAGTGACATACCTGTTGGGGAACGTAGTAATTTCAAAAAAAATCCTACGCTTCACAAGGATATATCTAGGAGAAACCAGCAACGAGCAATGGAGTAGAGCATATTCATACCTTTGAAGATCACTAAGTGGAAGTGTTACCAGAACGCGGTTGATGGAGTCATACTCGTAGCAATTCAGATCGCGGTGGATTCCGATCTAAGCGTCGAACAACGGTGCCTCCGCATTCAACACACGTGCAGACCAGTGACGTATCCTCCACCTTGATCCAGCAAGGAGAGAGGAGAGGTTGAGGGATAGCTTGAGCAGCACGACTGCGTGGTGACGGTGGAGCTATGTAGTTCTCCGACAGGGCTTCGCCAAGCACCGCAGAGGACGAGGAGGAAGAGAGGTAGGGCTGCGCCGAGGGAGAGGTGGAATTGTTGGTTTGCATCCCCAATACCCTCCACTATATATAGGAGGTAGGAGGTGGAGGGCCTACCACTCCTAGGGAAACCCTAGGAGGTGCGGCGGCCAAGGAGGAAGAGGGGCGGCGCCCTAGGGTGGGCTTGGCGCCCAAGGAAGCACAATGCCTAGGGTTTGCCCCCCTTAGGCCTCTCTTTCACCTTGGGCCCTTGGTGGTGGCGCACCAGACCACCTAGGGGCTGGTTCCCATCCACTCTTGGCACATGTAGCATTTTGGGGCTGGTGGCCCTTCCTGGTGGACCACCGGAACCCTTCCGGCGGTCCTGGTACATTGCCGGTGATTCCCGAAACACTTCCGACGATCAAATATTCACTTCCTATATATGAATCTTTACCTCCAGACCATTCCGGAACTCCTCGTGACGTCCGGCATCTCATACGGGACTCTGAACAACCTTCGGTAACCACATACTATTCTCGTTACAACCCTAGCATCATCGAACCATAAGTGTGTAGACCCTACGGGTTCGGGAACCATGCCGACATGACCGAGACACCACTATGGTCAATAAGCAACAACGGGGTATAGATATCCATGTTGGTTCCCACATGTTCCACGATGATCTCATTGAATGAACCACGATGTCGGGGATTCAATCAATCCCATATGCAATTTCCTTTGTCTCTCTGTATGACACTTGCCCGAGATTCGATCGTCGCTATCCCTATACCTTGTTCAATCTCGCTGCCGGCAAGTCTCTTCACTCTTTTCGCAACTCATCATCCCGTGGCTAACTCCTTAGTCACACTGAGCGCATTATGATGATGGATTACCGAGTGGGCCCAGAGATACCTCTTCGTCACACGGAGTGACAAATCCCAGTATCGATTCGTACCAACCCAACAGATACTCTCGGAGATACCTGTAGTGCACCTTTATAATCACCCAGTTACATTGTGATGTTTGATACACCCAAAGCACTCCTACGGTATCCGGGAGTTGCACAATCCCATGGTCTAAGGAAATGATACTTGACATTAGAAAAGCTTTAGCAGACGAACAATACGATCTAGTGCTATGCTTAGGATTGGGTCTTGTCCATCACATCATTCTCATGCCAACTAGAGGATCACTAGGACACATTGTGATCTATGTATTCACATATGTATTATGGTTTCCGTTTAAACAATTATAGAATGAATAATAGGCAATTATCATGAACTAGGAAATATAATAATAACCATTTTATTATTGCCTCTAGGGAATATTTCTAACAGTCTCCCACTTGCACTAGAGTCAATAATCTAGTTACATTGTGATGAATCAAACACCCATAGAGTTCTGGTGCTGATCATGTTTCTCTCGTGGAAGAGGTTTAGTCAACGGATCTGCGACATTCAGATCCATATGCACTTTAGAAATATCTATATCACCATCTTGGATGTATCCACGAATGGAGTTGAAGCGGCGCTTGATGTGCTTGGTCATATTGTGAAACCTGGGCTCCTTGGCAATGGCAATAGCACCAGTATTGTCACAAAAGAGAGTCATTGGGCCCGATGCATTGGGAATCACTCCTAGTTCGGTCATGAACTCCTTCATCCAGACTCCTTCCTGTGCTGCTTCTGAAGAAGCTATGTACTCCGCTTCACATGTAGATGCCGCAACGACGCTTTGCTTGCAACTGCACGAGCTGACCGCCCCACCATTCAAAATATACACGTATTTAGTTTGTGACTTCAGCACCTCCATAAACGAGAAACATATCTTTAGTCCTTTTCAGGTACTTAAGGATGTTCTTGACTGTTGTCCAGTGATCCACTCCTGGATCACTTTGGAACCTCCCCACCAAACTTATGTCAAGGTTCACATCAGGTCTGGTACACATCATGGCATACATAATAGAGCCTATGACTGAAGCGTTGGGGACGGTACTAATCTTTTCTCTATCTTCTGCTGTGGTCGGGCGTTGAGTCGTAGTCAACCTCACACCATGTAATATAGGCAAGAACCCCTTCTTAGCCTTATCCATATTGAACTTCTTCAATATCTTGTCAAGGTATGTGCTTTGTGAAAGACCTATGAGGCGTCTCGATCTATCTCTATAGATCTTGATGCCTAATATGTAAGCAACTTCTCCAAGGTCCTTCATTTAAAAATTCTTATTCAAATAGGCCTTTATACTTTCCAATAGTTCTATATCATTTCCCATCAACAATATGTCATCCACATATAATATGAGAAATGGTACAGAGCTCCCATACACTTACTTGTAAATACAGGCTTCTCCATAAGTCTGTACAAACCCAAACGCTTTAATCACTTCATCAAAGCGAATGTTCCAACTCCGAGATGCTTGCACAAGCCCATAGATGGAGCGCTGGAGCTTGCATACCTTGTCAGCATTGTTAGGATCGACAAAACCTTCCGGCTGTATCATATACAATTCTTCCTTAAGAAAGCCGTTCAGGAATGCCGTTTTGACATCCATTTGCCAGATTTCACAATCATAAAATGCAGAAACTGCTAACATGATTCGGCCCGACTTCAACATCGCTACAGGTGAGAAAGTCTCATCGTAGTCAATCCCTTGAACTTGTCGATAACCCTTAGCGATAAGTCGACCCTTATAGATGGTCACATAACCATCCACGTCAGTATTCTTCTTAAAGATCCATTTATTTTCTATGGCTCGCCGATCATCGGGCAAGTCCACCAAAGTCCATACTTTGTTCTCATACATGGATCCTATCTCGGATTTCATGGCTTCAAGCCATTTGTTGAAATCCAGGCCCGCCATCGCTTCTTCATAGTTCGAAGGTTCACTATTGTCCAACAACATGATTTCCATGACATGGTTGCCATACCACTCTGGTGCAGAACGTGTCCTTGTGGACCTTCGAGGTTCAGTAGAAACTTGATCCGAAGTGTCATGATCATCATCATTAACTTCTTCTCTTGCCGGTGCAGACACCTCACAAACATTTTCTTGTGTTGTGCTACTCTCCGGTTCAAGAGGAGGTACAATTACCTCATCAATTTCTATTTTCCTCCCACTTACTTCTTTCGAGAGAAACTCTTTCTCTAGAAAGGATCCGTTCTTTGCAACGAAGATTTTGCCTTCGGATCTAAGATAGAATGTGTACCCAATAGTTTCCTTAGGGTATCTGCTACTTCTCAAACAACAGCGCCAAAATTTACACGTTGACGGAGACTTGCTTGCGTCGGTTTTTCCCTTGAAGAGGAAAGGGTGATGCAGCACAGGAGCAGTAAGTATTTCCCTCAGTTTGAGAACCAAGGTATCAATCCAGTAGGAGAATCTCGTCAAGTCCAGAGTACCTGCACAAACACAAACAAGCTTGCACCCAACGCTATAAAGGGGTTGTCAATCCCTTCAAGATTGATTGCAAAGTGATATCTGAAGGCGGAAAGTGCAACGAAGAAAAAGAGTAAGGCTGAAAATATAGTGTGGAGTAGACCCGGGGGCCATAGTGTTCACTAGAGGCTTCTCTCAAAATAGCAAATATTACGGTGGGTGAACAAATTACCGTCGAGCAATTGATAGAACCGCGCAAAGTCGTGATGATATCTAAGGCAATGATCATACATATAGGCATCACGTCCGAGACAAGTAGACAGATACTTTATGCATCTACTACTATTACTCCACACATCGACCGCTATCCAGCATGCATCTAGTGTATTGAGTTCATGACGAACAGAGTAACGCCTTAAGCAAGATGACATGATGTAGAGGGATAATCTCAAACCAATGATGAAAACCCCATCTTTTTACCCTTGATGGCATCAACACGATGCGTGCCTCGCTACCCCTTCTTTCACTGGGTGAGGTCACCGCACGGTATGAACCCAAAACCAAGCACTTCTCCCATTGCAAGAATCATAGATCAAGCTGGCCAAACAAAACCCACAACTCGAAGAGAATTACAAGGATATGAAATCATGCATAAAAGAGACCAGAAGAAACTCAAATAAGATTCATAGATAATCTAATCATAAATCCACAATTCATCGGATCTCGACAAACACACTGCGAAAGAAGATTACATCGGATAGATCTCCATGAAGATCATGGAGAACTTTGTATTGAAGATCCAAGAGAGAGAAGAAGCCATCTAGCTACTAGCTATGGACCCGTAGGTCTATGCTGAACTACTCATGCATCATCAGAGAGGTCATGGTATTTATGAAGAAGCCCTCCCTATCCGAATCCCCCTCCGGCAGGGCACCAGAACGTGCCCAGATGGGATCTTGCGAAGACAGAAGCTTGCGGCAGCGGAAAAGTACTTTCGATGATCTCCTGATTTTTTCTGGAATTTATGGGAATATATAGGCGAAAAACCTACGACACAGGAGGCCCAGGGAGCCCACAAGCCTGGGAGGCGCGGGCCCCCCTAGCCGTGGCTAGGGTGCTTGTGGGGTCCCTGGTGGCCCCTGCCGTGGTTCTCAGGCTCCCCGATCTTCTTCTATTTCGGAAAAATCTTTTTGGAAGTTTCGTTCCGTCTGGACTCCGTTTAAAATCCTCCTCTGAAAAGGGTCAAAAACACGGAAAAAACAGGAACTGGCACTTGGCACTGAGTTAATAAGTTAGTCCCAAAAAAGATATAAAAGGCATACAAAACATCCAAAGTTTGACAACATAATAGCATGAAATCATCAAAAGTTATAAATACGTTGGAGACGTATCAGTATCCTATAAAGACACATTTTTACGCTTTGGGTTCGAGCTTCTCAGGTTGAAGTTTCTTCACATAAGCATCGCAGCCCCAAACTTTCAGAAACGACAACTTTGGTTTCTTGCCAAACCGTAATTCATACGGTGTCGTCTCGACGGATTTAGACGATGCCCCATTTAAAGTGAATGCGGCAGTTTCCAATGCATATCCCCAAAATGATAGCGGTAGATCAGTAAGAGACATCATAGATCGCACCATATCCAATAGAGTGTGATTACGATGTTCAGACACACCGTTATGCTGCGGTGTGCCAGGCGGCATGAGTTGTGAAACAATTCCACATTTCCTTAAGTGCGTGCCAAACTCGTGACTCAAATATTCTCCTCCATGATCAGATCGTAGGAACTTTATTTTCTTGTCACGGTGATGCTCTACCTCACTCCGAAATTCCTTGAACCTTTCAAAGGTTTCATACTTGTGCTTCATTAAGTAGACATACCCATATCTACTCAAATCATCAGTGAGGGTGAGAACATAACGATAGCCACGTGATCTTCAACGCTCATTGGACCGCATACATCAGTATGTATTATTTCCAACAAGTTGGTTGCTCGCTCCATTGTTCCGGAGAACAGAGTCTTGGTCATCTTGCCCATGAGGCACAGTTCACTTGTGTCAAATGATTCAAAATCAAGAGACTACAAAAGTCCATCTATATGGAGTTTCTTCATGCGCTTGACACCGATGTGACCAAGGCGGCAGTGCCACAAGTATGTGGGACTATCATTATCAACCTTACATCTTTTGTTACTCACACTATGAATATGTGTAACATCACGTTCGAGATTCATTAAGAATAAACCATTGACCAGCGGCGCATGACCATAAAACATACCACTCATATAAATAGAACAACCATTATTATCATATTTAAATGAGTACACATCTTGCATCAAGCGAGATCCCGATACGATGTTCATGCTCAAAGCTGGTACTAAATAACAATTATTAAGGTTTAAAACTAATCCCGAAGGTAGATGTAGATGTAGCGTTCCGACGGCTATCACATCGACCTTGGAACCATTCCCGACGCGCATCGTCACCTCATCCTTTGCCAGCCTACGCTTGTTACACAGTTCCTGTTTTCAGTTGCAAATGTGAGCAACAACACTGGTATAAAATACCGAGGAGCTACTACAAGCACCGGTAAGGTACACATCAATAACATGTATATCATATATACCTTTGACGTTGCCGGCCTTCTTATCCCCTAAGTACTTGGGGCAATTTCGCTTCTAGTGATCGGTTCCCTTGCAGTAATAACACCCAGTCTCAGGCTTGGGTCCTTTCTTTGGCTTCTTCCCGGCAACTAGGTTATCGGGCGCGACAACTTCTTTGCCGTATTTCTTGAAGTTCTTTTTACCCTTGCCTTTCTTGAAACTGGTGGTCTTATTTACCATCAACACTTGATGTTCTTTCTTGATTTCCACCTCCACTGATTTCAGCAATGAATACAACTCGGGAATGGTCTTCTCCATCCCTTGTATGTTGTAGTTCATCACAAATCCCTTATAGCTAGGTGGAAGCGACTCGAGGATTTTGTCAATGAGTGCATCATCCGGAAGTTCAACTTCCAGCTGAGACAAGGAGTTGTTCAACCCGGACCTTCTGAGTATGTGCTCACAAACAGACCCATTCTCCTCCTTCTTACAACTGAAGAACTTTTCGGAGATGTCATATGTCAGTGCGGCATGAGCTTGAAAACTAGTGTCAGCTCCTCGAACATCTCATATGCTCCATGTTGCTCAAAACGCCTTTGGAGCCCCGGTTCTAAACTGTAAAGCATGCCGCACTGAACCAGAGTGTAGTCATCACTCTGCGACTGCGAGGCGTTCCGAACGTCCTGGGTTGCCGTGGGAATGGGAGGGTCACCTAGCGGCACATCAAGGACATATGTGTAGCGACGTGTTTTTCAGAAAATAATTTCCAGAAAACATGTCTCTGTGTTTACCAGCCCCAGGATTTCTGTTAGTTGGTAGACACTTACTTGATACAGAATATCCAAGCAAAATACAAAATCTGGGTTACAAGACCATGAAGGTCTACTGGGTTGAACAAAAGTCTGAGGTTGACGGCGGAAGCGACTCGAGGAATCTCCAGTGCCCATGGGACTCCATTCCCACAAGAACAGCTGACCTGGATAAATTACTATCTCACAAGGCTGCTATCCTCGACTTCTAGGTTCTGGGGTTGACGGCATCGTGCTCCTCTCCAAACGCAATCTGGCCAAGACAATATCGAGGGACAAGCCAATGAGTACTTTGAATGTACTCGCAAACATCAAGAAAACAACACACGTTAAGCAGGTGAGATGCATGCAAATTCCAATAACAATATATATCATGTCATTAAAGTTTAGTTCATGGATGCACTCCTGAAAATATGCTATGTTTCCACCAATGATACATAAACAAGCAGGGATGATAATGATGACAATAATAATATGCGTGCCACAGTCGGTCGTCTGAGCGACACCACAGAAAGGGCTTATATGAAACAATAAACATGCCACAGTCAGGCGTCTGAGCGACACCACATAAAGGGCTTATATGAAACAATAAACAGGCCACAGTCGGGCGTCTGAGCGACACCACATAAAGGGCTTATAAGAAACAATAATAAATATTGAATGTCCAGGAGGTAGAACCGTCCGAGGGATATCCAACAACATAATCATAGGGGTTAGTCCAAAGTAATATTCATAATATGACCATCCACCACATCATCATATGATTTACCACAACCATTATTATTATCACTGTTTATACTCCAATGACCGACTCTAGGACTGACACTTGACTCGTCAAACAACGTCCTTGACCGGGGACACGGATCCTCGAATAGTTTTGACTCTGCAGAGGGTGTACTCTTTACCCATAGCCCACGGTTTTCAATAGTCAATATGACTAATCCCGCGTACGGTATTTTAGAAGCGGACACTCAGAATCAGCACACACCGATTTTCCTCTACAAAGCCCGGCTTCACCCGGACTACGCTGCCAAGGCAAAACCATAATACTGGGAGGCTCCAACCTCGACTAGCATTGGATCAAAAATTTATACCGCACGCTCACTCGGAAGGGCCATTCCCTTCCGGTACTAGACCGGAAACACCCATGCCCTCTAACCGGATGAATGGATTTATTCCATGGCCATGGATACCTTCATACCGGCCCCTCTACTTGGTGTGTGACTGATAATAGGTCTACAACTGACTTTACCGAATCCATTATCTAGGAAACTGTGGTAGCACATTATAGAAGTATGACACGAACAAGACTCGATCTAGGACGATACTGGAGTTAACCAAGTTTTACCGGCATCATCGTGCTCGTGTCATGACCAGGCCATAATGTCGGGACCCCGATCCTAAGTTATAGGAATCCAGCCTGTAACACATCGCATCTCTTTGCGGTCTCACACACGGTTAACCCCACGGCTGCAGCCTTACCTTAGTCGGGACCGTTTGCGCCTTTTGACTCGCGTATGCAATTGTGTCGCTAGCAATCCAATGACAAAGAACCCGGATCGACATGTCTAGTCATAAACCAAAGTGGCAGTTCCGCACAGGGACATGCATACATGACCCAAAAAAGCAGGTGTCGGTCACCACTGAATGTAGACGAGTCGTAGCAAGCTACAAGGACTTCATTACATCGCGTGACATTTCCCCGAAGGGGACAGACCCAACAGCTAAGAAGGACACACGCCGGTCAACCAATGTGTCCGGAGCAGTAGCGAGCTACCATGGCTCGTTGGATCACAAAGGGGCATTTCCTTGTAAAGAATGCTACTAAAGTCTACGGCTAGGTAATCGAACCCCATAAATATCAAGTACGACACACGTACGCATGGCATACCGATATGTATAGATACATCGATGGCATCACAACATAACCATAAACATACAAGCTTTATTTAAAAGGCTTGGAAGAGCCACACACATAATATTACACAGTAGGGGTCTCACGATCCATCATAACAGTCATTCAAGTTACAAGCCAGCAGAAGTAGATAAGCTGTCTGAGTACAGACAGATGAAACTAGAAGGCACATGGCCTGACTATACTACAGACCCACCCTAGGGCGAGATCGTAGCTGGGATACCAGCTACTCGTCGTCGTCGATGTCTAGGAAGAACCCTCCATTAGGGTCATTAACAACCTCTGCAACAAATATTAAGCAAACATGAGTACGGAGGTACTCAACAAGACTTTTGGATAACTATCTAATCATGCAATGTATCAATAAGGAATTGTGGGCTTTCATGCGGAAAGCCAACATTTGACTCCTGGCTAGAAAACTTGCTTTTTTAAATAATTTTTGACAACTTGATTTCTCGCACACGAGTCCACTAACACCACAACAATACTCTATCGTGGAATCATTCCGTCTCCATGCGGAAATGCCGTCCACGACACTCATGCCTAACTTGACAATTTTATGAGTAGACATTGAAGTTATCTATGAACAACATATGTCTCCAAGTAGTCCATATCCGCGGACGCGGCTATTCGAATAGATCATAACCCTGCAGGGGTGTACTTCGTCACACACGCTCTCGCCACTTATCGCCATGTGCACGTCATGCACCTCGGCAACCTTCAAGCGGAAGCCCAGCGAGGGAGTCGGCCACGACCGTTAACCACGCTAATACTTGGTCCAGGTCTATCGCCTATCTGACAGTAACCTAGACGGAAGTCCGGTCGAGGTTTCCGCCACGGCCCAAAACGATGTGCGCAGGGTTCCCAAGCCCACCATCTGGGTGCCAGTTGGTACACCGTGCCACTGCCTACCGCATCACAGCCCACCTCTCAGGTCAGCGCTATGCACGGCCTCCAGCATGACTATAAACACCAGAAACTACTTGCAACTCCTGGACCGAGTACTAAGTGATTAATAAGTCGAGAGGGTCAATTAAGTATCCCAACGTGTGGTAGTATCTAGTCTTGGATTACATATACGGAACTCAGTTCCTAAGGACTTTTCCAATGAAACAACCCGCCATGTACTCCTACATAGCCTTTCACCGGTACCTTTACCAAATCAGGTTCAACACACCACCTTTACTTACTGAACACATTGTCACAATTCTGTTCATCTCCCGGATGACAGACCAAACACAACTCTAAGCATAGCATGCATAGCAGGATAAGGCACTTCATGGCTCAAGCATCTACTAGGTATGCTAGGTTGCAAGGTTCAGCTATTTACTGTGCGAAAGACAGGTCATGCAAAGGAAGTGGGTTCAACTAACGTGGCAAAAGCATTTGAAGCATTTGATCCTAATGCAATAAGTAAGTGCAGGAGCGAGAACATGGGATTTATCGGGATGATCAAAATGGTTGCTTGCCTTGTTGCTCAGAGGAGGGACAATATCCGTCAGTCGGATATTCGGTGGAATTCGGAGGAGCGGAGCCTACCGAAAGAAATGACAACAATCAGTAACAATCATATGCAACAAGATGATGCATGAGGATGGCATGAGGATGCAAGGTGGTATGCTAATATAGCTAACATTTATTAGGTTTGAAGTTGATTTGAATCAGATTCAAATATCACTTCAAACGAGGTATTCTCGAATACCATTTTTAATTGATTCGACCCGATGCTCAGATCAACTTGTTTTTAACATGCAAGGAAATGATATGTTAAGTTGGTGGTTGTAATTGAACAATGTTTGATCATAGCATTTGAAGTGGAATTCAAATGATTTTCAAATTCCTTCTCCAAAGCATTTATAAAATTTAACTTATTCATTATTCTATATGTTTGGTCTAGTAACATTTTCAAACATGTTTGAAAATGGCATATTCAGATTCCTTGGATTTTTCTGAGACTTCTTCATATATAAATTATTTTCATTGGAGTTACAGATTAATTTCTATGATTTTTAGAAGTTTTGGCATTTTTTTGGAATTCTTTTAAATCAGAAAATCTTTACTGCATCAGCAGGTCCAATTGGCCGTTGAAAGTCAAACCTGACTAGTGGGACCCACTGGTCAGTGACTCTGGTCAGTTTTAGATTAGTTCTAAACTTAATTAGCTAATTAACAGTACTGGACCCACATGTCAGTGACTTATTAGATTAATTAACTTTATTTTTATTAATCCAAATTATCCAGAGGCTGGCCCCACGCGTAAGTGGCTCAGACCAGCTGAGATCCACCGGCGGTGAGGTCGTCCTCGCCGGCAGGGAGCCTCCGGCAACCACCAGAATGGCGGAGGGCATCGGAAACTCGTCTCCGACGACCAAACGCACGGCAGAAACCAGAGGGAGATCGGCCACTCGACGGCGCGCAGGATGGGGCAAACCCCACGGGCTGGGGTGGCCGGAATCAATGCCGGCGACGAGCTGCAGCGGCGACCAAGTTCGTTCGTCGAGGTCATCGGAAACAGGGTCAAAACGCGCGGGGTTGGGCTCCTAAATCAACTACGCGACGGCCTAAAGCTGTTGGTGGCCTCAGATGGACCAACCGTTCACCGGAGGGCTACCAGTGACGAGCTGCAGCGGCAGTCGTCGTCGGGCTCCGGTGGAACTAGGCCTAGAGGACGAGATCGACGGGGAAAACTTGGGGGAAAGCCGCGCAAGCTCACGGGGAGTGCAATGGTGGCGCTAGCTTGCTCAGGGAGGCGTTATAGGCGTCGAATCGATCGGAGCTCGCCGGCAGCCGAAGCTGGAAGACGACGGTGCCGTGGGCGTTGCAGGGCTCGGGGGACCTTCGGCTACTGCAGGGAGGACCAGCTCGTCGAGGCGGAGCGAATGGGGCACTCGGGGAAGAGAACTAGTGGCCAGAGGCACGGGCAGGTCGAGCTCGAGCTCCTGGCAATCGCGGTAGAAGGGGGAAGGAAAGAACCAAGAGGAGAGGGGGAATGGTGCATGGGAATGGATAGGCCAGAGCTCGGGGAGGTTATCCCCGCGCGCGCCAGCGCGAAGCTGCGGCCAGGCAGGCAGGGAGTTGTGTGGAGGCGCGCGGCATCACGGCGGCCACCTCCTGCTCCTACTGGCGAGGAGGAAGACGAAACAGGGACTGGGCCTGGGCCAGGTGAGCGTCAGGTAAGTGTTTCTTCCTTTCTTTCTTGTTTTGTTTTCTGTTTTACTAATAGTTTTGGTTTGCTATTTATTTCAGCTCCAAAATAGTTTGCCAAAAATATTTTGAGCACACCGGAATATTTGTTGGAATATATCCAACCATTCCTGAAGTTTTCAACATTTTTGGAAACTTAAAGTTTTTGAATTCAAATTTTAAACTTGAAACCAGTAGCCTTTTGCATTTATTTAAAATGCCAAATGTGTTATGAAAATAGTTTTCTTCACTGCTTATTTGCTTTCATGGATTATGAGAAAAGTTGAACTTTTCTTGGGGCCATTTTGGGTTCATTGATTTAAACAAGTTTAGAATTTCTTTGAATTTGAGAAGTGGCTAGGGTTGTTAAGTTTTGCTTCACCACTTGTTTTGATATTGTTGCAATTTTCTTGGATGCAATGCAAAGAAGATATGAGCACAATGCTATACTTGACTAGGTTACCAGGGATGTGACAGCTCACCCCCACTCAAAAGAATCTCGTCCCGAGATTTAGAAGTCCTCGGGAATAACGCAGGATACTCAAGTCGCAGACAATCCTCTCTTTCCAAAGTTGCCTCCTTTTCAGAATGATTTGACCATTGAACTTTAAGAAACTTGAGGTTTCGACGTCGAGTGGTACGCTCAGCTTGATCAAGAATACGCACAGGGTATTCTCGGTACGAAAGGTTATCTTGGAGATCAAGCATTTCGTGGTCCACTTCACGGATAGGATCCGAAAAGCAACGCCTGAGTTGCGAGACATGGAAGACATCATGAACCTTGGAAAGATGCGGAGGAAGTTCCAACTGGTAGGCAACTTCTCCTCGTTTGGCAAGAATGCGAAAAGGACCAATGTAATGATGAGCCAACTTGCCCTTGATACCGAATCGATGGGTACCCTTCAAAGGTGTAACCCGAAGGTAAGCCTTCTCGTCAACTTCAAAGGTCACAGCCTTATGATGACGATCATATTGGCTCTTTAGACGAGACTGGGCTGTTTTCAACTTTCACGAATAATGCGAACCTTCTCTTTTGCATCCTAGATCATATCCGGGCCAAAGAGTTGCTCTCCCCGTTTTCTGACCAATTAAGAGGTGTTCGACATCTTTGTCCATAGAGAACTTCAAAAGGAGCTTTGCCCAAGCTTGATTGATAACTATTGTTATAAGCAAATTTGGCGAATGGAAGGCACTTCTCCCAACTCATACCGAACGATATAACACAAGCTCGGAGCATATCTTCAAGGATTTGATTCACTCTTTCTACTTGACCACTTGACTGAGGATGGAAAGCAGTGCTAAAAGATAAGTGAGTCCCCATGGCATTCTGAAAACTTTCCCAGAAGCGAGAAGTAAAGATACTCCCACGGTCTGAGTTAATCTCCAGGGGAACACCATGAAGAGACACTATTCGAGAGATATATAACTCTGCTAGCTGGCTAGCTGTTATACTCTCACGAACTGGAAGAAAATGAGCTACTTTGGAGAGACGGTCAATGACCACAAAGTTAGCATTATTTCCTTTCTTGGTCTTGGGAAATCTGGTAATGAAATCCATACTGACTTTATCCCATCTCCAATCAGGAATAACTAAAGGTTGAAGGGTGCCAGCAGGCCTTTGATGTTCTGCCTTAACTCGACGACAAACGTCGCAGTTGGCAACGAACTCAGCAATTTCTCTCTTCATCCTGGTCCACTAGAACCTCTGGCGTAGGTCCTGATACATCGAAGTACTACCGGGATGAATGGTGAGAGGAGAATCATGAGCCTCCTTAAGGATCAATTGCCGCAGACGTTTGCTCTTAGGAACCACTAAACGGTTCTGAAAGAACACAACACCTTTCTCATTGATGGAGAAATCCCTAGCATTACCGCTAGCAATATTCTCCTTGATCTGGGATATACCCTTATCATAAGCCTGCACGGCTAGGATTTGATCCCTAAGAGTAGGCTTCTCCACCAAGGTAGAAAGGAATCCTTGAGGAACGATATGGATATTTAACTTCCGAAATTCCTCATAGAGATGTGGTTGACCTTGTTGTAGCATCAAATTGTTACAATAAGATTTGCGACTTAGTGCATCAGCCATAAAATTGGCCTTCCTCGGGGTGTAAGTTATCCCTAAGTCGTAATCCGAGATCAACTCAACCCACCGTCTTTGCCTGAGATTCAAATCCGGCTGGGTGAAGATATATTTGGACTTTGGTGATCAGTGAATATTTCGCAACGATTACCCAGAAGGTAACGTTGCCAGGTTTTTAGTGCATGGACTACAGCTGCAAGCTCAAGATGATGTGTGGGATAATTATCCTCATGTGGACGCAACTATCGAGATGCGTATGCAATCACATGACGATCTTGCATGAGAATGCAACATAATCCTTGTCGCGAGGCGTCGCAATATATAACAAAGTCCTTAGAAAAATCTGGTGGTAGCAACACAGATGCGGAAGTGAGGCGTCTTTTCAGTTCCTGAAAACTATGCTCACACTATGGTGTCCACTCGAACTTTTTATCCTTCTTGAGGAGTTCAGTTAGAGGCTTTGCAACCTTGGAGAAATTGTCGACAAAGCGGCGACAATAACTCGCTAGACCAAGAAAACTCCTAACTTGCTTAACCGATTCAGGTTGAGTCCAATCAAGGACAGCTTGAACTCTCTCGGGATTGACATCAAGAGATTACGTGACCTAGATAGGTCACTTCTGGTAACCAAAATTCACATTTTGAAAACTTGGCATAGAGGCGATGCTCTCGAAGTTTCATTTATACCAGCCTTAGATGCTCGACATGTTCTTGTTCGTTCTTCGAGTAGATGAGAATATCATCGAGGTATACCACGACGAATTTATCCAAATACTCCATGAAGATTGAATTCATCAGGCGAGAGAAGGTGGCTGGAGCATTGGTTAAACCGAAGGACATGACGGTGTACTCGTATTGGCCATAACGAGTAACAAAAGCAGTCTTTGGAATGTCCCCGTTCTTGATCTTGATTTGATGGTATCCCAACCTCAAATCCATTTTGGAGAAGACTGAGGATCCAGCGAGCTGATCATATAGGTCGTTGATCCTGGGGAGCAGATACTTGTTCTTTATGGTGACCAGATTAACTAGTTGGTAATCTACAACCATACGATCCGTTCCATCCTTCTTCTTGACGAAGAGGACGGGGCAAGCCCAAGGAGAAGAGCTAGGACGAATGAAACCTTTATTCAAGGCCTCATCTAGTTGCTTCTTAAGTTTGGCTAGATCCAAGGGTGCCATCTTATATGGTCTTCTGACTATTGGAACAGTTCCCGGAACAAGATCTATCACGAACTCTACATCTTTGTCAAGTGGAATTCCTGGCAGTTCCTCTGGAAAAACATCCGGGAAGTCACGGACTATCGGAATGTCTGCAAGTTCCGGAAGAGGGTTGGCATTGAGGGAATAGAGTTGGC
Organism: Hordeum vulgare subsp. vulgare; assembly: GCF_904849725.1. Classification (NCBI taxonomy): domain Eukaryota; kingdom Viridiplantae; phylum Streptophyta; class Magnoliopsida; order Poales; family Poaceae; genus Hordeum; species Hordeum vulgare. Next base: position 128,115,388 of record NC_058522.1, on the reverse strand, counting down.
ATTTGGCAACTCGAGTAGAGACATTGACTATCTCACCCGAGGGATGGGTAAGCTGAACATTTCTAGAATGAGTATCAATCTTGGCATAGTGAGCTGACATCCAGTCCATACCCAAGATGATATTAATATCCGAAGATTTCAGGGCTATCAATGAGGCTAGAAAAACTAGCCTGTCTACTAGAATTTCATTGTCATAGGTTATCCTAGAGGTATGCCACTTGCTACCAGGGTTTGGACAACCAATGGAATTGTCATATCACAAAAAGACATGTTATGCAACTGTGCATAACTTTCTGAAATAAAGGAATGAGAAGACCCAGTGTCAAAAGAACAGACGCTGGGTGATGATTAACAAGAAGCGTACCCAGTATGACGTCGGGATCCTCTGCAGCTTCCTCTGCTGAGACATAGTTCACACGGCCATGTGCAGGAGTTGGCTTCACATAGTAAGCTTTGCCCGACGGACTTTCCGGGTTGCTTGGCACCCACATTCTGAGGACACTCACGGGAATAGTGCCCTGGTTCTCCACACTTGTAGCATATCACTTGGTTGGCACGTGGTGCAATATTCCTAGCTCGACCACCATAGGTTTTTGCTGGAGGGTTGGTCTGATTCGTTTTAGGCGCCATGTAGGATGGCCTCGGAGTGTATCTTGGCGGCAGAGAGCTGTTTGGAACCCACAACCTGCGTTTTGGAAACGCGGAACCAGATGACGAGCCAAAGTCATGGGAGTGCTTCTTTGTGGCTTCGAAGTTGGTATGACCAGTCTCGGCACTGATCACCTTGTTAACCAGGGCTTGGAAGCTTGCACACTCGTGGAGGCGAAAATCACGACAAAGCTCAGGGCTCAGACCCTTACAGAATCTTGCTTGCTTCTTGGCGTCAGTAGACACCTCCTCTGTTGCATAGCGGGCGAGGTTACCGAACTCGCGGCTATAGGCATCCACGGTCAACTTTCCCTGAGTGAATGCACAAAACTCCTCTCTGTTTTTGTCCATCAGGCCCTCTGGAATATGGTGCAGACGGAAGGCTGCACTAAAGTCTACCCATGTGGCTGCTGGTTCAGCAGGACACATAGCTTGAAAGTTCTCCCACCACAGATTGGCGGGTCCTTCCAGAAAATACGCCGCGAAGGTCACCTTGTCGGCCTCAGCAACATTCGCAGAGCGATTCTTACATGAAATACTGCACAGCCAATCATCAGCGTTGAGGGGATCGATGGAGTGATGGAACTTTGGAGGATTCAGCTTCACAAAATCATTGAGGGACACTGCAGCATTCCTAGGCCGACGAGCCGTATTCTGCTCAATACGCTCTAACAGTCGGTTGGTCTCCCTTTTGTTCCTCTCTGGGTCAAGCATGACTTCCGCCAAAGAGGGCGGGTGAGGCAGGTCTTCCTGCGACGCTTGACTACCCTCGCCTTGCTCATGAGCAGGGGCACGGTTCAACCTGGTGAACACCATCCTGACAAACAAATTCACATCTTAGACCAATATGATTATCAATACTAGCTATGGATTAAGATTGCACTGAACACATGGAATGCGGAAATGAATATCCGAACAACATGGTAACAAGCAACTGCTATATATACACCATGGTTCATACACACCCTTACATAGTTCAGTACAACCTTAACCGAAGAGCAAACTACTGAAATTATGAAACTACTCATCAGAGGCTTATAAGCTTCCTATACATTATTTATCTAAGCCTCCAGAATTCATTCCACATCACAAGCATACTTCACAAGTCACACAAGACTGTGAACGTACAGCTACTACCATACTATCCTTCCACTCACAGCTCAGGCATCCGCATAGAACATCTCATAAAGATTGCCTCCATGGCCTGGAAGCTCAACTTGCGGATCAAGAAATACTCTCGCCTGAGATCCTTGGGATCCATAAGGACACGGATGTGGCCTTGGTCCCCTGACTGGTGGTAGTAGGGGTCCCCGAAGAGGGGTGACTCCTCCTATAGCGGGCCAGTCAACATGGGCCGGAAGATGGGTTCTAACAGGGTTCAGCATCTCCATATCTCCATACCCTGTGTGAACTACCGGTGCCAGCTGCGTCAAAGCCGTCCACAGACGAGCACGTGTAGCATAAATATCCATGCGGAGAGCACGAGCATCCCTGTCTCTGTTCTCTAGCATCTCAGCAGTGGACTGCAGTAGCGGATCCTCCATAGAGGAATCAAAATAGACCCTGCTGAGGTATCCCTCTTCACCTGGCTGAGAGGTAGGAACATAGCAGAACTCTGAGTTCTGCAGCAGTGCATGTCTCGCCCTCATAATGGTCAGCATTGAATAGGCAGCATCTTGTACTGCCATGTCAACAGTGACTCCCAACCCATAGGACCAATGGATTGGCTCCTCAGCTCCAGGGTAGTGTGGAAATACCCTAATAATGCAGATATACTGGCTCTGGTTGAAGTCTCGGTACTGTTCCTCCACTATGTACTCTGGGTACCAGCGGTAACCGCACACCGACATCACCCTGACCAGCATGGCCGTATGACCCGACACATCAATGCACCTGGTCAGACGACCACCTGACGAGAAGGACGGCCAGACATCTAAAAATAGAGAGTAATGCAAAAGCATTAGAGCTCTGAATGCAAAATTGGGCAGCATAACGGCTGTAAATGCTCAAAAATAATTTTGAGACAACCCCAAAATAGGATGGCGTAAAACTTACTTCCTTTTTCCTAGGGATAAAAGAAACCCAAATATCTCTCGACCCGTAGTCCTATAATCTACCGATCAGAAACACGAGCCTAGAAGAAGATGAGTAATCTAGTCCTTAATCCCCGCAGAAAAGACGAGGATAACTAGAATAGAATAACTTGAGAAGAGAACAAGAGTCTTACGTTCCCTTCCACAAAAAATTCCCTTATATATAACTAAAGAAATTCTAGACTCAACTTCGACCAGTTTGGCTTAGTAGTCCTACAGTCAGTCAGGCTCTGATACCAACGCTATCGGGACCCCGATCCTAAGTTATAGGAATCCAACCTGTAACACATCGCATCTCTTTGCGGTCTCACGCACGGTTAACCCCACGGCTGCAGCCTTACCTTAGCCAGGACCGTTTGTGCCTTTTGAGTCACGTATGCAATTGTGTCGCTAGCAATCCAATGACAAAGAACCCGGATCGACATGTCTAGTCATAAACCAAAGTGGCAGTTCCGCACAGGGACAGGCATACATGACGTAGCAAAGCAGGTGTCGGTCACCAGCGAATGTAGATGAGTCGTAGCAAGCTACAAGGACTCCATTACATCGCGTGACATTTCCCCAAAGGGGACATACACAGCAGCTAAGAAGGACACACGCCGGTCAACCAATGTGTCCGGAGCAGTAGCGAGCTACCATGGCTCGTTGGATCACAAAGGGGCATTTCCCTGTAAAGAATGCTACTAAAGTCTACGGCTAGGTAATCGAACCCCATACATATCAAGTACGACACACGTACGCATGGCATACCGATATGTATAAATACATCGATGGCATCACAACATAACCATAAACATACAAGCTTTATTTAAAAGGCTCGAAAGAGCCACACACATAATATTACACAGTAGGGGTCTCACGACCCATCATAACAGTCATTCAAGTTACAAGCCAGCAGAAGTAGATAAGCTGTCTGAGTACAGACTGATGAAACTAGAAGGCACATGGCCTGTCTATACTACAGACCCACCCTAGGGCCAGATCGTAGCTCGGATACCAGCTACTCGTCGTCGTCGATGTCTAGGAAGAACCCTCCATTAGGGTCATTAACAACCTCTGCAACAAATATTAAGCAAACATGAGTACGGAGGTACTCAGCAAGACTTCAGGATAACTATCTAATCATGCGGAAAGCCAGCATTTGACTCGTGGCTAGACAACTTGCGTTTTAAAATAATTTTTGACAACTTGATTTCTCGCACACGAGTCCACTAACACCACAACTATACTCTATCGTGGAATCATTCCGTCTCTATGCGGAAATGCCATCCACGACACTCACGCTTAACTTGAAAATTTTATGAGTAGCCATTGAAGTTATCTATGAACAACATATGTCTCCAAGTAGTCCATATCCGCGGACGCGGCTATTTGAATAGATCATAACCCTGCAGGGGTGTACTTCGTCACACACGCTCTCGCCACTTATCGCCATGTGCACGTCATGCACCTCGGCAACCTTCAAGCGGAAGACTAGCGAGGGAGTCGGCCACGACCGTTAACCACGCTAATACTTGGTCCAGGTCTATCGCCTATCTGAGGGTAACCCGCACGGATGTCCAGCCGAGGTTTCCGCCACGACCCCAAACGATGTGCGCAGGGTTCCCAAGCCCGCCATCCAGGTGCCACTTGGTACACCGTGCCACTGCCTACCGCATCACAGCCCACCTCTCAGGTCAACGCTATGCACGGCCTCCAACATGACTATAAACACCAGAAACTACTTGCAACTCCTGGACCGAGTACTAAGCGATTAATAAGTCGAGAGGGTCAATTAAGTATCCCAACGTGTGTTAGTATCTAGTCTTGGATTACATACATGGAACTCAGTTCCTAAGGACGGTTCCAATGAAACAACCCGCCATGTACTCCTACATAGCCTTTCACCGGTACCTTTACCAAATCAGGTTCAGCACACCACCTTTACTTACTGAACACTTTCTCACAATTCTGTTCATCTCCTAGATGACAGACCAAACACAACTCTAAGCATAGCATGCATAGCAGGATAAGGCACTTCATGGCTCAAGCATCTACCACGTATGCTAGGTTGCAAGGTTCAGCTATTTACTATGACAAAGACAGGTCATGCAAAGGAAGTGGGTTCAACTAACGTGGCAAAAGCATTTGAAGCATTTGATCCTAATGCAATAAGTAAGTGCAGGAGCGAGAACATGGGATTTATCAGGATGATCAAAATGGTTGCTTGCCTTGTTGCTCAGAGGAGGGACAATATCCGTCAGTCGGATATTCGGTGGAATCCGGAGGAGCGGAGCCTACCGAAAGAAATGATAACAATCCACAACAATCATATGCAACAAGATGATGCATGAGCATGGCATGAGGATGCAAGGTGGTATGCTAATATAGCTAACATTTATTAGGTTTGAAGTTGATTTGAATCAGATTCAAATATCACTTCAAACGAGGTATTCTCGAATACCATTTTAATTGATTCGACCTGATGCTCAGATCAACTTGTTTTTAACATGCATGGAAATGATATGTTAAGTTGCTGGTTGTGATTGAAAAATGTTTGATCATAGCATTTGAAGTGGAATTCAAATGATTTTCAAATTCCATCTCCAAAGCATTTATAAAATTTAACTTATTCATTATTCTATATGTTAGGTCCAGTAACATTTTGAAACATGTTTGAAAATGGCATATTCAGATTCCTTGGATTTTCTGATACTTTTTCATATATAAATTATTTTCATTGGAGTTACAGATTAATTTCTATAATTTTTAGAAGTTTTGGCATTTTTTCTGGAATTCTTTTAAATCAGAAAATCTTTACTGCATGAGCATGACATCAGCAGGTCCAACTGGCCGTTGAAAGTCAAACCTGACCAGTGGGACCCACTAGTCAGTGACTCTGGTCAGTTTTAGATTAGTTTTAAACTTAATTAGCTAATTAACAGTACTGGACCCACATGTCAATGACTTATTAGATTAATTAACTTTATTTTTATTAATCCAAATTATCCAGAGGCTGGCCCCACGCGTCAGTGGCTCAGACCAGCTGAGATCCACCGGCGGCGAGGTCGTCCTCGCCGGCGGGGAGCCTCCGGCGACCACCAGAACGGCGGAGGGCATCGGAAACTCGTCTCCGACTACCAAACGCATGACAGAAACCACACGGAGATCGGCCACTCGACGACGCGCACGATGGGGCAAACCCCACGGGCTGGGGTGGCCGGAATCGACGCCGGCGACGAGCTGCAGCGGCGACCAAGTTCGGCCATCGTCGAGGTCATCGGAAACAGGGTCAAAACGCGCGGGGCTGGGCTCCTAAAGCATCTACGTGACGGCCTGAAGCTGCTGGTGGCCTCAGATGGACCAATCGTTCACCGGAGGGCTACCGGCGACGAGCTGCAGCGGCGGTCCTTGTCGGGCTCCGGTGGAACTAGGCCTAGAGGAAGAGATCGACGGGGAAAACTTGGGGGAAAGCTGCGCAAGCTCACGGGGAGTGCAGTGGTGGCGCTAGCTTGCTCGGGGAGGCGCTGTAGTCGTCGAATCGATCGGAGCTCGCCGGCGGCCGAAGCTTGAAGACGACGGTGCCATGGGCGTTGCAGGGCTCGGGGACCTTCGGCTACTGCAGGGAGGACCAGCTCGTCGAGGCGGAGCGAATGGGGCACTCGGGGAAGAGAACTAGTGGCCAAAGGCACGGGCAGCTCGAGCTCGAGCTCCTGGCAATGGCGGCAGAAGGGGGAAGGAAAGAACCTAGAGGAGAGGGGGAATGGTGCGCGGGAATGGATAGGCCAGAGCTCGGGGAGGTTATCCCCGCGCGCGCCAGCGTGAAGCGGCGGCCAGGCAGGCAGGGAGCTGCGTGGAGGCGTGCGACGTCGCGGCGGCCACCTCCTGCTCCTACTGGCGAGGAGGAAGACGAGGTGAGAGTCACGTAAGTGTTTCTTCCTTTCTTTCTTGTTTTGTTTTCTGTTTTACTAATAGTTTTGGTTTGCTATTTATTTCAGCTCCAAAATAGTTTACCAAAAATATTTTGAGCACACCGGAAAATTTGTTGGAATATATCCAACCATTCCTAAAGTTTTCAACATTTTTGGAAACTTAAAGTTTTTGAATTCAAATTTTAAACTTGAAACCAGTAGCCTTTTGCATTTCTTTAAAATGCCAAATGTGTTATGAAAATAGTTTTCTTCATTGCTTATTTGCTTTCATGAATTATCAGAAAAGTTGAACTTTTCTTGGGGCCATTTTGGGTTCATTGATTTGAACAAGTTTAGAATTTCTTTGAATTTGAGAAGTGGCTAGGGTTGTTAAGTTTTGCTTCACCACTTGCTTTGATATTGTTGCAATTTTCTTGGATGCAATGCAAAGAACATATGAGCACAATGCTATACTTGACTAGGGTTCGAGGGATGTGACACATAACCTATGACATTCCACGTGATTAGGTTATTCCACGACCTCTCATAACCAACACATGCCATCACCATATTTCACCATTGTATATAATGCGAGTAGCATGAATGAATAGGCAAAGCATTATTTCATGTGATGCTAATATTAACATAACCTCGAATCACGCAATATAAGCACCACCACAATCATCACACAACACATGCAAATATGGATTCAAGATACTTGCCGTAAGGGGGGGGGGGGTTAGGAGGGTGATGTGCCCCATCATCTTGGAGTAGGTAGCCACCCTTTAAAATCCTAGTTTGAAAATATTTGAATTAACACACATAATCAAAACAACACACAAAAGTTGTTTGGAAAATTTTAAAATAAATCTTAGAATAAACTAGATGAAATTCTAAACTGGTAGGAAAAATAATCAAGTGATTTGGAGTTTCCTATTAAAAGTTATAGCCAGTCAAACCTACTGGTCAAATCTGTTTTTTAAAGCAAAAAATCAAGGAAAACGCTTCGGGCTCTTTACGCTTTCTAACAGAGAAAGCGCAATTACTACGACAACCGCGGGGGAATACGCTTTGCTTAAAAGAAAACGCACCAGGGGGGATTACGCCCCTTGGCGCTTGGCTCTCCCACCGACAGGCGGGGCCCGCGTGTGAGGTCCTTCTCCCACCTCCCGCGCGTGCTTGGCAGAACAGAGGCAGTCTTCCGGCGAGGCTCACCGGCGGCACAGTGCACCTCCCGTCGCGCTCCGACCATGTATGCGCTCGTGGGTATGAGACGCATCCATTTTTGGTGGTTGGAGGCGGTACGGAGCTCGGGGCTGAGCGGGGCCTCTACAATGGCGGGAGGCTCTACTGGTTTAGAAACTTCGATCCACACTGGCTCTTCTACGAGTTCCAGCGGCGGCGATGCTTCGAGGGGTCTCAAGGGGTGCGGCTGGTGTAGTGGGGTACAGCTATGGGGCTTTGGCCATGGTGAATTTCACTAGAGGCAACCGCGACGCTACTGACAGAAATTTCCGCACCTTCGGTCAACTAGGGCGAGGGCGAGAGAGCTAAGGCCAAAGGGGGAGGCTTGCGATGCTCAGGGGCTCGGGGTGGTCCTTTTATAGCTAGCTAGAGCCGTCTCACCGACGCTTGGGGATAAGGTCGACAACGGCAACTTCTGCCAGCAGCAACGAGGCAGCAGAGCGAAGCAATGGCAGCGGCACGGGCTTAGCAGGGCAGCAGGGCAGCAAGGCAGCAAGCGCACCACGCGGGGAAGAGTGTCCGGGGACAGTTGGTGGCTGGGGATGGCTTGGGCGGCGCCGGCCATGGCAGCAGCAGAGGGGAGACGACGGTGATCGCGCTGCTGTTGCTCTGCTCGCACAGGGGCGACGATTGGCTGTCGGGGAGAGAGGGTTGACGCGTTGCTTGCAGCTCGTCAAAGGGAAAGGGGCACGAGGACGCGGCATCTCGACAGCAGCGCCTGCAAAATGTGCGCTCTGGCCACACCCAGAGCACGCACGACACCCGCTCGACAAAATGCTAGCGCATGAAAAATGGGCTCCAAGCTAGTGCAAACTCACACGGTTGATCTTGATACTAAGGCACAACTGTTGGAGAATATGGTTGGGCCAGATCATCAACTTCATAGTGCAAACATAAACTCATGCCAAAACTGGTCATGCTCCAAGGTGTTTGATGAAATGCCAGGGGCTCCAAATGATCTTTGATGCTCACCAAAATTTCCAGATCAGGGTCTCTCTAAGTGCTAGCAATGGTCGCAGGGTTGGTTTGGCAAAGTTCCAAATTAGCTAATGCAAAATTTTGAAAAATGCAACACTGGGCAGAAACTTGAGGCTATCATCACATGTATCTATTTTCATCCAATGGGGCTCAAATCCTATAGCTAAGGTTTTGGTAGGGTTGCAAACAAGCATGCAAAATTTCAATGCAATCAGAGCAAGGAAACATAGGGTTGCAGTGTAAAGCACCAAACTGGACCAGAACAGAAAAATGGATGTACTGCTCAAATTTTACAAAGCACATAGTGGGATGTTAGCATAAAAATGAATCTTATTCTATACTTGATATCCCCAAATTTTTATGGAATTTATGAAAGAATAGTTTTAGGGGTTGTAGTACAAACTCAATTCTAGACCAGTTTAGAAAAGCAGTTATTGTGCTTAAAATGTTCAAAATACTTGAGTAGGTTTTTGCATAAATGTGACCTAGAAACATTACTGGTCACCTACAAATTTTTATAGAATTTTTAGAAGAGTTTATCACAAGGTTGCAGTGCAAATCAGCCCTAAAAGGAACTATACATCTGTTTAGGAATAAAAGAATACTTGGTTAAAATATTAAAATAAAATATGCCAATAATTTACGAGAAGAAGGAAATGCTTTTATGCAAGTAATCAGGTTCCAACATAAACTTTCAAAAACATCTTCCTAGGGAAAAACATCTTTAGGAAGGAAAAGGAGTGTTTCAAACCTTAATTAAAAATCTAGAAATTCTAATATCAAATGGGCATAGCCAAAATAATATTCCCTTCTAAGCAAATAAATAATTCAAATAGTCTCAAGTAATGGTTCAAGCATAAAAGATCTTTTGAAAGGCTACTTGAAAAGAAAGTTTTTGGGGAGAGGCTTTGGAAAGGGCCACGAAGAAATTCATTTTCTCAAAAAATTTATTCTAGGCAAAAATTTATTTCAGAAAATTATTATTAATATTTTGGGGTGTGACAATATGCCTTCTTGGATGCCATGAGGATGAGCTTTAAATTATGAGCCCGGTCTTTCAGCTTGGTTTTATCTAGGAACGCGTTGAGGTTGAATGGGACATTTGTGTTGGCCATTCGATCTAAAATATTTGTAAAGATAATTTTAGACTAAGTTCATGATAATTAAGTTCATCTAATCAAATTATTTAATGAAATCCCACTTAGATCAACATCCTTCTAGTCATCCAAGTGTTACATGATCCACGTCGACTAGCCCGTGTCCGATGATCACGTGAGACAGACTAGTCATCAATGGTGAGCATCTCCATGCTGATCGTATCATCCATATGACTCATGTTCGACCTTTCGGTCTCCCGTATTCCGAGGCCATGTCTGTACATGCTAGGCTCGTCGAGTCAACCTAAATGTTTTGCGTGTGTAAATCTGGCTTACACCTGTTGTATGAGAACGATATAATCTATCACACCCGATCATCACGTGATGCTTCGAGACAACAATCCTTCGCAATGGTGCATACTTAGGGGAATACTTATCTCGAAATTTGATGAGGGATCATCTTATCTTTTCTACCGTCGCTCTAAGCAATAAGATGAAAAACATGATAAACATCACATGCAATCATATAGGGACATGATATGGACAATATCATGTTGCTCCTTTGATCTCCATCTTCGGGGCACCATGATCATCATAGTCACCGGCATGACACCATGATCTCCATCATTGTTTCTTTGCGAAGTCGTCTCGCCAACTATTAGTTCTACTACTATAGCTAATGGTTAGCAATAAAGTAAAGTAATCACACGGCGTTGCATCTCATACAATAAATTAAGACAACTCCTATGGCTCCTGCCGGTTGTCATGCTCATTGACATGCAAGTCGTGAATCCTATTACAAGAACATGATTAATCTCATACATCACATATGTAACATCACATCCTTTTGGCCACATCACATCACATAGCATACCATGCAAAAAAAAGTTAGACGTCCTCTAATTGTTGTTGCATGTTTTACGTGGCTGATTTGTGTTTCTTGCAAGACCGCTTCTTAACTACGTGATAGCCACAACTTTGATATGCCAATGCTATTTACCCTTCATAAGGACCCTCTTCATCGAATCCTATCCGACTAAAGTGTGAGAGACAGACACCCGCTAGACACCTTATGCAACAAGTGCATTTAGGTCGGTGGAACCAATCTCACGTAAGAGTACGTGTAAAGTCGACACTGAATCAAGATAAGACAAGTAATGACAAGCAATTGAAAAAATCATCGCCCACAACTTTTGTGTTCTACTCGTGCATAGAATCTACGCATAGAACCTGGCTCGGATGCCACTGTTGGGGAACGTAGTAATTTCAAAAAAATTCCTACGCTTCACAAGGATCTATATAGGAGAAACCAGCAACAAGCGATGGAGTAGAGCATCTTCATACCTTTGAAGATTGCTAAGCAGAAGCGTTACTAGAATGCGGTTGATAGAGTCGTACTCATAGCGATTTAGATAGTGGTGGATTCCGATCTAAGCGTCGAACAGCTCCGCCTCCTCGTTCAACACACGTGCAACCCGGTGATGTCTCCTTCACCTTGATCCAGCAAGGAGAGAGGAGAGGTTGAGGGAGAGCTCCGGCAACATGACGGCGTGGTGACGGTGGAGCTATGTAGTTCTCCGGCAGGGCTTCGCTAAGAACCGCGGAGGACGAGGAGGAAGAGAGGTAGGGCTGCATCGAGGGAGAGGTGGAATTGTTGGTTTGCAGCCCCAAAACCCTCCACTATATATAGGAGGGAGGAGGAGGAGGGAAGGCCACCCCCAGGGAAACCCTAGGAGGTGCAGCGGCCAAGGAGGAGGAGGGGCGGCGCCCTAGGGTGGGCTTTGCGCCGTAGGCAGCCCCCACAACTAGGGTTTTCCCCCCTTAGGCCTCTCTTTCACCTTGGGCCCTTGGTGGTGGCGCACCAGCCCACCTAGGGGCTGGTTCCCATCCACTCTTGGCCCATGTATCCTTTGGGGCTGGTGGCCCTTCCCGGTGGACCCCCGGAACCCTTCCGGTGGTCCCGGTACATTACGAGTGATTCCCGAAACACTTGCGGCAATCAAATCTCCACTTCCTATATATGAATCTTTACCTGCGCACCATTCCGGAACTCCTCGTGACGTCCGGGATCTCATCTGGGACTTCGAACAACCTTCGGTAACCACATACTATTCTCATTACAACCCTAGCATCATCGAACCTTAAGTGTGTAGACCCTACGGATTCGGGAGCCATGCAGACATGACCGAGACACCTCTCGGGTCAATAACCAACAGTGGGGTCTGGATATCCATGTTGGTTCCCACATGTTCCACGATGATCTCATCGAATGAACCACGATGTAGGGGATTCAATCAATCCCGTATGCAATTCCTTTGTCTATCGGTATGACACTTGCCCGAGATTCGATCGTCGGTGTCCCTATACCTTGTTCAATCTCGTTGCCGTCAAGGCTCATTACTCGTTCTGCAACTCATCATCCCGTGGTTAACTCCTTAGTCACATTTAGCTCATTATGATGATGGATTATCGAGTGGGCCCAGAGATACCTCTCCATCACACGGAGTGACAATTCCCAGTCTCGATTCGTACCAACCCAACAGATACTTTCGGAGATACGTGTAGTGCACCATTATAATTATCCAGTTATGTTGTGGCATTTGATACACCCAAAGCACTCCTATGGTATCCGGGAGTTTCACAATCTCATGGTCTAAGAAAATGATACTTGACATTAGAAAAGCATTAGCAGACGAAAAATACAATCTAGTGCTATGCTTAGGATTGGGTCTTGTCCATGACATCATTCTCCTATGATGTGATCCCGTTATCAATGACATCCAATGTCCATGATCAGGAAACCATGACCATCTATTGATCAACGAGCTAGCCAACTAGAGGCTCACTAGGGACACATTGTGATCTATGTATTCACACATGTATTACGGTTTCCGGTTAATACAATTATAGCATGAATAATAGACAATTATCATGAACTAGGAAATATAATAATAACCACTTTATTATTGCCTCTAGGGCATATTTCCAACAATATCTCGTTGATCATTTAAGGTGTCAAAACATCCTGAATGAAACCAGGAAGCGACAAGGAATCGTAGGAATGGGGGACGGCTGCTGAGAGCAAAACTATGGCAATTGTGCGACTGGATGCTCGGTCTAGAGGAAGAAGACGGGGCGAGAGGATAAAAGTGAAAAAGAAGTGCTTTCACCCATTTTATAATACCCGAAGGGACAACTGCAAGGCATCGTAATAGAGGGACGCCTCGATTTCTGGGACACGGGTGCATGCAGGACTAGTTATGATGACAATGTGATGGCAATAACTCTAGCGAGTGATGCCAGGAAACGAAGAGCTAAAGTTACAAGATGACAGTCAGAGAGATTGTGACTAAGGCAAAAAAATAGCCGGCTCATTATTTCTTGGTAAAAATAGCTTGACATGAACAAAGCTCAAGTCAACCTCGGCCTAATATCGGGGATATAACCCGAGGATTTAACCCGTCCTATCGAGGAGGGTCAAGCCGCAAGAATAACATGAGAAGATGGGTCGGGGGACTTAGTTAACGAGCCACCAAGCGACCCATCATGTCACACCCTGTGTTTGTACCACTTTGTCACTTGTGATTTAGTTCACGAAAGCAACTTTCCTTCTAAAAACTTCTACCTTTGATCCCAAAACTTTGCCCAACGATCATGACATGTGTATACGACTAGAAACCATTTTTATAAAATAATATTTCAACAATAATCCTTTTATTTATTTTTGAATCTTCAAAGCCCCTCGATTGGGACTTGCACGAGAAGTCCCTAATTTATGGGAAGTGTTTTTCCCGAAAGAATTTCTTTTGATTCTAATATTAAAATAACTTCCCAAAACCAAAAAATAATTATTTTAAAAGTTTTTGCCTATTAACTTAAATGACCTTTTCTAAGGCCAGAAATGGTATTTCATAGGGAAAAAAATATTTTCCTACCTTAGAAAAAATTGAGAAACTTTAGGGAAACTCAGAGGACATATATTTTCCATATATGTGAGTTTCAACACATGGTGATGTTCAAACTAATGGGAAAACCCCCTTAAAATCATTTATGCGTATTCTGGTCTATTGAAATGTTTCCACAGGAAATATTCTCAACAAATCCCATGAAAATTCCAACATGTCCCAGATATTACAAGTGGTGATATTACCTAGTTTCTTCTCCATCCAAGTTGGTTTGGTCCACCTAATAGTTCAAAAACCCTTCTGTCCATAACCAAGTTTGAACAACTCTACATTGCCAAGTTTGTCCAAATGGTTCCAAACTTTGCACGAGTGATCAAGACCCCAAATGAGGATGGCACACCAAGTTTTGCATTTGTGGGTATTGATATGATCACACTTGTCCACATGATTGTATTTCTGCCCATTTCTAGGTTTTTCCATGTCTTCATTCTCAACATGGTTCAAATGAGCTCAAACTTCGTAAACCCTTTTATTTTTGCCCATCATCTAATCCTGCTAATTTTCACCGCCTTTGGAGTAGGTTAACTCCCCGAAACCATCATCAAACACCTTCTGCTGATTTTGAAAATCAGCA